>NC_137351.1:105000-2505000 GCF_965287045.1 Carcharhinus amblyrhynchos
GAACAAAACAAAGAACAAAGAACAATACAGCACAGGAAACAGGCCCTTCGGCCCTCCAAGCCTGTGCCGCTCATTGGTCCAACTAGATCATTCTTATGTATCCCTCCATTCCCAGTCTGCTCTTGTGACTATCTAGATAAGTCTTAAACGATCCCAACGTGTCCGCCTCCACCACCCTGCTTGGCAGTGCATTCCAGGCCCCCACCACCCTCTGTGTAAACTACGTCCCTCTGATATCTGACTTAAACCTCACCCCCCCTCACCCTAAACCTGTGACTCCTCGTGTTTGTCACCTCTGACCTGGGAAAAAGCTTCCCACTGTTCACCCTATCCATACCCCTCATAATTTTATACACCTCTATTAGGTCGCCCCTCATTCTCCATCTTTCCAGGGAGAACAACTCCAGTTTACCCAATCTCTCCTCATAGCTAAGATCCACCATGCCAGGCAACATCCTGGTAAACCTTTTCTGTACTCTCTCCAAGGCCTCCACGTCCTTCTGGTAGTGTGGCAACCAGAACTGGACGCAGTACTTCAAATGTGGCCTAACCAATGCTCTATACAGCTGTAACATCAGACACCAATTTTTATACTCTATACCCCGTCCTATAAAGGCAAGCATGCCATATGCCTTCTTCACCACCCTCTCCACCTGTGCTGCCACCTTTAAGGATCTGTGGACTTGCACATCCAGGTCCCTCTGTGTGTCTGTACTTTTGATGGTTCTGCCATTTATTGTATAGCTCCCCCCTACATTAGTCCTACCAAAATGCATCACTTTGCAGTCATCTGAATTAAATTCTATCAGCCATTTCTCTGCCCAATTTCCTGCCTATCTATATCCTAACTAACATCCATAATGTGAAATGGTTTTAATAGCCCGAGTGTTATGTACAGTTCAGTGAGCTAGATTTGTAACTTGTTAATGCCACAGAGCTGCCACAAAAAGTATTTAAGTTAATTATTTTATCATATTATCGTTCAAAGAAAGCATCACTTCATAATGCAGAATGTTACTCTAAAGATTTTAATTACAAATTGTGTGTATACAATAATTTTTTTTAAAAGAGTTGAAAGTTAATTATTGACTACAATCTAAGAATCATTTTCTATGGTGCATTCACTCCCATGGGTCATTTGGTCTGCCTTCCACCTAGACATGACCTAGCACCACGATGCCACTTACTTTAACCACCTCACCTGTGCACTATACCGGACAACACAACAGTTTACAACCATTAACAGCTGAGTTACATAAATTTGAAGATCTGTTTTACTTTCTGAGCTTTCCCCAGATTTCGCTTGCTTTAGCATTTAACAGAAATGATGGTTGCCCATTGAGTTAGTTTCTGGTGTTTCTCTGTCCACGTGCTGATAAACTCTGACCACTGCAATGATTGTTATTATTTTAAATGTTAGCCTGAGCTCACTACTCGCCTCTTAAGTTAGAAAATTGTGGATTCAAGCCTCGGTCCAGAGACAAGTCCCTGCAGTTTTGAGGGAGCGCAGTGAGATGTTGAATCAAGGTCCAATCTACCCTCTTGGGTGGACATAGCAGATTCCGTGGTACTACACGACTTAAAAAGAGTTTAAAGTTTACTACATAATTTAAGAAGAGGAAGTTCTCATTGTGTCCTGACCAATATTGATTCTTCAAAACAGAACCAAAACCAATTGTATGATCAAAGACAGAATACTGCAGATGCTGGACTATGAAACAGAAACAAAAAGTGCTGGAACGTCTCAGCAGGTCAGACTCAAGTTGGCTCTATTCTCTCTTCACAGACAGACCTGCTGAGTTTTTTCAGCATTTTCTGCAGGCTGTCTGTTTCATTGTTATTTGTAAGGCTGCTGTGTGTAATTTGGCACATTTCTGGACATTGTAAAGGGAACACTGTGAACTGCTCTGGGATGCCTCATGAAAGATGCCATTTAAGTCCTTGTTGTTTTCTAAACATAGTTGTACCTGACCTTCATTAAAATTGATCTTTCTTAAAGTTCATTTTTCTAGTGTTATTTAACACAAAACATACTTCTGAATAAATGGTTGCTGATCCACAGTAACGCAGAAACTGTTGAGAAAGAAAGTAATGGAGTTGTAACAAATGTCTGAGAATTTATTACTTTATTGTGTCACAAATGGCTTATATTAATACTACAATGAAGTTATTGTGAAAATCCAAAAGTCGCCACACTCCGGCACCTGTTCGGGTACACTGAGGGAGAATTTAGCATGGCCAATGCACCTAACCAGCACGTCTTTCGGATTGTGGGAGGAAACTGGAGCATCTGGAGGAAATATGGGGGAATATGGGGAGAACATGCAGACTCCAGATAGACAGGGACCCAAGCAGGGAATTGAACCCAGGTCCCTGGTGCTGTGAGCCAGCAGTGCCACCGTGAAGCCCACCACAGGGTGAGAACGTGATTGGTTTCTGGTGACTTTGTAACCACATTGATGAAGATTTCCTTTGTGCGGTATTCCTAAAGGAACTAGGTTGAGTTGGATAGAAATGCCAAACAAGCAGATTGTCACGGCTGTTTTTACTATGTTACAGTGCAGGGAGGAAGTTTTGTTGCCACATTAGATAATACTACAAAATATCTACTTCCAAACTGTTCTGAATAAACAACAAATATTCTGAGAACTGTGAACCAAAATGATTATTCAGTACACTTTATTCACAGCCTCACAACAGATCATTTGTTTTTCTGCTGCCCCCAGATCATTAGCGATGAACCTCTACTTTCTGTTAGAGTGAAACATTTATGCTTCTTTCCTGAATGCACTAGATGGCAGTGTATTCCATTGAGAGCATGATTTTTATTCTGTAATGTGTTCCATAAATTAGCTCGTGGCTTGCTTTGCTTCCACTAGTCGTGTCTCCTGGGTCTTTCCTTTGCCAATGCTAATTCCCTTTCTGAAAATTAGATCATGCAACTCCGAATTTATCCCACCCTCCACGAGAAAATAGGTTAAGCACCTTTAGCATCTTTTGTTACCTTTGCAACATTTCCCCCACCCCCTTTGATGGAATAGCTTGTGATTTAAATACAACTGTTTCACAAACTAAGTATGGTGCCACCAATGCTTACTTAGTCTGCAGTAATCAGCGATATTTAGAATATAGAACATAGAACACTACAGCACGAACAGGCCCTTCGGCCCACAAATTGTGCCGATCATATCTATAACCTACCAGGCCTATCTATAACCCCCAATCCCATTAAATCCCATGTACTCATCCAGAAGTCTCTTAAAAGACCCCAGTGAGTTCGCCTCTACCACCACCGACGGCAGCCGATTCCACTCACTCACCACCCTCTGAGTGAAAAACTTACCCCTGACATCTCCTCTGTACCTACTCCCCAGCACCTTAAACCTGTGTCCTCTCGTAGCGACCATTTCAGCCCTGGGAAATAGCCTCCGAGAATCCACCCTACCTATGCCTCAACATTTTACAAACCTCTATCAGGTCGCCTCTCAATCTTCGTCTCTCCAGGGAGACGAGACCGAACTCCCTCAACCTATCTTCATAAGGCATGCCACCTAATCCAGGCAACATCCTTGTAAATCTCCTCTGCACCCTCTCAATAGCTTCCACATTCTTCCTGTAGTGAGGCAACCAGAACTGCGCACAGTACTCCAAGTGGGGTCTGACAAGGGTCTTATAAAGTTGCAGCGTTACCTCCCGATTCCTAAACTCAATCCCTCGATTAATGAAGGCCAGTACACCATACGCCTTCTTAACCACATCCTCCACCTGCGAGGCCGATTTGAGAGTCCTATGGACCCAGACCCCAAGGTCCTTCTGCTCCTCAACACTGCTAAGACTCCTACCCTTGATATTGTACTCCTTCATCCCATTGGTCCTGCCAAAATGGACCACTACACATTTATCCATGTTGAAGTCCATCTGCCACTTCTCCGCCCAGTCTTGCATCCTATCTATGTCACGCTGCTACTTCTGACATCCCTCCGGACTATCCACAACACCACCAACTTTCGTGTCGTCAGCAAACTTACCAACCCATCCGTCCACTTCCTCATCCAGGTCATTTATGAAAATGACAAACAGCAAGGGTCCGAGAACACTTATATTTCTTTATAAGTGAAAAGAATCAAGTGTGTGGCACTTAAGCTCATTGAAGCTATCATCTGAAACTGTATTTTAATCTCTTGTTCACATGTTTTTTCAATTTCCTTCAGGCTTTTCTCCATATATCTCCATTTCTGAAATAAGAACATAAGGACATAAGAAGTAGGAGCAGGAGTAGGCCATCTAGCCCTTCGAGCCTGCCCCGCCATTCAATAAGATCATGGCTGATCTGAAGTGGATCAGTTCCACTTTCCTACCTCCTCCCCATAACCCTTAATTCCCCTGTCTATCAGAAACCTATCTACCCGTCACTTAAATATATTTAGCGAGGTAGCGTCCACCACTTCAACGGGCAGAGGATTCTAGAGATTCACCACCCTTTGAGTGAAGAAGTTCCTCCTCAACTCTGATCTAAACTGCACGCCCCCTTATCTTGAGGCTGTGCCCTCTAGTCCTGCTATCCTTTCTAAGCGTGAAGAATCTCTCTACCTCTACCCTATCCATCCCTTTCATTATCTTATACGTCTCTATGAGATTCCCCCTCAGCCTTCTAAACTCCAACGAGTACAGACCCAGTCTATTTAGTCTCTCTTCATAGTCCAACCCCTTCATCTCCAGTATCAGCCTAGTGAACCTCCTCTGCACTCCCTCCAAGGCCAGTATATCCTTGCGCAAGTGCGGCGACCAAAACTGCACACAGTACTCCAGCTGCAGCCTCACCAGTACCCTCTACAGTTGCAGCAAGACCTCCCTGCTTTTATATTCTATCCCCCTCGCTATAAAGGCCAGCATCCCATTCGCCTTCTTGATCACCTGCTGCACCTGCAGACTGGGTTTTTGCGACTCATGCACAAGGACCCCCAGGTCCCTCTGCACCGTAGCATGCTGCAGCTTTTTGCCTTTGAAATGTCCTTTCAGAACTATTGGATGTTTCCAAGAGCTATTGTCTAACTCAAAGGCATTGCACAGTCTGCATCCGGGCTTTTTCAATGTCAGCTGGCCTTGATCCATGTTTCCACCATGAATACACAGCTTGGCACTATACTCAATTTGCCTGCAATTCTCAGTATCCAATAGAACATTACAGCGCAGTACAGGCCCTTCAGCCCCTGATGTTGCATCGACCAGTGGAACCAATCTAATGACCGTCTAACCTAACCTATTACAATGTTATCCATATGCTTATCCACTGACCATTTGAATGCCCTTAAAGTTGGCGAGTCCACAACTGCTGCAGGCAGGGCATTCCACGCCCTTACTACCCTCTGAGTAAAGAACCTACCTCTGATATCCATCCTATGATTACCACCCCTCAATTTAAAGCTATGTCACCATCTGTGGAAAAAGGTTCTCACTGTCCACCCTATCTAACCCTCCGATCATCTTGTATGCCTCAATTACGTCTTAACCTTCTTCTCTTTAACGAAAATAACCTCAAGTCCCTCAGCCTTTCCTCATAAGACCTTCCCACCATATCAGGCAACATCCTGGTAAACCTCCTCTGCACCCTTTCCAATGCCTCCACATCTTTCTTATAATGCAGCAACCAGAACTGTACGCAATACTCCAAGTGCGGCCGCACCAGAGTTTTGTACAGTTGCAACATGACCTCACGGCTCCGAAATTCAATCCCTCTACCAATAAAAGCTAACACACCGTACGACTTCTTAACAACCTTATCAACCTGGGTGCCAACTTTTAGGGAGCTATGCACATGTACCCCGAGATCTCTCTGCTCGTCAACACTACTAAGAGTCCTTCCATTAGCCCTATATTCTGTACTCCTGTTACTCTTACCAAAGTGAATCACCTCACACTTTTCCATATTAAACTCCATTTGCCACCTCTCGGCCCAGCTCTGCAGCTTATCTATGTCCCTCTGCAAACAGTAACATCCATCCTCACTGTCTACAACTCCTCCAACTTTGGTGTCGTCAGCAAATTTACTAATCCATCCTTCTACACCCTCATCTAGGTCATTTATAAAAATGACAAACAGCAGTGGTCCCAAAACAGATCCTTGAGGTACACCACGTGTAACTGAACTCCAGGTTGAATATTTCCTATCAACCACCACCCTCTGTCTTCTATCAGCGAGCCAATTCCTGATCCAAACTGCTAAATCACCCTCAATCCCATGCATCTGCATTTTCTGCAGTAGCCTACCATGGGGCACCTTATCAAACGCTTTGCTAAAATCTATATACACCACGTCAACTGTCTTACCCTTATCCACCTCTTTGGTCACCTTCTCAAAGAACTCGATAAGGTTTGTGAGGCACGACCTACCCTTCACAAAACCGTGTTGACTATCCCTAATCAAATTATTTCCCCCTAGATGATTATAAATCTTAACCCTTATAATTCTTGCCAAAACTTTGCCCCCAACAGAAGTAAGGCTCACCGGTCTATAATTCCCAGGATGGTCTCTACTCCCCTTCTTGAACAAGGGGACATCATTCGCTATCCTCCAGTCTTCTGGCACTATACCTGTAGCCAATGACGACACAAAGGTCAAAGCCAAAGGCTCTGCAATCTCCTCCCTAGCCTCCCAGAGAATCCTAGGATAAGTCCCATCCGGCCCAGGGGACTTATCCATTTTCATGCTCTCAAGAATTGCTAACACCTCCTCCTTATGTACTTCAATCCCATCTAGTCTAAAAGCCTGTATCTCACTATTCTCCTCAGCTTTATTGACTTTTTCCTACGTGAATACTGACGGAAAAGATTCATTTAGTGCCTCTCCTATCTCCTCAGGCTCCACGCACAACTTCCCACTACTGTCCCTGACTGGCCCTAATCTTGCCTTAACCAATCTTTTATTCTTGACATACCTGTAGAAAGCTTTAGGATTTTCCTTGATCCTATCCGCCAAAGTCTTCTAGCTCTTCTTAACTCTCTCGTTAGCTCCTTCCTGGCTAATTTATAACTCTCCAGTGCCCTAACTGAGCCTTCACGTCTCATCTTTACATAAGCCTCCTTCTTCCTCTTCACCAGAGATTCAACTTCCTTAGTACACCACGGTTCCCTCGCTCGATCACTTCCTCCCTGCCTGACAGGTACATATTTATCAAGGACTCGCAGTAGCTGCTCCTTGAACAAGCTCCACATTTCAGATGTTCCCAGCCCTTGCAATTTCCTACTCCAACCTATGTATCCTAAATCTTGCCTAATAGCTTCATAATTACCTTTCCCCCAGCTATAACTTCTGCCCTTCTGTATATACCTATCCCTTTCTATCACTAAGGTAAACGTGACCGAGTTGTGGTCACTATCACCAAAGTGCTCACCTATCTCCAAGTCTAACACCTGGTCTGGTTCATTACCCAGTACAAAATCCAATGTGGCCTCACCTCTTGTTGGCCTATCTACATACTGTGTCAGGAAACTTTCCTGCACACATTGGACAAAAACTGACCCCTCTAACATGCTTGAATGGATCCAATGGGAAGCATATTCTGTAAAAAAAACTGTGTTTGTAGAAGGGGGAGACCATGGCACAGCAGTGACATCACTGGATTAGCAATCCAGAGGCGAAGACTTTGGGGGTTCAAGATCTCACCACAGCTGCCAGTGGCATTTAAATTCTATTAAATAAATCTGGAATTAAAAGCTGGCCTGAGTAATGGTGACCATGAAACTATCATAAAAACCCACCTGGATCACTAATGTCCTTTAGGGAAGGGAATTTGTCATCTTTATCTGGTCTGGCCTAAATGAAATTCTAGGTCCACAGTGTTCTTCCTGAAATCAGTGAGGAGCTTGCAGAGATGCTTCAGTGAGATTTGGACAGGCTGAGCATGTCGGCATCTGCATGGCAGATATAGCTAAATGTGGATAAATGTGAGGTTATCCACTTTGGTAGCAATAATAGGAAGATATGGTTTTGTGAAGGGTAGGTCATGCCTTACTAACCTTATTGAGTTTTTTGAGAAAGTGACCAAAGAGGTGGATGGGGGTAAGGCAGCTGATGTGGTATATATGGACCTTAGTAAGGCGTTTGATAAGGTTCACCATGGAAGGCTTCTGCAGAAAATGCAGATATATGGGATTGGGGGTGATTTAGTTAATTGGATCAGGAATTGGCTGGCGAATAGGAGACAGAGGGTGGCGGTTGATGGAAAGTATTCGTCATGGAGTTCGGTTACAAGTGGTGTGCCTCAGGGATCTGTTTTGGGGCCACTGCTGTTTGTAATTTTTATAAATGATCTGGATGAGGGTATAGTTGGGTGGATCAGTAAATTTGCTGATGACACCAAAGTCGGAGGAGTGGTAGATAGTGAAGTGGGGTGTCATAGTTTACAGAGAGACTTGGACAAGTTGCAGAGCTGGGCCGAGAGGTGGCAGATGGAGCTTAATGCGGAAAAGTGTGAGGTAATTCACTCTGGCAGGAATAACAGATGTGTAGAGTATAGGGCTAATGGTAGGACTCTGAATAGTGTGGATGAACAGAGGGATCTAGGTGTATGTGTACATAGATCCCTGAAAGTTGGGAATCAAGTAGATAAGGTTGTTAGGAAGGCATACGGTGTCTTGGCGTTTATTGGTAAGGGGATTGAATTTAGGAGCCGCAACATCATGTTGCAACTGTACAAAACTCTGGTGCGTCGGCACTTGGAGTATTGTGTGCAGTTCTGGTCCCCACATTATAGGAAGGATGTGGAGGCATTGGAGAGGGTGCAGAGGAGGTTTACCAGGATGTTGCCTGGTATGGAGGGGAGGTCCTAAGAGGAGAGGCTGAGGGATTTGGGGTTGTTTTCATTAGAAAGAAGGCGGCTGCGAGGGGACCTTATTGAAACATATAAGATGATTAGAGGTTTAGATAGGGTGGACAGTGATAGCCTTTTTCCTCGGATGGAGAAGGCTAGCATGAGGTGGCATAGCTTTAAATTAAGGGGTGGTAGATATAGGACGGATGTCAGAGGTAGGTTCTTTACCCAGAGGGTGGTGGGGGAATGGAATGCCCTGCCTGCTGCAGTTGTAGATGCGCCTAGTTTGGGGGCGTTTAAGAGATCCATGGATAGGTTTATGGATGGAAAGGGATTGGTTTAGGCTAGAGGGTCATTGCTTTTTTAATTGGTCAGCGCAACATCGTGGGCCGAAGGGCTTGTTCTGTGCTGTAATGTTCTATGTTCTATGTTCTATGATAGATTACTACTTGAATGGGTATAAATTGAGAGAGGTGGATACCCTTTCCAAAAGATGTGGCTAGTTTCATACCCCAATCAATTGTCTTGCTCAACTTGTGTTGGCATTTTCCAGGAGCATTTTATCTTTATTTCATAAAGTGGTCACTCATCATGTCATTCTATATCTTAGATAGGGACTGATTTAATTCTCCTGCACTATGCTTTCATTACCTTGGTGTTCTCATGCATCAGTCACTGAAAGTAAGCAGGCAGTAAAGAAGCCTTCGTAGTGAGAGGATTTGAGTATAGCGTTCGGAATGTTTTGCTGTAATTGTGCAGGACGTTGGTGAGCCCACACCTAGAGTATTATGTGCAGTTTTGGTGTCCTTATCTGAGGAACGATGTCCTTGCTAAGGAGGGACTACAGCGAAGGTTTACTGGGCTGATTCCCGGGATGGCAGGTCTGTCATATGAGGAGAGACTAAGTCAGTTAGCGTTATATTCACTGGAATTTAGAAGAGTACGAGAGGATCTCATAAAAAACTCATAAAATTCTAACAGGCTTAGACAGGGTAATTCAGAAAGAATGTTCCCAATGGTGGAGGAGTCCAGAACCAGGGGGTCATAGTTTGAGGATAAGGGCAAACAAAGATGAGGAAAGATTTCTTCGCCCAGGGGTTGGTGAATGAGTGGAACTCACAGCACAGAACGCAGCTGAGGCCAAAATGTCTGATTTCAAGAAGAAATTACATGTAGCGCTTGGGGCTAAAGGTGTCAAGGGATATGCGGAGAAGGATGGGGATCAGGATATTGAATTCGATGATCAGCCAAGGTCAAAACAAATGGAGGAACAGGTTTGAAGGGCTGAGTGGCCTACTCCTGCTTCTACTTTCTATGTTTCTATGTATTATGGTTGACTGTTAGCCTTTTAAAATGGTCTATCAAGCCACTCAGTTCAAGGGCAATTAGGGATGGGCAACAAATGTTGCCCTTGTCATCAACACCTACACCCTATATAGGAATAATGTTTTAATAAAGGCATAGTGCAGGAGAATTAGATCAGTCCCTGTCTAAGATATAAAATGCCACGATGATTGACCACTTCATGAAACAAAGAGTAAATGCTCCTGGAAATTGCCAACACAAGTCAAACAAGACAAGTAATTAGGGTGTGAAACTAGCCACATCTTTTAGAAAGCAGTTTGATAGGGCAGCACGGTGGCACAGTGGTTAGTACTGCTCCCTCCCAGCACTAGAGACTCAGGTTCAATTCCAACCTTGGATGACTATCTGCGTGGAGTTTGCATGTTTTCCCCCATTTTTGCATGGGTTTCCTCCGGGTGCTGATTTCCTCTCACACTCCAAAGATGTGTGGCCTACGTGGATTGGCCAAGCTAAATTGCCCTTTAGTGCCAGGGGGATTAGCGAGGTAATATGTGGGATTACGGGTATAAGGCTTGGGTGGAATTGTTGTTGGTGCAGACTCAATGAGCCGAATGGCCTTCTTCTGCACTGTAGGGATTCCATGATTCTATGATAGTATCTAGTTTCAAGCTCCATGGACTGGCCCCTTCACTGGCATCCTGTGTCCATCGGTCACCACAGAGAATGAGGTGCCATTAATCACATTTTACTTTGATGATTTAAGTTCCATTGTGCTTTATTTCTGTTAAAGGCTGTATCCCTTCAAGAGCCTGTCCTTTTACTTTGTCCCTCGATATGTTTAATTTGGTTTAATTGGTTTTCAACAAAAGTGTGGCCCACTTTTGGCCACTTCTCTCCTGCCCTCCTACACTGACTGGTTCTTTACCCTTTAATTCAACCCAACAAATTATTGCAGTCGCAGAGTGTGCAAACTTACCATTGACTGGAATAGGAGGAAGCATTTATTAAGTGAACCAGTTACCTTCTCAATGGGTAATTATTTACAGTTTTAATTTAATGATCAGTTGTTGACTTGAACAATATAGAGGATTGGCCTCCCTAGAGTTGGTAATTATTGCCAGGGTGGCCACTTCAAATCTAAAAAGTCAAGAGGAGGGAATCTGCCCGATTAGTGGGTTTGTGACGGCGGTATAATATTACAGGTGAATCATGCAGTGATTGATGGTCCAAGAACTCGTATTTCCTGATAATATTGGACCTCTCAACACTGAGTTTAGACTGTGGTAACCTTCATAAGGCTAAACTCTTAGTTCTAGACTCTGTAAGCATGGGACTTTGTGCGCAATATGGGGACAGGAACAAAGGCAAACAGGAGAGGAATTCCCCAGTGCTGCGTAGGAAAGCTGAGTCTCCACCACAGCCCTGATTCACTGGGCAGAAATTTGCAGCCTTGCTCGTCCCAAAACTGTAAAATCACACCCGAGGTCAACGGACCTTCCCACAGCCCACACTCCCTCCGCCCATCCCTTGCCCGTCAACACCACCCCCCCACCTTCCGCCCTCTTCGATTCCTGTGGTGGACGGGACAGTCAGATTCAGGCCATTGGGCAGGATTTTCCAGTTGCGCTCACCCCAAAACCAGAAAATTCCACCTGAGGTCAACTGATCTTTGCGTGGTCCACCCCTCACCGACTCCGATTCCCGTGACGGGTACGATTATCACATGCATTCCAATACATGTGACAATAATAAGTCAAATCAAAACTCGCTAAATTTGCAATGGGTGTGCAACCATATTCAGCCATTTCCATTCTTTCTACTCATCAACCCCTCACCAACCACTTCCAGCACCTACTGCAGTCAGACTGCACCTTGTCTTTAACAAGTGCACCTTGGCTTTAAGATACCTTCACATGAACTTGGGATCTTGGGTAAGATGTGCAGCTCACCTGCTGTTCAGCAGAGAGCATAGCTATCATTTAAATGAAGTTCATGTGCAACCTGCATCGCAACAAACGATTGCGAATTCATCGCGCATCAGGATCCCTGCACACAATTACCGGTCTTATGCAATATTATCTCTAGGGCTCTTAATGCAGCCCTGTGTCAAATGAATGTGTACAGACAGGAAGAAGATGATCATGCATAGAATATCCATGATTCCCACACCAGCAAACACAATCCCAGAAAGGTTTTTTTAATCAACAACAAGTGTAGAGGCTGGGTGAAACTTTTTGTTTTCTTTCCCAGTAGAAACCATAAAGCATCTACAATGTTCCTTTTGCCTATGAAGTTGGCTGAATAGATATAACATCAAAAAGGGATGCAAACAGCATCCTTTAGTTCATTCTCAATGTCCCTAATATGAATCTCAACCCATTGTAGCCTTTTCAGCCCATAGAATCGTAGAATCCCTACAGTGCAGAAGGAGGCCATTCAGCCCATCGGGTCTGCACCAACAATAATCCAACAAGGCCCTATCCCCCGATGTTGACTGATCTACCTTGCACTTGGAGCATTTTCACTTTTCAGGTTTCCAGGGTCCATAATATCTTCCTCTTATTTTTCTCTGTTGTCCCCACATTGAGAGTGTTCAGCAGCTTGATAAAACATTTAATGAACACACTTTCAATGTGATTGTTGTGTTATACAAATATTCCGCCAAACTTCCAACCACAATTCCTGCTCACTGATCTGCCTAAACTTGTACATTTCAATTAAAATCCATTCTTTTTAAACCACAGATGTTCAATTTTAAATAAACTTCAGGGATGTTTAACAGCTTTCGAACAGTTTTGTATTAAGGGCGGAATATTGGTGAGCACTGCTGCCTCATAGCACTAGGGACCTATGCTCAATTATGGTTTTGGGTGACTGTCAGCGTGAAGTTTGCATGTTCTGAGTAATTTTCCTTCGGATGCTCTGACTTCCTCCCACAGTCCGAAGATATATGCAGGTTAGGTGGATTGGCCATGCTAAGTTGTCCCTTAGTATCCCAAGATGCATAGATTAGGAGGATTAGCGGGGTAAATACATGGGGTTATGGGGATGGTCCTGGATAAAATGCTTTGTCGGAAAGTTAGTTCAGAATGACAGGCCAAATAGCCTCCTTTTGCACGAGATGAGGTGGGGTGGGTTGGCGTGAGGATGGGTTGGGCCTGTGTAAGTTGCTCTTTCAGAGAGTCAGTGCAGATGCAATGGGCCAAATGGTCTCCTTCTGAATGCGGTTACTGGGATAGGGTGAGTGTGGGGGTGTGAGTGGGGGTGGGGTGGGCCTGTGTAAGTTGCTCTTTCAAAGCGGCAGCGCAGACATGATATGCCAAATGGTCTCCTTCTGTACTGTAGGGATTAAGTCACGTGATCAATACTTTGATCCGTTTAAGGATGCCCTTGAACCTTATATTGCCTCAACACAATAGTTCCCAATATCTAGAGAGCTGTGAAATATTTAATACAATTTTCTTTTGGAGTCTTCATGTTTGCAAGAATAAAGTGGAAAGTTAAAGTGAATATAAAGTCCAGAGGGAAGGTGTCTGTGAAAAATATTCTATATGACCTGTAACCATTTAAGAAGATTAATTGATGGGTCTTTAAGTGGATCAAGCTCTCAAATTCTCAGTCTTTCAGAGCCCGACCTCAGCCTCTCACCTGTATTCTTCCTACAGCAAGCAGGTATGTCTGACTTTGACATTCAATGCTCAAACATTGGCAGCTAAACCTGTAAAGAAATGTCTTTGCTTCTCCCATTCCAGCAAATGTTTAAGAGTTATTTGATTTTCGGCATTTAAAAGCAAGGAAATAATCGTCAGTGAGGAAGACCTTCATGGAACCTGAATGATAATTCCAATTGCTAAACCCTATGGATATTTTACGTGTTCCTTTATCTGACATGTCACAGCGGTGAGCACTGTTGCCTCACAGCACTAGGGTTCTGGGCTCAATTCCTGGCTTGGGTCACTGTCTGTGCGGAGTCTGCACATTCTCCCCGTGTCTGCGTGGGTTTCCTCCGGGTGCTCCGGTTTCTTCCCACAGTCCAAAAGACGTGCTGGTTAGGTGCATTGGCTGTGCTAAATTCTCCCTCAGTGTACCCAAACAGGTGCCGGAGTGTGGCGACTAGGGGATTTCACAGTAACTTTATTGCAGTGTTAATGTAAGCCAACTTGTGACACTAAGAAATAAAATTGAAAAGACTGACTATGTCCAGTACAGATTGTTTTGTAGTTGGGAAAATCAGGAATGCTAAAAGTTATCAGCAAGTCTGGCAGGATCTCTGCTAAGAGAAACCGAACAGTTCTGATGGGATGTCATTAATCCAAAATGCGAAATTCATTTCTCTCTCTGCCATTGCTGCCTGACCTGCTGAGCATTTCCTGATTTTATTTCTGATTTCCAGAATCTGTGGTTTTATACTTTTGTAAAATCTTCAGGATTGGTGGGCAAATTGACCTTCAAAGTAAAGAATCTTGGAGTGAGGAGAAGATCTGACCCGGGCTGATGTTCTTTTGCTAAGGATATTATTAAGTTTATTTTTATTGCATGTCACTATCAAAAATATAGCAAAAGGCAATTGAGCTTTTGAATGGATTGCTTGGCTTTGTTGATGAGGAGTCTCACAACACCAGGTTAAAGTCCAACAGGTTTATTTGGTAGCACAAGCCACTAGCTTTCGGAGCGCTGCACCTTCATCAGGTAAACTTCTTACTGTGTTTACCCCAATCCAACGCCAGCATCGTCACATCTTTGTTAATGAGGCCAAAGAGAAGGCAATGAGTGGGATTTTACGGTCTCACTCAACCCGAGACCGGAAAATCCCACCCAAGGTTAATAGACACTTCCATTGTCCGCCCCTCACCTGCTCTGATTTTGTGGCTGGTGGGGTGGTAGAATTTGGCGAATGTGTGCGTTTATCTTTACTGCCTGTGTTTATCTATGTTTGTCTGTGTGTGTTTGTGTTCATAGAATCCCTACAGAGCAGGAGGAGGCCATTCGGCCCACCAAGTCTGCACCAACAGGGCATCTTACTAAAGATCTATATCTGTAACCCCATTTATTTACCCCCACTAATCCCCGAACCTAAACATCTTGGGACACTAGGGGGCAATTTAGCATGACCAATCCATCCAACTTGCACATTTTTGCACTGTGAGAGGAAACCAGAGCACCCAGAGGAAATCCACAGGGAGAATGTGCAGGCTCCACACAGTGACCCCAGGCTGGAATTGAACCCAGGTCCCTGGCTCTGTGAGGCACTAGTGCTAACCACTGTGCAGTGCTGCCCATGCTCGTACGTGACTGTTTGTGCGTCTGCATGTGTACAGTTGTATCTAATTGGATTAGGCTGTGTGGATTTGACAACACTGATTAAAACTGTTATCTCTTCCCTAATTTTCCTTCTTCTGTCTACAATTCCAGACCAGGCTTCCTGAAAGATGTGTGACCAGACGTTTGCTGCAGCGACCTTTGGTCCCTGTGAAAAATGCCAGGAGGTGGGACCATTGCGGAACCTTTATATCAACGAGGAACAGATCAACTACTGTTCCCTGTGCGTGGAAATGGTACGGCACCATGTGATTTACTGAATTCACCAACATGATTCAGACTCCAAATGTGTTTTTAACAGATTAACAGAGGGAATGTGAATTTTATTAAACTTAACCAGCTTACTACAGGCCTGGACCCCAAACACCTTCAATAGGTTGCTAATATTGGAATATTAATAACACAAAAAAGCTCAGTGAGGCCTCCTTTTCCAGAAGCTGTTACTGAACTTTATTCTGGTGCTTGGTCAGATCTTGATACAGGATTCAAACTCCTTTCACCATTATAGAATCATACAGCACAGAAGACCATTTGGCCCACCATGCCTGTACCAGCTCTTTGAAAAGGGCTATCAACAAATCCCACTCCACTGCTCATCCGCCATAACCCTGCAAGTGTTTCCAATTCAAATATTTATCCAATTCCCTTTTGAAAGTTGCTGCTGACTCTGCTTCCATCATCCATCAGCTAATACATTCCAGTGAAAACAGTTCTCACAGACATCACAGTACAGACTAAATGTGCTCTAAGAAGCTTTAATTCATATGGAATTATTGGAATTTGGAATGCAAAACCATAAGTATCAATGGAAGCTGAGTGATTCTCTGCTTTGAAGGGTGCAACTGACCAGTTTAGGTCACAGAACCTGGTTCATATTGCTTGGCTGGCTGGAACTTTAGAAGTGCAATAAGAGAGAGCAGAATTCCTATTTTCAAAGTATTGAACTCTATGACAGGTAGATTTACAAATGCCGAGGGTCCAAAGCATCTCTAAATATTTGGTAAATCAGGCATTACGCTCCAAACCCAAATTGTCACTTCACTTCACTGTGATGTCACATTTACACTGATAGTTTAGCATCAATGCAAGGTGGAAATTTCTTCACATTATAATTAAGCCTTAGGTGAGAGCTAGGTAAACACTTGAAGGGAAATATCAAAGGCCATGGGGAAAGTGTTGGAAAATTAATTTGATTTTGTTAGTTCTACAGTGAGAGCTAATACAATTGGCTAAAACTTCTTCTGCTTTATAACCTCCACAATTCTATCATAAAATCCCGACAGTGCAGAAGGGAGTCATTCGGCCCATCAAGTCTGCACTGATCACAATCCCATCCTAGCAACCCCATGCATTAACCCTAGCTAGTCCCCCTGACACTAAGGGACAAGTTAGTATGACCAATCCACCTAATCTGAACATCTTTGCATTGTGAGAGGAAACCAGAGCACTCAAAGGAAACCCACACAGACACAGGAGAACATGCAACTCCACACAGACAGTAACCCAAGCTGGGAATCAAATCCAGGTCGCTGGTACTGTGAGACAGCAGTTATGCCACCATGCCACCACATTTCTTTCATAAGATTAGGAATTGCTGATGACAAGGTAAACATTTAGCACTTTCCTCTAAACTGGCTGGTGAGTTAGGCCCAACCTTCCTTTATCTGCTTCATCAATGACTTTTCCTCCATCATAGAGTTGGAAATGGAGATGTTCACTGATTATTTATTAGTGTTCAATACCATTTGTAGCTCCTCAGATACAGAAGCGATCCATGCCTTACTTGAGAAAGGATATACTGGCACTGGAGGGGGTGCAGAGGAGATTCACTAGGTTGGTTCCAAGTTGAGAGGGTTGGCTTATGAGGAGGGACTGAGTAGACTGAACATAAGAACTTAAGAACATAAGAACATAAGAAATAGGAGCAGGAGTAGGCCATCTAGCCCCTCGAGCCTGCCCCACCATTCAATAAGATCATGGCTGATCTGTCGTGTCTCAGTTCCACATTCCCGCCCTCTCCCCATAACCCTTAATCCCCTCTCTTATCAAAAACCCATCAACCGCGTCTTAAAAATATTTAGCGAGGCAGCCTCCACCACTTCAATGGGCAGAGAATTCCAGAGATTCACCACCCTTTGAGTGAAGAAGTTCCTCCTCAACTCCGTTCTCAACCGCCCCTCCTTTATCTTGAGGCTGTGCCCCCTAGTCCTACTGTCCTTTCTGAGCAGGAAGAGCCTCTCCACCTCTATCCTATCCATCCCATTCATCATCTTATACGTCTCAATGAGATCTCCCCTCATTCTTCTAAACTCTAACGAGTACAAGCCTAGTTTATTCAGCTTCTCCTCATAGTTCATAGACTGGGGCTATACTCGTTGGAATTCAGAAGAATGAGGGGAGATCTTATAGAAACATGTAAGATTATGAAGGAAATAGATAAAATAGAAGCAGGGAAGTTGTTTCCACAGGTGGGTGAAACCAGAACTAGGGGGAATAACCCCAAAATAAGAGGAAGGAGATTTAGGATTGAGTTGAGGAGGAACTTCTTCACACAAAGAATTGTGAATCTGTGGAATTCCCTGCCCAGTGAAGCAGTTGAGGCTACCTCATTGGATGTTTTAAGGCAAGGATAGGTAATTTTTTGTACAGTAAAGGAATTAAAGGTTATGGTGAGCGGGTGGGTAAATGCAGCTGAGTCCACAAAAAGATTAGCCATGATCTTACTGAATGGTGGAGCAGGCTCGAGGAGCCAGATGGCCGACTCCTGCTCCTAGTTCTTATATTCTTATGCCCACATGCAACAAGACCTGGACAACATTCCAGGCTGCTAGTGGCAGCATTCACACTACACAACTGCCAGGCTATGACCTTCACTAACATGAGAGAAACTTACCATTTCCCCCTCGACTAACCCTAAATGACCTCACTATTGACATTCTGAATCTTACCAGAGCAGCTATAAAAGTAGTGTGGCTATGAACGTGGGTCAGAAGTTGGAAATTCTGCAATTCACTTCCTGATTCCCCAATGTCTGCCCATCACTTTAATGATGGACAGGCATTGTATGAATATTCCTCACTCATCTGGATGAGTGCAGCCCCAACAACACTCAAGAACTTGACACTATTAGGACAAAGCAGCCTGCTTGATTGGCATTCCATCGACCATTTTAAACATTCATCCCTTCCTCCTCTGGCATACAGTGACAGCAGTGCGTACCAGCTATATGATGTACTGCAGCAACTCGCTATGCACTCCTTCAATAACGCCTTCAAAATCTGTGATCCCCAACATGTAGAAGGGCAATGGCAACAATTCCATGGGAATGCCATGATCTGCAAATTCCCCTCCAAGTCACAAACCATCCTGACTTGGAACTATATCACCGTTTTTTTTTAATTGCTGTTGGGTTAAAATCCTGGAACTCCCTCCCTAACAGCACTGTGGGTGTACCTGCACAACATGGACTGTAACAGCTCATGACCATTGTTGACTCCCACATTCTCTAGGCAATTAGGAATGGGCAATAAATGCTGGCTTTGCAAGTGATGCCCACAAACCAACGAATAGAAATAAACAACATAAACAAATAACGCAAAGGCTGGAAATCTGGAACATTTGTTTCAGATTCCAGCAGTATATTGCCTTTATGTTATATAAATAAAATCCGCTCTGACTTGGTCGCTTCTGGTGCAGTTTGCAGATGCCTGAACAAGTCAGGAGTGTTGGGATAAATAGGGGGTGCGGGTTCAGGTCTGTGAGCATGGTAAGTTACAAAGCAGTGAGAGTTGGGGGGGGCAGTTGCAACTATTTTGGGGACAGATCGACTCAAAATAAGTTTTTTAAAAAGATCTTTTTAAAAATGGTTAGCACTGCTGCTTCACAGCACCAGGGACCCAGGTTCTATTCCTGGGTCACTGTCTATGTGGAGTTTGCACATTCTCCCTGTGTCTGTGTGGGTTTCCTCCAGGTGCTCCAGTCTCCTTCCACAGTCCAAAGGATGTGCTGGTTAGAGGCATTGCCCATGCTAAATTCTCCCTCAGTGTACTCAAACAGGTGCAGGAGTGTGGCAACTAGGGGATTTTCACAGTAACTTCATTGCAGTGTTAATGTAAGCCTTACTTGTGATTAATAACTAAACTTATCTTTCTCGCCACTCTAGCTATGACTGTAACTCTCCATTCTGCGCTCTTTTCTTCTCTACCAACGGTATGTTTTTCTTTGTATAGCATGTTTGTCCCGGGAAGGTGGGGGCAGGGATGGATCTGTAAATCAGCACTTTCTTTAAGTGTGGGTGAGGAGGTGGTTACTTTTGAAATTGACGCTTTCTCATGGTCCCCTGTGGAGGAAGGACCGAGACAATAACATTCACAGTGCAGAGGTAACAAGGCTGTCTGATTGAATACATCTCCCGCAGCCACTGGGGAAGAAGTGATTTCTGGGTTTGTTTTTTATGAACCCTCCTCTCTCTCTCTCTCTGCTTGGTCATTTCAGAAATGTTTCCTTAATTGGAGGCTGGTGAATTTCAGTACCCTCCCACTGACGTCAAGCAGCCTCCATCTAACTGTATCAGCTGAAGCTGCTGGCATCTTCCCGCCTGTCAACAAAACAACACCTTTAGATTCACCGCAAACCTTTCTTTTTTGTGTGTTATCTTTCTCTCTTGGTCAAAAAGATGGCGACTGAGGGGCTGCAGGAGAATGAGACCGTGTCATCCTTGAGAGACGAGGCAGAGACGCTCAAGGGTAAACTGGAGGAGGAGAGGGCAAAGCTTCATGATGTGGAGCGTAAGTATCAGCAGCAAGCCGGGCCCAGGGACTGTGCCTGGGCTCCACTGTCTGAACATGGCTGTGGCCTTGCACTCCCCTTAAAGGCACAATCCCCTTTGCAGCATTTAACACGGGCGGTGAAGTAGATGCAGATTTTTTTTCAATGAGCCCATACAACAACCTTGCACTAGTGTGGGTGCTTTCATCAGCTTTTAGTGATGCTCTGTGCCACTCGCATGCAACATTTTCAGGTGTGTATATATTTATTTAAATATTGGCATCTTTGGTTCCATCTCCTGTTGTCAGTAAAGTTCTCTCACTCAAAGGGAGTTAGCAGACCCATTTTTAGGATCATTGGTCCTACAGGTGTGAAAGAACCTTTTTGCGAGGTGCCACGCTGTCCAAATTCTCTCCTGCCTGAGTGCAAGCCGGCACCTGGTTTTAAAATGCAACTTTGGCTTTAAAAGGATGGCAGAAGTAGTATCGGAATGCCCTGCTGCAAAGAACATCACACACCTAATTTTATGCCATGTGTTAAACGTGTTATGTACACCGGTGACTATCCTCTGTGCCAGGGAATTGCAAAGCATCAAGGGGGTCTGACTAAAATAGCCACAGTATGTGTGGGGAAAAGAAACACTGACATGGTAATAGACCTATCAGCGCTAGAGTCAGCCTGGAGGTGCTCTGTCAATGATGGCATTCCACCCAATGAGAATAAGTCAGAGTGTTGGGGTGGGTCTTGGTATTTACGTAGGTCTTGGTTGAAGTGTAAAAGGGAAAGAGCAAGCTTGGTAGTGTTTGGACATTGAACAGGATGGAGGAGTGGGGTAGGACAGCAAGAAGTCAACGCACTATGGCTAAACAGCATTGAAGATGCGTTGCCGTGACTTCTTCATCTCAAGGCTGCCCAGCGACAAGATTACTGCATTAAATCAAATGGCAAAATTCTCCCAAAGTGTCCCATGTTTTCTTCAGCCTTCTAATTTCACCTTAGTTTCCCACCCCACCCCTCATATATGAGATTTCACTCTTTTAACCTTCACTGAGCTACAGTTTGCTCTTCCATTGGGAAGTTCAATTTGATTTGATTTATTATTGTTACATGTATTGGGAGACAGTGAAAAGTTTTGTTTTTGTGCTCTATATAGCATACCGTTCATAGATCATAGAGGGGAGAAAGAAAGGAGAGGGTGCAGAATATAGTGTTACAATCATGCTAGGGTGCAGAGAAAGTTCAGCTTAATATGAGGTAGGTCCGTTCAAAGATCTGATGGCAGCAGGGAAGAAGCTGTTCTTGAGTCGTCTGGTACGTGACCTCAGATTTTGTATCTTTTTCCCAACAGAAGAAGGTGGAAGAGGGAATGTCTGGGGTGCATGGGGTCCTTGATAATACTGGCTGCTTTTCTGAGGCCATGAGAAGTATAGACAGTGTGTCTTAAGCAAATAAAGGTATTTACTTAAGCTTAAAAGAGCTTATACATTTTGCTGAAAGGGCAATACAGGCAGAAACACTCAGCTTGTTTCAAACGTATCTGGATGACACCTCAGGTAGTGGAAGCTGCAGGTCTATGGACCAATTGCCAGATTAGACTGAGTGTCTTGTTTTCAGCTAATGCAGATATGATGAGTCAAATGTCTCTTTGTGCTTTGGTTCTACTCAAGATGTCCCTGGTCAGCTGGAAAGTGGCAGAAAGAGACAAGCTCACCCCAAAGAGGGGAAAAACGGCAAAATAGCTGTCATGTTATAAGCAGAACAAAAATAATATTAAATATATTTAATTGTTTAACTTACTTTTATAGAGAAAAACATACTTATGTTGCAGGGGTGCTGGTGGAATTTATAAAACACAAGAAGCCAAAAGGTTTTGAGCCCCCCTGCACTATGCCATAGTTACACCATCCCTGCATTTCCATGTCTGTCACTGTAATTATCTCTGGAGATTTTTTGCAAGAGATGCAATTGGCCGGCATGGTGGCACAGTGGTTAGCATTGCTCCTCACATTTCCAGGGACTTGGAGTCAATTCCCGGCTGTGTGGAGTCTGCTTGTTCCCTTGTGTGCGTGTTGGTTTCTTCTGAGTGCTCCGGTTTCCTCTCACAATCTGCAAGGCGTGCTGGTTAGGTGCTTTGGCCATGCTAAATTCTCCCCTAGTGAACCCAAATAGGAGCCGGAGTGTGGCGACTAGGGAATTTCACAGTAACTTCATTACAGTGTTGGTGTAACATCATTGCGGACTCCGCTCAGACAGTGACTCAAGCCGGGAACCGAACCTGGGTCCCTGGCCCTGTGAGGCAGCAGTGCTAACCAATGTGCCAGCTAAAACCCATTACAGTTTTTGGTTTAATTCAGGTCTCTCTGCTCCGGGGGTGGGGTGGGAAGCGGTTAATATTTGATTGGAAACAAGTCTTTGCTCTTTTGGAACAGGGAAAATTCTTGGCTTTTCTCAAAGACTCTTTATTGATTCCATCCGAATGTCCAGTTATATGTCAGGTGAATAATGGAACGTAGATTAAAATAACTTTTAACAATGAAAGCAATAGCCCTTTATTGTTGTGCTGCTTGATCGTGATGATAGCAGAACAGCATGTTTGTGCAGCCTAACAACAAAGAATGAATTATTTTCTCAATGTAACCTTTGAGAAGGTAACCTGTGACCTGGGCCATGCTCAGGTGGTCTCTGTGCTCTCTGTCCTGCAATAGTGATGGAAGATTAATGGCTTGTTGCTGTAGCGAAGGTGGAAAGTCTAGACTGCAAAGATGGGGGAAAAAATCCAAAACATGAACTGGGCTGTATGAAATGTCTTCATTTTGGCCTACTTGAACGGGAACCAGGTATCTGCTACCGTGGTTAAAGCAAAGTACTGCGGATGCTTGAATCTGAAACAAAAACAGAAAATGCTTGAAAATCTCAGCAAGTTTGACAGCATCTGTGGAGAGAGAACTTTATCTGACTTTATCTTTGAAGAGAGAACAGAGCTAATGTCTTGAGATGTTGACTCTATCTCTCTCCATAGATAAAGTTTATTTATTAGTCACAAGTAAGACTTACATTAACGTTGCAATTCCACTAATCACCACACGCCGACGCCTGTTCAGGTCAATGCACCTAATCAGCCCGTCTTTCAGAATGTGGAAGGAAATTAGAGCACCCAGAGGAAATTCATGCAGACACAGGGAGAACGTGCAAACTCCACAGACAATGACCCAAGCCGGGAATAGAACCCAGGTCCTTAGCGCTATGAGACAGCAGTGCTAACCACTGTGCTACCGTGCACCCCCCTGATGTTATCAGACCTGTTGAGATTTTCCAGCATTTCCTCTTTTTGTGACCTGATATTGTGGTTTAGTTGTTGCAACCAAGTGGGTATGAAACTTCAATGGTCAAAGCAAGCTCCAATTGCTCATGATTTATAAGAGATCACTGAATAGAACTACAACCCCAATCCCAATGCTTTCAGGAGAATATCTGACATTGTTTGGGCCTCCAAGAAGAATTGGCCCACACCTGTATCTAATGTGCTACATTTTCTTTGAAGTATGAACTACATTCCAGAATAGCACAAGACTTAATTTCCTGGTATACAGGGTACAATGCAGGAGAACATTTCTGTTCACTCATTTTCATGTGTGACCATAGCTAGTTAGTTTGCCATTCCCTGTCCATCCTTAGTTACCCCGAGAAAGTGATGCCCTGCAATTCTTTGTGGTGGTCACATGTAAACTCAGTATGTAACAGCATCTTTCCTTCCCTAGAGGACATTAATGAAACAGTCCATACATACATCCCCTACAGTGCAGAAGGAGGTCATTTGGCTCATCGAACCTATACCGACAACAATACCGTCCAGGATCTAACCCTGTAACCCCCATATTTACCCTGCTAGACCCCTGACACTAAGAGGCAATTTAGTACGGCCAATTGCATATCTTTGGAGTGTGGAAGGAAACAGGAGTGTCCAGAAAAACCCATGCAGACATGGGGAGAAAGTGCACTCTCCAGACAGACAGTGGCCCAAGACCTCGGGTCCTTGGCATTGTAGGACAGTAGTGCTAATCACTGTGCCACTTTGCCATTGGGTTGGGTTTTTGTAACAATCAACATAGTGGTCCTTTGTTCTGATACCACCAGGTATTTCCAGAAACTTCTATTTCCTGTATTCCCTTGTTTTTGCGTTCTACAGTATTTCATCTTTTCACTTCTCATCTGGGGTTACAAAGTAAATTTGAAAGCAGACTACATTGATACCAGACATTCTAATGTGTTTAATATGTGGGCAATCAGTGTGAAGCTACGCTGCTGTATTTGACATGGTGATGGTGAAAATCAATATGATAGGATACATTCCATTGTTTGAACCATCTATTTACAATGGCGTGATATTGCCAAGTATTTATCTGAAATCGTCCTGATGAGTATTAATCTGGAGTAGCAACACGGAATATTAATCTGGAGTAGCAGCACTGAGTATTAATCTGGAGCAGTGCTTCTGAGTAATCTGGAGTAGCAGCACTGAGTATTAATCTAGAATAATGATGCTGAGTATTAATCCGGAGTAGCAGCGCTGAGTATTAATCTGGAGTAGTAAAAGGAATGAATATTATGTGTACAAACTGAGTTTATTATTCTGAATGTGACCATAACAATTATCTACATTCAGTTCTTGACACTTGTGTGGAGACCTCAGGTAGGGGCAGGACATCCCTCTTCAGCTGAAGGCAAGCCTGAGGCTGTCTGAGTAATTCACCATTGAGTTGAATTTATCGTGATGTCTCCCTAAATGATCCTCCATGTTGGAAGGCACAATATCCATTTCCACTTAGGGTTAAACTGTGTATAGCAAAAGAAGATTAAATTGGTACCATCCAACATTGAGAGTTTGATGTGTGGGCAGCCATTGTCAAGGGATTGCTGTTTATATTTGCCTTGGTGAGGTGATAAGCTTTCACTATATGAAACGTCCACTTCAACAAGCATGGTATAAACCATTTTGTAATCTCCCACTCCATGTCTAATTTTTACAAATGAAGTCTTTCTTTCTTTGCTGTCCTTGCCAGTTCACCAGGTAGCTGAGCGAACAGAGGCTCTCGGGCAGTTTGTGATGAAGACAAGACGGACTCTAAAAGGCCACGGAAATAAAGTGTTATGCATGGACTGGTGCCGAGACAAGAGAAGAATTGTCAGTTCCTCCCAGGTTAGTTTCAAGTACATCCATTCGCTATCTGATTGCCTGTGCATTATGAAAGAGGCTTCACTGGTAACAAGTAAAGGTGTGTTTTAAATTGAGAGCATCCTCCATCCACCTCATAACAACATTCCAAGCATTAAGTCTTCTTCTGTTTAGGGAAGTTTCAAATGTGGTTTTAAAAAATACCCTGTATATCTATTGGGAAGGAAATGATCTTAGTCCTAATTTGGAGATTCAAGAAAATATACATATACCTCTGCATTATTGTAAGAAGTCTCACAACACCAGGTTAAAGTCCAATAGGTTTATTTGGTATCACAAGCTTTTAGAGTACTGCTCCTTCATCGGGTGAGTTACTGTGGCAACCTCAGTCCAATGTCGGAATCTCCACGCTATTATTGTTATGGTTCAGGTTAGAAACTTCCTGAAGCCCGCCTGAATCATAAGTTTTGCATATTGAATTTGGCCAGGGTAAGTACAAGATGTTTCACTTCTGGTATGATTCAAATGATCCACAAGAACATAAAAACTAGGAGCAGGAGTAGGCCGTCTGGCCCCTTGAGCCTGCTCCGCCATTCAATAATATCATAGCTGATCTTTTCATGGACTCAGCTCCATTTACCCGCCCACTCACCATAACCCTTAATTCCTTCACTGGTCAAAAATTTATCTATCCTCGCCTTAAAAAGAACTAGCAAGCTTTTATCAAATAAAGTTTAAGAATATAGTTAACATGTACAGTAAGGAAATTAGCAAAAACTCTGATCAATTACAAACAAGAAGCAAAACAACCACTATAATAACCACTCCAAATCAATATCTCTGATGTGTTCCAATTAAACCAAAACCCACAGACAACAAAAGCCCTTTTCACAGATTTAACACAGCACAGACAACTGCTCACGTGATAATGGAAATTTGAGTCCCTTGGTTGAAGTCAGCAGTTCTCTAGATTCACCCCAAACAGTTTGAAGACAAGGCAGCTTCCCAAAAGCACCAGTGAGACTCTGGCCTAGCCCTCAACAACAAGAGACTTCCAGCTGTCAAGAAACCAACATAATTTTGGAAGACACTTCTTTATAACTTGCTGTCCCTTCTAAAACTCAACTCCAAACTGCAATTCCAAACTGAAACTGAAAATGAAATCCCTGTCACCTGACCTGCCCACAGGTTTTTTTCCCCCTCCCAACAATGACATCACCTAAGGCTGCGAGCATTAATTTGAAAAAAGCTCTCGCAGGTACGTTAACATCACAATTATCAAGTTGTCCAGCAGCCTAAGTTAAGTTCTTTCTAATTTTCAGTTGTTTAATTTTGTATGTTTGCTATTGAAGAAAATAGTCCCATTTTAAATTTGTGATTGGAATATTTGAATCATTTGAACACAACTTTGGGATTGAATGGAGGGTGCTCAGACTTTTGGTTAAAGGAAAACTCTGTCTTTTTCCGCTTCAATGAATGTTATGGAGACTCTTTATTGCACAATGTAAGGAAGGCTTTTCTCAAAATGTTCCAGAGTGTCTTGGAATTCATAACTCAGCATTTGGAAGGCAGTGTTATAATCAGACAAAGTCAGCATGGACTTACAAAAGGGAAATCATGCTTGACAAATCTACAGGAAATCATTGAAGATTTAACTGGTAGAGTTGACCGAGACGAACCAGTAGATGTGGTTTATTTAGACTTTCAGAAGGCTTCTGACAAGGTCTCACATAACAGACTACCATGTAAAGTTAAAGCACATAGGATTGCAGGTAATGTCTTGATGGATAGAAAGCTGGTTAGCAAACAGGAAGCGAAGAGTTGGCATAAATGGATCTTTTTCTGATTGTCAGTCAGTGACTAGTAGGGTTCCACAGGGATCTGTGCTAGGACCAAACTGTTCACATTATATATTAATGATTTGGACGGGGGAACTAAATGTATTATCTCCAAATATGCAGATGATACAAAGTTCGGTGAGAGGGTGGACTGTGAGGAGGATGCAGAAATGCTTCAGTGTAATTTAGACAGATCGAGCGTGTGGGCATATTATGGGAATGCAGTATAATGTGGATAAATGTGAGCTCATCAACTTTGGTAGCAATAATAGAAAGACAGATTATTACTTGAATGGCTGTAAGTTGAGAGGGGTAGATACTCAGTGAGATCTTGGCGTCCTTGGACATCAATCGCCAAAAGTAAACACACAGGTACAGCAGACAGTAAAGCCAAATAGAATGTTGGCCTTCATAGCAAGAGGATTATAGGGATCAGGATGTTTTGCTGCAATTGTATGGGGCGTTGGTGAGGCCACACTTGATGTACTGTATGCAGTTTTGGTATCCTTATCTGAGGAAGGATGTCTTTACTATAGAGGGAGCACAGCGAAGGTTTACAGGCTGATTACTGGGATGGCAGATCTGTCATATGAGGAGAGACTAATTTGGTTAGGATTATATTCACTGGAGTTTAGAAGAGTGAGAGGGGCTCCCTTAGAAACGTATAAAATTCTAACAGGGTTAGACAGGGTAGATTCAGAAAGAACGTTCCCAATGGTAGGGAAGTCCAGAGCTAGGGGTCATTGTTAGAAAATAAGGGATAAATGTTTTTGAGCTGAGGTGAGGAGAAATTTCTTCACCCAGAGGGTGGTGAATGTATGGAATTCACTCCCACAGAAAGTAGTTGAGGCCAAAAGTTTGTGTCCTTTCAAGAAGTTATATATAGCTTTTGGGGCTAAAGAGATCGAGGGATAGGGGGGAAGGGTGGGGATCAGGATATTGAATTTGGTGATCAGCCATGGTCAAAATGAATGCGGAGCAGGCTCGAAGGGCTAAGTGGCCTCCTCCTGCTTCTAGTTTTTAAGTTTCAATGTTTTTGGATACATCATTGAAAGTAAACTGTGGTTATACCCCTTCAGGTGAATTGTAGATTTGATTCAACGTTATCCTAACTGCCTGTAAGATTTGAATTCTAGCCATTACATTTTGTGACGTAGGGGAAAAACAGATGCCTATTTGTTCACAGCACGAGGGTGGCCCAGTGGTTAGCATTGCTGCCTCACAGTGCCAGGGACCCAGGTTCAATTCCGGCCTTGGGTGACTGCCTGTGGAGCTGCAATTCTCCTTGTGCCTGCGTGGGTTTCCTCCGGGTGCTCTGGTTTCCTCCCACGGTCCAAAGATGTGCAGGTCAGGCTGATTTGCTATGTTAAATTCCCCGTAATGTCAGAGGGATTAGCAGGGTAAATACATAGGGTTACGATGATATGACCTGGTTGGGATTGTTGTTGATGTGAGTTTTGTGGGCCAAATGGCCTCCTTCTGCACTGTAGGTATTCTGTGATTCTATTCTATGATTTATTTATTGATTCTATATCTGCCCTCAGACATGTTTAGCTCCTCCCTCTCACCCAGCTTTCGGATCTGTAGAGTAAGCCAAACTCATGTAGAATTCTACCACTTGGATGTTTTCCTCTGCTAAGTCTTGCTGAGGTATCACCATTTCCTCTGCTGCCTTCCTGACCTCACATTTGTGTCATAATTCTCGTTTCCATTTACAAATCCTTTAATAGTCTTGGCTCCACCTTTTTGCAACCTCCCATCACCATGATTCGCAGCTTTGACCATGGACTGTTCTATACTCCTCCTGCTTCTCCCTCCACTCCACCACTGATAGCAGGACCATAAAGGCTCCATCAGGGGCGGCACGGGTGGGACAGTGGTTAGCAATGCTGCCTCACAGTGCCAGGGGCCTGTGTTTGATTCTTGCCTTGGGTCACTGGCTGTGTGGAGTTTGCACATTCTTCCTGTGTCTGCGTGGGTTTCCTCCAGGTGCTCCGGTTTCCTCCCACAGTCCAAAGATGTGTGGGTCAGGTGGATTGGCCACTCTTGTATGGGGTTATGAGGATAGGGCTTGGGTGGAACTGTGGTCAGTGCAGACTCAATGGGCTGAATGGCCTTCTTCTGCACTGTAGGATTCTATGACTCTATGATCATTAAAACTTCCTGTGAAAATCTTTAGTTCATAAGTTCATAAAATACAGGTGCAGAATTTGGCTATTCAGCCCATCGAGTCTGCTCTGCCATATGATAATGGCTGATATGCTCCTCATCCCCATTTTCCTGTCTTCTCCCCATAAACCATCAACCCATTACCAAATAAAAATCTGTCTAACTCCTCCTTAAATTCTCCCCCCAGCATCCACTGCACTTTGGGGTCGCTAATTCCACTGACTCGCAACCCTTTGGGAGAAATAGTTTCTCCTCAACTCTGTTTGTTTTAAATTTGCTACCCCTTATCCTAAGACTATGACCTGTCATCCTAGAATGCTCCAAAAGAGGAAGCATCCACTCCATGTCTACTTTATCCATCTATTCTTCTAAATTCCAGGTAGTATTGGCCTTGTCATAGCCTAATTGCCCTTGAGAAGACAGTGTAGAATCACCTGCAATCCATAGAGTGAAGATATTTCCACAGTGCTATTAGTGGGGAGTGGGGGAGGGGTCCACAATCATGACTCAATGATGGTGAAGAAATTGTGATATACTTTGAATTTAGGATGGTGAAGGAAGCTTGTGGGTAGCGGTGTTTCAAAACAACTGCTGCCCTTATCCTTCTAGGTGGTAGAAATTGTAGGTTTGTTGTCCAAGGAGCCTTGGCAAGATGCTGCAGCACACTTTGTAGCTGGTTCACCACTGGTGTTACTATGGTGGAGGAAGTGAGTGTATAAGATGATGGGCAGAATGCAAATGAAACAGGCTGCTTTGACCTGGATGATATTAAGCTTCTTGTGTGTTGGAGCTGTATTCATCCAAGGAAATGCGGAGTATTCCATCACATTCCTGACTTGTGCTTTGCAGCGGTGTTAGGGAGTCAAGCAGTTCATCACTTGCTGCAGAATATCCAGCCTTTCATCTGGCCTTACAGCTGAAGTGTTCATCACAGTGGCACAGTGGTTAGCACTGCTGCCTCACAGCGCCAGAGACCTGCGTTCGATTCCCGGCTTGGGTCACAGTCTGTGTTGAGTTTGCACTGTCTCCCCGTGTCTGCGTGGGTTTCCTCCCACAGTCCAAAGATATGCAGTTTAGATTCATTGCTCATGCTAAATTGCCCCTCAGTGTACCCGAACAGGCGCTGGAGTGTGGCAACTAGGGGATTTTCACAGTAATTTCATTACAGTGTGAATGTAAGCTGCTTGTGACTAATAAATAAACTTTATCTGGCTGGTCCAGTTAAGTTTGCCACAGTATTGATGATGGGGGATTCAGTGGCATTGTATTGTTAATGTTACATTTCAGCCCACTCATTTGGCACCATGCACTGATTGGATATCTGAGGAAATGGAATTGACCATTGTGGAATCATCAGTGAACATCCCCCACCCTCATGTTTGATCTAATGTCATTGATGAAACAGCTGAAGATGTTTGGACCCAGTTCACTGCAGTGAGGAACTTCTGTGGTGATGTCCCCTCCCCACCCCAGGATGAGATGATTGGTCTCCAACCATTTGGCTTTGTGCTAGGTATGACTTGCCAAGCAGTGGAATGTTTCCTCCCAGTTCCCATTTTCTTCAATTTCACTCGGAATCTGATAGCCACTCAATCGCACGCTGCCTTGATGTCAGAGGCAATTGCTCCCATCTGACCTCTGAAAATCAGCATTGTTTGTCTGTGTTAGGAGCAAGGCTGAAATGAGGTCTGGAGGAGAGTGGTCTTGACCGAACCCAAAATAAGCAGGCCAAGTAAAGTGCTTATCAATCGCATCAATTTACTGGTGATTGAGAGTAGGCTGATGGACAAATAATTGGTCAGATAAAATTTGTTCTGCTTTTTGTGGACAGGATACACCTAGGCCAATTTTTCAACTGGTTTGATTTGATTTGATTTATTACTGTTCCATGTATTGACATACAGTGAAAAGTATTGTTTCTTGTGCTCTATACAGACAAAGTATACTGTTAATAGAGAAGGAAAGGAGACTGGGTGCTATGGATGAGGCTTGTTCTGGAGCACAGGTTTTTAATACATCAGCCAGGATGTTGTGAGGAATCATAGCCTTAGTTGTATCCAGGTTATCTACTTCTTGATAGCACGTGGAGTAAATTGAATTGTGTCAAGGGCTTGAGGAAAGGCCTGAGATGTGTCATTCACTTGGCAGTTCTAGGTAGAAAATTTCATGTTGATTCTTCTACCCATTCATTGTTCAACTGGCCACCAGCATTCACAACCGGATGTGGCATGACTACACATGTTTGTGGCACTGCTTAATTCAGTTACTAACATGCTGCTTCCATTGTTTAGCTGGGCTGTCATTTCACCACATTGGCTCTTCAGTTTTAGGGATTGTACTGCTCCCGGCATGTTCTTCACGTCTCATTGAAGTAGAGTGGGGCCCTTGCCTTGATAGTAATGGTAGAGTGAGGAATGGGTTGGGCCGTGAGTTTGCAGACTGTACAACTGCAGAAGGTCTACAGCACCTCGAGGATGCCCAGTTTTACCACCGAACCATTTGGTGGAGGGTATATTTGGTGTGAAGACAGGACTCTTAACAAAACTGCACTGTGATCATTCCTACAAAAACTGTCACGGACAGATGCAGCTGTGACGTGTCTGGTCTCGAGGGTGTTGACTGTGAGGAGAGATTGACTAAACTAGGATTGTTTTCACTGGAAAGTCAGAGGCTGAGGAGAGACCTGATAAAGGTCTACAAAATGATGAGAGGCACAGACAGGATGGATAGTCAGAGGCTTTTTCCCAGATTAAAGTGTCACTTACAAGGGGGCACAGGTTCAAGGTGAGAGAGCGAAAGTTTAAGGGAGATGTGCGGGGGAGATTTTTCACGCAAAGTGGTGGGTGCTTGGAACGCACTGCCAGAGAAAGTTGTAGAAACAAGCACATTAGCAATATTTAAGTGGTATTTAGATGGTACATGAATAAGGAGGGAATAGAGGGATACGGACCAAGTAAGGGCAGAAGGTTTTTTTAAGTTTAGTTAAGGCGTCACTGTCAACACAGGCTTGGAAGGCCAAAGGGCCTGTTCCTGTGCTGTATTTTGCTCTTCTATGAGGATGTGTAGGATTTTCCCTCAGGTTGGTGCTCTCACCACCTTGTTACAGGCCTGGTCTGACAGATATATCCTTCAGAACCCGGCCAAACCGATCAGTAGTGATGCTGCTGGCTCACTTCTTCTCACTGGAGAAGTACTGATGGAGGAGTACTAATACTTCAGCCAAAGGAGGGCAGGAATTGATAATTAGCAGCAAGTTTCCTCGCCAGTATTTAAACTAGCGCAATAAGACTTCATGAGGTCTGGAGTCAATGTTTCCTACTCCTCACTGTCTCCGAATAATCAAGGACCCCATCCACTACTCTCTTCTAACTTCTTCCGTCAGGAAAAGATACAAAAGTCTGAGATTTGGTACCAACCAACTCAAAGCTTCTTCCCTGTTGCAATCAGACTTTTGATTGGACCTACCATATGTTAATCTGATCTTCCTTAATACCCTAGCTATGACTGTAACACTACATTCTGCACCCCCTCCTATCCTTCTCCCCATGTACTCTATGGTTTATCTGTATAGGAAACAGTATTTTTCACAGTTTCTCAATAAATATGACAATAATAAATCAAATTAATTAACATTAGAAGTGGTCAAAGTCACAGCCAAAGCCAATTCATGGATAGCACAGTGGTTAGCACTGCTACTTCACAGAGCCAGGGATCTGGGTTTGATTCCCGGTTTGGGTCACTGTCTATGTGGAGCTTGCACGTTCTCCCCAAGTCTATGTGGGTTTCCTCCAGGTGCTCCGGTTTCCTCCCACGTTTTGAAGACATACAGGTGAGGTGGATTGGCCATGCTAAATTGCTCCTCAACGTGAGGGGGACTAGTATGGTAAATGCATGGGGTTATGGGGATAGGGCCTGGGTGGGATTGTGGTCACTGCAGACCCAATGGGCCGAATGGCCTTCTTCTGCACTGTAGGATTCTATGACTCCCAGGGCCACTCTCTCCTGACTGCAAACTACTGTGTCTCCACCTCTCGGGGTGGTGTCCTTGCCAAGGATGGCAGTGGAGGAGTCTGGGACATCTGTGTGTGTGACTATGTTAGGCTGTTGCTTGACTGTTCTCTCAATAATGGCACACATCTGCAAATGTTAATGAGAAGGACTTTTCAAGGTCGAAGAGGCTGGGCCGTGCCTTTGTTGTGTCCTGATCGATGCCTACATCAAAGCCAATTGATTTGTTTGGTTTCATTCTTGTGCATCTTTTTAATTGCTGTACAGCTGAGTGCCTTGCTCGATCGTTTCAGAGAGTCAATATGAATCAACCCCACTGCTGTGTTAAGAACTGCAAATTTCATTCCCTGAAGGAAAATCCATGCTTCTAATGGATTTTAGGGTAACTTAGTAGTTTTACGGTCACCATTACTGAAACTAGCTTTTTATTCCGGATTTATTTAATTAATGGGGAGGTGATGACGTACTGGTATTATCTGGACTTGTAATCCAGAGACTCTGGGTAATCCTCTGGGGTCCCAGAGGTTAGTACTGCTGCCTCACAGTGTCATGGACCCCAGTTCAATTCTGGCTTCGGATCACTGTCTGTGTGGAGTTTGCATGTTTTCTCCATGTCTGCGTGGGTTTCCTCCGGATACTCCGGTTTCCTCCCATAGCCCAAAGATGTGTGGGTTAAGTTCATAGGACATGGTAAATTGCCCCTGGTGTCCAGGGCATCAACAGGGTAAATACATGGGGTTGCAGTGACAAGGCCTGGGCGGAGTTGTTGTCAGGGGGAGCTTGATGGGCCAATTGGCCTTCTTCTGCACTGTAGGGATTCAATAATTCTATGATCTGGGTTTGAATCCCAGCATGGCAGATGGTGAAATTCAAATTCAATAAAAATCTGGAATTAAGAGTCTAACGATGACTGTGAAACCATTATCTATTGTTGCAAAACCCCTCTGGTTCAATAATGTCCTTTAGAGACTGAAATCTGTCGTCCTTACCTAGTCTGGCATATATGTGACTCCAGAGCCACCGCAAAGTGGTTGACTCGCGACTGCTCTCTGAAATGTGGGGATGGGCAATAAATGCCGACCTAGCCAATGACACCAATGTTCCTTGAATAAATTTAAAAAACTGCATTTAAATCCTACCCATAACTAATGTGGTTGGATTTGAAGCCCTGTCCCCTGATCATATGTCCAGGCTACTCAATAACTAGCCCAGTAATTTAACCACCATTCTCCCATTCCCCCATTTCCCGAAATATTTGCACCTTTCATCACCTTCAAGAATCTTAACACAGCTGACCCTTCACCTGTACCAGGACATTCTCCCCCAACTTTAGTTCCCCTTTATGAAAGACCTAGAATGTCCTAATACGGTTAGGTGCATTGGCCACACTAAATTTTCCTTCAGTGTAACCAAACAGGCGCCAGAATGTAGCGACGAGGGGATTTTCACAGTAACTTCCTTGCAGCGTTAATATAAGAGTATTTGTGACAAATGAATAAACTTTAACTTTAGACTTTACATTTAGAGAAAGCCTTAATTTACACATTATTATCTCTTTGAAATATTATTGCACCAGCAATTCAATCTTTAATCCAAGTTTTCCAAAGAGTGAACTTTATGATATTTTCCCTGAATTCTCTGCAAAAATGTGTTTTAAAACCTTCCCATGCTGCTTGATTGACAGGTAAGGAGATAATAATCCACCTTCACATAAAGTATCGTTTTTCAGTTTATTTATTAGTGTCACAAAAAGGCTTGCATTAACACTGCAGTGAAGTTATTGTGCAAATCCTCTAGTCACCACACTCCGGCACCTGTCCGGGTACACTGAGGGAGAATTTAGCATGGCCAATGCACCTAACCAACAGTCTTTCGGACTGTGTGAGGAAACCGGACCATCCAGAGGAAACCCACGCAGAGATGGGTAGAACATGCAGACTCCATACAGACAGTGGCCCAAACCAGGAATCGAACCCAGGTCCCTGGCGCTGTGAGACAGTAGTGCTAACCACAGTGCCATGAATGTGGGATGGAGGACACTTTATCTTCAAAGGGGCAGTAATGTTATTTAAATCTGTGAAGTTAAGATGTTTTACTGTAATTGATGGATTACTGCTTCATCTCCACAGATAATCAGACTTTGTCTGTAAGATTGTAAAGAAGAATGCTGAAACATGTTCCGGGCCAATTAGTGGAACTTACTTTGCCCCAGTAGCATTGACACCTTTTATTGAACTGGTTGAATAATTGGTAGCACTCACAGCCGTCTGGTCCAGGCTCAATAGAACTGATACTGTCCCAGTGGAAATTAATGTCAGTCTTGAGGGATGGGGGAAGGAGGTGATGCAAGTATTGATGTGTGAACAGAAAGAGATATGAGAATCATGATACCACAGTTGGGTCCAATTGGAAAGAGTTCCTTCCACTTAATCCATTCACTTTGTGAGGGCATTGTTTTATTTCATCTTCTGGCATCTCTTCAGATTTAGAAGTGAATTGGCTTTGGCTGTGACTTTGACCACTTCTAATGTTAATTAATTTGATTTATTATTGTCATATTTATTGAGAAACTGTGAAAAATACTGTTTCCTATACAGATAAACCATAGAGTACATGGGGAGAAGGATAGGAGGGGGTGCAGAATGTAGTGTTACAGTCATAGCTAGGGTATTAAGGAAGATCAGATTAACATATGGTAGGTCCAATCAAAAGTCTGATTGCAACAGGGAAGAAGCTTTGAGTTGGTTGGTACCAAATCTCAGACTTTTGTATCTTTTCCTGACGGAAGAAGTTAGAAGAGAGTAGTGGATGGGGTCCTTGATTATTCGGAGACAGTGAGGAGTAGGAAAGTAGAGGACATTCTGTTGTGCATAGAGATCTTTTGAATGGCTTGCCATGTTGAGCTGTATGCATTTTTGCAATTTTAAAATGGTACCTGGATCACAAACAGGACATTGTGCCTAGATGGCCCCAGAGCGAGACAATTTCTTGCAAGCTGTGCTCAGCATACCTTCAAATTCTATCTTTTACACTCGTTTTGCACACTCTCGTTCCCTTCTCTATAAATGGTATGCTCTGTCTGGATAGCACACAGGAAACGATGCTTTTCACTGTATACTAATAGATGTGACAATAATAGAACATAGAACATAGAACATTACAGCGCAGAACAGGCCCTTCGGCCCACGATGTTGCGCCGACCAGTTACAAAAACAATGACCCACTAGCCTATACCAATCCCTTTTCGTCCATAAACCTATCCAGAGATCTCTTAAACGCCCCCAAACTAGACGCATCTACAACTGCAGCAGGCAGGGCATTCCAATCCCTCACCACCCGCTGGGTAAAGAACCTACCCCTGACATCCGTCCTGTAGCTACCCCCCCTTAATTTAAAGTCATGCCCCCTCGTGCTAGCTTTCTCCATCCGAGGAAAAAGGCTATCACTATCCACCCTATCTAAACCTCTAATCATCTTATATGTTTCAATAAGATCCCCTCTTAGCCGCCTTCTTCCCAACGAAAACAACCCTAGATCCCTCAGTCTCTCCTCATAGGACCTCCCCACCATACCAGGCAACATCCTAGTAAACCTCCTCTGCACCCTCTCCAACGCCTCCACATCCTTCTTGTAATGCGGGGACCAGAACTGCACACAGTACTCCAAGTGCGGCCGCACTAGAGTAGTGTACAGTTGCAACATTACACTGCGACTCCTAAATTCAATCCCCCTACCAATAAACGCCAAGACACCGTACGCCTTCTTGACAACCTTATCTACTTGATTCCCAACTTTCAGGGATCTATGTACACACACACCTAGATCCCTCTGTTCATCCACACTATTCAAAGTCCTCCCGTTAGCCCTATACTCGACACATCTGTTGCTCCTACCAAAGTGAATTACCTCACACTTCTCCGCATTAAATTCCATCCGCCACCTCTCGGCCCAGCTCTGCAACCTATCTAAGTCTCCCTGCAGACTATGACACCCTTCCTCACAATCTACCACACCTCCAACTTTGGTGTCATCAGCAAATTTACTAATCCACCCAACTATACCCTCATCCAGATCATTAATAAAAATTACAAACAACAGTGGCCCCAAAACAGATCCCTGAGGCACACCACTCGTAACTGCACTCCATGATGAATATTTACCATCCACCACCACCCTCTGTCTCCTATCTGATAGCCAATTCCTGATCCAACTTCCTAGATTACCCACAATCCCATACATCTGCATTTTCTGCAGAAGCCTACCATGGTGAACCTTATCGAACGCCTTACTAAAATCCATGTATACCACGTCAACTGCCTTACCCCCATCCACCTCTTTGGTCACCTTCTCAAAAAATAAATCAAATCAAATCAAAGATTGCTGAAGAACCATTTGCTGGAGCTGTACTCACCATGGAATCAGCGCAGGCGAGGGTAAGACAACGGAAAACTCCATTGACTTTGGGTGGGAATTTCCGGTTTCGCCTGAGTGAGGCTGTAAAATCCCGCCCATTGTCTTAATGACTGAGAAAGGAGAAGAATCTCTTGTTTATTTGTCCTAATGATGTCATCCATTTAGTGCTGGGATGGTGATTTCTGAATATCATGCACTGCGTCATTGTATGATAAACAAATGAAGAGGATTGTTCCACGTATTTTGAGAAACATGGTGAAGGTGTCTGTGAGGGTTTCCTCCAGGTGCTCCGGTTTCCTTCCACAGTCCAAAGATGTGCGGGTTTAGGTGGATTGGCCATGCTAAATTGCCCCTTAGTGTCAGGGGGATTAGCTGGGTAAATACGTGGGATTATGGGGATAGGGCCTGGGTGGGATTGTGCCCTACTGCACTGCAGGGATTCTACGATTCTAAGACTGTGCATCATTTGGCAAATCAGAGGTACATAGAACTTAGGGAATACGCCATCCAGCCCCTTATACTTGCTCTGCCATTCAAGAAGTTCATGGCTGATCTGCTCGTGATTCCAATTCCACCTTAAAAATTATGGGAGAGAAAATGGGACAATTAGAATCACAGAATCCCTACAGCTCAGAAGGAAGATATTCAGCCCCTCAAGTCTGCACCGATTGTCCAACAGAGCATCTTATCCAGGCCCTTTGCCTGGAACTCCACTTATTTATCTAATCCATCTAACCTACATATCTTGGGACAGTAATGGGCAATTTAGCATGGCCGATCCACCTAACCTGCACATCTTTGGACTGTGGGAGGTAACCGGAGCACCCGGAGGAAACCCATGCAGACATGGGGAGAATGTGCAAACTCCACACAGACACCCAAGACTGGAATCAAACCTGGGTCCTTGGTGCGGTGATGCAGCAGTGCTAATCACAGTGCCACCATGCCACCCATTGACTGAAAGCCACATGCTCTGTGTCATGTGAGGCATTTATGGGAGTTAGTAGCCGATGTGTGGCCCTGTTGTCTGTGTTTTGTTGTGTGTTTGAGCCTCAATGAAATCTGCTCCCAATCCCAACCATGGGTTCCTGGTTGGACAATATTCCATAGGCTAATTTGCAGCAATCATGTACACAGAAGCAATATTCTGTCTGTTATTGAGATATTATAATTTGCAGAATTTTTTTTTACATTATCTTTTCATAACTACTTTGAGAAATGTAACGCAGCAGTAAAGCACTGCTTTACCAAAGGTCATTGACATTGTGTATGAATGCAGAAGTAGCATAATCCCACTAGCTATCTTTGAATGAGCTGCACTCCAGATGGCATTCACTAAGATTATATTTGTGCTGCCACCTTCAATTTTCACTTTGCTAAAACAATGACATGCTTCAGCTGTGTGGCATTACGCAACAATGTGCAAAGCCCCCGAAACAAAGAAAAACAATTGTCAGAAAAAGGAACCGTTAATGATTAGGTTTGGATAAGTGGCAAAATGTAGCATTGTTTGAGTTGTCTAACTGAATGACTAAGTGAAAGGAAAACTCTACCAGTTGTCCTATGTGCATCACATGTGACACAGTTCAGCCTCAAATGTAGCACCGGTCCATATTTTGTGATAATGATGGTCAAGCTGTCAGCGTTCACCTTTATTAAGGAACAAATTGGGTGACAAAATCAGGCACAGTGACACAGTGGTTAGCACTGCTGCCTCACAGTGCTAGGGACCTGGGTTCCATTCCCATCCCGGATCACTGTCTTTGTGGAGTTTACACATTCTCCCCATGACTGCGTGGGTTTCCTCCAGTGCTCCAGTTTCCTCCCACAGGCAAAGATATGCGGGTTGATTGGGCATGCTAAAATGCCCCTTGGTGTCAGGGGGACTAGCAGGGTAAATAAGTGGAGTTGTGGGTGGGCGAAATAGCCTCCTTCTGCACTGCAGGGGTTCTATGATTCTATGTGTAGTTGAACGTGGAAATCTTTGCACAAGTTGCACAGCTCCATCAGGCGTTTCACTACACTATCATCTCACTAAGAGACACAGCATTCAAATATATGAAGGGTGTAAGTTGCTATATTTACCCATAAGTTACCCTCTAAAGCTGTCCATTTAAGTGCATATAAATTCTTACGCTATAATAAGTCTTAATTTAGCCTTCCCTCGCTAAAAAATTACTTTTGTAAGTGTGGGGTCTCATTCATTCAGATTTTAATTATTGTTGGATATACAAGAGAAAAATGAACATTTTCTTTCTGTTTCTTTCATCCCACTTAATCTTCACTTTCTTTCCCTCTTTATTTTACTCTCTTTGCATTGAGTTAGATACTTGAATTTGTCATGTGCAGGTTAGGTTGATTGGCCACGTTAAATTGCCCCTTAGTGTCCCAATAGGTGTAGGGGTTTGACAGGGTATATACGTGGTGTCAGAATGTCATTGCAGTCCTGATGGGCCGACAGCCCTCTTCTGCCCTGTAGGATTCTATGATTCTGAGTTTAAACGCAAGGCGTCTCAGTGAGTAGCCTTCAGTCTTAATCTCAGAGCATGGTGGGAGCCTGGAACGCACTGCCAGTGGAGGTAGTGGAAGCAGGCTCATTAGCAACATGCAAGGTGTATCTTGATAGATACATGAATGGGAGGTGAACAGAGGGATAAGAACTGTGTATCGGCTCAGGTTTGATAGGCCGAAGGACCTGTTTCTGTGCTGTATTGTTCTTTGTTCTTAAAAGTGAAGGGAAACACACAGTTATTCACTCTTTTCAGATCCCCAGTTGAAGGCTCACCACTGTCTGTGCTCTTGTATAACTGTAAGTTCCAGACCATAAGCCCAACTACACATAGAATTTGTGGGTGGGTGGAAATATAATGAATAGTGAGTGAGTGCTGGTCACTTGCCACTGACTGCAAAATCTAAGTCAAAGTTATGGTTAAAGTTTATTATATTCTTTTAAACCGATGCATCCTGGATTTGTGAATGGTGTTTGTAGTTAAGCACGGGACACCAGACACATTGTGGAATGTCCTACAATGTGATATATTTAGACTTCCAAAATGCATGTAAGTGTCCAAACTGAGGGAATAAAGTTAAATCTTGGAAATCTACCTGGACTTAAAGGAGCTATGTTTATCTAGGAAAGTAATGAGTGTTCCAGGAATTAATATTGAGATTAGTGCCATTCTAAGCGGGGGCGATGTCACTGGAATAGTGGTAATGATAGATAGTAGCACAAGGGCAATTCAGTGGATTAGAATTATAATTATAGAATTCCTACAGGGCAGAAGAAGGCCATTCAGCCCATTGAGCCTGCACAGACAACAATCCCACCCTGGCCCTATCCCTGTAACTCCACGTATTTACCCTGCTAATTCTCCTGACACCAAGGGGCAATTTACCATGGTCAATCAACTTAACTTGCACATCTTTGGACTGTTGGAGGAAACCAGAGCACCTGGAGGAAACCCATCCAGAGACGAGGAGAACATGCAAACTCCACACAGTCTCACAAGGCCAGAATCAAACCTGGGTTCCTGGTGCTGTAAGACAACAGTGTTAACCACTGTGCCACCATGTACGAGTAGTAATGACAGATAGAAACATAGAAACTAGAAGCAGGAGTAGGCCATTCGGCCTGTCGAGCCTGCTTTGCCATTCATTATGATCATGGCTATTCATCAAATTCAATACCCTGATCCCAGTAACGTAGGGGTCATTTCACTGGACAAGGAGGCTGGAAGCTAATGCTCTGGGAACCAGGTAACAAATCCCACCATGGCAGTTAGCGGAATTTAAACATTTCATTCATAAATTCTGGAGCTGGAAGTTTGCCTCGATGACTGTAACTGTGAAGCTATCATCAATTGTTATAAAAACCCAACTCATTCATTAATGCCCTTTAAGGAAATCTGTAAAGCCTGACATCTCTTTCAGTTTCATGCCAAACTATTTCACCATCCCCCTTTTTGCCAGCCCTATCTGGTCTCACCTACATCTAACTGCAGATCCACAGTAATGTAGTTACCCTCTGAAACAGCCCAGCAAGCCACCCAGTTGACAGGCAATTAGAGATGGACAACAAATTCCGGTCTTACCTGCGACACCCACAACCCATGGGAGAATAAATTAAAATTAATTTGCATCAATGGCTTGAAATTAATACTAGTTGGTTAAAAATTGCAAACGATGCCAAACTGGAAGGTACATTGGATTGTGAGGAGGTGGTTGCTTGAGCACTGTGAAATGAATTGGGCACTTGGCAGAAAGATTCCAGGTGGAACTTAGCATAAACAAGGGATGCACATAGGAAGAGAGATGGGGAGCATGCATATAATCTGGTGAAATTGTTTACCGTGAAATTGAAAGAGATATTGAGCTTTATAGATTTAACTCCTAAAATCTCCGTAACAGCAACAATATCTCTCTCTCTGTCTCTTTCTCTCTCGGTCTCTCTCTCTCTGCAATGTAGCCAAAACTGTAGAAAATCACTTGGAGGATGTCATGTTCAAACTGCAGAGTTGCCCACTAAAGGAAAGATGTGCACTTCATATCACATCTTTCCCAACTTCAAGATGAAATGTAGTCACTGTTATAATGTAGGAAAATGGCTGCCAATTTGCATAAAGCAATTGGATAATGGTGAAAAAATCGGTTTTGGTGATGATGCTTGAGGACCAATAATTACCCTTGACGCTGAGGACAATTCCTCTGGTCTTCTTCAAAACAGTGCCATGGGATCTTTTACCTACAACTGGCAGCAGACATTGCCTTGGTTTGAAGTTTTAAGTGAAAGATGGCTGCTCTGACAGTGGGCACTCCTTCAGTCTGGATTGTGTGCTCTTGTCTCCGTGGTGGGGCTTGAATCCAAAATATGCTGACTCAGAGTTGAGCGTGCTACTCACTGAGTTGCATCTGTCACTTCACATAAACTTCCAAGGTCAGCAATGGGTGTAAACTCCCTGCAGCCTTTTAGGTAATTTTGTACTTCAGGCAACCATTTTACATTATTGAGAAGGATATATTAAATGTACACTTGATAACCTTTGTAATTGTGCCATAGCTCATATTTGAGGACAGTCATAGAATTACAAGATCCCCATTCAGCCCATTGGTTCTGCACTGACTATCTTTCCCAGATCCTCTTTCCCATTCTATCCTTATAACCGCACACATTTAGAGAGCAAGATTCTCTGGCTTCCCCTCATTTCACATGGCTAATCTACCTAACATGCACATCTTGGGGCAATTTAGCATGGCCAATCCCCCTAACCTACACAACTTGGGACACTAAGGGGTAATTTAGCATGGCCAATCCCTCTAACCTAGATATCTTGGAACACTAAGGGGCAATTTAACTTGACCAACATGGTAGCATGGTGATTAGCACTGCCGCCTCACAGCGCCAGGGATCCACGTTCAATTCCCGGCTTGGGTCACTGTCTATGTGGAGTTTGCACATTCTCCCAGTGTCTGCATGGGTTTTCTCTGGATGCTGCAGTTTCCTCTCAGTCTGAAACATGGGCTGGTTTGTGCATTGACCCGAACAAGTGCCGGAGCGTGGCGACTAGGAGAATTTCATTACTTTGTTAACGTAAGCCGTATTTATGAGTGATAAACTTACCTGGGGCGGCACAGTAGCACAGTGTTTAGCACTGCTGCTTCACAGCTCCAGGGTCCTGGGTTCGATTCCTGGCTCGGGTCAGTGTCTGTGTGGAGTCTGCACATTCTCCTCATGTCTGCGTGGGTTTCTTACAGGTGCTCCGCTTTCCTCCCACAGCCCAAAGATGTGCGGGTTAGGTTGATTGGCCATTCTAAAAAATTGCCCCTTAGTGTCCTGAGATGCATAGGTTAGAGGGATTAGTCGGTAAATATGTAGGGATAAGGGAATGGGACCTGGGTGGGATTGTGTTCAGTGCAGACTTGATGAGCCGAAGGGCCTCTTTCTGCACTGTAGGATTCTATGTCTGTGTTCTATGTGATCGGTGTAGACTCGATGGGCCGAATGGCCTCTTTCTGCACTGTAGGGTTTCTATGATTTCTATGAAACTTACTTACTTAACCTTGTGACACGAAGAGGCAATTTAGTATGACCAATCCACCTATCCTCTTTGAATATGGGAGGAAACCAGAGCACCTGGAAGAAAAATATTGAACCCGGGTCCCTGGAGCTGTGAGGCAGCAATGCTAGCCCATGTACATGGTCCCCATCTACAGTCTTATCCTTTCAAAACCAGCCTGTGCATTGTAACAGCCTGTCTGTTACAGCTGAGTGCATCAACCCATCTGTCTGAAGCCCATATGGTGCTCCAGTTTCCCTTTAAATGGAGTGCCATTCTCAAAGCAACCTATTGTCTCACCCGGCGCTCTTTCTCACCCAGCATCCTCACCACTGCCCCCCCCGCACTCCCCCAGTAAGTAATTAATTTGCAATTAATTTGATGTTGTTCCCGCAAGATTTGGGTTATGTAATTTCTGCTTTTCCAAACGAGAGCGACTGTGACCAGGCTGTGAGCAGAACATTTGTCTCTGACTCAAAATTGGTGAAGGCACGGGAAGAGCAGCTTCACTGATTGTAGTTAGGGGTGACGGCATTCCCTGAGGAAATCTGCTGGGGCTCTGGCTCTGCTGCAGGAGTCAAGAAATTCCATTCACTGTTTTTGCAGCTGTTCCCCTGCCCCAAGAGGGGTGTGACTTGTATCAGGAGAAGCAAACGTGATGCCTCCCTGCAGAACAGGCGGAAGCTCATTTGTTTTATTAATAACACACAGATGAAGTAGCCACTTTCGGAAGAGAGGAGGGTTAAATTCCCATTATCATTTGTGCGCTATGGTTATTTTTCCCGAATCCTGTTTTTTTTTGAAAAAAGTGTAAGCAATTTAAATGGAGGTATTCACTCATTAATCTAGCCCCTCCAACTCCTCCAGTAAGGTTCCATCCAACCATTAGAGTCATTGGTCAGGATTTTACGGCCTCGCTCATCCCGCAACCATAAATTCCCACCCGAGGTCAATGGACCTTTCCATGGTCCGCCTCACCCGCTCCGATTCCCGTGGCTGGTGGGATGGTAAAATTCCAGCCATAGGGTCATAGAATATACAGCGCGGACACAGGCCCTTTGGCCTAATTTCTCCATGCCAATCAGGTTTCCTAAACCGAATTGGTCCCATTTGTCTGCGTTTTGTCTATAACCCTCTAAACCTTTCCCACCCATGTATCTGTCCAAGTGTCTTTTAAATGTTATAATTGTACCCTGGTCTCTCCATGCTGACGCTATAATTAAGAAAGCCCACCAATGCCTCTACTTTCTCAGAAGGCTGAGGAAATTCAGCATGTCCTCCACAACTCTCATCAACTTCTACCAATGCACCAGAGAAAGCATCCTTTCTGGTTGTATCACAACTTGGATGACACAATTGATGACACAAAGGCTATGACAGGTGAGGACCTAAAAACAATCATTATCACGAAAGAGGTAGTGTTGGGCAACTCAAAGGGGTTAAAGGTAGACAAGTCTCCTGGCCCTGATGAAATACATCCCAGGGAATTAAAAGAAATGGCAGGGAAATAGCAAGTGCACTAGTGGTAATTTACCAAAATTTGCCAGATTCTGGAGTGGTTCCCGCAGATTGAAAAACAGCAAATGTGATACCACTAAAAAAAGGAGGTAGACAAAAGGCAGGTAACTATAGGCCAATTAGCTTAACTTCTGTAGTAGGGAAAATGTTTGAATCTATCATCAAGGAAGAAATAGCGAGATATTTGGATAGAAATTGTCCTATCAGGAAGGCACAGCATGAATTTGTGAAGGGAAGGTCATGTTTAACTAATTTATCAGAATTTTTTGAGGACATTGCGAATGTGGTAGACAGTGGGGAACTGATGGATGTGGTGTATCTGGATTTCCAGAAGGCATTCAACAAGGTACTGTATGAAAGGCATTAAATAAAGATGCATGGCACTGAGAGTAAAATATTAGCATGGATAGAGGATTGGTTAACTAGCTGCAAGCAGAGTGGGGGTAAATGGATGTTGTTCTGGTTGGTGATCAGTGATTAGTGGTGTGCCTCAAGGATCAGTGCTGGGACCGCAATTGTTTATAATTTACTTGATGATTTGGAGTTGGGGACCGAGTGTAATGTCCCGAAGTTTGCAGATGATGCTAAGATGAATGGTAGAACAAAGTGTGCAGAGGACACTGAACATCTGCAAAGGATACAGATAGTTTAAGTGAATCTGGCAGATGGAGTACAATGTTGGTCAATGGGAGGTCATCCATTTTGGTAGGAATAACAGCAAAGTGGACTATTATGTAAATGGTGAAACATTGCAGAATGTTGCTGTGCAGAGGGACCTGGGTGTCCTTGTGCAGGAATTGCAAAAAGTTGGTTTGCAGGTCCAGCAGGTAATTAAGAAAGCAAATGGAACTCTGCCCTTCATTGCGAGGGGGATGGAGTTTAAAAACAGCGAGGTTATGTTCCAGCTGTATAAAGTGCTGGTGAGGCCACACCTGGAGTTACTGTGTACAGTTTTCATTCCCTTACGTGAGAAAGAATATACTGGCACTGGAGAGGGTGCAGAGGAGATTCACTAGGTTGATTCCAGAGTTGAGATGGTTAACTTATGAGAAGAGACTGAATAGACTAGGATTATACTCATTGAAATGTAGAAGAATGAGGTGGGATCTTGTAGAAACATATAAGGTTATAAAGGGAATAGGTAAGATAGAAACAGGAAGGTCGTTTCTACTGGCGGGTAAAAGTAGAACTGGGGGGCATGGCCTCAAAATAAGGGGAAGCAGATTTAGGACTGAGTTGAGGAGGAACTTCTTCACCCAAAGGATTGTGAATCTGTGGAATTCCCTGCCCAGTGAAACAGTTGCGGTCATCTCATTGAATGTTTTTAAGGTAAAGACAGATTTTTGAACAGTAAAGGAATAAAGGCTGATGGTGAATGGGCAGGTAAGTAGAGCTGAATCCTTGAAAATTTCAGCCATGATCTTATTGAATAGCGGGGTAGCTCGAGGGGCCAGATGCCTACTCCTGCTGCTAGTTCTTATGTTCTTAAAGGCGCAGAACATCTACCACATTCATTTGTATCAGGCATTTTAACCAGGTCTGCTTAAAGGAAGCACTCCAGAGAAGGCCTAGGATATTCTGGGGGAGAAATCTCGTTAGACCGGTAGGGATCCCAACACCTGGCATTTTGTCCCCCAACCCATACCAATCAGGGGGTGAGCTCTGTATGATGGAGGGAGGGTAGGGGGAGGGAGGCAGTTGATAGCCTGCTCTCCAGAACCCAGCAACCAGCAGCAGGGCACCTATTTGGTCCCCACACCTTACTAGCTGCATTCAGATGAGGGTAAGTCCAATTGCCAGCCTTGTGCCAATCCCATGGAATCATAAAATGACGTAGCACAGAAGGAGGCCAATCAGCCAATTATATCTGGTCTGTGAAAGAATTGTGTGTGTGTGTTTGCATGCGCACTCGCATGCGATAGTATCAGATATATAGAGAATGTGCGGTATATAGCTATGGAGCGTTATACTGAATGAGCAACCTAGAGCCAACGGGTTATGCTGATGTGACTGCTTGAGAACACTTCTGCAGGAGTCAAATGGTTAAAGAGTGATACAATAGCAGCTTAAGCACTCCTCTCTGGTCTTTGTTACAGTTTATTGATCTCCTTGGATTGGTTGCTGGATAAGTTCTGCAAACGCATTGTTTCCATAAATATTTGTGAATTTTAGTACCCAGTAGAAGTGTCATGTTTCAGCTGGGAGCAAACCCTTTGCTCGACAAAAGGCAAACATAAAACATTCCTGTGTCGGGGGCTACTTGTAACATTTTAACAGCTCACCTGCGGTAGTCTCAGCCCTGACTCTATCCTCGAGCCACAGATGGACACTAGTTTCCCACTTGTTTGGTGAGTTGTGCCTGGTAGCGCAAGTACATCTTGTGACGATTCCAGGCCAGGTCTTGACTTGGGTTAAAATGCAGAATCTCCCAAGCTTAAGAAATCCCCAACCCCTGTGCAAATGGTCTGGCAGAAGCTGTAAGCTTCTCAGCTGGACTGATCGCAACATCATAACATCACCAGCTGTAATTTAGCACTTCTCCACCTCTGCACAAGTTACACACTGCAATCGGTAAGTACAGGCACATCCTCCACGATTATCCTCAACACTGGTGTCCCGCAAGGCTGTTTCCAGCCCCTTACTATATTCCTAATACACTTATGGCTTTGTGGCCAAATTCCCCTCCAATTCCATTTTCACGTTTGCTAATGACACCACCGTGGTACATCGCATCTCAAACAATAACGTGACAGCGTACAGGAAAGCGATAGAGAATCTGGTGAAATGGTGCAATAACATTAATCTCTCCCTCAATATCAGTAAAACAAAGGAGATTGTCATCAACTTCAGGAAACATAGTGGAGGCCATACCCTACATCCAGTCCATCCACATTCTAGGAAACTCTCGTATTGCTAACCCTTACTTGTACACTTGCGCAGGGATGGGGAAGTGTAATGGGTGGCATGGTGGTGCAGTGGTTAGCATTGCTGCACCAGGGAACTGGGTTCGATGACTGTCTGTGTGGAGTTTACATGTTCTCCCCATGTCTGTGTGAGTTTGCTCCGGATGCTCCAGTTGCCACTGCAGACCAATGATGTGAGGGTTAGGTTGATTGGCCATGTTAAATTGTCCCTTGGTGTCCAAAGATGTGCAGGTTAGGGGGATTAGCGAAGGTTGGTTACAGGGATAGGACAGAGGGGAGGGAATGTGTTGGTTGCTGTTTTGGAGAGTCAGTGCAGATTTGCTGGGCCAGATGGCCTATCTGCATTATGGGCCTTCTATAGTTCCGTGGTACACTTGCACAGCAGTAGGGACGCATTAGATTGTAGCTGGTGGTGTACTGACAGTCCAGTCAGTCCAGCTGAGAGTTGCTGTCTAGGAAAATCTGCCGATAATTAACTATTTTCTGCTGAAAATTGGAAATGGTTGAAGCTGGCAGCCATTGCTGTGATTGGACCCAGCACTGCAGGGATCAGTGGCGGGAAACATGAAGAAGATTATTTTCTAGCCCTTGCTCATGACTACAAGCTCTGCTTGGCTAGATTGACTGTTGGGAATGGAAACCTGTGGATCCCACTGGAATTTGAGGACAGCCTCATCCCCTTTCTAGAACAGGACTGGCACTGCCTGCCTACCGCACCTTCCACACTGGCAAATGTTCAGCTGGTATTTCCTTTTAGAGCAGGACCCTCCAAAAGCCGTCCCTTGACCCCGTGAATTTTGCCAATGCTTGTGGAGTTTGCTTCTGCTTTAGTTGTTTAGGTATTGCGAGCTATTCCACCTACAGCACAAGTTAAACCAGGAGTCAGCAGCTGAGGAAGTAATCCTGATTGTGGAAACTTTTACATGGAATTAATCTGAAGATGGATCTTGAAGACTCCAAGTGATGGGACTGTGTCTATTCCCTCTGGCAGCTTGTTCCATTGTGGGATTGTCTTTGGGAAGAAAGCTTGTTGAAACATTGTTTGCGTGAATGACTACCTTGTGCTTTGTTATTACCAGAGGCACCAGATACCAATCCATTCCATTCTTTACAGAACATGGTCGATCTATTTCTTTCCCTCCTTTCTTGTAGTGATTCTCATTCCAAATCTTTGGGATAACATTGGTACAAGCTGGGGCAGTTCTGTTCTCCCTTTGTTGGTGTTCTTAGTCCTGAACTCTACTGAGCCACCTTTCATGTAAAAGTCCATGGAGGCAATTTCCTGTGGCCAGCGTGCTCCAGTTGCCAGGTGCTAATGTGAGGAATAAGAAGCAAAAGGCCCATAAAAGCCTGTCCCATTGATTCTTGACCTGTATTTCCTGAGGCATTTGGAGATAGGAGGCATTAGCCCCAAGCATGTGAATATGTTGGAGTCATAGAGATATACAGCCCTCCACGCTGACCAGGTTTCCTAAACTGGACTACTCCTATTTGCCTGTCTTTGCCCCATATCTGTCTAAACTTTCCCATCCATGTACCTGTCCAAATGTCTTTAAATGTTGTAATTGCACCTGCCTCTACCACCTCCTCTGGCAGCTCATTCCATATCTGCACCACCGTCTGTGTGAAATTTACCCCTCAAGTCACTTTTAAGTCTTTACCCTCTGACCTTTAACCTATGCCCTTTAGTTATGTAGAGGATGAGGGACTGATGTCACCCACATCCGGTACCAGACAAACCACCCATAGAAGCTGGACATTGGAGGTAGTGGGGCTGTGAGATCAGTAGCCAGTCATTTTGTCTGAACCCAGTAGGTTTTTGAAATGTTTCAGGGTGGAGATCTTCCCCTGGCTGTTGTTTCTCACCTCACACTCAAAAAACACTACTCTGATCCTGTCTGTGCTGACACACAAAGATGGCCACTTGTGTCCAATACCTGAGTGCTATCAGCTAGAGGGAGCCAAACGGGCCCAGCTCAAACCTTCCGGTGTGGAAGGAAGAAACTTGGAAAGAAATGAAAAGTTTCTCATGGTACTGCCCGTTAAAGGATAATCGGTAAGGTTGCTGCACCAGGATAATTTTCCAAATGTCTGCTGTGGGACCTCATTCACAAGGGTGGAGGATAATGGTGATGAAAGGGGGAGGAGGTGTGGGAGGAGGGGTCTGCCCCCTCCCATCTTCAGCTGCAGAGCCCGCCACATCCTCTCCTTTCAGGAAGGCCCATCAAATTGTGTCAGTCAGGCACTTAACCAGTTGAGAGCCCTACAGTGGAAATCAAGAATCCTGGGGTAGAAATCCTGCCATGCGCCAGAGCTCTCAGCCAATTGGAGACAGGGCCTGGCTCTCAGCAGACCCCTCCCTCTTCCTAATGCTGGATCCCTAATTCAGAGGCCGTGAGCCTTTGGACAAGGGACTTCTGCCCTTTGTCATTAATTGCCCACTTAAGGACCTCAGTTGGCACCAAGGCAAGATGGCCATCCATGAGCATCCCTGCCCTGGATTTAACTGTGGCAGGGATGGGAAAGCAGTGGGTTCCCCCAACCTCCATCCTCCAAACTGATTAAATGCGGCCCTATCACCAACTCACCTCATGGGAGGACATTAAATTCCACCTAGGAAAAGGCAAATCTTGCTCGTGGCCACCAGAACATGTTATTCACAATGGAAGCCTATGGTGAGAATGCCCTGGAATTCTCCTAATAATTTGATTTGATTTATTATTGTCACCTGTATTGGGGTCCAGAGAAAAGAATTGTTTCTTGCGTGCAATACAGACAAAGCATACTATAAGAGTACATGGGAGAAAAGGAAAGGAGAGAGTGCAGAATGTAGGGTTATAGTCATGGCTAGGGTGTAGAAAAAGATCAGCTTAATATGAGATACGTCCATTCAAAAGTCTTGATGGCAGCAGGAAGAAGCTGTCCTTAAGTGGGTTGGTACGTGACCTCTTTTGTATCTGTTGTATAAGGTTGCCAACTCTGGTTAGCAGGATTTCCGGAGGTCGCATCATGGGATCGCTCTCCACCAATAATCTCTCCCTTGCTCACCTGCAATTGGTCAGCTGACATGTCAATCCTCGTGCCACACCTCCTCCCCATGCCAATCAGAAAGTGAGCAGCATCTATCCCTCCCGATTTGGATGGTTCTTGATTGTCAACCACAGCCTTGTTTCCCAGGTCTGATGTTTCTATAACTAATTAAATGGAAGCACTGCCGCGTTGCCAGAAATCTGTGACTATTAATTAATGTCACAGGAAGTGTAAAGCGAGTGATTTAAGATGAGAATTGCTGTGCAACTGTAACCAAGCAATAATCCACAGTATTACCATTGTGCAATGTGAACATAGAACTATATTGAGTTCCCACTGTGTGACTGGAGAAGATACAATTATATTGAATCAGTAACGGCTTCTGGGTCTAGTGTCAGCTAATTTTAGAGTGTTTGAAGGGTGAAGTGGTGCTTGTGATGATGATGTGTGTTTTGCAGCGTGTGTGGCAGGGTACAGGATGCAGATTCACATCTTTCTGGCACTGTGTGGCTCTGCGATGGTGCAGAGGGATTGCAGGGAGGTGACTTGCTCCAGCTTGTACCTCGTGCTTGAGAAGAGGCAGAATCCCAAGGGTGGTGATTGCGTGCCATGCTGTAGACTCAGGGGCTCTGTTCATTAAAAGTGGCAATGCTGCATCCTGTTACATACGATGCTGATGACTTTTTAAAAATTCTTTCATGGGATATGGGCATCGTTGACAAGACCCATCCTTACTTGCCCGTGGACTAAGTTTAGTTTTAAGTTTATTTATTATTGTTACAAGTAGGTTTAACACTGCAATGACATTACTGTGAAAATCCCCTCATCACCACTCTCCAGTGCCTGTTTGGGTACACTGAAGGAGAATTTATCATGGTTAACGCACCTAACCAGCACATCTTTCAGACTGTGGAAGGAAACCAGAGCACCCGAAGGAAACCAGAGCACCCGGAGGAAACCCATGCAGACACGGGGAGAACGTACAGACTCCACAAAGACAGTGACTCAAGCTGGGAATTGAACCCGGACCTCTGGCAACATGGCACTGTGCCATCTGCTAAAATGCATGAAGATGATAGTGCAGTCCATGAGTCAAGGGATTGACTCATGGACCACAATGCGATTGGGTCGAGAGTTCTGGGATTTTGACCTGGCACAGGAAAGTCAACAATATGAGTATGAGCAGGCCTCAGGGTCAATGAAGCCTACTCCACGGTGCAATACGATCGCAGCTGATCGCCAGCCTCAACTGCACTTTCCCACCCTCTCCCCAATCCTCTAGATTCCCTGAGAGATTAAAAGACAAGGTTTGCAGCGGTTTAGGAATACGCCTATCACCGTTACCTCAGAGTAATTAAAGATGGGTAAAGAATGCCATGTGTGCCAGCAATGCCTACATTCAGAGAATGGAAAGAAAACACAGGAGTGCTGTGTTGTATCTGTAAGCTAGAATCCTGTAAGAAGTCTCACAACATCACATTAAAGTCCAACAGGTTTATTTGGTAGTTTTTGGGGTTTACCCCTTCGTCAGGTGATTGGGACTTCTGATCACAAACAGGGCATGTAAAGACACACACAGTTTCCAGAATACTGATTAGAATGCGAGTCTTTACAGCTAATCAAGTCTTAAAGGTGCAGACAATGTGCGTGGAGATAGCATTAAGCATAGATTAAAGAGATGTGTATTGTCTCCAGACAGGATGTGAAGTGAGATGTTGCAAGTTCAGGCAAGTCATGGGGGTTACAGATAGTGTGACATGAACCCAAGATCCCGGTTGAGGCCGTCCTCGTGTGTGGAACTTGGCTATCAGTCTCTGCTCAGCAACTCTGCGCTTTCATGTGTTGTGAAGGCCGCCTTGGAGAATGTTTACCAGAAGATCAGAGGCCGAATGCCCGTGACCGCTGAAGTGTTCACCAACAGGAAGGGAACAGTCTTGCCTGGTGATTGTTGAGCGATGTTCATTCTTCCGTTGTCGTAGTGTCTGCATGGTCTCCGCAATGTACCATGCTTCGGGACATCCTTTCCTGCAACGTATCAGGTAGACAACGTTGGCCGAGTTGCAAGAGTATGTACAGTGTACCTGGTGGAAGGTGTTCTCACATGAAATGATGGCATCCGTGTCGATGATCAGGCACGTCTTGCAGAGGTTGCTGTGGCAGGGTTGAGTGGTGTTGTGGTCCTGTTCTCCTGAAGGCTGGGAAGTTTGCTGCGGACAATGGGTCTGTTTGAGGTTGTGCAGTTGTCTGAAGGCAAGAAGTGGGGGTGTGGGGATGGCCTTGGCAAAATGTTCGTCTTCATCAATGGCATGTTGAAGGCGCCAGAGAAGATGTTGTAGCTTCTCCACTCCAGGGAAGTACTGGATAACGAAGGGTACTCTATCCGCCGTGTCCCATGTTTGTCTTCTGAGGCAATTGGTGCAATTTTTCGCTGTGGTGCGTCGGAACTGTCGATCAATGAGTCGAGCACCATATCCTGTTCTTACGAGGGCATCTTTCAGCATCTGGACGTGTCTGTTGCGATCTTCCTCATCTGAGCAGGTCCTGTGTATACAGAGGGCTTGTCCGTAGGGGATGGCTTCTTTAACATTTTTAGGGTGGAAGCTGGAGAAGTGAAACATCGTGAGGTTACCTGTGGGCCTGCGGTACAGTGAGGCGCTGAGGTGACCATTCTTAATAGAGATGCGTGTGTCCAAGAATGCAACCAATTCCGGAGAATAGTCCATGGTGAGTCTGATGGTGGGATGGAACTTGTTGATGTCATCATATAGTTTCAGTGATTGTTCACCATGAGTCTAAAGGAAGAAAAATGTCATTGATGTATCTAGTGTATAGCATTGGTTGAAGGTCCTGTGCAGTAAGAAGTCTTATTTGAGCCTGCGCATGAAGATGTTGTGAAATTGAGGTGCAAATTTGATCTCCATGGCTGTTCTGTGTGTCTGGATGAAGAACTGGTTGTTGAAGGTGAAGACATTGTGGTCCAGGATGAAGCGGATGAATTGTAAAATTGCATCTGGAGACTGGCAGTTTGTCGACGTTGAGTAACTGAGGCAGTTGCAGCAATGCCGTTGTCATGGGGGATGCTGGTGTAGAGCACTGAGACATCCATTGTAACAAGGAGTGCCTCTGGTTCAACTGCTCCGTGTGTGCTGAGTTTCTGTAGGAAGTCTGTAGTGTCGCGATAAAAGCTGGGGGTTCTTTGTACGATAGGTTTCAGGATGCCCTCGACGTAGCCGGAGAGGTTCTCGCACAGGGTCCCATTGCCCAATACGATGGGATGGCCGGGTGTGTTTGCCTTGTATATCTTTGGGAGGCAGTAAAGATCTCCAACGCGGGGAGTATGTGGAATGAAAGCACAGAGGGCACTCTGAAGGTCCAGATCAAAGGCCTTGATCAGAGTGTTGAGTTGACAGGTGTGTTCTTTGGTCAGATCTGCAGGTAACTGTCTGTAGTGTTCCTCGTTGTTCAGTTGTCAGTGCACTTCTTTAAAGTAATCTGTTCTGTTCAGTATGACGATGGCCCCTCCTTTATCTGCTGGTTTGATGACAATGTTGCAGTTGGTCTTGAGAGCGTGGATGGCGTTGTGTTGTGTTTGGATGATGTTCGGGGCTGTCTTGTGAGTGCAGTTGATGAATCTGGTGTTGACGCACCTCCTGATGGCTTGGGCATACAAGTCAAGTCAAGGGCAGCAGAGGAGTCCAATTGTAAACGTTCTCCAAGGCAGCCTTCAAGACATATGACACCGCAGAGTCACAGAGCAGAGACTGATAGCCAAGTTCTGCACACATGAGGATGGCTGCAACCAGGATCTTGGGTTCATGTCACACCTGTAACCCCCATGACTTGCCTGGGTTTGCAACATTTCACTTACTGTCCTGTCTGGAGACGGTACACATCTCTTTAACCTATGCTTAATGCTATCTCCACTCACATTGTCTGCACCTTTAAGACCTGGCTAGCTGTAAAGACTCACATTCTAATCAGTATTCTGTAAACTGTGTGTGCCTTTATATGCCCTGTTTATGATCAAAACTCCCACTCACCTGACGAAGGGGCAAACTGCAAAAGCTAGTGGTGTTTACTACCAAATTAATCTGTTGGACCTTAACCTGGTGTTGTGAGATTTCTTACTGTGTTTACCCCAGTCCAACGCCAGCATCTCCACAGCTCAAATCCTGACCAGTGGTTAGAGGGAAGATGCTGTTCTTGAGTCGGTTGGTACGTGACCTCAGACTTTTGTACTTTTTTTCTGACGGAAGAAGGTGGAAGAGAGAATATTGGGAGGCGTGGGGTCCTTGAGTATGCTGGCTGTTTTTCTGAAGCAGCAGGAAATGTAGACAGAGTCAATGGATGGGAGGCTGGTTTGCGTGATGGGAGAATCCCGGTGTGAGGGGAGTGGAGTCTGGAGCAGTGAGAGGCCAGTGTTGTCCTTGGGGAGCTGAGAGGCTTTGTCTCCTCTCCCAGTGTCACAAAAACAAATTCTCTCTAAACTTTGTGGGCCCTGCATCCAGAGAACTTTTGCATCCGACTTTCAAACAAGGTAGGGCAATGATTTGCCAATACAGGCAGCCTTGGCCTTAGGAGTGATCAGGCAGGCTCCTGCTCATTGACATGCCTGCCTGAATATGAGGTCCCCTCTCCCTTCTGCCATTTTCACAGGCAGCTGAGGGGGTGGGGATGTAGCCATAGTTCAGGTGGGTAGTTGTGGGTTCAGAAGGGCATTCAGAGGAGGTGGTGGGGAGGGTAATTGGAATGGTAGGAAGGTAATCAGTGGGTGGGGGGCAGGGAGGGTAGTCAGGGATGCTGGGCAGGATAATTAGGGTGGGAGGCAGCAGTCAGGAAGGGTCCAGTGCAGGGTAATATCATTATCCAGGAGTGAGGTTTTAATTTGGGTAACTATTCTAAGAAAGTCAGAATCATCTGAAATCTGATTAAAACTGGAGAATCGCATGGTTTCCGGTGGGGGGCAGGGTCTTTGGTGCATCTTCTGGGGTATCTCTGTGTACAATGCCATACCGGAGGTCAGCAGTTTCTGGGCCAGAATATACCAAGGGTTCTTAATGACCCTGGAATGGCCACCACGAGAATGTGAACGAGTTGAATTTCTTACAAACGCACAGCAGTATTTTCTGGTAGTATACTCAAAATCAGAGAAGAATCATAGAAAACAGTGCAGAAGGAGATCATTCGACTTATCATGTCTGTGCCGACAACAATCCCACCCAAGCCCTATCCCTGTAAACCCACAAATTTACTCTGCTAATTCCCCTGACACTAAGGGACAATTTAGCATGGCCAATCCACCTAACCACACATCTTTGGAGCGTGGGAGGAAACCGGAGAATCTGTAGTAAACCCACGCAGACATGGGGAGGACGTGCAAACTCCACACAGACAGAGACCCGAGGCCAGAATTGAACCCAGATCCCTTGCGCTGTGAGGCAGCAGTGCCAACCATTGTGCCACCATGTCGCCCTTGGGCTATGAGTTATTTTGTTAAATGGGAAAAGCCACCTTTTAAGCAAAACATCCGTTAGAAATGTTTGTGCCGTGACAGTGTGTGGTCTGTTCTCAATTAATCCTCTCTTGTGCAGGGGAACAGGTTGATACTTTCCTTCATTATTTCACCTGCGCCCCCGTGCGTGGGATCCATATCCAGTGACAGATTCATGACACATTGTTTACAGCCCTACTATCCAAAATCCTGGATAAGATCCCACTTGGATTTATTTAGACAGATAAGCTACAGTGAAGCCTGCATTGCAGCAGAAGTAGGTCATTGGTAATAACAGCAGTGCGGTGGGAGTCTCTCACAGCCCCTAGCTGCACTCCAGTGGGAACAGTAAGGACAGCATCCCATAGAATGTTCCTCTCACCGCCCCTCCCCCGTAGCCAGAAAAGGTTACATAGAACATAGAACACTACAGCACGAACAGGCCCTTCGGCCCACAAGTTGCACCGATCATATCCATACCTACCAGGCCTATCTGTAACTCTCATTCCCATTAAATCCCATGTACTCATCCAGAAGTCTCTTAAAAGACCCCAGCGAGTTCGCCTCCACCACCGACAGCAGCTGATTCCACTCACTCACCACCCTCTGAGTGAAAAACTTACCCCTAACATCTCCTCTGTACCTGCTCCCCAGCACCTTAAACCTGTGTCCTCTCGTAGTGACTATTTCAGCCCTGGGAAATAGCCTCTGAGAATCCACCCTATCTATACCTCTCAACATCTTATAAACCTCTATCAGGTCACCTCTCAATCTTTGTCTCTCCAGGGAGAAGAGTCCCAGCTCCCTCAACCTATCACTATGCACAGTGTTACTATGTTGCTCTGCACAGCTTTGCAATCCTTTCTGTCTGTTGGAGGAGTATTCTGAGCGATACATTTTTTGAAAATGTAAGAGGTGTAGTAAGTCTTCAGAGGCCTCACCACCACAATCCCTGCGTTTACAAACTTGAACACCAGTATACAGAGTGCTAGCAATCAGCAGTCTATTTCCATGAGTGTCAGAGAAACTGACACACCCAGTTAAATGCAAGGTAAAGACTCCCTGCTTGGCCCATCAATTAGATCCTTAATTAGGGAGCTCATACTCCCAGTAGGCCAACCTCAATGGCCCAATTGAAGCCATTACAGGAAGCAACTCATGTTTTGAGCTCTATCCATTCGAAATTTTGCGCAAAATTGCCTTTTGCCATGTGACTGGGCAATTTACCAGCGATGCTCAGAAGTTTGGCTTTGTTGAATGGGCATGTCTCTGTGTCTGAGTGTGAGGATGGTAGGACTCAGTCCTGACACGTATACAAATGTTCGGGAGGAAAAAATAACCAAAGCAACACTCGCACCTGCAGAGACAGGAAGTTTCAGTGTTCGCACTGTGCTACCATTGAATAGAATTGCATTCCCTTATCAACAGTACTTTGAGTGAATAGGATGAGAGACTATGCCTGTGCTGACTGATCTTTCCTTTGTTTCAGGATGGAAAGGTTATTGTGTGGGATGCTTTCACCACCAACAAGGTAAGTTTCAAATCACATTTAATATATTGACTCCATAATCTTCCAATTGTACGACGTTACCAAGTAAGATATCAAGTCAGCAGACTCTGATAATGTCCTGATTTTAACTCGATCACTGCATCCAAATGGTTTGGCTGATCTTCATTGGAATGATCACAGGGTTTGTCGCTGCTGGTTCAGTATCAGGAGAAAATGGGTGGGAGCACAGCACATATACACTGGCATATATACCCCATGCACACATTATGCACACACACATGCAGTGCGCGCAAACACACACACACCACGCTCACACATGCTTTACACACATGCCTCATACATACACACACTGCTAGACAGACACACTGCCACACACAAAAAACATGCCTCACACACACATACATGAACATATACACACACATGCCTTATACAAGGACTGGAGGGTCTTAATGACATTACTGTTACTAGAGAGGTGGTGCGCGACAGACTGGAGGGGCTGATTGTGGACAAGTCCCCAGGACCGGATGGAATGCATCCGAGGGTTCTGAAAGAAATGGCGGAGGTGATAGTGGATGCCTTGGTGGTTATTTTCCAGACGTCGCTGGATTCCGGGGAAGTGCCGGAGGATTGGAAAACGGCTAATGTTACGCCGTTGTTTAAGAAGGGTGCCAGGCAAAAGGCGGGGAATTACAGGCCGGTTAGTTTAACGTCTGTGGTAGGTAAAATGTTAGAATCCGTCATTAAGGAGGAAATTGCGAGGCATCTTGAAGGGAATTGCTTGATAGGGCAGACGCAACATGGTTTCATTAAAGGGAAGTCGTGTCTGACAAATTTACTGGAGTTCTATGAGGATGTGTCTAGGGCGGTGGATAGAGGAGAGCCGGTGGATGTGGTCTTTCTGGATTTTCAGAAGGCGTTTGATAAGGTACCTCACAAGAGGTTACTGCAGAAGGTCAGAGGACATGGAGTTGGGGGTAGGGTGTTAGCGTGGATAGAGGATTGGTTGTCAAATAGGAGGCAGAGAGTGGGGGTCAATGGGTGCTATTCGGATTGGCGGTTGGTGACTAGTGGGGTGCCCCAGGGGTCGGTGCTGGGGCCTCAGCTATTTACCATTTATATAGATGATCTGGAGGAGGGAACCGAGTGTAGGGTGTCGAAATTTGCTGATGACACCAAGATTGGGGGAAAGGCAAATTGTGCGGAGGGTGTGGAGAGTCTGCAGAAGGATCTAGATAGGCTGGGCGAATGGGCCAGGAAATGGCAAATGGAATTTAATGTTGGCAAGTGTGAGGTGGTCCACTTTGGTAGGAAGAATGGTAGGAAGGACTATTACTTACGGGGCGAAAAACTGCAGCAGGCGACGGTGCAGAGGGACCTCGGGGTCCTTGTGCATGAGTCGCAAAAACCCAGCCTGCAGGTGCAGCAGGTGGTCAGGAAGGCGAATGGGATGCTGGCCTTCATAGCGAGGGGGATTGAATATAAAAGTAGGGAGGTCTTGCTGCAGCTGTATAGGGCATTGGTGAGGCCGCAGCTGGAGTACTGTGTGCAGTTTTGGGCGCCGCACCTGCGCAAGGATATTTTGGCCTTGGAGGGAGTGCAGAGGAGGTTTACTAGGCTGATACCGGAGTTGAGGGGGTTGAGCTATGAGGAGAGGCTGAATAAACTAGGCTTGTACTCGTTAGAGTTTAGAAGAATGAGGGGAGATCTCATTGAGACGTATAAGATGATGAATGGGATGGATAGGATAGAGGTGGAAAGACTCTTCCCGCTCAAAAAAGACAGTAGGACTAGGGGGCACAGCCTCAAGATAAAGGGGGGGCGGTTCAGAACGGAGTTGAGGAGGAACTTCTTCACTCAAAGGGTGGTGAATCTCTGGAATTCTCTGCCCGTTGAAGTGGTGGAGGCTGCCTCGCTAAATATTTTTAAGAAGCGGGTTGATGGGTTTTTGATAAGAGAGGGGATTAAGGGTTATGGGGAGAGGGCGGGAAAGTGGAACTGAGCCACGACAGATCAGCCATGATCTTATTGAATGGCGGGGCAGGCTCGAAGGGCCAGATGGCCTACTCCTGCTCCTATTTCTTATGTTCTTATGTTCTTATGTTCTTACATCACATACATGCACTCACACACACACACCTCACATACACACATGACTCACACACACATGCCTTACACATAAACAAACACATCACACACATGCACTCACACACACATGCCTTACACACACATGCCTCAAACACACACACTTCACACACACGTCTTACACACAGACACACACACACTGCCCAAACACATGTGCTTGCTCACATTACAGATGTCTGCTCCCTCACAATTAGAAGCACATTGCCCTCACTCACACACCTCACATCCACAGAGTAATGCATTATTTTGGGTACATTTTGAAAGATGTACAGCTGGATTCCAGGGCACTTTGGGCTTAGCACTTGCCTGCACAGCCCTGCTGTTTCACAAAGTTACTGTGTTCACACTGGACGGCAAGCTCAGGAGACTGGAGAATAAATCACTCTGTCATTGCATTGACTGCAGGTTATTCTTTAATAATCTTCTCCTTGCAATGCTTCAGTGCTTGGCATCAGTGGAAGTTTGAGGTGAATCGGAAATCCTGAACACACAGCACATAACAAGATTCTTTCTTTAACTTGTGGATTTCAAGATTTGAGGTTCGTTTTGACTGATCCTAATTTGTGTTGCTTGGTTGACTGGTATCTGTGCATTTGTAGGAACATGCAGTGACCATGCCCTGCACATGGGTGATGGCATGTGCTTATGCCCCATCAGGCTGCGCTATCGCATGTGGGTGAGTACACTTACATTAATTGTTACCCATCATATCTTATTTACATTTTATTAATTCAATAGACAGCTAACACACATCTCAGTTTTCTGACAGCACTTCCAGTTAAAGATCTTCCAGGAAAGCAACTAATACGTCTTCCATCCTCCCTTTTTAAAAAATTTTTTTACTCCATCCTTGAAGTTACAAAGCTAGTGATCAGAATGGACTGAGCAGACTCAAAACCATTCCTTGCTTGCTCAAAAATCAAACTCAAATTCCAAATGAATTCAATTCATGATCTCCACAAGAGAGACAAACAAGATCCAAACTGACATGAAAAGACATCGCACCCCATCTTGGGCTTGATCTGACTCTTGATCTTAGCCAAAAGGCCCTTCCTTTTTGCTCAGTCAATTCCATTGATAAGATCAACGACCTAAAGAAGAGATTTGTCCCTCTTGGTGTTTATGTTCAGCCAATGGTGCTGCAACTATTTGTCCTTCACTGAATTGATTGATTTGATTTGATTTCTTATTGTCACATGTATTAGTGTACAGCAGAGGAGATGTCAGAGAAACTTGGTTTGTTCTCACTGGAGCGATGGAGATTGAGGGGAGACCTGATAGAAGTCTACAAGATTATGAGGGGCACGGACAGAGTGGATAGTCAGAAGCTTTTTCCCAAGGCGGAAGAGTCAATTACTCGGGGACACAGGTTTAAGGTGCGAGGGGCAAGATTTAAAGGAGATGTACAAGGCAGATTTTTTACATAGAGGGTGATGGGTGCCTGGAACTCGCAGCCGGGAGAGGTAGTAGAAGCAGAGATGATAATGACTTTTAGGGGGTGTATTGACAAATACAGCGCGGCCCTGTTATAACGAGAAGGTTGGGATCCATAAAACATTATCGTGATAAAAGCGGGGTCACACTAAATTGGGGTTCAAGAAAATCAGTGTTCAAACTGATTTTCCACACATTCTTTGTGAAAACTAAATGTTCCCAATTATAATTGACATAGAAAAAGACATGCATAACATCTGCCTAGAACCTTACCTCCTGTATAAAACTGGTGAATTAAAGATAATCTTTTGATACTAGTTGAGAAGTTTGCCTTATTACATGGTGTCCCAAGCAGCCAAACTGGGGAGGAAAAGGGGAAGCATTATGTCATAGTCTTGTATCCTTCTTGATTTTCCATGTTCACCCAAATATTATATCTGCCGCACTTCACTACCCCGACCACTCCAGGTGTGTGTTTATCACAAGCAGTAATGCTAGCCTTTAGGAATGAAACCTCATTCTATGTTCAGATTCTCAGCATCATTTAGGTAGTTGCTGGATTAGGTATGACATACAACCATACGCCGAGTAAAGCAATTCTCCTCTTGGCTCCGACTATATATCTTGGTAACAGCCTCAGAAGAACACCCACCATTGGGCACTTCCACTCCCCACATTAGCATTTTTGTGGCGGTAAGTGATGCTGCCAGTTTATGTCTTTTGAGGAGCAGTTATTGCGTTGAGACAGTCAAGCAAGAGAAATCTTTGAACTGGCTGACAAGATTCAGGCTTGATTTTAGCCCAGGTCCAAGAGATGATGGAATCACAAATGATCCAATCTCCCACATTACAATTTTATCACATATAGTTTTATCTTTCTTTGTAATTTTAATGCTGCAAACTGATGAAAATCAATTTGTTTGGGTTCATTTTCCTTTATTTAAAGATCTTAGAACAGACTGCACACATCTGACACATTTGTATTATAAATGTCGGCATAAACTGCGTAAAAAAGGTCCAATGATTCATTGCGTTATATCCGAATTTGCACTAAATTGAGGCGCATTAAATCGGCGTTTCACTGTGCTTGAATAGGATGGGAATGGAGGGATACGGTCCCTGGAGGGGTAGGGGATTTTAGTTATGTCGGGCAGCATGGTCGGAACAGGCTTGGAGGGCTGAAAGGCCTGATGCTGTGCTGAAATTTTCTTTGTTCTTTGTAAGTGAAAAGTATTGTTTCTTGCGCACTATACACACAAAGCATACTGTTCATAGAGTACACAAGGAAGAAGGCAGGGAGAGGATGCAGAATGTAGTGTTACAGTCATAGCTAGGGTGCAGAGAAAGATCAGCTTAATGTATGATTTTTTAAAAAATTTCACATGTATTAGTGCACAATGAAAAGTATTGTTTCTTCTGTGCTATACAGACAAAGTGTACTGTTCATAGAGAAGGAAAGAAAAGAGTACAGAATGTAGTGTTACAGTCATAGCTAGGGTGTAGGGAAAGATCAACTTAATAAAAGGTAAGTCCATTCAAAAGTCTGATGGCAGCAGGGAAGAAGCTGTTCTTGAGTCGGTTGGCACATGAACTCAGATTTTTGCATCTTCTTCCTGATGGAAGAAGATGGAAGAGAGAATGTCCGGGTGTATGGGGTCCTTGATTAAGCTAACTACTTTTCTGAGGCAGCGGGAAGTGTGGACATTTCTGCACCCGGGTTTTCCCTGCCGTCAGTTTCCATTTAGATCTCATCTAGATCTTACAAGAAAGCTACTTTGACAAAGGCCAATAAAAGGAGAACATTTGGATGCAGGATGCACACAACTGAAATGTGAAAAATAAATATTTTCTGTTCGAAAGCTTGTTGCGTAGAGAGGGACCCATGGGCAGGCTGTGCAGCCTGAGAAGACAGCACAGGAGCACAGGTTGGAGGTAAAGGAAGGTTACAGTAAGGGGGGTGCAGTCTGCCTTAGGGATAGGGGTGGGGAGTTGGTGGTGACATGACTGGAAAGGAGGCAGGTGGATGTAGGGCAAATGAGAGGTAGCAAATCAGCAGCCAGATTTACACTCCGCCCAAGTTTCCTATGATGTGGAGATGCTGGCGTTGGACTAGGGTGGGCACAGTAAGTTTCCTAATCACCAATCTGTGAATTTAAGTTTTGTGCTGCCCCCCCCACCCCCATTCACCTGAAATTAGCCCCAGCACCCTAATCTGTGTTTCTGTCCAGTGACAGCAGGAATACAACTTCAGTCAAACTGTCAGACATTTATAATGTGTTGATAAAGGTACAGAAAGTGGTGAGAGAGCGAGAAATCAAATGAAATAATAAAGATCAGTGATCACTATATAACCAGGGGTGGGTATTGCATGCGGCCTCCAGAGATGTAGCAAGGCCTGGATATATTCATGGTGTCCAGATTGCAGCTCTAGCCATCATGGTCTGTGTACTTGCTGATTTTCCCCTGCGTGCCTTACTTTATTATATACTTCTTGCATTCATTTAAATACCTTTTGCACGCATCCTGAAACTTCAATGTGGGTGTGTGACAACACTGGCAAACAACATGCAGTCAACCAGAAAATCAGTGGGAGTAGATTTCAGGAGAAGAATATGTCTGAGTCCTCCTCTCTCAGTTTCCAATTCCAGAATCCCATTCACCTGATTGGAAAAATCTATCCTTTTCCTTTGACTTACCTTCTCGCTGCCTTAAAAGCAAAGTACCGCAGATGCTGAAATCGGGAACAAAAACAGAAAATGCTGGAAAATCTCAGCAGGTCTGACAGCACCTGTGGAGAGAAAATAGAGCCAACGTTTCGAGTCTGGATGACCCTTCATCAAAGCTGCAGAAAGCTTTGACAAAGGGTCATCCATATTTGAAACTTCAGCTCTGTCTTGTCTCCACAGATGCTGTCAGACCCGCTGAGATTTTCCGGCATTTTCTGCTTGTCTGTCTGCCTTAATCACGTCTCCATGGCTATCCACCATGAAAAGCTAGGTATCAAAGAGTCATAAAGTTTTACAGCACAGAAAGAAGCCCTTTGGCCCATTGTGTCTGCATTGCTCATCGAGTACCTATCTATTCTAATCCCATTTTCCAGCACTTGGGCTATAGCCTTTTATGCCATAGTATTTCAAGTGCACACCTAAATGTTTCTTAAATATTGTGAGGGTTCCCACCCCTACCACCCTTTCGGGCAATGAGTTCCAGATTCCCATCACCCTCGAGCTGAAAATGTTTTCCTCAAATCCCCTCTAAATCTCCTGCTGTTTTATCTTAAATCTATGCCCCCTGGCGATTGACCCTTTTACTAAGGGTAAAAGTTTCTTCCTATCAATCCTATCGTTGTCCCACATAATCTTGTATATCCCTATTAGGTCCCTCTCAGCCTTTTCTGTTCAAAGGAAAACAACCCCAGCCTAACCAACCTCTCTTCATAGCTGAAATGCTGCAGCTTAGGCACCATCCTGGTGAATCTCCTTTACACCTTTTCTAGTGTAATCACATCCTTCCTATAGTGTGTCGACCAGAACTGTACAGAGTACTCTAGCTGTGGCCTAATGAGCGTTTTATACAGCCCCCATCATAACCTCCCTGCTCTTAGAATCTATGCCTCGGCTAATAAGGCTGGGCAGCTTTGACCCTGGTTCCAATCACTGATTGCTGGGACATATCTCAGTCAGTCTGGTGATGGGATTCTGATTTTCCAAACTTTGGGTGGAATTCTACCCCTGAAAAGAGTTTGGAGGTGGGAGGACATTTAATCATGGGGGAGGGCAATGGGTGGGACCTGGTGCTACTACATCTGCCCCTCCTGCCTCCCTGTCCCTGCCCGGCCTTCCTGCCCCACCACAAATCAAAGCCCTTAAGTCGGTAATTAATACCTACTTTACAGCCTCATGTCTCAGATACTGGTATTCCACTAGGGTGAATGGGCAGTCTCCAAAATCATAGAATCTCTACAATGCAGAAGGAGGCCACTCAGCCCATTGAGTCTGCACCAACCACAACCACACTCAGGCCCTATTCCAATAACCCCATTTACCCTGCTAATCCCCCTGACACTAGGATCAATCACAAGACCTATCAACCTAATCCACAAATCTTTAGATTGTGGATTACCGAAGCACCCAGAGGAAACCCACGCAGACACGGGGAGAACGTGCAAATTCCACACACACAGTGACCCGAGGCCGCAATTGAACCTGGGCCTCTGGTGCTTTGCCACCTTGCCACCAACCATGTGCAAAAACCCAGAAAGCAAACACTGTAGCTTATTGCTCCTAGGGGTGGAGAGGAGTAAATGGGATTAGAGAATCAAGCTTCAGTTAAAGAGCTAGCATGCCAAGGATCTAAGTCACTGGTCTCAGTCAGTGTCGTTATCTGAGAAAACATTAAAAAGTCTTTGCAATATCGTAATCGGTAACCCCGGGCAATTCTTTAACTTTTTCCTAGTGGCCTGGACAACAAGTGCTCCGTGTACCCTCTGACCTTTGATAAAAATGAGAGCATGGCAGCCAAGAAGAAGTCCGTTGCGATGCACACAAACTATTTATCTGCTTGCAGCTTTACCAATTCGGATATGCAGGTAAGGCTTGTGTATCTGGCATTCTCCTTCTTCAACAATGATCCTGGTGCATGCAGAATACCGTGATGTGGTTTACTGGCCCCCCACCTCCAACCAGAGGGGGAAGTTGTCAGGACATTAAAGCCAATGTCAAGAAAAGATTGAGATTAGTGTTGTGGTTTTGCCATTATTAAACACACCCCTGCATCAGGTGGACTGGAGTAGCAGAAAATGCAGCTTCCCAACACCTTTTCAGGGGCAATTAGGGACAGGCAACACACCCTGGACTTGGCAGCAATGCCCCACTCTTTATGAAAAAAATTAACGATGGAATAAACGCTCTTTTCAAACAGGTTCATACTTCTGCCACTCTGTAGCCCTAAATGCCCCCTTTTGCAGTTTACATTTTATCTGGTGACACGCCTGGGAAACACTTTAGGATGTTTTAACACTGTGTGTGTGTGTGTGTGTGTGTGTGTGTGTGTGTGTGTGTGTGTGTGTGTGTGTGTGTGTGTGTGTACATGCGTATGTGTGTGTTTTAGTGTTTATGTTTGTTTATTTCAAACTGTGAGCACTCTGATTGAAGAAGCCCTTCATTGTTCTCTGTGGTTTTAGAAGTATTTTTTATTTAGTTTAAGTTAGGCTTTGTTTTGGAGTATTATTCAAGGTTTATCTTATTTGCACCATCTAACTGAATAGCTTGTGTAACTCACTGTAGACCATACTTCATGCTCTGAGCTCACCCTCTCTACAGTACACCTGGCGTTGGCCTTGCTCTGTCCTGCAGCCCTTGTACCGACCAGAAGTAAATACAGTGCGCAGAAATGGATTTGTGCAAAGCATTGTTCGGTCCCAACATATTCCTGATATTTCAAAGTTACTTCATCTGAATTATTGAACAATTCAAACTTGAGTTGCACTGCTAAAGCCTCCATCGCAATTTTCGCGCCAATTAATTCATTGGAAACCTTAGTGTAAAAAAATGACTGAACTATCCGGAGCGGATGATACTTCACTCTTCTGACTATACACCCCAATGTCTTTGTTTTTGTAATAGCTTCTCACCATTGTACAAACCTGGGAAGTGAAGGGTCACCCACTGTTTTCAAACCTCATTTCAAATTCCCTCTTGTCGGTTTGATCCATTTATTGACGCAGAATTTGCGGGAATGGGGCACCATGCCCAATTAGTCAGAATTTGATCCTCACTGTTCAGCTCAAAGATTTTGCCCTACAAGTTGCTGGAAGTGCAAACTACTAACAACACATTGGTGAAGTCGGTCTATCTCCTTAACTAATGAGATATCAGGATTGAGATAGAAACCGAAGAATATAGAAGCAAGTAGCGTGAATGAGGTACAGAAAGAAAAACAAAGAGTGGGAAAAGAGAATGGATGAAAATAGAGAAATAAAAGAGGTAGAAAGGAAAAGTAAGAAAAAAATGAAGAATTTAAGCTGTTGCAGAGATCAATTTACAACCAGCAATGCTCCTGAGTCAGGAGGGCCTGGGTCCAAATCCCACTGCAGGACTTGTTAAGTGCAGGAAGCATGTTAACTCAGCTCAAAGTAGGCTGTTTTATTAATTAGCCTGCAGACATTCCATGCCCATTCTCCAAGGGAAAAAAGTGTGAAGACATACACACGCATGCACGCTCGCAAACACACACCCACACGCTACACACACATATACACCCTGACAGTTTCACTGTAAACAATAAACATCATCCAAAGTGGCAGGAGGAATAGAAAAGCAATATACAATTTCTGAACTCTGGGCTACAGAGGGATCTGGACGTCCTGGTACGTGAATCCAGCAAGTGATGAGGAAGGAAAATGGAATGTTACCATTTATTGACAGGTGAATTTAATATTAAAGTCAGGAAGTTTTACTGCTGCTGTATGAGACCTTGGTGAGACAACATCTGGAATACTGCATAGTTTAGGTCTCCTTACTTGATTTTAAAAAAGGACACAATTGTGTGAGAAGCAGCAAAGAGAAGATCCCTTTTACTCATTTCTGTGTTGAAAGGCTTTATCTTATGAGGAAAGGTTGAATAGCGTTGGGCCAATACCCATTCGAATTTAGAAGAATGAGGAGTGATCCTGATGAAATATATAAGTTCCTCACTGGATTTGATTGGGTACATATTGGTATGATTTGATTTGATTTATTATTGGCACATGTATTGAGATACAGTAAAAAGTATTGTTTCTTGCGCGCTATACGGACAAAACATACCGTACATAGAGTACATAAGGGAGACGGAAAGGAGAGGGTGCAGAATGTAATGTTACAATCATAGCTAGGGTGTGGAGAAAGCTCAGCTTAATATATGCTAGGTCCATTCAAAAGCCTGATGGCAGCAGGGAGGAAGCTGTTTTTGAGTCGGTTGGTGTAGGATCTCAGATTTTTATATCATTTTCCTGCCGGAAGAAGATGGGAGAATGTCCAGGCTGTGAGGTGTCCTTGATCATGCTGGCTGTTTTTCTGAGGCAAAGGGAAATGTAGCAGAGACAATGGATGGGAGGCTGGTTTGCATGAAGGACTGAGTGACATTCGCAATCCTTTATAGTGTCTTGCAGTTTTGGTCAGAGCAGGAGCCATACCAAGCTGTGATACATCCGGAAGGGATGCTTTCTATGGTGCATCTGTGAAAATTGGCAAGAGTTGTAGCGGACAGGCCAAATTTTCTTAGCCCCCTTGTTTTCACTCATGACAGAAACAAGTGCTGGGGACACAGTTTAAGAATAAGAGATCTCCCTTTTAAGGAGGAGATGAGGCATTTTATTTCTCCCAGAGGGATGTTACTCTGTGGAATTCTCTTACTCCAGAGAGCAGTGGAGGCTGGGCAATTAAGGGGATCAAGGGTTATGTGGGAACAGACAGGAAAATGGACTTGAGACCACAACAAGATCAATCTTGATCTTATCAAATATTGGAGCAGATTCGAATTAGGAGCATAAATAGGCTATCTGTCATATGAGGAGAGACTAAATCAGTTAGGATTATATTCACTGGAGTTTAGAAGAGTGAGAGGGGATCCCATAGAAACTTATAAAATCCTAACAGGGTTAGACAGGGTAGATTCAGAAATATGTTCCCAATGGTGGGGAGTGCAGAACTAGGGGTCACAGTTTGAGGAAAAGGGGTAAACCTTTTAGAACTGAGGTGAGGAGAAATTTCTTCACCCAGAAAGTGGTGAATGTGTGGAATTCACTTCCATAGAAAGTAGTTGAGGCCAAAATATTGTCTGATTTCAAGAAGAAATTAGATCTAGCTCTTGGAGCTATAAAGGGATCAAGGGATACGGGGGAAAGGGGGGAATCAAGATATTGAATTTGATGGTTAGCTATGATCAAAATGAATGGCAGAGCAGACTCGAAGGGCCAAATGGCCTACTCCTGCTTCTAGCTTCTATGTTTCTATTCAGTCCCCTGACCCGGCTCTGCTTTGTACTAAGAGCATGCCTGATCTGATTGTCAACTCAACTTGACTTTACTGCCCCGATACTCCTTAATTCCTCATCAAGAATCTTATCTAACGCATCCTAAGTTATCCAGTGAGCCAGCCTCCACTGCTGCTTGAAAAAAAAGCATTCCCTCTGAGAGAACAAAATTCTCTTCATCTCCATCCTAAATGGGAGACCCAACTGCTTCCCCCTTGTTCCAGTCTCTCCCACGAGGAAAAACAGAAAATGCTGGAAATACTCGGCAGGTCGGACAATGTCTATGGGAAGAGAAGCAAGAATTAATATTTCAGGACTGTGGCCTTTGATCAGAAGTGAAAATCAGAGGCAGATGAATGTCGTGTAAGTATGGGGCTTGAATACCTGTACTAATGATAGTTGTACAATGGATTATTAGAATTAGAATTTAGAATATTTTGATTTGATTTATTACTTATTATTGTCACATGTATTGGTACACAGTGAAAAGTGTTGTTTCTTGTGTGTTATACAGTCAAAGCATACCATTCATAGAGTACATGGGAAGAAGGAAAGCAGAGAGTACAGAATGTAGTGTTACAGTCATAGCTAGTGTGTAAGGAAGGATCAACTTCATGTAAGGTAGATCCATTCAAAAGTCTGATAGCAGCAGAGAAGAAGCTCTTCTTGAGTCGGTTGGCACATAATCTCAGACGTTTGTATCTTTTTCCTGATGGAAGAAGGTGGAAGAGAGAATGTCCGGGGTGCATGGGGTCCTTGATTATGCTGGCTACTTATCTGAAGCAGAAGGAAGTATAGCTGGATTCAATGGATGGGAGACTGATTTGCATGATGGGCTGGGCTACGTTCGCAATCCTTTGTCATTCTTGAGGTCTTGGGCAGAGCAGGAGCCACACCAAGCAGTGGAACAACCAAAAAGGATGCTTTCTATGGTGCATCTGTAAAAGTTTGTGAAAGTCGTAACGGACATGCTGAATTTACATAAGAACATAAGAAATAGGAGCAGGAGTAGGCCATCCAGCCCTTCGAGCCTGCCCCGCCATTCAATAAGATCATGGCTGATCTGTCGTGTCTCAGTTCCACATTCCTGCCCTCTCCCCATAACCCTTAATCCCCTCTCTTATCAAAAACCCATCAACCCGCGTCTTAAAAATATTTAGCGAGGCAGCCTCCACCACTTCAACGGGTAGAGAATTCCAGAGATTCACCACCCTTTCTTTAGTCTCCTGAGAAAGTAGAGGCGTTGGAGGGCCTTCTTAACTATATGTAACCACAATTGGGTATTGAATTGATTGCAGAATTTAATGGCCAATCATATAAAGATTTAAAGAGGAAAATTTTAAAAAGTACAGGAAACTGCAAAAAAATTGAATTTGAGTGGACGCCTTCCATTGGGAGCTAGCAGCAGCACTGACATAATGGGCCAAATGGACTTGCTTTTATTTTACTGTGAATTTCTCTGATTGTATATCAGGCCAGTCACAATTAAGAGCAAGAATTTCACCTCATCAATTTTACAGCCTGGAACAGTTCAGTACATTCTGTTTATTTACTAAGGCCTGAATATTGATGATTGAGAAAATAAAGTATTCGAGGTGAGATGTGACCGCTTTTCGAATAGTCAGTGGGGATCCGTACAGTGAACTATCCATTTGTTTAAAAAAAAACCTCTTAATAAGTTTGGGGACTTAATCGCTCATGAATCATCATCCTGCCTCCCCGTATGTTTTAGTTCCCCACTGAGCATGCTACATATCTCTCCTCCGAATATATTAACTGAATGCACTATAAAATATTTATACTTGTACGCCCATTACTGTGGGACACGATCATTGCTACTGCAAGCTCACTCACTCAGTTTAACATTTCCTTTTGATATGGTCCGACTTTCCTTAGGAATCATTACTGGCCTTGTCTTGTGGTTCCGGTTATATGTTAGTGGCTCTAAAACCAGTTGCCGTGACAGCGGTTAAAAGTGCAGGATGTACCTCGAGGCCTCTGCTGTGATCAACTGTGGCACAGTCAGGAGTTTAATTTAATCAATCCTACGGATTTAGAGAAACAATTTTGCTGAGCTGTTACATAAATGCCTTGTTGAAAAATGGCCTGAAGTAAAAGGCTTTCATCTAAAGATGTGCCTACACTAAAGAAACTAACTAAAATAAAGACATGTTAAAGCTAAAGGCATGTCAAAAATGTTCATACTTACTGCAGAACTGAACTCTGTGTGTCCTGCAGATGGATTTTGGTCTATGATAAACCATAGAGAAGAGTGAAAATAAAAGTTAGTGATTTACTACAATAGACTTGTCTCTGTTGAGTTAATTTAGAAAGCTAATGTTGCACAGTTACAGTGAAAGAAAGCATGCTGCAAGAGAATGTGGTGGGGTTACTCCATTTTTAAAACAGAACTTATAACTCATGAAAATCTCTTTGCTATAGGGACGAGTTTGCACCCACATTCGCCACCTGTAACAATAGTGACGCAGGTGGAAAATCTCACAAAAATTGAGAAACGTGATTCTCACTGGCGAGATTGCGTTTTCTGATTGGCTCCATCCCCTGGTGCTGTCAGATCTGGACTGGAGCCTCCTTTAAATTGATTTTTACCACATTTACATCTGTTTAAAGGTCCTCCTCTCCACATTGTTTTATTCATTCATGAGATATGGGCGTCACTGGCTGGGCCAGCATTTATTGCCCATCCCTAATTGCTCTTGAACTGAGTGGCTTGGTAAGCCATTTCAGAGAGCAGTTGAGAATCAATCACATTGCTGTGGATCTGGAGTCACATTTAGGCCAGACCGGGTAAGGACACCTACCCTAAAAGGCCATTAGTGAACCAGATGGATTTGTTGGACAAAAATCGACAATGGTTTCACATTCATCAGTAAATTCTTAATTCCAGATATTTTTTCTTGAATTCAAATTCCACTACCTGCCGTGGTGTGGTGGTCTGTGTGTGTGTGTGTGTGTGTGTGTGTGTGTGTGTGTGTGTGTCCTGCATTGGGGGTGGGTGTGGGACACGGGTTGAATCCTGCAGTGGTTGGGGGGTGGTGCGGAGTGAGTTCTGCAATGGCGGAGGGCGGGGGTAGTGAAACCTGTAGGGAGGTGGGTGTGAGTCCTGCAGTGGGGCTGGGGTTTGGGGGCAGATGAGTCCTGCGTTGGGGGGTTGTGAGTCTTGCAGTGGGGGGGCTGAGTCCCTCAGTGTGGGATGTACATTGCTCTTTTCCTCTGGGACTCAAATTCAAGCCCGAGTGGTCACTGCTTCCTAATCCAGGCCCGATATCAAACAAGTTTGGACCATTAGTCCAGCCCCTCAGCATGAAAGTGAACTGCCAGTTTCTGATTTCAAATCAAAAGCACAAATGAACGTTGTGGTCCAAATGATATTCTGCAAGATCAAGAAATTAGTTTGTCTCACTAGATGGCACATGTACACTGTAATATGAAGCAGTTCGGAAAATCTTGTGTTTATTCAGCACCTGGTAATGCAGCACGTTAAAGTGCAGTCAAGGTCATGACATGAGCACAGCTGGCAAGCTGCGCACTGTGGCTTCATCAATGTTCAATTATTACTTCTGTACAGAGGAAAGTCCCATCCTTGCAGTATTGTTGGACATATTGATTACCTGTTAATGTTGTACCCACTTTAGTAACAATCAGTAGTACTGGGCAATCATAGAATCCCTACAGTATAGGAGGCCATTTGGCCCATCAAGTTGGACTGACAACAATCCCACCCAGGCCCTATTCCATAACCCCACGTATTTTCCCCTGCCAACCCCTAGATAAAAAGGGGCAATTTAGCATGGCAAATCCACATTACCTGCACATCTTGCACTGTGGGAAGAAACCGGAGCACCTGGAGGAAATTCACACAGACACGGGGAGAACGTGCAAAGTCCACACACACAGTGACCTGAGGCTGGAATCGAACCGGAGTCCTTGGCACTGTGAGGTAGCAGGGCTAACCGCTGTGTTGCTGTCTGCACAGGTAATGTATGAGTGTAACAAATTGCTCCATGCATTTGAGGTTACACAAACTTGCGTGAAACTCATGGCTGGAATAATTTTAAAAGAAGACATGTGTGATGGTCATAAAATATCCTTTTATCACTCTGTCATGTCTGCAAGGTCATGCTGCTTAAGGTTTTCAAAATATTTCTATTTTAAACCTCCCTTTGTTGAGGTTTCTGGGGGTTGATTCCACAAGGACCGATGTCTTTTCTTACTGCTGTGACCTTTCATCATGTCTGCATGAGGAGAAAATCTTCACAATGTATTCAGTCATTTATTGAAACATTCAGCTTCAATAATGGCCTTCAGGGTGTCAGAGCAAAATGTTTCAGAGTTTTTCTAAATTGGTTTCAAGGTTTTATCTGGGTTTTTTTATGCCTCTCCCAGATAATTGCACAGGCACATTTTCTGGTAATCCTGAAGCTAGTCAGGGGGAAAAGAAAATCTTGAAAACATTTGTCATAGACTCTCCTAATGATTCAGTGACTTCAGTCAGTCCAGAGTGGAACTTCCCAGGCTGTGGAAGTTCCCATGTACAATCCCTGGATTGTGCTAAACCAATTGGTCTCAGTCGGGTTCCATGTCCGAGGATGTCAACCGAGGGACAGGGTTGGCCTTAGTTGTGATGGCTCTCACTTAAAACAGACTCCCGACACTCACTGTCAAGACTAACGGATGGAAGATAGCCGCCAGGGACATGGACATCGCTGGCTAGGCCAGCATTTATTGCTCATCCCTAGTTGTCCTTGAGAAGGTAGTGGTGAGCTGAGCTGCCTTCCTGAATCCCTGCAGTCCACTGGCTGTGGGTTGACACACAATGCCATTAGGGAGGGAATTCTAGGATTTTGATCCAGCGACTGCGAAGGAACAACAGAGATTGTCTTAGAGGGAAACATGCAGGGGGTGGTGTTCCCCATGTATCTGCTGCTCTTGTCCTTCAAGATGGACGTGGCCGTGGGTTTGGAAGGTGCTGCCTAAGGATCTTTGGTGAATTTCTGCAGTGCATCTTGTAGGTAATACACACTGCTGCACTGTCCACCAGCATGAATTTTAAGACAAGTTACTGCACACATGAACTCCATGGTGGCACAGTGGTTAGCACCGCTGTTTCACAGTGCCAGGGACCTGGGTTCAATTCCTGGCTTGGGTCACTGTCTGTGTGGAGTTTGCACATTCTCCCTGTATCTGCATGGGTTTCCTCTGGCTGCTCTGGTTTCCTCCCACAGTCTGAAAGACGTGCTGGTTAGGTGCATTGTCCTGAACAAGCTCTGGATTGTGGCGACAAGGGGAATTTCACAGTAACTTCATTGCGTGTTAATGTAAGCCTTACTTGTGAATAATAAATAAACTTTAATGACTTTAGTAAAACAGATGGTTTTTATAACAATCAACAATGATTTCATATTCATCAGTAGATTCTTAATTCCTGATTTTTACTGAATTCAAATTTCACCACCTGCCCTGGTGGAATTCGAACCTCAGTCCCCAGCGCATTACCCTGGGTCTCTCCATGACTAGTCCAATGACAATGACACTACACCACTGCCTCCACCATTTATGTGACATTGATGGCACAGAACCGCACAGTACAAGGAGATTATTCTGTCCTTCATACCTGTTTTGGTTCTTGGAAAGAGCTTTCTAATTAATCTTTCTCACTTACTCTTTCCCCCTAGCCCTGTAACTCTTTTCCTTCACAGATTCGCAATTGGTGCGGGAGAGACATTGTCAAGTTTGTCTGAAATTATAGGAATTGTATGGTGGGAATTGTACAGTGAGAGATTGGCAGAACCCATAAGGGAAATGGTTTAAAGGCCATTTTTCTGGGAATTTGACCAAAATTACCATTGCTGCTGGGGAAGGATGTACCAGATCCAAAATAATGTAAATCATTTAAAAAACCAATGTCATTTAAACAGGGGAGACAGTGGCATTAGTGGTATTGTCACTGGACTAGTAATGCAGAGCCCCAGGGAAATGCTCTGGGGACCCTGATTCAAATCCCACCAGGGCAGATGGTGAAATTTGAATTCAATAACAAAATAAATTAACAGTCTAATGATGACTATGAAACCATTGTCGATTGTCGTAAAAACCCATCTGCTTCACTACTGTCCTTTCGGGAAGAAAACCTGTCGTCTTTACCTACATGTGACTCTACATCTAATGAGGTCGACTCTTAACTGCCCTCAGGGATGGGCAATAAATGCTGGTCCAGCCAGCAATGCTCACATTCCATTAACAATTTTTAAAACTTGAAAACAAATGTTATGTAAATAGTTGAACAAGTTAATGTTATTGTTAAAAAGTAGGTAATGTACTGGCGGGAAGGTGTAGTATACTGGGGGAGGAGTAGTGTACTGGGAAGGAAGTGTAGCATACTCGGGGGGGGGGGGGGTGGTATAGTATATTGGGGAAGGTGTAGTGTACAACGGAGGTGTATACTGAGGGAGGTGTCGTATACTTGGGGGGAGGTGTTGTATGGGGAGAGATGTAATATACAGGGGGGAGGTGTAGCATACTGGAGTAAGGTATTGTATTCTGGGGAAGATGTAATATACAGGGACAGTATTTACTGGAGAGGCGTTATATACTTGGGGGGAGGTGTCATTGTGGGGAGGTATATAGGGGAGGTGCAGTATATTGGGAGAAGGGGTAACATACCGGGGGAGGTGTAGTATATTAAGAACATAAGAAATAGGAGCAGGAGTAGGTCATCCAGCCCTTCGAGCCTGCCCCGCCATTCAATAAGATCATGGCTGATCTGAAGTGGATCAGTTCCACTTTCCCGCTTTCTCCCCATAACCCTTAATTCCCCTGTCTGTCAAAAACCTATCTACCCGTGACTTAAATATATTTAGTGAGGTAGCCTCCACCACTTCAACAGGCAGAGAATTCCAGAGATTCACCACCCTTTGAGTGAAGAAGTTCCCCCTCAACTCTGATCTAAACTGCACCCCCCCCCTTATCTTGAGGCTGTGCCCTCTCGTCCTGCTATCCTTTCTAAGCAGGAAGAATCTTTCTACCTCTACCCTATCCATCCCCTTCATTATCTTATATGTCTCTATAAGATCCCCCCTCAACCTTCTAAACTCCAACGAGTACAGACCCAGTCTATTTAGTCTCTCTTCATAGTCCAACCCCCTCATCTCCAGTATCAGCCTAGTGAACCTCCTCTGCACTCCCTCCAAGGCCAATATATCCTTCTGCAAGTGCGGCAACCAAAACTGCACACAGTACTCCAGCTGCGGCCTCACCAGTACCCTGTACAGTTGCAGCAAGACCTCCCTGCTTTTATATTCTATCCCCCTCGCTATAAAGGCCAGCATCCCATTCACCTTCCTGACCACCTGCTGCACCTGCAGGCTGGGTTTTTGCGACTCATGCACAAGGACCCCCAGGTCCCTCTGCACCGTAGCATGCTGCAAGTTTTCACCTTTTAAAGAATAATCCCTCCTACTATTATTTCTGCCAAAGTGGATAACCTCACACTTGCTAACATTATACTCCATCTGCAAGGTCCTCGCCCACTCACTCAGCCTACCCAGATCCCTCTGCGGACTTTCCACACCCTCCATGCAATTTGCTTTTCCACTCATCTTCGTGTCATCAACAAATTTCATCACCCTACACTCAGCCCCCTCCTCCAGATCATCAGTATAAATGGTAAATAGCTGAGGCCCCAGCACCGATCCCTGTGGCACTCCACTAGTCACCAACTACCAACCAGAATAGCACCCATTGATACCAACTCTCTGCTTCCTATTAGACAACCAATCCTCTATCCACGCTAACACCTTACCCCCAACTCCATGCACCCTAACCTTCTGAAGCAACCTTTTATGAGACACCTTATCAAACGCCTTTTTGGAAATCTAAAAACACCACATCCACCGGTTCCCCTCTGTCTACCGCACTAGTCACATCCTCATAGAAATCCAATAAATTCGTCAAACATGACTTCCCGTTAACGAATCCGTGCTGTGTCTGCTCTATCAAACCATTCTTTTCTAGGTGCCTCGCTATTTCTTCTTTGATGACGGATTCAAGCATTTTTCCAACTACAGACGTTAAGCTAACCGGCCTATAATTCCCTGCCTTTTGTCTGCTACCTTTTTTAAACAGCAGCGTAACATTAGCTGTTTTCCAATCTTCCGACACTTCCCGGAATCCAGCGAATTTTGGTAAATAATCACTAAGGCATCCACTATCACCTCTGCCATTTCCTTCAGAACCCTGGGATGCATTCCATCCGGTCCTGGGGACTTGTCCACCTTCAGTCCCATTAGTCTATCAAGCACTACCTCTCTAGTGACAGTAATCGCATTCAGGCCCTCAACTCCTACCATCCTTCTATCTTTGATATCCGGCAAACTATTTGTGTCCTCCTCCGTGAAGACCGAGGCAAAAAACTTATTTAAAGCCTCAGCCATTTCCTCATCTCCCACCACTAAATCCCCCCTCTCATCCTCTAAGGGTCCAACATTCACTCTAGCCAACCTCCTCTTCTTTACATATTTGTAAAAACTCTTACTGTCGTTTTTTATATTTAGTACTAGTTTAGCTTCATAGTCTATCCTTCCTTTCTTTATCACCTGCTTAGTCATTCTTTGTTGATTTTTAAATTTTTCCCAATCTTCTAATCACCCACTATTTTTAGCCACTCTAAACGCGTCAGCTTTTAATTTAATATTCTCCATTATTTCCTTAGATAACCATGGCTGGTTATCCCTTCTCCTACATTCCTTCTTTACCATCAGAATATATTTCTGCTGAGTACCGAAAAAGATCTCCTTAAAAATCCTCCACTGTTCCCCAGCCGTCCTACCGACCAATCTGCACCCCCAATCTACATTCGCCAATTCCGCTCTCATCCTATCGTACTCCCCTCTGTTCAAACAGAGGACACAGGTTGGGGACCCTACTTTCTCATCCTCCATCTGCATCAGAAATTCAACCATACTATGATCACTCATCCCAAGAGGATCCCTAATTCTACTTGCCTCGTTACACAACACCAGATCTAAGATAGCTCGCTCCCTCGTAGGTTCCGTCACATACTGTTCAAGGAAACGATCCCAACAGCATTCCAAGAACTCTTCCTCAAGCCCACCGTGTCCGACTTGGGTCATCCAATCAACATGCAGGTTAAAATCCTCCATAATTATCTCCGTTCCGTTTCTGCACGCATCATTTATTTGCTTGTTTATAGCCCGCCCCACCTCTAAGTTATTATTTGGGGGCCTATAGACCACACCCACCAGCGTCTTCCTCCCCTTACTATTCCTTATCTCCACCCTCAACGATTCCATGTTTTGCTCTTTGGAGCCTATATCTTCCCTTACTACCGCCCTGATATTATCCTTAATTAACAGAGTTACCCCACCCCCTTTTTCCTCCCGTCTATCCTTCCTAAACACTTGATACCCCTGGACATTCAGCTCATATTGGGAGGGAGGTGTAGTATATTGGGGAGAGCTGCAATATACTGGGGGGAGATGTAGTAAATTGAGAGTAGGTGCAGTATACAAGGAGAGGGGAGTATATTGGGGGAGGTGTAGTGTACTGGGGGAAGGTGTGGTGTACTAGGGAGGTGCAGTATATTGGGGGAAGCTGTAATATATTGTGGGAGATGCAGTATACTGGGAGGAGGTGCCGTGTACTGGGGGGAGGTGCCGTGTACTGGGGGGAGGTGCCGTATACTGGGAGGAGGTGTAGTATATTGAGGGAGGTGCCGTATACTGGGAGGAGGTGTAGTATATTGAGGGAGGTGCCATATATTGGGGGGTGCAGTATACTGGGGGGAGGTGTAGCACAGTGCGGGGAGGTGCAGTATACTGGGGGAGATGTAGTAATACGGGCGAGGTAGTATATTGGGAGGGAGGTGCAGTATACTGGGGAAAGTGCAGTATTATTCGGGGTGGTGCAGTGTACTTGGGGGAGGTGCAGTATACTTGGGGGAGGTGCAGTCTATTGGAGGAGGTGCAGTATACTGGGGAAAGTGCAGTATTATTGGGGGAGGTGCAGTATACTGGGGGAGGTGCAGTATACTGGGAGAAGTGCAGTATTATTGGGGGAAGTGCGGTATACTTGGGAGAGGTGCAGTATATTGGGGGAGGTGCAGTATTATTGGGGGAGGTGCGGTATACTTGGGAGAGGTGCAGTATATTGGGGGAGGTGCAGTATACTGGGGGGAGGTGCAGTATATTGGGGGAGGTGCAGTATATTGGGGGAGGTGCAGTGTACTGGGGGGAGGTGCAGTATACTGGGGGGAGGGGCAGTATATTGGGGGAGGTGCAGTGTATTGGGGGAGGTGCAGTGTACTGGGAGAAGTGCAGTATTATTGGGGGAAGTGCAGTATTATTGGGGGAAGTGCAGTATATTGGGGGAGGTGCAGTATACTGGGAGAAGTGCAGTATTATTGGGGGAAGTGCGGTATACTTGGGAGAGGTGCAGTATATTGGGGGAGGTGCAGTATATTGGGGGAGGTGCAGTATTATTGGGGGAGGTGCGGTATACTTGGGAGAGGTGCAGTATATTGGGGGAGGTGCAGTATATTGGGGGAGGTGCAGTGTACTGGGGGGAGGTGCAGTATACTGGGGGGAGGGGCAGTATATTGGGGGAGGTGCAGTGTATTGGGGGAGGTGCAGTGTACTGGGAGAAGTGCAGTATTATTGGGGGAAGTGCAGTATTATTGGGGGAAGTGCAGTATATTGGGGGAGGTGCAGTATACTGGGAGAAGTGCAGTATTATTGGGGGAAGTGCGGTATACTTGGGAGAGGTGCAGTATATTGGGGGAGGTGCAGTATTATTGGGGGAGGTGCGGTATACTTGGGAGAGGTGCAGTATATTGGGGGAGGTGCAGTATATTGGGGGAGGTGCAGTGTATTGGGGGAGGTGCAGTGTATTGGGGGAGGTGCAGTGTACTGGGGAAGTGCAGCATTATTGGGGGAAGTGCAGTATTATTGGGGGAAGTGCAGTATTATTGGGGGAAGTGCAGCATTATTGGGGGAGGTGCAGTATACTGGGGAGAGGTGCAGTATATTGGGGGAAGGTGCAGTGTACTGGGGGGAGGTGCAGTATACTGGGGGGAGGTGCAGTATATTGGGGGAGGTGCAGTATACTGGGGGGAGGTGCAGTATATTGGGGGAGGTGCAGTGTACTGGGGGGAGGTGCAGTATACTGGGGGGAGGTGCAGTATACTGGGGGGAGGGGCAGTATACTGGGGGGAGGGGCAGTATATTGGGGGAGGTGCAGTGTATTGGGGGAGGTGCAGTGTATTGGGGGAGGTGCAGTGTACTGGGGAAGTGCAGCATTATTGGGGGAAGTGCAGTATTATTGGGGGAAGTGCAGTATTATTGGGGGAAGTGCAGCATTATTGGGGGAGGTGCAGTATACTGGGGAGAGGTGCAGTATATTGGGGGAAGGTGCAGTGTACTGGGGGGAGGTGCAGTATACTGGGGGGAGGTGCAGTATATTGGGGGAGGTGCAGTGTACTGGGGGGAGGTGCAGTATACTGGGGGGAGGTGCAGTATATTGGGGGAGGTGCAGTGTACTGGGGGGAGGTGCAGTATACTGGGGGGAGGTGCAGTATACTGGGGGGAGGGGCAGTATATTGGGGGGGAGGTGCAGTATATTGGGGGAAGGCGCAGTATATTGGGGGAAGGTGCAGTATATTGGGGGGGAGGTGCAGTATATTGGGGGAAGGCGCAGTATATTGGGGGAAGGTGCAGTATATTGGGGGGGAGGTGCAGTGTATTGGGGGAGGTGCAGTGTACTGGGGAAGTGCAGCATTATTGGGGGAAGTGCAGTATTATTGGGGGAAGTGCAGTATTATTGGGGGAAGTGCAGCATTATTGGGGGAGGTGCAGTATACTGGGGAGAGGTGCAGTATATTGGGGGAAGGTGCAGTATATTGGGGGAAGGTGCAGTATATTGGGGGGGAGGTGCAGTATATTGGGGGAAGGTGCAGTATATTGGGGGAAGGTGCAGTATATTGGGGGGAAGGTGCAGTATATTGGGGGAAGGCGCAGTATATTGGGGGAAGGTGCAGTATATTGGGGGGGAGGTGCAGTATATTGGGGGAAGGTGCAGTATATTGGGGGGAAGGTGCAGTATATTGGGGGAAGGCGCAGTATATTGGGGGAAGGTGCAGTATATTGGGGGGAAGGTGCAGTATATTGGGGGGAAGGTGCAGTATATTGGGGGGAAGGTGCAGTATATTGGGGGAAGGCGCAGTATATTGGGGGAAGGTGCAGTATATTGGGAGGGAGGTGCAGTATATTGGGGGAAGGTGCAGTATATTGGGGGAAGGTGCAGTATACTGGGGGAAGGTGCAGTATACTGGGGGAAGGTGCAGTATACTGGGGGAAGGTGAAGGATATTGGGGGAAGGTGCAGTATACTGGGGGGAGGTGCAGTATATTGGGGGAGGTGCAGTGTACTGGGGGGAGGTGCAGTATACTGGGGGGAGGTGCAGTATACTGGGGGGAGGGGCAGTATATTGGGGGGGAGGTGCAGTATATTGGGGGAAGGCGCAGTATATTGGGGGAAGGTGCAGTATATTGGGGGGGAGGTGCAGTATATTGGGGGAAGGCGCAGTATATTGGGGGAAGGTGCAGTATATTGGGGGGGAGGTGCAGTGTATTGGGGGAGGTGCAGTGTACTGGGGAAGTGCAGCATTATTGGGGGAAGTGCAGTATTATTGGGGGAAGTGCAGTATTATTGGGGGAAGTGCAGCATTATTGGGGGAGGTGCAGTATACTGGGGAGAGGTGCAGTATATTGGGGGAAGGTGCAGTATATTGGGGGAAGGTGCAGTATATTGGGGGGGAGGTGCAGTATATTGGGGGAAGGTGCAGTATATTGGGGGAAGGTGCAGTATATTGGGGGGAAGGTGCAGTATATTGGGGGAAGGCGCAGTATATTGGGGGAAGGTGCAGTATATTGGGGGGGAGGTGCAGTATATTGGGGGAAGGTGCAGTATATTGGGGGGAAGGTGCAGTATATTGGGGGAAGGCGCAGTATATTGGGGGAAGGTGCAGTATATTGGGGGAAGGCGCAGTATATTGGGGGAAGGTGCAGTATATTGGGAGGGAGGTGCAGTATATTGGGGGAAGGTGCAGTATATTGGGGGAAGGTGCAGGATATTGGGGGAAGGTGCAGGATATTGGGGGAAGGTGCAGGATATTGGGGGAAGGTGCAGTATATTGGGGGAAGGTGCAGTATATTGGGAGAAGGTGCAGGATATTGGGGGAAGGTGCAGGATATTGGGGGAAGGTGCAGTATACTGGGGGAAGGTGCAGGATATTGGGGGAAGGTGCAGTATATTGGGGGAAGGTGCAGGATATTGGGGGAAGGTGCAGTATATTGGGGGAAGGTGCAGTATATTGGGAGAAGGTGCAGGATATTGGGGGAAGGTGCAGGATATTGGGGGAAGGTGCAGTATATTGGGGGAAGGTGCAGGATATTGGGGGAAGGTGCAGTATATTGGGGGAAGGTGCAGGATATTGGGGGAAGGTGCAGGATATTGGGGGAAGGTGCAGTATACTGGGGGAAGGTGCAGTATACTGGGGGAAGGTGCAGTATACTGGGGGAAGGTGAAGGATATTGGGGGAAGGTGCAGGATATTGGGGGGAGGTGCAGGATATTGGGGGGAGGTGCAGGATATTGGGGGAAGGTGCAGGATATTGGGGGAAGGTGCAGGATATTGGGGGAAGGTGCAGGATATTGGGGGAAGGTGCAGTATACTGGGTGTAACAGATTGGATATGCTAATAAATGATGTGGATGAAGATGTATCACTGACATTATTTGGTCATCTGCTAGACACTTTGCAAGCACTCTGGCAGCCCTTGAAGGAGATGAGTTTCTTAGTGACCCACCTTGTACGAGTCCTAAGTCAATGCCTAGTCTGGCTATAATTCTCCTTCGTGAGAGAGCAGGTCTAGCACATTCCTCAAACATGGTGACTTCATTTCGTCCAATCATTGTCTGTTTGCTGTCCACAGTCTCAAGCATGTGACTGCCTGATGTCAGTGACATATTATCCATATATTAGCGTATCTATTCTGTTAACCAATGTACTATCACCAGCCCCTGACCTTTCCCCTCTGGCGACTAAGATCAAGTGCAGCCCATGCCAATGGATGCTTCTTGGAGAGATGGGGCCTTTGTGAAATGGCTTTGGACAGTCTTATTCCAGCTTGTAATGGGTATGGCTGCAAGAACTGTCTCTATGAGTCACCGAGTTTCAATGGGTAACACTCTCAGTCAGGAGGTTCTGGGTCCAAGTCCCCACTTTATTTATTACACTGAAGGAGTGCTGCACTGTCGGAGGTGAAGTATTTCAAATGATGAATTAAAATTGGGCTTCATCTGCCTGCTCAAAAGGATGTAAATGATCCCAGGGCATTTTTTTGTACACTAGCAATGGAGGCACTCCTTGCTGTCTGGGCTAATATTTATCAACCAATCAACATCACTGAAACAGATCACCAGGTCATTATCACATGGTCAATTGTGAGAGCTAGCTGTGCGCAAATTGACTGTCGCATTTCTTACATTGCAACTTTGACTACGCTTCAGAAGCACTTCATTGGCTGTGAAACGATCGTGGAGGCTTGTGATACGTAAATGTAAGTCTTTTTAATTCGGTGCTAATTGGAAGCATGACTCATAAAGACCACAAGATGGCTGATGTGGAAAACCTGTAAAACAAACGTTACGCTATTACAGTAACAGGTGCTGTGTTGAGGGTGAGGAGTGTTACTGGGGAAGTGTTGAAAGTAGCTTAATTCTGCACCTGCCTATGTTACACCTGACCTAGGACGCTTGCTGTTAACCCTTTACTGCCTGCTTGCAAAATAGCTCAGAGCTGCCATCTTGATGACCTTTTTGTCACCTTTTTCCTTTATCTCCATAGATTCTGACTTCGAGCGGTGATGGAACCTGTGCGCTCTGGGACGTTGAGAGCGGACAGCTGCTTCAGAGCTTTCATGGGCATGGTGCTGATGTCCTTTGCCTTGACTTAGCCCCATCTGAAACTGGCCATACGTTTGTGTCGGGGGTGAGTATTTTCTTTGGGACTAGTAGATGAACCTACCTGAGATGGTTTGAAGATGTTACAGTGCAGTGTAGCGAACATGGTGCAGAATGGTAACTTAGTGAGTTGTGTATGTGGAGTTGATTCTGGATAATAATGGGGAGTAATTGCATGTTTCTGTTGGATCACTGTGTTTATACTCTACATCCAGCAACCATTTCCTTTCATTCTGACAGCACCACAGTGAGTCATTTCATTCTGCCTGTAATTACATTATATTCTAAAACACCAGGGCAGCTGAAAATGATGGAATCTAAAAACAGGCAGGGAGATAGTGATATATGATTGAAATGCCCGCGGTGTGCCAACTTCAAGCTGTCTGCTATTTTTAATTATTTTGGCATGGCACAGTGGCACAGTGGTTAGCACTGCTGCCTCACAGCACCAGGGACCTGGGTTCAATTCCAGCCTTGTCTAACTGTGTGGAGTTTGTACATTCTCCCTGTATTTGCATGGGTTTCCTCACACAGTCCAAAGATGAGCAGGTTAGGTGGATTGGTTATGATCAATGGGTGGGATTACGGGGATAGGGTGAGGGTGAGGGCCAGGGTGGGATGCTCTTTCAGGGAGACTTGATGGGCCAAATGGTCTCTTTTTGCACTCCAGACATTCTATGGTTCAGCATCTGGCTCTGTGAATGCACTATTCATTGGCTAGCATCTGTGCAAGGAATTAATATCATACGTGGCTAGCTCCAGTTAAAATGGATGTGCAAACTGTTAAAGGTTGTGGCTGGCAGCCATGCAGGAAGTGGAATTGCCTTTGGTAATGCTGAATAAAATGGGAGAGTGCAGGTTTCAAGGATGCTGGACTTTTTTGGGAGCTGGACTGGAGGCTTAGGTGGAGGAAATGGAAAGGAGGTACATCCTGTATCCAGATAGGGCCACGAGATCCTCCAGATACGTGTTCAGAAGATAGTGGGAGCAGCTAGTGAAGGTCTGTGCCCCGAGTTTGTGGGTGCCATGCAGCAACAAGTTGAATGACCTAACTTTAATGATCAAGGTCAGTGAATGTCATATCAGATCAGCTTTACCACGAACTTCACACTCTGCTCATTCCTGACAGGCCAATCACTCACCAACCAGCAATTTCTATGAGTCAAGATTCATAAGTGACATTCATACGTTACATCATTGCCTCAAATACTGGGCAGTACTGCACATCTCACACCCACACGCTTTCACACACATCAGTGAGCTGATCACGACAGCCTCATCACTCAGATTGCATGATAATCAGTGACTCACATCCCTCTCTCTTACAGAACAAGGTGGTTCACAGCTGGAGGAAGCAGGAGCTAATCCAAGGAGACACATGTGCCTGCCCTACCCCCATGATAGAATGGGGTGCCCATTGTTGAGACCATGACGAGTGGGCTGGCCGTTGAAGATGATGGTATCTTCATGACTCATCGTCTTCCTCACATTCCACTTCCCATTCCTCTTTCATTCTCTTCGAATTTACAAGCTGCAGATGTTCTAACTATGCACCAATTAATTTTCCATTCCCTGAACCGTAACTGACCCCAGCGCTTTTCTTCTTTTAGATGCTCAGGAAGAGCACCCCAGACTGGCAGTGGAGGAATATGAAGACTGTGATGCTGAAGATGCCTTGTCACTAAATTTCAACCTCAGATACTGCAGTGTGCAATTCACGGGGCAGCATAGAGGCAGGATTGACGTGAGACACCGGACACAAGTGGCGTGCAGCCATGGCAGGAGGCAAGGGTAGAACAGGAGGTGCTGGCCATGTAGTTTTGTTAGGGGTGAGCACAGGGTGCCACCTCACCTGGTGAGCTTGCATGGCAGAAGATTTGATTGAGAACTCCAATAGAGAAATCTTCCATAAGAAGGCTGATGCGTAAGCACAATGAAGTGCTTGGTGCATTGAGAGGGCCTCCAGAACGTTAAAGTTAAGGAGCAAGAAGAGTCCCAGCACTGACTTAGCCCAGGACTTTCTGCGGAGGTTGGAGCCCATCCTGAGATGGGGCGGTCATCACTGCCTAGACATTTCTGGACCCAGTCGTGATGCAACATCTGATGGCCAATGTCTTAGCTTCCAGTGCAGCATACGATGCTTGCACCAGGAGTCTAAATGTGGCAGTGGAAGTTCAGACTGCTGCCTTGCAAGCTGAAACTGTGGTCGCCATGGAGCACAGATGCTGCAGACTGTGATAGCAGTCCAGCAACCTGTCCTCAGTAGGTTACTAGGATTGCTGAGGCACTACCCCTGAAACTCAGCAGACTTCCACTAACCATTGGTGTAGCTCTGTTTAAGAGCACCAGGACTGAGAGAGACACAAGGAAGGCAGGTACTAAGAGATTGCACAAAGTGATTAGTTAATCTTTGTACAGAATACAGAATATGTTTTACAAATTTGGTTCAGAATGATGAATTTGTGTTGGCTTTGATTTCACTGTGGCAAAATGATCAGATAGGCTGTTAGTTCCTGAAGACTCTGGACAGAGACATGCTTCTTCCTCCCCCATCCAGTGTCTTGTCCTGCTCTGCATGGCCTCTGCTGATGGTGAGTGACAGAGGAAAGAACATAGCAGAAGAACATAAGAAATAGGAGCAGGAGTAGGCCATCTAGCCCTTGGAGCCTGCCCCGCCATTCAATAAGATCATGGCTGATCTGAAGTGGATCAGTTCCACTTTCCCTCTTTCTCCCCATAACCCTTAATTCCCTTGTCTATCAGAAATCTATCTACCCGTGACTTAAATATATTCAACGAGGTAGCCTCCACCACTTCAATGGGCAGAGAATTCCAGAGATTCACCACCCTTTGAGTGAAGAAGTTCCTCCTTAACTCCATTCTAAACTGCCCCCCCACCTTATTTTGAGGCTGTGCCCTCTAGTTCTGGTTTCCTTTCTAAGCGGCAAGAATCTCTCTACCTCTACCCTATCTAGCCCCTGCATTATCTTGTAAGTCTCTATAAGATCCCCCCTCAGCCTTCTAAACTCTCAACGAGTACGGGCCCAGCCTATTCAATCTCTCTTCATAAACTAACCCCCTCATCTCCGGTATCAGCCTGGTGAACCTTCTCTGTACTCCCTCCAAGGCCAATATATCCTTTCGCAAATAAGGGGACCAAAACTGCACACAGTACTCCAGCTGCGGCCTCACCAGTGCCCTGTACAGTTGCAGCAAGACCTCCCTGCTTTTATATTCTATCCCCCTCGCTATAAAGGCCAACATCCCATTCGCCTTCCTGACCACCTGCTGCACCTGCAGACAGGGTTTTTGCGATTTGTGAACAAGGATCCCAAGGACATGCACTGTAGCATGCTGCAACTTTTCTCCATTTACATAATATTCCTTCCTACTATTATTTCAACCAAAGTGGATAACCTCACATTTGCTAACGTTATTCTCCATCTGCCAGCTCCTCGCCCACTCACAGCCTATCCAGATCTCTCTGCAGATTTTCCGCGCCCTCCATACAATTTGCCTTTCCACTCATCTTCGTGTCATCAGCAAATTTTGTTACCCTACACTAAGGCCCCTCCTCCAGATCGGCTATGTAAACGGTAAGCAGTTGAGGCCCCAGCACCGATCCCTGCAGCACTCCACTAGTCACCAACCGCCAACCAGAAAAGCACCCAATGATTCCAACTCTCTGCTTCCTGTTAGATAGCCAATCCTCAATCCACGCTAACACTTTACCCCCAACTCCGTGTACCCTAACCTTTTGCCGCAACCTTTTGTGAGGCACCTTATCGAACGTCTTCTGGAAATCTAAAAACACCACATCCACCGGTTCCCCTCTGTCTACCGCACTAGTCACATCCTCATAGAAATCCAATAAATTCGTTAAACACGACTTCCCCTTCATGAATCCGTGCTGTGTCTGTTTGATCAAACCGTTCTTTTCTAGGTGTCTTGCTATTTCTTCTCTGATGATGGATTCTAGCATTTTTCCAACTACGGACATTAAGCTAACCGGCCTGTAGTTGCCTGCCTTTTGTCTGCTACCTTTTTTAAACAGCGGCGTAACAGTTGCTCTTTCCAATCCGCCGGCACTTCCCCAGAGTCCAGCAAATTTTGATAAATAATTACTAAGGCATCTGCTATTACTTCTGCCATTTCTTTCAGAATCTTGGGTTGCATTCCATCTGGTCCCGGGGACTGGTCTACCTTCAGTCCCGTTAGTCTATCAAGCACTACCTCTCTTTTAACAGTAATAGTATTAAGGACCTCATCTCCTACCATCCCTCTATCTTTAATATTTGGTGAGCTATTAGTGTCCTCCTCCGTGAAGACCGACACATAAGACTTATTTAAAGTCTCAGCCATTTCCTCGATACCCACCGCTAAGTCCCCCCTCTCGTCCTCCAAGGGTCCAACATTCACTCTAGCCAGTCTCTTCTTTATATATTTGTAAAAACTTTACTATCATATTTTATATTTAGTGCTAGTTTAGTTTCATACTCTATTTTTCCTTTCTTCATCACTTTCTTAGTCATTCTTTGTTGTTTTTTAAATCTTTCCCAGTCTTCTAATTCCCCATTAATTTAGCCGCTCTGTACACGTCGGTTTTTAATTTAATACGCTCCTTTATTTCCTTCGATAACCATGGCTAGTTATCCCTTTTCTTACAGTCCTTCTTTACCATCGGAATATATTTCTGCTGAATACCGAAAAAGATCTCCTTAAAAATCCTCCACTGTTCCTCAGCTGTCCTACCAACCAATCTGCACCCCCAATCTACATTCGCCAATTCCTCCCTCATCTTATCATACTCCCCTCTTTTCAGAGGACACTGGTTCGGGACCCTACTTTCTTACCCTCCATCTGCATCAGAAATTCAACCATACTATGATCACTCATCCCAAGAGGATCCCTCACAAGAAGATCCCTAATTCTACCTGCCTTATTACACGGTATCAGATCTAAGATAGCACGCTCCCTTGTAGGTTCTGTTACATACTGCTGAAGGAAACTATCCCGACAGCATTCCAAGAACTCTTCCTCAAGCCCACTGCATCCGACTTGAGTCAACCAATCAATATGCAGGTTGAAATCCCCCATAATTACCACCGTTCCGTTTTTGCGGAAGGGAAGGTGTGGGACTGTTGGTGAATGGGGAACTGCGGTTACCGTTAATGATATTGATGAATGGGGAATTAATGGTTTTGGTGAATGGGGAATTGTGCTTACAGTTAGTGGTATCACACATGGATGAGGCTTTGATGGACACCCTGACCAGAGAGGGGCTATCTAAGGCTATCTCCTCGCATCCTCTTGCTCCTTGTGCTCCTTCTCTGGTTCCTGAACGGACCATTTAGCCGGTTACAAGAGCTGTACGCTCATGATGATGATGGTGATGATGATGCAGCACATGACAGGCCAGCATGGATCTTGACACATTCTCTGCTGAACACAGCAGGTCTCCCCCAGAACAGTCCAGGCAGTGGAAGCATTATTTCAGCATACCATTGGTCTATTCTATTACATTTTATATGATAGTACAGCTTTCATTGTGTGCATGGTGGACATGCACCTGTGTGTGTGCATGTGTGTGTACATGGTGTACATGTGCCTGTGTGTGTGCATGTGTGTGCACATGGTGTACATGTGCCTGTGTGTGTGTTTGCATGTGTGTGGATTGTGCTCTTGTTGATATCCAATGGTCAATGATTAGCTCTTGTCACCTAGTAGTCATCCTTAAAGTTATTGCATTGGCTCAAACACAGCTGGAACAGCAGACTGCCACAGAATGAAGGCATACTGACTGTTGGCAAGATACCAGGCCACTGACCTACATGATTCTCTGCCTACAGTCACACAACAAATGGATGTGGAGCGAGTGAGTTCCCTTTTGTTCCCAAAATGGGGCAGAGTTGACACACGACACTTGGAAAGCTTTGCGTGCGTGGGTAGTGACATCCAGCACCATGGGGGAGCCTGTAATCCTGATGACACTTTTCCTCTGCCTACTTTTCCCTGACAAGAGAGAGTGAATTGTAGCTAGCTCTGAATGAATACAAGATGTCAATGACCTCCCTCATGCAACAGTGAACAGTAAACTGTAAGATGACACAAATATCTCTGGCCCCAGGCTGGAAGGGACCAGAAGCATGAAAGTTCACCAGCATTGTCACCGTTGAAGCCATTGGAACGTGATCCTTCTCTGCTCTGGGATTGTCGTTATGCTTGCAGCAGGTGGCAGATTTCAATAAGGATGTCCCAACAGAAGTGCAAACGTTTCACCCATTGTTCCTCACTGGTAGTTGATTGCTTTTTGAATACATTGTACACTGTGCCTTCCTTCTCTCTCTCTCGGCAGCTTGCCCTGCTTTATGTGGCCTCCAAGTTACTACTGTATTCATAGGGGAATACCTACAACTGCATCCATGTCTGGGAACAATTGGGTTGTGGGGAGACCTTGAAGTCAGTAGTAAGTCTTTTAGCACTTGCCACATCTCTCTTTGTTGTTGCCATTTAAAGTGGCAACTGTTTACAACAGGCAACAAACTTGCAGAATAAAAATAACAGCCAGAAGAAATCAACTAGCAAATCATCTGTAAGTAATTGATGGTCCCTTTAAATAACTGATGGGGTGGCAACGGAACCCTTTCTCTGCAAACACCTGCTCAGCTGAGCGAGGTTAAGATAAAGTATTCGCTCGAGTGTTCAGTCTGAGGTGGCACAGCTGGTGTGAAATGAGTGTTTCACACTGTTTGATGTCAAGATGTGGCCATTCACTGCACACCCTCAAAAGCTCTCACCAACCTGCATCCAGCACTACGCACTACACCCTTGATGTCCAAACGGGCACTAGGATTCCAACTTTGTGCTGTTCGTCCATGGGCACAACCTACAAGTTGGACCCAGAAATTCACCCATCCTATCAGCCAACTTGTACTCAAATCCCCTGTAGACCCCATTAGAACTTAAAATGGGGGGGTAAATCAACTGGAGCCGAAGGGAAGTGACCATGAATTTCATTCTGAAAATTGAAATTTCATCTCATTTAATGATTACGCAAATTAGCGTATCTAAAGCTTGCAATTAAGAAAGCTTTTCAATTTTAAATGTGATTAATAGTGATGCCATTAAAATGCATTAAGTGAAACATCCTCTGAGGGAACCTAATTTCTTCATATGAAATACCAAGAAGACGAATCTTTATCCAGCTGCGACTGAAAATACGGTCAGATTTGAAGAATGCCTTTGAGTGTTGCAGGTATTAAATTGTCACTTGGGAACTGGGTCATGATTGTGGACAGGGATGTGCTTGGGTATTGAAGACACTCGGAAAACGTGGAAGTGATTTGGGCATTACTGAACTTGTGCTGAAAATTTCACAATCTTTCCAGCTGCGTATTTGATCGTCCCTCTCATATCTGGGCATAAATTCCAGTGTTGAACGGGAGAGGATTTGCTCTGGTTGCCAAAGGCAGTGGAAATAAGTGAACTTGATCTACATTGCCTATTTATAAGTGCAGTACACGTGACAACCAAAGTGGTTCTTCTGGACTGGATTATTATTTCAATAGCAAAACTTTACTCCACATTAAAAACTAAACTGTTTGCTATATATTTAGCACCGCCTTTGCAAATGTTTTATCAGGCATTCCATTGAAAGCAGTTTTCCGATTCCATCGTGGTTTCAACTGAATTGCTTTATTTCACTCTGCGGTTCTCAGCGTGAGTGTGTGTGTAAATGTAAAGACCAGTTCCATCCAGCCAATGGGAGATGGTGTTTTGCAGGAAGCACGGCCCAGGAAATTGTGGGCTCAAAGTCTAGGATTTTCCAACCACCCATTTCAATGTGTGGTAAATTACTGAGGTGGAGGGACAGGAAAAGGAACGAGTGACTGTGGCACCATCCCTTTAACAAGTAAAAGTGGCGGAACACAGTGGAATTGGATTGATACTTGATAAAGACACTTTCGCAGAGTTATAGGGAAAATAGGTGGTGGCATAGGCTTAACTGGTTAATCTTTTACACGGCATGATAGACAGAAGGTCTCCCTCTGTGATGCTGTAAGATTCTATGGATTGGATTTTATGGGGAGGAATATTCCCCTCACCTATTGAAAAGTCGATTGTCAGCCTGCCCACCCAAAAGCAGCCCCTCTGCCCCACACCATGGGAGAAGTCCCACCTTAGGGAACTACAGCAACTCTGTCACCCAAGCAGTGCCTGTTTTCAGTATGGCTAATGCTGAGGCTACAAGCAGAATAAAGCCCTTATATGGCTTTTAATTACCTACTTAAGTGCTCCAATGTACCCAAGGGTGGGCATTGTCTGGCACTTTCCCTGCTTACGGTAATATGGGAGAACGTTGGGGTGGGTGGGAAGGGCACATGTTTAATTTTATGAGCCCCACCTCCCTGGCTTTCAAGTACTCCAGCAAGGAATGTAACATCCAACCCTATGGTTCTAAATCATCTTCCTTTAATTGCTGGCTTATTGCTTAACCATTGACATGGTTGCAATTAGAATGCTGGAGCAATTTCATCACTGCATAAGCTGAGGGCAAAAAGTAATATTGAAGTTTAAATTCATCTGTTCCACATTTATCTCCAGCTTTTCTCATCAGTTTAATTGTCCCTAATAAGAACAGCAGCAAAAGAAAAAGCCATTTTCTGTTGTGACCTGCCATCTGTAATTAACTTCAAATTTTATTTTGGGTAGATAATTGGTTCCATTTATAGACATACATCTGTGAGACTGAGCAAGTCTGCAGCAACATGGCAGGGTAGCCAGTGTAACTCATTGATGTTAGAGTGTAACCCTGTGCAAAAAGTCTTGATCTTTTTTCACTTTTGCCTTTCGTCCTCATCCGGAATCAACACAATTGATGGCTTTGTGGAACCCTGTCACCGTAGAAGCCGCGATAGCTGGCTTGCGACAAGGGGCAGACCAGCCAACCCAAAGGGGCTAAGGATTCTTTGGGGTTCTCCTGAGAAAAGAAATAACAATGCAGGTATCCCGCAGGAAGAGCTATTTGGACTTTACCTCAATATCCCAGCCTGTCCCCTGCTCTCCATCAATGTCATTCAATTCTGATCTGCACTCATTTGATACGTCAACTGATAATGTATTATCAAAAAGTCCTAAAGAATTCTACGGGGATTTTCCCTTGTTCTGGCAAGCTTTTCAATTTTTAAAATTCCAGTCCTTTTTTTTTGCTTTGAGAAAGAGCAATCAGATTCTCCCCACCCCCAGTCGATTGGTTCAGGTACTTTCCATTTTTTCATTATTCATACCTCAAAAATTACTGGTAACGTCAAGTATATTCGCTGAAATATTGCGGGCTGGTTTTGCTGCTTTTATTATTGGAATGACCTCATCTCTGAGTGAGAATTTCTGGAGGAAGAGGATTGAAGCATTTAAATAAAAAGTGGAACATTTCCTTCCCTGTCCTGAACCAGACAAATATTGTTTATTCAAACTGTGAAAATAAAAAAGAGGGGCATAGATTTTGGATTACTGCCAGAAGTGGAATGCAAAGGTTAGAAGGATTTATTCTGTACAAAGCATTATTTGAATACGGATTACATTACTACAAGTGGCGATTGAAGCCACTTCAATCAGGATATTGAAAAGTAGCACAATGGTTAGCGTGCTGCCTCATAGCGACAGGGATCTGGGTTCAATTCCTGATTTGGGTGACTGTCTGTGTGGAGGCTGCACCTTCTCCACTGTGTCTATGCGAGTTTCCTCCGGGTGCTCCGGTTTCTTCCCACAGTCTGAAAGACGTGCTGGTTGGGTGCATTGGTCATGCTAAATTCTCCCTCAGTGTACCTGAATAGGTGCTGGAGTGTGGCGACTAGGGTATTTTCACAGTAACTTCATTGCAGTGTTAATGTAAGCCTACTTGCGAACTAATAAATAAACTTTTACTTTAGCTTTACTGGAGCAGGCACCGGAGTGTAGCGACTAGGGGATTTTCATTGTCAGAAGTGTTAATGTACTTGTGACTCTAATAAATAAACTTAAACTGAAAAGAGAATTTGATAAATAGTTGATGGATGAAACATTTTGAAATGCAGCAGGAAACAGCATTAAAGGACAAGACTGCTAATGTTACCATAGGCCACAGGATTCAAATAGTCATCTCCTATGTTAAAGCAGCACAATTCTCTGAGGAACCATACAACCATAGAAACGTTACAGTGCAGAAAGGGGCCATCCAGCCCATCGTGTCTGTGCCGACCAAAGAAGAGAAAAAATAAATTTTAATCCCACTTTTCAGCACCTGGTCCGTAGCTTCACAGGTTCCAGCATGTCAGATGCAGATCCTTTTTAAATGAAACCAAAAAAGGAAATGCTGGAAAATCTCAGCAGGTCTGGCAGCATCTGTAAGGAGAGAAAAGAGCTGATGTTTCAAATCCAGATGACCCTTGGTCAAAACTTTAACATCTGGACTCAAAACGTCAGCTCTTTTCTCTCCTTACAGATGCTGCCAGGCCTGCTGAGATTTTCCAGCATTTTATCTTCTGGCTTCAGATTCCAGCATCTGCAGTAATTTAACCTTTTAAATGAGTTAACTTATCGAATTCCAGATGCCCGTCACCCTCTGGGTGAATAAGCTTTTCCTCATGTCCCCTTTAATCTTTCAACCAATCATCTTAAATCTATGCCCCCTAGTAATTGACCCCTTAGCAAAAGGGAAGCACATCTGTGGATGGCACAGTGGTTAGCACTGCTGCCTCACAGCGCCAGGGATTCAGCTTCGATTCCCAGCTTGGGTTACTGTCAGTGTGGAGTTTGCATATTCTCCCTGTGTTTGCATGGGTTTCCTCCGGGTGCTCCAGTTTCCTCCCACGGTCCAAAGATGTGCTGTTTTAGCGGATTGGCCATGATAAATTACCCCTTAGTGTCAGTAGGGTAATATGTGGGATTATGGGAATAGGGCCTGTTTGGGATAGTTGTCGGTGCAGACTCAATGGACCAAATGGCTTCCTTCTGCACTGTAAGGATTCTATGAAGTGACTCCTGTCTGCCCTGTCTGGGTCCCTATTGTACAGTTCAATTAGATCACCTCTGTTCTAAGGAAAACAACCCTCGCCTACCCAACCACTCCTCATAACTGCAGTGTCATGGAATTAGAAAGCGGAGGTTATTCCCCTCATATTTGTTCGTTTTTGTCTGGAGCATGTCCTTGTTTTGGCTAGTCCATTGTGCATGGCGAACATATTCTGAGGAAGAACAAGCTCTTGCACTGGACTCCCTTGACCCAGTTGAGAGTCCAAAGAGACCTTCTCAGTAACACAGCGATTGGTGCTTAGCTTCATCACGTCACTGGAGTAGAAACCCAACACAGCAGCAGGTATTTAATCACCTGGACTTTTGCAAAAAAAAACCCCAAAACCTGCCTAGTCGATGGAGAGGATGAATCCTCCCAACCAGAACTAAATAAAAAATATCCCAACATTCAAATATTGCATCCTTTTTTATTTAGTGCACCCACCCTAACTGAACCAGCTCCATATCATATGTATCATGGCACTCAATTTAATTCAGTGGGAGGATCAGAATTAAAAGCTAAATATTTTTTAAAATACAATGAAGGGCAAGGGGGAGAAATATTGTACAATCATGATACATATGTGCTTTGGGCACAGCAGGCCTGATTTAAAGTTTATTTATTAGTGTCGCAAGTAGGCTTACATGAACGCTGCAATGAAGTTACTGTGATAACCCCCTAGTTGCCACACTCTGGCATCTGAATTTAGCATGGCCAGTACATCTAACCAGCACATCTTTCGGACTGTGGGAGGAAACTGGAGCACCCGGAGGAAGCCTGTGCAGACACAGAGAGAACGTGCAGGCTCCGCGCACACAGTGACCCAAGCTAGAAATTGAACCTGAGTCTCTGGTGCTGCCTGGCAGCACTGCTAACCACTGTGCCACTATGCCACTCACTGTGAATTTGAATGAGTTAAAAATCAGCCCAAAATATTTTAAGACGGCAACAAAATTCGGTGGGAGAAAGAAGCCATTATTTTTGCTCTTTCCACTGGCTGTTTTCTAAAACAGTGAATATCTCATGATTGTTCATTTTTTTTTCCTGTATCTACTTGTCTAAACGCCTGGGTGAGTTTGGTGGAATCCTGCGGAGTGAGTGGGTGAATTGCTTGCCCAGAGATGGGGGAGGTGGTGAACAATTTTCCGAAGCAAGTCAAGCACCCCTTCTCCCCAACACAAGTTGATGACTATGCAAGTCAGCAGGGATATGACTTCATATATTTAAAAGTGAGGGATGCCCAGGAGTTAATGGTGCGTATGGAATTCACTCCCTTTAAAACATTTCGCATTACAGTTTATTCGTTCAGCCATTTTTGCACCAAGAAATTAAATAGTTTGAACTTAATTTTTAACGGTCTTGTCCTGTTTTTGTCTCCCAAAAAGTTGAAAAGGTGGATAATTCCAATAGGTGACTTTGAGTAAGGGAGAGTAGATTGGGGGTATATGTCCACTCATATTGTCGTTTATCTTCTATAATTTATTTTGGCTTTTGTTATGGTTAATAGTCATTAAAGTCAATTAAATACTGTTCAGTTTAATTCAACCTCTTCTCTTATATGTTCTTCTTATTTACTCACAGGGTTGTGATAAAAAGGCAATGGTTTGGGACATGCGCTCTGGCCAGTGTATCCAGTCCTTCGAGACTCACGATTCTGACATAAACAGTGTTAGGTGAGTGGATTTAATGATTTCTTCAATAAACTTCTTATTTCAGGCTTGAAACTGCAGGAACTATTGATGAACTAACTTTCTTGATTTTCTTATTGTTGAACAACCTGAATCACTTGCGAACAGCCACAAGTATGTCCCATTCTCCTGAGGAAATCTCAGTGTGTGCATGCCGTACATGAAATAATGGGGGGTGATGCTCCCAAAAATGCTGAATTGTTGGGAGAGCTGTTCTAAATCCCGACTGTTTTGTCAGTTCAGCTTCTCACCTGAATCTCCGCACTCTGTGCCAGCAGAGGTCCCAGTTGGGAATCTCATTAAAAACCCAGGGAGAGGGGGTGTTTGGGGGAGGGGGTACGGGGCCTATTCACGCCAGAGTCTGAAAGTTTTGGAGCTCTGCGCATGCACAGGGGTCCTAATCTGTCAGACTCCCCATTTGCTGGCCAGCCCGGGACCCTCACAGTGCTCCCCCTCCAGCACTCCACAGCCCAGTCGCAGCCCCCACAACAATTCCAGGGCCAACCAGACCAACCTCTGCCCCCACCCCGATGCACAGCCCACCGTCCCCATCAGTGACAATCCCCCCCACCCCCTTCACTCCGCAGACCCCCACCACTGCTGACCCCCCCACCCCTCCAAGGAGGCAGGCCCCCCCACAGCCTGCCCCAATCACTGCCCTCCCTCCAGCGCAGACTGATCCTGTCTGCAGAGTGGCAGCAGGATCCCCTCACCCCCCACCCATCGCCCCGAGTCCTGCCCACAATAGGCCCTGCCCCCTTGGCAATACCCAATGGGCAATGCCAAAGTGCCCCCAGACATGGGCACTTTGCCCCTTGGGCAGTGCTGGGGGCAACAGCTGGCACTGCTAGGGTGCCCATGCCCAATGTCACTACCCCTCACCGCCCAACCTCCTGGGGGGCCCTGATTGTCCCTCCCCCTTCCTTCTGGCAGGGTCTCACCCTAGATCCCCGAACATGGTGAGCTAGTCTGAACCTGGCCGGAATGAAGTACTCCTGGCGGGTTGGGAGATTCAATCGGGACCTGAAAGGTCCTGATAATGAACTAATAAACATATTTAAAACATATTAAAAATGGATTTAAATTACTTACCTGCCTTCCAGCGTGATCTGACTGGCGACTGTTTGCTGGCTCTGGGAGGTGCGCAAACCTCTGTTCAAGGCTGGCGATGTGCATCTCCCACCATGACCCAACAGGAAAGTTGCAGCCAATGGTTCTGTACTGCTTATGGTTCCATGTTGAAGCTATAGTCACATGGCTAAAATATTCAGCATTAAGATTTCCAATGTGTTCTGCTGGTCTGTTTTGAAAATGATACTGAAGTACCCTCTCCTACAACAGGTATTTCCCTAGTGGTGATGCGTTTGCCTCTGGTTCAGATGATGCCACAGTAAGTCAAATTTAATTACATGTCCATATAATGTTTGCTTTGTGTGATAGATAGAAGAACTTTGTTTTGTCAAGAAAGTTCCTGACCAACATGATATGATCAACAAACTGGCAGCATTTTCTGTGATTGTTTCTGATAAATTTCAGTAATTTTTAGACACAATATAATGCTGATGTTGCACTTTTTTGCCCCCCCCCCCAACAATTGAACAATAACAGATGGAAAGTTTGAGCTTCTTTTTCTCAAGCAGTCTTCCATTTCAGTGAATTTAAGTAAATCCTTTAGAGGCAGCTTTTTTTTTCAATATATAAATAATTAAACAGAGTTTTGTGGTTCCTTGGGAGAAACTGTTATTTCCATACATGGTGTCAACCGTATCTCTGTGCTAACACTCACTCCTCTGAATAAGAAGGTTATGGGTTCAAGTCCCATTCCAGGGACTTACTAGCATCATCCAGACCGATGCAGTGTAGAACTGAGAGAGCGCTGCTCTAATGGAGGCTATGCCTTAAAGGACAGGTAATGAGTGATCTGTTATCTCAGGTGATCATGAAAAATCCCACACCACAATTTCAAAGAACAAGGGAGGTTTAACGTTTATTAATTATTGGTCACAAGTAAGGCTTACATTAACATTACAATAAAGTTATTATGAAGTTCCCCTAGTCGCCACACTCTGGCGTCTGTTCGGATCAGTGCACCTAACCAGCACATCTTTCGCGCTGTGGGAGGAAACCAGAGCACTCAGAGGAAACTCACGCAGACATGGAAAGAACATGCAAACCCCATACAGACAGTGACCCAAGCCGGGAATCGAACCCAGGTCTCTGGCGCTGTGAGGCAGCAGCACTAACCACTGTGCCACCGTGCCACCCATACTGGTCTCTGGGCCAATATTTGTTCCTCAGTCAACATCATCAAAGCTGTTTGTGGAAGCTTGCTGTGCACAAATCAGCTGACACATTACATCACTAACTGTGCTTCAAAAGCACTTAATTGGCTGTAAAGTGATTTAACTCATCCTGAAGTTGTTAAAAAAAGTTCTTATATCAATGCAACACCATCATTCTTTTCACTTAGAGTTGCTTTGAACGCATTGATCTGATTAAGCTACCCAGCTGCGGTTGTAAGATGGGGTAACTCACTGGGTTGTGTAGCAGACTTGGAACAATTGGGTTTGACTGAGGCAAGGTTCTCTGAAGGGGGAAATTGTGCCGCCATGCCCGCCATGGGAATCGTTGCGGGCAGAGGTTGGACCAAGCAAAGGTCTTTGATCTAGGGTGGGATTTGCTGGTTTTGTAGTGAGCGCAGCCAGAAAATCCCGCTCTTAATCTTTAACCCTTCTGAGGTAGAAAGCATGATCAAATAGGGACTGCTGTTTGCCACATTGCTTGTGGTATCTGTTGCACAATGAAACTGGAGATCAGCAGTGTTCCCAAGAAGTTGTCAGTCCCAATGGTTTGATTTGATTTGGTTTATTATTGTCATATGCATTGGAATATAGTGAAAAGTTTTGTTTCTTGCACATTATACAGACAAAGCATACCATTCATGGAGTACATAGAGGAGAAGGAAAGGAGAGGGTGCAGAATATAGTGTTAGGAGAAAGATCAGCTTAATATACGAGAGATCCGTTCAAAAGTCTGATGACAGCAGGGAAGAAGCTGTTCTTGAGTCGGTTGGGACATGATCTCAGACTTTTGTACCTTTTTCCCCCGATGGAAGAAGGTGAAGAGAATATCCGGGGTATGTGGGGTCCTTGATTATGCTGGCTGTTTTTCCGAGGCAGTGGAAAGTGTAGGAGGTGTCAGTGGATGGGAGGCTGCGGCTGTGAGTTATTTTTGCCGCTCTCCAACCCTAACTGAGGTTGACTCACATATTGGGTTATTTAATTGAATAAACCAATGACAAGGACCCGCAGTGTTCTGAAATGATCAGAAATGGGGGCATTTCGCTCAAACTGTCCAACAACGCTCGTCTCCACAGTAAGTGTCTCTGTGAGAAGTGCAGTCAGAAACAGAATTTACTGAAGATGAGAGAATGATTCATCAAAGTTGAACCGTGTTGCTGTGCTATTAATCTTTGAGATGGAAATTTACAGACCTATGTGGGTGTGTTTTGACATTGGATGCAGAGGTCAGAATTTCCCTATGATTTCATGGGTTAGTCCCCAGCATGGAAATCCAGAATTCAATGTTTGAAACATTAATTTGCTGAAGAGAAACATTGAAATGCACCTTTTTTGTTCATGTTTGCTTGTCATTTGCTTGTCCTTGTCATCCATTGTCATCTGGGATAGGAAAATGCAGTTTACAAACAAGGAACGCAGAAAGAATTAACAATATAGAATCATAGAATCCCTACAATACAGAAAGAGGCCATTCGGCCCATCGAGTCTGCACTGACCACAATCCCATCCAGGCCCTGTCCCCAAATCCCTACGTATTTACCCACTAATTCCTCTAACCTATGCATCTCAGGACACTAGGGGCAATTTTAGCATGGCCAATCAACCTAACCTGCACATCTTTGGACTGTGGGAGGAAACCAGAGCACCCGGAGAAAACCCACGCAGACATAGGGATGTGCAAACTCCACACAGACAGTGACCCAAGCTGGGAATTGAACCCAGGTCCCTGGAGCTGTGAAGCAGCAGTGCTAACCACTGTGCTTCTGTGCTGCTCCAATATATTAGAAAAATAGTTTGATTTTTGACTTATTATTGTCACATGTATTAGTATAAAGTGAAAAGTATTGTTTCTTGCATGCTATACAGACAAAGCATATTGTTCATAGAGTACATGAGGGAGAAGGAAAGGAGAGGATGCAGAATGTAGTGTTACAGTCATGGCTGGAGTGTAGAGAAAGATCTGCTTAATATAAGGTAGGTCCATTCAAAAGTCTGATGGCAGCAGGGAAGAAGCTACTTTTGAGTCAGTTGTTACGTGACCTCAGATTTTTGTATCTTTTTCCTGATGGAAGAAGGTGAACGAGTGTATGTCTGGGGAGCGTGGGATCCTAGATTATACTGGCTGCTTTTCCTGAGGCGACAGGAAGTGTAGACAGAGTCAATGGATGGGAGGCTGGATTGCATGGTGGACTGGGCTACGTTCACAATCCTTTGTATTTTCTTGCCCAGTGTAATTCCCCAATATCATTTTCTGATGTCTGAGAATACAAGAACATTGTGTGCACCGACAATGAATTTATATTAAAAAGAGGACTTGCATTTCTATAGTACTGTATGAAGTGGAGTCATTCTTGTACTATAAGAAAGGTATGATGTAAACATTCAGATTTTTTAAATCTTTCTCGCTCGAGCTAGAATCCACTCGCTCTCAATTTTGGAAACACTTGGGGAAAGTCCACCAAGGCTTTCTGCCAACGTGATGAAAGGCTCAGGAGCTCCAAGGATTATTTGTTCTATTAATGATTGATATAAACAAAGGTATCCATTCTGAGAATTGTGGGTGAGCCGGAAGTCACTCAACGTCTGTGAATCTTTGCCAACAATAACATCAGTGTGCATTTATTTAAAGCCTTTGGAGTATTGTTCAAAGACTTAGGGGGGAGGTGAAGAGTAAGGAAGAGGTGCCAAGCCAGAGTTTTGGAAATGGCTGAATATTGAGTTGAAAATACAGGATTTTTTTTTTGAGCTATTGTAAAAGGGAAGAGAGAAATAGGAGGAGAAGAAGGTCATAGGGAGGAACTAGCAGGGAAGCAGCTGAGCTTTTTACTACCTGTGGTGGGACAAACAGATGGGGGAATTCCACACAAGACCAGAGTCAGGAAACTGGAGAGCGCAGGGGGCAATGTTAGGCAGAAGGTGCATGTAAAATGAAGCTGGAATGAGGCTGCATTGGGATTTAAAGGAGAGGACAGGATTTTCAATCAAATCCACTGCATTGAGGGACAGGATATGTCATACAAAAATAGGGAACATTATCTGCAGCAGAATAAAGGCTGCATGGAAACCTAGATTGTTCACAGAATTACAAATGTGATCTTACCTGGGCTTTGCATAGCTGAAGCATTATTCTATCCCTTTGTATTCTAGACCCCTAATTAACCATTTTAATTATTTTCTGCACTTGTTCATGACATTTTAATGATCTGTGTATATAGAACCCAGGTGTCTTTGGACTATCAACTTTTTCTAACTTTTCACCATTTTCAAACTACCCTGTTCTTTTCAGATCCAAAGGATGACCTCACGTTTGCCTTCATTGAAATCCATTTACCACAGTTTTGACTCTTCATTTAACCTATTCATCTCTTTTTGATTACAGTAAAAAGTCTCACAACACTAGGTTAAGGTCATACAGGTTTATTTGAAATCACGAGCTTTCGAAGCGCTGCTCCTTCATCAGATGAAGTAGCCACTCGTTTGATGAAGGAGCAGTGCTCCGATAGCTTGTGATTCCCAATAAACCTGTTGCACTTTGACCTATGTTATCAGACTTCTTACTGTGAGCACCCCAGTCCAATGCTGACATCTCCACATCATGGCTAGCTTTGTGATTATAGCCTCCTATCTACACCACTTATAGTTCATAGAACCGCTACAGTACAAAAGGAGGTCATTTGGCCCTTCAAATCTGCACCGACTCTTCAACAGAGCATCCTACCAAGGCACTATCCCTGTAACCCCATGTATTTACTTCGCTAATACCCCTAGCCGACAGATCCTGGCACACTAAGGGGCAATTTAGCACGACCAATCCCTCTAACCGCACCTCTTTGGACTATGAGAGGAAAGCGGAGCACCCAGAGGAAACCCACGCAGACACAAGGAGAATGTGCAAACTCCACACAGACAGTCACCCAGGGCCATAATTGAACCAGGTCCCTGGCACTGTGATTACTATCACTAAATGCGATTACTGTCACTAAATGCGATTACTGTCACTAGAGAGGTAGTGCTTGATAGACTAATGGGACTGAAGGTGGACAAGTCCCCAGGACCGGATGGAATGCATCCCAGGGTTCTGAAAGAAATGGCAGAGGTGATAGAGGATGCATTAGTAATTATTTATCAAAATTCGCTGGATTCCAGGGAAGTGCTGGAAGATTGGAAAACGGCTAATGTTACCCTGCTGTTTAAAAAAGGTAGCAGACAAAAGGCAGGGGATTATAGGCTGGTTAGTTTAACGTCTGTAGTTGGAATCCATCATCAAAGAAGAAATCGCGAGGCACCTGGAAAGGAATGGTTTGATCGAGCAGATGCAGCACAGATTCGTTAAGGGGAAGTCATGTTTGACTAATTTATTGGATTTCTATGAGTGGCTAGTGCGGTAGACAGAGGGGAACCAGTGGATGGGGTGTTTTTAGATTTCCAAAAGGCGTTTGATAAGATGCCTCACAAAAGGTTGCTACAGAAGGTTAGGGTGCACGGAGTTGGGGGTAAGGTGTTAGCGTGGATAAAAGATTGGTTGTCTAATAGGAAGCAGAGAGTAGGAATCAATGGGTGTTATTCTGGTTGGCGGTTGGTGACTAGTGGAGTGTCGCAGGGATCGGTGCTGGGGCGTCAACTGTTTACCATTTATATAGATGATCTGGAGGAGGGGGCTGAGTGTAGTGTGACGAAATTTGCTGATGACATGAAGATGAGTGGAAAAGTAAATTGTGCGGAGGGTGTGGAAGGTCTGCAGAGGGATCTGGATAGGCTGAGTGAGTGAGTGAGGACCTGGCAGATGGAGTACAATGTTAGCAAGTGTGAGGTTATCCACTTTGGCAGAAATAATAGTAGGAGGGATTACTATTTAAAGGGCGAAAAGCTGCAGCATGCTACGGTGCAGAGGGACCTGGGGGTCCTTGTGCATGAGTGGCAAAAACCCAGTCTGCAGGTGCAGCAGGTGATCAAGAAGGCGAATGGGATGCGGCCTTTATAGCGAGGGGGACAGAATATAAAAGTAGGGAGGTCTTGCTGCAACTGTACAGGGTACTGGTGAGGCCGCAGCTGGAGTACTGTGTGCAGTTTTGGTCGCCGCACTTGCGGAAGGATATATTAGCCTTGGAAGGAGTGCAGAGGAGGTTCACTAGGCTGATACCGGAGGTGAGGGGGTTGGACTATGAAGAGAGACTAAATAGACTGGGTCTGTACTCGTTGGAGTTTAGAAGGATGAGGGGGGATCTTATAGAGACGTATAAGATAATGAAGGGGTTGGATAGGGTAGAGGTAGAGAGATTCTTCCTGCCTAGAAAGGATAGCAGGACTAGAGGGCACAGCCTCAAAATAAGGGGGTGCAGTTTAGATCAGAGTTGAGGAGGAACTTCTTCACTCAAAGGGTGATGAGTGTCTGGAATTCTCTGCCCGTTAAAGTGGTGGAGGCTACCTCGCTGAATAAATTTAAGTCACGGGTAGATAGGTTTTTGACAGACAGGGGAATTAAGGGTTATGGGGAGAAGGCGGGAAAGTGGAACTGATCCACTTCAGATCAGCCATGATCTTATTGAATGGCGGGGCAGGCTCGAAGGGCTAGATGGCCGACTCCTGCTCCTATTTCTTATGTTCTTATAAACTGGGAGGTGGTGACATAATGATATTGTCACTGGATGAGTAATCCAGAGAACCAGGGCAATGTCTGGAGATCTCAGTTCAAATCCCACCACAGCAGATGATGAAAGTTGTATTCAACCAAAATATGGTATTAAAAGTCTAATGAAGATCACAAAATGAAGCCCAGTCCATCACACAAACCAGCACCCCATCCATGGACTCTGTCTACATTTCCTCCTGTCTTGGAAAATTGACCAGCATACTCATACACAGGGGTAGGTGTAGGAAAATGCTTTGTTGAAATGGTGGCGCGGGCTCGTTGGGCCGAAGGGCCTGTTTCCCGTCCTGAGTTGTTCTTTGTTCAAGGACCCCACGCATCCTGGACATACTGTCTTCCACCCTCTTCCATTGGGAAAAAGATACAAACACTGAAAATATGTACCAACCGACTCAAGAACAGCTTCTTCCATAGAATATTACAGCACAGAAATGGACCTTTTGGCACTTCTCGGCTGTGCTGAACCATTTTTCTGCCTAGTCCCACTGACCTGCACCTGGACCATATCCCTCCACACCCCTCTCATCCATGTACCTGTCCAAGTTTTTCTTAAATGTTAAAAGTGAGCCTGCATTAACCACTTCATCTGGCAGCTCATTCCACACTCCCACCACTCTCTGTGTGAAGAACCCCCCCCCTCTAATATTCCCTTTAAACTTTTCCCCCTTCACCCTTAACCCATGTCCTCTAGTTTTTCTCTCCCCTAGCCTCAGTGGAAAAAGCCTGCTTGCATTCACTCTATCTATACCCATCATAATTTTATACACCTCTCTCAAATCTCCCCTCATTCTTCTACGCTGCAGCAAATAAAGTCCTAATCTATTCAACCTTTGCGCTGCCAAGTAGGGTGGCGGAGCTAAACACACTGGGATCATTTAAGACTTATCTGGATAGTCACATGAGCATACTGGGAATGAAGGGATACAAAGGAAAGGTCTACTTGGACCAATGAGCGGCACAGGCTTGGAGGGCCGAAGGGCCTGTTTCCTGTGCTGTATTGTTCTTTGTTCTCTGTAACTCAGTTTCTCAAGTCCCGGCAGCATCCTTGTAAACCTCCTCTGTACTCTTTCAACCTTATTAATATCCTCCCTGTAATTAGGTGATCAAAACTGCACACAATACTCTAAATTTGGCCTCACCAATGTCTTATAAAACTTCACCATAACATTCCAACTCTTATACTCAATACTTTGATTTATAAAGGCCAATGTACCAAAAGCACTCTTTATGATCCTATCTACCTGTGATGCCACTTTTAGGGAATTATGTATCTGTATTCCCAGATCCCTCTGTTCTACCACTCTTCAGTGTCCTACCATTTATCTTTTATATTCTACCTTAGTTTGTCCTTCCAAAGTGCAATACCTCACAATTGTCTGCATTAAATTCCATCTGCCATTTTTCAGCCCATTTTTTTAGCTGGTCCAAATCCCTCTGCAAGCTTTGAAAGCAGTTAGGAAGGTTGATATACCTCCAATCTTTGTATCATCAGCAAATTTCCTGATCCAATTTACCACATTATCATCCAGATCATTGATATAGATGACAAACAACAATGGACCCAGCACCAATCACTGCGGCACTCCACTAGTAACAGGCCTCCACTCACAGAAGCAATCCTTCACTACCACTCGCTGGCTTCTTCCATAAGAACACAAGAACATAAGAAATATGAGCAGGAGTAGGCCATCTAACCTTTCGAGCCTGCCCCGCCATTCAACAAGATCATGGCTGATCTGAAGTGGATCAGTTCCACTTTCCCGCTCTCTCCCCATAACCCTTAATTCCCTTGTCTATCAGAAACCTATCTACCTGTGATTCAAATATATTCAGCGAGGTAGCCTCCACCACTTCAATGGGCAGAGACTTCCAGAGATTCACCACCCTTTGAGTGAAGAAGTTCCCCCTCAACTCCGTTCTAAACTGCGCCCTCCCTTATTTCTTGATTTTCAGAAGGCGTTTGACAAGGTGCCTCACAAGAGGTTATTGCAGAAGGTAAGGGGGCATGGAGTTGGGGGTAGGGTGTTAGCGTGGATAGAGGATTGGTTGTCAAATAGGAGGCAGAGAGTGGGGGTGAATGGGTGCTATTCGGATTGGCGGTTGGTGACTAGTGGAGTGCCCCAGGGGTCGGTGCTGGGGCCTCAGCTATTTACCATTTATATAGATGATCTGGAGGAGGGAACCGAGTGTATGGTGTCGAAATTTGCTGATGGCACCAAGATTGATGAAACGGCAAATTGCACGGAGGGTGTGGAGAGTCTGCAGAAGGATCTAGATAGGCTGGGCGAATGGGCCAGGAATTGGCAAATGGAATTTAATGTTGGCAAGTGCGAGGTGGTCCACTTTGGTAGGAATAATGGTAGGAAGGACTATTACTTACGTGGCGAAAAACTGTAGCATGCGACGGTGCAGAGGGACCTCGGGGTCCTTGTGCATGAGTCGCAAAAAACCCAGCCTGCAGGTGCAGCAGGTGGTCAGGAAGGCGAATGGGATGCTGGCCTTCATAGCGAGGGGGATTGAATATAAAAGTAGGGAGGTCTTGCTGCAGCTGTATAGGGCATTGGTGAGGCCGCAGCTGGAGTACTGTGTGCAGTTTTGGTCGCCGCACTTATGCAAGGATATTTTGGCCTTGGAGGGAGTGCAGAGGAGGTTTACTAGGCTGATACCAGAGTTGAGGGGGTTGAGCTATGAGGAGAGGCTGAATAAACTAGGCTTGTACTCATTAGAGTTTAGAAGAATGAGGGGAGATCTCATTGAGACATATAAGATGATGAATGGGATGGATAGGATAGAGGTGGAGAGACTCATCCCGCTTAGAAAGGACAGTAGGACTAGAGGGCACAGCCTCAAGATAAAGGGGGGGCGGTTTAGAACGGAGTTGAGGAGGAACTTCTTCACTCAAAGGGTGGTGAATCTCTGGAATTCTCTGCCCGTTGAAGTGGTGGAGGCTGCCTCGCTAAATATTTTTAAGATGCGGGTTGATGGATTTTTGATAAGCAAGGGGATTAAGGGTTATGGGGAGAGGGTGGGAATGTGGAACTGAGCCACGACAGATCAGCCATGATCTTATTGAATGGCGGGGCAGGCTCGAGGGGCTAGATGGCCTACTCCTGCTCCTATTTCTTATGTTCTTATTTTGAGGCTGTGCCCTCTAGTTCTGGTTTCCTTTCTAAGTGGGAAGAATCTCTCTACCTCTACCCTATCCATCCCCTTCATTATCTTATATGTCTCTATAAGATCCCCCCTCAGCCTTCTTAACTCCAACAAGTACAGACCCAGTCTATTCAATCTCCCCTCATAAGGTAACTCCCTCTCTCCAGTATCAGCCTAGTGAACCTTCTCTGTACGCCCTCCAAGGCCAAAATATCCTTTCGCAAATACAGGGACCAAAACTGCACACAGCATTCCAGTTGCGGCCTCACCAGTGCCCTGTACAGTTGCAGCAAGGCCTCCCTGCTTTTACATTCAATCCCCCTCGCGATAAAGGCCAACATTCCATTCGCCTTCTTGATCACCTGTAGACTGGGTTTTTGCGATTCGTGCACAAGGACCCCCAGGTCCCTCTGCACCGTAGCATGCTGCAGCTTTTCACCCTTTAAATAATAATCCCTCCTACTATTATTTCTGCCAAAGTGGATAACCTCACATTTGCTAATGTTATACTCCATCTGCTAGGCCTTCGCCCACGTGCTCAGCCTATCCAGATCTCTGTGCAGACTTTCCACACCCTCCACGCAATTTGCTTTTCCACTCATCTTCATGTCATCAGCAAATTTTGTCAACCTACACTCAGCCCCGTCCTCCAGATCGTCTATGTAAATGGTAAACAGTTGAGGCCCCAGCACCGATCCCTTCCATTGAGCCAGTGTCTAATCCAATTTACTATCCCTCCATGTATGCCTAGCGACTGAACCTTCCTAACTAACCTCCCATGCAGGACCTTGTCAAACGCCTTACTGAAGTCCATGTAGACAACATCCACCGCCTTCCTTTCATCCACTTTCCTGGTTACCTCCTCAAAAAACTCTAATAGATTGGTTAAACATGACCCACCACGCACAAAGCCATGTTGACTCTCCCTAATAAGTCTCTGTTTATCCAAATATTTGTAGATCCTATCCCTTCGTACTCCTTCCAATAATTTACCTACCACTGATGTCGAACTTACCAGCCTATAATTTCCCAGATTACTTTTTGAGCCTTTTTTTAACAACAGGACAACATCATCTATCCTCCAATCATCCAGCATCTCACCCATGGATGCCGACATTTTAAATATATGTTATTTATCCCTGCTGCCATCAGACTTTTGAATGGACCTACCTTATATTAAGTTATCTTTCTCTACACCCTGGCTTTGACTATATTCTACACCCTCTCCTTTCCTTTTCTATGAATGTAATGCTTTGTCTTATAGTGCACACAAGAAACAATACTTTTCACTGGATGCTAGTACATGTGACAATAATAAATCAAACCAGATCAAAACTATTGTCATAAAAATCCAACTGGTTCACTGATGTCCTTCAGGGAAGGAAATTTGCCATCCTTTCCTGGTCTGGCCTACATATGGCTGTAGATCCACAGCAATGTGTTTGACTCTTAAATGTCCTCTGAAGTAGCCTAGTTCAGAGGTAATTAGAAATGGGTAACAAATGTCCATATCACATGAATGAATATGAAAAAGAGACCCATTCTGCCTTGACCAATTTGAAAGCAGCAGAATTTCTATCGTTCTCCAAAGTATTCTCAAAATCCTAATCAGTTGGGACTTTTGCCTTTTTTTTAGTGTCGCTTGTATGATCTCCGTGCTGACAGAGAAGTGGCCATCTACTCGAAGGACAGTATCATCTTTGGAGCCTCCAGTGTGGACTTTTCCCTCAGTGGTGAGTCAATTGCTTAAGATGCTAATTCCAGGAAATGGGAAATACCTTCTGGAGTTTGAAAAAAAATGACATGGAATCTAAACTCCTTCTTGTTTCCAATCCTTTGTGCTGCACATTCACTTCTTATCCAGTTGAATAATCAGGAAAGATACGTGGTTAATGGCAGTGGTTAATACTTTTGTTGCCACTTGGCAGTAGAACTTGGTTTTGTCATTAAATGGCCTCAAGTTGTTCTTAGATACTTGACCTATGAGTGTAATACTAGTACAATACTTCCAGTTTGAGGGTAAGGAATTAAATGCATAATGAATGGGAGGAATGGATAGAAAGAAAATCATATAATGATCACTTCAAGCTTTTTGTACTGAATATTCTATATGTAGTTTGCAGTTTTGAAGAATGAGTCAGTTAACACTTCTGCATTTTAACAGGATAGTCTATTTAAATTTAACAGCTTATTTATAAGTTTCCTATCTTAAGATGGTAGTTTAGTAACAAATAGATTGAGACCAAATTAATAAGTAATTGGTTAGCATGCAAACACTAGGGATGGGGGTGTATGTTAGAAAATAAGAACATAAGAAATAGGAGCAGGAGTAGGTCATCTAGCCCTTCAAGCCTGCCCCGCCATTCAATAAGATCATGGCTGATCTGAAGTGGATCAGTTCCACTTTCCCGCTTTCTCCCCATAACCCTTAATTCCCTTGTCTGTCAAAAACCTATCTACCTGTGACTTAATTATATTTAGCGAGGCAGCCTCCACCACTTCGACGGGCAGAGAATTCCAGAGATTCACCACCCTTTGAGTGAAGAAATTCCTCCTCAACTCCGATCTAAACTGCCCCCCCTTTATCTTGAGGCTGTGCCCTCTAGACCTGCTATCCTTTCTAAGCGGGAAGAATCTCTCTACCTCTACCCTATCCATCCCTTTCATTATCTTATACGTCTCTATAAGATCCCCCCTCATCCTTCTAAACTCCAACGAGTACAGACCCAGTCTATTTAGTCTCTCTTCATAGTCCAACCCCCTCATCTCCGGTATCAGGCTAGTGAACCTCCTCTGCACTCCCTCCAAGACCAAAATATCCTTGCGCTAGTGCGGTGACCAAAACTGCTCACAGTACTCCAGCTGCGGCCTCATCAGTGCCCTGTACAGTTGCAGCAAGACCTCCCTGCTTTTATATTCTATCCCCCTCGCTATAAAGGCCAACATCCCATTCGCCTTCTTGATCACCTGCTGCACCTGCAGACTGGGTTTTTGCAACTCATGCACAAGGACCCCCAGGTCCCTCTGCACCGTAGCATGCTGCAGCTTTTCACCCTTTAAATAGTAATCCCTCCCACTATTGTGTTCCTCTTTACTGCTCAGGCGTATGGTTGAAGCAAGTGGGGACAGAACAGGACTTTTGTGTATTTAAGAAGGACTGGTCTTGGACAGGCTATGGAAAGGTTTTTGTCTACAGTGGGATCAGAACCATATGAAACAAGTAAGCTTTCAAGATAACAGGCACTCAGAGAGTAGACCCTGGCAAAAATCTTCTCTATCTCACCATCTCTTTCACACTGGGGCCTGATCCCTTCTCCACTCTGAAATAGACATTCCTTAATGCATTACTTATAACAATAACATAATAACTTCAGCCCTCTCTGCCCTAGCATGATTGTCAATAATTACCATCTGTGTGAATACATCAGCACCGATGAGTACATGCTTTCCTGGATACCTGTAACCTTCATGAATAACAAAGTGACATGTCAGAACACAGTCCCATTGAATACACTAATGAAAACTTGCAAACAATCATCCTAGTCCTTTATAACACCTTCCTCTGTCTACATGGGGCTTTCTGCCAGCTATTCAAATGCTCCCTGAAGGTTGTTTGTAGGTGGTGGTTGACTTATCAGAGTACGCAGAAAGGCCATGGGACTGAGGTGGTTTCCATCATGGCATCTGTTGTAGAGCTGCTAGCTGATGAGTGTGGCTTAGCAGCCCGGTCCTGTCCCCCACCAGTCCATTGTTGTGGTGCCCAGAGAGAGAAGTCTAGAGGCCTGGCTGGGATGTGCTGCTGTCCCAAGTGTCATCAGTACCGAAAGTGGACTCCAGTGCTTTCCTGTATCCATGGCCCCAGTGATCAGCAACATGACTGGTCTAATGGCAACATTATCTGACATCATAGACCCACGCATTGCCGTACTCTGGAAACTGTGATTCATGTTGTGTTCCACTCCCTAACTACTTCTAGAGATGCAACCTATCCTTCCCTAGCTGTGTCACCAATGGTAATCTATTGCCAATGTCACTTGACTCCAAGAAGTAAAAAGCTTCTGTGATGATAACACAGTAGCACAATGAAACTATCAGTTGTCACAAATCCTTGGAGACTGACTGCATTTGGATATCTTGCTAAGAGGAGACAGAGAGTAGTAGTGGAGGGGTCCTTTTCTAGCTGGAGGTCTGTCACTAGTGGTGTGCCGCAGGGCACAGTACTGGGACCTCTTTTTGTAGTGTATACAAATGACTTGGAAGAGGGAGTAAGTGGTGTGATCAGCAAATTTGCAGATGACACTAAGATGGCTGGATTGGTGGGCAGTGAGGAGTAATGTCTGGCAATACAACGGGATATTGATAGGCTGGTATATTGGGCAGATATATGGCAAATGGAGTTTAATCCGGATAAATGTGAGGTGATGCATTTTGGCCGAAATAATGTAGGGGGGAGTTATATGATAAAGGGTAGACCTATAAAGAGAATAGAAACGCAGCGGGACCTGGGGGTGCAAGTGCACAAGTCTTTGAAGGTGGCAGTATAAGTGGAGAAGGCTGTTGTGAGAAACACAGCTCACAGTCAAACAATTTAGTCAAGTCAAGTTCCGAAGGAGCAAGATATTTTACTTAACGTTCTTGCAAGACCGGGTGTCCAATAAAATAGGCACACCTTACATCGATTTGCAGCACATTTTTATACTTTTTTACAAGCATTGTAATGGCTTTGCAATGTGTTGTTCTCCCCTAATTGGTGGTCCCTGTCCCATCTATGTGTTGTCATTCCCCTATTGGCTCGAGGTGCCCCAAGTTTCCATCCCCTCTACTCCCCATCTAACAATGTCTCCTGTTATCACAAGAGTGCATTAGTAAACTCATCCATCTTATCCAACACTGTTACATGTCCAGTTCAGATGGTGTACAGATATATGTGTTAACAGCATCTTTACCTGTTGCTCACAGCTGTGAAGAAAGCTTATGGTATGTTAGCCTTTATAGGAAGGGGTATAGAATATAAGAGCTGGAGTCTAATGTTGCAGTTGTATAGAACGTTGGTTAGGCCGCATTTGGAGTACTGCGTCCAGCTCTGGTAGCCTTAATACCGGAAGGACGTGGAGACCCTGGAGAGAGTGCAGAGGAGGTTTGCCAGGATGCTGCCTGCTATGGGAGGACTGGGTTATGAGGAAAGATTGGGCAAATTGGGGCTATTTTCCCTTGAAAGACGGAGACTGAGGGGAGATCTAATAGAGGTATATAAGATTATGAAGGGTATAGATAGAGTAAACAGAGGTAAGCTATTTCCTAGGTTGGAAACGTACATTATGAGGGGCCACGGGCTTAGGATGAGGGGGGGCGAGCTGTAATTTGTATGTTAGAGGGAGGTTTGTCACACAGAGGGTAGTGGGGGTATGGAATGCTCTGCCAAGCAAGGTGGTGGAGGCAGGCACGCTGGAGTTGTTTAAGAGTTACTTAGACAGGCACATGAGTGGGTTCGAGATGGAAGGATATAGGAGATTGTTTTAAATAAGGTTCAGTAGCCTTGGGATGTCCCTGGTAAGGTATAAGGATGTGGAATGATACTAATGTTTTTCTCTTTTAATTCACAGGTTTTAAGTCGGTCCGCCTTGTTGTCCAACGAGGGGCATACACGCGATGGGTCGTACGAGGGCTGCTCTTGGTTGTTTCGAGAATAGCCTAGTGCTTCATGTCGTTAGTGTGCTTAAACTGGACCAGATACTGGGCAACATGACAGCTCAGTGACTATCACTGTTTGCTGTGCAGACACATGGATTTGGGCCGGTGTCTGTGGGAGTTTGCGCATTCTCCCCGTGCTTGCGTGGGTTTTCTCCGGGTGCTCCGGTTTCCTCCTACACCCCAAAGATGTGCTATTAGGCTGATTGGAGGTAATAAATTGTCCCTAAATTAGTTTCCCTCAATGTGGAATGCCATAAGCATAGATAAGGGTCATGGGTGGAGGGGGGAACTGGTAATGTTAAAATAGCGGGCGTGGGCTCGTTGGGCCGAAGGGCCTGTTTCCCGGGCTGGTTTTGTTCTTTGTTCTTTATAATCTTCCTCAAACCCAAGGGTTTTGGGTCCAATGACTTCAGAGTCATTGGCAGCTCTTACTGCCTACACTGGGCCAGTGACGTATCTTTGCCTATACCTTGGGTCTTTCTCAACCTCAATGAAACACCCACTGCCACACCCTCATCGTGACAGTCTCATTTCTGCTGGGTAGAAGAATCTGAGGTCGGGCTTGGGAATGAAGAAGTCAATGAATGATAAATTGGAGAGGATTGGGACAGGGGAAGATAGGGGCAGGAAAAAGCAGCAGCAGGCAGGAGGAAGATCTACCAACTGCTGTCCTTTTCCTCATTATCATCATCAGCATACTGTCCCCACCCTGATACTGTGGTGGACCTGCGGGAAAGAAGATTGAAAATAAAGGGTGTGTCAACATTACTCCTCAAATTGAGGACAGTAAGGAGTTTCACAACACCAGGTTAAAGTCCAACATGTTACTTGGAATCATGAGCTTTCGGAGCACTGTTCCTTCATCAGGTGAATGGAGGAGCAGCGCTCCAAAAGTTTGGTGTGATTCCAAATGATCTGTTGGACTTTAACCTGGTGTTGTGAAACTTCTTACTGTGCCCACCCCAGTATAACGCCAGCATGTGAAGGAGAGGATGATTCTTTCGTGCTGTGAATGCCAGTTATTGGTGGGAGCTATCTGTCTGTGGTGCAAGAGCCACCACTAATCAAAGTGATCCATTTGCCTAGTGTTGCCTTAAGAAGAGTTTTGTGCTGGTGCCTGAAGTGGACAAGGAAGTAAAGGAGAAACTAGCTTCTGTGTTACATTACCAACCCTACTGAGATTGTTGAACTTGTTTCGAAGCTTGGCCTGAAGTCTTGGGACTAAGGGAGTTCACGCCCAGAGACAGTGCCACCTCCCTCCAGAAGGCATAATTAACTTTAATACAGATCTTTGATGGTATCCACACCCAGCACCTTGTCATCACTCTCGTTCAGAAGGGGATAGCATCAATAATATTTTGTGTTCACCTGGATGAGGCCTTGTCCTAGAGCCATCTGGGCACAGATGGTGCTTATTAATCGCTACAGGCATAATAAGACTATTGCTGTGACAAGCAGTGAGGTTATTAGAGAGTGCATTGAAAGAACCAAGCACTAATCCTCTTGTAGTCTGCTGCTAAAGCATGATGGCTGACCTGTCGTTTTCAAGGTTGCACAACACTTGCCCTGTAGGTCAGCCAATTTGTGTGGGGCTAGCGCCAGTAACTGCCGCAATGAGAGGAGCATGGACTAACCCAGGAAACCCTGGGGCATTAGCAAGTGCATATTTTTGTAAAGGTGCAACAATGGCACAACTCACTTTTGAGGAAATTATAAGTCACCGACAATAACCAGTAACTGGGCGGTGTGGTGGTGCAGTGGTTAGCATTGTTGCCTCAGGCCCAGGGACCCAGGTTCAATTCCAGCCTCGGGTGACTGTGTGGAGTTTGCACATTCTCCCTGTGCTGCACAGGTTTCTTCCAGGTGCTCCAGTTTCCTCCCACAGTCCAAAGATGTGTAGGTTAGGTCGATTGGCCATGCTTAATTGCCCATTAATATCAGGGGGATTGGCAGGGTAAATGCCATGGGGTTGTGGGGATAGGGACGGGATGGAATTGTTGTCAGTGTGTGCTCAATGGGCTAAATGGCCTCCTTCTGCACTTTAGGGATTCTATGAAAAAGTTTGTGATTGTAAAGTTTAATGTTTATTTATTAGTGTCACAGGTAGTCTTACATTAATACTGCAATAAAGGCACTGTGAAATTTACAATGCAAGCAGATCTCTTGTGTTCAACTATTGTGATGTTCAGGAATCCAGCTATGTAGAAGAGCTTTGAAACTGTCAAAGAAATGTATGAGGCACTATGCCCCTGTCCCCCAATACAGCTATAAACAAAAACTTGCTGTCAAAAGGCCTCTCAGAATATGTTCAAAGACCAATCCAATAGAAAAATATTGTTGGTTGCTGTCAGGAATTTTCACATTATGGGGAGTTTCCAAGCAAAATATTTTTGTTCAGTTTAACCGTGGCTCAGAATAAAAACATGTTGATGACAGCAGTGAAAAGGAAATATCATTTATTCAGAGAGATGAACAGTTCAGCAGAATCCCAGAGAAAATGTAGAAGAGATGTTCAATCCATCCATTTTTTATGTGTGTGTGGGATGTGGGCACTGCCGATAAGGCTGGCATTGATTACCCTTTCCTAATTGCCCTTGAGAAGGTAATGTTAGGCTGTCTTCTTGATTATATTTCATAGGATACTTCACCACATTGCTGTGACTCTAGAGGCACATATAGGCCAGACTGGCTAAGAATGGCAGGTTTCCTTCCCGAAAGGACACTGGTGAATCAGATGGGTTTTTATGACAATCATGTAGTTTCATGGTCTTCATTACTGTTTCTTATTCCAGATTTCTTTAGTGAATTGAATCACAGAATCATAGAATCGTACAACTATACAGCGCAGAACAGACCCATCGAGTCCACAATGACACATTTGAAACATCTGAACTCCCACCCAATCCCACCTGCCAGAACTTGGCTGATAGCCCTGAATGTTATGATGTGCCAAGTATTACATTTGAATTTGCCAGCTACTGTGGTGAGATTTGAACTCATGTCAGCAGGAGACTGGATTACTTGTCCAGTAACTCTGCTCCTGTGCCTCTAAGTACTAAGAAGAGGATTGCTGTGTTGACTTGGAAGCCTTGAACAGTATCTCTCTTTTTAGCCACTCTTTTTAATGGATTGTTGCTAAGCATTCATTGGTTACACATGAGGAGGCACTGAGACTTTTGAAGAATGGGGACACATCACACTCCTGCCCCAAGCAAGTTGCACGTTCTCTGCTCTCTGCTGCACACCCATCTGACTTATGACAAGATTGGAGGATGGGGGGTGGGGGGTTGGATAGTGTGACATTGTGCGTATTAATAATGATATAAAGGTACCAATCACACATGAAGGATTGTGCAAACACATTGTGTGTTCTTCCATTAATTCTAGGCACATGTGAATGTATATACATGAATAGGAAACTTGAAGACATTAGAGCTATATGTGTTCTGCTCCAGGCCGAAGTAAAACTGAGGCTGGATCATGTGACACATTTCCCTTAAAGAGATGCCATACAGCTATCCCTTAAAGGTCTATTATGGGCGGAGGTGAGAGGAAACCTGAATGCGGTAGTAATAATAAAGCCCCAAATTTATACATCATTGTTTGGGGAGGAGGGCTTCAACATTAAAAAAAACACGTGCACCACTCATTTTTGGAATACCCCATATTGTGGGTGGCGGCATGAGCCTTCCACCAGGTTTTACAGGCATCTCTCCACAGAGGCACAGGCTGAGAAGGCTGAGGGGGCAGGAGGCTTGGAAAGTACCTCCTACCCCATACACGCTATTAAATATGGGCTTGCACCAATTGGAGCAATGGGCTTGAGACCATTCTCAAGGAAGGCCTGGGAAGTGCTGTAAGGTTTATACACCTGACCTAACAAAATTTGTTTGTCTTTTCTGTGGGGGAACAGGAGCGGAGATTAATTTAAACAGCACCAATCTCTCCTCTCACCATCTATCTGTAAACAGCATTTACTTTCCCCTTTATAAGCGGTGGTGTATTCTGCAACCCTTCACTTTTGTTGTGATCCAATTTCTATTAATAACCCGATAGCAAACTCAGGATGGGATGAACTCAAAGGGTTAGTTTATTTGGAAACACTCAAGTGCAGGGCAGGGGTTGCACTGTTGCATCCTTTGTACTCATACAGTAGAAGTGGGATAGAGAGTAGGAAGATTTACAGGATAGAACAGCAGAGAAAGGAAATATTGTTTTACATAGGTTCGAGAGTTCAGAATCAAAGTCCAACGAGAGATTCCTTCATGGAGGTCTACAGGCTGAAAACTGATGCTGTATAATTCATTTTTCTGATGGCATTGACATCACACAATGAGACAAACAGGCAAAGATGAATCAGTCTTGTATCAGCGGTGGTGCAGAAGTTCCAGCAAAAGCAGTTTAGATTTGGCCAGATATTCAAACTGGGCAAAGCTGCTTTCCAGTGAGGCTGCTTGTAGGATGATAAATAGCAGAGAGAGATTTTGTAGCAGACAGTGTTACCATGTTATACGAGCTAGAGATCCATGTGACATGACTCCCACCCCTCCACATTGTCCTTGACAAGAGATATGAGACCCTTCTCTGGTTCCGGAGGTGCTTAAATGTCTGAACCATTAAGACTTGAAAGAAAAGTTTCAGGGCCCTTTGTCCTAATGGACAAAGGTTATGTTTTTTGATTTGATTTGATTTATTATTGTTACATGTATTAACATACAGTGAAAAGTGTTGTTATTGGCACGCTATATAGACAAAAGATACCATTCACAGAGAAGGAAATGAGAGACTGCAGAATGTAGTGTTAGTCATAGTTAGGGTGTAGAGAAAGATCAACTTAATAGAACATAGAAAAACTACAGCACAAACAGGTCCTTCAGCCCGCAAGTTGCGCCGATCATTTCACTACCTACTAGGTTTACCTATAACCCTCAATCCTATTAAGTCTCATGTGCTCATCCAGAAATCTCCTAAAAGACCCTAATGAATTTGCCTCCACCACCACCAACAGCAGCGGATTCCACTCACCCACCACCCTCTGAGTGAAAAACTTACCCCTGCCATCTCCTCTGTACCTAGTCCCCAGCACCTTAAACCTATTTCCTCTCATAGCGATCATAGCCCTGGGAAAATGCAGTGCAAGATAAGCCCATTCAAAAGTCTGACGACAGCAGGGAAGAAGCTGTTCTTGAGTCCTGGGTTATGAGAGTTGGAATCAATGGGTGCTTTTCTGGTTGGCGGTTGGTGACTAGTGGCATGCCCCAGGGATTGGTGCTGGGGCCTCAACTATTTACCATTTACACAGACAATCTGGAGGAGGGGGCTGAGTGTAGGGTAACAAAATTTGCTGATGACACAAAGATGAGTGGAAAAGCGAACTGCGTGGAGGGTGCGAAAAGTCTGCAGAGGGATCTGGATAGGCTGTGAGTGGGCGAAGACCTGGCAGATGGAGAATAACGTTAGCAAATGTGAGGTTATCCACTTTGGCAGAAATAATAGTAGGAGGGAATATTATTTAAAGGGCGAAAAGCTGCAGCATGCTACGGTGCAGAGGGACCTGGGGGTCCTTGTGCACAAATCGCAAAAACCCAGTCTGCAGGTACAGCAGGTGATCAAGAAGGTGAATGGAATGTTGGCCTTTATAGTGAGGGGGATTGAATGTAAAAGTAGGGAGGTCTTGCTGCAACTGTACAGGGCACTGGTGAGGCTGCAACTGGAGTACTGTGTGCAATTTTGGTCCCCTTATTTGCGAAAGGATATATTGGCCTTAGAGGGCGTATAGAGAAGGTTCACCAGGCTGATATTGGAGATGAGGGGGTTAGCTTATGAAGAGAGATTGAATAGACTGGGTCTGTACTCATTAGAGTTTAGAAAGATGAGGGGGGATCTTATAGAGACGTATAAGATAATGAAGGGGCTAGATAGGATAGAGGTAGAGAGATTCTTCCCGCTTAGAAAGGAAAACAGAACTAGAGGGCACAGCCTCAAAATAAGGGGGGGGGGGGGCAGTTTAGATTGGAGTTGAGGGGGAACTTCTTCACTCAAAGGGTGGTGAGTCTCTGGAATTCTGCCCATTAAAGTGGTGGAGGCTACCTCGTTGAATATATTTAAGTCACTGGTCAGTCGGTTTTTGGTAGGCAAGGGGATTAAGGGTTATGGGGAGAAAGCAGGAAAGTGGAACTGATCCACTTCAGATCAGCCATGATCTTATTGAATGGCGGGGCAGACTCGAGGGGTGAGATGGCCTACTCCTGCTCCTATTTCTTATGTTCTTATGAAATGCAGATGGCCTTTGCAAAGCTCTTTTTGAATTTGGTCTGTGCTGTCATAATGTGTGGCTGTTCAGAGATAATGAGTGCAAGTTTCTTTGATACTGCTAGATATTTCCTTTTATTCAAGGGTCACAGACTGTCATAGACTCAACCATTTTAAAAGGTCTTTGTCCAGTTTTTAAAATTTTAGAAATGAGGATATCTATTTAAATAAAGTGTGAAGTCTTAGACCTCTTACATCTACATCTGGGGAATGGTGATTTTCCAGGCACGGTGAATGAATAATCTACCTTTAAACCTGCTATTCCCAATGTATCACCAGTGGGTTAAGGTGTTTCAGTATAGAATGCCCCATCAGACAGAAGACACTTGTCATTCTGCCAGTATGGTATTGCAGTCAGGATACCCACAGCCCAGAATCTTGGAAAGACTAGGGGTTGAGTCACTATTATAAAGGTTAAAATGATTACTAAAACCATCTGCTTGGACTATTCTCTAGGTCGCCTCTTATTTGCTGGTTATAACGACTACACCATCAACGTGTGGGATGTATTGAAGGGAACACGAGTGTCAATTCTGTTTGGACATGAGAATCGAGTCAGCACTTTGCGAGTTTCCCCGGATGGCACTGCTTTCTGCTCAGGATCATGGGATCATACTCTGAGGGTTGGTGTTTTTTTTATTGTTCACTGCATAATGTGGATTATGTACACTATTTATTATTGAGCGGCAGAATAGACTTGAGGGGCTAAGTGACCTACTCAGACTCATACATATTTCACAGTGTGCACATTTTCTCACCAAACATCAAGACTAATGCAAGAAACATTTTGCTACTTTGCACTCGAGGGAGACACCCAGCACAAAGTCATCTTCCCCTTCCACAAGTGCCCCACTTAAATTAAAACACCCCCTCCAAGAACTGCCCATAGTATATAATGAGGAACTGTTTAAGGGGCACAAGAGATAGTTGGGAGATTGGTACCAGTGACATTGTCACAGCAGCAAGTCAAAGTGGCTGCTGATGCCAGTATTTATCATTGAGTCAGCCATTTCTATCTGGGTAATGGGGTGGTTGAGAGTTCAACTAACCCACACATGCAGGCCTTAATTGTGATCTGCACAGGTGCAGCACAGTGGCACAGTGGTTAACACTGCTGTCTCCCAGCACCAGAAACCTGGGTTCGATTCCCGGCTTGGTCACTGTCTTGGTGGAGTCTGCACATTCTCCCCATGTCTGCATGGGTTTCCTCCGAGTGCTCCGGTTTCCTCCCATAGTCCAAAGATGTGCAGGCTAAGTGGATTGGCCATGCTAAATTGTCCCTTAGCGTCAGGAGGACTAGCTAGGGTAAATACATTGGGTTATTAGCAATAGGGCCTGGGGGCGATTGTGGTCAGTGCAGACTTGATGGACCGAATGGCCTCCTCCTGCACTGTAGGATTCTATGATTGCTGACTTGTACACTTCTTTTCTCAACACTGACATGAGGTCAGGAGTCAGGTTGATAAATTTTCAGATAATCTCAGGAGTATGCTGTGCATGTGCAATTGCTTCAAGGTTGTGTTCTTGACATTTGAAAGATGTGATTTTCCAAGCGCACTTATTCCAATGTTATCAAATCTCCACCATTACATCAACAAAGCTGATTCTGCCTAGCAGAATGTGGATAGTGTTCAATCTTTTGTTGGAGATTGCTATATAATAGAATAAAATTGCCCATAGACTTCATAGCTTTCTTCCCTCGTACAATTGAGTTGGGAAGGTAGGTTGCTGCTCATTAGAGGCAGTTGGGGAGGATGGTTTTGTTGATTTGTAGCTTCTAAAAATGTAACTCTCAAATAACTAAGAAGGCCTTGGATAATTCCAACTTCAAGGCCTGACTACTTTATTTTTAACCAAAGGTTTGTTTGGTTTGCTCACTGTGATGCTAAAATGAACATAAAAATATCCGACTAAGGGTACTGACTATTAATTGCCCAAAAACTAATCATTCGATTCTACACATTAGAAGGACATTGTTGCACTGGTGAAAATGTCAAAATGCAAGCTCTATCACAGGAAATGTTTATTACTTTAGTGTATATCCACCAATATTAAATGAGGAAAAAATCAGCACTTGAGTTTCTGGAGTGAGTTGAGAACGGTTGTGCTCAGCCAGGAAAAGTACGGAGCGCCAGCCATGGCCAGACCCGGAGCAGAGACGCAAGGGCGGGGAACTGTTGCAGGCTCTTGAAAGGGAGCAGAGGATGGGCAGAGTGGGTAGAAAGATAGAAGTGGAATATTAATAAGGGATCAATGATATTAAAAAAAACTATCATGACGCCAAAAGAATTTCTAATGCATTCATGGTAAACCCTAATGTAACCCGTGTCTGAGGTGGGGGTTCAGGTTGGGGTTACATGCCATCCATCAATGTCCTGAGTGCGGCCCACGAGACATTTTATTGGCTGTTGCCCTTGCGCAGCATTGCCAAATTCCACTGGTTTTCATCCACGTAGCTATATTTCCTGTTGGTCTAACTGAAGTGATACACGTGGGGCGGGATTTTCTGGCCACACTCGCCTCAAAATCAGAAAATCTACCTGAGATCAATGGACCTTTGCATGATCCACCTTCACCTCCACCCCCCCACCCCCCACAACCCACTACAATTCCCATGGCGGGCAGAATGGGAAAACTCCCCCTGTGAAGTGAAGTGCATGCTGATTGACTGTGAGAGCCGTGCGCTCCCCCTGCGTCCAATCAAGTTCAAATATTTCTTTTGTTGAAGTTGATGACCGTTCTGTTAATATGTCAATGATTAAGCATTTTTTATTTCTTGTTATGAAATATTTAAATATAAAGCATAAAACATTACAGCACAGTACAGGCCCATCTAACCTACACTATTCCAATATTATCCATATGTTTATCCAATGACCATTTAATTGTCTTTAAGGTTGGCGAGTCCATTACTGCTGCAGGCAGGGCATTCCAGGTCCTTGCTACACTCTGAATAAAGAACCTACCTCTGACATCTGTCCAAATCTATCACCCATCAATTTAAAGCTATGTCCCCTCATGCTAGCCATTGCCATCCGAGGAAAAAGCTCTCACTGTCCACCCCTACCTAATCCTCTCATCATCTTACATGTCTCTATTAAGTCACCTCTTAACCTTCTTCTCTCTAATGAAAACAGCCTCAAGTCCCTCAGCCTTTCCTCACAAGACCTTCCCACCATACCAGGCAACATCCTGGTAAACCTCCTCCACACCCTTTACAGTGCTTCCAATTCATTCCAATAATGTGGCGACCAGAACTGTACGCAATACTCTAAGTGCGGCCACACCAGAGTTTTGTGCAGCTGCAACATGACCTCATGGCTCCAAAATTCAATCCCTCTACCAATAAAAGCTAACACACCGTACGCCTTCTTAACAACCCTATCAACATGTGTACCAACTTTCAGGGATCTATGCACATGGACACCGAGATCTCTCTGTTCATTCACGCTACCAAGTATCTTACCAATAGCCCAGTACTCTGTATTCCTGTTACTCCTTCCAAAGTGAATCACCTCACACTTTTCCGCATTAAACTCCATTCGCCACCTCTCAGCCCAGCTCTGCAGCTTATCGATGTCCCTCTGTAACTTGCAACATCCTTCCACACTGTCCACAACTCCACCGATTTTAGTGTCATCTGCAAATTTACTAACCCATCCTTCTACGCTCTCATCCAGGTCATTTATAAAAATGACAAACAGCAGTGGCCTCAAAACAGGTCCTTGCGGTACACCACTAGTAACTGAACTTCAGGATGAACATTTCCTATCAACCACCACCTTCTGTCTTCTATCAGCTAGCCAATTCCTGATCCAAACAGATTGGTCGGTAGGACGGCTGAGGAACAGTGGAGGATTTTTAAGGAGATCTTTTTCGGTATTCAGCAGAAATATATTCCGATGGTAAAGAAGGAATGTAGGAGAAGGGATAACCAGGCATGGTTATCGAAGGAAATAAAGGAGAATATTAAATTAAAAGCTGATGCGTTCAGAGTGGCTAAAAGTAGTGGGCAATTAGAAGATTGGGAAAGGTTTAAAAATCAGCCAAGAATGACTAAGAGGTTGATAAAGAAAGGAAGGATTGACTATGAAGCTAAACTAGCACTAAACATAAAAAAGGACAGTAAGAGTTTTTACAAATATATAAAAAAGAGGAGGCTGGCTAGAGTGAATGTTGGACCCTTAGAGGATGAGAGGGGGGATTTAGCGGTGGGAGATGAGGAAATGGCTGAGGCTTTAAATAAGTTTTTTGCCTCGGTCTTCACGGAGGAGGACACAAATAGTTTGCCAGATATTAAAGATAGAAGGATGGTAGGAGTTGAGGGCCTGAATGCGATTACTGTCACTAGAGAGGTAGTGCTTGATAGACTAATGGGACTGAAGGCGGACAAGTCCCCAGGACCGGATGGAATGCTTCCCAGGGTTCTGAAGGAAATGGCAGAGGTGATAGTGGATGCCTTAGTGATTATTTACCAAAATTCGCTGGATTCTGGGGAAGTGCCGGAAGATTGGAAAATGACTAATGTTACGCCGCTGTTTAAGAAAGGTAGCAGACAAAAGACAGGGAATTATAGGCCGGTTAGTTTAATGTTTGTAGTTGGAAAAATGCTTGAATCTGTCATCAAAGAAGAAATAGTGAGGCACCTGGAACGGAATGGTTTCATAGAGCAGACACAGCATGGATTCGTTAAGGCGAAGTCGTGTTTGATGAATTTATTGGATTTCTATGAGGATGTGACTAGTGTGATAGACAGAGGGGAACCAGTGGATGTGGTGTTTCTAGATTTTCAAAAGGCGTTTGATAAGATGCCTCACAAAAGGTTGCTACGGAAGGTTCGGGGGCATGGAGTTGGGGGTAAGGTGTTAGCGTGGATAGAGGATTGGCTGTCTAATAGGAAGCAGAAAGTTGGTATCAATGGGTGCTATTCTGGTTGGCGGTTGGTGACTAGTGGAGTGCCACAGGGATTGGTGCTGAGGCCTCAACTATTTACCATTTATATAGATGATCTGGAGGAGGGGGCTGAGTGTAGGGTGACGAAATTTGCTGATGATATGAAGATGAGTGGAAAAGTAAATTGTGCGGAGGGTGTGGAAGGTCTGCAGAGGGATCTGGATAGGCTGAGCGAGTGGGCGAGGACCTGGCAGATGGAGTATAATGATTCCAAGTGTGAGGTTATCCACTTTGGCAGAAATAATAGTAGGAGGGATCACTATTTAAAGGGCGAAAAGCTGCAGCATGCTACGGTGCAGAGGGACCTGGGGGTCCTTGTGCATGAGTCGCAAAAACCCAGTCTGCAGGTGCAGCAGGTGATCAAGAAGGCGAGTGGGATGCTGGCCTTTATAGCGAGGGGGATAGAATGTAAAAGCAGGGGGGTCTTGCTGCAACTGTACAGGGTACTCATGAGGCCGCAGCTGGAGTACTGTGTGCAGTTTTGGTCGCCGCACTAGCACAAGGATATTTTGGCCTTGGAGGGAGTGCAGAGGAGGTTCACTAGGCTGATACCTGAGATGAGGGGGTTGGACTATGAAGAGAGACTAAATAGACTGGGTCTGTACTCGTTGGAGTTTAGAAGGATGAGGGGGGATCTTATAGAGACGTATAAGATAATGAAGGGGATGGATAGGGTAGAGGTAGAGAGATTCTTCCCGCTTAGAAAGGATAGCAGGTCTAGAGGGCACAGCCTCAAGATAAGGGGGGTGCAGTTGAGATCGGAGTTGAGGAGGAACTTCTTCACTCAAAGGGTGGTGAATCTCTGGAATTCTCTGCCCGTTGAAGGCTACCTCGCTAAATATATTTAAGTCACAGGTAGACAGGTTTTTGACAGACAAGGGAATTAAGGGTTATGGGGAGAAAGCGGGAAAGTGGAACTGATCCACTTCAAATCAGCAATGATCTTATTGAATGGCGGAGCAGGCTCGAAGGGATAGATGGCCTACTCCTGCTCCTATTTCTTATGTTCTTATGTTCTAAGCCACTAAATCACCCTCAATCCATGCCTCCGTATCTTCTCCAATAGCTTACCGTGGTGAACCTTATCAAACGCTTTACTGAAATCCACATACACCACTTAAACTGCTTTATCCTCATCCACCTCTTTGGTCACCTTCTCAAAGAACTCAACAAGGTTTGTGAGGCACAACCTACTCTTCAAAAAACCATGTTGACTATCCCTAATCAAATTATTCCTTTCTAGATGATGATAAATTCTATCTCTTATAATCCTTTCCAAAACTTCTATAATTACTAGGGTTGTCTCTATTCCCCTTCTTGAACAAGGGGACAACATTTGCTATCCTCCAGTCTTCTGGCACTATTTCTGTAGACAATGACAACATAAAAGATCAAAGCCAAAGGCTCTGCAATCTCCTCCCTAGCCTCCCAGAGAATCCTAGGATAAATCCCATCCGGCTCAGGGGACTTATCTATTTTCGTACTTTCCAGAATTGCTAACACCTCCTCCTTATGAACCTCAATCCCGTCTAGTCTAATAGCCTGTATCTCAGTATTCTTCTCAACAACATTGTCCTTTTTCTATGTGAATACTGATGAAAAATATTCATTTAGCACCTCTCCTATCTCTTCAGAATCCACGCACAACTTCCCACTACTGTCCTTGACTGGCCCTAATCTTACCCTAGTCATTCTTTTATTCCTGACATACCTATAGAAAGATTTAGGATTTTGGCATGTATTAAATGTATTCAATCTTATTCCAGGGTCATAGTTAGTGAACATGCATGATTTCAATCTTGCGGCCACTGAGATGAAGGAGACGAGCCGAGGGCTGGTCATTGCTTTGATGTGATGATTAGTTGGTGACATCACCTGGTTAGCATGGATCAGCCTGATTGGTCTGTAGCACAATGTGATTTGCAGGAACCAAGAACATTAGAGAGTTGCAATGGTATAATGCTTTTTCAATATTACAGACATTGAGGCACAAAGCTTACTGGTATTTTTGCTTGTCATATGCTATTGGTAATAACATTTTGCTATAATTTACTGCAAATTAACTTAATTTATTTTCAATCATGAAAATGTAGTATGTCTATGATCACAATTTGATGACTTGGAGCCAACTAATAATTGTTGTTTTTACTGATGACTCAATTACCACATAACTATTATTACGTTTTTTTTCAAAACCTTAGAACAGATTGTAAGCTCAACTACCCATAGTTAGTAATACACAGGAGCATTTAGTTAAACTGCCACCTTGTAATTGTTTCCAAGCATACATTATTCTCTGTGGTTTGGCCAGTAATACAGAATTACTGGCCAAAATTTTCCAGCCGTTGTCACCAGCAAGATCTTCCAGTCCTGCTGACAAGACGCTTTACCACAAGTTCCCTGGTGGTGCAGGGTGCGAACTATGGGAAAAACTGTTGACAACGGCAGGGCCAGGAGATTCCGCCAACAACAAATGCGGGGGGGACGGTGCTTCCATTACTGCTGGGGGAAGGTGAAGAAGTGGTAGTGCAACATCCCACACACTATATATCCCAAGCCGCATGATTTCTGCTCCCATCCCATGCTGGACTGGTGAAATTATAAACCCATTTTGTATAACCAGGGTCTCTGGTTTTGCTGGAATAAGTTCTGATGTGGAGTTGCCGGTGTTGGACTGGGGTGGGCACAGTAAGAAATCTCACAACACCAGGTTAAAGTCCAACAGGTTTATTTGGAATCACAAGCTTTCTGAGCATTGCCCCTTCATCAGGCGAGTGGGCAACCCTCCAACAGCTCGTGTTTTCAAATAAACCTGTTGGACTTTAACCTGCTGTTGTGAGGCTATTTACTGTGGAATAAGCTCATGAAGGAAACCTCCGCCGTGAAAAATCCCAAAAATGCACGAGTGATCCAAAATATCTTCACCGGTACTCCTGAGATCATTAGCAGAATTAATTAATAAAACTGAATGTGCCTTTATTACTCTGTTTTGCAGATTTGGGCTTAAAGTTTCTTGAACTTGATCGTCCAATTCTGATCGAAGATTCCATCTTGGGATTTCCTGGCATTTGCAGTGTGATGGCTCAACTCCTAATCTTGTGTCTGTTTTAGGAAATGTGCAAATAATTTGGGATTGTGACATATAACCAAGTCTGTAGTGACTATATAATTATTTACGAATCCTAAAAGGAGATTAGGCAATTATAATTTTGGTATCATAATTCAGTCGAACTTATTGCAAAACAAAATGTTTAGAAATAGATGCTGCTGTGTCCAAATGCAATCAGTAATATGGTTCCCCCACTTTCTAATAACATTCCCATTTGTATATTTTTTATGCACATTGACATTAAAACTTTCATGTTTCAAAGCATTTGATTCCCCGTTCTGTTTGAGAAAAAAATGTTTAAACAAAACCTCCAATCCAGAATTAGTAATTGTGTTTGTTCGTAATGCTTTCTTCTGTGAATGGCAGTCACAAAAGGGAGAGACTGAAAGATTATTACAAAGCAGCATAGACGTTCTATGTTTGAAAAATTATCACAATTGAAAATCTATGGTGTGACAGTAAATAAGCTAGTAATGAAAAGCGTAGAGAATTGATTTAAGCTAGTCAATCTTTATATTCTGCAATTTGAATTGGGCTCAAATGGTACACAACTTCTGGGTGGCAATGTTCTCCTTTGGTTAAAGCTCAGCACGCCCAATTTGTCAACATACTTTTGTTTTTGATACACAGAATTGTAAGATAATGTTCAATAGTAGATGACAAACCTGGAGTAGGTCTATAGACAATGACTGTTTGAGAACTTCACATATTGCAGTGGGAGAAAAATCTAATCAAAAATTGTTGTTTAAAGTGGTAAATTATAAAATTTGATTAATGTAATCCAATGCAGTAGATTTAAATGCACTGTGAACTTTTGAAGATTTGAATTCACTTGGTAAGAAGTGCAATATTATATTACAACATTACTGAGATCTTGGCAAAAAAGTAAGGCTTTCTGACTCGATGTAGAGTCTTTGTTAAAGCACCTGTTTTCTGTAGGGTCAGCTGTACAATTTTGGTTTTGTTTTCTGTACTTGTTTTGTGTATAATTCAACAGTTCTTTTGGTGAACACTTGTGTAAATCTTTTGAAATGTACCAAAAATTAATAAATGGCACATATAATATTTTAAACCATGACTGAAGTTTTGACTTTTACAGCTCAAGTCCCAATTGGCTATTAAAGATAAGGATCACGGACACTGATGCAGTGTGTGATTTTTAACCCATTTAAAATAAAAAGAGTGATGACTTTATCAAAACTCCCAGAAATTCCACGTCGGTCCTTTAATTTGTTTATTTCAAAAGAGTAGACACAGGAATTTTTCCATCTTAGTGCCTTACCAGAGCACACGCAGTACTGAGCCGAGGCCCAGGATATTGCTCAGAAGAAGATTCGACCTCAAACAAAAAAAGAGTTATATTAGCAGAGGCCAGTTATCCTGGTGGGCTCCTGCAGCTGATAGCTACTGTAATATGAACTATGATACAAAAATTAAGGGGAGGCAATGGCTTAGAGGCATTATTGCTGGACTATTAATCCTCAAACTCAGCCAAGGTTCTGGAGACCCGAGTTCGAATCCCGCAGATGGTGGAATTCAAATTCAGTAAAAAATATCTGGAATTGAGAATCTACTAACGACCATGAAACCATTGTCAATTATCACAAAAACCCATCTGGTTCACGAATGTCCTTTAGGGAAGGGAATTTGCTGTCCTCGCCAGGACAATGTGGTTGACTTCGTACTGTCATCTGAAATGATCTAGCAAGCCACTCAGTTGTATAAGAACATAAGAAATAGGAGCAGGAGTAGGCCATCTGGCCCTTCGAGCCTGCCCCGCCAGTCAATAAGATCATGGCTGATCTGTCGTGGCTCAGTTCCACATTCCCGCCTTCTCCCCATAACCCTTAATCCCCTCGCTTATCAAAAACCCATCAACCCGCGTCTTAAAAATATTTAGCGAGGCAGCCTCCACCACATCAACGGGCAGAGAATTCCAGAGATTCACCACCCTTTGAGTGAAGAAGTTCTTCCTCAACTCCGTTCTAAACCGCCCCCCACCTTTATTTTGAGGCTGTGCCCCCTAGTCCTACTGTCCTTTCTGAGCGGGAAGAGTCTCTCCACCTCTATCCTATCCATCCCATTCATCATCTTATACGTCTCAATGAGATCTCCCCTCATTCTTCTAAACTCTAACGAGTACAAGCCTAGTTTATTCAGCCTCTCCTCATAGCTCAACCCCCTCAACTCCGGCATCAGCCTAGTAAACCTCCTCTGCACTCCCTCCAAGGCCAAAATATCCTTGCGTAAGTACGGCGCCCAAAACTGCACACAGTACTCCAGCTGCAGCCTCACCAATGCCCTATACAGCCTCAGCAAGACCTCCCTACTTTTATATTCAATCCCCCTCGCTATGAAGGCCAGCATCCCATTCGCCTTCCTGACCACCTGCTGCACCTGCAGGCTGGGTTTGTGCGACTCATGCACAAGGACCCCGAGGTCCCTCTGCACCGTCGCCTGCTGCAGTTTTTCTCCACATAAGTAATAATCCTTCCTACCATTATTCCTACCAAAGTGGACCACCTCGCACTTGCCAACATTAAATTCCATTTGCCAGTTCCTGGCCCATTCGCCCAGCCTATCTAGATCCTTCTGCAGACTCTCTACACCCTCCGCACAATTTGCCTTTCGACCAATCTTGGTGTCATCAGCAAATTTCGACACAATACACTCGGTTCCCTCCTCCAGATCATCTATATAAATGGTAAATAGCTGAGGCCCCAGCACCGACCCCTGGGGCACTCCACTAGTCACCATCCGCCAATCCGAATAGCACCCATTGACCCCCACTCTCTGCCTCCTATTTGACAACCAATCCTCTATCCACGCTAACAAAAGGCAGGGAATTATAGGCCGGTTAGTTTAACGTCTGTTGTAGATAAAATGTTAGAATCCGTCATCAAGGAGGAAATAGCGAGGCATCTTGAGGGGAATTGCTTGATAGAGCAGACGCAGCACGGTTTCGTTAAAGGGAAGTCGTGTCTGACGAATTTACTGGAGTTCTATGAGGATGTGTCTAGGGCGGTGGATAGAGGAGAGCCGGTGGATGTGGTCTTTCTTGATTTTCAGAAGGCATTTGACACGGTACCTTACAAGATGTTATTGCAGAAGGTCAGGGGACATGGAGTTGGGGGTAGGATTAGACTCACAAGAAGGCGGCTCAACACCACCTTCTGAAAGGCAGCCAGGGATAGGCAATAAATGCTGGCCAGCCAGTGATACCCACATTGCACGAATGAATTTTAAAAAATGGACCAGCCAATTAGAAATATTTGAAGCTGAATGATAGTTGTTTTCTTTCTCTGCACTTATTATGTAAATGAAATGGGAAAAATCTTTGATTTCAGAGATATTTTTAAACTTAGAATTCTGTTTAAAAGATACATTTTTCAAGGAGCACTCAGTATCTGTCAGTCAGTTTGACATTTTCTGTGGCAAGTGGGAACCACACACTGGATTGGATTTAGGGTGATATTATTTACTTTGAAACTTTGTGATTTAGTTTTATATTTTAATTTTATATGTTCATGGGATGTGGGCTTTGCTAACGGGGCCAGCATTTTTTGCCCATGCTTATTGCCATCCTTCAGGGAGTTGCTGCTTTGAACCGCTACAGTCCATAAGGTGTATGGACCAACACTCCTGGTGTTGTTAGGAAGGGAGTTCTAAGTTTGTGACGCAGTGACAGTGAAGGATAAGTGATATAGTTCCAAGTCACGATGGTGTGAGGCTTAGAGGCAATTTGAAGGTTGTGGTGTTTCCTTCTATCTGTTGCTCTTGTTCTTCTAGATCGGGGGGTTCCCACACCGGATTCTGCAAGATCCCTATTGCTGCCAAGGGTACCTACCTGGGATTCCTCAAGAGCCTCGTGGGGGGGTTCAGGAGAGCCTCCTGGGGGGTTCAGGAGAGCCTCCTGGGGGGTTCAGGAGAGCCTCCTGGGGGGTTCAGGAGAGCCTCCTGGGGGGGTTCAGGAGAGCCTCGTGGGGGGGTTCAGGAGAGCCTCCTGGGGGTTCAGGAGAGCCTCGTGGGGGGTTCAGGAGAGCCTCGTGGGGGGTTCAGGAGAGCCTCCTGGGGGGTTCAGGAGAGCCTCCTGGGGGTTCAGGAGAGCCTCGTGGGGGGTTCAGGAGAGCCTCGTGGGGGGTTCAGGAGAGCCTCCTGGGGGTTCAGGAGAGCCTCGTGGGGGGTTTCAGGAGAGCCTCGTGGGGGGGTTCAGGAGAGCCTCCTGGGGGGTTCAGGAGAGCCTCCTGGGGGTTCAGGAGAGCCTCGTGGGGGGTTCAGGAGAGCCTCGTGGGGGGTTCAGGAGAGCCTCGTGGGGGGTTCAGGAGAGCCTCGTGGGGGGTTCAGGAGAGCCTCCTGGGGGGTTCAGGAGAGCCTCGTGGGGGGTTCAGGAGAGCCTCGTGGGGGTTCAGGAGAGCCTCGTGGGGGGTTCAGGAGAGCCTCGTGGGGGTTCAGGAGAGCCTCGTGGGGGTTCAGGAGAGCCTCGTGGGGGTTCAGGAGAGCCTCGTGGGGGGGTTCATGGCTGGCCAGACTCATTTGTATAATGTGAAAAATGCAGCAGGGTTCAAATGCTTGTCCAACCAGAACTTGGTTTCTGGACAAGCCAGCTTCTGATTGGATAAACTGGGAACAGCACAAAATTCAAATCTCCATATCAGGGTGAGTGTGGATCGCAGAGTGATGGGGAGAGCAGGCATCAGAGTGAACCTTGAAGCAGAACTCAGAGCAGGCCTCAGAATGGACTCTGTGTGTGAGTGATGTATGAGCATGTGGAGAGAGGGGTGTGTGTGCGTGTCAGAGAGGTGAGTGTGAGAAAGAGATGAGTGCATGTGTGGAGAGAGATGAGTGAGTGTGTAACAAAGGCATGTGTTGACAGAGGTGAGTGTGAGAAGAGAGGGGATGGATGTGTGGAGAGAGTGATGACAGTGTGTATAAGAGAGGGGTGAGTGTGCGTGTGTGAGAGAGATGAGGGTGACTGGTTTCTGGGTTGCATGGTGCTGGGTGGTCAGGGGATGGGTTTCTGAGTTGCACGGTGCGGGGTAGCTTCTAGTTTCTATATTTCTATGAATACGTATATGAGAGAGAGAGGTGAATATATAAAGAACAAAACAGCACAGGAAACGGGTCCTTCAGCCCTCCAAGCATGAGCCGCTCATTGGTCCAACTAGACCATTCGTTCGTATCCCTCCGTTCCCTGCTCATGTGACTATCCAGATAAGTCTTAAATTATCCCAGCGTGTCCGCCTCCACCACCTTGCTTGGCAGTGCATTCCAGGCCCCCACCACCCTCTGTGTAAAATATGTCCCTCTGATATCTGAGTTAAACCTTGCCCTCCTCACCTTGAACCTGTGACCGCCTCATATTCGTCACCTCCGACCTAGGAAAAAGCTTCCCACTGTTCACCCTATCTATGCCCTTCATAATTTTATACACCTCTATTAGGTCTCCCCTCATTCTCTGTCTTTCCAGGGAGAACAACTCCAGTTTACCCAATCTCTCCTCATAGCTAAGACCCTCCAAACCAGGCAACATCCTGGTAAACCTTTTCTGTACTCTCTCCAAAGCCTCCACATCCTTCTGGTAGTGTGGCAACCAGAACTGGACGCAGTATTCCAAATGTGGCCTAACTAACCTTCTGTATAGCTGCAACATCACATGCCAACTTTTATACTCTATGCCCCGTCCAAAAAAGGCAAGCATGCCATATGCCTTCTTCACCACCCTCTCCACCTGTGCTGCCACCTTTAAGGATCTGTGGACTTGCACATCCAGGTCCCTCTGTGTGTCTATACTCCTGATGGTTCTGCCATTTATGGAATAGCTCTCCCCTACATTAGATCTATCAAAATGCATCACTTTGCATTTATCTGGATTAAATTCCATCTGCCATTTCTCCTCCCAATTTTCCAGCCTATCTATATCCTGCTGAATTCTCTGACAATGTTTATCACTATCCGCAACTCCAGCGATCTTTGTGTCATCCGCAAACTTACTGATCACACCAGTTACATCCTCTTCCAAATCATTTATATATATCACAAATAGCAGAGGTCACAGTACAGAGCTCTGTGGAACACCACTAGTCACAGACCTCCAACTGGAAAAAGGCCCCTCCACTGCTACCGTCCGTCTTCTATGGCCAAGCCAGTTCTCCACCCACCTCGCTAGCTCACCTTTTATCCAGTGGGATTTAACCTTTTGCACCAGACTGCCATGAGGGACCTTGTCAAACGCTTTACTAAATGCCATATAGATGACATCCACAGCCCTTCCCTCGTCAATCGTTTTTCTCACCTCCTCAAAAAACTCAACCAAATTTGTGAGGCGTGACCTCCCTCTTACAAAACCATGCTGTCTCTCACTAATGAGATTATTCCATTCTAAATGTGCATCCATCCTGTCTCTAAGAATCTTCTCCAACAATTTCCCTACTACGGACGTCAAGTTCACCGGCCTATAGTTACCCAGGTTATCCTTGCTACCCTTCTTAAATAACGGTACCGCAATCGCTATCCTCCAATCCTCTGGGACCTCACCTGTGTCCAATGAAGAGACAAAGATCTCTGTCAGAGGCCCAGCAATTTCATCTCTTGTCTCCCTGAGCAGTCTAGGATAGATGCCATCAGGCCCTGGGGATTTGTCAGTTTTAATGTTCCCTAAAAAAACCTAACACTTTCTCCCTTGTAATGGAGATTTTCTCTAACAGGTCAACACTTCCCTCTGAGACACTCCCAGTCAACACGTCCCTCTCCTTTGTGAATACTGATGCAAAGTATTCATTTAGGATCTCCTCTACCTCCTTGGGCTGTAAGCATAATTCCCCTCCTTTGTCCCTGAAAGGTCCAATTTTTTCCCTGACAACCCTCTTGTTCCTAACGTATGTATAAAATGCCTTAGGATTCTCCTTAATTCTGTCTGCCAAGAACATTTTATGACCCCTTTTTGCCCTCCTAACTCTCTGTTTGAGTTCTTTTCTACTCTCTCTGTATTCCTCCAGTGCTCCATCTGTTTTTAGCTGCCTGGACCTAACGTATGTCTCTTCTTTTTGATCAGACCCTCAATTTCCCTGGTATCCACGGCTCTCGAATCCTACCTTTCCTATCCTTCCTTTTTATAGCCACATGCCTGTCCTGCAGCCCCATCAACTGCTCCTTAAAAGACTCCCACATGCCAGATGTGGATTTACCCTCGAACAGCCTCTCCCAATCAACGGCCACCAATTCCTGCCTAATCCAGCTGCAGTTAGCCTTCCCCCAATTCAGCACCCTACCCGTAGGACAACACTCATCCTTTTCCATTACTATCTTAAAGTTAACAGAATTGTGGTCACTATTTGCCTCATGTTCCCCTACTGAAATTTTGACGACCTGACCAGGCTCATTCCCCAGTACTAGGTCCAGTATAGCCCCCTCTCTAGTTGGGCCAACCTGCCATGAGGCATATTGTTCCAAAGAACCTTCCTGTACGCATTTTACAAATTCCTCCCCATCCAGACCCCCAGCCCTAAGCATTTTCCAGTCTATAAAAGGGAAATTAAAGTCTCCCACTACAACAACCCTATTTTTTCTGCACCTATCCAGAATCTCCTTACATATCCGTTCCTCAACTTCCCATGGGCTGTTGGGAGGCCTGTAGTATAACCCCAGCAGAGTGACTGCGCCCTTCCTATTTCTGAGCTCCACCCACAGTGACTTGTTACATGACCCCTCTAAATTGTCCACCCTCTATATTCCTGTAATATGATCCCTAACCAGTATTGCTATTCCCCCACCTCTTTTAGCCCCTCCTCTGTCTTGCCTAAAACACTTATACCTCAGAATATTCAGCTGTCAGTCCTGTCCTTTTTTTAACCAAGTCTCCATCACCGCAACCACATCCAAATTCCGTGAAAGCATTAAGGCCTTAAGTTCGTCTCCTTGCATTGAAGCAGGTGCACTCCAGATGCATATGTGAGAGAAAGAAGTGAGTATGGGTGGGAAAGAGATGTGAATAAGTCTGTTCGGGAGGTGTGTGTGCATATGCATGTGTGTGTGAGAGAGAGAGGTGCGTGTGTCTGATATGAGAATCAGTTTTCCAACCTTCCTCCTCTCATTAAAAATGATAAATGGCAAGACTCAAATACTTTTTTGATAAGAAAACTTTTTACTTATATAAACATAAGAGATTGAAACGTCCTCTATAAGTTAGTTTTTTCCATGTTTGTACCGACAGGATGAAAATAATCATTTTTTGTAGTTGAAATTTTCATCACAATAAGAATGTTTCTAAAGGCTCCTTCAATACTCTTAGGAAAAAGGATTCCATGGCTGGAAAAGTTTGGGAACCCTGTTCTAGATGATGAATTTGCAGGTTTGGAAGGTGCTGTCGAAGAAGTATTTTTAAGTTGCTGCTGCCATGTGTCGTGTGGATGATGCACTGATGCTGCTGTCCATCAATGGTGGAGGGAGTGAATGTTTGTTCCAATCAAGCCGACTATCTTGTCCTGGATAATGTTGAGCTTCTTGAGTTACTTGATGCAGAATTCCTAGCCTCTGACCTGCTCTTGTAGCCACAGTACTTATGTGGCTGGTCCAGTTCAGTTCTTGATCAATGGTAACTCCCAAAATGTTGATATTGTAGGATTCAGCGATGGTAGTGCCACTGAATGTCAAATGCAGTTAGATTCTCTCTTGTTGGAGATAGCCATTGCCTGGCATTTGTGTGGTGCAAATGTTACTTGCATAAGGGTGTTTGGCAGAGCAAGGGTTAACATTGGATGGGCGAACAGTACCATCCACAAAATGATGTGGACAGTCATATGATGGTAGACGAGAGTAGAGTCTAGAAGGAGGCAGCATGGAGACAGCACCCATGCATGCCAGTTCCTTGGATACAGATATAGTTATGAGTTCCCAGTAAATATGATTTAATTTTAACCGTACAAATCTCCAGACATTTTACTGAAACACCAAATAATCCTTATAACATGGGTGGCAGTGACGGATGGACCCCAAAGTCCCAGAGAAGCTGGAGAAGGAATCCTGAATCTGAAGTCTGATCTGAATGAAGTGCATCTAAATTGGAGATCACCTGAAACAAAGCTCCGTTGAAGGATTCCACCAGGGCATGTGAAGATCTAAAGCCAGACCACATTGAATGCAGAGTCAAGAGAACTACCTGGATCACAAAATTGCTGAGCAAAATATTTTTAAAATGGAAAAAAAGGCTGAAAGGCAAAAGAATCCACTGTGCAGATGAAAAGCAAGACCTGATTGGACACAACAGGCCAGTGATCTAGTCACATCACAAAAAGGGTGAGCAAAATACAGTTTAAAAAAATCTTAAAATAGTAAGCAATCAGTGCTTTAAGGTTGAATGCAAAAAGGAATATGTAACCCTTCAGCAGCCTGAAAAAAATGATGACTGAACTGAATGCAAGAACGGTGAAGGGACTTAGGGAGACTCTGTTGAATTACAAGAAAGCTCAAGACAAAGCAATTGAACTTCACAAAGGAAAGGAAAACCATCACACTCTACAAGGATCCCTCAAGTCTAAGTTTGTTTCTCTGGAAAATTACATAGAGAAGGAAAATGAAATTTAACATCATTTTGAATTAACTGAAAAATCAGTTGACAGAGAAAAATCAGCACGTGTTCAATATTCCAGGAGCAAACCAGAAAGAGACCAAAGAGTTGAAGGCCAGCTGAATGGAAAATAAATGAAAAGCCATAGATCTTCACCAGCTGCAAGTGGATAATAAAGTCATGAGTAACATCATTACAGAACTGAAACAAGTTAAGACTTTGCCAGAGACCAAACCGACCAACAGAGAAACAAAAGTGAAAGACAGGGACAAAGCTCTGCTGCAGTTAGAGAAAGAAAGAACAGAAATAAGACCAGAAAATGTGAATCCGATGCTGAAGCTCCAGGCACTAAAGCACTGAATGTCTCAAATGTGCTGCCAGCTATTGGGCTGTTGCAAAATGAAATGGCTGAAATAAAAATCAAGAACTTAAGAATATAAAGAAAAAGTTGAACAATTGCACGAGAAAGAAGAAGTTCTCACAAGGGACCTTTAAGAGTTTCAGATACAATTAGAAGAAGTAAAAATGCAGAATGTGAGCTTAAAGGATAACACAGGAATTAGGCTCTGCTAAGGAAAAACTGTTCATTGTATGTGTGTGTGTATAACATGTACACAAAATAAGAAAGTACACTTCATTACTATCAATGTACATCAAAATGAGTTCACTCTTTAATTATGTTGTTAGCTCAGCCAACATCATTGATCAAATTCTATTCCAACAGAGATCAACTATGAATAGTGAAACAGGCTTGAGGAGCTAATTGCTCTACTCCTGGTTCTGTGTCCCCATCATTGTAGTGAACCAACTCTCATGTACAGTAGATAAGTTTGGTGAACTGCGGGAACGTAATGAAAAGAACAATGAAATTCCTGAACTTTGATCTAACCTGAAGAACATGAAAGATGAGATGCACAGTATGGAAAAGCAAATCCAGACTTTGAAAGCAGATAACTCTGAAACAACTGAAAACAACTGAACTCACCAGTGTAGTTGCTGACCTGAATGAAAAGATTCATATGTTTGCAAAAGGATTGGAAAACAAAAAATATTTGACTGAAATTGTGAAACAAGTGGAAGTGAAAATTCCATTCTTTCGAATGTCAACATCTAGGAAGAACATTGCGGACCCCAAGGTAGAAGAAAATCCGAGAAGACAGAGGATAGCAGTGGACGGGTCTTTTTCTGATTGGAGATCTGTGACTAGTGATGTTCCACAGGGCTCTATACTAGGGACCTCTGCTGTTTGTGATATATATAAATGATTTAGAAGAAGATGTAGCTAGTCTGATTAGCAAGTTTGCGGACGACACAAAGATTGCTGGAGTTGCGGATAGTGATGAACATTATCAGAGAATACAGCAGGGTATAGATAAGCTGGAAAATTGTGCCTAGAAATGGCAGATGGAATTTAATCCAGATAAATGTGATGTGATGCATTTTGGTAGATCTAATGCAGTGGGGAGCTATACAATAAATGGCAGAACAACAGGAGTATAGACACACAGAGGGATCTGGGTGTGCAAGTCCACAGATCCTTAAAGGTGGCAACACAGATGGAAAAGGTGGTGAAGAAGGCATATAGCATGCTTGCCTTTATTGGACAGGGCATAGAGTATAACAGTTGGCATATGATGTTGCACTTATATAGAACGTTGGTTAGGCCACATTTGTAACATTGCATGCAGTTCTGGTTGCCACACTACCAGCAGGACGTGGAGGCTTTGGAGAGAGTGCAGCAAAGAACATAAGACATAAGAGCAGGAGTAGGCCATCTAACCCCTCGAGTCTGCCCCGCCATTCAGTAAGATCATGGCTGATCTGATAGTGGTTCAGTTCCACTTACCCGCCTGCTCCCCATAACTCTTAATTCCCTTATTGGTCAAAAATCTATCTATCTTGACTTAAACACATTTAACGAGGTAGCCTCCACTGCTTCAATGGGCAGAGAATTCCAAAGATTCACTACCCTCTGGGAGAAGTTCCTCCTCAACTCTGTTCTAAATTGAGGCTGAGCCCTCTAGTGCTTGTTTCCATTCTAACTGGAAATAATCTCTCTGCTTCTTCCCTGTCAAGCCCCTTCATTATCTTATATGTCTCTATAAGATCTCCCCTCAGCCTTCTAAACTCCAGTGAGTACAGGCCCAGTCTACTCAATTTCTCCTCATAAGCTAACCCCCTCATCTCCGGAATCAACCTGGTGAACCTTCTCTGTACTCCCTCCAAAGCTAATACATCCTTTCTTAAATAAGGGGACAAAAATTGTACACAGTACTCTAGGTGCAGCCTCACCAGTACCTTGTACAATTGCAGCATGACCTCCCTGCTGTTATACTCCATCCCCCTCGCGATAAAGGCCAACATTCCATTTACCTTCTTGATCACCTGCTGCACCTGCAGACTGAGTTTTTGTGATTCATTCACAAGGACTCCCAGGTCCCTCTGCACAGTAGCATGTAATTTTTCACCATTTAAATAATAGTCCATTTTACTATTATTCCTTCCAAAGTGGATAGCCTCACACTTGCCAACGTTATACTCCATCTGCCAGATCCTTGCCCACTCACTTAGCCTCACTCAACCTATCATCATAAGGCATGCCACCCAATCCAGGCAACATCCTTGTAAATCTCCTCTGCACCCTTCCTATGGCTTCCACTTCCTTTCTGTAATGAGGTGACCTGAACTGAGCACAGTACTCCAAGTGGGGTCTGACCAGGGTCTTATACAGCTGCAGCATTATCTCCCGACTCCTAAACTCAATTCCTTGATTGATGAGTGCCAGTACACCATACGCCTTCTTAACCATAGCCTCTACATGCGAAGCTGCTTTGAGAATCCTATGAACCCAGATCCCAAGATCTTTCTGATCTTCCACACTACTAAGAGTCTTACCCTTAATATTATATTCCGTCATCCCATTTGACCTGCCAAAATGAACCACCACACACTTGACTGGGTTGAAGCCCATCTGCCACTTCTCCATCCAGACTTGCATCCTATCTATGTCTCACTGCAATTTCTGACATCCCTCCACACTATCCACAACACCTCCAACCTTTGTGTCATCAGCAAATTTACCAACCCGTACCTCCACTTCCTCATCCTGGTTATTTATAAAAATCATAAAGAGTAAGGGTCCCAGCACAAATCCCTGGGGCACTCCACTGGTGACCGACCTGTATGCAAAAAAAGTCCCATCTACAATCACTCTTTATCTTCTGCAGGCAAGGCAGTTCTGAATCCACAAACCAATGTCCCCTTGGATCCCATGCCCCCTCACTTTCTCAATAAGCCTTGAATGGGGCACCTTATCAAACGCCTTGCTGAAGTCCATATAAACCACATCTACTGCTTTTCCTTCTTCAATGTGTTTAGACATATTCTCAAAAAAATTCAATCAGTCTCATAAGGCATGATCTGCCTTTGACAAAGCCATGCTGACTATTTCTGATCATACTATGCCTCACCAAATGTTCATAAATCCTGCCTCTCAGGATCTCCATCAACTTACCAACCACTGAGGTTAGACTCACTAGTCTATAATTTCCTGGGCTACCTCTTCTCTCTTTCTTGAATAAAGGAACCACATCCGCAATCCTCCAATCCTCCAGAATCTCTCCCATCTCCATTGACAATGCAAAGGTCATCGCCAGAGGCTCGGCAATCTCTTCCCTCACCTCCCACAGTAACCTGGGGTACATCCCAACCAGTCCCGGCAACTTATCTAACTTGATGCTTTTCAAAAGCTCCAACACATCCTCTTTCTTAATGTCTACATGCTCATGGTGAGGTTCATCCAACAGCTGTCACACTTCTGGACAAAAGCCTGAGCAGGACTTATTTAATAAATGATTCCTTTCTCACTTTGGCTGGCACAGTGGTTAGCACTGCTGCCTAACAGCGCTGGGGGCCTGGGTTTGATTCCTGACTTGGGTCACTGTCTTTGTGGAATTTGCACATTCTCCTTGTGTTTGCGTGGGAGAATGTGCATGGGAGAATTTTCCTCCAGGTGCTCCAGTTTTCTCCCACAATCTGAAAGCCACGCTGGTTTGGTGCATTGTCCCAAACCGGCGCCAGAGTGTGGTGACTGGGGGAATTTCATGGTAACTTCATTGCAGTGTTAATGTAAGCCTACTTGTGACTAATAAACTTTAAAAACCTTGCCATTGTAATAAGAACATAAGAACATAAGAAATAGGAGCAGGAGTAGGCCATCTAGCCCTTCGAGCCTGCCCCGCCATTCAATAAGATCATGGTTGATCTGAAATGGCTCAGTTCCACTTTCCCACCCTCTCCCCATAACCCTTAATTCCCTTGCCTACCAATATTTCTTGCATTTTTCTATTTCAACAATACATTCATTGATTTGTACATCAAGACAGTCTATATGTGTTAGCGATACCTCCCAATCAGTGCATCTCAGAACAGTTTTTGCTCGGCTCTTACAATCTCTGAATATGTTCCCTACATGTTGTTCTTTTCCTCGCTGTGCTGAAATCAGCATGCAAACCCCTGCCTTAACTCATTCTTTTCCGGGCTTCAGAAGTGTAGAAACTCTTGGCTTCAGTGCTGCTTCAAAGACCTAAATCTGATACCAGCCATCCACTGCTCCCTGATTCAATCATTTATTTTTTTAACCCTGTTGGTGCTCTGTGCTTTGGTACTTGGCCTTTCACTTTGTTTTCTCAAAAAATATATGTGCATATCGATCGTCTGGTGTGCTTTGTATGTTATTGTAGCCAATTTATGCACATATATGGGGATGAGTATCATAAAGAGGCAGCTAGCCTGTCTGCTTATGTGCATGGCAGGGTTGCAATATTGTGATGTACAATGGCTCCATGGTAACAAATGCTCCATGGTAACAAATCTAGGAGCATATGAGACTAAAATGCACATCTATTGCTGGTCAGAAGATAGTACTGGAGGGAAAATTTGCATTTTCATTGTGACTTTCATGACCTTTGGACATCCCAAAATGCTTTCCAGTCATTTAATTACTTCTGAACTGCAGTCACTATGAAAACTTAAGAAACACAGCAGCCAAATTGTACACAGCAAGATCCCACAAACGGCAATTAAATAAATTATCGTAGAATTTCTACAGTGCAGGAAGCCATTCGGCCCTGTCTCTACCAAAGACAATCCCACCCAGGCCCTATCCATGCAAACCAATGTATTTGCCTTACTAATCCCCCTGATACTAAGGGGTAATTTAGCATAGCCAATCAACCTGACCCACACATCTTCGGACTGTGGGAGGAAACCACAGCACCCGGAGGAAACCCACGCAGACACGAGGAGAACGTGCAAACTCCACACAGCCAGTGACCTAAACTGGGAATCTATAATATATTAGATGTTGGTTGACAAGTAGATATTCACTAAGGCACTGAGAGTACTCCCCTGGTCTTCTGCAAAAGAGTATGATGGGATCTTTCACATCCCCTTGAAATGACAGATAGGCTCTTCTGTTTAATGTCTGAATGACATCACTCTGACAATGCAGCACAGCCTTAGTGCTGCACAAAAATCTGTATATACAATGTGATAAAGACTTTAGAGTGGGCTTGGACCAATAACTTTACAGGTAAGAAGGTTATGTTCAGCCATAGCTGACATACTCAGCATGTAGTGGGTCACATTGCTTTTATACTGGATTTCTACCACTGAAATAAATCTTTCTGCTCCGCAGCTCCACATTAGCATTTACGTTCCACTTGAACTGCCTCAGATCCCTCTTCATCCAACCCTACATACCTTCTATTCCTTTCTCCCTCATGTGCTTATCTAATTTCCCCTAATATATGTTATTCACCTCAACTGCATCTTGTAGTAGTATGATCTACATTCTAACCACTCTCCAGTGAAGAGGCTACTCCTGAGTTAGTTATTAGAGTGACAATCTTACATTTGTGATGACAAGTTTTGTTCACAACCACACCTTCTCTATGTTTACTTTTCAAAACGTTTTCATGATCTTAAAAACCTCTATATGGTCAGCCTTCTCCTTTCTAGAGAAAAAGCCCCAAATGTTGTTTGATACTTATTATGTTCCAATTGTTCTTGTGCTGTAATTTTCTTTGTTCTAATTATTATTATACAGTTAAAATGCTACATAAACAGATGCATCGGGAGGAGGATAAGTGACATGTGCGCATACCTTTTCTTCATGGTGGCACAGTGTTTAGCACTAATGCCTCACAAGGATCCGTGTTTGATTCCCGGTTAGGTTCACTGTCTGTGAGGAGTCTGCATGTTCTCCCCATGTCTGCGTAGGTTTCCTCAGGGTGCTCCAGTTTCCTCCCACAGTCCAAAGATGTCCTGGTTAGGTGTGTTGGCAATGCTAAATTTTCCCTCATTATACCCAAACAGGGGCCAGAGTGTGGTGACTAAGGAACTTTCACAGTAACTTCAATGCAATTTTATGTAAGGTAATTGTAATGTATTTGTGATTAATAAATAAACTTTAATTAAACTGTAACAAATAACCAAACAAAAATGCCTCATTTTAGAGAGGAAGAGTTAATAAAGAAAGTAAGCTACAACAAACAAAACCAATGAACTTAAATAATAGTATGACTTACATTATCCACTGGGTCCTCCAATCCTTGTGGTCCCTAATGATCCCGGAAGGCCGCAAGAATGCTGACAAATGCCCTGTGCTCCTTCTTCATAGTCACTCACGCACAGTCAAAATTGGAAAAGAAGCAACCACTGAGATCATGGGCATGACCTTCCACTGGGATTTTCTAGTCCCACCAAAGGCACACCCCGCCTTGTGTTTCCCAGTGTGTAGGGTGGAATCAATGGGAAATCCCAATGACAGTGGCGGGACCAAAAGATCCCACTACTGGTCAATGGCACACTACCTCTCCCCACCAAGAAAAGTGCCATTGGAAAGCCACAGAATCTCAGCGCAAACCTGTATTGGTTAGTGAATGTGTTTACCTTGTCTTAATAAAACCAAGGGGAAGCAATTTCCAGAAGGCGTTCAATAAGGTGCCTCACAAAATGTTGCTGCAGAAGGTTAGGGTACACGGAGTTGGGGGTAAAGTGTTAGCGTGGATTGAGGATTGGTTATCTAACAGGAAGCAGAGAGTTGGAATCATTGGGTGCTTTTCTGGTTGGCGGTTGGTGACTAGTGGAGTGCTGCAGGGATCGGTGCTGGGGCCTCAACTGCTTACCGTTTACATAGCTGATCTGGAGGAGGGGGCTGAGCATAGGGTAACAAAATTTGCTGATGACACGAAGATGAGTGGAAAAGTGAATTGCGTGGAGGGCGCAGAAAGTCTGCAGAGGGATCTGGATAGGCTGAGTGAGTGGGCGAGGACCTGGCAGATGGAGTATAATGTTAGCAAATGTGAGGTTATCCACTTTGGTAGAAACAATAGTAGGAGGGATTATTATTTAAAGGGTGAAAAGCTGCAGCAAGCTACAGTGCAGAGGGACCTGGGGGTCCTTGTGCACAAATCGCAAAAACTCAGTCTGCAGGTGCAGCAGGTGATCAAGAGGCGAATGGAATGTTGGCCTTTATCGCGAGGGCAGGGAGGTCTTGCAGCAACTGTACAAGGCACTGGTGAGGCCGCAACTAGAGTACTGTGTGCAGTTTTGATCCCTTTATTTGCGAAAGAATATATTGGCCTTGGAGGGCGTACAGAGAAGGTTCACCAGGCTGATATTGGAGATGACGGGGTTAGCGTATGAAGAGAGATTGAATAGACTGGGCCTGTACCCGTTAGAGTTTAGAAGGCTGAGGGGGGATCTTATAGAGACTTACAAGATAATAAAAGGGCTAGATCGGGTAGAGGTAGAGAGATTCTTCCTACTTAGAAAGGAAAACAGAACTCGAGGGCACAGCCTCAAAATAAGGGGGAGGCAGTTTAGAACGGAGTTGAGGGGGAACTTCTTCACTCAAAGGGTGGTGAATCTCTGGAATTCTCTGCCCATTGAAGTGGTGGAGGCTACCTCGTTGAATATATTTAAGTCATGGGTAGATAGATTTCTGATAGACAAGGGAATTAAGGGTTATGGGGAGAAAGACAGAAAGTGGAACTGATCCACTTCATATCAGCCATGATCTTATTGAATGGCGGGGCAGGCTCGAAGGGCTAGATGGCCGACTCCTGCTCCTATTTCTTATGTTCTTATGTTCTTATTGGGTTGCTGCAGCCCCATCAAATGAATGAATGTGTCGACAACATCTTCCAAACCTAAGACCTTTACCATCTAGAAAGACAAGATGTATGGGAACATCAACACTTGCAAGTTCCTCTCCAAGCCACTCACCATCCTGACTTGGAACTTCATTGCCATGTCTTCACTGTGGCTGGGTCAAAATCCTGGAACCCCCTCTCTAACGGTCAGAGTTTATCTACACCATATGGACTGCAGCAGTACAAGAAGATAGCCCGCCACCACCTTCTTAAGGATGGGCAATAAATGCTGGTCTAACCACACCGGGCCCTTTTAGAGAGGCACAAGTTACAGAGAAATAAACCACAAAATAAGGAAACCTACAAAATTAGCAAGGTAATTGATCTGAAATGTTAACTGTTTCTCTTTCTACAGATGTAGCCTGACATGCTGAGTATTTCTAGCACATTCTGTTTTTAACTTCAAATCCAGCAAAAAGTGGTTCGAAGGTTTGACAGGGTAAATGCTGAGGGCCTGTTTCCCCTTTCTGGAGAGCCTAGAGCTGGAGTCACAGGCTCAGGATATGGAGTGTACTATTTAGGACTGAGGTGAAGAATTCATTCACTCAGTTGACTGCTGCAGAGAGACATGGAGTGCTCAGTTAACAAATGTCATGGGGGACAGGGCAGGAAAATGCAGTTAAGGCACATAAAAACCCAACTGCTTCACTAATCAGGTTCAGGGAAAGAAATCTGCCTTCCTTCCCTGGTCTGTCCTACACATGATTCCAGACCTAAATTGACCATATCTCTCAACTGCTCTCTGACATGGTCTCTCAGTTATGGGCAATGCACCACCTGCTCAAGGGCAACTAGAGATGGGCAATAAATGCTGCCTTCGACATTGAAGCTCACATCTTTAGAAAAATAAAAAGGAACAAGATCATCAATGATTTATTGAACTGCAGATTTGAGGGACTGCATTGTCTATTACTGTACCTATGTCTTAGTATGTCTCAGTAAGTAGTCTCACAACACCAGATTAAAGTCCAACATGAGCATGAGATTTCAGAGCGCCACTCCTTCATCAGGTGAGTGGGTGTTAGGTTCACAGACAGATGCCGTACCATCTGGCACGGTGGCACAGCAGTTAGCACTGCTGCTTCACAGCTTCAGGGACCTGGGTTCGATTCCCGCCTCAGGTCACTGTCTGTGTGGAGTTTGTACATTCTCCTCGTGTCTGCGTCGATTTCCTCCCACAGTCCAAAGATGTGCCAGTTAGGTGGATTGGCCATGCTAAAATTGCCCTTAGTGTCCTAAGATGCTTTGATTAGAGGGGTTAGTGGGTAATAATATGTAGGGATATGGGGGTAGGGCTTGGGTGGGATTGTGGTCGGTGCAGACTCAATGGGCCGAAGGGCCTCTTTCTACACTGTAGAGTTCTATGATTCTATACAGACTCAAATATATATAGACTCAAACTCAATTACAAGATAACGGTTAGAATGTGAGTCTTAACAGGTAATCAAGTCTTTACAGGTGCAGACAATGCGAGGGGAGAGAGGGTTAAGCACAGGTTAAAGAGATGTGAATTGTCTCAAGCCAGGACAGTTAGTGAGATTTTGCAAGCCCAGGCAAGTCGTGGGGATTACAGATAGTGTGACATGAACCCAAGATGCTGGTTGACACTGTCCTCGTGTGTGTGGAACTTGGCTATAAGTTTCTGCTCAGCGACTCTGCATTGTCGTGTATCCTAAAGGTTGCCTTGGAGAACCCTTACCCAAAGATCAGAGGCTGAATGCCCTTGACTGCTGATGTGTTCCCCTTAAACTTGTGCTGCCAAATAAACCTGTTGGACTTTAACTTGGTGTTGTGAGACTTCTTACTGTGCTTAAACCTAGTCCAATGCCAGCATCTCCACATCAAGTGTTCCCTGACAGGAAGGGAACACTCCTGCCTGCTGTCTTATCAGCTCTTAAGGTTATTTCTAACGCTCTTTCTTTCGCTCTAATCTATTTTGATGCAAGTAATAATATTACTGAGAAGATTTTGTGGCAAAGTGATAACATCCCTTTCCCTAGACAAGAAGCTCTGGGCCTCTGAAAGAGGTGATGAAGGAGCAGTGCTTCAAAAGCTAGTGTTTTTTGCTACCAAATAAACCTGTTGGACTTTAACCTGGTGTTGTGAGACTTCTTCCTCTGAAAGAGGAGGAGGAGGAATAATGCGGCCATCAGTGTTCACTTCCCACCAGTTAATGCTTCTTTTGAGAGTAACCAAATAAATTAAATCAATAGATTGAGGGATGAATTAAAAGGCAGCTCCTGGAAGGAATACAGCTTCAGAATAATGAGAATCTCAAACAGGACTTAAAACATCAAAACAAAATATGATTAAAGGGGTCATAGAATCACAGAATCCCTCCAGTGCAGACGGAGGCAATTCGGCCCATCCAGTCTACATTGACTCTTATCCAGGCTTACTTCATAACCCCCTATATTTTCTCCCTTAATGCCCCTAAGCTCTATATCTTGGGACACGAAGGGCAATTTCTCAAAACCCATCCACCTAACCTGCGCATCTTTGGACTGTGGGAGGAAACAGGAGTACCCAGAGGAAACCCATGTGGAGATGGGGAGACAGTGCAAACTCCACAGTCACTCGAGGCTGGAATCAAACCTGGGTCCCTGGCACTGTGAGGCAACAGTGCTACAGTTGAAATAGAATAAGGGTCTAGTTATAATACTAGCCAAATTGACCCAGATCCCTGACGCTGTGATGCAGCAGTGCAAACTACTGTGCCATGGTATCACACCTACAATAAAACAGTTATCATGGAAGGCCTTGATGGTGCCAGTGGATACCTGGCAAGCAGATGTAGGAGCAGGAAAGAGGAGCAGATAACTGCCCACTGACTGCAACTAGCCCATCAGTCACGCAGGGCATTCTGTGGTGCCTTTCTCATGAAGGGTGGGGGAGGAGGTGGCTGCTGCTCTTGGGGGGGGGGGATGTTGGGGAGGGACAGTGGAGGGGAGAGGAGGCAGTTGGTGGACAGGAAGCAGTTGCTACACTGTGGGAGGGAGAGGGGAGGGCAGTTGGTGGAGGGGGAGGAGCAAAAGGGGCTGCTGCACAGAGGGCAGTGAAGAGGTGGGGCAGTTGGCAGAGGGGAGGGGGCAGTTGGTGGAGGGGGAAGGGGCGAGCAGTTGCTGCACTGTGGGAGGAGGAGGGGAGGGCAGTTGGGGGAAGGGGAGGTTGCTGCACAGGAGGTAGTATGGGGATGGGGACAGTGTAAGAAGTCTCACAACACCAGGTTAAAGTTCAACAGGTTTATTTGGTAGCAAAATCCACTAGCTTTCGGAGTGCTGACCCTTCATCAGGTAAGTGGGAGTTCCACTCACAAACAGGGCACATAAAGACACTAACTCAATTTACAAACTAATGATTGGAATGCGAGTCTATACAGGTAATCAAGTCTTAAAGGTATAGACAATGTGAACGGAGACAGCGTTAAGCACAGGTTAAAAAGATGTGTATTGTCTCCAGACAGGACAGTTAGTGAGATTTTGCAAGTCCAGGCAAGTTGTGGGGGTTACACATCGTGTGACATGTACCCAAGATCCCAGTTGAGGCCATCCTCATGTGTGTGGAACTTGGCTATGAGTCTCTGCTCAGCAACTCTGCTGTCGTATGTCATGAAGGCCGCCTTGGAGAACATTTATCGAAGATCAGAGGCCAAATGCCCGTGACCGCTGAAGTGTTCCCCAACAGGAAGAGAACACTCTTGCCTGGTGATTATCAAGCAGTGTTCATTCATCCGTTGTCGTAGCATCTGCATGGTCTCCCCAATGTACCATGCTTCGGGACATCCTTTCCTGCAGCGTATCAGGTAGACGACGTTGGCCGAGTTGCAAGAGTATGTACAGTGTACCTGGTGGAAGGTGTTCTCACATGAAATGATGGCATCCGTGTCGATGATCAGGCACGTCTTGCAGAGGTTGCTGTGGCAGGGTTGAGTGGTGTTGTGGTCCTGTTCTCCTGAAGGCTGGGAAGTTTGCTGCGGACAATGGGTCTGTTTGAGGTTGTGCAGTTGTCTGAAGGCAAGAAGTGGGGGTGTGGGGATGGCCTTGGCAAAATGTTCGTCTTCATCAATGGCATGTTGAAGGCTCCAGAGAAGATGTTGTAGCTTCTCCGCTCTGGGGAAGTACTAGATAATGAAGGGTACTCTGTCCACCGTGTCCCGTGTTTGTCTTCTGAGGAGATTGGTGCGTTTTTTCGCTGTGGCACATGGGAACTGTTGATCGATGAGTCGAGCGGTATATCCTATTCTCATGAGGGCATCTTTCAGAGTCTGGAGGTGTCTGTTGCGATGCTCCTCATCTGAGCAGATCCTGTGTATACGGAGGGCTTGTTTAATGTGTTTCGGGTGGAAGCTGGAGAAGTGGAGCATCGTGCAGTTATCTGTAGGCTTGCAGTACAGTGAAATGCTGAGGTGACTGTCCTTAATGGAGATGCATGTGTCCAAGAATGCAACATATTCCAGAGAGTGGTCCAGGGTGAGTCTGATGATGGGATGGAACTTGTTGATGTCATCATATAGTTGTTTCAGTGATTGTTCACCATGGGTCCAAAGGAAGAAAATGATGTTGTTGATCGTCCATTGTCATCAATGAGGACCTCAACACCATTAGTCATTTTGAGGCTGGTTATGGTGTGTCCGAAGATGACTGATCAGGCCAATTCGGGCATGGAATGTCCTGGCATATATTGGACAGACTTGTGTAGACACTGTAGTTGTTGCGCTGGTTGCTCTGGACTTGTGCAACTCACGCTTAAGTTGAGCTTCAACAATACACCTTGCTTCGTGAGCTTGACAGCCTTTGTGGATGAGGCAGTGCGAGCTAGGGTGGTTTTGTGCCAGTGTTTCCCAGGTGGTCGTATCAATGTCAAGCGACTTCAGGGAGGCCTTGAGTGTGTCTCTGAAATATTTCTTCTGCCCTCCATGTGAGCGTCTTCCAGCAGAGAGTTCCCCAAAAAGGAGCTGCTTCAGTATGCGCTCATCTGACATACAGATGACATGACCTGCCCACCGGGTCTGCGCTCTCATCAGCAGTGCGTGGACTGACGGTAGATTTGCTCTAGAGAGAACTTCAGTATCTGGTACTTTGTCTTGCCAACAGATGCGTAATATTCTGCAACGACAAGTCATGTGGAAATGATTGAGCTGTCTCGCACACCTTCGATACACAGTTCACGTTTCACAGGAATGTAGGAGGATAGTGAGGACCATGGCACTATAGACCTTCAGTTTTGTTACTAGGCTGATTCCTTGACGTTCCCATACAGTGGATCGCAGTCTACCGAAAGCAGAGCTCGCCTTTGCTATTCTGCAGTTAACTTCAGTGTCAATAGTCACTGCTTGGTAGAGGATGCTGCCAAGATAAGTGAACTGGTCCACTGCCTGTAGTTTCTGCCCTTTGATTGTGATTATGGGTTCTGTGTACGGTGCATGAGAAGCGGGCTGGTGCACGACTTTGGTCTTTTTAATGTTGATGGTGAGTCCAAAGTTGTCACAAGCCGTGGAAAATTTGTCCATACTGACTTGCATCTCTGTATGATTGTATTTCTTGTATGCTCTGAAGCAGCATACAGGGCGCAGTCATCAGCAAAGAGGAAATCTCTCAGAACAATCTCTTTCACTTTGGTAATAGCTTGAAGCCCTTCAGGTTGAAGAGTTTCCCATCCACTCTGTACTTGAGGCTGATTCCAGCAACACTTGTCCTGGAAAGCATCATTCAGCATGGCAATAAACATCATGCTGAACAGTGTGGGTGCAAGCACACAGCCCTGTTTGACGCCACTGGTGACCGGGAATGCCTCAGAGGATTCTCCACCATCCAGTACTCTGGCCACCATGGAACTGGGTACCATCTGAATGAATTTGGGAGGGCAGCCGAACTTTGTTATGATCCGCCACAGGCCTTGTCAGCTTACAGTATCGAAGGCCTTTGCAAAGTCAACAAAGGTTGTGTAGAGCTTGCGATTCTGCTCCTGACACTTCTCCTGAACTTGGCGCGCAGCAAAAATCATGTCAGTAGTCCCACGATCTTTGCGGAAGCCACACTGACTTTGGAAGCAGACTCAGCTCCAGATGAGCAACCAGACGATTTAGCAGGACTCTTGCAAGGGTTTTTCCTGTGACGGAGAGCAGCGAGATTCCTCGGTGGTTGTCGCATACTTGCCGATTGCCCTTCCTCTTGTAGATGGAAGCATCTTTTAAGTTCCTGAGGAATGGATCCTTGCTCCCAAAAGGACTGGAACAACTCAGTGAGCTTCTCGATAAGTGCAGGGCCAGCAGCTTTATATAATCTATAAAGCGCTCCACCATATGGGAACGTCGAGGAGTCAGCCCAGCAACAAAACTGAAGGTCTACGGTGCCGCGGTACTCTGCGGGTACGGCATCTGCCCCTGGGGCTTTGCCACTGGATAGCTGGCTGACAGCTTTCGTGACTTCTGCTACTACCGGTACATCATCCATGGCGCTGTTGATATCAACCTGGGGAGTCCTGTCTATTGCCTCATCGTTAATAGATGACGGTCGGTTGAGGACGGCTTCAAAGTGTTCAGCCCATCTCTGCAGGATCTGAGCCCTCTCTGTAATGAGAGTTGTACCATCTGTACTCAGGAGGGGGGAACTCCCGAGAGATTGAGGTCCATGGAGAGTGTTGAGGGCTTCATAGAACTATTTTAAGTCATTTCTGTCAGCGTGTCCCTGTATTTCATCTGCCTTGGCGCTCAGCCAGGCATCCTGCATTTTACACAGTTTATTCTGGACTGTCCTGCGAGCACTGGTAAAAGCATTTTTCTTGGCAGCTGAAGATGGGTCGTTCTGACAGGCCAGATAAAGACAGTTCTTTTCAACAAGTATCTCCTCATCATTCTCATCAAACCAATCATGCTGCTTGCGGGTGGAGGGCCCCAGCGTCTTCAGCACAGATGTATGGATAGCATCCCTGAAGCGTTCCCAGTCGACCTCGGCGCTGCCTGCGAGAGGTGTAGGTCAGCAAGCTTGATTTCTAAGTCTTCAGCCAGTGTTGAAGCTATGCTGGCGTTCTTTAGCTTGGCAGCATTGATTCTTTTCATAACCTCGCTTCCTCGTGGTCACCTCTTGGGTCTGAAGCGGAGCCTCATTTTGGAGACAATGAGCCTGTGATCGGTCCAGCAGTCAGCACTACACATGGCCTTGGTCTCTCTGACATCCTGCCTGTCTTTTCTCCTGACAATGACATAGTCGATAAGATGCCAATGCTTAGAGCGGGGGTGCATCCAGGAGGTCTTGTTACGGGTAGGCAGACGGAAGGTTGTGTTGGTGATGACGAGGTCGTGTGCTGCACAGGTCTTCATTAAGAGTAGGCTGTTACTGTTACACTTGCCCACTCCATGCCTCCCAATGACTCCCTGCCAGATTGCAGAGTCACACCCTACTCTTGCATTGAAATCGCCAAGATCAGCTTGTCGGTACTGCTCACTGCTGACAGTAGGGTGTCTAGTTCTTCGTATAACTTGTCTTTCATCTCGTCCAGGTTGTTCATTGTGGCACTGATCAGGGTGGCTTGACTTCTGTTCTGTAGCGGAAGCTGTAATGTCATAAGCCAGTCATTCACACCCTTGGGTAGACTATCAAGTTTCCAAACAAGGTGACTCCTGATGGCCAATCCAACTCCAGCATCACGACGCTCATCGCTGCTGCAACCGCTCCAGGAAAAAGTTTATCCACCTCCAGTTTCAGTCAATTGACCTACGTTGGCAAGATGGGGTTCGCTCAGGGCTGCAATGTCAGTGTTGTATCTTGCAAGTTCTCTGGCAACTAAGGCTGTTCTTCTCTCTGGTCTGTCTGTAGGGTTGTCCAAAAGCGTGCGCATGTTCCAAGTGCCAATGGTGAGTGGTGTCACCTTGTGTTTTATTTTGTGTATTCAACCGCAAGATGGGATCCCCGCCAGCTGCGGTAAACTGGCCAGGGTGTAGTGAAGCAGGCAATGTTTGGGGCACCTCTTCTAGCCCCTTCCTCATTCTACAGCGGTGAGCAGTGTGTTCGTGAAGAGGACTGCTCAGTCGCCCAGGTAGACGACGAGTTCCACTGCTGCTTCGGTCAGCGGAAAATGACCACGAGACCTGAGCCGCCTGCATGCAGGTCCATGACTACAGCTCCCAGTGCATCCACACCTGCTGCTTCGTCGCTCGCCCATCACCACAGAGCTTCAAAGGTTGAACAGGACACTGACGATGATGACGATAGTGTTGAAACTAGCACTTGATTTGGATTAAAGTGAGGCAGAGTTGTGCAGCGTCATCCTCACTCTCTCTTCCCAATTCCCATCTAGATCCAGTGATAAGATAAGGGTCAAGACGGCTGGAAGTGGGACTAGGCACAGTGGATGACCAGGATGTCTTCTGTGTCTTGTCCTGCTCTTCGCGTTCCACGACGCTTGCAGAGACCGCCTTCTTGACCGTTGGACCTTCCATTGGTCTCGTCCGCTCAATCCGCCGGACTCTGTCTTCACATGCTGGGATATTCAACTCCCTAGCTCACCGAGGGTTGAGACCCGTCGGCTACCCTCACCTGCTTTAGCTGGCGAAGCCGTTGCCCGGGGTGTAGCCACTGTCATATGCAAACAGCTACGGGGAGCCAGAGGTGAGAGCTGAGTGCCAGGTGGGGACAAAAGATGGATAAACCACCCTGAAAGGACGCGACATGTTCCCCCACCAAAGGTACTATCCCTCCCTGATACCCCATGCACACCCAATGACACGTCGTCATCGATGTATCTAGTGTATAGCATCGGTTGAAGGTCCTGTGCAGTGAAGAGGTCTTGTTCAAACCTATGCGTGAAGATGTCGGCTGATATGAAGTGGATCAGTTCCACTTACCCACCTGCTCCCCATAACCCCTAATTCCCTTATCTATCAGAAATCTACCTACCCATGACTTAAACATATTCAATGAGGTAGCCTCCACCTCTTCAATGGGCAGAGAATTCCAGAGATTCACCACTCTCTGAGTGAAGAAGTTCCTCTTCAACTCTGTTCTAAACTGCCTCCACCCCTTATTTTGAGGCTGTGCCCTCTGGTTCTGGTTTCCTTTCTAAGTGGAAAGAATCTCTCTACCTCTACCCTATCTCGCCCTTTCATTATCTTGTAAGTTTCTGTAAGATTCCCCCTCAGCCTTCTAAACTCCAATGAGCACAGGCCCAGTCTATTTAATCTCTCCTCATAAACTAACCCCCTCGTCTCCAGTGTCAACCTGGTGAACCTTCTCTGTACTCTCTCCAAGGCCAATATATCCTTTCGCAAATAAGGGGACCAAAACTGCACACAGTACTCCAGCTGCGGCCTCACCAGTGCCCTGTACAGTTGCAGCAAGACCTCCCTGCTTTTATATCTTATCCCCCTCGCGATAAAGGCCAACATTGCATTCGCCTTCTTGATCACCTGCTGCACCTGCAGACCGGGTTTCTGTGATTCATGCACAAGGACCCCCAGGTCCCTCTGACTGTAGCATGCTGCAACTTTTCACCATTTAAGTAATATTCTATCCTACTATTATTTCTTCCAAAGTGGATAACGTCACATGCAGACACTATGACTACGGATGAATGAACACCACTCAATAATCACCAGACAACAGTGTTCTCTTCCTGTAGGGGATGCTTCAGCGGTCGCGGGCATTCGACCTCTGATCTTCAGGTAAGCGTTCTCCAAGGTGGCCTTCACGACACACGACAACGCAGAGTCGCTGAGCAGAGACCGATAGCCAAGTTCCGCACACGAGGACGGTCTCAACCGGGATTTTGGGTTCATGTCGCACTATCTGTAATCCCCACGACTTACCCGGACTTGCAAAATCTCACTTACCGTCCTGTCTGGAGACAATACATAAAGACCCGCATGCCAATCATTAATTTGTAAATTGAGTTAGTGTCTTTATATGCCCTGTTGTGAATAGAACTCCCACTCACCTGATAAAGGGGCAGTCCTCTGAAAGCTAGTGGATTTTGCTACCAAATAAATCTGTTGGACTTTAACCTGGTGTTGTGAGACTTCTTATAGTGTTCACCCCAGTCCAACGCCGGTACCTTCACATCATATTGGGCACAGAAGGGAGGGTGGCAGTTGATGGATGGGAGGGGGCAGTTGCTGAAGGAGGAAGCGGCAGTCGGGAGAAGAGGGCAGTTAGTGGGGGGGAAGAGGGGAGGGGGCTGCTGAACAGGGGATGGTATGAGGGGAGGGGAACCGTTGGCAGAGGCTGGCACAGGTGGAGGGGGAGGGGCAGCTGCGGTGGGGGAGGGTCATGATGCGGAGATGGGCAATGGTGACGGTCGGCAAAGGGGGTGGGGCCGGCTGGCCCTATAAAGTCTACGTCACAAGGGGGTGTGGCGCGGTTTAAAGGGCGGCCTGTGAGTGGTGGTGCTGCAGTCTGTGTCCGCGCGACAGGAAGTGAGCGCGTTACCGGGCAACGGGGGCGAGGGGCAGGAGAGCGCGCGAGCGTTACTGGGGCAACCTGGCACTGCGGGGGCGGGGCACGATCGAGTGAGCGAGCGGAGGCCGGCAGCATCACCCCTGGCAACGGCGGAGCGAGGCGGCGGGCAGTCGCGGCTGGAGCGCGGCCGCAGCTTGAGTGGGTGGAGGATGCGGCCGGGCGTGAGGGAGGAAGCGCTGCTGTTGGCCCGCGACTACCTGCAGCACTGCCTGAGCCCGGCACGGGAGCCCCGGCCGCCCAGCAGGACGGCCTTCACCCTCCGCAAGGTGGCCGACCAGATGGTGGAGGAGCACCAGGCCGCCTTCAGCAACATGAAGAGCCGCTTCGACAACGGCCTCCAGATGGCGGCCAGGCCGCGGAAGGCGGCGGCCGGGCCCGAAGGAGAAGCAGCAGCAGCAGTGGTCTCGTCGGGCCCGGCCCGGGAGGAGACCAACATCGCCACGGCGGCGGCCGCGGCCGACTTCCTGCGCCGGGTGGTGGAGGAGATGTCGGCCGACGAGAAGATGAACTGGGGCCGGGTGGTGAGCATCTTCGCTTTCGCCGGGGTGCTGGGCCGCCACCTGAGGGACTCGGGCATCGTCATGAGCCCGGAGGCCGGCCCCAACCCTGTGGACTCGCTGGCGGAGAGTGTGGCCAACTACCTGGGCAAGGAGCGGCGGGAGTGGATTGAACAGAACGGGGGCTGGGTGAGTTGAGTGCCGGGGGCCCGGGCGGCTCCCCAGGGCCTGGCCTTGGCTACGAAACTACATGTGTCTCTTTATAGAATGGATTCTCCCCCTTCTCTCCTATTGCTGCCAAGAGCTGGGGACATTGGCCACACAATCTAGTGAAATAGGGATGTGATATTGAGAGCCCCACCCTGCAGACCAGTTAAATGTTGGGAATTGGGAGCTTGAAGGGGTTTTTATAGATGTAATTTTTGAGGACTTGCTTAAAGTTTATTTATTAGTGTCACCAGTATAGGTTTACATTAACACTTAGGTTTCTGATCTGCGTCGTGGCAAGTGGCGGCTGACTTGAACAATGGCTGAGATGCCTCTCACATTGAAGGCGAACTAAAAGGTTGATCACATATGTGCTCCCTCGTCCCTTGTTGTTGACAGTAAGGTGGCAGATGCTGATGTCCTGGGAATAACATAATCCTCTAGCTTTTCACAAGGCAAACCAGACAAAAGATTGGGGTAACTGCATCTCGTTCTCCTTTCCTTTATGAACCTGCTCCACCCCCTATTAGTTCAACATTTTAAACCATTCGGGTTTTCACCCAGCCTTTTGAGGGTCTGAGGATGGACAAATTGTGCTGGACAAATTTAGCCTGAACTAAAGCAGTTGGTATTGCATTTCTGCCCATTCCTATCCTACAGTTATGGTTTTCATTTTGAAATTATTTTACCCAAGAAAGGTGCGCTGCATATTCCAAATCCCTTCTTTTTAAAATGTCACTAGGCTATTCCTTGGCTTTTGCTCTAACTTTACTTATCCCATACATCTTTCAATATGTGCTACTACAGCATAAAACAGGAATGTTATAGAAAAATGATCTAGATTTAGGGATTTGTACTGAAAATGCCAAGTTGATACTGATCCAGTACATGAGAGGATAAAGATCCTAAAATGATGAGTAGATTTGAGGCAATTTTTTAAACTGTTGTCACATGCTGGACTTTAATCTGGTTGACAATTTGAGAATTCAGCTCTTTACATAAAAATTGCTTCTGTGCGTTAAGTGAACTACATAAGCATGTTGATGAAGAAAACTGCTTCAAGTAGTATGGGCCAGGCAAATTTACATAGACATCTGGCAGGCGATACATAAATACACCAGCTGGGCTTATGCATACACAATGCATGATATTGAATGTGGATCTTGTAGCAAACACAGCTGCTTGTCGTCGTCCCTGTTTTCTGAATGGAACTGTGCTATGCTTGGCCTTTAAAACCTGTGAGAGCGCACGTCTCTTCTAATTTTATGAAATTTGCGCACCTTTTTGCGACAATCTGAAAAGCTAAATAGAGCTCAAACATTTTCCAAACAAGTACTCTTGAAAATGTTCCCACTTATAATTCACCCTTAATTGATTCTGATGATTAATACATTCTGTTTTGGTGAGGTACCTTATTGAAATGTGTATCCAATATATAGAGTGGAGATAATAGTGAATGTTTGAAGGTATTATAGTTTAATTAGCTTGATTGCACCGTGGACAATGGTTCTTTTTAAAAATCCACCTGAGCATTGTAAGTCTTTGAAAAAGCTGTAGCATCACTGTTTTTCTGGGTATCTGCAGAAGGGGGAAACTACAAGTTTAAAATGCATAATTAGCACAGTTCTGAAAGACAAGGTCATTTGTTCTTTTTGTCATGTAGTTTTTGTCTTTATATTTCACTGAGAACAAGTCCCATCATATGTTAAATCCTATAATAGTTACTCTTCTGTTGTTCTTAAATCTCTGCCTCTATAAAATATGTTCTTGAGATTGATTCCAATTTTCCATTGGCAATGAATGTATAAAGCTACCTTGCTAAATAAATGTGGTAAACCTGTTCTTCCTTTGTTTTAACAGGAGGGATTTCTCAGATTCTTTGGCAGTGATGACCATTGGCAAGAGTCAACAATACGCAATATGCTGATAACAGTTGCTGGGTTTGGCATAGCTGGGTTAGCTTGCCTTCTTGCTGTCCGATAGACTGATGCATCATACCAATTGGAACAGTTAACATCCGAGAAGAGAGACCTTTCTCATGCACCACTTTTTTCATTTTTATATCTCCATTTCCAAGGTATTTTTAAAGGTCACCATCCTGTGGGACAGAACAGGAAGAAATATGGAGATTCTCAAAACTTTTGTCTGCAGTTCTGCTAGTGTTACATTTTGTACACTTTTAAATTTCTTTTAATATACTGCCTACAACACAATATGAAGTATCATTTAATGTTTTTAATAGGTGTTGTGTGAAGAATGGGCATAAAAGCCCTTGTTATGGTTTTGGTTGTGGGTGAGCTGTGGACATTAGAATCTTTTCTACACCCAAATCTGAGAGTCACAAAGAATTGCACTAACTTGTTTAGTAATCCAGATTTGGGCAAAGTATATCCACCATCCATTGGATGTTTTCCTGTTTCAGTGCAAGAAACTCATGCATACAGATGTGTGATTGTAAATATATACACACCATGTGCCTGAGTCTTATAGTTTGAAAGGTTTTTGTGTGCCCTGACTAATTGAATCTATTACCTTGGTTTGGCCTTATGGTTGCTAAATAATGTTCATAACTAATTTGTTCAGTATGGCGACTCTGACCTCATTAATGTTGGCCTTTCAGACATAATCATTGTAATTTTATAAACCATGTCACAAATATAGCATTTCCATATTTATGTACAGTGTAAACATTGAAAAAGCCAAAATATTGCAAATAGTAATTTGACTTTATTTGTAAGAACAAGTGTTACTAATTCTGTACTGTATCAAAGGTGTATTCTAAAAATACATCGTACATGCAGGTCAGAATTTTGAACACAGCTCAATTGTGGTCAAGAAAGAAAATAACCTAAACGTGATGCCATTGGCAAGGTTACAATTTAAATGCCCCATCATATGTTAAATCCTATAATAGTATTTAATTTTAAGTATAGAAAAGCATTTACAATGCTGTGGACTTGAGCAGCTTTTTGAAGAGCTCATTTTTACCTATGGTGGGGTGAGCATTTATCTTGTGCATGAAACTATTAATATATTGATATTCGTTTATTGTATTCTTTGGGATATTCTCAGACATGGGATGTTGAAATCGTTTTTTGGCTTAATGGCAATCAACAAAAATCTGTCGTGCCCTCTTTGAAAGAATAGTGGTAAAGGAGGAAGCATTACTTCTTCAGCTTCCTGTATATAACATTGTTTTTGCTATTTTTCACCTCCAGCTATATGTAGCTTTTATTTTGAGCTGTTAAATACTTTAGGGTATAATGTTTGAATATTCTATAGTTGAGAACAAATTTTGTATTGTTAAATATTAATAACGTGCCTTGTCAAAATATCTTTCAGCTTGAAAGTCTTAATGGGGAAGTTCCCCAAATATGGTGTGCTCGTCTGCTGAATAGTTGGTTGTGACTGAGCAAGCTGTAATGTTGAAATGACACCAATGAAACTGAAATTCTGAGGCCCAATGTGCTAATGTTTGATTACTTGGTTTTATTTGTATATTCCAAAGTTTATATTAGAACACATTTTTCCTTGGTTTTGTATGATTCTGTGGGTACTAGCTGAAGCTACTGGTTCTGATGATTAAAGCCTTGTAAGAGGAGGAAAGCCATGGAAAAATATAAGGAGTGAATGGGGTCAAGGCAGGGGCCACCAAGAGTGAAGTGATGAAATTCACTGATGCTCAAGAGCCCAGATGAGGGGTGAGGCCATGGAGTGATTGGAAAATGAAGATGCGTGCAAGGTGAAGAGGGGACAGGACTTGTGTGACCAGAACATGGACTGTAGAGGTACGAATAACATAAGAGTGCACAGAGGGTTGAATGCTAAATGGTCACAAGTAACAAAGGCATGGAAAACGTTGCAGCTGCTGAGCTGAGATGGACAAAGTTAGGTGCTTTAATGGATCTGGAAATAAACTGTTGTAATGGCTGGAATGAGGTTTACAGCTTATCTTGAACAAATGTAATACCAAGGTTATGAACAGACTTACTTGATAGTTTTCCAAGAGAAGGATGGGATTGGTAACTAGGAATGACGTTTGGAGTGGGGATGTGTAATGTAAATCAATGGCTTTGGTCTCCCTCATACTTAATGAGTGGTATTTTTTCTGGCCCCTAACCTTTCCCCTTGTATGTCTTTTTTGCTCTCCTCCCCACGCTGCTGCAGTATATTTGCTTTTGTAGTTTTTGGGCATGAATTATAGGAGGCATGAATGCCAATCTGTATTTTGCCACTCCAGTTCAACACTTTTCCTGTTCATTGCTGAAACCCACTGATCAAGTGTATGGTTGCATTAAAGGCTGCATTTTGTGATTACTGAAATCTTGGCAGAATTGAATGTGTTGAATGCATGAAACCATGCAAACCTGCTTGCAGGAATCCTTGGATAATGTGGGAGTAATGGCAGTAGTCTTGTACTAAAATAGCCCATATGGTTTAATAGCCCATTTGTGTGCCATTCCTCTAGGTTAATGTCATAAAACTCAGGAAAGCATTGGATTCAGTGAGTTTGAATTGACCTTGCACATGCTCTTCTTCCCCCCCCCCCCCCCCCCCTTGCCCTTTTTTTTGAGCCTTTTCACTTTTTTATTTCAAATTTCCACCATACCAGTGATGGTGCTTTCTTACTGTCTTTGAACCTTGGAGGAAGAGGGGAGAGAGACAGACAGGCACATCTTGCTTCTTTCAGAACCAAGCAGCAAACTGAAAGAGAAACCAGGTATCTTTCCTGCAAGCTTAGCTCCTTCCATTAGCATATGCCTCACTCCCTGTCAATGAACTGAATCAAAATCAACTCTGAATCCAAGAACATTAACTTTCTTTAGACAAACACACCATTAGCTAAAGTGAGTCATTACCCTCCACTCTCAGCATGCAGCTATATGTTCTTTCAGACAAATCAACTTCTTGCAACAAAATACTACCTCTAAGAAATATGTTTCATCTTTCTTTCTTTAACAGGCACAGTATCATCCCAGAAATTTGGATAAATGCAATAACTGCCCCATGAACCTTTTTAAGGCTTAATTGCTGCTAGGACTACTTGGTTGTAGACCTCATTGCAGCTGTGGTTCAAACAATGACTGAAGGAATACCTAATCCAAAGAAAGATAAGGACCTTGCTTCCAGAGACACTTAAAAGGTCAAAGTAGGAATATTTGGTAATGATTGCCTGTACCCACATAGAGCAAAAATTGGACACTAAGCCTGGTTTTACCATTGCTGACTTCCACATCAATAACACATCTCACAGTCTGCTTGAATAGCATTCTATCCTTTAGGGTAAAGCTCCATGTCCACTTCCATCCATGTACTGAATCTTTCCAGTCATAAATGTAAATTGTGACAGTTGAAGACGAGCTTGCATATTCTGTGTAAAATCTCTTGGGTTTATTTGGAAGTGGAAAATTTTATTGCTGAGAAGTTTATTATGAATGTGGACACAGCAATCTAATGGAAATATAAAAATAATGGATTGCATCCACATCTGTTTGCCTCTCAGCATGATACCCCAGTCCAGCTGACTTCCTGTGTGGAATGCAACAATAGCTGAACTAGGTTGTGCTACTAAAAAAATAACTAAACAGTTGTTGCAATTGGTCAATGGGACTTGGAGCTGAAGACAAGTCCATGCATCTGCACAAAAAGCAAAAACTCAGGGTGCAAGAAAGACAGGGAGAGAGATTTTAATGAAAAGCGAGAGGACAAGTTAAAAATGAACCAAGGTCCATTGTCCCATGTGCTTCTTGCCCCCTCTTAACTGCCCTGTCTAGTCTGGTCATGCTTTGTTTATAGCACCCATTAACAGTGTACCCTCCAATTCATTTGGAATGGAATGCATACTTTAGACTTTATCTCCATGCAACAGTTTCAATCAAATTTTGAATATAACCAGTGGGGTTTTTAAGTGGTATTTTGTTTGCCATTATAGGAACGTAAACCAAATGTATGTCCCTAAAAGAAACTGGTTAAAAAGCCTGTTTCAGTTGATCGCAAATAAATGAGAGGGATTCTTTGCCACATTTGATTAAGGCAATGTGGTAGCATTCAAATTCCAATCACTGCCAGACAATCAGAAATACTAAATGGCAACTGGTCACCTCCCAGAAGACAAGACTTGAAGCTATATTCCTAACCAGGAAAAAATTTTCTCAGCTGCATAGTTGCATATATATTAAAACATATGGAAGAGGCTTCCCTTATGCTATTTTGTTTTTCTTTCTCCTCCTTACTCCCCTTAATTGTTGTACATGGGGAACTGAGCAGCAAGGGGAATTTTCAGTGTCAGCGTATAAAAAAAATGAAGAGGAAGCTTGCGCATAGAGCTCATTCAGATCTCATAGTCATACAAGAATGTTTCAAGATCTATAACCAAACCAACTCTTAAGGACATGCATGATTTTTGGGCAATTATGGTTTGAAGTGCAGGAGAATTTTGATCAAACACATTCCTTTAATCCACAAATTCCAGTAAACACTGGAAGGAAACATCACAGCAAAAACAACATTGGCATCTAAACCATTGTCATAGACTCCCAATAATGAACCCTGCCCAAGATATTAACTTTCCTTTTAAAGAAAGATGTACACATGCAATATTATTCCTCACTGTGTTTTGCAGCTTTTATTGTCAACAGCAGAAAGCAATTGTTATCTACTTTGTATATATTTCTTTAAAATACAAATGTAATAACATTATGTTCCTTCTGGGGTAAGATGTGCATTGTGAACTTGGCATCACCCCACCTCTTGTACCTTTCTACTGCCTCTAACTTATCAGACCTGATTACTACAATCTAGACAGACCCTCCAGTGCAATATTGTGCTATGCTATTTGAGTTCCATCATTCAGATGAGCCATTAAACTGAGGCCATGTATGCACTCATTATATAAAATACCCCAAGGCATGCTTCAGAGTAAGGGGATTAACCCCAGAGATCCCTCATCAGCATCACAAAAACAAACTGCTGAACTCCAAGCAGAATGGATTTTGATCCACTGATCAGCCTCTATCCAATCAATGGGCACATACATGTTCATCAAAACAAGGCCTTGGTATCTGGGATGTATATTTTCTACTACCTGTGGCATCAGTGAGCACTACCGGTGTCACGTAACCAGAAAATGTATAAGAATGAGCAAAAAATGTTTTATTTTTGGCACAGCTGACTTTGGTGGGTGGGGGGTGGTGGAGGAGGGAGGGAGATGATGTATATTTTTAACTGGTTCTTCAGATGGGAGTAAAGCCACATTTTATGAAATAAAGATTGCATTCGTATAGCACCTTTCATGACTAAATGCTTTATGGTCAATGAAGTACTTTCAAAATGTAGTCACTTTTATGTAGGAAATAACAGCAGCCAATTTGCACATAACAGGCTCCTATAAACAAATGTGCAATGACCAATTTTTTTTTTAATTGAGGGTTAAATATTGGCCTGGACATTAAGGATACTTCCCCATTGCTTCAAAATGGTGCCATGGGATATTTCATATCCATCTGAGAGGGTAGACTTGACCTCAATTCAAAGTCTTAAGAACATAAGAAATAGGAGCAGGAGTAGGCCATCTAGCCCTTCGAGCCTGCCCCGCCATTCAATAAGATCATGGCTGATCTGTCGCTGCTCAGTTCCACTTTCCCGCCCTCTCCCCATAACCCTTAATCCCCTCTCTTATCAAAAACCCATCAACCCGCGTCTTAAAAATATTTAGCGAGGCAGCCTCCACCACTTCAACGGGCAGAGAATTCCAGAGATTCACCACCCTTTGAGTGAAGAAGTTCCTCCTCAACTCCGTTCTAAACCGCCCCCCTTTTATCTTGAGGCTGTGCCCCCTAGTCCTGCTGTCTTTTTTGAGCGGGAAGAGTCTCTCCACCTCTATCCTATCCATCCCATTCATCATCTTATAGTCTTGATCAAGGACAGCACTTGCAATGATCTTGGAGCACAATTATACTGGTGTTAGCCTGGATTTGTGCACTCATCCTGGAGTGGAACTTGAACCTTTAATCTGACAAGAGTGCTATCAACTGAGCCACATAGCACGCATCTCTAGCAGCTCTGAATATGGTAGTGGGCCTACAGTGCTGCTATAATCTTATGATGATGACTCTTCCATGTTTGACTTGGGGAAGTATAAAATAGTGACCCACTAATATAATGGGGGATGTTGAGATTATGGTGTTTCCACAGTATTACTGCTCTGTCTTCTATGACAGGGTCACAGGGCAGTAAAATCCTATCACATTGCTGTGATACGTGGTAGAATGTAACATTACAGTGCAGTACAGGTCCTTCAGACCTCTGTTGCATTGACCTGTGGAACCAATCTACTGACCCTCTAACCTAAACTATTCCAATGTTATCCATATGCCTATCTGCTGACCATCTGAATGCCCTTTAAAGTTGGCGAGTCCACAACTGCTGCAGGCAGGGCATTCACGCCCTTACTACCCTCTGAGTAAACTGGTGGCACAGTGGTTAGCACTGCTACCTCTCACACCACAGATCCGGGTTCAGTTCTGGCCTTTGGATGACTGTGTGGTCTGTGTACGTTGTCTGTGGTGGTTTCCTCCAGGTGCTCCAGTTTCCTCCCACAGTCTAAAGCTGTGCCAGTTGGGTGGATTGGCCGTGCCAGTTGGGTGGATTGGCCATGCCAAATTGCCCTTTAGTGACCCAAGATGTGTAGGTTGGGTGGATTAGCCATAGTAAGTGCATGGGGTACAGGGGTAGAGCGTGGGCCTGGATGGGGATGCTCTTTTGGAGAATCGGTGCAAACCTGATGGGTCAAATTGTACATAGTGCACTATGTATATCAATAGAATACAGTAAGAAGCCTCACAACACCAGGTTAAAGTCCCAACAGGTTTATTTGGTAGCAAACACTACTAGCTTTCAGGGCTTTGCCCCTTTGTCACCTGGCACCTGAGTTTACCCCAGTCCAATGCTGGCATCTCCACGTCATATCAAGAGAATGACATGCTGGCAGAGTGGTTAGCACTGCTGCCTCACAGTGCCAGGAACCTGGGTTCAATTCCAGCCTCGAGTCGCTGTCTATGTGGAGTTTACACATTCTCCCTGTGTCTGCTCTGATTTCCTTCCACAGTCCAAAGATATGCATGTTAGGTTGATTGACCATGCCAAATTGGCCCTAGTGTCAGGGGGATTTTAGCAGGGTAAATATGTCAGGTTATGGGAATGAGGCCTGGAGTGGCATTGTAGTCGGTGCTGACTCAATGGGCCGAATGCAACCTCCTGCACTGTAGGGATTCTGTGATTCTAAATGCTCTGTCTCTTGGTGTTTAGTTTTTTTTTGAAGGAAGGTTGGAACTGCACTGATCCAGGTGAATGATCAGTATTCCACTGCAGTGCTGGTGTGATGATAGAGAGGTTTTGTAAGGTTAGGAGATGGGCCATTCATACAGTACCCAACGTCTGCCACATTACTGATATCATTGATCCAGTTAAATTTCTGAACAGTGATTCTAATGATAGTTGAGACTTGACCATTGAATGTCAGGTAGCAATGCCAGGGCCTCTTCATCTGTTGGAAATGGTTATTATCAATCTCAAATGCAGTGCAAATGTTGACATTCCATTTATTAACAGAAACTTAAACCAGGTGGTGAAAGAAAAACCACTGGAGCTTAGTTTTAAATCATATACAAGTATAGACAGAAATCCAGTATGTTATGCATTCTCAACCAACAACCATCCATTCAGCTTGCTCCACTCAAAATAATACCGCTAGTTAATGTTCACCAATAGAATATAAAGAGCTCCCAATTGATGTGCAATAAACGCTTGTGAATGGAGCAGAGCACTGTGGAATCATTATTCCTGATCTTCCTATAAATGGAAGGTGTTTAAAGCAGCTGAAGATGCTTTCAGCATGTTCTGATGCTGTGGTGATTGAACGATGACACCTCATCTGGCTTCCTTTTTTGTCAGATAAAACTCCAGCTATTAAGCTTTCTCACTGACTCCCATTTGACTGTCAATTGGCTCGATCCCCTTAGTATCATACTCTGTCAAATGCTGCTTAATACTGAAGGCAGATATTCTCCTCTGCTATTCGGCTCTTGTGTGTGAATTTAACCCGTGATTAAAAATCCAACTGTTGTTTCTCAAGTTGAGTTTGTGTCTTTATATGCCTTGTTTGTGAACAGAACTCCCACTTACCTGACGAAGGAGCACTGCTCCGAAAGCTAGTGGCTTTTGCTATCAGATAAACCTGTTGGACTTTAACCTGGTGTTGAGACTTCTTGCTGTTGGTAATTAGCATGCAGGTAATTCTGTGTTGCAGGTTCACAAGGCAAAGATGTCTACACTCTACAAGTGGCAGCGTAATTTCATTTTCAGTAAAAATCACCACTTGTTGTTCCCTTTTACTTAAAGCACGAACTGACTCCCTGCATTTTGCACCCTAGTGGGAGTTGCAGACTTGAAGATTCAGTTTTGAAAGTGCTCTGAAGTTATCTGATTTTTGACACATTATTCTTTCAGTGCACAGATGCAAGAAAAGCCACTTAAGCAACAAGAGGCCAGCTGCTAGCTCTGGAGCCAAGCTGTAATGTAGATTCATACCTTCTGGAGAGATAGGGTGGAAGTTTGTTCTGAGTAAATTTATTTTAATACTAGTAGCATTTTGAGTGGTTCATTGCCTGTTTTGTCCATCTATCTAGTTAGATGTAAATTTACTCTCCACCAAATAAACATGGGAGAGGAGTATCTTTGTGGCTGGCACCAACAGAATCTTGAGTTTAAAGTTACTGATCTTGAAACCTATTTATAGATAAAAACTGGGGGTGAGGGGGAAACTCCCTTGAACTGATTAACGCAGAGCAGATGAGATGTGACCCACATATGTTTGTTGTGGCTAATTGGGGAAATCCCAAGTGTACTCCAAAAATGACTGTGGATTTCTCTCATTTCTGCTGACACCTGAAAAGCATTGCATTAGTATTGTTAACCTGGGGCCTGTGTTCTTCAACAAAATCCTAAATTGAACAACGTCAAAACTCATTCAACACACCTTGCTCTCATGCCCACATGCCCGTCCTTGACCCGCTGTGATGTTCCAGTGAAGCCTGGCGAAAGTGAGAGGAGCAGCACCTCTTCCGATTTGGGTATGTTGTAGCCTTGGGACTCAGTGTTGAGTTTGGTAGCTTTAAATTGTAAAGTTTATTTTAGGCACAAGTAAGGCTTACATTAAAGCTGCAATGAAGTTACTGTAAAAACCTTCTAGTTGCCACAGTCCACCACCCGTTTGGGTTGATGCACCTGACCAGCATGTCTTTCAGACTGTGGGAGGAAACTGGAGGAAACCCACGCAGACACAGGAAGAATCTGCAAACTCCATACAGACAACAACCCAAGCTAGGAATCGAACCTGGGCCATCTGTCTTTTTGTTCTTAAAGTTGCTATCTTTTGTTGCAGTCTCTCACCGCTCTCTCACATTCTTCCTCCCTTCATAAGAACATAAGAAATCGGAGCAGGAGTAGGCCATCTAGCCCTTCGAGCCTGCCCCGCCATTCAATAAGATCATGGCTGATCTGTCGCTGCTCAGTTCCACTTTCCCGCCCTCTCCCCATAACCCTTAATCCCCTCTCTTATCAAAAACCCATCAACCCGCGTCTTAAAAATATTTAGCGAGGCAGCCTCCACCACTTCAACGGGCAGAGAATTTCAGAGATTCACCACCCTTTGAGTGAAGAAGTTCCTCCTCAACTCTGTTCTAAACCGCCCCCCCTTTATCTTGAGGCTGTGCCCCCTAGTCCTACTGTCTTTTTTGAGCGGGAAGAGTCTCTCCACCTCTATCCTATCCATCCCATTCATCATCTTATACGTCTCAATGAGATCTCCCCTCATTCTTCTAAACTCTAACGAGTACAAGCCTAGTTTATTCAGCCTCTCCTCATAGCTCAACCCCCTCAAGTCCGGTATCAGCCTGGTAAACCTCCTCTGCACTACCTCCAAGGCCAAAATATCTTTGCGCAGGTGCGGCGCCCAAAACTGCACACAGTACTCCAGCTGCGGCCTCACCAATGCCCTATACAGCTGCAGCAAGACCTCCCTACTTTTATATTCAATCCCCCTCGCTATGAAGGCCAGCATCCCATTCGCCTTTCTGACCACCTGCTGCACCTGCGAGCTGGGTTTTTGCGACTCATGCACAAGGACCCCGAGGTCCCTCTGCACCGTCGCCTGCTGCAGTTTTTCGCCACGTAAGTAATAATCCTTCCTACCATTATTCCTACCAAAGTGGACCACCTCGCACTTGCCAACATTAAATTCCATTTGCCATTTACTGGCCCATTCGCCCAGCCTATCTAGATCCTTCTGCAGACTCTCCACACCCTCCCTGCAATTTGCCTTTCCACCAATCTTGGTGTCATCAGCAAATTTCGACACAATACACTCGGTTCCCTCCTCCAGATCATCTATATAAATGGTAAAAAGCTGAGGCCCCAGCACCGACCCCTGGGGCACTCCACTAGTCACCATCCGCCAATCTGAATAGCACCCGTTGACCCCCACTCTCTGCCTCCTATTTGACAACCAATCCTCTATCCACGCTAACACCCTACCCCCAACTCCATGTCCCTCGACCTTCTGCAATAACCTCTTGTGAGGTACTTTGTCAAACGCCTTCTGAAAATCTAGAAAGACCACATCCACCGGCTCTCCTCTATCCACTGCCCTAGACACATCCTCATAGAACTCCAGTAAATTTGTCAGACACGACTTCCCTTTAATGAAACCATGCTGCGTCTGCCCTATCAAGCAATTCCCTTCAAGATGCCTCGCAATTTCCTCCTTAATTTTACCTACCACAGACGTTAAACTAACCGGCCTATAATTCCCCACCTTTTGCCTGGCACCCTTCTTAAACAACGGCGTAACATTAGCCGTTTTCCAATCTTCCGGCACTTCCCCGGAATCCAGCGACGCCTGGAAAATAACCACCAAGGCATCCACTATCACCTCCGCCATTTCTTTCAGAACCCTCGGATGCATTCCATCCGGTCCTGGGGACTTGTCCACAATCAGCCCCTCCAGTCTGTCGAGCACCGCCTCTCTAGTAACAGTAATGTCATTAAGACCCTCCAGTCCTACCACCTTTCCATCGCTAACACCCGGCAAATTATTCACGTCCTCCTCCGTGAAGACAGAAACAAAAAAGTTATTCAAGACCTTAGCCATATCCCCATCCCCTACCACAGTTCTGACAAAGAGTCAAAGAACTTAAAAAGTTAACTCTCCTTGTTAATAGATGCTGCTTTTTTCCAGTATCCTCTGTTCTTGTTTCTGGATAAGAGAGTGGTAGTAAGAGGTTGTATTTTTTTTCAGTCTGGAGGCAAATGTAAAGTGTTGTCCACCAATAGCTATTTCCAGTAACCCAAGAGTTGGTCACCAGAGAACACATTTAAGATCATGGGCAAAAGAACCAGAAGCTTCATGAGAAATCAAAATGTTACACAAAGTTGTGATCTGGAGTGCTCCTGTCTGAGAGGATGTTAATTTAAGCCTACTTGTGACACTCAAAAAAACACAAACATTAAATCAATCCAAGTCTGTCTTCTGGTATATTTTGTTATTGACTTTTCACTACCACCTGGGATCTTGCTTTTAATAGAACCGTAGAGGTTTTCAGAATATAAAGAGACTATTCAGCTCATCTTTTCCCTGCCAGCTCATTACTTGGTCCAAAACGACTCTCACTATTCACCTCCCCTCCCATAGAGCCCTATCAAATGTTGCTTTAGAATTTTATCCATTCCTTTTCTAAAATGTATAATGGTGTATGTTACAATAAAGCAATCCACTATCAACAACTCTTATAAAGTAATTACTTCTGACCTCTTTCCTAACTTTTTAATCGTTTTAAATTAATGGTACTTTATCACTAATTCCCCAACCAGAAAAAAATCCCCCAACACTAGAATCAAAACTCCTCACCATTTTCAAAACCTTAATGAAATCTCCCCTGAGCTTTCTCAGCTCCAATGGAAATTTGCCCATTATCCCAGCTAGTTCATCGAAACCACCCAGACAAGTGTATTTAATGTAAAAGAAATCATTGCAAGCTGCTCCCCAGCAGGGGTGCATTCACAAGAAGAAAACCAATACCAATGCCAAGAAGAAAACATTAGGAGGAGTGACCAATAATTTAGGCAAAGTGGGTATGTCTTAAAGCATACAAGGAGATGGAGGAGTTATGGAGAGGATTCTAGGGCATAAGGCCTTATGGATGAAGACCTAGCTACCAATGGGAAGGCAAAGTTGGGGGGGAACGAAGAAGAGAGTGGATTATTGAGGGAAAGAGGTGGAATGTAGGGCTAAAGGAGGTTATAAAGATAGGGATGGAAAAGGCTAATTGTAACTGCAACCCCACGCTCCTGCCTACCCCCAATAACCTTTTACTTTTGTCAGTGAAGAATCAACCTTTCTCAGCCTTAAAAATATTCAAAGACTCTGCTTCCATTGCCTTTGGAAGAAGAATTCCAGAGACTTAAACCTTAAGAGAAAAAAATTGTCCTTATCTGTCTTAAATGATTGACCCCTTATTTTTAAACAGTGACTCCAAGTTTTAGACTCTCTGGCAAGAGGAAACATCCTCTCCATATCCACCCTGTCAATATCTCTCTGGATCTTAAAGGTTTCAATCAAGTTGCCTTTCTAATCTAAAATCTGGTGGATACAAATCTAACCTATCCAACCTAAAACAATTGCCCATTTCTGTCATCAGTCTAATAAACATTCTCTGAACTGCTTCTAATGTATTTACACCTTTCCTCAAATAAGGAGACCAATACTATACACAGTGCTGTAGTTGGGGGTCTCACTGAAGCATATTCCCCTCACCATAAATGATAACATTCTATTAATTGTGGAGTGGGAAATGGGAGGTTAGCCAAGGGAACCTCATCACAGTCAAGTTTGGAGGTGAAGATTTCGAAAGTGGATCAGATGAAGACATAGATTCAGAGATTTACAGCATGGAAACATGCCCTTCAGCCCAAATTTCCATGCCACCTTTTTTTTTAAAACCACCAAACAAAGGAATATGCTTACCCTGAACCTTGGTTAACACACTTTTGAAAGCCTCCCACTTACCAGCCGACCATTTGCCTGCCAACAGACTCCCCCCAATCAACTTTTGAAAGTTCTGATGTAATACCATCGAATAGGCATTCAATGATAGAGGCTTGTTTAATTCATTCTTGAGACACAGGCATTGCTGGCTGGGCCAGCATTTATTGTCCATCCCTAGTTGCCCAAGGGCAGTTGAGAGTTAACCACATTGCTGTGGCTCTGGAATCATGTGTAGGCCAAACCAGGCAAGGAGAGCAGATTTCCTTCCCTAATAATAATATTCCCCAAGGATAATACCAGGGATGAGAGGTTTTAAATACGAGGAAAGACCGAACGTGCCTGGCCGCTTATTGCCAGAAAAAATGTTGAGGGGATAACCTGATAAATGTTTTTTAAAGTGATAAGGAGGGTTGACAGAGCAAACAGAGAAGATGGAGAGTCAAAAACTTGGGATTCATAAGTATACAATAAGTCACCAATAAGAAAATAAAGGAGAAATCTCTTTAGCCAAAGTGATTGGAATGTGGAACATTTGCTACCACATGGTAAATAGCAATAGACAAACATAAGAACATAAGAAATAGGAGCAGGAGTCGGCCAGCTAGCCCTTCGAGCCTGCGCCGCCATTCAATAAGATCATGGCTGATCTGAAGTGGATCAGTTCCACTTTCCCGCTTTCTCCCCATAACCCTTAATTCCCTTGTCTATCAGAAACCTATCTACCCGTGACTTAAATATATTCAGCGAGGTAGCCTCCACCACTTCAACGGGCAGAGAATTCCAGAGATTCACCACCCTTTGAGTGAAGAAGTTCCTCCTCAACTCCGTTCTAAACCGCCTCCCCTTATCTTGAGGCTGTGCCCTCTAGTCCTGCTATCCTTTCTAAGCGGGAAGAATCTCTCTACCTCTACCCTATCATTATCTTATACGTCTCTATAAGATCCCCCCTCATCCTTCTAAACTCCAGCGAGTACAAACCCAGTCTATTTAGTCTCTCTTCATAGTCCAACCCCCTCATCTCCGGTATCAGCCTAGTGAACCTCCTCTGCACTCCCCCCCAGGCCAAAATATCCTTGAGCAAGTGCAGTGACCAAAGCTGCACACAGTACTCCAGCTGCGGCCTCACCAGTGCCCTGTACAGTTGCAGCAAGACCTCCCTACTTTTATATTCTATCCCCCTCGCTATAAAGGCCAGCATCCCATTCGCCTTCTTGATCACCTGCTGCACCTGTAGACTGGGTTTTTGCGACTCATGCACAAGGACCCCCAGGTCCCTCTGCACCGTAGCATGCTGCAGCTTTTCGCCCTTTAAATAGTAGTCCCTCCTACTATTATTTCTGCCAAAGTGGATAACCTCACACTTGGAATCATTATACTCCATCTGCCAGGTCCTCGCCCACTCGCTCAGCCTATCCAGATCCCTCTGCAGACTTTCCACACCATCTGCACAATTTGCTTTTCCACTCATCTTCATGTCATCAGCAAATTTCGTCACCCTACACTCAGCCCCCTCCTCCAGATCATTTACATAAATGGTGAATAGTTGAGGCCCCAGCACCGATCCCTGCGGCACTCCACTAGTCACCAACCGCCAATCAGAATAGCACCCATTGATACCAACTCTCTGCTTCCTATTAGACAGCCAATCCTCTATCCACGCTAACACCTTACCCCCAACTCCGTGCACCCTAACCTTCTGAAGCAATCTTTTGTGTGGCACCTTATCAAACACCTTTTGAAAATCTAGAAACACCACATCCACCGGTTCCCCTCTGTCTACCGCACTAGTCACATCCTCATAGAATTCCAATAAATTCGTCAAACACGACTTACCCTTGATGAATCCGTGCTGCGTCTGCTCTATCAAACCGTTCTTTTCTAGGTGCCTCGCTATTTCTTCTTTGATGATGGATTCTAGCATTTTTCCAACTACAGACGTTAAACTAACCGGCCTATAATTCCCTGCCTTTTGTCTGCTTCCTTTTTTAAACAGCGGCGTAACATTAGCCGTTTTCCAATCTTCCAGTATTTCCCCGGAATCCAGCGAAGATTGGTAAATAATCACTAAGGCATCTACTATCACCTCTGCCATTTCCTTCAGAACCCTGGGATACATTCCATCCGGTCCTGGGGACTTGTCCACCATCAGTCCCATTAGCATATCAAGCACCACCTCTCTAGTGACAGTAATTGCATTCAGGCCCTCAACTCCTACCATCCTTCTATCTTTAATATCCGGCAAACTATTCGCGTCCTCCTCCGTGAAGACTGAGGCAATAAAACTTATTTAAAGCCTCAGCCATTTCCTCATCTCCCACCACTAAATCCCCCCTCTCATCCTCTAAGGGTCCAACATTCACTCTAGCCAGCCTCCTCTTTTTTATATATTTGTAAAACCTCTTACTGTCCTTTTTTATATTTAGTACTAGTTTAGCTTCATAGTCTATCCTTCCTTTCTTTATCAACTTTTTAGTCATTCTTTGTTGATTTTTAAACCTTTCCCAATCTTCTAATCACCCACTACTTTTAGCCAATCTGAACGCATCAGCTTTTAATTTAATACTCTCCTTTATTTCCTTCGATAACCACGGCTGGTTATCCCTTCTCCTACATTCCTTCTTTACCATCGGAATATATTTCTGCTGATCATCAAAACATAAAAGTAAGCTTTGTAAATCGCAGCTGCGTGCATTTCTTTTCGCTGACACTCGCCTTTGAACATTGCCATGGGATGGAGGACGAGTTCAGATAAGCAGAATCTGTATCAGTCAACATTAAAAATATAATTATTCTAGAACAATTTTGACAACAAGTGAAGAAAAAGCATTTTATTTGGCATCTGATGTGTCTCTTGGGCAAGAGGTAATAAATGCTGCATTCAAAGTTTGCCAAAGACCAAATATAACTGAGACACCAAATGAAACAACTAATAACCTGAGAGCTGGTCAACAATTTATTGTGAATCACTGGTTTTAAAAGTGTACCATAAATCGAGGCAATACAAATTACGTTTTAATGACATTGCCTTATGGTTAGGAATCATTTTATAATGTGCAACTGCTAGCCACAGGACTTGACAATCTATATCAATAACTTTGCCTTGTCAAATGCCTCAAGAGATCAAACTTTGGCACTGCTCCAAAATGTTGGTGCTGGGAGATTGTCTGTGGGATTTTCAGGTCCTCCATGGCATTTCTCCCTTCTGGTCCCACCACTGTCAATGGGACATCCCTTCGAATTCACCCATCCCCCACTACCAGGAAATATGTAGTGTTTGGCTGGGTGAGGGGGTGGGGGGGTGGTGGGGGAGCGTGGGGGTGGTGGGGGAGCGTGGATAGTGTCTTATCTGCCAATGACCTGAAAATCCCATCAGCCTCACCCCCCCACCTCTCTACCATTCATTTTTCATTAGAAGTGATAGAACTGGGAAATTGAGAGATCAAATTATACAGTACAGGAGGCCATTGGACCCATCATGCCTGTGGAAGAATTCTTAATTACTCCCATTCCACGTGTTATTTCCCATAATCTTGCAAGTTTTTTTTCACATCAAGTATTTATCCAAATTCCTTTTGAGTTACGACTGAATTTGGTACCAACATCCTCTCAGGCAGGATCGCTCCAGATCACAACCGTGAAAATCCCCTAGTCGCCACACTTCGGCGTCTGTTCGGTACACTGAGGGAGTGTTCAAATCAGAATGTAATAAATTATTTATTCAGAGGACAGTGGGGAATGAATCAAACAATGTTTTCTTGAGTTAAAGCAGGAGCAAACTTATTAACCACCAAGCCAGGGAAAGCTCATAAAAACGCAATGTCAAGCATTCTACTCTCATGCAATCATTTGGCTCCACACACACGCTTGCACATATCCATACTACACACACACACACACACACACACCGTGATGAGGAAAGGTAACGTACAATTAAAAAGGTTAGAAGAATATATGGTTAGGTATCCTTTGCTTGTCCTTTGTTTTTGTAGATTGTTAAATGTTGAGGCTGAATTGGATCTGCTGGATTTGTGGTCAGATGTGTAAGACGTTGTAATTATTATGAGATCTCAGTTCACTGGTGGGTTTCTGATAGTTGACTTCTAAAACCTGTTAATAAACTTGTTTCAAAATAGGGAGAGAGCGCAGATTTTCAGTTTGTTGGTTCTGCTGAAAACTTTTTTGACACTTCCTGTGTCACTTGCAATCTTCCCTAGTGACTGCAACCTAGCCTGTTTTACTTAACTCATTGCATGTTTCCAAGAGGTTTTGGTGGGTTCGATTCCCGACCTGGGTCACTGTCTCTGCGGAGTTTGCACATTTTCCCCATATCTGCATGGGTTTCCTCCAGTGCTCCAGTTTTCTCCCAAAGGCATGTGCGTTAGGTGGATTGGCCATGCCAAATTGCCCCTTAGTGCAGGGGGTCTAGCTAGAATAAATGCATGAGGTTAAGGAGATACGGCCTGGGTGGGAATGTGGTCGAAGTCGGTCAATGGGCCGAATGGTCTCCTTCAGCACTGTATGAATCTATGATTCTATGGGACTGGTTAACTGGAGACTCAGGTTACTGTGGTGTCCATCTTTAGTCAGTGCCAAGAACACAAAATGCTGGAAAATCTCAATGAATCTGTCAGCATCTGTGGGAAGAGAGTAGAGCCAATGTTTTAAGTCTAGATGATCCTTCGTCAGAGCTGTATTATCTGGATTCGAAACATTGGCTCCATTCTCTCCCCACAGATGTTATCGGACCTGCTGAGATTTTCCAGCATTTTCTGTTTTTGTTTCAGATTGCAGCATTCGCAGTATTTTGTTTTTATCTTTAGTTAGTGTATTTTCTTGTCTTGAAAACAGTGCTCTTTAAACAGTTCCGTATATGTCTGCACAGTTGGTGACATTAAATTAATCATTTGTGAACTAGTCACATCATCGAGAAGATGCTTGAACCAGTCTCAGTCCAACTCCTTCATTTGAAGAAACGTTGAACCTGGAAAATATAGTCTGAATTTAGAATTGTGCTCCAGTTTGAAAATAATTTGAATGTGGAGGATTATCTTAGCAATGTAGAGACAAGAGACACTGAAGAAACTCAAACTAAACCAAAGATGTGCAAGTTAGGTTGATTGGCCATGCTAAATTGCCCCTTAGTGTCAGGAGGATTAGCAGGTAAATACACGAGGGTTATGGGGATAGGGCATGGGTAGGATTGTTGTCGGAGTAGATTTAATGGGACTCCTTCTACAATGTAAGGATGCTATGATTCTATTTCACAGTCTCAGATTGAGACTGTGACTGTTTGAAGCCTTTTAAAAGTGTTTGCAGTTGTTGTGCTGTGGCGTTGTTGCAAGATTCTGTGCAAGCATATCCTGGAGCCCTGGAATAGTTGCTTGGTGCCTACTTGTGAATGCTGTAGCTGAAGCTGTGGTGAAGCATGTTTAGACGTGCTACTTCCACGGTTTCCCCACTACAGCTGATTTCTCAGAATTAACACCAATTTCACCAAAACAGCTGATTAACATCCTGTGGTACTGCTGTGCTCTGCACACTACACTTTGCATATCTTTACACAAATGTTCAGCAGTCATAATTGATGCCTGGGTAGATGTGAAACTATTGCATGAAAGTTGTACTTCCAAGTTTGCAGCTACGACTAATTTTGAAATTTGGTTTCAATTTATTTTGATCTGAAGCTAAGAGATGTGAAATCATAATCTTGTGTCTGTCAACACCACTTATGAGATGACTCCCTTTAATGCTTTCAATGGTAATAGAAGTAATGTTACTGTGCTTAGATGGGTCAGTGAGCCCTGTGACTAATATGCAGAAAGGTTTCTGGAAGACTAGATAGTGAGACCAAATGTGGCTATGACACGTTGTGTGCATGTGTGTGTACATTTGTACATGAGATAACCCAGCAACCTTAAGAGTCATTCTTTGTCCTCTTGTTCCAAGTCACAGATGATCAGATTGACTGAATTCCATTCAATTTCTAGTCCAGTATGGAAATCTCAACGCCAGGAACATAGAATCAGGAGGAGGCCACTTTTGCCACTCCAACACATTCCACAAATCAGATCATGGCAGATCCACATAATTCCCCATGGATCTTTGTCCATAACGCCACTTAAATACTTTTGAGTAAAAACAACCTTTTCAGTCGCAGATTTAAGATTTGCAGTTGATCTTGTACCATTTATTATTTGCAGACGAAAGTTTCTAAAACATCCACAACCCTTTGTCTGTAGAAATGTTCCCTAATTTCACTCACAAAAGGCGTGGCTCAAATTTTTAGACCACTCTTCTCTGAGATCTACCAGCAGAAATAGTTTCTCTCTACCATAGAATCCTTACAGTGCAAAAGGAGACCATTCAGCCCATTGAGCTTGCAACAACAAAATCCCATCCGGACCCTATCCTGTACCTCCACATATTTACCCTGCAAATCCCTGACACTAAGGTACAAGTTAGCATGGTCAATCCAGCTAACCTGCATCTTTGAACTGTGGGAGGAAACCGGAGCACCTGGAGGAAACCCCACACAGACACTGGAGGGATGTGCAAACTCCATGCAGGCAGTCCCCTAGGCTGGAATTGAACCCGGGTCCCTGGTGCTGTATGAGGCTACAGTGCTAACCACTGTACCATCTGTCGCCCAATTATTGCCCTATCTGTTTCCCTTAATATCTTAATTCATTCTTTAATGATTAACTTCCAGGGAATAACTACAATGCTATCTCAAGAAAAAGGCAAGTATCTTTTATGGTTAAATTGATGTTCCCTTAGAATATGCCCATCGAATTTATATTTACTTTATTGAGAACTGCATAAAATAATTTTCAGACAAATTGTGGGTAGCTAAAACAATAGCAGAAAACGCTGAAAAATCTCAACAGGTCTGACAGCATCTGTGGAGAGAGAATAGAGCCACTATTTCAAGTCTGGATGACCCTTCGTTAGAGTTGAAGACAATAGAAAATAGGATGAGATTTATGTTGATCTGCAAAGATGTGCAGCTTAGGTGGATTGTCCATGCTAAAATGCCTCTTAGTGTCAGGGTAGAAAGGATAAATATATGGGGTTACAGGGACAAAGCTTGGATGGGATTGTGGTCAGTGTAGGCTCAATGGACCAAATGGCCTCCTTCTGCATTGTAGGGATTCTATGGTTAAAAAGGGAATGTAAATCCTGGCTAAGAAGGGTGCTAACAGCAGCCATTAAAAAAGCAGAATGTGTAAATGGCAAAACAAAGGTAAGCAGAGTGCTAAAGGATAACCTGGGAAAAATAACAGACAGTCCTAGTGGGCAAGGTTAAGGGGGGTCATGGTGGGAGGAAAAAGGATGGAAAGCAAAATTTTTGAAAAGATAAAAATCAATAGAAGAAATTAAGAAAAATAAATGGAAATGGGGTGAAGGTAGAGGAGGGAGTTCATGCTCTGAAGACAGCACAGTGGCACAGTGGTTAGCACTGCTCCCTCATAGTTCTAAGGACCTGAGTTTGATTCCAGCTTGGATCACTGTCTGTGTGGAGTTTGCACATACTCCCCGTGACTACGTGGGTTTCCTCTGGGTGCTCCAGTTTCCTCCCATAGTCCAAAGATGTGTGGATTAGGTGAATTGGCCATGCTAAATTATGAGTAGGTTAGCGGGATTAGTGGGGTAAATATGTGGGGTTATGGGAATAAGGCCTGGGTGGGATTGTGGTTGGTGCAGACTCGATGGACTGAATGGCCTCCTTCTACACTGTAGGGTTTCTATGTTTCTAAGTGGCTGAACTCAATCTTAAGTCTGGAAGGCTATAAAGTGCTTAATTGGAAGATTGGGTGCTGTTCCCCCAATTTGTGTTGGTCTTCACTGGAAATTGCAAAGGGTTAAGGATGGACATAGGGACAGGAGAGCAGGATGGTGCGTTGAAATAGCAAATGAAAGGAAGATCTGGGTCCTGCTTGTGGACGGGACTGAACGTGTTAGAAGAACAGAATAAAGAGGTATGTGGATAGAGTTAGATAAATAAGTGAGAGAAGAAGCCCAAATGGAGCTTAAATGTCAGCATGTTCTGGTTGGGCTGAATGGCCTGTTTGTATGCTATATATTCTATATAATAAGTATTCTCTCCACGTTAATTCAAAGTTGTTTTCTGTCCGAAAGATTGTGTTATTCTCTCATGTAGTTAATAATGCAACAAAGTGGGAAATTAATATTAAAAGAATTTGATTCAGGAGATAGTTTGAATGTAATCATTCAATGGGCTAAATTGCCTAATTCTGCTCCTTGTTTTTATTCGTTTGTGGAACATGGGCTTCGCTGGCTGGTCAGGATTTATTGCCCATTCCTAGTTGCCCTTGGAAGGCAGTTGAGAGTCAACCACCTTGCTGTGATTCTGGAGTCAGCCAGAGCAGGTAAGGACAGTGGATTTCCTTCCTTATAGGACATTAGTGAACCAGATGGTATTTTCTGACAATCGACAATGGCTTCATGGTCATCGATAGATTCTTAATTCCAGACACTTTTTTATTGAATTCAAATTTCACCATCTGCTGTAGTGGGAATTGAATCTGGATCCCCAGAACATGAGCTGAGTTTCTGGATTACTCTAGCAATAATACTACTGGGCCATTGCCTCACCTTGATCTTACTTAAAAGAAGCAGACTGCACAGGGAACTCCAGGTTCTTCAATCAACCTAACAGAAACATGCCTGAAGAAATAGACTTGAGCAAAATATCATGCACATTGACACAGATAATTGAACATTCAACAAATTTTGAAAATCTAGTTCACTTCATTTTTTTCAAACGCATTATTAATTTAGAAAACTGTTCTTTTTTAAAAAAAGTTCTTTCTCAATATCTGTCTCTGTGCAGTTTTCTGAATTTCACAGTATGCAAGAGTGCCGCATTCTGATTCGGATCTTGCAGCCTGTGTGAATCATGGTAAATACTCTCACAACACCAGGTTAAAGTCCAGTAGGTTTATTTGGTAGCACGAACTTTCTGAGCAAACTGTTGGACTTTAACCTGGTGATCGGCGCAACTCGTGGGCCGAAGGGCCTGTTTGTGCTGTAGTGTTCTGTGTTCTGTGTTGTGAGACTACTTCCTGTGCCTATCCCAGCAATTCTACATCATGTGTGAATCACGGGTTTGAATAACCTTGCATACGTTGAAGTTGACTATGTTTACTTTAAAATTCTTTCTCTTCCTCCCCTCCCCGCCAGCAAATTCCACAGCCATTATGCTAATGATTGCAATTAATCAGGAATGTTGGATTTCAAAGTTCCTTTTCTTATAGGGCGAGGTTTTCAAAGTGCCTGGTGTTTTCCATCTGCAGGCTGGCAGACTGTTTAAGATTTGCTGGCCACCATCAGGAATGAAGTTAAATAACTGTATGGGTGCTGCTCCAAGGTTGGTTTTGGTTTTGAGGGCGATAAGTCCACGTGGTTTATATGGGCATGTTTTCAAGTGTAAATGGATAAGTATACTTTCATCTCATTTTTGCCTATAGCCTTTTAGCACAATCATTTTTAAATGATGTTTTTGGCAACACAAGGCTGGCGGACTCACCTAGTAACCAGGTGGCTTGTAGGTTTTTTGTGTCACGGGCAGATTTTGTTTGATCCTGGTTGTGCACTGAATCAATTGTTAAAAGTAAATATTTGACCTTCCTTGTTTTGACATTTTGGAAAGCCAAAGCCTTTCATCAGCCGTCTATCCCAACACCATCATTTATCCTCCCCCTTTCTCCCTAACTGGTGGGTCTGCTGTGTATCTCCACACATTCTCTCTCATATTTTTGTTCAGAATGATAGCATTTGTCGTTTTTTTTAAGATGAAGGTTTTGTTTACAAGCAAAGAACAAAGGAAAGTTCAGCACAGGAGCAGACTCTCCGGCCCTCTAAGCCTTTGCTGATCATGATGCCCTAACTAACTTAAAAAAAACCTTCCGCCCTTACTCGGTCCATATCCCTCTATTCCCTTCCTGTTCATGTACCCATCCAGATGTCTCTTAAGTGTTGCTAATGTGCCTGCTTCCACCACCTCCTCTGGCAGCACATTCCAGACACCCATGACTCTCTACGTGAAAACAACCCTGCACATCTCCCTTAAACAACCCTCCCTCAACTTGTTTAAACCACCCCCCCTTCTTCTCCACCCCCCCCCCCCCACCCCCCCCAATCCCCTACCTTGTATCTGTACCCTCTTGTGTTTGGCACTTCCACCCTGGAAAAAAGCCTCTGACTATCCACCCTGTCTGTGCCTCTTATCATTTTGTAGACCTCTATCAGGTCTCCCCTCAGCCTCTTTCTTTCCAGCGAAAGCAATTCTAGTTTATTCAATGACACCAAGATGGCTGGATTGGTGGGCAGTGAGGAGCAGTGTCTGGCAATACAGCGGGATATTGATAGGCTGGTTGATTGGGCAGATATATGGCAAATGGAGTTTAATCCGGATAAATGTGAGGTGATGCATTTTGGCAGGAATAATGTAGGGAGGAGTTATATGATAAAGGGTAAGCCCATAAGGAGTATAGAATCGCAGCGAGACCTGGGGGTGCAAGTGCACAAGTCTTTGAAGGTGGCAGTGCAAGTGGAGAAGGTTGTGAAGAAAGCCTATGGTATGTTAGCCTTTATAGGAAGGGGTATAGAATACAAGAGCTGGAGTCTAATGTTGCAGTTGTACAGAACGTTGGTTAGGCCACATTTAGAGTACTGCGTCCAGTTCTGGTCACCTTACTACTGGAAGGACGTGGAGACTCTGGAGAGAGTGCAGAGGAGGTTTACCAGGATGTTGCCTGTTGTGGAAGACTGGGGTATGAGGAAAGATTGAAGAAATTGGGGCTGTTTTCCCTTGAAAGACGGAGACTGAGGGGAGATCTAATAGAGGTATATAAGATTATGAAGGGTATAGATAGAGTAAACAGAGGTAAGCTATTTCCTATGTTAGAGATACACAGTACGAGGGGCCACGGGCTTAAGGTGAGGGGGGAGAGGTATAACATGGATATTAGAGGGAGGTTTTTCACAAAGAGGGTAGTGGGGGTATGGAATGCTCTGCCAAGTAAGGTGGTGGAGGCAGGCATGCTGGAGTTGTTTAAGAGTAACTTAGACAGGCACATGAGTGGGTTGGAGATGGGTGGATATAAGAGATTGTTTTAAATAAGGTTCATTAGCATTGGGACGTCCCTGGTAAGGTAAATGGATATGGTATGATAATAATGTTTTTTCTCTTTTCATTCACAGGTTTTAAGTCGGTCCGCCTTGTGTCCAACAAGGGTCATACACGCGATGGGTCGTACTGGGGCTGCTCTTGGTTGTTCGAGATTGGCCTAGTGCTTCATGTGGTTAGTGTGTGCCTAAACTGGACAAGATACTGGGCAAGACGACAGCTCAGTGACTATCACTGTTTGCTGTGCAGATACATGGATTTGGGTCGGTGTCTGTGGGAGTTTGCGCATTCTCCCCGTGCTTGCGTGGGTTTTCTCCGGGTGCTCCGGTTTCCTCCCACACCCCAAAGATGTGCTATTAGGCTGATTGGCAGTAATAAACTGTCCCTAAATTACAGGTGGAGGCTGCCTCGCTAAATATATTTAAGACGCGGGTAGATAGGTTTTTGATAGGCGAGGGGATTGAGGGTTATGGGGAGAGGGCGGGAATGTGGAACTGAGCCACGACAGATCAGCCATGATCTTATTGAATGGCGGGGCAGGCTCGAAGGGCTAGATGGCCTACTCCTGCTCCTATTTCTTATGTTCTTATGTTCTTAAAATAATTTCCCTCAATGTGGATGGCCATAAAACAATAGATGGGGGTCATGGGTGGAGGGGGGCCTGGTAGTGTTAAAATGGCGGCACGGGCTTGTTGGGCCAAAGGGCCTGATTCCTGGGCTGTTTTTGTTCTTTGTTCTTTGTTCTCTCCTGACAGCCAATACTCTCAAGACCAGGTAACATCCTGGTGAACGTTTAGGAAGAGAGAGCTTAACTGTGACAATTGAACAGACATATCACTTCCCTTCTTAGACCAGAATATGAAGTGAGGGCTCCAAAAACATGAAAAACGAATCTCTTTTCTCCAATCTCATCTCGTTGCCAAGACCACATAAAATCAGCCACTCATCAGGTGTTGTTCCCAGAACAGAATCCACAGTTTCCTCTGGACCATTAATAAGAAAGTAAATATGGAAAGTAATGATATTATAGAAGAAAGAAAGCTCAGAGAATCTCAACAGTGCATCAAGCCTACACCAGAAACAATCCCACCCAGGCCCTATCCCCATAACCCTGTATATTTACCATGCTAATTCCCCTGAGACTAACGGCCAATTTAGCATGGCCAATCGAAGTAATGTTTTATTAGTCACAAGTAAGACTTACATTAACACTGCAATGAAGTTACCATGAAATTCCCCTAGTCGCCACCATCTGGTGCCTGTTCAGGTCAATGCACCCAACAAGCACATCTTTCAGAGCGTGGGAGAAAACCAGAGCACCCGAAGGGAACCCATGCAGACATGGGGAGAACGTGCAAACTCCACACAGTCACCCGAGGCTGGAATTTAACCCTGGTCCCTGGCACTGTGAGGTAACAATGCTAACCACTCTGCCACTGTGCCATGCAATTATGTAGCAATCTACCACAGCTTCAGGACATCCCAAAGTGCTTCATTAATATTTTGCTGAAGTGTAGTAATTGTTGTAGGAAATGTGACAACAAATCCATCAAATAACAACCAGATAACTTGCTTTGTAATCTTGACCAAAGTAGAAATATTTGAGCAGAAATCTGAGGCAACTAATGTTACAACTAAGATTTATTTCAACTAAGATTTGTGGGGTTCACTCGTTTGTAATTATTCCCCAGTTGAAAATCACAAAGGTTCCACAGACTTAACTACATGGCAAAAAAGAACACTTTTTAAATGGTGAATTCAGAAAGTTTAATAACTATTAAAAAGGTAACATGCCTGAAAGGTTAAAAGCAAACTGAATGAACAGTGATTAGCAGTAAGGGGAGACAGCTTAACTGTAACAATTGAACAGACTTCTCACCACCCTTTTCAGACAAGGATGTGAAGTGAGGCTTCTGAAAACATGTGAAACAAACACCTCTCAACACAGCTTTTTGAGACATTTTTTTCAAATCTTGAAGATTTCTTGGAATCCATAAAATCCCTACAGTGCAGAAGGCAGCCATTCGGCCCATTGAGTCTACATTACTTGGAGTACTGTGCGCAGTTCTGGTCGCCTCAGTACAGGAAGGATGTGGAAGCTATTGAGAGGGTGCAGAGGAGATTTACAAGGATGTTGCCTGGATTGGGAGGCATGCCTTATGAAGATAGGTTGAGGGAGCTGGGACTCTTCTCCCTGGAGAGATGAAAGTTGAGAGGTGACCTGATAGAGGTTTATAAAATGTTAAAAGGAATAGATAGGGTGGATTCTCGGAGGCTATTTCCCAGGGCTGAAATGGTCGCTACGAGAGGACACAGGTTTAAGGTGTAGGGAAGCAAGTACAGAGGAGATGTTAGGGGTAAGTTTTTCACTCAGAGGGTGGTGAGTGAATGGAATCGGCTGCCGTCGGTGGTGGTGGAGGCGAACTCGCTGGGGTCTTTTAAAAGACTTCTGGATGAGTATATGGGATCTAATGGGATTGGGGGTTATAGATAGATCTATGGCTTAGTAGGTATAGAAGTGATCGGCGCAACTTGTGGGCCGAAGGGCCTGTTTGTGCTGTAGTGTTCTATGTTCTATGTTCTACATCAACCACAATCCCTCCCAGGCCCTATTCTCGTCACCCACATATTTACCCTGCTAATCCCCTGACACTAGGGTCAATTTAGCATGGCTAATCAATCTAACCCACACATCTTTGGACTGTGGGAGAAAACCGGAGCACTCGGAAGAAACCCAGGCAGACACAGGGAGAATGTGCAAACTCCACACAGACTGTGACCCAAGCCAGGAATTGAGCCCAGATCCCTGGCACTGTGAGGCAGCGGTGCTAACCATTGTGACACGGTGCTGCTCCTATGAAGATTAGCACTTAATGTAATTTTGTCTTTGTTTAACAACAGTATGTTTGGATCATGTCTAAATCACTTTAGTAAGCAAAATCTCACCTCAATTAACCAGAGTCAAGAAAATGTTCCAACATCATTTCTGTTTTTCCAGAAATGTCATCATAGACATATTAAAAGCCTATCTTTGTCAATTGGTGGCCAATAACCAGTTAGTCTGTAATTTGTTGTGACAATACTGTGCCTTTAAGAAATGTATTTGAATCAGGTTTCTGTGTGGGTTTTTTTTTAAACAGTCTGTTCTAACGCCAGGGCCACATTTTGATTTGATTTATTATTGTCACATATATTAATATGCAGTGTAAAGTATTGTTTGTTGCATGCTCTGCAGATAAAGCATACTGTTTACTGAGAAGGAAAGGAAAGGGTGAAGAATATCGTGTTACTGTCATAGCTAGGTTGCAGAGAAAGATCAGCTTAGTGTGAGGTAGGTCCGTTCAAAAGTCTGATGGCAGCAGGGAAGAAGCTGTTTTTGAGTCGGTTGGTACATGACCTCAGAATTTTGTATCTTTTACCTGACAGAAGAAGATGGAAGAGAGTATATCCAGGGTGCGTGGTGTCTTGGTCTGTAATTCAAACTACAACATGATAGTCACACTAAAAGTGTAGATTTTGAAACTACCAGGACAACCTCCCAGCTCCTCTGTGAAATGAAATCTTTGAAAGCCATCTGAAAGGGCAGATAGACCCTCCATTTAGCATTTCAAAAGAAGTTAGCATTGTTCTCCTTCGAGAAGAGGAGATTTGATAAGAGGTATTCAAAATCATGACAGTAGATGGGGAGAAACTGTCCTTATTGGCAGAAGAGTCGAGAACCAGAGAAAAGTGGCAATAGAGCTGAACATAATTTAAGGAAGGAAATTGCCATGAAGTAAGTGGTTATGATCTGGACTGCACTGCCTGAAAGGATGACAATAGCAGCAATTGTTGCTTTCAGAAAGGGATTGGACAAGCAGCTGAAGAGAGAAGAATCGCAGAGCTATGTGTGCTGCAAGTGTTGTATGATTCCGGCTCCAACAGAAGCAATGTTTCTCAGTACTGCACTGGAGTTTTGGCTGTGAGTTGGTGTTCATGTCCCTTGTGGGGCTATGAACGCTCAGCCATCTGACTAAAAGTGTTTCGGTGTTTACACTCCACACAAGTCTCCTCTTGCTCTGCCTGCGGTTTGTGATATTGTTAACTCCTTCTCCTGACCCCTGCACCCCACCACCCCCCACTCCCGCCCACCCCATGCAAGGACACTGCTTTCCATTCCCTCATACAGTACTCTGGCTCCAGCATCCATTCTAGTGGCAGGAGGTTTATGGTAACATTTCTGGAAAAACAGGAGCAAAGTTGGAATATTTTCTTGACTCCAGTTAAGCAAGGTAAGATCTTGCTTACTAAAACGATTTGGACTTGATCCAAATTGGATCAAAAACACTGCTGTTAAATGAAGACAAAATTACGTTAAGTGCTAATCTAATAAACCTCAGTGAGTTGGCTGTTTAGCCAAATACAATGATGCCTGTGATCAAATTAGACAATCAGATAATTACTGTCTGTTTCTTTTGAGCAATATTATTGGCCAACAGTGCTGATATTAACTTTGTATTCTTTGTGATGCTTCAGAGTGATATCTTTGACTAATTTTGATCATGGTACCTATTTGTCACAGATTAGCAATCTCATTGTTACAGTTAATTACATGGCAAATGCCCTTGTACCCGATTATGGGCCTTTACTGTTGGAGGAAGTTAAATAGAGTAAGGGATTTGAGGAGGGTTCTGTTTACTCCTTGATGAATCTTTAGCCACTTTTCATTATAATAGGAATGCTCTGATTATGGGACAGTTTTTTTTAAAAACTTACTGGTCTCTTATAACCATGACAACAGGAACTCTTGAGTTAAATTTAAATACTGCAGTAACATAGTAAAACATCCCAAGGTCCTTCACTGTGGTATTGGGAAACAAAATTTGACACTGAGCCACATAGCAAGATATTAGGGCAGGGATTGGGTGTAAGGAGCATCAGCCATGCTAAATTCTCAGTGTACCTGAACAGGCGCTGGAGTGTGGCAGCGACTAGGGAGTTTTCACAGTAACCTAACTTTATTAATTTATTAATGCCACAAGTAGGCTTACATCAACTGTAGTCCCACACTCCAGCGTCTGTTCGGGTACACTGAGGAAGACTTTAGCAGGGTCAATGCACCCAACCACCATGTCTTTCTGACTATGGGAGGAAACCAGAGCACACAATGAAAACCCACCACCTGGGAGAATGTGTAGACACCGCACAGACAATGATCCAAGCCAGGAATCGAACTCGGGTCCCTGGCACTGTGAGTTAGCAGTGCTAACCACTGTGCCACCAAGCTGTCCAGGAGCAACTTATTGCAACAGTAATGACCAAATGGCATTATAAATGTGATCAGTAATCTGGATTCTGGAAACCTCAGCATTTTAAATTCAAAAGCAGTAGGACGCATATCATATATCCTCAAAAATTAACTCCTGTTTAGTTGATTAAACCTTTTTGTTACATTTGCATGTTAACATTTACAATTTTGCTATGTCAACTATCATGGTGTTATTGCAGGCTCTGGCTACTATGTAACCGCTAAGAGTGAATTTCTGAAATTTCTAGCTCTAAATATGTGTATAAAATAAAACATTCATTGTATGTCGGTGACATGGGGGGAATTTACTAATATTTCGAATTGCCGGTTGTCTGTCACTTTGCAGGATTTGTATAAGGTACAAATAAGCATTCTTTCATCTCAAGAGCCCATTCATTCACTTATTTACATTAATTTGGGAATTGTGGTTGATTTCTTTTCCCTTGAAGATTTAATGTATTTGTATTTCCCTCCTCCTTGACCATTTATTTTTCTTTAAAATCCTACTTCCTTCACATTTGATTTGAAGTATTATTGTCACAGTGAAAAGTAGTGTTTCTTATGCGCTATACAGACAAAGCATTGTGTTCAAAGAGTACATGTGGTGAAGAAAAGGAGAGGGTGCAGAATATAGTGCTACAGTCGTAGCTACTGTGTAAAGAAGGGTTAACTTAACATAAGGAAGGTCCATTCAAAAGTCTGATGGCAGCAGGGAAGAAGCTGTTCTTGAGTCGGTTGGTACCTGATCTCTGACTTTTATACCTTTTTCCTGATGGCTAAAGATGGAAGAGAGCATCTCCGGCGAGAGAGGAATCCTTGATTACGCTGGCTGCTTTTCCGAGGCAACAGGGAGTATAGACAGAGTCAACGTATGGGAGGCTGGTTTGTGTGATGGATTGGGCTTCGCTCATGATCCTTTGTAGTTTTTTTATGGTCTTGGTCAGAGCAGGAGCCATGCCAAACTGTGATACAACTGGAAAGGATGCTTTCTATGGTGCATCTGTAAAAATTGGTGAGAGCTATAGCGGTCATGCGAAATTTCCTTATCCTCCTGAGAAAGTAGAGGCATAATGAAATCCACATAGTGAGTTTTGCGATCCATGTTGGATTGGATGTTGAAAGTTACATTATAGTCAGGTCTCCAGTAATAGTCAGGTTGAACAGTGAGGCCTGAATCAAAGTGAACGACAAATCCTTTAGCCCCACACTAACACACCTCACAAACATTCCCCTTGCCAGAAACACCAGTCCCCCTTATTCAATAAGACAGCTAGAGATGCTGTGGGACTGAACTTTTTTCATTTGATTTGATTTATTATTTCACATGTATTAACATATAGTGAAAAATATTGTTTCTTGCGTGCTATACAGTCAAAACATACCATTCATAGAAAAGGAAACAAGAGAATGCAAAATGTAGTGATACAGTCATAGCTAGGGTGTAGAAAAGATCAACTAACGCAAGGTAAGTCCATTCAAAAGTCTGACAGCAGCAGGGAAGAAGCTGTTCTTGATTCGTTTGGTATGTGACCTCATACTTTTGTAACTTTTTTCCCAAACAAAGAAGGTGGAGGACAGAATGCCGGGGGTGCGTGGGGTCCTTAATCATGCTGACTGCTTTGCTAAGGCAGCGGGAAGTGTAGACAGAGTCAATGGATGGGAGGCATGTTTTGCGTGATGGATTGGGCTATATTCACAACCTTTTGTAGTTCCTTGAAGTCTTGGGCAGAGCAGGAGCCCAGACCAAGCTGTGATACAACCAGAAAGAATGCTTTCTATGGTGCACCTGGGAACATTGCTGCCATCAGACTTCCTTGGGAATATTGGATAATTTTGAATGGCTAAAATATTGTTTGTATGTTAAAGTTTTTATGTGTTGCAAACGTAATTTGCTATCAGCAGTTGTTGGTTCCTGATGGTAAATAACTCTTCCTGTTTGCTGAGATTTGAACATTAGTAGTCAACTGCAATAATGGGAGAACAGAAAAAAAGATGCTGGATATTTTTTTCATGCTTGAAATATATTTAAAAAGAATTGGATATTTAAATTGCACCATAAGTGGGATTTTTCATTATGTAGATCTGTGGCAATTTATAAAATAAATATGTGTTTTAAATCTTCAGTGGCAATGTCATGGTGGATAAGTTAATCTATTTTAAAAAGCATTAATTTAATTCATTAATGGTAGTGAAGCTTCATGTACGAATCTCAAAACAGACTGGTAACAGACCCACCTCCCCCAAGCTTGCTCTGCAATTTAATTGGATCATGGCTGATCAGTAGTTCAAACTCCATTTAGCTACCTTTGCCTTGTGTCCCAAGACGCCATTATGCATATAACCTGGCTCGTAAACTTCAATCTATCACATGCTATTGCTATCTAACACTAGAATTTAGGTATGTGCTTATGGTGTAATCTGTGGGAGTTGTTTAGACTTTTTGGTTGTCTGAGATGATTGAAATGTTGCTTGTTATATTTTGACTGGTGAACTAGAACAGACTAAATAGCAGCATGGCTACCAATGCACCAACTTGGTGCGCTTTGCATACACCGACCGTCTGTAGTAACCATACCATATGATTCTTTTCCAGACATTCTTTGATTCAGGTGATCAACAATCATTTGTCCCTGTTTGATGTTTGATGTTGAATGTGATTAGCTTGGGGCAGGTTGGATCAAGTTTGTGGTGTCCTGGTATGGAGCCCTTGTGTATTCAGAGGGCTTTGTCTGCATTGTCCCCTTTTGTCAGCTGTGGTTGGTGTTAAATGATGTCACTGGCACACCCACCTGGGCCAAAATTACTGAAGACACATGTACGTGGCATCCTTTGTGTGATCAAAGCAGATTGCACAACCGATTTTCAAAATGAGCCTGTGAATGAATCGCACTTGGCGAAAAGAGTTTTATTGTATTCAAGGCCTAAAAGTTTTTGGTCGGCTTGAACTATATTAACTGAGAGATCTAATCTGTGATCTTCAAAGGTGTCTCCATCCTCCAGTTGCTTTGTGCATTTTGATGGATTCAGAATAGGGTTAAATTAGACAAATAGCTCAATCCTACCAGCTATATCTGTCAACACTCACGTGACAAAGGAGCAGCCCTCTGAAAGCTAGTGGTGTTTGTTACCAAATAAACCTGTTGGACTTTAACCTGGTGTTGTGTGAGCTCTTACTGTGTTTACCCTGGTCCTACACCGGCATCTCCACATCATACAGAAATCTGCAGAGATTTCCATGGCTATGATACCTCTATCTACCTATGTCATTGTGTCTGTGTGATGTTTGCTTTATAGAATCCCTTATAGTGAAGAAGCAGCCATTTGGCCCATTGAGTCTGTGCCAACTCTCCGACAGATCATCCCATCCAGATCTGATCCCTGTAACCCCACGTATTTACCCCGCAAATGCCCCTAATTTACACATCTTTGGAACAAAGGGGCAATCCACCTAACCTACACATCTTTGGACACCAAAGGGGATATTTACCTTGGTCAATTAACCTAACCTGCAAATCTTTAGGGTGTTGGAGGAAACCAGAGCACTCGGAAGAAATCAATGCAGACACAGGGACAACCTACAACTTCCACACAATCACCCAAATCCCGGGTCCCAGTACTTTGAGGCAGTAGTGCTAACCACTGTGCCACTGGGTGATATGTTAATACAAATTAAAAAGTCTAACATAAGTTTGACAATTATCCTGATAAAAATTAAGTTCAAAAGAAAACTTCACAACTGTGATCATTTATCATGCCAGCACTGCTTATGACAGCACGTTTGAAAACATCGTTCACTCATGGATGGAACATTAGTTCATGTGAAGGAGTGTCTTGTTACAAATGTTCAGAAGCAAGAAGACATGCATTACCTGAGTAACCTGCCTCAATTATGACTTAAACTATATTTTTCATATAATGATGAAACATGAACATTTCAACCAAAGAAATCTTAAAATTCTGACACTCTTCATTCTAACGATGAAACTATTTACTTGTTTTTTAAACAAAAGTAGGTGAATCACACTCAGCAAAAATACTTTATTATATTCAATTTTCCTTTTGAGGAATAGAAGAAGTCATCTCAGCTACCAATTCACATTGTTTTAATAAACTGGTAGTTGCTGCAACTGATCAGGGAATTGTTTTGTTTGAGATATAAATAATCTCTGAATTGAATATCCTTCAATAAATCTTTTGCACCTGAACCTGCAGCTATGATTTGTAAAAGAAGCAAAGGTGAAACGAAAAAAAACTTTTTTACAAAGTGAGTGGTTGGGGTCTGGAATGCACTGCCTGGAAGTGTGGTGAAGGGAGGTTCAATTGAGACATTCAAGAGCTTCCTTGGAGAGAGCCCATGGTTCTGTAGCTCTGCATGCCAGGTTAGTGCTGAGTAAATCCACCCCTCCCCCACCAGCAATATGTATATTTGAGTAATTTCTAATTGTCTAATTTCTCTCATCAACATTGGAAGAAATATTGGTGTTCAAACTGACTGGAACAACAAGTGATTAATCACCTCTGCTTTTCCTATTGTGGCCTTTCCAATTGTTTCAGGAGCCCAGCAAGTAAAACTCCTGATGTTTGGCTCAGCTGTTGTACAGATTGCTTGTCTGATTTCTGACAAACCTCTCCGGTACTTTGTAACGCAATGTCTTTCACTTGAACCAATGCTTAAACAATGTCGTTATCTTTTTATACTGACTGGATTGAAGGGGAGAAAACTGGCTTCTGAACTACAAAATTGTTACAACACACGAGGAGGCCATTCGGCCCATTGTGTCTGCACTGGCTCTTCCAATGAGCATTATGACTTAGTGCCATTCTACTGTGTCCCTGCACATTGTTTCAGCTCAAATAATCATCTAAACCCTCTTGAATGTCTCAATTGAACCTCCCTCCACCACACTTCCAGGCAGTGCATTCCAGACCCCAACCACTCACTTTGTAAAAAAGTTTTTTCTCATATCACCTTTGCTTCTTTTACAAATCATTTTAAATTTGTGCCCTCTGTTCTTGACCCATTTGAGTAGGAACAGTTTCTCTCCATTGACTCTTTCCAGCCCCTCATGATTTTGAACACCTTTATCAAATCTCCTCTTAGCCGCCTTCCGTTCCAAGGACAACAATCCCAATCATCCTCATAACTGAAGTTTCTCATCCCTGGAACCATTCTTGACAACCTCTTCTGTACTCTCTCCAGTGTGTTCACATCCTTCCTATAGCGTGGCACACAGAATTGTACACAGTATTCCAGCTGAGGCCTAGCTAGTGTCTTGTATAAGTTCAGCATAATCTCCTTGCTCTTGTACTCCTTGTCTCGATTAATAAATCCCAGAACACAATGCGCTTTATTAAATGTTCTATCCACCTGCCCTGCTACCTTAAATGACCGATGTTCATATACACCCAGGTCCCTCTGCTCTTGCACTCCCTTATGAATTTTATGCCTTACTTTATATTCTCTCAGTTTTCTTCCTACCAAAATGCAACACCTCTCCCTTCTCTGCTTCAAACTTCATTTGCCACCTATCTACCCACTCCACCAACTTGACTATGTCCTTTTGAAGTTCTACGCTTGCCCCCTCACAGACTATAATGTCACCATGTTTCATATCATCTGCAGACTTTGAAATTATGCCCTCCACACCAAGATATAGATCATTAATATACATCAGGGACAGCAAGGGTGCCAATACTAACTCCTGGGGAACTCCTCTGCACTGCAGAAGTGCAGGGAAAAGACAAGAGACTAGCACTAAGTCATCATACTCATTTGGAGAGTTAGTGCAGACTTGATGGGCCAATGGCCTTCTTTTGTAACTATTTTGTGACTGAGGTCAATGACCTTCCATCAGAGACCAGCTTTCTCCCCTTAAGCAATTGTTTAAGCAATGCCTCTTCTGGTGAAAGATATTGCGTCACAATGTACCAGACAGATTTATCAGCCCAAATAAAATCCACTGACATCAAAAGATAAGCATTGACGTCTCTGTTTCCTTTTTCATCATCCAATTTCGTATCCATCTCATTACTGTTCATTTTACTCCACGAAGCATTAAATAAAAACACAAAATGCTGATAATACTCAGCAGGTCAGGCAGTACCTGTGGAGTGAGAAAGAGTTAATGTTTCAGGTTGAGAATGATCCTTAGTCAGGTGTGAACGGCCTCTGTCCAGACGTGACATCCGCAGATCGCCCCTTGCAGGTGAAGTACACCCTGGGGGACCCACAGGTGGCTGATCCTCCCATTCAGACATAACGAAGAGAGCCTGGATCAGGGTAGATAAAGCCTTATGCAAGAAGCCTTCACTAGGCAATTGGCGGCTTGACTCCATGAGGCGGGATTTTCAATATAAATACCAAAGCCTTTATGACATGACTTTAGGGATTGTGTGAGCATTGAAGCTGGGAATACTGGGGTTTGGAGTATGTATTTGCTTCTGTTCTCTAGCTGTGACCCTTGACTTTTTGATCGTTCATCTCTTTTCACACTCTATCATGAACAGATGACCAATCACACTAACTGAAATGTAATCCCAAGGACGTCACGGATTCTCACATGAATACACACCATTCGTCAAGGAGCAATGCTTGTTCAATGGCCACTTGAAACTTGAAGCTTGAGAAAATAGTTAATAGGCTTCCCCTTTGCTTGGCCCAGAAGGGTAATCCTGAACTCCTTTCACATGCTTAAATATGTATTATATATTGTTCATATTACATATATATTTTTCAAGCTTGTTTTCCCAACTGCATAATTAGCCGGTGAAGACAAAGGTGGTGCAACAAATACATTCCGTTCCCACCCACCACTCACCAAGCACCTCCCATCCTCTACAATAATCACCTCCTAATTCCAATCCCTCCTGTTACCAACAAGCTCTCCGCAGCCCCCTCCCCCAATACCCTTGACTACATCATTGTTCATGTAGATATTCCTGTCTTTTCCTCCCTCCCCCTTGTTCCATTTCCTTCACTATAGATGACTCCTCCGTGCCCTTTGTTGATTTGATTCCCTCTTTGCAAGGCCACACATACCCTTACTTCCAGAAACCTGCCCCATGCGACTATCCAATACCTCTCCTCCCACACTCCCCCCGCCACCTTCCTTTGCTGCCAACCCAGTCTCTAAGACTTTGCAATTACTGCCATAGCAGATCCAGATCCCTCCACAAATGGGACTGCTCACTGTTCCCATGAGATGCCTCAAACACCAGAACCAAATGGCCATAGTTGACTGATGACGTCATTCTTTTTCTTGCTTTATGTTCCTTACTTTCTTTCTTGATGTGGGACTCAACAGCCAAAGGCTTGCAAATGATTAGTTAATTTCTTGGCTGCAAACTTTTGAATTGAAGACATGAGGCCCACTTTGTTCAAAGCATTGCAGGCAAGTTCTAAAATTTCTACAAGTTTTATTGTTTGGAAAGGGACACTGTGTTTTGCAAAATATTCTAATTTAGCTCATGTTCTTTCTTCAGGTAATTTTACTTTTCTGCCCAAGTCTTGTGCCCTGTCAGTGTAGGCTTTGCCCTCAGTCAGAGAGATCAGCTTGTGATACCACACTATTACCTTCGTACAGTGCATTCCTAGCACTTACCCAATGGAACTCCAGACCCAGCAAGATCAGAACAGCAATAAAGTAGCTTAGTAACATTCAGTGTCTAATTATTAAGTTTCTAAGTTGTAGATCAACAGATAATATCTATAACCTCTGAGCTTCCGGATATTGTTTTCTTTTTATTCATTTGTGAGACAGAAGGTTGAGTGAGAAAGGAGCTGCTGGAATTCCAGGTCAGAGTATAGGAGTGGAGGGGCGACTGACTCTGATTCCCACTCTACAGAAATTCGGACCCACGATATATAAATATGAAAGTCTGTGTTGTCAGTGTTTCGTGAAACAATTTTGATGGTAAGGTTATTATATGTACTCATTTAGGTTTCAGTCAAGCAGTGACAGAAGGTTCAGTGAACCCCCTCCCCCTCCCCCGCCCACACTATGGTCATGCAGTCTCTACCCTTCCCCCACAGTCACCGAATCAGCCTCCCCCGCCCACCCACTCACACTCAAATTAACCAGCCACTCTTTCACCAACTCCCCAACACACACAACAATCAGCTTTTCTGCCCGCCCCCGTAACAAAACACACATTCATCAAGCCCCCTTCTGTCGCCACCATCTCCCTAGTTCCCCACCACCTCCCCCCCAAATCAACCCCACTCCCTTCAGTGGCCTAGTTACTGGTGCCCACTCTCTTTCCTGGCTCAGCAGTATGACTCTGTTTTACCCGCACCCTGCTTACTGATCTCTGCCTTCATATATCAGCCCACAGACACTCTGGTTCTTCCTCAGGTTAAAGAGCTCGCACTGGACTCACCATTAACCCCTTTGCAGTTTGGTTACATGGATGCAGTGGGCTTAGATGCTGTCTGACCAGAGCAGCCTCCCCATAGTCACCATCATCACTACATTGAACAGGGAGATCCAATGGTTGTTTCTATGTCCCTGTGAACCACTTTGGGAACTGTTACCAAAAGAGGATTGATTGTTCACCCGTTAGCCAATTTCATACAAAAAGCCCTGTTTCAGTTTAAAAGGAGAAAGGGCTTCCCTAGGGAGAGGAACTTTTATATTGACCATGAGTATCTGGAACAGGCTGAAATTGTAAAAGATTCATTAGTTGAGGCTCGTTAGTTTTGAGGGCATGGTGGCTAGCGCAACTGTCTCCCCGTGCTCCGGTTTCCTCCCACAGGGATCCGGGTTCAATTCCGGCCCTGGGTCATTGTCTGCGTGGAGTTTGCACATTCTCTCCATGTTTGCATGTGTTTCCTTCAGGTGCTCCGGTTTCCTCCCACAGTCCAAAGATGTGCCGGTTAGGTGGATTCGCCAAACAAAATTACCCCTTAGTATCAGGGGTGAATAGCTAGGGTAAATGCATGGGGTTATGGGGATAGTGCTTGGGTGGGATTGTGTTCGGTGCAGACTTGATTGGCAGAATGTTCTCCTTCTGCATCATAGGATTCTATGACTCCTTAGTTAAGACTCATCATTCAAAGGGTGAATGACATCATCATCATCAGAGCAATCCAAGAATGGGAAGTTCATCCCCAACTGCAATTCTGCAATTTAATGCAGACTTTGTTCAGATTCCCCGTCCCATTTCCCCCCCACACAATTCTCAAGAACACAAGAAAAAGAAGGAGGAATAGACCACTCGGTCTGTCAAGCCTACTCTGCTATTCAATACCATCATGTCTGACGTTGGGCTCAATGCCCTGCAGAAACGAGATGTTGCTCTTAACATGTCATTTGATGTTCTACTTGAGTTGTGTCTGTAAATAATGATGCTGGCTTTGTATCTGTTCCATCAGGACGACAATCTGCAACATATGACTGGATGAAACAACATCTTGTGTTTTCATTTGCCCAATGCTGATTTCATACCTTATCCTGCATTAGGTAATGTCAGGGCAAGTACAATCTTGCAATATCTACGTAAGTGTTTAGTTTTGCACAATTTTTTTTAAAGTCCAGTAAACCATTAAACCAGCCTTTTAAAAAGTGACACATCAGTGAAACATGGTCAAGTATTTAATATTTTATACCAAGGTTACATTGCTTATCTGAACTCATTAAATACTACCTGGCCAGGATTTGTTTACACAATAGCATTGAGTTTAATGGCACTCACTGTTTTTATTGTATAAATCATAGCTGCAAACCACCACATGTTTGAATCATTTATGTTACTCTGCATGTCCCTGATACAGTACCTTGCCCAAGCACTTCCACCCCCCCCACCCCCCCAACCTCCCCACCCCCCCCAACCTGCCCACCCACCCCCAGCCCCCCACCCACCCCCAACCGCCCACCCTCCCCCCACCCACCCCCACCCCACCACACCCCCCCCACACCCTCCCCCCTCACCCACCCCCCCACACCCTCCCCCCACCCCACCCACCCCCCTCACCCACCCCCCGACCCCCTCCCCCCACCCTGCCCCACCCTGCCCCACCCCCCTCCCCCCACCCCCCACCGCCCTCCCCACCCTGCCCCACCCCCCTCCCCCCACCCCACCCCCCCACCGCCCCCGCCTTATCCTTGTAGCCCCACACATTCACCAATTCATCTAATCTACTTATCTTGGAACACTGAGGGGCAATTTAGGATAGTCAATCCTCCTAACCTGCGCATCTTTGGAATGTGGAGGAAACTGGAGCACCTGAAGGAAACCCCACATTGATATTGGGAGAAAGTGCAAACTTCACAGACAGTCATGCAAGGCTGGAATTGAACCGGGTTCCTGGCACTCTGAGGTATCACTGCTAGCTACTGTACTGCCCTCAGTGGGAAGTGCCTATGATCCTGTCACTCAACCTCTCAGGCCCAGAAAGGGAAAAATTGAAACTGAAAAGTGTTGCTGCAGGTAATAAATTGTTGTTGGAGATCTTTAAAATTAATTTTATTCTTCTTATCTAATTCACCACATTTCCTTCTCTGCCATCATTCTGCTGTTTTCTTGATGCTTAAATCTCATTGATCATCGAGATAGGCTGTGGGTTTGTTCTATCAGGTTTCGGATCCCACTGTTATCAGCTTATATTTGCAACAATTTACACCATCGTAAACAGCTGCAGCTGGAGAGCAAGTGGAATAATCGAACAAATGGAGTGTACCGTTCTGCCTCAGCAAACTTGGAGACCTTGGGCTGGGTTTTTTGGCTCAGATGGAGTAGACACAGAGGTGGGCAAGTTTGTAAATTCTGCTAGTGTGCCAGACCCAGGACTCCATCTGCCCCGGGCAAGGGGCAGTTTCCCACAGGTAAGTTCAGTGGGTGACTAATTCAACAAGTTAAACATCCATTAAGACTGTTTAACGTCAGAGGCTGACTGCAATTTTCCAGGTGGCCTCCGGATCCCTAGAGGCATCCAGGAACAATGGTGTTGTGTGGAGGCAGCCTCTGAAAAGTAGACCGAGGGGTTGGGGGCATGATCAGCATACCAGGCAGGCTTAGAGGCCCCCCGCCGGCTTCTTTTCATTTGGATTTCTTCTCCCCACCAAGTGGCCCCTCAGCTAAGATCATTTATTGGTTTAAAATGACAACAACTGCAGACAGGGCACCTCTATTTGAGACGTCCTCCCTCTTACCTACCTGAATCTGTGGAATTCATTGCCACAGAAGGCTGTGGAAGCCAAGTCACAGAATGTATCTAAGACAGGGATAGATAGGTTCTTGTTTGGTAAGGGGATCAAAAATTATGGGGAAAAAGCAGGGGAATAGGGTTGAGTAACGTATCAGCCATGATCCAATAGAGGAGCAGACTCAATAGGCCAAATGGCCTCATTCTGCTACTTTATAGAACATAGAACATAGAACATAGAACACTACAGCACAAACAGGCCCTTCGGCCCACGAGTTGCGCCAATCACATCAACACCTACCAATCTATAGACCTATCTATAACCCCCAATCCCATTAAATCCCATATACTCATCCAGAAGTCTTTTAAAAGACCCCAGCGAGTTCGCCTCCACCACCACTGACGGCAGCCGATTCCATTCACTCACCACCCTCTGAGTGAAAAACTTACCCCTAACATCACTTCTGTACTTCCCTCCTTGCACCTTAAATCTGTGTCCTCTCGTAGCGACCATTTCAACCCGGGGAAATAGCCTCTGAGAGTACACCCTATCTATTCCTCTCAACATTCTGTAAACTTCTATCATTTCGCCTCTCAACCTTCGTCTCTCCAGGGAAAAGAGTCCCAGCTCCCTCAACCTAACTTCATAAGGCATGCCTCCCAGTCCAGGCAACATCCTTGTAAATCTCCTCTGTACCCTTTCAATAGCTTCTACGTCTTTCCTATAGTGAGGCGACCAGAACTGCGCGCAGTACTCCAAATGAGGCCTGACAAGGGTCTTATAAAGTTGCAGCATTACCTCCCGACTCCTAAACTCAATCCCTCGATTAATGAAGGCCAGTACACCATACGCCTTCTTGACCACATCCTCCACGTGCGAGGCCGATTTAAGAGTCCTGTGGACCCGGACCCCAAGATCCTTCTGCTCTTCAACACTACTAAGACTCCTGCCCTTGATAGTGTACTCGTTCATCCCGTTGGTTCTGCCAAAATGGACGACTACGCATTTATCCGCGTTGAAGTCCATCTGCCACTTCTCCGCCCAGTCCTGCATCCTATTTATGTCCTGCTGCAACTTTTGACATCCTTCCAGACTATCCACAACACCACCGACCTTCGTGTCATCAGCGAATTTACTGACCCATCCCTCCACTTCCTCATCCAGGTCATTTATGAAAATGACAAACAGCAAGGGTCCCAGAACAGATCCTTGAGGCACTCCGCTGGTGACTGACCTCCATTCAGAAAAAGACCCATCCACAACCACTCTCTGCCTTCTGCAGGCAAGCCAGTTCTGGATCCACAAGGCCAAAGGCCCTTGGATCCCATGCCTTCTCACCTTTGCAAGAAGTCTTGCATGGGGGACCTTATCAAACGCCTTGCTGAAGTCCATGTAAACCACGTCCACGGCACTTCCTTCGTCAATGTGTTATCTTCTGGTCTATCTGAAAGGAAGGGCTGCTGCTTCTTCAGGGCTGGAGAAACATCCTGTTCCCCCTCCAGCTTCAAGAGCCCCATCCTCGGCTGGACAGCGAGCTTATCCTCCAGCCAGTAATTGGTTCATTCTGGGAAATTCACAGTTCCCCACAGAGTGTTGACAGCTGCTTGACCATAACCACAGGGTTTGGAGGCCTGCAGAGAATTGTATTAGTTACCCACATGCTTTCACAAAGATGTTGCAGATATATAATGAGTTTACTGCGGTGAAATTCCCTCACTAATATACTGCAAAATCTGTGATGAATTTTGCAGAAATTAGTTCATAATATTACTGACCGCCTCCCCAAAAACAGTAACCATCGAAACGCAATAGATGTTTTCTTCCTTGTCAGTGCAACTGCTGGAGGTTAAATAAAAGCAAAATACTGCTGATGCTGAAATCTGAAACAAAAATAGAAAATGCTGGAAAATCTCAGCAGGTCTAGCAGCATCTGTGGAGAGAGAGCAAAGCTAATGTTTTGATTCTGGCACAGTTGTTAGCACTGCTGCCTCACAGCAGCAAGGACCCAAGTTCGATTCCTGGCTCGGGTCACAGTCTGTGCAGAGTTTGCACTTTCTCTCAGTGTCTACATGGGTTCCCTCCGGGTGCTCCGGTTTCCTCCCACAGCTCAAAGATGTGCGGGTTAGGATGATTGGCCATGCTAAATTGACCCTAGCGTCAGAGGGATTGGCAGGGTAATTGTGTGGGGTTATGGGAATAGGGCCTGGGTGGGATTGTGGTCGATTGGCCAAATGGCCTCGTTCTATACTGCATGGATTCTATACTCTGACGGCAAACAGATTTGGCTTTTTTTTAACAGAGATTCCAATTTTAACATGTCCAAAAAAAGGTGTGATTCTCTCCTGTTTTCATGTTCATTTGGAACTTAGATTGTTTTTGGAAAGATCGCCCCCGGTTTGTTTTAGGTTCAATAGACCCAAATCAGGGTGTCCTGAACCTACCACAGTAGCTATAAAAACAGAAGGCTGGGAGGATGCTGGAAATCTGAAATAAAAGCTAAGAATGTTGGAAATACTCAGCAGATTAGGCAGCATCTGTGGAGCAAAAAGCAACTCTGAGATAGTGTCAGCAACCTTTTTTCATTCACTCCTGGGGCAGGGGCGTCACTGGCTGGCCAGCATTTATTGTCCATCCCTAGTTGCCTAAGGCAGTTCAGAGTTAATCACATTGTGGTGGCTCTGGAGTCACATCCAGACCAGACCAGGTAAGGACAGCAGATCTCCTTCCCTAAAGGACATTAGTGAACCAGATGGGTTTTTCCGACAAACAGCAATAGTTTCATGGTCAGCAGCAGATTCTTAATTCCAGATATTTTTATTAATTGAATTCAAATTTGACCATCTGCCCTGAGCAGGATTTGAACCCAGGTCCCCAGAACATTAGCTGAGATTAATAGTCTAGTGATTATACCACTAGGCCATTGCCTCCCCTCGACTCTGTTTTCCCCCTTCATAGATGCTGTCAAAACTGCTGAGCATTTCCAGCATTTTCTGTTCTTAATTCTCTGTTCCTTCAGACGCTGTTTCAGGCACAAAGCTCGGTCAGTTATTGGGCCGACACTGAGGCATCTACTGAGCGAGAGAACCGCTCACTGGAAATGTAGGTCCTGTGTACTCCACCTGCCTGCCTCCTAGGTACAGGTAATTAACTCCCAATACAACATCTAACCATGACTGCAGCCCTCAGTCTTTCCAATGCAAAATACCTACATTGTTCCTTTCCAGAGGAGTCCACGAATGTGTAATTAACTCCCTTTAAGAAGACCCTGCTTCACTGATTAATACCCTCCCTTCCAGTTGATCTTATAGAGGTCTACAAAATAATGAGGGGCATAGATCAACTAGATAGTCAGTATCTTTTACCAAAGGTCAGGGAGTCTAAAACTAGAGGGATAGGTTTAAGGTGAGAGGGGAGAGATACAAAAGGGGTAATTATTTCACACACAGTGTCTGGAACAAGCTGCCCAAGGGAATAGTAGAAGCGGGTATAATTCTGTCCTTTAAAAAGCATTTAGAAGATGGGTATAGAGGGATATGAGCCAAACGTGGGCAATTGGGACTAGCTTTGGGGTTAATAAAAGAGACAGCATGGACAAGTTGGGCTAAAGGGTCTGTTTCCATGCTGTAAATCTCTGTGACAGTCTTGGGGCATGGTCTTTTGCAACAGACTGACTCATTATCACAAGGTCTCAGATGACATTTCTTGCATCAGCTCAAATCTGTCCAAAATTGCATGATTATTGCTTTTGCAAGTTCTAACAACAGTAAAAAGATCAAAGAGCTGCAATTTCTTGCTGAATAACAATCTGTGTATCTACCCTAGTGTGGCAATAAGTGATTTCTTGAACTTTTCAAAGAACCCAGAGTCAGTAGTGCAGAAGGCAGTTCAGTTTCTAATCATGCATGACTTTAATAAATGTGGACAGTCCCCTTAAAAGCTGTATGAGTAATTAATCCAACAAGAACGTTCTTAATTTATAAAATCCAATTATTAAGCCCTGAGTGTATTTTTGTTCCTTGGAATAAACATCTATTTTTAGCAGCAAATAGTCTTCCAATTTATTTTTGTCTTGCACGTACTCTAAACCGGGAAACACAGAGGTAGACCGTTCAGCCCCTTGAACCTGCTCCACGTTTCAATAAAACCATGGCTGACTTGATCGTGGCCTCAACTCGACTCGAGTAATGGAATAAGATTGTTTTGCTGCAATTGTAAAGGGCATTGGTGAGGCCGCACCTAGATTATTGTGAGCAGTTTTGGTGTCATTATCGGAGGAAGGATGTTCTTGCTATCGAGGGTGAGGGTTTACCAGGCTGATTCCTGGGGTGGCACGTCTATCATATGAGGAGAGATTAAGTTGATTAGATTATATTCACTGCAGTTTAGAAGAGTGGGGGGGGGAATCTCATAGAAACTTATAAAATTCTAACAGGATTAGATAGGGTAGATTCAGAAAGAATGTTCTCAATGGTGGGGGTGGCCAGAATTGGCAGCAAAGTTTGAGGATAAGGGAAAAACCTGTTAGAACTGAGGTGAGGAGAAATTTCTTCACCCAAAGTGTGGTGAACCTATGGAATTCACTACCACAGAAAATAGTTGAGGCTGAAATGTTGTGTGATTTCCTGAAGAAATTAGATATAGCTTTTGGGACTAAAGGATATGGGGAAAATGTGGGATCAGGATATTGAACTCAATGATCAAAATGAATGGTGGCGCAGGCTCGAAGGGCCTTGTGACTTACTCCTGCTTCTAGCTTCTGTGTTTCCCGATTGCTCTCCATAAATAACCTGACTCCTTTGCAGATCAAAACATCTGTCTTACTCAGCCTTCAATCTACTCAATAATTGAGCTTCTACTCCTGGGGGAGGGAATGCCAAAGACTAATGATCTTCTGAGTGAAGAAATTTCTCCTCACCTCCATCTTAAATGATAGATTGCTTATTCTGAAACCATGCTGCCCTGGAACACTAAATATCCCATTGGTTTTTATTGTAACATTCAAATTGCATCTTTCTTTTCTTTTTTAAACAAAAACGTTATTAGAAACAGCTGGCAGAATCAAATTGGACTTCAAAGTGGTAACACCTGTGCTGTCCACAATGGACTTCTCTTTAAAATAGAAACCTCAGCTTGGTCGTACATTTGCCAGTGTGATCGCGAGTCTGATGAAACGCAAATTTATCTACTTTTTTCTCTTAATTTGCTTTTGGAAAATGAATAATGCGCCTTTTGTATTTTTCTCTTGCTGTATCAAAGCAGTTTTGATGTTGGATCCTGACAAGGTAAAGGGAGTTTGGTCAGCAAAGCACAGAGGCACCATTGTATGTGAGTGAAGAAAGCTTTCCAAACATACAAGTTCACAGCAGGAGTTCAGGGCACGTTATTATTAACTTAAAAAAATTACAACACAGACTGAACAAACACTTTCGCTGTTACTTGCACAGTTGCATGACTAAACATAGAGGGATATATCCTGACCACAGGTAACAGACCTGTTTCTCAGCTTTAAACTCTTGCATTTGTATTATGAGTTCTGATCTCACCTGTACAAGTGACAAACATGTTTCGTTTATATGAACTTGCTCATTGAGCGACTCGTCCTTCTGAATTTTGTCATAAAGAATGCGTAGTTATCTTTTACCTTGGTGGAGGGCACAGTTGGCAAAGGTGGCACAGTGGTTACTGCTGCTGCCTCACAGCGATGAGGGGCCCAGGTTCATTTCCCAGCTTGGGTCACTGTCTATGCAGAACAAAGAACAAAGAACAACCCAGCACGGGAAACAGGCCCTTCGGCCCAACGAGCCCACGCTGCCATCTTAACAAAGCATTTTCCTACACCTACCCTGCCCTGTGCGTATGTGAATGGTACCCCTAATGTAACCAGATTCAGGGGAGAATAGTGTAGGGTCAACTTGGTGCACCAGTCAGCCTAAGAGCACATCTTTGGGGTGTGGGAGGAAACCGGAGCACCCGGAGGAAACCCACGCAACCACAGGGAGAATGCGCAAACTCCCACAGACACAGGCCCAAATCCATGTATCTGCACAGCAAACAGTGATAGTCACTGAGCTGTTGTGGTGCCCGTCTGCTGGTCCAGGATTAAGCACACAAAGCGACACGAAGTACTAGGCCACTCTCGAAACATCCAAGAGCAGCCCACGCACGACCCACCGTGTGCATGCCCCTTGTTTGACGACAAGGTGGACCGACACCTGTGGATTAAAGAGACAAAACATTAACATATACTATTACATTTCCAGTATCATCCCGAGGCTCTGACCCTTTTTAAAACAGTCTCCTATAACCCTCCATCCCTGTTTCACTCGTGTGCCTATCTAAGTAAACATTAAACAAGTCCAAAGTGCCTGCCTCCACCACCTTACTTGGTAGCGCATTCCATACCCCCACAACCCTCTGTGTGAAAAACCTCCCTCTAGTATCGAAATTATATTTCTCCCCCCCTCACCCTTAGCTCGTGACCCCTCGTTTATTCCGGGTATTCCGGTTTCCTCCCACAGTCTGAAAGGTGTATTGACCATGCTAAATTCTCCCTCAGTGTACCTGAACAGGTGCAAAGTGTGGGGACCAGGGGGACTTCACAGTAAAAAAATTGCAGCACTACCAGTTTACATCTATTGAATTGGACTTGGGTTCATCAGCATTTATAAGGTGAAAAGTTGATGGGGGGGCGGGTATGAGAGCCATGATGTATCTCGGATGTTACAAAGTACAAAGGGACGATTCTTCTCAAATGAGTGTCTCTATAAAAGAGAATTTATTTGAATGGTACATTGTTCTTCCTAAGAGCACCCTCAGTGATAATTGGAACAAATGCACAATATTGTTGGGCTGTTGCTCTCCACTGTAAGGAGTTCCTGCGGACAGCTGGTGGGAAATAAAGCACCTTTCATGACCTCAGCATTCCCAGAGCTCTTTACAGCCAAGGAAATAATTTTTTTTAATAAAATGTGGCCACTGTTGCAAATGCAGCAGCCAATTTGCAGACACCAGTGTCCTACAATCAGCAGGGTATTGAGAGATTGTGTTTACTATGTTTGGATATGTACTATCAGCAAATATAAACCCCATTAGACAATTAACTAGACATGTCATAGAGTCAGAGATATTTACACCATGGAAACAGGCCCTTTGGCCCAACTTGTCCACGCCGCCCCTTATATTTAGAATATAGGACATAGAAAAACTACAGCATAAACAGGCCCTTCAGCCCACAAGTTGCACCGATCGTATCCCTATCTACTAGACTTACCTATAACCCCCAATCCTATTAAGTCCTATGTTCTTATCCAGAAGTCTCTTAAAAGACCCTATCGAATTTGCCTCCGCCACCACCGACGGCAGCCGATTCCACTCACTCACCACCCTCTGAGTGAAAAACTTACCCCTGACATCTCATCTGTACCTACTCCCCAGCACCTTAAACCTGTGTCCTCTCGTAGCGACCATTTCAGCCCTGGGAAATAGCCTCTGAGAATCCACCCTATCTATTCCTCTCAACATCTTATAAACCTCTATCAGGTCGCCTCTCAACTTTCATCTCTCCAGGGAGAAGAGTCCCAGCTCCCTCAACCTATCTTCATAAGGCATGCCTCCCAATCCAGGCAACATCCTTGTAAATCTCCTCTGCACCCTCTCAATAGCTTCCACATCCTTCCTGTAGTGAGGCGACCAGAACTGCGCACAGTACTCCAAGTGGGGTCTGACAAGGGTCTTATAAAGTTGCAGCATTACCTCCTGACTCCTAAACTCAATCCCTCGATTAATGAAGGCCAGTACACCATACGCCTTCTTAACCACATCCTCTACCTGCGAGCCCGACTTAAGAGTCCTATGGACCCGGACCCCAAGGTCCTTCTGATCTTCTACACTGCTAAGAGTCTTACCCTTGATATTGTATTCCTTCATCCCATTGGTCCTGCCAAAATGGACCACTACACATTTATCCGGGTTGAAGTCCATCTGCCACTTCTCCGCCCAGTCTTGCATCCTATCTATGTCTCGCTGCAACTTCTGACATCCCTCCAGACTATCCACACCACCAACAACCTTTGTGTCATCAGCAAACTTACCAACCCATCCCTCCACTTCCTCATCCAGGTCATTTATGAAAATGACAAACAGCAAAGGCCCCAGAACAGATCCCTGGGGCACTCCACTGGTGACTGACCTCCATGCAGAAAAAGACCCATCTACAACCACTCTTTGCTTTCTGTGGGCAAGCCCGTTCTGGATCCACAAGGCCAAAGCCCCTTGGATCCCATGCCCTCTCACTTTCTCAAGAAGTCTTGCATGGGGGACCTTATCGAACGCCTTGCTGAAGTCCATGTAAACCACATCCACTGCTCTTCCTTCGTCAATGTGTTTCGTCACATTTTCAAATAACTCAACCAGGCTCGTAAGGCACAATCTGCCTGTGACAAAGCCGTGCTGACTTTTTCTGATCATTCCAAACTTCTCTAAATGTTCATAAATCTTGTCCCTCAGGATCTCCTCCATTAACTTACCAACCGTTGAGGTGAGACTCACCAGTCGGTAATTTCCCGGGCTATCCCTGTTCCCTTTCTTGAAAATAGGAACCACATCCGCGATCCTCCGATCCTCCGAAACCCCACTTTGGTAGGAAGAATGGTAGGAAGGACTATTACTTACGTGGCGAAAAACTGCAGCAGGCGACGGTGCAGAGGGACCTCGGGGTCCTTGTGCATGAGTCGCAAAAACCCAGCTCGCAGGTGCAGCAGGTGGTCAGGAAGGCGAATGGGATGCTGGCCTTCATAGCGAGGGGGATTGAATATAAAAGTAGGGAGGTCTTGCTGCAGCTGTATAGGGCATTGGTGAGGCCGCAGCTGGAGTACTGTGTGCAGTTTTGGGCGCCGCACCTGCGCAAAGATATTTTGGCCTTGGAGGGAGTGCAGAGGAGGTTTACTAGGCTGATACCGGAGTTGAGGGGGTTGAGCTATGAGGAGAGGCTGAATAAACTAGGCTTGTACTCGTTGGAGTTTAGAAGAATGAGGGGAGATCTCATTGAGACGTATAAGATGATGAATGGGATGGATAGGATAGAGGTGGAGAGACTCTTCCCGCTCAAAAAAGACAGTAGGACTAGGGGACACAGCCTCAGGATAAAAGGGGGGCGGTTTAGAACGGAGTTGAGGAGGAACTTCTTCACTCAAAGGGTGGTGAATCTCTGGAATTCTCTGCCCGTTGAAGTGGTGGAGGCTGCCTCGCTAAATATTTTTAAGACGCGGGTTGATGGGTTTTTGATAAGAGAGGGGATTAAGGGTTATGGGGAGAGGGCGGGAAAGTGGAACTGAGCCACAACAGATCAGCCATGATCTTATTGAATGGCAGGGCAGGCTCGAAGGGCTAGATGGCCTACTCCTGCTCCTATTTCTTATGTTCTTATGTTCTTATGTTCTCTCCCGTCTCCATCGATGACACAAAGATCATCACCAGAGGGTCTGCAATCTCTTCCCTCACCTCCCACAGTAACCTGGGGTACATCCCATCCGGTCCTGGCGACTTACCTGTCTTGATGCTATTCAAAATTTCCAACACATCCTCTTTCTTAATGTCCACACGCTCAATCTTTTCAGTCCACCACGAGCCTACAGTACAACCACCCAGATCTTTTTCCACTGTGAATACTGAGGTAAAGTATTCATTAAGCACCTCTGCTATTTAACCACTAAGCTAGTCCCAGTTGCCTGCATTTGGACCTAATGCCTCTATCGTACCCAAGTAACTGTCTGACTGCTTTTTAAAAGACAAAATAGTCCCCGCCTCCACTCTTATCTCTGGCAGCTCATTCCAGACACTCCACCCTCTGTGTGAAAAAGTTGCCCCTCTGGACACTTTTGTATCTCTCCCCTCTCACCTTAAACCTATGCCCTCTAGTTTTAGACTCCCCTACATTTGGGAAAAGAAATGACTATCTAGCTGATCTATGCCCCTCATTTTTTTTATACACCTCTAAAAGGTCACTCCTAAACCTCCTACACTCCAAAGAAAAACGTCCCATTCTATCCAGCCTCGCCTTATAACTCAAACCATCAAGTACCGTAGCTTCCCAGTAAATCTTTTCTGTCCTCATTTGATTGGGATTTAATTACTTTGCCTTTAATAACAAGGCCCTGTCTCAAACTCATAACTAACATGACTGTTAAATTATTTCGAGAATATTGTGGGTTCCTTAACCCACTGGTATCAAGGACATCCAACAAAGGTAGTTTATTCTTGAGCTCAACAGTCTACACAACACTCATGTGTTTTGCTTGAGATCCTGGGGATAACTCCTGCCATGTGACCACTTTATTTTTAGCTGCTTCGTCATATTCTTGCCTGACCACTCGATCTACTTCATGCATAGATTCCCAGATGTTGTTGAATGAGACAAGGCTAAGGTCGAACTGGGTGCCATCGATGATGTAGTTCAAGGGCAGCCTGTGTCATCTGGGTGAGAAATAGAAGGAAGTCAGGAATGAATCCTTTGGGAAGGGAGGAGAAACCAATGTAGGAGATTCTCAGGCTTGGTTGGATAGATAAGGGTGGAACCAGGTTGAGTCAAACCACAGGGAAGAGGCGTTGATGAAGCTCGGTGTGAGCAAACATGTCAAAGGCAGCAGACAGATTACAAAGGATGATGGAGTAATTCATCATAGTCACAGTCACATCACTTTGGCTTAGACTGTGCTGAGGCAGGGGCAGGAATCTGATTGGAGAGGTCCAGACTTGGGGTTATGGGCGACTGCAACAATATGGCCAGAGGTGAAAAAACAGAGGCTGGAGGTGGTTCAGGGTTTGCAAGAATAGACCAGTTAATGATGGATTTTTTGAATAGAAATGATGTGAGGAGATAGTTGGTGATGAACAAAAATAGCCAGGATGTACCTTTGTATTCTACAATGATCCTGTATTAATGAGAATTTTGAGCAGAGGACAGCAGAGTCTAAAAGTTGTCCAGTTGGATGTGATGATGAATGGAATGTGTCACTAATGCCTGTTTCCCTTGGACTTAAGGGTTGGGGGTGAGGGGGCTTTCCCAGGGAAATGACCAAGTTGTGAGAGAGAGGAGGGTTTTACCAGGCAGAAGGGCAACAAAGATAGAGGTGAAGATGTGAATTTACAATTTGGAAGCTGCAAAAGAATTATGGGGAAAAATGTGTCAGAGGTAAGACAGCTGGGAGTCCAATCGTCCGTTTGGGTGAATTTGGGCAGAGATTTTTCAGGGAGGGTGAGGTGTTAGGAGGTTGGGTTGGAAGGAAGAAGATGGGTTTGAGTGGTGAGGGACTGTAAGGAAGCAATCAGAGATGTCCTTGTGAATGGACGGGCCATGTGAGATGGCAAGGTCGAGGAGACACAAGGGAAACGTTGACATTATTGAGGAGGAGTCAAGCTTGGGACACTGGCAGAAAATGGTGGTGGAGGAATATTGAAGAGTTGGGGTAGGGATTTGGGGGCAGAGAGTATCTGAGACGGGAGAAATAAAGTGAGGTATTAGCAATGAAAATGAAGTTGTGGATGAGAAAGAACGCCCAGGAATGTAAAGAGAAGAGAAAGGGGGATAGATGGAATGGGCTGAAGTCACAGCAACAGATGGAACACAAATGGGAAGAGGGATTCAGGTTACTTAGGCATTGCATAGAATGGGGTGAATACATCAAGAACTGAAGGCACAGATACAAAATAAAAAGAATAAATTGGATTCGAGGAAATGTTGACCCAGAGGATGGTTGGGGTCTGGAATGAGCTACCTGGCAGGCTGGTAGAGGCAGTTTCGATTGAGTTATTCAAAAGGTAATTGGATTGCTTTCTGGGAAGAATTAATGTGCTTGGTTATGGAGATAAGACAGGGAATGGGACCAGGTAGAATGCCCTTTCAGAGACCAAGTGCAGACTTGATAGGCTGAATAGCCTCATCCTGCACTGTAAAGATTCTGTGTGTTCTGTTTGTAATAGGGAGGAGACAATAAGAGAATGTCAGAAGTTTGAGTCAGAGAACTCATCATAGAATGACAATGACATGTACATAAGGTGTAGTCTACTTGAGGCATAGATAAATGTGTAGTTTAGGTTCAGAGATAGGAATAGCGAGTGAGTAAGTCTGGGAGCTATTTGAGGGGTAGAGTATCAATAGACGCACCATTTAGAGCTTTCTCAGTGGAAATTGGAAAGGTGGGAATGTTTGTAGAATCAACCCTGAGCTAGTGCAGGTTGATCTGGAGGTACCGAGGGTGGGAACATAAGAACATAAGAAGTAGGAGCAGGAGTAGGCCATCTAGCCCTTCGAGCCTGCCCCGCCATTCAATAAGATCATGGCTGATCTGAAATGGCTCAGTTCCACTTTCCCGCTTTCTCCCCATAACCCTTAATTCCCTTGCCTACCAAAAACCTATCTACCCGTGTCTTAAATATGTTTAGCGAGGTAGCCTCCACCACTTCAATGGGCAGAGAATTCCAGAGATTCACCACCCTTTGAGTGAAGAAGTTCCTCCTCAACTCTGTTCTAAACTGCTCCCCCCACCCCTTATCTTGAGGCTGTGCCCTCTAGTCCTGCTGTCCTTTCTGAGCAGGAAGAATCTCTCTACCTCTACCCTATCTATCCCTTTCATTATCTTATACGTCTCTATAAGATCCCCCCTCGTCCTTCAAAACTCCAATGAGTACAGACCCAGTCTACTTAGTCTCTCTTCATAGTCCATGGCCATGGTGATTCCTACTGGAGTTCTAGCCACCACACTATAGGAAGGATGTGATTGCACTGGAAAGGAAGCAGAGGCGATTCACCAGGTAGTTCCCTGGGCTGAAGCATTTCAGCTATGCAGAGGCTGGTTAGAATGGGGTTGTGTTCCTAGATGGGGGGAGGGCTGATCGAGGTGTACAACATTATGAGGGACATAGAGACGGGAAGATGCTTTTCTCTTTGGTAGAAGGATGAATAACCAGGGGGCAAAGATTTAGTTAAGGGGCAAGAGATTTCGAAGGATTTGAGGAAAAACATTTTTACCCAGGGGATGCTGGGGATCTGCACCTCACTGCCTGAAAGGATGGTAGGAATGGGGACCCTCAACCTTTAAAAAGCATTTAGATGAGCATTTGAAATGCCTTCAAGGCTATGGACAAAGTGCTGGGAAATGGGATTAGAATAGATAGGTGTTTGATGGCTGGTGCAGACACAATGGGCTGAAGGGCCTCTTTCTGTGCTGTAAAACTTTGTCTCAGTGATCAATCAGCCTGACGAGGATCTAGCGTACCAGCAGAGAAATGTAAATGATAATGACTGGCAGGCAAGGTTCAAATGTCATTCTGCAGCAGGTGACGAGAATCTAGAGCAGAATGGGAACCAGCAGAAACCGACAATAGTTAGCTCAATATGGAATGAAACATTGCTAGCAAGAAGCAGAAAACTGAGGGCAGGTCTGTTACTGGGACTGAGCTACTCAGCAGACAATGCAGGCCTTGTAGCAACTGGAAGCGACTTTGGCAATCACTATGGTATCAATGCAGAAGAGAAATGGACTCTGGCCAAGAATGGATTTATGGATAGGACCTAAATAGTTGCAAAATAAAGTCCATATATAAGACCAAGAATAAAAGTTGGTGGGATCAGAACAATGAATATGATTAACTATTGCCAAACAATTGTAGCAGTATTGAAACTGTCACAGTGACTTATCTAATCAGCCCAGAAGGCCTGGAAGAACAATGATAACAGGCTAACTGCTACAGGCTTGTTAGTACTTGTTGACTTCAAAGAGACCACTAATGTATGCTTCCTTGCTTTAATGTAGTGTGCCAAGGTTTTTGCCAAGTTACAATGATGGTTGGGCCATAAATCCATTCATTGGAATTCATGCACATCATATATTAGATAATGTTTCCAAATTAATTTTATTTTACATCAGATCCCGGAGTTCCGTATCTCTGGTAAGCTGCACAAAATTCCACTGTCGTGATGATTTATTAAAAGACAGCAATGTCAGGAAATTCAGCGGTGCTGTTTTATTTTTTGGTCAGGATAATGATTGGTTAAAGAAAGATATGCATTAATGTGACAATTTTCACAAACTCAGGGCATCCCAATGTGCTTTGAATTGTGGCAGCCCATCTGTCAATACAGAGCAAGATCCCATAGTGCAGATGACAAGACAACCTGTTTTTGCAAGATGGCCTTTGGATAAATTCTGCACAGGACACTGGAGATAATTCAGCCTCTCGATCTCACAGTAATGTCAAAGGATCATTTACTTTGACCTGACAGAATAGATTGACATCTCATCTAAAAGGCAGCATCTCTGACAATGCAGCAGTCCCTCAATACTGCCCAAGAGTGTCCGCCTAGATAGTCTGCTCAGGTTACAAAGAACAAAATCAGCCCGGGAAACAGGCCCTTCGGCCCAACGAGCCCGCGCTGCCATCTCACCACCAGTCCACCTCTCCCCCCACGACCCCTGTCTAATGTTTTATGGCCATCCAGATTGAGGGAAACTGATTTAGGGACAATTTATTCCTGCCAATCAGCCTAACAGCACATCTTTGAGGTGTGGGAGGAAACCAGAGCACCCGGAGAAAACCCACGCAAGCACGGGGAGAATGCGCAAACTCCCACAGACACCGGCCCAAATCCATGTATCTGCACAGCCATCAGTGATAGTCACTGAGCTGTCGTCTTGCCCAGTATCTGGTCCAGTTTAGGCACACACTAACAACATGAAGCACTAGGCCAATCTCGAACAACCAAGAGCAGCCCCAGTACGACCCATCGCGTGTATGCCCCTCGTTGGACACGAGGTGCACCGAGGTTAGATGACATAAAGGGTTTTGCATCACCTGTTCCATGTTTGCAGTTATCCTATGTTTTCTTTTGGTGGCGTTCAGGTGTAGTCAGCATGTTTTTTAAAATTCATTTTACAGGATGTGGACATTATTAGTCACACCAGCATTTATTGCCCTTGGGAGGCGGTGGTGAGCTGTCTTCTTCAATCACTGCAGCCCCTGAGGTGTTGGTCCAGTTTCATTCCTTTTTATTGACTTGCATAGAATCCCTACAGTGCAGAAGGAGGCCATTCGACCCATTGAGTCTGCCAGACTCTCCAACAGAGCATCCCACCCAGGCCCTATCCATGGAACCCCATGTATTTACCCTGTTAATTCCCCATAACGTACACATCTTGAGACACTAAGGGGCAATTTGGCAATCCACCTAACTTGCATATCTTTGGACTGTGGGAGGAAACTGGAACGCCCGGAGGAAACGCATGCATGTCAGGGAGAATTTGCAGACTCCGCACAAACAATGACCCAAGGCCAGAATCGAACCCAGGTCCCTGGCACTTTGAGGCAGCAATGATAAAAATGCCACCATGCCACCAACTGCTTTGCCATTTCAGAGGCTATTTAGGTGTCAACCACATTGCTGTGGGTCCAGAATCACATGTAGGTCAGACCAGGTAAGGACGGCAAGTTTTCTTCCCTATGGGGGTTTTTAATTGATTCATGCTCACCATTAGATTTTTCATTTCATTTCTTTGTTGAGCTTAAATTCTCCCACCTGCATTTTTCATTTAATTTTTTGTTGAGTTTAAATGCTCCCATCTACCATGGTGAGATTTGAACCCGGGTCCCCAGAGCATTACCCTGGGTCTCTGGATTACTAGTCAAGTGACAATACCACTGTGCCACTGCTGCCCTCAATATGTGAAATAGGATGTCATCATTCCAGAGGCACTAAATGATATATTATTTTCATTTGCAAAATGTCATTGCTAATAAGACACTGAAATGGACCTAATTAGTCTGAATATTGTTTGCCCTATCATTAGAAGTGGGAAAATCCATAAACAGGACAGTGAATGAATTCACTCCAGTAATGTGTGTTTGCCCAAAAACATTGAAGGATGTGAAACTGGTAACTAAATTATGGAGGATATGTTCTTTGTAGTCAGAGCATTCTACTGGGCAAACAACCTGAGCTAAATGCTGAAATCTTTAGTAGCTTTTTGCATTAAACCTTTAACAGTTCTTCCAGTCCATCCGGTTGTCAGCCAATCACCACCCGAGAAACCAGTTGTTGAAGTGACTGACCATCCTGTCATTCCTGTCACCTACAACATCCGATATGCATTAACCAATCAAATTGCAAACAAAAGTCACACTTTATGCATGAGGTTGTATTTGCTGGTGTATTCTGAATGCGACATTTAATAGATTCTTCTAATTAAAGATTTTAATAGCCGGGCTTGTAGACAGCAGTATGCTCAGTGAAGACTATTTTATAATTTTGCAGTTCAGAAAAATGCCAGTTTATCTGGAAACTGGTTTGATTACATTGTCAATAGTGGCATCAATGTTCTCGACATAGAGAGGCCAATTGGCATGGCAAGGGTAGCAGGGGCACCTAAACTCCATAGTGAGGGGGAGAATGGGTGATGCTGCCCAGAAGGCCCATCTACCCTCTCCACCAAGTCATGGCTAATAATATACCCTGGTCATGGGGTGGCACGGTGGCACAGTGGTTAGCACTGGTGCTTCACAGTTCCAGAGACCTGGATTCGATTCCCGGCTCGGGTAACTGTCTGTATGGAGTTTGCACATTCTCCTCGTACCTGCGTGGGTTTTCTTCAGATGCACCAGTTTCCTTCCACAGTCCAAAGATGTGCAGGTTAGGTCGATTGGCCATGCTAAAAATTGCCCTTAGTGTCCTGAGATGTGGAGTTAGAGGGATTAGCAGGTAAATATATAGGGACATGGGGGTAGGGTCTGGGTGGGATTGTGGTCGGTGCAGACTCGATGGGCCGAATGGCCTTTTTCTGTACTGTAGGAATTCTATGATTCTATGTAATGCTGTCCACTGTACGCAGGTGCACCAGGTAATAAAAAAGGCAAATGAGATGCAAAAGGACTGGAGTATGAAAGTAGAGAAGTATTGTTGCAATTGTACAGGGTGTTGGTAAGATCATATCTGGAGTACTGTGTCCAGTTTTGGTCTCCATATTTGAGAAAGGATATGGTGGCATTGGAGGCAGTTCAGAGGAGGTTCACCAGATTGATTCCAGGGAGGAAGCAGTTGATGTATGAGGAGAGATTAAACAGTTTGGGGCTTGTAATCACTGGAGTTTAGAAGGCTGAGTGGGGATCTGATCGAAGTATATGAAATTTTAAAAGGGATTGATAAAATGAATGTAGACCAAATGTTTCCTCTAATGGGTCAATCTCAAGCAAGAGATCATTTAAACTGTGATGAGGAGGAACTACTTCTCGCAGAGGGTGTTGGAATTGTGGAACTCACTGTCCCATACCGTGGTGGAGTCTGAATCGTTGAATGGTTTCAAGATGGAGATAGACATATTTCTAATTTTAAAAAAGTGAAAGAGAGATATAGGGAACGGATGGGGAGGTGGATTTGAGACCAGGGAGAGATAGTTCTAAGGGCTGAATTTGTCTACTTTTGCTCCTAAATCCTATGTTCACAACACACAGCCTTGGTAACATATTGGAAGCAATTCATAAAATGCCAATACTGTAAGAACAGCCTGATCTTAATATAATGTAAACAGAACCATATATGTTACCATAGTTCAACTTCCGATATTAAATGTGACATTTACCTCCTACACATGGCCTTTCTGTGATTCCCAAGTGCACTGGAACTATTATGTTCCACAATGATTTAATTGATTGTATGTTGAAATGTGAGCAGCAAAGCGAAAATTGAAGTTCTATTTGACATTCTCCCTCAGAGAGATCACGTGGCTGGCCGGTGTGAGAAAAGGAAGTTGTACATTGGAGCAATTGTGAATGAATTTTTCAGATTAAGGTAACTGTGGTTAAAGTTGATGGAGTGTAATCTCCAGATTTGACCATTCCAATGCATTCTTGGCCATAGAACAGCACAGCACAGGCCCTTCGGCCCTCAATGTTGGGCCCAGTTTTGCCCGAAACCAAGATCAAGCTATCCCACTCCCTATCATTCTGGTGTGCCCCATGTGCCTATCCAATAACCGCTTGAAAGTTCCTAAAGTGTCCGACTCCACTATCACAGCAGGGATACCTCGAACATCCCTCCTATATCTCCCACTATGAACGTTATAGTTATGCCCCCTAGTAACAGCTGCATCCACCTGAGGAAATAGTCTCTGAACGTCCACTCTATCAATCCCCCTCATCATCTTATAAACCTCTAGTAAGTCGCTTCTCATCCTCCTCCACTTTAAAGAGAAAAGCCCCAGCTCCCTCAACCTTTCCTCATAAGACCTACCCTCCAAACCAGGCAGCATCCTGGTAAATCTCCTCTGCACTCTCTCCAATGCTTCCATATCCTTCTTATAGTGAGGTGACCAGAACTGAACACAATATTCCAAATGTGGCCTCACCAACGTCCTGTATAGTTGCAGCATAACCCCACGGCTCTTAAACTCAAACCCCTGTTAATAAACGTTAACACACTATAAGCCTTCTTCATGGCTCTATCCACTTGAGTGGCAACCTTCAGAGATCTGTGGATATGAACCCCAAGATCTCTCTGTTCCTCCACATTCCTCAGAACCCTGCCTCAACCACTTCCTCCAGCAGCTCATTCCACATACGTAACCCACTCTGTGTAAAAAAAAATTTGCTCCCCAGGTTCCCATTAATTCTTTCCTCCCTTAACTTAAACCTATGCCCTCGTTCTCAATTCCCCAACCCTGGGAAAAAGACAGAGTGCATGCACCCTATCCGTGTTCCTCATGATCTTCTCCACCTCTATAAGACCTGCCACACTTACCCCAGTCTGGTCTATACATGACACTAGATGCACAGCAATGGGGTTGACTTTTAAATGTCTGTCTAAAATGGCCGAGAAAGCCATTCAGTTCAAGGGCAATTAGAACATAAGAACATAGGAAATAGGAGCAGGAGTATACGTAGAGACATTTTGGATAAGTGAAGGAAGAACAGGGTTGTTGTAGTGGGAGATTTTAATCTCCCTGGGGTGGATTGGAAGGTGCCAAGAGCTGGGGGTTCAGACGGGGAGGAATTCGTAAGATGTGTATTGGAAGGGTCCTTGGAGCAGTATGTAGATAGCCCGACTAGAGAGGGGGCTATACTGGATTTAGTTCTGGGTAATGAGCCGGGTCAGGTGGTTGAGGTTGCGGTAGGTGAACATGTGGCTAATAGTGACCACAACTCCGTCTACTTTAGGATACGAATGGAAAAGAATGAGAGCTGTCCTAAGGGGAGGGTACTAAATTGGGGGAAGGCTAGATACAGCCAGATTAGGCAGGAGTTTAGGGATACAGACTGGGATAGGCTGTTGGAAGGCAAGACCACGTTCGGCATGTGGGAGTCTTTCAAGGGAAAACTGCAAAGGGTGCAGGAAAGGCATGTGCCGGTTAGGAGAAAGGATGGGAAAGGTAGGATTGGGGAACTATGGATTACTAGAGATATTGAGGACTTGGTCAGGAAGAAACGAGAGGTGTATGTTAGGTCTAAGCAGCTGGGAACGGAGAGAGCGGTGGAGGAATACAGAGAGAGAAGGAGGGATCTCAAAAGGGGAGTTAGGAGAGCAAAAAGGGGGCATGAAATGGCTTTGGCAGGTAGGGTTAAGGAAAATCCAAAGGTGTTTTACTCCTATGTTAGGAATAAAAGGGTGGCTAGGGGAAAAATCGGTCCCCTCAGGGACAGAGGACGGGAATTGTGCTTAGATTCCGAGGGAATGGGGGAGATCCTGAATGAATACTTTGCGTCGGTATTCACGAAGGAGAGGGGCTTGATGTCTGGTACAGTCTTTGAGGGAGCTTTAGACCAGTTGAAGGAACTATGCATTACAAGGGAAGAAGTGTTAGGGTTTTTAGGTGGCATTAAAACTGATAAATCTCCAGGGCCCGATGGCATTTATCCCAGGCTGCTTAGGGAGGCGAGATGAAATTGCTGGGCCTCTGACGCAAATCTTTGTCTCTTCTTTGGACACAGGTGAGGTCCCAGAGGACTGGAGGATAGCGAACGTGGTACCGTTGTTTAAAAAGGGTAGGAGGGATAACCCGGGTAACTATAGGCTGGTGAGTTTAACGTCAGTGGTAGGCAAGTTGATGGAGAGGATTCTTAGGGATAGGATGTATGCGCACTTAGAGCGTTGCGATCTGATTAAGGATACGTAGCATGGCTTTGTAAAGGGGAAGTCTTGCCTTATGAATCTGGTAGAATTTTTTGAGGAGGTGACGAAAATGGTCGACGGAGGACGAGCCGATGATGTCGTCTATATGGATTTCAGTAAGGCATTTGACAAAGTCCCTCATGGTAGGTTGGTAGAAAAGATTAAGGTTCGTGGGATACAAGGCCAGGTATCTAGATGGGTAGAGAACTGGCTTGCAAAGAGGAGACAGAGAGTAGTAGTGGAAGGGTCCTTTTCTAGCTGGAGGTCTGTCACTAGTGGTGTGCCGCAGGGCTCAGTACTGGGACCTCTTCTTTTTGTAGTGTATATAAATGACTTGGAAGAGGGAGTAAGTGGTGTGATCAGCAAATTTGCTGATGACACTAAGATGGCTGGATTGGCGGGCAGTGAGGAGCAGTGTCTGGCAATACAACGGGATATTGATAGGCTGGTATATTGGGCAGATATATGGCAAATGGAGTTTAATCCGGATAAATGTGAGGTGATGCATTTTGGCAGGAATAATGTAGGGGGGAGTTATGTGATAAAGGGTAAACCTATAAAGAGAATAGAAACGCAGCGAGACCTGGGGGTGCAAGTGCACAAGTCTTTGAAGGTGGCAGTGCAAGTGGAGAAGGTTGTGAAGAAAGCCTATGGTATGTTAGCCTTTATAGGAAGGGGTATAGAGTATAAGAGCTGGAGTCTAATGTTGCAGTTGTACAGAACGTTGGTTAGGCCGCATTTAGAGTACTGCGTCCAGTTCTGGTCGCCTTACTACCGGAAGGATGTGGAGACTCTGGAGAGAGTGCAGAGGAGGTTTGCCAGGATGTTGCCTGGTATGGGAGGACTGGGTTATGAGGAAAGATTGAGCAAATTGGAGCTGTTTTCCCTTGAAAGACAGAGACTGAGGGGAGATCTAATAGAGGTATATAAGATTATGAAGGGTATAGATAGAGTAAACAGAAGTAAGCTATTTCCTATGTTAGAGATACACAGTACGAGGGGCCACGGGCTTAAGGTGAGGGGGGAGAGGTATAACATGGATATTAGAGGGAGGTTTTTCACAAAGAGGGTAGTGGGGGTATGGAATGCTCTGCCAAGTAAGGTGGTGGAGGCAAACACGCTGGAGTTGTTTAAGAGTAACTTAGACAGGCACATGAGTGGGTTGGAGATGGGAGGATATAGGAGATTGTTTTAAATAAGGTTCATTAGCATTGGGGCGTCCCTGGTCATGTATAAGGATGTGGAATCATACTAATGTTTTTCTCTTTTAATTCACAGGTTTTAAGTCGGTCTGCCTTGTTGTCCAACGAGGGGCATACACGCGATGGGGCGAACTAGGGCTGCTCTTGGATGTTTTGAGAATAGCCTGGTGCTTCATGTCATTAATGTGCATTTAAACTGGACCAGATACTGGGCAAGACGACAGCTCAGTGACTATCACTGTTTGCTGTGCAGACACATGGATTTGGGCCGGTGTCTGTGGGAGTTTGCGCATTCTCCCCGTGCTTGCGTGGGTTTTCTCCGGGTGCTCCGGTTTCCTCCCACACCCCAAAGATGTGCTATTAGGCTGATTGGAGGTAATAAATTGTCCCTAAATTAGTTTCCCTCAATGTGGAATGCCATAAGCATAGATAAGGGTCATGGGTGGAGGGGGGAACTGGTAATGTTAAAATGGCGGCGTGGGCTCGTTGGGCCGAAGGGCCTGTTTCCTGGGCTGGTTTTGTTCTTTGTTCTTTATTCTTTGAATAGGCCATCTAGCCCTTCGAGCCTGCTCCTCCATTCAATAAGATCATGGCTGATCTGAAGTGGATCAGTTCCACTTTCCTGCTTTCTCCCCATAACCCTTAATTCCCCTATCAAAAACCTATCTATCCACGTCTTAAATATATTCAGCGAGGTAGCCTCCACCACTTCAACGGGCAGAGAATTCCAGAGACTCACCACCCTTTGAGTGAAGAAGTTCCTCCTCAACTCTGATCTAAACTGCACCCCCTCTTATCTTGAGGCTGTGCCCTCTAGTCCTGCTATCCTTTCTAAGCATGAAGAATCTCTCTACCTCTACCCTATCCATCCCCTTCATTATCTTATACGTCTCTATAAGATCCCCCCTCGTCCTTCTAAACTCTAACGAGTACAGACCCAGTCTATTTAGTCTCTCTTCATAGTCCAACCCCCTCACCTCCGGTATCAGCCTAGTGAACCTCCTCTGCACTCCCTCCAAGGCCAAAATATCCTTATGCAAGTGCGGCGACCAAAACTGCACACAGTACTCCAGCTGCGGCCTCACCAGTGCCCTGTGCAGTTGCAGCAAGACCTCCCTGCTTTTATATTCTATCCCCCTCGCTATAAAGGCCAACATCCCATTCGCCTCCTTGATCACCTGCTGCACCTGCAGACTGGGTTTTTGTGACTCATGCACAAGGACCCCCAGGTCCCTCTGCACCGTAGCATGCTGCAGCTTTTCGCCTTTTAAATAATAATCCCTCCTATTATTATTTCTGCCAAAGTGGATAACCTCACACTTGCTAACATTGTACTCCATCTGCCAGGTCCTTGCCCACTCGCTCAGCCTATCTAGATCCCTCTGCAGACTTTCCACACCCTCCGCACAATTTGCTTTTCCACTCATCTTCATGTCATCAGCAAATTTCATCACCCTCCACTCAGCCCCCTCCTCCAGATCATCTATATAAATGGTAAATAGTTGAGGCCCCAGCACCGATCCCTGCGGCACTCCACTAGTCACCAACCGCCAACCAGAATAGCACCCATTGATACCAACTCTCTGCCTCCTATTAGACAGCCAATCCTCTATCCACGCTAACACCTTACCCCCAACTCCGTGCACCCTAACCTTCTGAAGCAACCTTTTGTGAGGCACCTTATCAAACGCCTTTTGGAAATCTAAAAACACCACATCCACTGGTTCCAGGAATGGTATTGCCCAGGAATGGGCAATAAATCCTGGCCTGGCCTGTGATGCCCACATCCCTTTGAATGAATAAAAACAAAACTTTGCAAGCTGCCAAAGGCTAATTTACCAATTCTTGTTGTTGAAGAGTTTGCAGTTGCTCAGACACCCATGATCAAAGATAACTTTTGACGAGATTCAAAGCGGCAATTTTACTGCAGTGTTTACTATGGTAACGTTTGTAAGTAATTATTCAATGCTGCGCTGCTATGTTGACAGTGTTGATAGCAACTATTCTGCCTTGCTTCTGAATATTTACATGATGGTAACCTGAGATTGCAAAAATGCAGATTTTCCCATCACAACATCTTGGGATGAAACCTTGCGCTGCTATTAGATTCTATCTCTTGTCTCTGAGTTTGCAAGTTCTCTACATATTCAGTTCATGCAGTCTGATGATGGGCACTAATATCAAACACTAAAATATGCTATGACTGGTATTTGTAATGCTTAGCCATAAGATCTGAAACGCTGCCTGAAACACAGGACAGGATTTTCCAGCTGCATTCACCACCCAAGACTGGCAAATCCTGCCAAAGTCAACGGATCTTTGTATGGTCCTGTCTCGCCCGTAGTGATTCTTGTGGTAAGCAGGGCAGAAAAGTTCCACCCACAATTTCAAAGTGGATAGAGTCAGAGCGGAAGAAAATATTGAGAGCTGGACAAGCCTGGTATCAAGAAGGGTGAAGCAAGTGAAGGGTCCTAACCACCCTCAATGAAAATAGCTCTGTGTCAAAGGTATGAGAGGAAGCATGATCGACAGACGATGATGTGGAGATGCCAGCATTGGACTGAGGTAGGGACAATAAGAAGTCTCACAACACCAGGTTAAAGTCCAACAGGTGCTACCAAATAAACCTGTTGGACTTTAACCAGGTGTTGTGAGACTTCTTACCGATCCACAGTGCCAGGACCCTTCTTGAAATCCAGCTGTTTGTTGAGATCTGGAGAGAGGTTAATGCACATCAAGCAAGCTTTAAAAGTACCCAGGATGCAGTTGCAAAGAGAGAACTTTGATAATCTAGCTGGAAAGAGGTTTTTTTAGTTTCCTTCTTGCCAGTTGGGATTTATTGTGTGCGCTTATTGGGGAAAGGGCTGCGGATTGCAGCTCAGTCTGCAAACTCTGTACTTTTTTCACCCAAGAAAGGATGAATTAAAGTGGGAAGCACGAGGCACTGAGGTCCTGCTGCAAATTGCAAGCTGCTATTTCTACACCAGGGCACACCAGGGCAACGGGATGAGGGCACTTGGGTAACTACTAGGAAGGGGAAAACACGGGTGATGGAGAGCACACCGGTGGATGTCCCCCTTCAAAATAAGTACTCTGGCCTGAGTACTGCTGGGGGGGACAGCTCATCTGAGGGAGGAAACAGTGGCCAGGTCTCTGGAGCTGAGCCAGTGAGCCAAAAAATCAAAAGGGGAAGCAGAAAGGTGGTGTTAATAGGGGACTCCACAGTGAGGGGGGCGGACAGGCGTTTTTGTGGACGTAGAAGGGAGTCGCGGATGGTGGTTTGTCTCCCTGGGGCTGGGATCCGGGATGTCTCTGGGCGGGTCCCAGACATCCTGAAAGGGGAGGGTGAGGAACCAGAGGTTGTACTGCATATAGGTACTACTGACGTAGGCAAGAAGAGGGAGGCAATCGTGAAAAGGGACTATAGGGAACTGGGTAGGCAGCTGAGGAAGAGAAAAGCGAAGGTAGTAATCTCAGGATTGCTGCCTGTGCCACGGGAGAACGAGGGGAGAAATGAAATGAGGTGGAGGGTGAATGCGTGGCTGAGGGACTGGTGCAGAGGGCAGGGATTTCGGTTCCTAGATCACTGGGACCTCTTTAGGGGTAGGTGGGACCTGTATAGTAAGGACGGGTGGCACTTAAATCCCAGGGGGACTAATATCTTGGCGGGAAGACTGGCTAAGGCTACCGGGGGGGACTTTAAACTAGAAAGGATGGGGGGAGGGAATTGTGATGGGGAAACTGGGACGGAGGAGGTTAGCTCCCAGGTAGGGGAGGACTGCAGGCAGTATGAGGGGGAGGTTAGACAGGGGGTGGAGAAGGGAAATGCCCAGACTGAGGGGCTGAAGTGTATATATTTAACGCAAGGGGTGTAGTGAATAAGGTAGATGAGCTTAGGGCGTGGATTGCTGCTTGGGAATGTGATGTGGTGGCCATTATGGAGACTTGGATGTCTCAGGGACAGGACTGGGTACTTCAGGTGCCAGGATTCAGATGCTTCAGGAAGGACAGGGAGGATGGCAGAAGGGGTGGTGGAGTGGCACTGTTGATCAGGGACAGTGTCATGGCTGCAGAGAAGGAGGATGCCATGGAGGGACTATCTACAGAGTCTCTGTGGGTGGAAGTTACAAACAGCAAAGGGTCGAAAACTTTGCTGGGTGTATTCTATAGGCCGCCCAATAGTGACAGGGAAGTTGAAGTGCAAATAGGAAAACAGATTCTGGAGAGATGTTTTAACAACAGAGTTGTCGTGATGGGAGACTTCAATTTCCCAAACATCGACTGGAATATCCCTAGGGTAAGGGGTTTGGATGGGGAGGAGTTTGTTAGGTGTGTTCAGGAAGGTTTCCTGACACAGTATGTGGATAAGCCTACGAGGGGAGAGACTGTACTTGACCTGGTACTGGCAAATGAACCAGGGCAGATGATGGATCTCTCGGTAGGGGAGCATCTTGAGAATGGTGACCATAATTCTATCTCCTTCACAATTGCGTTGGAACGAGATAGGATCAGGCAGGCTAGGAAGGTGATTGTCTGGGGTAAGGGGAGATACGAAGAAGTCAGGAAGTTACTTGGACAAATAAACTGGAAGGAGGCGTTCTTAGGGAAAAGTACCGAAGGAAGGTGGCAGATATTCAAGGAATGTGTGTCTGGAGCTCTGAATGACAACGTTCCGATGAGACAAGGGGGTTTTGGTAGGTCGAGGGAACCGTGGTGCACAAAGGCTGTGTTGAACCTAGTCAAGAGGAAAAGGAAGGTGTACAAGAGGTTCAGGGAATTAGGAGAGGCTAAAGATCTTGAGGAGTATAAGGACTGTAGAAAGGAGCTTGAAAGGGAAATTAGGAGAGCCAGAAGGGGTCATGAGAAGACCTTGGCGGGTAAGATTAAGGAGAATCCCAAGGCCTTCTATAAATATGTGAAAGGTAAAAGGATAAGAAGAGAAGGGATAGGACCTATAAAAGGTGAGGGGGGAAAGGTTTGTGTGGAACCAGAAGAAATGGCAGAGGTGCTTAACGAGTACTTCGCCTCAGTATTCACAGTGGAAGCCGATCTGGGAGATTTTGTTATGGATTTCCAGCAGACGGAAAGGATTGAGTACGTGAATATTAAGGAGGAGGATGTGTTGGAACTTTTGAATTCCATCAAGGTAGATAAGTCGCCGGGACCAGATGGGATGTACCCCAGGATACTGTGGGAGGCGAGGGAAGAGATTGCAGAGCCCCTGGCGATGATCTTTGCGTCGTCAATGGAGACAGGAGAGGTTCCGGAGGATTGGAGGATTGCGGATGTAGTTCCTATTTTCAAGAAAGGGAACAGAGATAGCCCGGGAAATTACCGACCGGTGAGTCTAACCTCAGTGGTTGGTAAGCTGATGGAGAGGCTTCTGAGGGACAAGATTTACGAACATTTGGAGAGGTTTGACATGATCAGGAATAGTCAGCATGGATTTGTCAAGGGCTGGTCGTGCCTTACGAGCCTAGTTGAGTTCTTCGATAATGTGACTGAACACATTGACGAAGGAAGTGCCGTGGACGTAGTGTACATGGACTTCAGCAAGGCGTTTGATAAGGTCCCCCATGCAAGACTTCTTGAGAAGGTGAGAGGCCATGGGATCCAAGGGCCTTTGGCCTTGTGGATCCAGAACTGGCTTGCCTGCAGAAGGCAAAGAGTGGTTGTGGATGGGGCTTTTTCTGAATGGAGGTCAGTCACCAGCGGAGTGCCTCAAGGATCTGTTCTGGGACCCTTGTTGTTTGTCATTTTCATAAATGACCTGGATGAGGAAGTGGAGGGATGGGTAAGTAAGTTCGCTGATGACACGAAGGTTGGTCGTGTTGTGGATGGTCTGGAAGGATGGCAAAAGTTGCAGCAGGACATAGATAGGATGCAGGACTGGGCGGAGAAGTGGCAGATGGACTTCAACGCAGATAAATGTGTAGTCGTCCATTTTGGCAGAACCAACAGGATGAACGAGTACACTATCAAGGGCAGAAGTCTGAGTAGTGTTGAAGAGCAGAAGGATCTTGGGGTCCGGGTCCACAGGACTCTTAAATCGGCCTCGCAGGTGGAGGATGTGGTCAAGAAGGTGTATGGTGTACTGGCCTTCATTAATCGAGGGATTGAGTTTAGGAGTCGGGAGGTAATGCTGCAACTTTATAAGACCCTTGTCAGGCCTCATTTAGAGTATTGTGCGCAGTTCTGGTCGCCTCACTATAGGAAAGATGTAGAAGCTATTGAGAGGGTACAGAGGAGATTTACAAGGATGTTGCCTGGACTGGGAGGCATGCCTTATGAAGTTAGGTTGAGGGAGCTGGGACTCTTTTCCCTGGAGAGACGAAGGTTGAGAGGCGACCTGATAGAAGTTTACAAAATGTTGAGAGGAATAGATAGGGTGGACTCTCAGAGGCTATTTCCCCGGTTTGAAATGGTCGCTACGAGAGGACACAGATTTAAGGTGCGGGGAGGGAGGTTCAGAAGTGATGTTAGGGGTAAGTTTTTCACTCAGAGGGTGGTGAGTGAATGGAATCGGCTGCCGTCAGTGGTGGTGGAGGCGAACTCGCTGGGGTCTTTTAAAAGACTTCTGGATGAGTATATGGGGTTTAATGAGATTGAGGGTTATAGATAGGTCTGTAGGTTGGTAGGTGTTGATGTGATTGGCACAACTCGTGGGCCGAAGGGCCTGTTTGTGCTGTAGTGTTCTATGTTCTATGTTCTATGTTTTGGATTGCTGGTTTTACAGCTGGAGCTCTATGAGGATCATGTTGGGACTTGCAGTTCAGCCTGGAACCATCTTGTAGTTTTTCATTCAGTCAAATGTGAATTGGTTTGGGATAAGGGGCAGCCCAGGGAAGAATTCTGCAACTGTCAGATCAACCTGGGAACACTCTGCTGTTCCTTTTTTCACCCAACCAAGAGTGAATTAAAGTGAAGGAGAAGAGTTGCAACTTGCAGCTTGGCTGGGGACCCTTTGCTGCTTCTGTTCACCCAATTAAGTGTGAGGTAAGAGGAAGAACTCTGTTAGATCGAACAACAGGACAGTTTGGTACATGGACCGAGAAATAGCCTCTAGACTGGAGGAAATGGGTGAGCCCAACAGGCGCTGGCACTGGCAAAACGGCAGGAGACAAACCAGAATCAAAAATTAGGACCACAGAGGTAGAAGGGAGGTGGTGGAGCGGGGGTTCCCCACCACCTTCTCCTGGAGAGATCCCTGAACAGAGCACGCTGAGTGAAAGGACAGGAGAACTATTAAGAACATAAGAACATAAAAAATAGGAGCAGGAGTAGGCCATCTCGCCACTCGAGCCTGCTCCTCCATTCAATAAGATCATGGCTGATCTGAAGTGGATCAGTTCCACTTCCCCGCTTTCGCGCCTTCTCCCCATAACCCTTAATCCCCTTGCCTATCGAAAACCTATCAACCCGCGTCTTAAAAATATTTAGTGAGGCAGCCTCCACCACTTCAACGGGCAGAGAATTCCAGAGATTCACCACCCTTTGAGTGAAGAAGTTCCTCCTCAACTCCGTTCTAAACCGCCCCCCCTTTATCTTGAGGCTGTGCCCCCTAGTCCTACTGTCCTTTCTGAGCGGGAAGAGTCTCTCCACCTCTATCCTATCCAACCCATTCATCATCTTATACGTCTCAATGAGATCTCCCCTCATCCTTCTAAACTCTAACGAGTACAAGCCTAGTTTATTCAGCCTCTCCTCATAGCTCAATCCCCTCAACTCCGGAATCAGCCTAGTAAACCTCCTCTGCACTCCCTCCAAGGCCAAAATATCCTTGCGTAAGTGCGGCACCCAAAACTGCACACAGTACTCCAGCTGCGGCCTCACCAATGCCCTATACAGCTGCAGCAAGACCTCCCTACTTTTATATTCAATCCCCCTCGCTATGAAGGCCAGCATCCCATTCGCCTTCCTGACCACCTGCTGCACCTGTAGACTGGGAGGCCTGCAGGTGCAGCAGGTGGAGGCCATGCAAAGATTGGACAGTAAGTTGGAGCCACTGGGTTGCAGAGCAAGATAGACAAGCTGAGAAAGGAGCTCGGATTGTCTGTTAAACCTCTTCAAGTGTCACCATTGCCCATGAGAACCGTTTGAAGGAGCCCGAGAGCATTTAGTGGAAACATTATCTCCGAGGTGAAGAGCCAAATTACTCATTTGAAATTGGAGGTTAGTCCCTCAGGGGTAAGTGTGATGAGATGGAAGGAAGCTAAAGATGAAATAACATCCACCCGATAGGCCTTCCGGAGGGAACTGAGGGTTCAAATATCACAGATTTTGCTGCCTGACTATTGAAGAATGTGCTGGAACTTGAGGATGAGCTGCTTCTGGATTGTGCACACAGTGTGTTACAGGCAAAGACCAGACCAGGAGAAGCTCCTCGGCCCATTATTGCATGAGTGCATTACACCTCAGCACGAGACAGAATCCCGCAGCAAGCAGCGCAGTCACCACTCTGAGGGGAAATAAGCTGTTGATATTTCTGGATTTTACCATGGTGCTAAGGGCGGCCTTCACTGATGTCAAACAGCTTCTGCGTGACTGTCCTGGGGTCAGGTTTGGGCTTTGCTTCCCAGCCTGCTTGAGAATTACTCTCAACAATGGAACTGAGCGCAAGGTCACGGATCCAGTGGCAGCAATGAAATTTGTGAAGCAGACTTTTGAATCGGGTGACCGCACAGTGGATATAAACTGACATTTGTTTTTTATGAACTTGCGTGCTATACTAGATCAAGTTGTTGCCCAGGAAAGGGTAATGGGTTTTGCGACTATTGGGTTAAGTGTTAGGTATTTCTACAGACATTTTTAGGTTATAACACCTGTGACTGCAATGGGAATGGAGGTGGAGATCGTGTCCTATGCAGAATGCTGTGAAGGACGTCACAATAAGGAGGTGTTGGAGGCACAGGCAGGCAATTTGGGGTGGGGGGAGGGAAGAATGCTGTGTTTGTGGGTTTGGTCTGTGTGGGTACTTTGTGTCTTTGCTGGGTATTTTGTCTCTGTGAGTGTGGTTTTGCCTCTTTCTAGCCACCCTCCCTTTCTCATTGTTGGTTCCCCGCAGCCAGTGGAGAGGATGGGGGACAGGACCCTGGGGTGCAGCGTCTGCCGATGTCAGCAGTTGGGGAGGAGGGATACCAGGTTACTGTTAGGAATGTGGGATGTTGGCTAAGTGGCCCCTTCACTCTGACCTCGCATTGATCAAGTTCACCAGCTGGAATTTCAGGGAATGAAATCATCCGATTCATCACGGTAAGATTTTTCAACAACATTGACAATTGGACACCCAATTGCATTCCCCTAAGAGACTCAACTCAGAGCAGTGGACTATTTTTAGCTCCATAGAGGATTGGGGGGGGGGGAGGTGGGGGGCGCGGGGGGAGCTCAACTTTTCACACCAAGCTGCAGGGGAAGGCAATTCTCCTCCACAAGTCCTTACCATTGGGAGTAGCCAATGTCCTTTCTGACTCCAATGGCCAATACGTCATTGTCACAGGTAAATTATGTGGGATGCCCCTGGTGTTAGCCAATGTCTACGCACCAAACTGGGACTTGATACAGGGTGGAGATTTCAACTGTTGGTTGAATCCTATTTTGGAGCATTCCCCCCCCCCCGGGACCACTCCTCCCCCCAGGACCACTCCTCCCCCCAGGACCACTCCTCCCCCTGGGACTGAACCTCCCCCCAGGGCCACTCCTCCCCCCAGGGCCACTCCTCCCCCCGGGACCACTCCTCCCCCCGGGACCACTCCTCCCCCCAGGGCCACTCCTCCCCCCGGGACCGCTCCTCCCCCCAGGGCCACTCCTCCCCCCAGGGCCACTCCTCCCCCCAGGACCACTCCTCCCCCTGGGACTGAACCTCCCCCCAGGGCCACTCCTCCCCCCAGGGCCACTCCTCCCCCCGGGACCACTCCTCCCCCCGGGACCACTCCTCCCCCCAGGGCCACTCCTCCCCCCGGGACCACTCCTCCCCCCAGGACCACTCCTCCCCCCGGGACCACTCCTCCCCCCGGGACCACTCCTCCCCCCGGGACCACTCCTCCCCCCGGGACCGCTCCTCCCCCCGGGGCCGCTCCTCCCCCCGGGACCGAACCTCCCCCAGGGCCGCTCCTCCCCCCAGGACCGAACCTCCTCCCCCCGGGACCGAACCTCCCCCCGGGACCGAACCTCCCCCCGGGACCGAACCTCCCCCTGGGGGCCGCTCCTCCCCCCGGGGGCCGCTCCTCCCCCCGGGACCGCTCCTCCCCCCGGGACCGAACCTCCTCCCCCCAGGACCACTCCTCCCCCCAGGGCCACTCCTCCCCCCGGGACCACTCCTCCCCCCGGGACCACTCCTCCCCCCGGGACCGCTCCTCCCCCCGGGGCCGCTCCTCCCCCCGGGACCAAACCTCCCCCCGGGACCGAACCTCCCCCCAGGGCCGCTCCTCCCCCCGGGACCGCTCCTCCCCCCGGGGCCGCTCCTCCCCCCAGGACCGAACCTCCTCCCCCCGGGACCACTCCTCCCCCCGGGACCGCTCCTCCCCCCGGGGCCGCTCCTCCCCCCGGGACCGAACCTCCTCCCCCCGGGACCGAACCTCCCCCCGGGACCGAACCTCCCCCTGGGGGCCGCTCCTCCCCCCGGGGGCCGCTCCTCCCCCCGGGACCGCTCCTCCCCCCGGGACCGAACCTCCTCCCCCCGGGACCACTCCTCCCCCCGGGACCGCTCCTCCCCCCGGGGCCGCTCCTCCCCCCGGGACCGAACCTCCTCCCCCCGGGACCGAACCTCCCCCCGGGACCGAACCTCCCCCCGGGACCGAACCTCCCCCTGGGGGCCGCTCCTCCCCCCGGGGGCCGCTCCTCCCCCCGGGACCGCTCCTCCCCCCGGGACCGAACCTCCTCCCCCCAGGACCACTCCTCCCCCCAGGGCCACTCCTCCCCCCGGGACCGAACCTCCCCCCGGGGCCGCTCCTCCCCCCAGGGCCGCTCCTCCCCCCGGGACCGCTCCTCCCCCCGGGACCGCTCCTCCCCCCGGGACCGAACCTCCCCCCGGGGCCGCTCCTCCCCCCGGGACCGCTCCTCCCCCCGGGACCGAACCTCCCCCCGGGGCCGCTCCTCCCCCCGGGGCCGCTCCTCCCCCCGGGGCCGCTCCTCCCCCCGGGGCCGCTCCTCCCCCCGGGGCCGCTCCTCCCCCCGGGACCGCTCCTCCCCCCGGGACCGAACCTCCCCCCGGGACCGCTCCTCCCCCCGGGACCGAACCTCCCCCCGGGGCCGCTCCTCCCCCCGGGACCGCTCCTCCCCCCGGGACCGAACCTCCCCCCGGGGCCGCTCCTCCCCCCGGGGCCGCTCCTCCCCCCGGGACCGAACCTCCCCCCGGGGCCGCTCCTCCCCCCGGGGCCGCTCCTCCCCCCGGGACCGCTCCTCCCCCCGGGACCGAACCTCCCCCCGGGACCGCTCCTCCCCCCGGGACCGAACCTCCCCCTGGGGCCGAACCTCCCCCCGGGACCGAACCTCCCCCCGGGACCGAACCTCCCCCCGGGGCCGAACCTCCCCCCGGGGCCGCTCCTCCCCCCGGGACCGCACCTCCCCCCGGGACCGAACCTCCCCCCGGGACCGCTCCTCCCCCCGGGGCCGCTCCTCCCCCCGGGACCGCTCCTCCCCCCGGGACCGCTCCTCCCCCCGGGGCCGCTCCTCCTCCCCCCGGGACCGCTCCTCCTCCCCCCGGGACCGAACCTCCCCCCGGGGCCGCTCCTCCCCCCGGGACCGAACCTCCCCCCGGGACCGAACCTCCCCCCGGGACCGCTCCTCCCCCCGGGGCCGCTCCTCCCCCCGGGGCCGCTCCTCCCCCCGGGACCGCTCCTCCCCCCGGGACCGAACCTCCCCCCGGGGGCCGCTCCTCCCCCCGGGGCCGCTCCTCCCCCCGGGACCGAACCTCCCCCCAGGGCCGCTCCTCCCCCCGGGACCGCTCCTCCCCCCGGGACCGCTCCTCCCCCCGGGGCCGCTCCTCCCCCCGGGACCGCTCCTCCCCCCGGGGCCGCTCCTCCCCCCGGGACCGCTCCTCCCCCCGGGGCCGCTCCTCCCCCCGGGGCCGCTCCTCCCCCCGGGGCCGCTCCTCCTCCCCCCGGGGCCGCTCCTCCCCCCGGGGCCGCTCCTCCCCCCGGGGCCGCTCCTCCTCCCCCCGGGGCCGCTCCTCCTCCCCCCGGGGCCGCTCCTCCTCCCCCCGGGGCCGCTCCTCCTCCCCCCGGGGCCGCTCCTCCCCCCGGGACCGCTCCTCCCCCCGGGACCGCTCCTCCCCCCGGGGCCGCTCCTCCTCCCCCCGGGGCCGCTCCTCCCCCCGGGACCGCTCCTCCCCCCGGGACCGCTCCTCCCCCCGGGACCGCTCCTCCCCCCGGGGCCGCTCCTCCCCCCGGGACCGAACCTCCCCCCGGGACCGCTCCTCCCCCCGGGACCGCTCCTCCCCCCGGGACCGAACCTCCCCCCGGGGGCCGCTCCTCCCCCCGGGGCCGCTCCTCCCCCCGGGACCGCTCCTCCCCCCGGGACCGAACCTCCCCCCAGGGCCGCTCCTCCCCCCGGGACCGCTCCTCCCCCCGGGACCGAACCTCCCCCCGGGGGCCGCTCCTCCCCCCGGGGCCGCTCCTCCCCCCGGGGCCGCTCCTCCTCCCCCCGGGACCGCTCCTCCCCCCGGGACCGCTCCTCCCCCCGGGACCGCTCCTCCCCCCGGGACCGCTCCTCCCCCGGGGCCGCTCCTCCCCCCGGGGCCGCTCCTCCCCCCGGGACCGCTCCTCCCCCCGGGACCGAACCTCCCCCCGGGGGCCGCTCCTCCCCCCGGGGCCGCTCCTCCCCCCGGGACCGCTCCTCCCCCCGGGGCCGCTCCTCCTCCCCCCGGGGCCGCTCCTCCTCCCCCCGGGGCCGCTCCTCCCCCCGGGGCCGCTCCTACATGGTGTCAGACTCATGAAGGTTGCTTAACCCCACTAGTAGGGAAATGTCTTCTTGCACCTGTCCACCAAACATATTCACATATAGATTACTTATTGGTCAATAATATTTTGTTTTTGATTTGATCTATTATGATCCCATGTATTAACATAGTGAAAAGTATTGTTTCTTGCGTGCTATACTGATAAAGCGTACCGTTCATAGAGAAGGAAACAAGAGAGTGGAGAATGTAGTGTTACAATCATTGTTAGGGTGCAGAGAAATATCAACTGAGTGCAAATTAAGTCCATTCAAAAGTTTGACAGCGATAAAACATAAGAACGTAAGAAATAGGAGCAGGAGTAGGCCATCGAGCCCCTCTCGTCTGCCTCACCATTCAATAAGATCATGGCTGATCTAATAGGTCAGCCATGATCTATTAGATCAGCTATTTTAGTCACCGTACTTACGCAAGGATATTTTGGCCTTGGAGGGAGTGCAGAGAAGGTTTACTAGGCTGATACCGGAGTTGAGGGGGTTGAGCGATGAGGAGAGGCTGAATAAACTAGGCTTGTACTCGTTAGAGTTTAGAAGAATGAGGGGAGATCTCATTGAGACGTATAAGATGATGAATGGGATGGATAGGATAGAGGTGGAGAGACTCTTCCTGCTCAGAAAGGACAGTAGGACTAGGGGGCACAGCCTCAAGATAAAGGGGGGGCGGCATTCTTGATTTTCAGAAGGCGTTTGACAAGGTACCTCACAAGAGGTTATTGCAGAAGGTAAGGGGGCATGGAGTTGGGGGTAGGGTGTTAGCGTGGATAGAGGATTGGTTGTCAAATAGGAGGCAGAGAGTGGGGGTGAATGGGTGCTATTCGGATTGGCAGATGGTGACTAGTGGAGTGCCCCAGGGGTCGGTGCTGGGGCCTCAGCTATTTACCATTTATATAGATGATCTGGAGGAGGGAACCGAGTGTAGGGTGTCGAAATTTGCTGATGACACCAAGATTGGTGGAACGGCAAATTGCACGGAGGGTGTGGAGAGTCTGCAGAAGGATCTAGATAGGCTGGGCGAATGGGCCAGGAAATGGCAAATGGAATTTAATGTTGGCAAGTGTGAGGTGGTCCACTTTGGTAGGAATAATGGTAGGAAGGACTATTACTTACGTGGCGAAAAACTGCAGCAAGCAACGGTGCAGAGGGACCTCGGGGTCCTTGTGCATGAGTCGCAAAAACCCAGCCTGCAGGTGCAGCAGGTGGTCAGGAAGGCAAATGGGATGCTGGCCTTCATAGCGAGGGGGATTGAATATAAAAGTAGGGAGGTCTTGCTGCAGCTGTATAGGGCATTGGTGAGGCCGCAGCTGGAGTACTGTGTGCAGTTTTGGTCGCCGCACTTACGCAAGGATATTTTGGCCTTGGAGGGAATGCAGAGGAGGTTTACTAGGCTGATTCCGGAGTTCAGGGGGTTGAGCTATGAGGAGAGGCTGAATAAACTAGGCTTGTACTCGTTAGAGTTTAGAAAAATGAGGGGAGATCTCATTGAGACGTATAAGATGATGAATGGGATGGATAGGATAGAGGTGGAGAGTCTCTTTCTGCTCAGGAAGGACAGTAGGACTAGAGGGCACAGCCTCAAGATAAAGGGGGGGCGGTTTAGAACGGAGTTGAGGAGGAACTTCTTCACTCAAAGGGTGGTGAATCTCTGGAATTCTCTGCCTGTTGAAGTGGTGGAGGCTGCCTCGCTAAATATTTTTAAGGCGTGGGTTGATGGGTTTTTGATAAGAGAGGGGATTAAGGGTTATGGGGAGAGGGCGGGAAAGTGGAACTGAGCCACGACAGATCAGCCATGATCTTATTGAATGGCGGGGCAGGCTCGAAGGGCTAGATGGCCTACTCCTGCTCCTATTTCTTATGTTCTTATGTTCTTATGTTCTTATAGTGGTTCAGTTCCACTTTCCCGCCTTCTCCCCATAACCCTTAATTCCCTTATCGATCAGAAATCTATATACCCGTGACTTAAACACATTTAACGAGGTAGCTTCCACTGCTTCAATGGGCAGAGAATTCCAAAGATTCACTACCCTCTGGGAAAAGAAGTTCCTCCTCAACTCTGTTCTAAATTGACTCCCCTGTATTTTGAGACTGTGCCCTCTAGTTCTTGTTTCCATTCTAAGTGGAAATAATCTCTCTGCTTCTACCCTGTCCATCCCCTTCATTTATGTCTCTAGAAGATCTCCCCTCAGCCTTCTAAACTCCAGTGAGTACAGGCCCAGTCTACTCAATCTCTCCTCATAAGCTAACCCCCTCAACTCCAGAATCAACCTGGTGAACCTTCTCTGTACTCCCTCCAAGGCCCTTTCTTAAATAAGGGGACCAAAATTGTACACAGTGCTCTAGCTGCGGCCTCATCAGTACCTTGTACAACTGCAGCAAGACCTCCCTGCTGTTATACTCCATCCCCCTCGCGATAAAGGCCAACATTCCATTTACCTTCTTGATCACCTGCTGCACCTGCAGACTGAGTTTTTGTGATTCATGCACAAGGACCCCCAGGTCCCTCTGCACAGTAGCATGTTGTAATTTTTCACCATTCAAATAATAGTCCATTTTACTATTATTACTTCCAAAGTGGATAGTCTCACACTTGCCAACGTTACACTCCATCTGCCAGGTCTTTGCCCACTTACTCAGCCTATCCAAATCTCTCTGCAGACTCTCTGCGTCCTCCACGCAATTCGCTTTCCCACTCACCTTTGTGTCATCCGCAAACTTTGTTACCCTGCACTCGGTCCCATTCTCCAGATCGTCTATGTATATGGTAAATAGTTGAGGTCCCAGCACTGATCCCTGTAACCAACTGCCAACCGGAAAAACACTTGTTTATTCCGACTCTCTGCTTCCTGTTCGATAGCCAATCCTCAATCCATGCTAACACTTTACACCCGACTCCATGTATCTTCCACAGCAACCTTTTGTGAGGCACCTTATCGAACGCCTTCTGGAAATCTAAAAACACCACATCCACCGGTTCCCCTCTGTCAACCGCACTCGTTACATCTTCATAAAAATCCAGTAAGTTAGTCAAACATGACTTTCCCTTCATGAATCCATGTTGAGTCTGCTGGATTGAACCATTCTTTTCCAGGTGTCCTGCTATTTCTTCCTTAATGATAGATTCCAGCATTTTCCCAAATATGGATATTAAGCTAACCGGCCTGTAGTTACTCTCCTTTTATCTACCTCCTTTTTTAAACAGTGGTGTTACATTAGCTGTTTTCCAATCAGTTGGCACCTCCCCAGAATCCAGTGAATTTTGATAAATTATCACTAATGCATCTGCTATTACTTCTGCCATTTCTTTTAGTACCCTGGGATGTATTCCATCCGGGCCCAGGGACTTGTCTACCTTTAGTCCCATTAGCCTACCCAGCACGCCCTCTTTAGTAATAGTGACTGTTTTAAGGTCCTCACCCCCTACAGTCCCACGACCGTCAATTTTTGGTAAGCTATTTGTGTCCTCTACTGTGAAGACCAACACAAAAAGCTTGTTTAAGGCCTCAGCCATTTCCTCATTTCCCATTATTAAATCCCCCTTCTTAAAAATAAGTAGTAAAAATTTTACTATCAGTTTTTATCCCCCAGATCTAAGATAGCTAGCTGCCTTGTAGGTTCTGTAACATACTGTTCAAGGAAACTATCTCGACAGCATTCTCAGTACTCTTCCTCAAGTTCACTGCGTCCAACTTGAGTTGACCAATCAATATGGAGGTTCAAATCCCCCTTGATTATTGCTGTTCTGTTTTTACACGCACCTGTTATTTGTTACCCTAACTTAAGTTAGGTAATAGCCTGCCCCACCTCAAAGTTATTATTTGGGGGTCTATAGACTACACCCACCTGTGACTTTTTCTCCTTCCTATTCCTTATCTCCACCCACATTGATTCCACATTTTGCTCTTTAGAGCCTATATCGTCTCTCATTACTGCCCTGATATTATCCCTAATTAACTAAGCTACCCCACCTCCTTTTCCTTCCTGTCTATCCTTCTGCATTGTCTGATACCCCTGGATATTCAGTTCCCAGTCCCGGTCACCCTGCAACCACGTTTCTGTAATGGCCACTAGATCTTACCCATTTGTACTGATTTGTGCCGTCAACTCATTCACTTTGTTTCGAATGCTACATGAATTCAGGTAAAGTGTCTTTATGTTAGCCTTTCTTATCTGGACCTGATTTGTTAGTGCATTCTTTTGATTGCACACTCTGTCCCTTCCTGTCACAGACTGGTTATTCTTCCCCACACCATCTCCCTGCACTGCATTGACCACCTCCCTTCTCGTGCTTGTCACCTTTTTTACTCTGGTTGAGGTTAGATTTCTGCCACCTTCTATACTCTCTGTCCTATTGCATGGTCTGGAAACGTTACTAACCTCTCCTGAGCCCTCGGCTCCTTTAACTAGTTGAAAGTACTCATTGTTAACCTGCACTCGTACCCTCTTCTTTACCTTTGATTTTGTAATTCCCCATACCCCTGAACCCTCCTCCCCAACTATTTAGTTTAAAGCCCTATCTGCAGCCCTAGTTATATGATTCGCCAGGACTCTGGTCCCAGCACGATTCAGACAAAGACCATCCCATTGGAACAGGTCCCATCTTCCCCAATACTGGTACCAATGCCCCATAAATTCAAACCCATTCCTCCCACACCAATCTTTGAGCCACACATTTACCCCCTTAATCTTATTGACCCTGTGCCAATTCACTCATGGCTCAGGCAGTAATCCAGAGATTATTACCTTGTTGGTTCTGCTTTTTAATTTAGCTCCTAGCTTTTCATATTCCCTTAGCAGAACCTCTGTTCCTGTTCTGCCTATGTCATTGGTACCTACATGGACCACAACAACTGGATTCTTAACCTCCCGCTCCAAATTCCTCTGCAGCCCAGATGAGATATCCTGGACCCGAGCACCAGGCAGACAATACAATTTTCAGGATTCTCCATCCTAGTCACAGAGAACAGTGTCAATGCCCCTGACTACACTATCCCCAATTACCACTACATTTATTTTTTCTCCCTCCACTTAAACGGCTCCCTGTACCACAGTGCTGTGGTCAGTTTGCTTGTCCTCCGTGCAGTCGCCATTCCTGCCAACACTGGGAGCAAGAATGTCAAACCTGTTGGACAGGTTCATGGACTGAGGTCCTGGAACTCTACCTCCTGGATCCCACTTCCCGCCTCACTCACAGCCACACCCTCTTGTCCCTGACCACCGGCTGAATTAGTCTAAGGGGTGTGACTGTCTCCCAAAACACAGTGTCCAGGTAACTTCCCCCCTCCCTGATAGGTCTCAGTGTCTGAAGCTCAGAATCCAGCTCCTCAACCTTGAGCTGGAGTTCCTCGAGTAACCAACACTTACTGCAGACATGCTCACTGGGAATCACATTGGGGTCCACCAGCTCCCACATCATGCAGAAACAGCACATCACATGACCCTCCATCCTTATTTACTTAGTTTAAGCTTTTATAAACTAAAAACTAACCCTACCCTGCCTCGCCTGTTTCTGCCTAAGCCCATTGAGCCAAAGCCCTTTAGCTCTCATTCTGCTACCTGCTCACTCCGCTGCCCACTACTGACGCTGCCCGCTGTATAGTGCTGCCGGCTTTTCAAACCTCGAGTGCTAAAAAACCCTTACCAGGTCACCCCTTGGCCCACTTCCGATTTACTGTTAAAGTAACTTGTAAAAAAGACAAACCCCGTGAAAAACTAAAAAATAATCAATCGCTTACCTTCACACTCCCACCACAAATCAATCCTCCTCTCAGCTTGCTCCGACGAACAATGAGGGAAGAACAGCGAAGAAGCTGTTCTTGAGTCGGTCGGTACGTGACTCAGACTTTTGTGTCTTTTTCCCGACAGAAGAAGGTGGAAGAGAGAATGTCCGGGGTGCGTGGGGTCCTTAATTATTCTGGCTGCTTTGCCGAGGCAGCGGGAAGTGTAGACAGAGTCAATGGGTGGGAGGCTGGTTTACGTGATGGATTGGGCTACATTCACAACCTTTCATAGTGCCTTGCAGTCTTGGGCAGAGCAGAAACCGTACCAAGCTGTGATACAACCAGAAAGAATGTTTTCTATTGTGCATCAGTAATAAGTTGCTCCTGGCTGTGAGCTTATGCTCCTGCAACACCTCTGTAATCTCTGACCATTCTCCCTTTACAATGGACTTGGTAACGGGGAGGAGGGTGGGTCCCCGTACGCCTTGGCAATTTAACACTTGTCTCCTCTCTGATGATGAATTTGTTAGATATATGTTAACCCAGATCGATGGTTTCTTTGAGTTTAATGATGCTCCGGGAGCCTTAGCAGCTGCCATATGGGAGAAATTGAAGGCTTATTTAAAGGGCCAGATCCTATTTTATTCAGCCCACGAGGCAAAGCAGAGAGGTGGGAGGTATTGCCTAAGTTGATGCTGCATACGCTCCGGGCCTGTCCTCAGGGATACATAAGGAACATTTACTACTCCAGGAGGAATTTGAGAACTCACATCAAGCAGAAAGATACTGTTCAAATCTAAGTATACACACTATAAGCATGGGGACAAGGCAAGAAAGCTACTAGCTCATCAGATGCACCAATTCTCAACCAAAAGTCTAATACTACAAATGCAGACTCCAAATGAGGTCTCAATTGGGCCACAACGAATAAGTGAACTGTTTAGGGACTTTTACTCAACCCTCTATAGCTCCGAACCAATGAGGTGGACTTTCAGGAGTTCTTTGGGGCAGTGAATCTCCCTGTGGTGGATAAGGGGAGAGGCCGCAACACTGGAAAAGCTAATTGATGTTGAAGAAATTGTTAGGGTGGCCAAAATTATGTCAAGTGGGAAATGTCCAGTACCAGATGGGTACCCCATTGAATTCTACAAAACATTTATGGATAGGTTGGCTCCCCTGCTACTGCACATGATCAATGAATCATAAGAGAACCACTCTCTCCTGCAGACTTTGAGGCAAGCGACAATTTCACTTATCCTTAAAAAGAGTAAGGACCCACAAATCTGCAGCTCCTATCGACTGATCTCATTGCTGAATGTGGATTTCAAACTGACCTCTAAGATTCTGGCCATTTGCTTGGAGGACATTCTGCTTTCTATCACCTCACCTGGTCAGACTGGGTTTGTTAAAAATAGACATATGTACTCGAATATTTGACAGCTGTTTAACATTATGTCAGTGATCTGTCCAACTCGGTCCTTTTTATACTAGAGAGTTTGGTCATGTTTCAGGGTACGAGCTTAACTTGAATAACTGGAACTTTTAAATTCTGTCAAGATAGACAAGTTACCAGGACCGGATGGGATTATCCCAGGTTACTGTGGGAGGTGAGGGAAGTGATTGCAGAGCCCCGGTGATGATCTTTGTGTCGTCGATGGAGACAGGAGAGATTCCGGAGGGTTGGAGGATTGCGGATGTGGTTCCTATTTTCAAGAAAGGGAACAGGGATAGCCCGGGAAATTACCAACCAGTGAGTCTGACCTCAGTGGTTGGTAAGTTGATGGAGAGGCTTCTGAGGGACAAGATTTATGAGCATTTGGAGAAGTTTAGAATGATCAGGAATAGTCAGCACGGCTTTGTCAAGGGCAGGTCGTGCCTTATGAGCCTAGTTGAGTTCTTTGAAAATGTGACTGAACACATTGACGAAGGAAGAGTGATAGACGTGGCTTACATGGACTTCAGCAAGGCGTTTGATAAGGTCCCCCATGCAAGACTTCTTGAGAAGGTGAGAGGGCATGGGATCCAAGGGGCTTTGGCCTTAGTGGATCCAGAACTGGCTTGCCTGCAGAAGGCAGAGAGTGGTTGTGGATGGGTCTTTTTCTGCATGGAGGTCGGTCACCAGTGGAGTGCCCCAGGGATCTGTTCTAGGACCCTTTGCTGTTTGTCATTTTCATAAATGACCTGGATGAGGAAGTGGAGGGATGGGTTAGTAAGTTCGCTGACGATACAAAGGTTGGTGGTGTTGTGGATAGTCTGGAGGGATGTCAGAAGTTGCAGTGGGACATAGATAGGATGCAAACTGGGCGGAGAAGTGGCAGATGGACTTCAACGCAGATAAATGTGTAGTGGTCTATTTTGGCAGGACAAATGGGATGAAGGAATACAATATCAAGGGTAGGAGTCTTAGCTGTGTAGAGGATCAGAAGGACCTTGGGGTCTGGGTCCATAGGACTCTTAAATCGGCCTCGCAGGTGGAGGATGTGGTCAAGAAGGCGTATGGTGTACTGGCCTTCATTAATCGAGGGATTGAGTTTAGGAGTCAGGAGGTAATGCTGCAACTTTATAAGACCCTTGTCAGACCCCACTTGGAGTACTGTGCGCAGTTCTGGTCGCCTCACTACAGGAAGGATGTGGAAGCTATTGAGAGGGTGCAGAGGAGATTTACAAGGATGTTGCCTGGATTGGGAGGCATGCCTTATGAAGGTAGGTTGAGGGAGCTGGAACTCTTCTCCCTGGAGAGACAAAGGTTGAGAGGCGACCTGATAGAGGTTTATAAAATGTTGAGAGGAATAGATAGGGTGGATTCTCAGAGGCTATTTCCCCAGGGCTGAAATGGTCGCTACGAGAGGACACAGATTGAAGGTGCGGGGAGGAAAGTACAGAAGTGATGTTAGGGGTAAGTTTTTCACTCAGAGGGTGGTGAGTGATTGGAATCGGCTGCCGTCAGTGGTGGTGGAGGCGAACTCGCTGGGGTCTTTTAAAAGACTTCTGGATGAGTATATGGGATTTAATGGGATTGGGAGTTACAGATAGTTCTATGGCCTGGTAGGTATGGATATGATCAGCGCAACTTGTGGGCCGAAGGGCCTGTTTATGCTGTAGTGTTCTATGTTCTATGTTCTATAAGTGTGAGCTCCTTCCTTTGAATGTAGCGGCTCGTAGCCCATCCCTCCACATCCTACCTTTCAAGATTGTTATTAGGCCATTTACTTACTTGGGATTGCAAGTGACCAGCAAATCTAGTCGGCTCTTTGGAGCTAACTTTGCTCCACTCATGGGGTGGACAGAACAGGACCTCAAACATTGGACCATCCTCCTGTTATGGTTAGCGGGCCACATCAATGCAGTGAAGGTGGAGACGCTACCTACGTTTTTATATTTCTTTCTGTGCATCCCGGTATTCATCCCTAAATCTCTTTTTCACATACTTGGTTGGTTCATTTCAAGCTTTTTCTGGAATAGGAAAAACCTAAGAATGCGAAGGATAGTCTTGCAAAGCCCTAAATGGGAGGGGGGAGGTGTGTATGGGATTGCTCAATTTTCTGTTTTATTATTGGGCAACCAATATGAGGGCAGTAGTGTGTCGGGTGCAGAGAGAAAGGCAATAGGAGGTTGGCTGCAGTTAGAATCCTCCTCCTGCGCTCCGTCTTCCCTGACTGCCTTGATATATTCCCCATGTTGTAAAAAAAATCAGCCTGTTTTAACCCTTATACGGTGGACAAATAACTTTGAGTAGACGTCTTATTAGTACAAACAATATTTATTTAAACCCACACAATCAATAATCACCCACCTGACCAACAATAAGTTATCTTACAGAAAATACTAGAATTCAAGTACAATACAAGACCTTGACTTAACTGTGTGTGACTGACAAATACCCAAACAGATACTGGCCTTTATCTGTGTGCTGGTCTTGGTAGTTGTCTGTGTAGTTTGGTCCTTTGCTCTGGTCTGGCATTCTGGCTGTAGTCTCTCTTTCTTCCTTCTCGGGTGTGGTGGCTCTCCTCTTGCTGGCGATGTTCACCATTGTTGTAGCTCGTTTGTGGGATCAGAGAGAGAGAGAGATTCCTGGTTGTGCAGCATCCTTTATACCCCATTTGGCTTCACGCCCTTTTTTTGGCCATTGCCAATCAATCGATCAGGACTTGATCACCCTGATCGATAAGAGTCCAATCGGGTGCTCCCACACCGATCTCTGGGTGTGTCCCCGGGGGCCGTGTCTGTAGGTGTTGTAGGCACAGAGGTCACATACCTTCCTCCTAAATAAGGATTCACGGTGCCTTTACGTCTGGCACACAACCCAGTGTGATCAGAAAGTCTCTTTCATCCTGGAGATGGCCCATATCCTGTGTATTCACTCATCAGGGTTGCAGCCTGTTTGTCTGTCTTTAAACTGCCGCCTGTCGGTTTAGTTTCTTGCCCAGTTGTCCCAGAGTGCTTTACAAAACGCCATTTTAGACGGCCTGTTTGGCTACACCCAGTAAATTTTCCCTCCTCTCAGTAAATTAGGAGTGCACTTGTCAAGTCAACTCTTAGAATTTGGACACAATTTAGACGCCACTTTGGGTTTCAGGCCTGGTCACTGATCTCCCTTGTATCAGAGAACCACTTTGTTCCTCTGTCTGTTTTGGATGGTGCCTTCAGCATATCGGTCAAATATGGGATTAGAACATTCCAGGACCTGTTTGTGGACATTATTATTATGATTGTAACAATGAAATCAAAAGTCCTGCCTCTGTGGGTTACTGATGTCATCAAACTGTTACCTCACGATATATGGTTCAGGGTGCACATGAACGATGAGATACGCAGCTGGAGGAAACTGTTCAACGGGCTTTGATTTGATTTGATTTGATTTATTATTGTCATATGTATTAACATATAGTGAAAAGTATTGTTTCTACCGCACTAGGCAGACAAAACATACCATTCATAGAGAAGGAAAGGAGAGAGTGCAGAATGTAGTATTGCAGTCATAGCTATGGTGTAGAAAAAGATCAACTCAATGTGAGGAAAGTCCATTCAAAAGTCTGATGGCAGCAGGGAAGAAGCTTCCTTGAATTGGTTGGTACATGATTTTTGTATCTTTTTCCTGACAAAAGAAGGTGGAGGAGAGAATGCCCAGGGTGTGTGGGGTCATTAATTATGCTGGCTGCTTTGCCGCAGGGAGTGTGGACAGAGTCAAATGGATGGGAGGCTGGTTTGCATGATGGATTGGGCTACATTCATGACCTTTCTGGGGAGGTTGGCCTTGCCTCAATCCTTTCCAATCCCTAATAAAAGCAAAATACTGCAGAACCTGGAGATCGGAAATAAAAGCAGAAAATGCTGAATAAACTTAGCACATCTGGCAGCTCTGTGGAAAGAGAAAACAGTTAATGTGTATCAGTCTTGCAGAGAAATTCTCTAAGGAATAGGAGCAGACGTCCTGTGACAGCAGGAATTGGAACCACCACACCACCATTAAAAAACACTCCCTCATCACAGATCCCACAGTCTGCCCACCTGCCATGCCAACATTTAGCACTCCACAAACATTTTCAAACTGGCCAAAATCTTTGTGCAGCAAGTTGGCACATGTGGCGTGTGGTGATTGTCCCTTTAAGGGACAATGATGTCCTTTTGTCCAAAGCTGTGCAGTTAGGTGGATTGGCCATGCTAAATTTCCCCTTAATGTCCCAAGATGAGTATGTTAGGGGGATTAGCCATGACAAATAAGTGGGGTTACAGGGATGAGGCCTAGGTGGAATGCTCTGTTGAAGAGTCGGTACAGACTCAATGGGCCGAATAGCCTCTTTTTGCACTGTAGAGATTCTATGATTTTAAAAGCAGCAGAGTAAGGGTCACCTGGCCTGGGTCAGCAATCGGAATTCATAGTGGGGAATCAGGCCAGCCTCTCCTAGACACAGCGAGGACAAACAGTTGCTGCTCTTGAAGATCACTAAATTTTGTTCACTAATGAAGTCTCTGAAAGGACATCATTACACAGAACCTTGCAAGGAACTCAGACTGCTGCTGTGGCGCACCCCATTCATTAACTTACATCACTGAAGGCTGCCTACTGACAACATTCAGCAGAGGCCTTAGAGAGCTTCATTTAATCACAACAGAAACTATTGTCTGGCTTGGTGATTACTGCACACACTAAAAATTAATGCAAAATATTTCCATTTTACTTTTCTTTTTGCTCTTCTGTATCTTGCATTTTGCTAAACTTTATTTTTATTCTTTTTCTAATATTTCCTTTTTAGAATTTTCTTTTCTCCCTTTGCTCCCAACATCTACTTTGTAAGTGGCAGCAGCATTTTTAGTTGCCATTCGATGGGTGGCACAGTGGCACAGTGGTTAGCATGGCTGCTTCACAGCGTCAGGGACCTGGGTTCAATTCTGGCCTTGGGTCACTGTCTGCGTGGAGTTTGCACGTTCTCCCCGTGTCTGCGTGGGTTTCCTCCGGGTGCTCCAGTTTCTTCCCACAGTTCGAAGATTGAGAGTTAGCTTGATTTGCCATGATAAATTGTCAATTAGTGTCAGCAGATAAATATAGAGGGATAGGAACTGGGAGGGATTGTTGTCGGTGCAGCTCGATGAGCTGAATGGCTCCTTCTGCACAGAAGGAATTCTATTCTACGATTTGGTTTTGTCAAGGGCAGGTCGAGCCTTACGAGCCTAGTTGAGTTCTTTGAAAATGTGACTGAACACATTGACGAAGGAAGAGCGGTGGACGTGGTTTACATGGACTTCAGCAAGGCGTTTGATAAGGTCCCCCATGCAAGACTTCTTGAGAAGGTGAGAGGGCATGGGATCCAGGGGGCTTTGGCCTTGTGGATCCAGAACTGGCTTGCCTGCAGAAGGCAGAGAGTGGTTGTAGATGGGTCTTTTTCTGCATGGAGGTCAGTCACCAGTGGAGTGCCCCAGGGATCTGTTCTAGGACCCTTGCTGTTTGTCATTTTCATAAATGACCTGGATGAGGAAGTGGAGGGATGGGTAAGTAAGTTTGCCGACGATACGAAGGTTGGTGGTGTTGTGGATAGTCTGGAGGGATGTCAGAAGTTGCAGCGTGACATAGATAGGATGCAAGACTGGGCGGAGAAGTGGCAGATGGACTTCAACGCGGATAAATGTGTAGTGGTCCATTTTGGCAGGTCCAATGGGATGAAGGAATACAATATCAAGGGTAGTACTCTTAGCAAGTTGAGGAGCAGAGGGATCTTGGGGTCCGGGTCCACAGGACTCTTAAGTCGGCCTCGCAGGTGAAGGATGTGGTCAGGAAGGTGTATGGTGTTCTGGCCTTCATTAATCGAGGGATTGAGTTTAGGAGTCGGGAGGTAATGCTGCAACTTTACAAGACCCTTGTCAGACCCCACTTGGAATACTTTGCGCAGTTCTGGTCGCCTCACTACAGGAAGGATGTGGAAGCTATTGAGAGGGTGCAGAGGAGATTTACAAGGATGTTGCCTGGATTGGGAGGCATGCCTTATGAAGATAGATTGAGGGAGCTGGGACTCTTCTCCCTGGAGAGACAAAGGTTGAGAGGTGACCTGATAGAGGTTTATAAAATGTTGAGAGGTATAGATAGGGTGGATTCACGAAGCCTATTTCCCAGGGCTGAAATGGTCGCTACGAGAGGACACAGGTTTAAGGTGCTGGGGAGCAGGTACAGAGGAGATGTTAGGGGTAAGTTTTTCACTCAGAGGGTGGTGAGTGGAATCGGCTGTCGTCGGTGGTGGTAGAGGCGAACGCGCTGGGGTCTTTTAAAAGACTTTGGATGAGTATATGGGATTTAATGGGATTGAGAGTTACAGATAGTTCTATGGCCTGGTAGGTATGGATATGATCGGTGCAACTTGTGGGCTGAAGGGCCTGTTTGTGCTGTAGTGTTCTATGTTCTATTTGACTAGCTCAACAATTCTTGATATGTGAATATCATACCAAAAATAATCAAAGTGCTTTTTAAATATCTAGATCACTAGTGGTATTATTGCTAGGCTATTAATCCAGAAACTCAGCTAATGTTCTGGAGACCTCGGTTCAAATCACGGCAGATGGTGGAATTTGAGTTCAATAAGGGAAAAAACCTAGAATTAAGAATCTACTGATGACCTTGAAGCCATTGCTAAATGTTGGAAAAACCCATCCGATTCATAATGTCCTTTCGGGAAGGAAATCAGCCCTCTATTGTGGTCTGGCCTATATGTGACTCCAGAGACACAGTAATGTGGTTGACTGCCCTCCAAGGGCCACTAGGGAGGGATGTTTAGTTTAGTTTATTTCTTAGTATCACAAGTCGGCTTACTGCAATGATGTTACTGTGAAAATCCCCTAGTAGCCACACTCCGGTGCCTGCTCAGGCACACAGAGGGAGAAATCAGCATGGCCAATGCGCCTAACCAGTGCGACATTCAGAGGAAACTGGAGCACTCAGAGGAAGCTCATGCAGATATGGGGAGAACATGCAGACTCTGTACAGATGGTGACTCAAACTGGGAATCGAACCTGGGTGCCTGGCACTGTGAGGCAGCAGTGTTAATCACTGGGATGGGCAATAAATGATGGCCAGCTAGTGACCGAAAGAAATGCCACACCAGTTCAAAGTCTTACTAAAGTCTTAAAGGACTTTAAACTGGTGTTGTGGGATTTCTTTCTGTTTTACCCCAGTCCAATGCTGGCATCTCCACATCACAACTAGTGACACCCCTGTCCCACAATTGAATAAAAATAAATAAAATTAGTTGCATATTTCTAACTTTTTTTAACATGTCTAAACTGTTAAACGATAGCCTTCATGAGATGACAGAATAACCCATGGCCCTTTGTACTTGATTTTGCAGCTCCCTGTCAGTTCCTCCACAATGTGCGGAAGTCCCTAGAAGGTTGTTTTGCAAATTGATCACCTTCAATTTACACATTAAAAATAACTGTGTGAGTTTGTGTCACACTGTCTGGATTCCTCCTGAATTTTGATTGTTTAAACATAACTTATGCAAAACTGAACAAAAGGGTGTTTGAAGGTGAGCAGGGGGAAGGAAACAGAAATGTAAATCTGTTGGTGATACTCCCACAATCTGAGTGAATCCATCGTAGACCATTAGAATGCAGGCAGCCTCTCTCAGTCCCTCCCAGATAGTAGCACCTCGGAGCCAAGTTCCGGATATTATTGGTTGGAGGGCTGCGTTGTGATTTAGAGTGGTTTATACATTGACAAACATCAATCCACCTGTATATAGAGACTAATTTTAAGGTATCCTCAAAGTTACATCAGAATTAGGAGCAGGAGCAATTCAGCCCCTCGAGACTGATCTGCCACTCATGGCCTCATCTTTGGCCTCATCTCCACCTTTCTGCCTGCTCCCCACGACTAGAACACAGAACATAGAACACTACAGCACAAACAGGCCCTTCGGCCCACAAGTTGCACCGATCACATCTATACCTACCAAGCCATAGACCTATCTATAACCCCCAATCCCATTAAATCCCATGTACTCATCCAGAAGTCTTTTAAAAGACCCCAGCGAGTTCGCCTCTACCACCACCAATGGCAGCCGATTCCACTCACTCACCACCCTCTGAGTGAAAATTTTACCCCTAACATCTCCTCTGTATTTGCTCCCCAGCACCTTAAACCTGTGTCCTCTCATAGTGACCATTTCGGCCCTGGGAAATAGCCTCTGAGAATCCACCCTATCTATTCCTCTCAACATCTTATAAACCTCTATCAGGTCACCTCTCAACCTTCATCTCTCCAGGGAGAAGAGTCCCAGCTCCCTCAACCTATCTTCATAAGGCATGCCTCCCAATCCAGGCAACATCCTTGTAAATCTCCTCTGCACCCTCTCAATAGCTTCCACATCCTTCCTGTACTGAGGCGACCAGAACTGCGCACAGTACTCCAAGTGGGGTCTGACAAGGGTCTGTATAAAGTTGCAGCGTTACCTCCCGACTCCTAAACTCAATCCCTCGATTAATGAAGGCCAGTACACCATACGCCTTCTTGACCACATCCTCCACCTGCGAGGCCAATTTAAGAGTCCTATGGACTCGGACCCCAAGATCCCTCTGCTCTTCAACACAGCTAAGACTCCTACCCTTGATATTGTACTCCTTCATCCCATTGGTCCTGCCAAAATGGACCACTACACATTTATCTGCGTTGAAGTCCATCTGCCACTTCTCCGCCCAGTCTTGCATCCTATCTATGTCTCGCTGCAACTTCTGACATCCCTCCAGACCATCCACAACACCACCAACCTTCATATCGTCGGCAAACTTACTTACCCATCCCTCCACTTCCTCATTCAGGTCATTTATGAAAATGACAAACAGCAAGGGTCCTAGAACAGATCCCTGGGGCACTCCACTGGTGACTGACCTCCATGCAGAAAAAGACCCATCCACAACCACTCTCTGCCTTCTGCAGGCAAGCCAGTTCTGGATCCACAAGGCCAAAGCCCCTTGGATCCCATGCCCTCTCACCTTCTCAAGAAGTCTTGCATGGGGGACCTTATCAAACACCTTGCTGAAGTCCATGTAAACCACGTCCACCGCTCTTCCTTCGTCAATGTGCTCAGTTACATTTTCAAAGAAAATTAAAATCCACTCTATTTCCTCAAATTTGTTTAGTGTTTAAGGCCCTCTGCAATCTAGGGTAGAGAATTCCATAGATTCACCACCCTTTGAATGAAATAATTCCTCCTCATTTCCATTTCAAATCCGCCATCTTCACCTAAAACTATGACCTCCTCATTTTAGAATGTCCAACAAGGGGAAACACCCTTTCTACGTCTAACCTGTCAATCCCCTTTAGCATCTTATAGACCTCAATTACATCTCCTTTTGTTCTCCTTAACTCTAATGAGAAAAGGACTAAGCTCTTCAATCTCTCTTCATAAGACAAGTCCTTGATTCCTGGAATCAATCTAGTGAACCTTCTCTGAACCGCCTCAATTTACATCCTTCCTCAAGTAAGGGAACCAAAACTGTGCGTAATACTCCAGGTGCGGTTTCATCAATGCTGTATACAGTTGTAACAGTATTTCCTTACTTTTATATTCTATCCCATTAGCAATAAATGCTGATACAATATATAGATATTCCTCTAATTAGGGAGAATATTCCTTTTGTCTGTCGGCTAAGACTCAAAACCAGGATTACTGAACAGCTGAAGAATGTGACTGCAGCAAAACGTCACTGTGCGCTACAATTCTTTTTTAAACAAAGAAACAGCTTGTGAAAATTCTTTCTGTAATTAATGATCCAGTGATGAAACCATTGGATCATGTGGTTTTTGAACACAGTGTCATTCGGGGGCTATCAGTTTCAGATAAAAACACTCTCCCACATGTTTTTAAGAGACCTTTCACCCTTCTGGACTTTGTCTTCCTGAAGCAGTAAGTTGTCGAAATAATGAAACCATGTTTATTCCCTTCAAGCTTAACCTTTGGAGACTGTGATGCTGTTTTGAATATAATTTTGTTTTCACACTAAGAAATGGATCACTGTATCCCCATTGTTATTGTTTCTCTTCCTGCACACAATGGTGCACATATGACGGACTTTCGTCTGTCCCCATAGCAAGGTATTTCCTGGAACAGATCACTAGCCATTCACCAGAGAGCTGATACGGTTGTTAGCACTGTCGCTTCACAGCGCCAAGGATCTGGGTTCAACTCCAGTCTTTGGTGACAGTCCGTGTGGAATTTGCATGTTCTCCCTGTGTCTGCATGGGATTCTTCCAGGTGCTCCGGTTTCCTCCCATAGCTCAAGATGTATAGGGAAGATAGATGGTAAATGTATTGGACCACGGGGATAGGGCCTGGGTGAATTACTCTGTCAGAATCAATTCATCCAGCCCAAACAGCCTCCTCTGCACTATAGGGACTCTATGATTCTTCTAGAGGCTTATAGCTTGAGAGACACCACTCCACATCAAGTATGTCTAACCAGCAGTCTCTCCTGCTCTCATTGCCAGTCATTGACCTGTTGAAAGGATTTTGCAGGCTGATAGTTAATCTGTTTGGCCAGGTTATGGATTCACCTTCCTTAACCATCAAGCCCTGGAGTAGGACTTGAAGTGGAGATGCAGGCATTGGAGTGGAGTAAGCACAGTAAGAAGTCTCACAACATCAGGTTAAAGCCCAACAAGCTGAAGCTTGTGCTACCAAATAAACCTGTTGGACTTTAACCTGGTGTTGTGAGATTTCTTACTGTGGGATTTGAACACAGAGTTTCTGACTCAGAGCCAGGGACACTACCCACAAGGAACTCCTACTGTAGCAACATACAACTAGGAAATAGTTTGTATACTTATAGGAAGTAATTTTCATTGTAATAAATCCATTTGCACTTTTAGTAATCAAACTTTGTTTAGAAGAGTTATGTTTGACTCAAAAACTTGACTCTGTTTTTCTCTCCACAGATGTTGCCAGACCTGCTGAGTTTTTCCAGCATTTTCTGTTTTTGTTGCAAATTCCAGCTTTTACCTTAATAGGATCCAAGACAGTTGGTGAAGCCAAAACCAAGGTGCCAAATCTTTCTTTATTTGGAGAGTTTATTGATAGCTTTGTTCCCATTCAACCCAGTGTCCCAGGTGTCCCCTATTTATATGTGCTCAAAAACAACTAATACCATCACCTGTTTGTCTTCATCTTAATCTTAGCAAGCATAATTGACAAGATATTAACAAACTTTGACTCAACTCATTAACACTTTCTGAGTCAGAATGTTGTGGGTTCAAATCCCATTTTAGAGGCCTGAGTGCATAAATCTAAACTGACATACCCTGCATTACTGCAGGAGAGTATACGCTGCGCTGTTGGAAATGTTGACTTTTGGATTCAATGTTGAATCAAGGGTCTGCCTATCTTACAAGATGGGTGTAAGTAATGTCATGGTATTATCTTGAACAAGAGCAGGGGCATTATCCCTGCTGATATTTACCACTCAATCAACAATGAAAAATAAATGATCTACTCAGTAGCACAGTTCATCCTGTGGGATCTTGCTAATCATAAATTAGCTTCCCCAGTCACTTCATTATAACAGTTGTTACACTTCAGAGACACTTCATTGAGTGTGTTATGTATGCAGTGTATAGTCCCTTTAAGAGGAAGGGGCTAGTGACCAGGGGTGTGGGGTGACCAGTCCAAGAAACTGCCCCCTACAGCCACTTGAGGGCTGGAGTGAGAGAAGTATAGTTCCTCAATAAACTCTATTGTCCCTGTGACTTGGCTTTGGTGTGACTTCTTTGGAGCAACATCTATTGTAGCCTTAGACTTAACAGAGTATAAAGGACACTAAGAAGTCATAAAAAGTGTAATAAGTGCAAGTATTTCTTTCTTTCTAGATTATTTAAAATGGGAATACTCTTTGGATACCGCAACAGAAATGCATTCTCAACCCCCTTCATTATATTAGTGCATCACAGGCTCGTAGCTCCCATTCATAGAATCATGGAATCTTTCGGTGCAGACGAGGTCTTTTGTCCCATTGAATCTTCATTGACGCATGAGAAATGCTTGCCCTCCCAGCTAAGCCCATTTCATGTAACATGTTCCCAACTTTCATTGCAAGTCGGCCAGTTCCCCATGGAACAGATTCCACCTGGAATTTGCCTTGTTTGTCTATTCCATTATAAATTGGCATTGCCTTAGAATAAGTTGGATCATTTCCTTTCTGCTTACAAAGAGCTTTTATTATGTCAAGTTGTAGGGGACATAAAAAAAATTGAATTGGACTTTTTCCAAGTCCAGGAATGAACTGCAAAGTCCCTTTAACCTTCAAAGGATATTCTTTTTAATCTGTTGAAGTGCAGGCCAAATGTTTTTCATCTTAATATATGGACTATAATTTTGATGATTTTTTTGAAAAAAGAATTGCATCTTGTTGGGGGAGGTGATGGCCCAGTGCTATTATCACTAGACCATTATTCCAAAAACTCAACGGATGTTCTGGGGACCGGATTCGAATCCTGTCAGGGCAGATGGTGGAGTTTGAATTCAATGAAACAAAATCTGGAATTAAGAATCTGTAACGAAACTATTGTCGATCGTCGGGAAAACCCATCTGGTTCATTAATGTCATAGAGCCATAGAGGTTTACACCTTGGAAACAGGCCCTTCAGCCCAACTTCTCCACACTGCACAGATTTCACCATTAAGCTCGTCCCAAAGTTTGGCCCATATCCCTCCATACCAATCTTACCCATGTAACTGTCTAAACTTCTGGACCCTTTTGTATCTCCCCCTCTCACCTTAAACCTATGCCTTCTAATTTTAGACTCTCGTACCTTTGGGAAAATATGTTGACTATCTACCCTCATTATTTTATAGACCTCTGTAAAATCACCGCAAAGCCTCCTACATTCCAAGGATAAAAGTCCCAGTCTATCCAGCCTCTCCTGATAACATCAAGTCCTGGTGGCATCCTAGCAATTCTTCTCTGCACTTTTTCTAGTTTAGTAGTACCTTTTCTATAATAGGGTGACCAGAACTGTACACAATATTCCAAGTGTGGCCTTCCCAATGTCTTGTACAGCTTCAACAAGACATTCCAACTCCTATATTCAATGTTCTGACCAATGAAACCAAGCATGCCGAATGTCTTCTTCACCACCTTGTCCACCTGTGACTCCACTTTCAAGGAGTTATGAACCTGTACCCCCAGATCTCTTTGTTCTGTAACTCTCCCCGACACCCTACCATTAACTAAGTAAGTCCTGCCTTGGTTCGTAATGTAAATTAAACTCTATCATTCTTCAGCCCACTGGCCCAATTGATCAAGATCCCGTTGCAATCTTCACTGTCCACAATGCGAGCAACCTGGGTGTTATCTGCAAACTTACTAACCATGCCTCCTAAATTCTCATGCAAATCATTAATAAAAATGACTATTAACAGTGAACCCAGCACTGATCCCTGAGGCACACCACTGGTCACAGGCCTCCAGTTTGAAAAACAACCCTTTACAACCACCCTCTGTTTTCTGTCATCAAGCCAGTTTTGTATCCAAATGAATCTTCATATTTTGTACGCTCCCAAATACATCTGCAAATTTTGTAATCACAAAAGGATGATTTCTCCAGAGAGGAACAAAGAAAAACTTGCATTGTCTTGTGTCTTAATTCAATTCTCGGTGTTCCGAAGTGCTTCACAACTGATGAGTTACTTTGACACGGTGCAATCAGTGGGCAGAATCTTCCCAGGCTTCAAGCAATCATCGAGGCCTCACACGCTGCTGGTATCTTATCAGCAAATCAATATGTTCTCCACCATTCATTAATGTCAGTAGAGGAACAATTTTTTTAGAGGAATAAATGCACGCAACACAGCACAGAGTGTCCTAACAAGTACAGGGTCTTAGGAAAGATCAGCAGTGATATGTCAGCAAATGTAGCAGCCAACTTTGCACAGCAAGATCTCACAGACAATAGGTGATACAAACAGCTAGTTTATCTTTTAATTAGCTCTTGGACTGTGAAGATCGCTAGCAAGGCTAACATTTGTGGTCCATCTTTAATTGAGAATGTGGTGGTTTCTTGAACCATTGCAGTCCACGTGATGTAAGGATTTTTCACAGACCAGGTGAGCAGCCTTTCACTGTGGTACTGAGATGCTGCTAAAAGATGAATTGCCTGAAACGTAACCTTACGTTTTTCTCTCCACAGATGCTGCCAGACTTCCTGGGTAATTTCTAACATTTTCTGTTTCTAAGTTTAAGTTTATTTGTTAATGTCATGAGTCAGCTTACATTAACACTGCAATGAAATTACTGTGAAAATCCCCTAGTCACCATACTTTGGCGCCTGTTCGGGTACACTGAGGGAGAAGTTAGCATGGCCAATGCCTAACCAACACATCTTTTTGCACTGTGGGAGAAAATCACAGCACCTGGAGGAAACCCATGCAGACATGGGGAGAATGTGCAGACTCCACACAGACAGTGACCCAAACTGGGAATCAAACTGAGGTCCCTGGTGCTGGGAGGCAGCAGTGCTAACTACTGTGCCAATCTCAATTTTCAGTATTTTGCTTTATCAGGAGGGAAATGAAAGATTAGATTTAGAGAGAAACAAAAAGAAAAAGGGAATTTAAAATATGCTGTTTTTAATCTTATTTAATAGTTCACAATGAAAGAATAGAAGGAGTTTTCCAGCCCTTTCTGCCAGTGGGATTTTCCGGTCCCGTCAAAATCAATGGATTTCTGATGGGCTGGCTGCATTTTCCATTCCCGTCTCCATCTTCATGGGGCCATAAAATTCCGCCCTCTGAAACTCTCCACTTATAATTGTTCTCTTCCTGGGAGACTGACGGGCAGTCATTAACAATCATCATATCATTAAAAAGACACCTACATTGATCAGTTGTAGAGTTAGCTTTCTGTGGTGAGTTTATTGGGCAGTTGATGTGCAAATATTAAAGTCCAATGATTATCTGGGCAGAGCAGCAACGAATCATAGAATCCCGAAAGTGCAGAAGGAGGCCATTTGGCCCATCAAGTCTGCACCGACCACAATCCCACCCAGGCTCTATCCTCTTAACCCCATCTATTTACCCTAGCTAGCCCCCCTAACACTAAGTGGCAATTTAGCATGGCCAGTCAACCTAACCTGCACATCTTTGGACTGCGGGAAGACATGCAGACATGGGGAGAACATGCAAATTCCACACAGACAGTGACCCGAGGATGGACTTGAACCTTGGTCCCTGGTGCTGTGAGGCAGCTGTGCTAACCACTGTGCCACTGCACTGCCCACTGTTCCACCTCAGAGCAAAGACCTTCTAAGCACTGATGGAGGTGGGAATTAACAGCTGGTTTAAGATAATTTACAGTAAAAACAAGGGGTCCACTGCTTCATCTGTTGGTCTTCCTCTTCTCCACAATAAAGATAGTGAAAACACTGCAATAGTTACGGAGGCTGAGGGGTTAACAATTGTGTTCCATTTTGAATGCTGGTTAATGATATGTTTCCATGGCTGTTGCTTATGCTTCCACTCTGGGATTATTGTGAGAGTGTGCTGTGTCTGCAAAGCAGGTTTGATGTGAATAATACACCTCCACCCTCTCAAAGGAGTGGAAAACTACTGGTCTGCAGCAAAGGATACAATATTAAAATATGTTCCATTGCTTTTTGGTTTGCTGATGTGTGATGGAGATTACATCACTTATTCCCTTTTGGGCTATTATGTCATTGCACTACTGTGGAATTTTCCTATCACTTTAAATCTTGTTTTTAGTCATTTAGCAACATCCAGATTAGTGAGTTGCTGCTTGAATGCAAAAGTGCCCACGATGCACTTACTTTTGAATTGTTCCTGGGGATCACAGCACTGGTGTGCATGTTACTCTACATTCCTACATTAATGCAGAGTAATTTGTCCCTGGAGACATTTGGCAGTGGCTAGGATGGTTACACTTATCATGTGACAGTCAACAGACCAGTATTTCTGCCTGAGTTGAGTGTTGGGCTAGCCTTCAGTTGGCGTCTGGGAGCTCCCGGTAATCTGTCACATTATTCTCATTCTGACCTCTCTGTCTTTGGCACCGTGTGATGAATTTCAGCATCAACAATATTATTAAACTAGAAAAGATTTACTAGGATGCTATGGGGACTTGATGGGTTGAGTTATAAGGAGAGGCTGGATAAACTGGGACTTCTTTCTCTGGAGCGTAGGAGGCTGAGGGGTGATTTTATAGAGGTCTATAAAATAATGAGCGCACAGATCAGCGAGATAGTCAATATCTTTTCCCAAATGTAGTGGAGTCTAAAACTAGAGGATACAGGTTTAAGGTGAGAGGGGGGAGATACAAAAGGGTCTAGAGGGGCAATTTTTTCACCCAGAGGGTGGTGAGTGTCTGGAACAAGCTGCCAGAGGCAGTAGTAGAGGCGGGTACCAGTTTGTCTTTTAAAAAGCATTTATAAAGTTACATGGTAACGATGGGTATAGAGGGATATGGGCCAAATGCAGGCAATTGGGATTAGCTTTGGGGTTTAAAATAAAAGGGCAGCATGGACAAGTTGGGCCGAAGGGCCTGTTTCCATGCTGTAAACCTCTATGATAACACAAGAAACATTACCTCATCTTCCGATTAGGCACTTTACACCTTTCTGGACTCAATATAGAATTCAACATTTTCACACCATGACATCTACGCCCATTTTCATTCCTTCCTTGCAGGTTTCGATTTTAACTCCTTTCTCTCTGTTTTTTGCTTTCTCTGTTCATCATTCTGCCATTCACACCTCGTCTAGACAGATCGCAGGGAAGTTTTTCTATGGGAATCGTAGCAGGTGGAGGGGATGGACCATGCAAAAGTCCACTGACCTCGGGTGGGATTTTCCTGTTTTGGGGTGACTGTGGCTGGAAAGTCCCACCTGCATCTTGTTCTTTTAATGATCCCAATACCAACCATTTTGGCTTTGCACCTTCATCCATTTTGCCATTTTATAGGATCATAGAATCCTACAGTTCAGATGGAGGCCATTCAGCCCATCAAGGCTGCACCGACAGCAATCCCACCCAGACCTTATCTCCATAACCTCATGTATTTACCCTGCTAATCCCCCTGACAATAAGGGACGATTTAGCATGGCCAATCTACCTGATCTACATATTTTTGGACTTTTAATCTCTCCTGCCTTCCTTCTCTTTTGTTCTTTTCCCCACCCTCCCCCTTTTGTTTTAAACTGTTACGTTTCTAACAGTTTCCAATGTTGTTGAAAGGTCATTTTTCTGAAATGTCAACTCTGTTTCTCTCTCAATCCACACAAGCTGACGGCCTGCTGAATATTTCCAGTATTTTCTGTTTTTACTTTGGTTGCTATGGCCATTTCTTTTAAAGGTCGAATTGTTTGAACATGAAATGTCAAATAAAGGAGGATTTTAGAAAGTATTAAACCCCAGTTTGATATCCAGTGGATGTCAAAATTATCCACTGACATTTGAGAGAGAATATTACAATTTGAGGCTGTGTTTACTTCTAATCTTTTGCTCAGTTTCTTCAGAGCCTCCTGTTGGGGACAGTCCCCTGGCGATAGCAATCTCCATTCACGTGGGGACATTTAACCTCAGAGGTGGCGTTCTCACTGGCTAACTGGAAACCTGGCTAGAAGCCACTTTGCCTCCTCTCGGGAGGTCTGCTGAATTAAATGTCAAACAGGCACTTCGGGGGCTGGTGACAGACCAAGATCCTGGGGGTGGGGTTGGAAATCCCATTCTCTGATAGTTGCTAGCCAATTAGACACCAGCAATTTGTCCATCGTAGGCAGTGCCAACTATGGTTACATACCCCAAGAGAGACCTTGGATTGCCAAAGGACTAAGGCCACAGGTGAGTGAAGGTGGCATGGGCATAGTGGCACAGTGGTTAGCGCTGCTGGCTCATAGCTCCAGGGACCTGGATTTGATTCCCAGCCTGGGTCACTGTCAGTGTGGAATTTGCACGTTCTCCCTGTGCCTGCATGGATTTCAAAGAACAAAGAACAACACAGCACGGGAAACAGGCCCTTTGGCCCAGTGAGCCCACGCCGCCATTTTAACGTTATGAGTGCCCTCCTCTACCCTATTTGTCTACACCTATTGGGGAAGATTGAGGGAAGACTAATTTCCTCCGGGTACTCCCAAAAATATGCGGGTTAGGTGGATTGACCGCGCTGAAATTGCTCCTTAGTGTCAGGTGGGCTGGCTAGGGTAAATGTATGGGGTTATGGGGATAGGGCCAAGGTGGGATTGTGATCGATGCAGACGGCCTTCTTCTGCACTATCGGGATTCTATCCTGTACATGGAAATGTAAACATGTCTGTTTACAAAAAGGGCCACTTACTCCTTAGGGTTGAAATTTATCAGTGCTCTGGGATGGGCTTGAGGGGGGCTCCTATTCAGGCAATCTTTGTACCATGGAGTTGCTACCTGCTCTCGCCAACAGACTGCTCCCATCCCCTCTGGTGCCTGCCTGGCCCCCCTCTCCCAGACCTTACTTACCTAGTTGTGAGCGCGCACGTCCATTGTTTCATCCTGTTCCTTCAGGTGCAGTCCCTGCAGTAGCCGTTGCTCCCTTCGATGGGCTGGCAGCTCTTGGGGGCAGGTGGCCACCCTAACTCACAAGATATGGGCCCTGTTCCTTGCAGAGCTCCGAAGAGAGTAGATGTGTCTCTGAGGGGCAGAGGGTTATGTTATTTTTTTAAAGACTATATAAAGGTATGTTAAATATAAGTAACTGCAGGAGCAGAGGATTTGTTTAATAGGGGATTGCAGGATATGTCTGTACCTGTGATTCAGCATGAAAGAAACATACATTTCCTTACTCTGAAGTATTGAATGGAACTTTTGTCACAATTTTATTCAGAAAGCTCAAGATTTTGCAAGTTTTAAAATACTTCTTTATAAAATTATGGGGCATCTTCAACAAATCACAACATTATCGGATGTGCCACATGTCTGTCTGACAGTGTACTCATGATGAGAATATTATCAAATAAATAGGTTGGACTAAAACCTGGTGTTGTCAGACTTTTTACTGTGACAGTGTACTCACAGTGCAACAGGAACATGAGTTGTTGTGACATTAGTTCACATTGTGACTAACATAACATTTGTGCAGTCACATTGTGAAACATTTTTAACTTGCCTTTTCACACAGGCACACACATTTTTAAAAGGCATTTGTTGAGAATGTAGATGTCACTGGATATATCAGCCATCCCTAACCATTGGCACTTTGTGGACCATAGCTATGTATCTGCCACTTATGCAGAGAAAATGGTGGCAGGATATCTTATATTTAAAGATTATTTATTTATTAGTGTCAGAAGCATTAACACTGCAATGAAGTTACTGTGAAAATCCCCAAGTTGCCACACTCAGGCGTCCGTTCAGGTAACACTGAGGGGGAATTTGGTATGGCTAATGCACCTAACCAGCACGTCTTTCAGACTATTGGAGGAAACTGGAGCACCTGAAGGAAACTCACACAAACACGGGGAGACCATGCAGACTCCGCACAGTGACACAAGCTGGGAATCGAACCCGGGACCCTGTCACTGTGAGGCATCAACGCTAACCACTGTGTCACCGTGCTGCTGGGAATCGAACCCGGGACCCTGTCGCTGTGAGGCATCAATGCTAACCACTGTGTCACCGTGCTGCTGGGAATCGAACCCGGGACCCTGTCGCTGTGAGGCATCAATGCTAACCACTGTGTCACCATGCTGCTGGGAATCGAACCCGGGACCCTGTCGCTGTGAGGCATCAACGCTAACCACTGTGTCACCGTGCTGCTGGGAATCGAACCCGGGACCCTGTCGCTGTGAGGCATCAATGCTAACCACTGTGTCACCATGCTGCTGGGAATCGAACCCGGGACCCTGTCGCTGCGAGGCATCAATGCTAACCACTGTGCCTCTGTTCATATAACTAAGTGGCTTAATAGTGGCTGCTTCAGAGGGATATTGGGAGTTATCCAAGTGAGGATCTGGAGGCTTAGATAAGTCAGATTCTCCCCCCAAGTGCATTAGTGAACCAGTTTGCATTTTGCAACAACCTGACACTCTGTTATTACTTTTCTAATGCAGAAGCTTTTAATTTTCAGATTTTTTAAACAACTGAATTCAAATGATCATGTGGTCATTGTGTGGGGGGACTTGAACTCATGTCCTCTAAGTACCTTCTCAAGTAAAAGAACCAGTGAGCATGACCATACCAGCCTCACTAGCTCTGAAATATTTGCTCATGCAGGCTGTATACTTCCCCTTTAAAGTCAGTTCATCTTCTGCGATCAGCATATAACTAATCCCGGGAAAACATCTGATTCTCAACAACACCCATCACAAGTTGTATTGTCTCTTTGTTGAGTCACAGCTGCTCCGCAATATTATCATTTGACAATAGTCTTGTGTTTGACAAGTTGCAGTTCACACCACCTCCTGTCAATACTCCCAACTGCTGGTGGCCAAATGCTTTCAAGTTTTCTTCATGCAAAGGATCAAAGTGTTTCAAAGAAGCTGCGGCTTGGTATTCGTCTCCTTCATCACTCCATATTCTGTTATAGTGCCGTCATTAAATTCTAGTGTGTGATAATTGACTCTATTCCAGATCACAATGATCTGCTTTGAACATAGAACTGTAGTACAGAACCGTAGAATCTCTACAGTACAGAAAGAGTGCACTGACCGTCTGAAAGTCCATGCCACCCAGGCTCTCCCCTCCTCCCTATCTCTGTTATCCTGTGTATTTCCCAGGGTTAATCCCCCTAACCTGCACAGCCTGGAATACTGAGGAGCAATTTAGCATGACTAATCCACCTAATCGGCACAGTGGCACAATGGTTAGCACTGCTGCCTCACAGTACTAGGGACCCAGGTTCAATTCCTGGCTTGGGTCACAGTCTGTGGGGAGTCTGCATGTTCTCCCCATGTCTGCATGGGTTTCCTTCAGGTGCCCTGGTTTCGTCCCACTGTCCAAAGGTGTGCAGGTTTGATGGATTGGTCATGTTTAAAATTCCCCTTAGTATTAGGGTAAATACGTAAGGTTAAGGTGTTATGGCCTGGGTAGGATTGTTGTTGGTCTGGGCTGAATGGCCTCCTTCTATGACTCTGTTCTATGACAAATCCCACCATGCCAGGTGGTGGAATTAACAATCCAGTTAATTTTAAAGAAACCTGTAACTGAAAGCCAGTCTCAGTAATGGCGAATATGAAACTATCTTCAGATTGAAAACCCAATTGGTTCATTAATGTCCTTCAGGGAAGGAAATCTGCCATCCTTACACCATCTGGTTTACATGTGACTCCAGAGCCACAGCAATGTGGTTAACACCTAATTACCCTCGGAGATAACCAAGCAATCATTTAGGAAAGGGTAACAAATGCTGGTCTTGCAGCAATGCTTACATTCTTTGAAAGAATAAAGAAAAAAAACACCTAATCATGCAGAATCTGCACATTCTCCCTGTGTCTGCACCTACATGGGTGCTCTGGTTTCCTCCCACAGTCTGAAAGATGTGCTGGTTAGGTGCATTGGCCATGCTAAATTCTCCCTCAGTGTAACCAAACAGACACCCAAATGTGTCAACTAGGGGATTTTTACAGTAACTTCATTGCACGGCTAATGTAAGCCTACTTGTGACACTAATAAAAAGGAAACAAATAAAAAACAAAATAATCTGCACATCTTTGGAGTGTAGGAAGAAACCAGGGCATCTGGAGGAAGCCTCAAGCAGTCACAAGGAGCATGTGCAAACTCCACACAGGCAGTGACCCAAGGATGGAATTGAACTCAGGTCCCTGGCACTGTGAAGCAGCAGTGCTAACCACTGGGCCACTGTGATCTATACAATCTGCTGTCTATGGATCAGTAAGAACTGATTTGAAGCTAAGAGCTTTCAGACAATAGCACTTGGATGTCCGATCACCAGTCACCGGAATGCTCTCCAACTGCCTGCATGAAAGGAACTCCAATCATCTAATTGGAAACTTTTGTTTCAAATTCTCTGGAAAGGTTTTGGATTAAGTGTGCGATTGCGTCACTCATAATCCTCTGAACATGACAGATCAAACATCCATCTTTGGATGGGAATCATAAGGAAACTCCAGGCCACCTCGCTTCTCAGAACTGCTTACTGTTTCTGCAAAAATAAACCAAACCGGGGCAGAATTCGACCGCCCATCATGGTGGGGTGGGGTGGGGGGTGCAAAAGTGTGATGAGCTGTTTGTAGGTCCGGGGATATCCCACCAGCCGGAGAAGCTCTAAAATTCTCCCCCAAGTGGCCATTTTATCCTACATGCAAAGAATCACATTTAGCCCAGAATTTGACTGCCCTGCCCACCACAGGAATCACAGCAGGCCAGGGGCCAGACCATAGAAATGTCCCCTGACCTTGGGGAGGATTTTACCGGTTCAGAATGAGCAAGCTGTAAAATCCCGCCCATTGACTCCTGGAACTGCTGTGTCAGACAATAATAAAGAAGACTTGCATTTTTATAACACTTGCTGATTTCTTGCTGCCACGGTGGCACAGTGGGTTAGCACTGCTGCCCCACAGCGCCAGGGAACAAGGTTTAATTCCCAGTTTGAATCGCTGTCTGTACAGAGTCAGCAAGTTCTCCCCATGTCTGCGTGGGTTTCCTCCAGGTGCTTCAGTTTCCTCCCACAGTCTGAAAGACGTGCTGGGTTGGTGCATTGGCCATGCTAAATTCTCCCTCAGGGTACCCAAATTGTTCCTGCAAGAGCTAGTACCAACCCTGCCAACTGGTCTTATTTCCCCTCCTCACCTCCCAATGTGGTTGACCCTGTATACACTTTCTGTGAGAAACAGCATTCTTCAAATGGGCCTTGCCTGGATTGTTGTGGACAAAATGTTGTGTTTTAACAAATGTTTGTTATAACATAACCAGGTGCCCCAGTTTCCTCCTACAATCCAAAGATGTGCAGGTTAGATGGATTGGCCATGCTAAGTTGCGCCTTAATGTCAGGGGGACTAGCTAGGGTAAATGCATGGGGTTATGGGGATAGGGACTGGGTGGGATTGTGGTCTCGATGGGCCGAATGGCCTCCTTCTGCACTGCAGGATTCTAAAGGAGATCCCCTGATTTCTTCCCTATCCTTGTCTGGCCCCTTGCCTGTCTAGTTTCTGGTTTCTATGGAAACAGGAGTACCACAAGGAGGCTTACATTAACACTGCAATGAAGTTACTGTGAAAATCCCCTAGTTGCCACACTCTGGCACATGTTCAGGTACACTGAGAGAAAATTTAGTATGTCCCATGCACATAACCAGCACATCTTTCCAAATGTGGGAGGAAACCAGATCACCCACAGGAAATCCATGCAGACACAGGGAGAACATGCAGATCCTGCACAGACAGTGACCCAAGCTGTGAATCGAACCTAGGTCCCTGGTGTTGTGAGGCAGCAGTGCAAACCACTGTGCCACTGTAGGTTGAAGTAACTGTAAGGAACAATTACCTGGTAGTATAGAAATCACATAAAAGAGAGCTGTGTTATTAAAGTTTTTCATTTTGCACTTATCAGGACAAATTCAAGAATGCTAAATTTCAAATCATTGCAACAATTTAAACTGCAGGAGAAAAATGTGCCGATTGTTTGGCAAGTTGACTTTGATTGACCTTGGCGTTGCCAAGGAGAAAGCTGCGAACTCCTGGGTAATTTAAAAAGGTGCAAGGCTTCAACCAGCTCCCCATTGTTTTCTCTATGGTCCAATCAAATTCAACTTGCCAACCAATCAGCACCCTTTTCTCCTGTGAAAATAATTGTGATCCTTTGAAATTTGGCATTCTTGCATTTGTCCTGATGAGTGAAAGAGGGCAAGCTTTGACAACAGGTCTCCCTCCTTAGTAATCTCTCAAGAAGATGGGATTGAGATTGTACCTGGTTCCTTTGTGTACAGTTGTGGAAATAGCTGTAGAATGCATGCGCTCTTATACCCTCTTTCACCAACATTCTTTGTCCATGTCCATTTTTCCATATCAATTTTTCTCACTGTATCTTTGATGGAGAGGGAGGCACTTGAATGCAAGTTCACAGCTGGTTTTTCTACTGAAAATCACCAAATGCCAAAGCTAATTCGATTCATATCGGCATGTGATGCTGGTATATGCAATGTTGCTTTCACACTCTGGCGTGCATTTGTGCATTAGACAATGAGGGATTGATCTACTCCAGAAATGGCCAAAAATCGAATGTCTGGAATTCCTTCTACATCTTGCTCCATTGCTGCTGATTTTTGTGGGCTTGTTTTTCACTTTCCCTTTCCTGTGATTCAGATTCTGTCAGGGCAAAAATGAGCTTTTCTATTTAAGGTTTTGCACTGTTCTAATGAGTCATTGGCCTTATGGTCTCGCCTCGGGTTTGAGTCACATGTCTAGATTGACTGCGGGCTCCTTCTGCAGTTCAACAAATCCCCGCTGCCCACATTACTGTCGATATCTGTGCTGCATTTAATCCTGTTAATGCTCATGTGGTGGTGTTTTGTCTGCTCTTGACATTGAGTGTGAACCCAGATCTTGTCCCCTTCACAATTGGCGTTTGGACCTTATGCACGGAGCTGCAATTTGCCACCTAGTGGTTGTGACCTGGAATGGTTCCTTTGACTTGATTCATTCATTTACCAACCCTCTCCTCACCCACATGGGCTCCATTGTTCACTCAAGTGGTCATTGTATTGTTATGAGATTTGGTACTGCGTGCTGTTAGGTGTTTTTTTCCTTTATTCTTTCAAGGAATGTGAGCATTGCTGCAATCTCTGGAATTCTCTGCCTGTTGAAGTGGTGGAGGCTGCCTCGCTAAATATATTTAAGACGTGGGTTGATAGGTTTTTGATAAGCGAGGGGATTAAGGGTTATGGGGAGAAAGCGGGAAAGTGGAACTGATCCACTTCAGATCAGCCATGATCTTATTGAATGGCGGGGCAGGCTCGAGGGGCTAGATGGCCGACTCCTGCTCTTATTCCTTATGTTCTTGTGTTCTTATGTTAAGACCAGAATTTGTTGCCCTTCTCCAAATGATTGCTTGGCCATCTCTGAGGACAATTAGGTGTCAACCACGTTGCTGTGGTTCAGAGTCATGTGGTGTGAGGATGGCAGATTTCCTTCTCTAAAGGACATTAATGAACCAATTGGGTTTTCAATCTGAAGATAGTTTCATGTTCGCCATTACTGAGACTGGCTTTCAGTTACAGGTTTCTTTAAAATTAACTGGATTATTAATTCCACCGCCTGGCATGGTGGGATTTGAATCCATGTCATAGAATAGAATCATAAAATGAGGCCATTCAGCCCATCAAGCTTGCACCAACAACAATCCCACCAGGCCATATCCCCGTAACCCTGCTCATCCCCTGACACTAAGGGGGGATTTAGCATGGCCAATCCACCTAACCTGCACATCTTTAGACTGTGGGAGGAAACCAGAGCACTCAGAGGAAACCTTCGCAGACGTGGGGAGAACGTGCAAACTCCACACAGATAATGACCCGGGGCTGGAACCCGGGTCCCTGGCGCTGTGAGGCAGCAGTGCTAATCACTGAGCCACCGTGCCACTCTTTCTTAGGACAAAAACTGGAGCCTCTGGATTACTAATCCAGTGATACTATCACCACACCACTAATGCCTGTTAGGTGATCATTATTTTTGTGTGCATTCTGATATTGAATGCAGTTATGGTTCAATGGACTATTCTCTCTCTGAGTCAGGAAGTCCCAACATCGGTGCTTGGCCACAAAGCCTAAGCTGTCATTCTGCTGGAGCAGGGGTAGAGGCACTCACTGTCTTTCAAGTAAGATATTTAATTAGGGGCTACTCAGGTAGAAGGTACAAAATTCCCTCTGATAGCTTGGCCAAAATCTATCCCCTGAATTAACTTATAGAAAGAATCATAGAAACCTTACAATGCAGAAGGAGGCCATTCAGTCCATTGAGTCTGCACTGATAACAATCCCACCTAGGTTTTATCCCTGTAACCCCACCAAATCACCCCGCTAATCCTTCCAATCTACGTATCCTGGGACACTAAGAGGCAATTTAGTATGGCCAATACACCTAACCCGCACATCTGTGGACTTTGGGAGAAAATTGGAGCACCTGGAGGAAACCCACACAGACACGGAGAGAATGTGCAAACTCCTCACAGGCAATCACCCAAGCCAGGAATCGAACGTAAGTCCCTGGAGCTGTGAGACAGCAATGCTAACCACTGTGCTGACACAGACTCTCCCACATTGCTGTTTGTGGAAACTTGCTTTGTGCAAATTGACAACTGGATTTCCTGTATTACAATAGTGTTAAACATTTCAGCAATCCTCATTGGCTGTTAGGTTCTTTGAGACAAGAGGTTGTGGAGGGTGTTATATAATTATAACATCCTTGGGGTTCTCGTTAATCTTACCAAGGCCTTCTCATGACCCCTTCTGGCTCTCCTAATTTCCTTTTTAAGCTCCTTTCTACAAGCCTTATACTCCTCTAGATCCTTACCATCTCCTAGCTCTCTGAACCTTTTATACACCTTTCCTTTCTTCCTGACTAGGTTCATCACAACCTTCGTGCACCACGGTTCCCGCGCCCTACCAAAACCTCCTTGTCTCATCGGAACGTTATCGTGTAGAGTTCCAGTCAAACATTCCTTGAATATCTGCCACCTTCCTTCTGTACTTTTCCCCAAGAACGCCTCCTTCCAATTATCTGCCTGATGTCTTCATATTTCCCCTTACTCCAGACAAACACCTTCCTAGCCTGCCTGATCCTATCTCTTTCCAATGCTATCGTGAAGGAGATAGAATTATGATCTCCATCCCCAAGATGCTCTCCTACCGAGAGATCCAACACCTGTCCTGGTTCATTAGCCAGCACCAGGTCAAGTACAGCCTCTCCTCTCGTAGGTTTATCCACGTACTGTGTCAGGAAACCCTCCTGAACACACCTAACAAACTCCTCCCCATCCAAACCCCTTACCCTTGGGATATTCCAGTCGATGTTTGGGAAATTAAAGTCTCCCATCACGACAACTCTGTTATTTCTACATCTCTCTAGGATCTGTTTCCCTATCTGCACCTCAACTTCCCTGTCACTATTGGGCGGCCTATAGAAAACACCTAGCGAAGTTATGAGGGACAAGATTTATGAGCATTTGGAGAAGTTTAGAATGATCAGGAATAGTCAGCACGGTTTTGTTAAGGGCAGGTCGAGCCTTACGAGCCTAGTTGAGTTCTTTGAAAATGTGACTGAACACATTGACAAAGGAAGAGCGGTGGTTGTGGTTTACATGGACTTCAGCAAGGCATTTGATAAGGTCCCCCATGCAAGATTTCATGAAAAGTGAGGGCATGGGATCCAAGGGGCTGTTGCCTTGTGGATCCAGAACTGGCTTGCCTGCAGAAGGCAGAGAGTGGTTGTGGATGGGTCTTTTTCTGCATGGAGGCCGGTCACCAGTGGAGTGCCCCAGGGATCTGTTCTAGGACCCTTGCTGTTTGTCATTTTCATAAATGACCTGGATGAGGAAGTGGAGGGATGGGTTAGTAAGTTCGCCGACGATACGAAGGTTGGTGGTGTTGTGGATAGTCTGGAGGGATGTCAGAAGTTGCAGTGGGACATAGATAGGATGCAAGACTGGGCGGAGAAGTGGCAGATGGACTTCAACGCAGATAAATGTGTAGTGGTCCATTTTGGCAGGACCAATGGGATGAAGGAGTACAACATCAAGGGTAGGAGTCTTAGCTGTGTTGAAGAGCAGAGGGATCTTGGGGTCCGAGTCCACAGGACTCTTAAATCGGCCTCGCAGGTGGAGGATGTGGTCAAGAAGGCGTATGGTGTACTGGCCTTCATTAATCGAGGGATTGAGTTTAGGAGTCGGGAGGTAACGCTGCAACTTTATAAGACCCTTGTCAGACCCCACTTGGAGTACTGTGCGCAGTTCTGGTCGCCTCACTACAGGAAGGATGTGGAAGCTATTGAGAGGGTACAGAGGAGATTTACAAGGATGTTGCCTGGATTGGGAGGCATGCCTTATGAAGATAGGTTGAGGGAGCTAGGTCTCGTCTCCCTGGAGAGACAAAGGTTGAGAGGCGACCTGATAGAGGTTTATAAGCTGTTGAGAGGAATAGATAGGGTGGATTCTCGGAGGCTATTTCCCCAGGGCTGAAATGGTTGCTACGAGAGGACACAGGTTTAAGGTGCTGGGGAGTAGGTACAGAGGAGATGTCAGGGGTAAGTTTTTCACTCAGAGGGTGGTGAGTGAGTGGAATCGGCTGCCGTCGGTGGTGGTAGAGGCGAACTTGCTGGGGTCTTTTAAGAGACTTCTGGATGAGTATATGGGATTTAATGGGATTGAGTTATAGACAGGCCTGGTGGGTATGGATATGATCGGCGCAACTTGTGGGCCGAAGGGCCTGTTTGTGCTGTAGTGTTCTATGTTCTAATTACAAGTCTTTCTTTCTGTTTGTTTGACTGAGGTGATTACAGACGAGACGGGGTCAGTCCGTCCAATGTCCACACTTTCCCTGTGTCCATGGATGCCAGAATCAGTGAGACTGAGGTCAAACAACTCAGGCCAGCCCAGAGACTGAGACTGTCCCGTGCGGGGCCCTCTGTATTCACTAAGCAAACTAACAAAGGAGACATTTTGCTTCTGTTTGCTTCTGTCTCTCCCTAGAGTCAGCGAGCTAACTGCACCTGCAATCTGCCTGATTCATATGGAGCACTGCTTCACATGAATCTACCCATCTCTATGTCTCCTGGTCAGCATGTAGTCTCCTGAAACACACTCAGACAAAATAACGTAAAACATTTTCACTAAACCCAAAAAAAAATTCAATGAAAGTTATATCTTGTTCATCTTGTTCATAAGAACTGTGATTTGATTTGATTTATTATTGTCACATGTATTAGTATATAGTGGAAAGTATTATTTCTTGCTACACAAACAAAACATACCGTTCATAGACAAGGAAAGGGGAGGGTGCAGAATGTAGTGTTACAGTCACAGCTCAGGTGTGATATAAGGTAGGTCCATTCAGAAGTCTGATGGCAGCAGGGAAGGAGTTGTTTTTGAGTCAGTTGGTATGTGGGGTCCTTAATTATGCCGGCTGCTTTTCCAAGGCAGTGGGAAGTGTAGACAGAGTCAATGGGGTTTAGCTCAGTTGGCTGGATGGCTCAGTTATGATGCTGAGTGAGACCAACAACACGGGTTCAATCCCAAACTGGCTGAGGTTATTCAGGAAGACCCCGCATTCTCATCCTTGCCCCTCACCTGAGGTATGGTGGTCCTCAAGCTAAATCACCATCAGTTAGCTCTCCCTGTCAGAGTGAAGGGTAGTCTATGGTCATCTGGACGATGGACTCCTCCCTGGTCCAGGTGGTTCACATCCTCAGATCATTAACTTGCCAACCAAAAGCAAAATCTCTGTCAGGTGATTGTACCTGACGTGGGGCAGGAAATCCTGTTGACCCTAACATTGGAACCTCAATCCAAAAATGCAAAACCTCGTCTATATACTTTGCCAGCTGTACATATGAGCTACACATGAATGGGTGTCCGTGAGAGTGATGGTTACACATGTGCACTTTTCATAGATTAGAATAGAATCATAGAGTCCCTACAGTGCAGAAGGAGGCATCGAGCCTGCACCGACAACAATCCTACCTAGACCCTATCCCCATTACCCCCCAACAATCCCCCTGACACTAAAAGGCAATTTAGCATGGCCAATAAACTGAACCCACACACATGTGGAGTGCATTAGTACAAATCTGTTCACCTGTAAATAGGTAAATTGGCCTTTATGTTGATTGCTAGCATTTGGCTGGGAAAGGTTGGAAGGGGTTTAGGAAGGTGTTTGGGGAATGGGGAGGTGCAAGAAGAGGGGCCACTGTGACTACAGTGTTTGCACAGATGAATCTTATTATCTGGGTGCACAAACGGAGAGGATGTGTACAAATCTCTGAAGGTGACAAGACAGGTTAACAAAGCATAGCTGACTGATCCTGGGTACTATAAATAGAAGCACAGAGGCAGGAAGTTATGGTTGATCAATATCAAACACTAACTTAGCCCTGGCAGGAATATTGTGTCCAATTCTGGGCATCACACTTTAGGAAGGATGTTAAGGCTTGGAAGAGGGTACAGACAGGATGGCTCTAGGAATGAAGATATACCGTTACCATGGATACTTTGAAGCTCCTTCGATTAGAGAGGAGATTTTGTAAAGGTTTTTAGAGCTTTGACCAGTTAAAGGGTCGATAACCCAAGGCAGATTTAAGGTGATTGGTCAATGAAGCAAGGGTGACAGGCGATAGGAGTTGGAATGCACTGTCTGATAGCGTGGTGGATACAGTTTCAGAAGGAGCCTTCAAAAGAGATTTGAGTAAACACCTGAAGGAGAAGATATGCAGGAAGATGAGACAAGTGTGGGAGAGTGGGGCTAACTGGATTGGTGCAGATTCGATGGGCTAAGTGGCCTCCTCCTGTGCTATACTATCCTCGACAAGCTCATTTGGCTGGACGGCTGGCTCATGATGCAGGTTGGCACCAACAGCGTGGGTTCAATCTCAATGAGGTTATTCATGAAAATCCCACCTTCTCAGGTTGAATGATTCACCAGTCAGCTCACCCCCTCAGAGAAGGATCCCTAGGACCCTGGGCATACTCTCTTCCATCGGGAAAATGATAGAAAAGTCTGAGATCACGTACCAACCAACTCAAGAACAGCTTCTTCCCCACTGCCATCAGACTGTGTAATGGACCTACCTTACATTAAGTTGAACTTCCTCTATGCCTCATAGTGCCAGGGACCCAGGTTTGATTCCCAGTCACTGTCTGTGTGGAGTCTGCACATTCTCCCCATGAGTTTCCTCTGGGTGTTGCAGTTTCCTCCCACAGTCCGAAAGACGTGCTGGTTAGTGTGCATTGGCCATGCTAAACTCTCCCTCCGTATACCAAACATGCACCAGAGTGTGACGACTGGGAGATTTTCACAGTAACTTCTTTGCAGTGTTAATGTAAGCTTACTAGCGACAATGATAAAAAAAACTTAAATCCCAGCCATGACTGGACACTATATACTGCACCCTCGTCTTTCCTTCTTCCCTATGTATTTCATGAAAGGTATGCTTTGTCTACATAGCACAAGAAACAATACTTTTCACTGTATATCAATACATGTGACAATAAATCAAATCAAATCTAAAGGGAGAGCAGTCTATTTGGTCATCAGGGATTCCAGCAACTTTACCTTTTTGTTGTTCTATGATTCAGTGAAGCTCTTTAACACAGGTGTAACACAAATTGTCAACATGTAGCTGGGGCATTCCGGCTCAGGAATCTTTGCTTGCATATATTCCTATAACAGTGCTTTAAAAAAGTATACAACTTTATCTGATGACACAAAATTGTGTAACTATTAGAACGTGGCATTCAGAACACACAGAGTTAATCCACTGATGTTGATCTGCTGTGGCCTGAGGTCGAGCTGAAATATCTGAGTGACTCATTAGTAACACGATGACTGAGCTTCCTTGTATTTATTTATGTGAAGTGGTTGGTGAAATGTCGATACAAGGCATTAACAGTCTCACGGAGGCTTGGTCAGTGACTCACTGCTGTCATGGTGTGCACATGGTTCAGCCGATTTTTATGTAACTTTTAAGCCAGTAAAGAGAAAGAACTTGTACTTAAAGAGCACCTTTCGTGTCATCAGGATGTCCCACAATATTTGGCAAAAGGTAAATTATTTTTGAGGTGCAGTCTATGTTATTTTCCTTGGCAAACACATTAGCTGTGTTCTGTTAAGTCTGTTTTTGGCTGTTAGGTTATGGGTTCAGCGACAGTTGGGCATTGCAACATGCCCTGCTTTCCTTTGATTTGTTCCATGAGGCTTTTTTTTCCATCCAGTTAGAATCATAGAATCCCTACAACGCAGAAGGAGTCTATTCAGTTCATTGAGCCTGCACCAACAACAGTCCCACCCAGGCACTACCCCATAGCCCCACACATTTACTCTGCTAATCTCCCTGACACTTTGAAGCAACTTGGCATGGCCAATCAACCTAACCTGCACATCTTTGGACTGTGGGAGGAAACTGGAGGAAACCAATGCACACACAGAGAGTATTTGTAAACTCCACATAGACAGTGACCCAAGCTGGGAAATTGAACCCAGGTTCCTGGAGCTGTAAGGTAGCAGTGCTAACCACTGTGCCACTATACCACCATCCAGTTGAGCAGCTTAAAAGCGGTTTAATGTTCCGTGCAAAAGACAGCACCTTCAGCAATGCCGCACTCCTTCAGTGTCACAATGCAACCTCAGCCAAGCTTATGGGTTGGAACTATAGGATGAGGTGGGATGCAGTAACCTTTTAAGTCTCTGATCATGGGGGTCAAGAAAATCAAAAGAATAAAACTGACAGCAAAAATCTTGTGTTACTGAAGATACAAAGTAATTAATTTGCAGCCGTGTCATCATGAATGTTCAGCATCATTCAGTACGCAATAATAATAAAAATCTGTGTGGATTTGACAGCATAACAGAGAAGGATTACGAAGTTAACTGAATTCTAACTGAGATACATTTCTAAAATCCAACTTTGGACTGCTCTTGCCAAATTCTGTCAAAAGACCTGATGAGAAATATCCAGAAGAAAGTCCCAATCCAAGATTACGAAGTTATTCACAAATACCCCAACACGAAGCCCTGTGAAATAGCTGGTGGGCTGCAATTTGCAAAGGTTGTGCAGCTATGGGCCATTTAAACTGGGGGCTGTCATTGTGCATTCAGCTCGTGGACGGTTACGTGGATGCGATGGTACAAGTCAAGTTACCTCAACAGCCCAACATAACATCGATCAATTCAAATATTTTCAGAGCAGTCTATTCTTGACTCTTCCAGGAACCCAGCCCACCTGCAAACCTCATATAAAACAGCAATACCACTTTCTGTAAAGACACTGCTTTCACTGTTGCAGTCGTACTGGATGTCATTCAATTTCCTTTGCGATGTGACAGCAGAGGCTTTTATATCTTCCTGCTCTCTGGGCGAGATAAGAAAGCAGGATTTCTCCAGTAACATAATTGTAGAGATCTTTGAGATTATGAGGGTCCTGACAGATTTTCTCTGAAACACAAAGATTTTCCTACAAGGGTTATTTCAGTACAGTGCACCCTGTGGGCAGTATGGTAGCACAGTGGTTAGCACTGTCAACTCACAGTTCCAGGGGTCCAGGTTCAATTCTGGCTTTGGATGACTCTCTGTGTGGAGTTTGCACATTCTCCCCATATCTGCGTGGGTTGTCTCCATGTGCTCTGGTTTCCTCCCACTGTCCAAAGATGTACAGGTTAGGTGGATTGGCCATGCTAAATTGTCCCTTAATGTCCTAAATTTGTAGGTTAGAGGGATTCATGAGGTTATTGGAATAGGGCCTGGGGGGAATGCTCTTTTGCAGACTCAATGGGCTGGATGGCCTCCTTCTGCACTGTAGGGGTTCTATGAAGTCAGCATTGCACATGACAAAATGTAGGGTGCATGTTGAATGCTTTTCAAACCTATACTACATCAATGGTATTCGCCAAGACCGCATTGGTGATATCCTTGCTAATTGTCAGAAGAATGCTCCAGTGTAAAACCTAGATTAATGCTCCAGTATAGCAGTGAGGGAGAGCTGCACTGTTGCAGGTGCCATCTTTTGGCTGAAGACCCCTCTGTCATTCACAATGGACAAAAAAGATCCCTTCCCTGATGGGGAGGCAATGGCCTAGTGGTATAACCGCTAAACTACTAATCCAGAAACTTAGCTAATGTTCTGGGGGACCTGTGTTCTAGTCCCACCATGTCAGATGGTGGAATTTGAATTTGATTTTTTAAAATATCTGGAATTAAGAATCTACTGATGACTATGAAAGCATTGTCGGAAAAAACCACCTGTTTCGCTAATGTCCTTTAGGGAAGGAAATCTTCTGTCTTTATCTGGTCTGAACTATATGTGATTCCAGAACCACAGCAATGCTGTTGACTCTCATCTTTCCTCTGAAATGGCCTAATAAGGCACCTAGTTCCAAGGACAACTAGGGATGGGCAATAAGAGCTGGCCAGCCAGCAACACCCATGTCCCATGAATGAATTAAACAAAGAAGAGCAGGGGAGTTCTCCCGCTGCCCCGCCTGCTGTTCAAGTAGGCTATCATTGCATTGTGGGATCTTTCTGACCTCCAATAAGCTACTGCATTTCAGACATGACATCACATTCTTAAAAAGTATATCATTGGCTGTAAAGCACATTGAGAGATCCTCAGGTCAAGCAAGGTGCTATGTAAATACAAGTTCATCTTCCAAAATATTACAATACTTTCGTTATTTTCCATGCTGGATGTATTTTAATACTTATGGGTACATTGGGGGTGGGGTCAATACAAGAATCAAAGAGTTAAAAAACTGTGGGTAACAGAAAAGGAGATCCCTTTGCCCCCACTGTCATGCTGGAGCTGACACAAACTGTATGTTATTTTCAAGATACCAAGTACGGACATGTGGCAGAGTCCAGAAATAATGCTCTTCATTGAGCACACACACGGGAATTCAAGCCTGGTCCCTGAACCCTAGGACAATTTTAGTAAGCAGCAAAAGGCCTATCCATTTACAGAGATACAGAAAGTGGAACCTGTGTCCCAAGTGCCAGGCAGTTGTATCAAATTCACACTTTCATGTTTAACTGAAAGCAGCACTGCTGCCCTGAGAGAACAGGTCACAAAAACTCTGATGTAGAGTTAGAACTCCTCTATGCACAACTATATTATTTTATGTTTAAGACTTAAATAGATTTAAGAAATTAGTAAAAGAACCAGAGAGAACCGGAGGGAAAACTTTCTTAAACAAAGAGGGTGGCATGTTGGCACAGAGATTAGCACTGCTGCCTCACAGCGGCAGGGATCTGGATTTGATTTCAGGCATGGGTCGCTGTCTGTGTTGAGTTTGCACGTTCTCCCTGTGTCTGGATGGATTTCCTCCGGGAATTCTGGTTTCCACCCACACTCCACAAAGATGTGCAGGTTAGGTTGATTGGTCATGTTAAATTGCCCCTTAGTATCAGGGAGATTAGCTGGGAAAATACATGGGGATACAGGGATAGGACCTGGGTGGGATTTGTGTCAATGGGCTGAATGGCCTCCTTCTGCACTGTAGGAGTTCTATGATTCGCTGATTCTGTGAAAGAATAGTTAGGATTTGGAATGCACTTTCTGTTTATACAGATTCAGTAGTAGCTTCAAAGGGGAATTGAATAAACACTTGAAGGGGAAAATTGCAGGGATTTGGAGAAAGAGCTTGTGTCTTGGACTAACTGGATTGCTTTTTGAAAGAGCCACATAGACTCAATGGGCTGAATGGCCTCCTGTGCTGTACTATTCTATTATTATATGATTCCATGTATTCATAAAGGATTATACAGGGATTATTCCACTACAGGACATTTATACAGTTCATTTAGATTGAAAAATCCTCCCAAGAAGCAAGGCAAATGGTCATCCTGAGTAAAAGCATTGGCTCTATTCTCTCTCCACAGATTCTGTGAGACCTGTTGAGATTTTCCAGCTTTTTCTGCTTTTGTGACAAAGGAAGGAATTGGATGGGTGACCGAAATCTTGGTGAAAGAGTTGGTGAGAAGGAGGTGGAGAGGAAAAGGATTTTAAGGAAGTTATTCCAGAGGATGATACCTAGATGACTGAAGATGGCTGACAATGGTGGAATGAAAGAGGAGTATTTTAATATGAGGTCAGAATCAAGGAAAGGTAGTAGCCTAGTGGTATTATTGCTAGACTATTCATCCAGAAGCTCCGCTAATATTTTGGGGACCTGAGTTCAAATGCTGCTGTGGCAGATGGTGAAATTTAAATTCAATAAAAATATATATCTGAAATGAAGGATCTACTGATGACCATGAAACCATTGCTGGAAAATCCCATTGAGTTCACTAATGTCCATTAGGGAAGGAATTCTGCCATCCTTACCTGGTCTGGCCTACATGTGATTCCAGAGTCACAGCAATGTGGTTGACTCTCAACTGCACTCGGGCAACTAGGGATGGGCAATAAATGCTGGCCAGCGATGCCCATGTTTCACAAATGAATAAAGAAAAGTATGATGTTCACTAGCAGGGAATTGTTCACTGCTGGTTATGAAATAAGGGTTAGTTTGGCTTACGTTTCGTTGGCTTGTACAACTGACGGAAGTCATCAAAGTCTGTTTTCGACTGATAAGTACAATATTTTCCTTCTCTACTGATAAGCACTTTTCTTTTAAATGAGTTTCTTTTAGCTTACCTTCTGAGAGTTCTGTCTTACCTCATGTTTAGTTAAAACTAAAGCAATTGTTTGAGTTATTTAGGGCCAGCTTCGTGTCTGGATCAGTGGGGTGACGAGCCAATGTGACTATGAGGGCTTATTCATACAAACTACCCTGCACCCCGCACATTCAGACCTAACTAAATTTACAACAAATTATTGGTGAATTTGTTTGATTGCATATTTTTGTTAATAAATCACCTGATGGAGCGATTTGAATGTAAAGGAAGAAATTTAAATTTGAGCTTTTAGAGGACTGGGAGACAAGGACAGGCATTGCAGGTGAGTAATATCAAGTGTAAAATAGTTTGCTGGTGGCAAAGCTTTGCTTGGGCTGGAGGTAATATCAGGTTAAGGAATAGCCGACCGGAATAGGCAAGTCAGGAAATGGCAGGAGTGGGTTTCAGTGGCAGCAGATGGTAGAGATAGACATGGGAGCCATTCCAGAGGTGGAAGCGGACAATTTTTGTGATGGAGTATATGTCAAGTTGGAAGTTTAGCTCAGGAAGCCAATCCAGTTGGTTTAGCCTGAGGCTGTGGTCGTGGATGGAACTTGCAGCTAAATGTTGGAGCTTGTGGACTAAGAGAAATGGCTTCAACCTTTCACTGTTTTACTGGAAGAATTTACAGCTCATGCAAGATTGAATCCGTGTCCACGGGTGAGGTGCTGGACGATTGGAGGATAGCTCGTGTTGTTCCATTGTTTAAAAAAGGCTCAAAAAGTAATCCGGGAAATTATAGGCCAGTAAGTTTGACGTCAGTAGTAGGTAAATTATTAGAAGGAGTACTAAGGGATAGGATCTACAAATATTTGGATGGACAGAGACTTATTCGGGACAGTCAACATGGCTTTGTGCGTGGTAGGTCATGTTTAACCAATCTATTAGAGTTTTTCGAGGAGGTTACCAGGAAAGTGGATGAAGGGAAGGCGGTAGATGTTGTCTACATGGACTTCAGTAAGGCTTTTGACAAGATCCCGCATGGGAGGTTAGTTAGGTTTTGCCTTGCATATTCCTAATGAAATATCTTGGTTTGGTGCCTTCTCCCTTTTGACCAGACCAGGTAAGGATGGCAGATTTCTCTCACTGAAGAACATTATGAACCGGATGAGTTTTTATGAAGTCAATAATTAGTCCCATGGTCACCGTTACTGAGATGAGACTTCAATTCCAGATTTATTAACTGAATTGAAATTCCACCAGCTGCCATGGCGGGATTTAAACACTTGCCTCTCGGGCCGTTAGCCTGGGCCTCTGGATTACTCATCCCATGGCTTTACTACTACATCATCGTCTGCCCTGTGGTGTTGGCACAGTGTTTAGCACTGTTGCCTCACAGCGCCAGGGACCTGGGTTCGATTCCTGGTTTGGGTTCCTGTCTGCGCAGAGTCTGCACATTCTCCCCATGACTGCGTGTGTTGCCTCCAGGTGCTCTGGTTTCCTCCCACAGTCTGAAAGACGTGCTAGTTAGGTGTATTGGCCATGCTAAATCCTCCCTCAGTGTTATCTGAATTAGCTGAACAGGCACAGGGTGTGGCAACTGGGGGATTTTCCACAGGGTTCATTGCAGTGTTCCTGTAAGCCTACTTGTGACACTGATAAATAAACTTAAACGTATTAATAAAGTGTTGGTTCACTCCAAAACTGAAAGTTTAGGGAAAATACTTATAAAAGGGAAATCAGAAATCAGAACTTTTCTGTTTACAGAGGGGAAGTCAGGGCTGGTTAGATTAATCTCATCCTGTCCGTAACATCAGATTCTGAGTGAATGCACACATAACTACATTCTGAATCTCTGCGTGAGGTTGAAGTGATTTTGTTTTGCGACTGGAGGCAGTGTAGGTTGAACAATTTCCTGTCTGTTCCATAGATTATCTCCATGCTGTGGACAAGTTGCTGGAGTTAATTTGCCAGCAAATGAGTTTCATTATGAACCTTTCCTGAAACCAAAGCTGGATTGTGTTCCCAGACATTTAATCATTGAAGGTGGCAGGATAGGTCAAGAGAGCAGTTCAAAAAGCACACAACATCCTGGGCTTTATCAATACAGCACAAAAGCAAGGAAATTACTCAAGGGCGATTAGGGATGGGTAATAAATATTGGCCTTGATCGCAGTGCCCACACCCCATTACAGAACTTTCAATAAGCTATGGTTAAAAAAAAGCTGCTTTGGCCTCAGTTGGAATATTGCACCGTTCTTTAGGAAGAATTTGAAAGCATTAGAGAGAGAGTCAGAAAAGATTCCCAAGAATGATTCCAGGGATAAGCAACTTTGGTTACAGGATAAATTGGAGAAGCTGGGACTGTTTTCCTTGGGGAGGAGAAAACTGGGAGAAGATTTGCCAGAAGTGTTCAAAATCATGAGGGGGCCTGGATAGAAGCGTGGAATCCCTACAGTGCAAAAGAAGGCCATGCGGCCCATGGAGTCTGCACTAACTATCTGAAAGAGCAACCCACTCAGGCAACCCCTCACCTGCACCCCCACCCACCGCTCTACGCCCGTAACCCTGTGTATTTATCATGGACAATCCACCTAACTTGCACATCGATTGGACACTAAGGGACTATTTCTCATGGCCAGTCCACCTAACCTGTACATCTTTGGCGTGTGAGAGGAAAGCGGAGCACCCAGAGGAAACCCATGCAGACATGGGGAGAATGTATAAACTTCACACAAAGGCCGGAATTGAACCTGGATCCCTGACACTGTGAGGCAGCAGTGCTAATTGCTGTGCCACCCATTTAGAGAAATAATATGTTGTAATAATAATAATTATAATAATAATAATATGCAACTGCCTGCCTGAAGCCTTTGACAGAACTTTGTGCCTTCGCACAAATAGGAGGAAGTGTTTGAATCTCTGAACCTCCCACTGCTATCTGCGAGTCACTCTGCATTGAAACTGAAATCCGATGATTACAGGAAGGATATGAATGAGGAAATGAATGAATGAGGCAAGGATATGAATGAGGCCACTCAGCCCACCCCCTATCGACTTCACCCAGAAATGTTCAAATGTTAATCATGCCTGAAGGGGAAATTTGCCTTTTGCTGATGTGAATTATCCCTCTGAATTCTGTTGTTGCTACGATCTGAAAAATCTATTAGCATGAATCATAATTCTCGCTGGATATTTAGTTGTGACCTGTCGCTTATATCCATCAAGAGGCTACTTACCTCACTGATATTTCATTTCTTTCAAGGGAGTTAGTAATGGGTGAAGCAAATAATTCAAATCGCAATGTGATGCATCACTAGTGGGAAGACATGGCTTGACTCCCACATGCATTGAGTCACTGTGGGGAAGTGCTGAGCACCTCCAGATACTTTCTCATTCCTATGGGTATACCTTACACCTCAGGCATTGCAGTGGTTCAGTAAGGCAGCTCACCACCGGAAGCACAATGAAGAATGGGCAATAAATGCTGGCCTACTCAGCAATGCCCACATCCTGTAAATGAATAAGATAATTATTGGGAGAGTATTTGGGGGAACGGGCAAACTTCCCCTTAATGAGGAACAAGCGGTGGCATACCAACTGATCTTCAGATGTGCAGGTTAGGTGGATTGGCTGTGCTAACTTGCCCATTAGTTTCCCGAGGTATGTAGGTTAGATGGGACCAGCCATGGTAAATGTGTGGGGCTATGTAGATAGATCAGGGTAGTGGACCTGGGTAAGATAATCCGTCAGGGATCAGTGCAAGCCTGCAGGGTGGAATGGCCTCTTTCTGCACAGTAGTGATTCCATAATACTCGTCACTGCCAGGGACTCCATAAACTGAGAATATTTTAGCATCCATGTGGACTGGAGTGGCTGGTTTCTTTTTACTTTGCCTCTTTTTGATCTGGGATATATATATTTGCCACAATAAATCACAGCCACTTCATTGCTGATTCCACTATTAAAAATGATCTCCCACCTTTCCCATAGCCCCCATGCATTCTCTCTAAATCTCTCAGTGTCAATATTCACATCTTCTGCCTGTCCAATCTTCCCAGCAACCTTGCCTCAGTAATCTCGTGGGTCACACACAGTGAGAAGGGGCAAAGGTCAGTGCAGGTGCCATGGATTAGCCACACTTTGGAACCTCAGGTACAGGCACAAATGTAGGTTTTCCAGCAGCGATATTTCATCTTAACACTCAGCGATGGAAAGACACATGTAGTACATCTGTAAGACTGTAAGCACCAGGAAAACAATCACTCAGCATGTCTGTAATGGGGAATTCATTATCTGAAAATGACATAATGTCTGGGGCCAGTCTATGTGTAACACAGCTTAGTGAATTCCTCTGTTAATATTAGGTTCAGCAAGGAAAGCACATAGTGACCGCATGTACATTTACTTATCACACTTAGAGATTCAGAAACAGGAGAACTCCAATACAAGCCCAACTTATAATCAAAAGGGTTAAATTTATGCTGGAATTTGCTTACTATTTTGCATGTAGGGAAATTTGATTGCTGGTCATAGATCTCTTAGCAATAAGAAGGGAATCAGTATCAGAGTTTTGGTGATCTGTTAGTAGAATGATACCAGAGCTAAATAGATTCAGTACAAAGTCTCACAACACCAGGTTAAAGTCCAACCGGTTTATTTGGTATCACCTGCTTTCAGAGCACTGCTCCTTCATCAGGTGAAGCAGCAACACTCCAAAGTCATGATAGCAAATAAATCTGTTGCACTTTAACCTGGTGTTGTGAGACTTCTTACTGTGCCCACCTCAGTCCAGTGCCACATCATAAATGGATGCAATTATGGGGACTACGCAGGCTTCAATCTGTGTGAGTCCACAAGAGTGTCTGGTGATTTATTTGAGATATTTAATGTGATTTGGATCGGGCAGGGGAGAGGGTCTGGGTAAGGTATTCTGTCAGTGTCAGTACAGACATGGTGAACTGAATGGCCTCTTCTGCACTGTAGGGATCCTATGATAACACTTTTCTATGAGAATGATTAAATCGGGCAGAGAAACTATTTTCTCTGGTGGGCAAACTCAGAACAAAGGAAATTGGTGCTGGACAATCAGGAAGCCCTCTTCACATGAAGGCTAGTGGAACTCTGAAACACTTTTATAGGAGAACTTCACAGCTCTCCAGCTATCATGTACTTTGCTCCCTTTGAGAGACCAGACAAAACTTCCTGAGCTTTAAATCGGCCTTCATTCAAGTTGTAGCGGGGGGGTGAAAGCTTGTGCCTTCCACTAGGTGGCAGACAGACTCCCTGAGGGTTACATTGCAGCAATAATCAGACCTTTACACTAGAATTCTACCACCTCGCCTGCCACCCAACCACAGCGGGCCAGGGGTGGACAACGGAAATGTCTGTTGACCTCAGGCAGGAATTTCTGATCTCGCTTGAGTGAGGCTGTACAATCCCGCCCTTGGTTATCTTACAAGTAATTTACATATACCAATCACAAGTATACATTTGTTCTGAAGCTATTGCTATCTATTACCCAGAGGGTGGTGAGGGACTGGAATGCCCTGCCTGCTGCAGTTGTAAATGCGCCTAGTTTGGGGGCGTTTAAGAGATCCGTGGATAGGTTTATGGATGAAAAGGGATTGGTTTAGGTTAGAGGGTCATTGTTTTTGTAACTGGTCGGCGCAACATCGTGGGCCGAAGGGCCTGTTCTGCGCTGTAATGTTCTATGTTCTATGTTCTATTACAGAGGCAACATGATGGCACAGTCCTTCACATTGCTGCCTCGTTGCACCAGAGACCTGGGTTGGATTCCTGGCTCGGATCTCACATTCTCCCTGCACTGTGTGGGTTTCCTCCGGGAGTTCCAGCTTCCTCCCACAACCTAAAAGAAGTGCGGGTTAGGGTGCATCGGCCGTGCTAAATTCTCCCTCAGTGTTCCCGAACAGGCGCCAGAGTGTGGCGACTAGGAGATTTTCACAATAACATCATTGCAGTATTAATGTTAGCCTACTTGTGACTAATAAATAAACTTTAATCGTACTGATTACTTCATTCATGTCAGGTGAATATAGTTAACCAGTTACAGTTTCGATATGTTTGTCTAATTATAATATTTAGTTACTAATAAAGCATCCCATCCAAACATCCACATCTGCAATCCTTGGATGTCATAGCTACCTCCTTGTGGCTTATCAAAGCTCCCATCCCCTTGCCCCTTATTCATCTTGTTTGTGCAGTCCATCTGCGGCTGTGAGAATCTCAGAGAAACTTCACAGCAATTTCCCAGGGGATCTCTGCTGTAGTCAACTTACAGGAAAATTCTGCTACAGTCACTGATTTTAACCCCTTCCACTCTCTTCCCAGAACACTGAAGTGGCAGTGTCATTTGAAAGTTTCAGAACAGTAGGATGAGGTAGTCACAGCAATGAGTGGGACTGTAGGTTTTTAGGTGAGGACATTAAGTGTTACTGAACTAAGGTGGGTCGGCAGAGCTAAAGTACAGATCAGCTGGGACCTATTTGAAAGGGAAAGGAGGCCTGTGGAGTAGAATGGCTCACTGCTGTTCATACATCCTTTCCTAAGTAATACTTAAAGAGCATCACTGCAAAATACAGAGGTAGAGTAATGGATTCAAAGTGCACCCCCCACCACGAATGTTATCTGCACCCAGAAGCATGGTTGGCACAATGATTAGCACTGCTTCCTCACAGCGCCAAGGATCTGGGTTCGATTCCAGCCTTGGGTCACTGTCTGTGTGGAGTTTGCACATTCTCCCCATGTCTGTGTGAGTTTCCTCCGGGTGCTTTGGTTTCCTCCCACAGTCCAAAGATGTGCAGGTTAGGTGGATTAACCATGGTAAATTGACCCTAGTGTCAGGAGGGTTAGCAGGATAAATATGAGGGTTTACGGGAATAGGGCCTGGGTAGGATTGTGGTCGCTGTAGACTCGATGGGCCATATTGACTTCCTTCTGCACTGTAGGGATTCTGTGATTCAGGATAGCAACCAGGTTCTCAATGTCTAATCTACTAGAATCACTACTCACCCAACTGTGCTACTACACAAATGGTTGGTTCAATTTTGGCCATGCCAGTCATATTTCACCATTTAGCAAGGGACAGCGACTACAATCCCAGGAGCAGTCAGGCTTCAGTCATCAAGTATGGTTTTCCAGTTAAAATTGTGACATCATTGGAATAACTTTCATCCTGTCAGCAATCTTCAACGACATGTACTGACATCAGTGGAATCAATGCCTGCCATAAGCATAATGCCAGCTGCAAGTTTGAACAGATACCTATCCATCAGACAAATCCTCTCCTCTTCCAGGTTGAGGCACAGAAGGTTATTATATAAATTCAGATTAGTGGCTACTAATCCATTTCTAAAGTATCATCAGAGACAAGTCAGGGTCAACCAGACTGGGGAATCAGGATTAATGCCAAAATGATGATAGACTATTCTCAATCAAACACTTGGGATTTCAAAAAGAAGAACAATAATGTTACCAAACTTGAGAAACAAGAATATTAACTGTCTCCAAAATAACTGGCAGAAACAATAACTGGATGTTCAGTCTGCACTCAGAACCTCACAGCAATCCATGCCAACAATCTTTGGGTTGCCAGTAGTGACAATGAATTCCCTGTATATAAAAAGCAGAATATTACGTAGGCCTTGACTATTGAGATAAGCGCATCTTAAATAGAATAGAATCATAGAAATGTTACAGTGCAGAAGGAGGCCATTTGGTCCATCGAGTCTGCACCGACCACAATCCCACCCAGGCCCTATTTCCATAACTCCACTTATCTACCCTGCTAGTCTCCCCGACACTAAAGGGCAATTTACAACGGCCAATCAACCTAACCTGGACTGTGGGAGGAAACCGGAGCACTCGGAGAAAACCCACGCAGACATGGGGAGAATGTGCAAACACCACAAAGACAGTCACCCAAGGCTGGAATTGAATCCAGGTCCCTGTTCCATGAGGCAGAAGTGCTAACCACTGTGTCACCACGCTGCCCACAATTATATCAATTGTAAAGCAATATAGTGTTGATTTTATGAATTGGCATTCTTGCTGGCACACTCCAAATAATTTCATTAAACTCAATGCTGGATTAGTAACTAAGCCATTATGTTATTAAAACTCTGTGATGTATGTGCTCCATGCCATCCTTCCCTAGTTCCTCTCCTGTATTGACTATCTGCATGAGATTTCCTCTGGATGAATGAAGTCCTCCACATCCTCTGCAATGGCTTATCTTCCCTCTTTACTGCCTCAGCTTCTCACTATTGGCCACTTCCTCTCCTGATACCCCTTAGTGAAATCATCCACATGGTAACTTCCATGGAATACACTGTCAGTGCTCTGCTATACTACTCCATCATTTCTCTCAACCTTCCTACCATCATTTTGTTGTTGGACTGTTTGCATCATTGGATTACAGAATCCCTACAGTGCAGAAGGCCACTCAGCTCCTTGAGCCTGCACTGACATCAATCCATTCCAGACCTTATCTGCGTAACCCCATGTATTCACCCAGCTAATCACCCTGTCACTAAGGGGCAATTTAGCATGGTCAATCAACCTAACCCATATATTTTTGGATTGTGGGAGAAAATCAGAGCACCCACAGGAAACCCACACAGACACAGGTTAAAGTTAAAATTTATTTATTAGTGTCACAAGTAGGCTTATATTAACACTGCAATGAAGTTAGTGAGAAAATCCCCCTAGTCGCCACACTCTGTGTACACTAAGGGAGAATTTAGCATGGCCGATGCACCAAACCAGCATGCCTTTAGGTTGTAGAAGGAGACCGGAGCACCCAGTATAAATCCACACAGACACGGGGCAAACGTGCAGACTCACCCAAGCTGGGAATCGAACCCAGGTCCCTGTCAACGTGAAGCAGCAGCGCTAACCACTGTGCCACCATGCATCGACACCCGTCCCCTCCCCCACAATTCCACCATAGTCCAGCAATTTCTCCTTCTTTAAATATTTATCAAATTCCCCTTTGGAAGTTTTTATGGATTTGCGACACTGAGTTAAAACGTTCCCGATTGTACAATTTGCTGTATTAAAAAACATTGCTGGGGTTATACTACAGGCCCCCCAACAGCCCACGGGAAGTTGAGGAACGGATATGTAAGGAGATTCTGGACAGGTGCAGAACAAATAGGGTTGTTGTAGTGGGAGACTTCAATTTCTCTGGTATAAACTGGAAATCGCTTAGGGCTGGGGGTCTGGACGGGGAGGAATTTATAAAATGCGTACAGGAAGATTCTTTGGAACCATGTTGATAGTCGAAGTAGAGAGGGGGCTATACTGGACCTGGTACTGGGGAATGAGTCTGGTCAGGCCATCAAAATTTCAGTAGGGGAACATGTGGCAAATAATGACCACAATTCTGTAAACTTTAGGATAGTAATGGAAAAAGATGAGTGTTATCCTATGAGGTGCTGAATTGGGGGAAGGCTAACTGCAGCTGGATTAGGCAGGCTGTTGATTGGGAGAGGCTGTTTGAGGGTAAATCCACATCTGGCATGTCGGAGTCTTTTAAGGAGCAGTTGATTGGGCTGCAGGACAGGTATGTGCCTATAAAAAGGAAGGATAGGAAAGGTAGGATTCGAGAGCTGTGGATAACCGGTGAAATTGTGGTCTAATCAAAGAAAAAAGAGGTGTATGTAGGGTCCAGGCAGCTAAAAACAGAGCACTGGAGGAATACAGAGAAAGTAGAAAAGAACTCAAACAGGGAGTTAGAAGGGCAAAAAGGGGTCACGAAATGTCCTTGGCAGACAGAATTAAGGAGAATCCTAAGGCATTTCATACATACGTTAGAACATAGAACATAGAACATTCCAGCGCAGTACAGGCCCTTCGGCCCTCGATGTTGCGCCGACCAGTGGAACCAATCTAATGACCCTCTAACCTAAACTATTCCAATGTTATCCATATGCCTATCCACTGACCATTTGAACGCCCTTAAAGTTGGCGAGTCCACAACTGCTGCAGGCAGGGCATTCCACACCCTTACTACCCTCTGAGTAAAGAACCTACCTCTGACATCCGTCCTATAATTATCACCCCTTAATTTAAAGCTATGTCCCCTCGTGTTAGCCATCACCATCCGAGGAAAAAGGCTCTCACTGTCCACCCTATCCAATCCTTTGATCATCTTGTATGCCTCAATCAGGTCACCTCGTAACCTTCTTCTCTCTAATGAAAATAACCTCAAGTCCCTCAGCCTTTCCTCATAAGACCTTCCCATCATACCAGGCAACATCCTGGTAAACCTCCTCTGCACCCTTTCCAATGCCTCCACATCTTTCTTATAATGCGGCGACCAGAACTGTACGCAATACTCCAGGTGCAGCCGCACCAGAGTTTTGTACAGTTGTAACATGACCTCACGGCTCCAAAATTCAATCCCTCTACCAATAAAAGCTAACACACCGTACGCCTTCTTAACAACCTTATCAACCTGGGTGCCAACTTTCAGGGAGCTATGCACATGTACCCCGAGATCTCTCTGCTCGTCAACACTACGAAGAGTCCTTCCATTAGCCCTATATTCTGTACTCCTGTTACTCTTACCAAAGTGAATCACCTCACTTTTCCGTATTAAACTCCATTTGCCACCTCTCGGCCCAGCTCTGCAGCTTATTTATGTCCTTCTGCAAACTGTAACATCCATCCTCACTGTCTACAACTCCTCCAACTTTGGTGTCGTCAGCAAATTTACTAATCCATCCTTCTACACCCTCATCTAGGTCATTTATAAAAATGACAAACAGCAGTAACCCCAAAACAGATCCTTGAGGTACACCACTAGTAACTGAACTCCAGGTTGAATATCTCCCATCAACCACTACCCTCTGACTTCTATCAGCTAGCCAATTCCTGATCCAAACTGCTGAATCACCCTCAATCCTATGCATCCGCATTTTCTGCAGTAGCCTACCATGGGGAACCTTATCAAACGCTTTGCTAAAACCCATATACACCATGTCAACTGCCTTACCCTTATCCACCTCTCTGGTCACCTTTTCAAAAAACTCGATAACGTTTGTGAGGCACGACCTACCCTTCACAAAACCGGTGTTGACAATCCCTAATCAATTTATTTCTGTCTAGATGATTATAAATCCTATCCCTTATAATTCTTGCCAAAACTTTGCCCACAACAGAAGTAAGGCTCACCGGTCTGTAGGAACAAGAGGGTTGTCAGGGAAAGAATCGAACCTCTCAGGGACAAAGGAGGGGAATTATGCTTAGAGCCCAAGGAGGTAGGGGAGATCCTAAATGAATACTTTGCATCAGTATTCACAAAGGAGAGGGACGTGTTGACTGGGAGTGTCTCAGAGGGAAGTGTTGACCTGTTAGAGAAAATCTCCATTACAAGGGAGAAAGTGTTAGGTTTTTTTAGGGAACATTAAAACTGACAAATCCCCAGGGCCTGATGGCATCTATCCTAGACTGCTCAGAGAGACAAGAGATGAAATTGCTGGGCCTCTGACAGAGATCTTTGTCTCTTCATTGGACACAGGTGAGATCCCTTAGAAGTGGAGGATAGCGATTGTGGTACCGTTATTTAAGAAGGGTAGCAAGGATAACCTGGGTAACTATAGGCCGGTGAACTTGACGTCCGTGGTAGAGAAATTGTTGGAGAGGATTCTTAGAGATAGGATGTATGCAAATTTAGAATGGAATAACCTCATTAGTGAGAGACAGCATGGTTTTGTAAGAGGGAGGTCACGCCTCTCAAATTTGGTTGAGTTTTTTGAGGAGGTGAGAAAAACGATTGACGAGGGAAGGGCTGTGGATGTCATCTATATGGCATTTAGTAAAGCGTTTGACAAGGTCCCTCATGGCAGGCTGGTGCAAAAGGTTAAATCTCACTGGATAAAAGGTGAGCTAGCGAGGTGGGTGGAGAACTGGCTTGGCCATAGAAGACGGACGGTAGCAGTGGAGGGGCCTTTTTCCAGTTGGAGGTCTGTGACTAGTGGTGTTCCACAGAGCTCTGTACTGTGACCTCTGCTGCTTGCGATATATATAAATGATTTGGAAGAGGATGTAACTGGTGTGATCAGTAAGTTTGCGGATGACACAAAGATCGCTGGAGTTGCGGATAGTGATAAACATTGTCAGAGAATTCAGCAGGATATAGATAGGCTGGAAAATTGGGTGGAGAAATGGCAGATGGAATTTAATCCAAAGAAATGAGAAGTGATGCATTTTGGTAGATCTAATGTAGGGGAGAGCTATTCCATAAATGGCAGAACCATCAGGAGTATAGACACACAGAGGGACCTGGATGTGCAAGTCCACAGATCCTTAAAGGCGGCAGCACAGGTGGAGAGGGTGGTGAAGAAGGCATATGGCATGCTTGCCTTTTTTGGACGGGGCATAGAGTATAAAAGTTGGCATGTGATGTTGCAGCTATACAGAAGGTTAGTTAGGCCACATTTGGAATACTGCATCCAGTTCTGGTTGCCACACTACCAGAAGGATGTGGAGGCTTTGGAGAGAGTACAGAAAAGGTTTACCAGGATGTTGCCTGGTTTGGAGGGTCTTAGCTGTGAGGAGAGATTGGCCAAACTGCGGTTGTTCTCCCTGGAAAGATGGAGAATAAGGGGCGACCTAATAGAGGTGTATAAAATTATGAAGGGCATAGATAGGGTGAACAGTGGGAAGCTTTTTCCTAGGTCGGAGGTGATGAGCGCAAGGGGTCACAAGTTCAAGGTAAGGGGGGCAAGGTTCAACACAGATGTCAGGGGGACGTATTTTACACAGTGGGTGGTGGGGGCCTGGAATGCGCTGCCAAGCAAGGTGGTGGAGGTGGACTTATCTAGATGGCCACACAAACTGACTGGGAATAGAGGGATACAAACGAATGGTCTAGTTGGGCGCATGAACGGTGCAGGCTTGGAGGGCCGAAGGGCCTGTTCCTGTGCTGTATTGTTCTTTGTTCTTTATTCTTTTCATTTCACCTTTTTTTTTGACAACTGCGTGAAATCTGTGCTCTCTGGTTAAGGAGCCGCTGTAACTGGAATAGTTTCTCCTTAATTACTCTATCAAAAACTTCTGTGATTTGAATGCCTTTTTAAATCTCCCCTTGGCTTTCAGTGCTGTTGAGAAAGTAGACTTAGATCTTTGCTGAGCTCATGGTCCTCTGCGCTACTGTTTTCTCAAACATTAACATAAGTCCCACATGCGCAGCTTTCTGTATCTACATTATGAAACTTACAAGCATAATACACTCATAAGACCTTCTCCTCTGCTGCTATTCGTTCATCTCCCTCACAAGTTCAATTTTGATTTGTTTGTGAAAGATGTTTTTATCCATTGTTACCAGTTTAATACTGTTGCTACCATTTTTAGGTACAACTGTGTCCTTTTCATGACTATATTAATAACTCTGTTTTTCCATCATAAGATCTGGAGTGGAATGTTCAACGGTGATTGCACAACATTCAGTACCATTTACAATTCTTAGATATGGAGCATTCTGTGCAAATGTACAGTACGACCCAGACAATATTCAGGCTTGGGTTAATAAGTGGCCAGTAACATCTGTGCCACACAAATGCCAGGAGTGACCATTTCCAACAAGATTGAATCTAGCGATCTCCTCTTGGCGCTCAAAGACATTATCAACACTGAATACCCCATTATCAACATGCTAGAGGGTTAACATTAACCAGAAACTGAACTAGACCAGCAACAGCAAATCAGAGGCTGGGCATTCTGAGGTAAGTAACTCACCTTCTGATTCCCCAAAAGCCTGTCCACCATCTATAAGGCGCATGTCAAGACTTGAGATGGAATACTTACCACTTGCCTGGATGAGTGTGGTTCCAACAACACTCAATAAGCTTGACATCATCCAAGACAAAGCAGCCAGGAATTTCAGATGTTTGTATTCTACAAGATGCACTGCAGCAGATCACCAAGCTTCCTTCAATAGAATCTTTCAAACCCATGATCTCTACCAGCTGGAAGGAAAAGAAACAGCAGAAACATGGGAACCAGTTCCACACAATCCTGAATTGTGCTGATATCATTGTTCCTTCTGTGTCCAACTCAGAATCATTTTCTAACAGCTTTCCCTACATGGTCAGCAGCAGTTCAACAAGGTCATATGGGGAATGAGGGATGGGCAACAAATGCTGGCCTTGCCAGCAATGCTCACATGGGGTGGCACGGTGGCACAGTGGTTAGCACTGCTGCCTCACATAGCAGCTGGGTTTGATTCCCGACTCGGGTCACTGTCTGCCCAGAGACTGCACATTCTTCTCGTGTCTGCATGGGTTTCCTCCAGGTGCTCCGGTTTCCTCCCACAGTCCGAAAGATGTACTGGTTAGGTGCATTGGCAGTGCTAAACTCCCCCTAGTGCACCCAAACAGGCACCAGAGTGTGGTGAATAGGGGACTTTCACAGTAACTTCATTGAAGTGTCAATGTAAGCCTACTTGTAACAATAGTAAATAAACTTTATCGTCTGATAGAAGGAAATAGAGTAATATATGATTGAGTGACTTTGTTTCCACTAATGAAAAATGCCATGGATGTGATTTTCTGGCTGCACTCGCCTCAAGATCGGAAAATCCCACCCACGGTCAACCTCTGGCCGCTATGATTCCCATGTTGGGTGAGATGGGAATATTCCACCCGATAGCTCTACTGAGAATATTGGATATCCCTGTTAAAACTGGTCAGAACAGACTCCCCCCACCCCGCCCCGCACACCCTCTGCTTTCCTTTTCAAACAATAGGACAATCCATAACCCCCTTTCTTTCAGATTTATCTCTGAATTGCTCAGGAGGAAGGCACCAGTCTCCGCAGTCCCTGACAGATTGGATTCAGGTATTTCAACACTGGAAGTGTGACTGAGGAACAATCTGGTATTTGTAGCTATCTGAGTGCTGGGAGGAAAATCCAGTCCATCAGCTGACCCTGCTCCGTGTACTGTCTTTGGGGTGACCACCAGAAGGTTCACCTACCCAAGGCAGATTATGATTGCTGTGCATGAGAGAAAGGAACATTCTGGAACATTATTAAACCTGCACACCATCCAAAAACAAACCATGAAGAAACAAGTGACCACACAGGGCTGCCTGTGTAAATGTATCTGTGTCAATGATCTGATGCTATTAATAAACTCCGGCTCTGTAAGGCATTTCGCTTGACCATTTTGGTAGTGCATTTATTTTTAGCAGCTAAAGTCTTGTACCATGTATTTCGCTGTGTTGAATCCGTTGACCCAATTCTCTTGAAGCCACAAGGATCAGCTTAACTATGCTTACTGAGTAGGTCAAATATGACTGCCTCAATCAACTGGATTCTAGTTTTTTATCTGATTTTCATGTAGTGTTTTGTCCCCTCCTCTCCTGACATTGGTGATTTCAGACTGGAGTAATTTTCCATGGGCCCTGGCAGTCCTTTGGTACTTGTATCAAGTGTCCATTCTTGTCTGGGCCCATGGGGCATTGGCAGCACCGTTGAACCCAATCCTTTTCTGCCCAGTTTACTGATTATCCATCCGTGTTCTGACGGGATTCATCGGATAGCTGTGGAAGCCAGGCTGAGATTTTCTCCGTCACCCCAACCACAAAAACCCTATCCCAGGGATCAATGGCCAAGTGATATTCTCACTGGATTATTAACCCAGAAACTCAACTAATGTTTTGGGCATCCGGGTTCAAACCCCACCACAGCAAGGGGTGGAATTTGACTTTTAAAAAAGTCTGGAATTAAGAATCTACCGATGACCAAGAAACTTTTGTTGATTGTCAGAAAAATCCATCTGGTTCATTAATGACCTTTAGGGAAGGAAATCTGCTGCCCTTACCCGGTCTGGCCTACACGTGACTCCAGAGCCAGAGCAATGTGGTTGACTCTCAACTGCCCTCCATGGGCAACTAGGGATGAGCAATAAATGGTGGCCAGCCAGCAATGACACTTTCCCATGAATTAATAAAAGCCGTGTATCATTGTCTGCCTTCATCTGATCCACTTCAAAATCTTCATGCATAATTAACTTCACTTCCAAACTTGACTGGCTCCCCCAGCTAACCTCCCATTCTCTACCCCACAACTATTGGAATGTTATCATTTATGGTGAATTGATTACAGAAGTTGGAAGGTTTATGCTTCAGTTGCACTGGGCATTGGTGAGACCCCATCTACAGCAACTAGGGATGGGCAATAAATGCTGGTCAGCCAGTGACACCCATACTCCACGAATGAATAAAAAACAGCTGCCATCTTTGCTCGGATCAGTGTATTTGGTAAACGTCACAAGCTGTGAGAATGAACATGGAGTGGATCATATGTGTTTCTCTATCTTTCCCCCCCCCTCCGTCTAATCCTGCCCTCCAGCTGGTTCCTCGTTCCGTTTAATCTTTCTCTTTTCCAAGCAGCTATCTAATAAGTTCAATACTGATACCAACACTGAGCTGAGCTTTCATCTCTCTCCCCTCCTTTAAGGCATTCCTTAAAAACTCTCTCTCTGATCAATCTTTCAATCACATGACACAATGTTTGCTTCTTTGTCTCAGTGTCAAGTCTTCTTGCCTAATTATGATCTTATGCAGCAGCGTGGGAATTTTGGTCATGATAAAGGCACTACATTTTCTTTTGCAGTGGGTGGCATTGCTAATTATGGATAAAGTATTCCAGTGAGAGGGGAAAACATTGTGGTGAGGGAATCCTGTCTGTCTTATGTAAACCACAACAAAGATCAATCAAAATATTCACCAGATGCCTGCATTGCAGCACCAAAGCACAAAGCATATGTTTGGGATCGAGGGAAAAAGAATCATAGAATCCTACAGTGTAGAAGGAGGCCATTCGGCCCATCGAGTCTGCATCGACCACAATCCCAACCAGGCCCTATCCCCATAACCCCATGCATTTATCCTGTTGGTCGCCTTGACATAAAGGGGCAATTTAGCATGGCCAATCCACCTAATCTGCGCATCTTTGGAGCGTGGGAAGAAACCAGAGCACCCGGATGAAGTCCACACAGACATGGGGAAGAAGTGCAAACTCCACATAGACAGTGACCTGAGCCGGAAATCGAACCCAGGTACCTGGTGCTGTGAGGCAGCAGTGCTAACCACTGTGCCATTGTGCCTTCTTGTGTAAGGCTAATAGAATGCTACAAGAATACAAGAAGACCACAAGAAAAGCATTGGCTGATTGCTTGGCTCTTTCCCCACTTTGCCATCATTGAGCTGGGAATCCATTGTGTTGCTAATGTCCATACTCTCTCCCTCTGAAAACAAATGCCCGTCTGTTTCCACCTCAAGCCTATGACACCAGAAACTTCTCACAAGGCTCTTCATTGCTTCAGGAACCACAAACTTCCATAAGTGCATTAGTTACTGCACTGCTGATAGTGCCTGCTATAGTGTGAGAAGCATCTGGATGGATTCTGATGCAGTGATGGGGATGTCAGGGAAGGAGTTGACTAAAGGCTTTCTTGTTCTAAAGACTGGTATCTCCAATAACAAGGACTAAGAGGGAGACGAACATGGCCCTTGAGGCTAAGGGGTCAAGGAGTCTGAAGAGAAAGCAGGAGTGGGATACTGGAAGTGCATGATCAGCCATGATCATATTGAATGGTGGTGCAGGCTCGAAGGGCCGAATGGCCTACTCCTGCTCCTATTTTCTCTGTTTCTACTAAGTCTGATATGCCTGACTTCTTTGTCAAACGCTAACGTCTCAATCTTCTGTTCACTTTTAAAGATGCATTAATGGAAAGTGGGTGTTACAGGTGATCTAGGGATTCAATGGCCCAGTGGTATAATCACTAAACTATTCGTCCAGAAACTCAGCTAATGTTTTGAGGATCTGGGTTCAAATCCTGCCGTGACAAATAGTGAATTCAATAAAAAATATCTGGAATTAAGAACCTGATGATTATGAAGCCATTGTTGATTGTCAGAAAAACCCATTTTCTTCACTGATGTCCTTTTGGAAGGAAATCTGTCGTGTTTATGTGGTCTGGCCTACATGTGACTCCAGAACCACAGCAATGTTGTTGACTGTCAACTGCCCTCTGAAATGGCCTAGCAAGTCACTCAGTTGTATTTATCAAAAAAGACAGCTCACCACCATCTCCTGAAGGGCCACTAGAATTCCTCCAGTGCCAGAATGAGGCCATTTGGCCCATCTAATCTACACTGACCACAATCCCATGCAGGCCCTATCCCCGCAACCCTGCTAAACACCCTGACAGTAGGGTCAATTTAGCATGGCCAATCAACCTAACCCGCACATTTTTGATGTGAGGGAGGAAATCGGAGCATCAGAAGGAAACCCACACAGACATGGGGAGAACGTGCAAACTTCATACAGAGACTGACCTGAGGCTGGAATTGAACCTGGCTCCCTAACACCGTGAGACAGCTGTCCTAAACACTGTGCCACCATACCAGCCAAATCATAGAGATGGACAATAAATGCTGGCCAGCCAGAGATGCCCATGTCCCACGAATGAATATAAAAAAGGCTGGCCCACCATATATTGACCATCCCTAACTGCTCTTGAGAAAGTGATGGAGAGCTCCCTTCTTGAACCACTGCAGTCTATGTAGTGTAGGTACACCCATAGTTCTGTTAGGGAGGGAGTTCCAGGATTTTGACCCAGCTACAGTGAAGGAATGACACTAAAAAATGAACTTAAAGTAAAATTTAAGTCAGGATGGTGAGTGACTTGGAGAGCGAACGTCCAGGCGATGGTGTTTCCAGGTATCAGCTGATCTTGTCCTTCTCAATGGAAGCTGTAATGGGTTTTGAAAGGTGCTGCCTAAGGAGCCTTGGCGAGTTCCTGCATTGCGTCTGGCAGATGGTACACACTACTGCCACTGTGCGATGGTGGTGGAGGGAGTGAATGTTTGTAGATGGAGTGGCAACCAAATGGATTGCTTTGTTCTGGGTGGTATAGGGTTTCCCAGGCAAGTGGGGAATATTCCGTCACACTCTTGACTTGTGCCTTGTAGATGGAGAAGGTCATTGTATCTGAATTACTGCCTGCCAGGGATGAGCTCCTGCTGGTTAATGTGTTAAACTATGATGATTCTGACACATTTGAACATTTGACTGCCAGGCAGAATAACACCATTGCCGATTAGAAAATACTGCAACCTGGCAAGGGCAAGGGAAGAGGTCACACAGTACAAATAACAGCATAAAAGGCACAATGCTGAGTCTGACCAGCCATTACCAATGTACTTCTCATCTGATGTCAATTTATATCACCCTATTATAGAAAGAATATTATTAAATTAGAAAGAGTGCTGAAAAGTTTTACTAGGATGATACTGGGATTTGATGGTTTGAGTTATAAGGAGAGGCTGGATAGACTGGGACTTTTTCCTCTGGGGTGTAGGAGGCTGAGGGGTGATCTTATAGAGGTCTATAAAATAATGAGGGGCACAGATCAGCTAGATAGTCAATATCTTTTCCCAAAGGTAGGGGAACCTAAAATCATAGGGCATAGGTTTAAGGTGAGAAGGGAGAGATATGAAAGGGTCCAGAGGGACAATTTTTTCACACAGAGGGTGGTGAGTGTCTGGAACAAGCTGCCAGAAGTAGCAGTAGAGGCGGGGACAATTTTATCTTTTACAAGGCGTTTACCCAGTTACACGGGTACGATGGGTATAGAGGGATATGGGCCAAACGTGGGCAATTGGGATTAGCTTAGTGGTTAAAAACAAAAATGGCGGCATGGAGAAGTTGGGATGAAGGGCCTGTTTCCCTGCTGTAAACCTCTGTGACTCTATAGAAAATGTAAGAAGCTGGTGACAAGGGAACATGAAGCTTTCACAAAATATGAACAATGCAACACTTCCCGCTGCCTCAGTAAAGCAGCCACATAATTAAGGACTCCACGCACCCCGGGTACTCTCTCTTCCACCTTCTTCCATTAGGACAAAGGTACCAAAGTCTGAGGTCACGTACCAACCAACTCAAGAGCAGCTTCTTCCCTGCTGCCACCTGATTTTTGAATGGACTTCCCCTGCATTAAGTTGATCTTTCTCTACACCCTAGCTATAACTGCAACACAATATTCTGCACCCTCTCATTTTCTTCTCTATGAACGGTATGTTTTGTCTGTATAGTGCGCAAGAAACAGTACTTTTCACTGTATACTAATACGTGACAATAATAAATCGAATCAATCAGCTGGCAATATGATATTCCCCACTGAAGACAATTTGACAATGCTGTTATGTTTATAACTATTATTTTCACAGTAAATCAGGGACTTTTGCTCTGTTTTTGGACCTTTCAGTGCATGAGAACTTTCCTTCCCAATCCGTAAGGTGTTAAGTGGTCCCAGAAGCCTGCAAAAACTATTCAATATGCCTCCTTAACTCAGCATCGACTAAACAAAATCATTTTCACGACCACAAAGTTCTCTCTTACCTTCGCTCTGTCTGGCACAATTTCACACTGACAAGGCAGACTGCATTAATTTCACCTCAACCCATCCACTGGTAACTGGGCATTTGGGCACAGGAATGCCCTCAGCCACTCACCCACCTATCCAGGGACCGCTTGAACCTGACAATAGCATCAAAGTCCACTTGGACCCAATAATTACATCATCAGAGCCCAACTGCAACTTTCACTCAGCAGCTTGGGCGCTGGATTGCTCTCCAGGCTCACCCTGTATGGGAATTGGTACCTGTAGTAAATCAATGACAACTCAATAAGGCTCCAAAACACAAAGGCTTTATTGCTAAAGTAACAAATAATGATACTTACAAATAGAGTCATAGAGGTTTACAGCATGGAAACAGGCCCTTCAGCCCAACTTGTCCGTGCCTCCCAGTTTTTACCACTAAGCTAATCCCAATAGCCTGCATTTGGCCCATGTCCTTCTATATCCATCGTACCCATGTAACTGTCTAATTGCTTTTTAAAAGACAAAATTGTACCTGCCTCTACTGCTGCCATGAGCAACTTGTTCCAGACACTCACCACCCTCTGTATGAAAATAATTGCCCCCCTGGACCCTTTTGTATCTCTTCCCTCTCACCTTAAGCCTATGTCCTCTAGTTATAGACACCCCTACCTTTGAGACAAGATGTTGACTACCTAGCTGATCTATGCCCTTCATTATTTTATAGGCTCTATAAGATCACCCCTAAGCTCTTACGCTCCAGGAAAAGAAGTCCCAGTCTACCAAGTCTTTGGGTCTAATAGAATAACTATGCAACTGTACACTACTGCCCCCTGTTGATCCTTCCTGACCCGGGATATGCGCCCTCGCACTCAATTGGCTCAGCTTCCTACCTTGACACTCCACATCCCTCAGGGAACTGTTTTAAAACAGAGATTGTAGGAAGACAGGTTGGCTGAATTGATAGAAGTGAGATTTTTAAAGCTGATAAGCCCAGCAACACTGATGGTTACCTGAAGTGATTTGATAATAATTGAGGATCGAGTGTCAAAAGCTCAGGTAGAGATGGTAAAAGTTCAAAAGGGAAGACGAGTGAATTTCTAAGAGGCAAACCCATAATAAAAGTGATTAAGAGTGACTTCTGAGAAGATTAGTTCAGATAAGGGAAGATCAAAAGGGCAGGTTCACACTATGCAAATGCAGCTGTTATGAGACTGTAACTCACAGCAACAAGCTGGGTCCAATCACAACAAGATACCCATGGGGAAAAAGTGTTTGAGAAGCTAGTTGTCTCTATCCTAAATTGGAAACAACCCAAAAAGGAAAAGGTGCCTGGGGTGGTAACAATTGCAAGATTTCACTTATAGTTTAAAAACCTATGGGGTGTTTGGGAAGATTTATCTATGAGGCACAGAAAATAGAAGGGTTTGGAACTGGGTAAATTTTAAAGATGTCATATGTATTCATTCATGTAGTTAAGTATATTTCGAGATGATTTTCTTATTTAATAAACATTCATTTTATTTTAAATCATCACAAAATGTCTGGGGCATCCTTCACTGGTCTTCACATCTTTCCTCACATTGTACCTAATTTCAAAATGCATCACAAGTTCCCCTAGCTGCTGAGCATTTAACATCAGCTGCGCTGCGCTGGTGGAGGGTGTGGGGGAAGGCCTTGTTGGTGCATCCTCTGAGGGTCCCAACACTTCCTCCTTAGAGACAGAGCTGAGGGATGGGGGATCCTCTCTTCCTCTGACTGGGATGGGTGTGGGAATGGGCTGGAACTGTTGTACTGAAGAACATAAAGATAATCAGTTTGGTGAACCGCGAGGCTTACACAAGATTTGTGTTACTTCACATCCAGGTCGGAGAAGCAGGCAGAGGGCTTAATGTTTGGACAAATCCAATCATCTCCTGGACGCAGCCACAGTCATTTCCTTGTCCTGCCAGCTCTGCAGCCTCTTCCTCCAACAGGGTCACACATCCTCATAACAGGTACTCCTTCCGTTGTCCGTACATGTTTATCGTGCACTTCCTTCTCCTGCAAACAGAGAGGAACATTGAGAGACATGGACATGGCTACATGAGTGACACAGCACTCATTGCAAAATATTCTCTCACTGGTCGTCCCTTTAACCTGAGGTTGTTCCCTCTGGTTCTAGTTTTTCCTACTGGTGGAAACATCCTCTCCACATCCACTCTATCCAGGCCTTGCAGTACCCTGTAAGTTTCAATAAAATCCCTCCATATCCTTCTAAACTCCAACGAGTACAGACCCAGGGTCCTCAACCATTCCTCATATTGAAAACAATCCTAACCTCGTCAAACTCTCCTCATACATCAGTCCCTCCATCCTTGAATCAGCCTCAGTGTGGCGACACATAGCAGATCAGTCATCCTCTTCAGCACTGGAACTGCGTTCTCCTGTGAATCTGATGTGGGCTCACCTGCTCTTCCTCCTCCATCATGACTGCCATGATCCATTGGGATGGCGTCCTGCTGCCCTTCCTAGGAAAAGGGATATCTCTCCTTTACAGGATGGCCTCGAGGAGAGCTAGCAGCAAGAACAGGAGGGGCCTGACTCTGTCTGGGGTCAGACATCTGTCCACTTGGGCGGGAAGGGGTGGGTAGTGATGGTGGAGGGGGTCACCCTCCAAAGATGGTGCTGAGTGATGAGGAGACCAGTTCTTGTGTCACAGATAACAAATACCTGTCCAGGTGCACCTGAAATATGGCACCCCAGACCTTCCAACCCTCGAGGCAGCAGAAGTGGGAGCCTGCTTCAAGATTCACCATTTTGCCTACGCATGAGTAAGTAATGAGCTGAGAGTTGAGCAGTGAAAGAAGTTCCTCCCATCACCCAAGAAGCTGGTTCTATGCTGCCTTCCGGCCTTGTGTCCACACTTTGGGCGGAACTTTCTGGACCTCCTTGATGAGGGTGGGGCCAGAAAACGCAGCGAGCTGTTCAAAACTCCATTGACTGCGACGGGACTGGAAAATCTCAACAGTCGGAGGGGCCGTAAAATGTCACCTATGGAAACAGTGATCCCGTGTATTAAATAATCTGTGCTAGCTGCGTGTAGCTGATTTTTTAGCAAGTATTAAAAATCTCAGGTGACCTGTTGAGCGACAAAGAAAAGAATTTTTCTCACAGCTGGACCATTGGCATTGATTTGTTTCTGTCTGGTTAAAAACCAGCTTCATAGAATCACTACAAAGCAGAAGGAGGTCATTCAGCCCATTACACCGACTCGCTGACAGAATATCCCACCTTGGCCCTATCTCCATAACCCCATGCATTTACTGCACCAACCTCCATAACCTACACATTTTGGGATAAGGGGCAATTTAGTGTGACCAATCCACCTGACTTACACATCTTGGGACTGTGGCAGGAAACTGGAACACCCAGAGGAAGCCCATGCAGACACAGGGAGAACGTGCAAACGCCACACATACAGTGACGCGAGCCAGGAATCAAACCCGGATACCTGGCACTGTGAGGCAGCAGTGCCAACCACTATGTCACCGTGCCACTAAGTTGTTCACTCAGGAAATGTGTTTATTTTGACACATAACCAGATATTATTCCCTGGATCAGTTACCCAAAGGAAGGAAATTGAATCATTCTATCCAAATACAAACATCCTGTGTGTTTTTATTAGATTTGGTTTATTATTGTCATACGTATTGGTTTGCTATGAGAAGTATTGCTTCTTGCACACTATACAGACAAAACATACCATTCATAGAGTACATAGGGAAGAAGCTGCAAGCACTGAGGGATTTGTGCACATTTTAGTTTCCCATCTGCATACAAAGTAAAATCATTACTGTCTACTTGCTAGACATGTACCCATCATTGCATTTATTTGATACAGTACATTTATAAAGTAGATGTTTCTGTGAAAGAATGGTGAAACGACTGATTGCAGTTACAATAGCACTGGTAGATGCCCAAGACCTTTGGACATCACACTGCTAAAGTTTATAAATCTTTCTCCATTCTGTCTTGCAGTGACACCTATTGTAACTCAGCGATAAAACAACTGCATTAAAACAACTCTATCACTTAGAACCCTTAACACACCAGCATAAACACAGCTATCTTATCGAAAGAAGAAAATATCTATGTATATTTATTTTGAGCTACTGTATTATTTTTAATATCTGACATATTTTGGTATCTAACCATAGGGAATCTGGTTTATGGATTGGGATAATTGCATTATTACTAAACACATCCAGGTGATGGCGCCACTTGCTGTCACCGGTTCCATCCCTATTCCCTAATTTTATGCATTAAAACCGGACGGGATTGTGGAATTGGCCAACTGGGTTTATAAACTCTCCTGGGATCCTAACCAAATAGCAGCATTAACTGGAGCTGCTGCAGAAGGCCAGCGATAGGGCTAACATCAAGTGAATTTTAGTTCTCTGCAGTTACTCAGAGAGGCAACAATCTGCCGGTTATTCTGCAGGCAAAATATTGGCTGAAGAATGTGGTTTAACAATGTGGTTTTGCAGACATCGTGACACAATGTAATTCTCTGTCCTAAAGAACAAAATCATTTCCAACAATTACATCTCCGAATGGGTAATGTGCCCCTTTCTTGGTATCAGTCACAGAGCTTTCAGCTAGAATTTTCCAGCCATACGCTCCCCAACAGCAGAAATTCATGCCTGAGGTGGACGGACTGTGGTCTGTTGAACTCCCTGTTCCACCTGCTATGATTTCCATGGCAGGTGGGTTGGGAGAATTCCGCAAATAATTAGGGTAAATGCATGGAGTTGTGGGGATAGGATTTGACTGGGACTGTGGTTGGTGCAGACTCATAGAACATAGAACATAGAACACTACAGCACAAACAGGCCCTTCGGCCCACGAATTGCGCCGATCACATCAACACCTACCAATCTATAGACCTATCTATAACCCCCAATCCCATTAAACCCCATATACTCATCCAGAAGTCTTTTAAAAGACCCCAGCGAGTTCGCCTCCACCACCACTGACGGCAGCCGATTCCATTCACTCACCACCCTCTGAGTCAAAAACTTACCCCTAACATCACTTCTGTACTTTCCTCCCCGCACCTTAAATCTGTGTCCTCTCGTAGCGACCATTTCAACCCGGGGAAATCGCCTCTGAGAATCCACCCTATCTATTCCTCTCAACATTTTATAAACTTCTATCAGGTCGCCTCTCAACCTTCGTCTCTCCAGGGAAAAGAGTCCCAGCTCCCTCAACCTAACTTCATAAGGCATGCCTCCCAGTCCAGGCAACATCCTTGTAAATCTCCTCTGTACCCTTTCAATAGCTTCTACATCTTTCCTATAGTGAGGCAACCAGAACTGCGCGCAGTACTCCAAATGAGGCCTGACAAGGGTCTTATAAAGTTGCAGCATTACCTCCCAATTCCTAAACTCAATCCCTCGATTAATGAAGGCCAGTACACCATACGCCTTCTTGACCACATCCTCCCCGTGCGAGGCCGACTTAAGAGTCCTGTGGACCCGGACCCCAAGATCCTTCTGCTCTTCAACGCTACTAAGACTCCTGCCCTTGATAATGTACTCGTTCATCCCGTTGGTTCTGCCAAAATGGACGACTACACATTTATCCGCGTTGAAGTCCATCTGCCACTTCTCCGCCCAGTCCTGCATCCTATTTATGTCCTGCTGCAACTTTTGACATCCTTCCAGACCATCCACAACACCACCGACCTTCGTGTCATCAGCGAACTTACTTACCCATCCCTCCACTTCCTCATCTAGGTCATTTATGAAAATGACAAACAGCAAGGGTCCTAGAACAGATCCCTGGGGCACTCCGCTGGTGACCGACCTCCATGCAGAAAAAGACCCATCCACAACCACTCTCTGCCTTCTGCAGGCAAGCCAGTTCTGGATCCACAAGGCCAAAGCCCCTCAGATCCCATGCCCTCTCGATGGGCTGAATGGCCTCCTTCCCAGACAGTGCATTCCAAATTCCCACTACCCTCTGAGTGAAAATTTATTTTCTCAAATCCCTTTTGAATTTCCTGCCTCTCATTGACTGACCTCACAACCAAGGGAAGCAGATGTCCCCTCCTCACCCTATCCATTCCCCTCATAACCGTCCCCTCCTCACCCTATCCATTCCCCTCATAACCATCCCCTCCTCACCCTATCCATTCCCCTCATAACCATCCCCTCCTCACCCTATCCATACCCCTCATAACTGTCCCCTCCTCACCCTATCCATTCCCCTCATAACTGTCCCCTCCTCACCCTATCCATTCCCCTCATAACCGTCCCCTCCTCACCCTATCCATTCCCCTCATAACTGTCCCCTCCTCACCCTATCCATTCCCCTCATAACTGTCCCCTCCTCACCCTATCCATTCCCCTCATAACCATCCCCTCCTCACCCTATCCATTCCCCTCATAACCATCCCCTCCTCACCCTATCCATTCCCCTCATAATCGTCCATCACAGAAAAGGCCTTTGGATCCATCGAGTCTCTACCAACAATATCTGCTACTAAAGACGTGTTAATCCCCTTTTCCTGCACTTGTCCTAAGTTCTCGAATGTTACGATATTTCAAACGCTCATCCAAGAATTTTTTAAAGGTTGTAAAGTTTCCAGTAGCACAGTGGGTTAGCATTGCTGCCTCACAGCGCCAGGGACCCGGGTTCAATTCCCGGCTTGGGCGACTGCCTGTGTGGAGTTTGCACATTCTTCTCGTGACCGTGTGGGTTTCCTCCAGGAGCTCCAGTTTCCTCCCACAATCCAAAGATGTGTGATTTAGGTGGATTGGCTGTGCTAAGTTGCCCCTTAGTGTCAGGGGGATTAGCTATGGTAAGTGCATAGGGTTATGGGGATAGGGCCTGGCTGGGATTGTGATTGGTGCAGACTCGATGGGCTGAATGACCTCTTCCTGCTCTGTATGTTTCTATGGTTCTACCTTCCCAGGCAGAGCGTTCCAAATTTCCACTATCTTCTGAGTGAAAAAGTTTTTCTCAAATCCCTTCTGAATCTCCTGCTCCTCAACCTAAAATATGCCCCCTCATGATTGACCCCCTCAACAAAGGGTAACAGCTGCCCCCCACTCACCCTGCCCAATACCCCTCAATCATGTCACCCCTCAGCTTTGTGTTAATTTCTATGATTCATATTTAATGAGAATCATTTGAATGTCTCTCTATTGACTGTATCTGTCTTCCTAACATGAATTTTGTCTCCCACACCAAGACCCATTGAAGAGGCTTTCAATTAACAGAGGGTCCAATAATCTTAAAAAGTTGTTCCAAGCTCATTTTCCCTCCCAAGATCTTGGCACAAAGCTTCTCATTGGTTCAAGCCATCCCTTGTTGCTGAGACGAATTACTGGCTGAACAGAATAAAACATCCTTTAAGAACATTCTGCAGTAATGCAGAAATGATAATCCCTCAATGTCCTCCCAACTAATCACCGTCACCTTCAGCCACAACTAGAGTTTGTACATCTAAAGAAACGCACGCTTTTGAGTAAGTGGCAATTGTGCCAATCATAGAAGCTAAAAGCAGGAGGAGGCCATTTGGCCCTTCCAGCCTCCTCCACCATTCATTTTGATCATGGCTGATCATTGAATTCGATATCCTGATTTTAAACTAAGGGCTACAGGGACAGGGCCCCTCCCCTCCCATATCCCTTTAACCTCAAGAATTATATCTAACTCCTTCTTGAAATCACACAACGTTTTGGCCTCAACTACTTTCTGTGGCAGTGAATTCCACACTTTCACCACCCTCTGAGTGAAGAAATGTCTCCTCACCTCAGTCCGAAAAGGTCTACCTAAAAGGTGGCACAGCGGTTAGCGCTGCTACCTCACAGTACTAGGGACCCGGGTTCAATTCCTGGCTTGGGTCACTGTCTGTGCAGAGTTTGCATGTTCTCTCTAAGTCAACTTGGGTTTCCTCTGGGAACTCCAGTTTCCTCCCACAGTCTGAAAGATGTGCTGGTTAGGTGCGTTAGCTGTGCTAAATTAATCCTCAATGTACCCGAACAGAAGCCGGAGTGTGGCAACTAGGGGATTTTCACAGTAACTTCATTGCAGTGTTAATGTAAGCTACTTGTGGCACTGATATATAAACTTAAAAATTAGTTCAAGGGCAAATAGGGATGGGCCTTGCCAGTGATGCTCATATCCCATGAAATAATTTGTCCGGAACAAGCTGCCAGAGGCAGTAGTAGAGGCAGGTACAATTTTGTCTTTCAAGGAGTGTCTAGACAGTTAGGTGAACAAGATGGCTATAAAGGGGTATGGGCCTAGCACGGGCAACTGGGACTAGCTTAGTTTAAAAGAGCAGCATGGACAAGTTGAGCTGAAGGGTCTGTTTCCACTCTGTAAACCTCTACGATTCTATGATCTCTAGTTCTGGATTCTCCCACCATCGGGAACACTCTTTCTGAATCTACCCTGTCTAAACCTGTTAGAATTTTATAAGTTTCTATGAATTCCCCTCTCACTCTTCTAAACTCCAGAGAGTGTAATCCTAACCAATTTAGTCTCTCCTCATATGACAGACCTGCCATCCCAGGAATCAGCCTGGAAAACCTTCACTGTGCTCCCTCTATAGCAAGGAACATCCTTCCTCAGATAAGGAGACCAAAACTGCTCACAATAGCCAGGTATGGCCACACAAACACCCTGTACAATTGCAGCAAAACATCCCTATCCCTAAACTCAAATCCTCTCGCTATGAGGGCCAACATACCTTTTGCCTTCTTTACTGCCTGCTGTACCTGTGAGCTTACTCTCAGCAACTGATGCACGAGGGTTCCAAGATCTTTAAAAAGGAAATTAGGAGAGCCAGAAGGGATCATGAGAAGGCCTTGGCGGGTAAGATTAAGGAGAATCCCAAGGCGTTCTACAAAAATGTGAAAAGTAAAAGGATGAGCAGAGAAGGGAAAGGACCTATAAAAGGTGAAGGGGGAAAAGTCTGTGTGGAACCGGAAGAAATGGCAGAGGTGCTTAATGAGTACTTTGCCTCGGTATTCACGGTGGAAAGTGATCTGGGAGGTTGTACTACAGTTTTGCGGCAGACTGAAAAGATTGAGTGTGTGGATGTTAAGGAAGAGGATGTGTTAGAACTTTTAAACTCTATCAAGGTAAACAAGTCGCCGGGACCGGATGGGATGTGCCCCAGGTTACTGTGGGAGGTGAGAGAAGTGATTGCAGAGCCCCTGGCAATGATCTTTGCATTGTCGATGGAGACGGGAGAGGTTCCGGAGGATTGCGGATGTGGTTCCTATTTTCAAGAAAGGGAACAGGGATAGCCCGAGAAATTACCGACCGACTTTGGCCTTGTGGATCCAGAACTGGCTTGCCTGCAGAAGGCAGAGAGTGGTTGTGGATGGGTCTTTTTCTGCATGGAGGTCGGTCACCAGTGGAGTGCCCCAGGGATCTGTTCTAGGACCCTTGCTGTTTGTCATTTTCATAAATGACCTGGATGAGGAAGTGGAGGGATGGGTTAGTAAGTTCGCCGACGATACGAAGGTTGGTGGTGTTGTGGATAGTCTGGAGGGATGTCAGAAGTTGCAGTGGGACATAGATAGGATGCAAGACTGGGCGGAGAAGTGGCAGATGGACTTCAACGCAGATAAATGTGTAGTGGTCCATTTTGGCAGGACCAATGGGATGAAGGAATACAATATCAAGGGTAGGAGTCTTAGCTGTGTTGAAGAGCAGAGGGATCTTGGGGTCCGAGTCCATAGGACTCTTAAATTGGCCTCGCAGGTGGAGGATGTGGTCAAGAAGGCGTATGGTGTACTGGCCTTCATTAATCGAGGGATTGAGTTTAGGAGTCGGGAGGTAATGCTGCAACTTTATACAGACCCTTGTCAGACCCCACTTGGAGTACTGTGCGCAGTTCTGGTCACCTCACTACAGGAAGGATGTGGAAGCTATTGAGAGGCTGCAGAGGAGATTTACAAGGACGTTGCCTGGATTGGGAGGCATGCCTTATGAAGATAGGTTGAGGGAGCTGGGACTCTTCTCCCTGGAGAGATGAAGGTTGAGATGTGACCTGATAGAGGTTTATAAAATGTTGAGACATATAGATAGGGTGGATTCTCGGAGGCTATTTCCCAGGGCTGAAATGGTTGCTACGAGAGGACACAGGTTTAAGGTGCTGGGGAGCAGGTACAGAGGAGATGTTAGGGGTAAGTTTTTCACTCAGAGGGTGGTGAGTGAGTGGAATCGGCTGCAGTCGGTGGTGGTGGAGGCGAACTCACTGGGGTCTTTTAAGAGACTTCTGGATGAGTACGTGGGATTTAATGGGATTGGGGGTTATAGATAGGCCTGGTAGGTATGGATATGATCGGCGCAACTTGTAGGCCGAAGGGCCTGTTTGTGCTGTAGTGTTCTATGTTCTATCTCGTTGAGTATCTACCTCTCTCAATTTAGACCCATTCAAGTAATAATCTATTTCCTATTATTGCTACCAAATTCCTGCTACCAATTATATATTGTAGTCACACTTCAATTCTGCAACTGAATTGTAACCAAGGACACAGCACACCTTAGTCTGTTAACAGTAAGTCATGATCTATTCAGAATATATAGACAAAACGTTGTGTGAATCCAAGAAGAAATTAGATATTGCTCTTGGGGCAAAAGGGATCAAGGGATCTGGGGGAAGGTGGGATCAAGGTATTAAATTTGATATCGGCCATGATCAAAATGAATGGCGGGACAGGCTCAAAGGGCTGAATGGCCTTCTCCTGCTGCTATTTTCTATGTATATGAACATATGCAGACAAAGCAAGCTTCACGTGTCCATCTTTACATATGGTTGTGATGCCATATGCAATTAGATAGAGCTACTCTCTACCCAGCCAGAGTCATGTAATCTTCTGGGAATAGTGGAAGAACAAGTAAAGGCCCAGATTAGTAAGGAATAGAAAGCTAGAAATGTCCTCTTTGGCCCCATTATCTAGGAACTCACATCGATAATGACTTATATTTTTTTCATGAGTTTCACTGACAAGATCAGCATTTGTTGCTGATCCCTGATTGCCCTTAAACTGAGTCGCTTGCTAAGTTATTTCAGAGGGGCCAGTTAACAGTAAACCACATTGCTGTGGCTCTGGAGTCATGTGTAAGCCAGACTAGGTAAGAACAGCAGATTTCCTTCCCTACAGGGACATCAGTGAAGCAGATGTCTTTTTTTACAACCATGAATGGTCACCATTAATGAGATTTGCTTTAAAAATATTTCAGGTTTATTAACTGATTTTAAATTCCACCCAGCTTCCGTGGTGGGATTTGAATTGGATTCGAACTCTGCCCCTATTGATTATTAGTCCACCATCTCCCCAAGATTGCCAAGTTCTAGTGTGGTCCCTCCATGCCGACACCATAGTTAAGAAAGCCCCATCAACACCTCTACTTTCTTAGAAGACTAAGGAAATTTGACATGTCCGCTACGACTCTCACCAATTTTACAGATGCACCATAGAAAGCATTCTTTCTGGTTGTATCACAGCTTGGTCTGGGCTCCTGCACTGCCCAAGATCGCAAGAAAATACAAGAGATCATGAATGCAGCCCAATCCATCAAGCAAACTAGCCTCCCATCCATTGACTCTGTTTACACTTCCTGTTGCATTGGCAAAGCAGCCAGCATAATTAAGGACCCCACGCACTCTGGACATTCTCTCTTCCACCTTCTTCCATTGGGAGAAAGATGTAAAAGTCTGAGGTCACATACGAACCAACTCAAGAACAGCTTCTTCCCTGCTGCTGTCAGACTTATGAATGGACCTACCTCGCATTAAGTTGATCTTTCTCTACACCCTCGCTGTGACTGTAACACTACATTCTTCACTCTCTCATTTCCTTCTCTGTGGGTATGCTTTAGCTGTACAGAGCGCAAGAAACAATACTTTTCCTCCTCCAGTGGTCCCCAGCATCTCAGATGTCAGTCTCCTGCCAATTCGATTCACTCCACATGATATCAAGAAACAGTTGGAGGCACTGGATACTGTAAACGCAATGGGCTCTGATAACATTCCGGCCGTAGTGAAGACTTGTTCTCCAGAACTTGCTGCTTCCCTAGCCAAGCTCTCCCAGTACAGTTACAACACTGACATCTACCCAACAATGTGGAAAATTGCCCAGGTCTGTCCTGGACACAAAAAGCAGGACAAATCCAACCCGGCCAATTACTGCCCAATCAGTCTACTCTCAATCATCAGTAAAGTGATGGAAGGGGTTATCGACAGCGCGATCCAGCGGCACCTGCTCAGCAATAACCTGCTGAGTGATGCCCAGTTTGGGTTTCACCAGGGGGTCACTCAGCTCCTGATCTCATTACAGCCTTGGTTCAAACATGGACAATAGAGCTGAATTCCAGAGATGAGGTGAGAGTTACAACCTTTGATATCAAGGTCTCATTCGACCAAGTGTGGCATCAAGGAGCCCTAGCGAAACTGGAATCAATGTGTATCAGGGGACAAACTCCCCACTGGTTGGAGTCATACCTGGGACATAGGAAGATGGTTGTGATTGTGGAGGATCAGTGACCTCAGCTCCAGGACGTCTCTGCAGGAGTCCCTCAGGGTCGTGTCCTCGGCCCTACCATCTTCAGCTGCTTCATCAACGACCTTCCCTCCATCATAAGGTCAGAAGTGGGGATTTTTGCTGATGATTGCACAATGTTCAGCACCTTTCGCGACTCCTCAGATACTGAAGCAGTCCCTGTTCAAATGCAGCAAGATCTGGACAATATCCAGGCTCGGGCTGACAAGTGGCAAATAACATTCGTGCCCCACAAATGCCAGGTAATGACCATCACCAGTAAGAGACACTCTAACCACCGCCTTTGACATTCAATGGTGTAACCATCACTGAATCCCCCACTGTCAACATCCTTGGGGTTACCATTGACCAGAAACTCAACTGGACTCACCACATAAACACGGTGGCTACAACAGCAGGTCAGAGGCTGGGAATCCTGCGGGGAGTAACTCACCCGCTGACTCCTCAACACCTGTCCACCATCGACAAGGCACAAGTCAGGCGTGTGATGGAATAGTGCCCACTTGCCTAATGCAGCTCCAATAACACTCAAGAAGCTTCACACCATCCAGGACAAAGCAGCCCTGCTTGATTGGCACCACATCTAACATTCAATCCTTCCACTACCCACGCTCAGTAGCAGCAGTGTGTACTGTCTACACAATGTACTGCAGCAATTCACCAAAGATCCTTAGACAGAACCTTCCAAATCCATGACCACTTCCATCTAGAAGATCAAGAGAAGCAGATAAATGCCTGCAAATTCCACTCCAAGCCACTCACCATCCTGAGTTGGAAATGTATCACCGTTCCTTCACAGTCGCTGGATCAAAATCCTGGAATTCCATCCCTAATGGCGTTTGTGGGTCAACCCACAGAACATGGACTACAACAGTTCAAGAAGGCAGCTCACCACCACCTTCTCAAGGGCAACTAGGGATGGACAATAAATGATGCCTATGTCCCACAAAAACCGTGACAATAATAAATCAAATCAGTCAGCATCATCTCCAGCTTTTTCTGGAAGGGATTCAGTGCAGCAATGAAGCTCCAGTCTTCAACAATTGCCCTGTTCGTATCCAGCCCATTTATTCTATTGCCTGACTTACTGAAATTGTAGAAAACTCAGAATGAACATTCATCACCAGGAACTGTTTACTTGAGTGTTAAAATTAACCAGAGGATGTCTAAAGACCTTGAAACCATACTGTCCAAAATGGAAACAATGGCTTTGGGAAGAGTGCAGAGAAGATAAGGATGGAAGTTCCATTCTTCAAAGATTTTGTTTCCCCAATTATACTTCATTCATAAAAGTTACAAATTCCATTAAATAACACTTCAAATTTACCATTCCAGAAAGTGAAATGTATATCTAAGGTTAAGTCTATTTATTAGTGTCACAAGTAGGATTACATTAACACTACAATGAAATTACAGCCAGAGGAAACACACAGACACAGGGAGAATGTGTAGACTCAGCACAGTCAGTGACCCAAGCCAGGAATTGAACCCAGGGCCCAGGTGCTGTGAGGTAGCAGTGCTAACCACTGTGCCACCGTGCAGCCAGTATAAACGGACATTGCTGAGGAATTGCTGGTTGTCATGTTGATGTACTAAGTCTCACAACATCAGGTTAAAGTCCAACAGTGACTCACCTGATGAAGAGGCAGTGTTCTGAAAGCTCGAGGTTCTAAATAAATCAGTTGGACTTTAAGCTGGGGTTATGTGACTTCTTACTGTGCCCACCCCCGTCAATGCTGGCATCTTCACATCATGTTGATGTGATAGAGGACAGACATTAATAACTTTGTTGACTACATTGTATGTCTCAACACCACATTCCCTGTGGCTCCTTTAATTCATTGACTCTTCAAAAAGATTTATTACTCTGGAGTTGAAGAAACCTGGTGTTGGCACAGAGTACCTGCCACAAGATGGAAGTTTTACAAACCCATGAGTGAGGACTCCTTTTATCAGGATTCCTACAGCTGCTGTTCACTGGCTCATACAGATATGCACAGGCTGGTGGGGAGCTCAGTGCCGATGGCTTTTGGTAACTAACTTGATCCTCTGTTTTTCCCATTTTCACCTCTTCCCCTCAAGGCTTCTCACTGTTCCTGCTGTTCAGACTGCCCTTTGTCTCTTTAATTACTTCAGCATCCCTATTTGATTAAGCTTCACCCACCAATCATCCTCATGGTTATTTCTGTATTTGTTTATCCGTGTTTCTCTTTCTCTGTCCCTCCCCCTTCTTTTCATTTCTCTTCCATTCTCTTATTTTTCAGTTCCGCAAGCCAGGCTCAATCCAAAAATTTCAACCGTCTGATCTTTTGGAGGTTTCCTTTGGCACGAGACTGGGGACCTCAAGCCTCAGAACATGGGGTTTGAGAACATTCACACTCACATTCACATTCCTGCTTGTTTCTTCAGAAGGAACTCTGCAAAATGCAGCTAATAAAAATACAACAAAACTTACCCTAACTTATAAATCAAAGAAAGGTTTAATCATTACTAAAACCTTGGTGCCTTGCCCTGGGCCACTCCCCACAATTCTACATAGTTCTTTATTTATAGTTGATCAGCTGACTATCACATCGCTCTATAATGGGTTCCATGTTTTATTGGGTCAGCTGACCCTTACATCTTATTCCCATTGGTCACATTACATCCAATACAAAGTTGTCACAGGTTACATTCTGATACCACTCACAGGGCGGGATTTTCACCCCATAACCAGGAAATTCCACCCAATGTCAATGGACCTTTCCATGGTCCGCTCCTCGCCCTCCCCGATTTCTGTGGTGGACAAAATGGGAAAATTTGCCCCATTGAATCATTAACAGCCATGAATTTGCATTTTTTCCCCCTTCAAGTGCCACTCTAATTTTCTTTCTAAATCATTGCTTCCACATTCACCCTACTCCCCACTCCGCTGGTCATTGGCACTCAATGCAATTAATCAAATTCTTTCTCACCTTTCCTCTTGCATCTCTTACTCAGGATCTTGGCTATGCACTCCTAGCTCCCTAGATCTGGTAACATAAGTTTATGGAACAAGTCTCCCCTCATCTACCTTACCCAAGTCTTTCTTAATCTTGTCCAACAATCCCAGATTCTCCAACTTCACTTTCGTAACTAAAATTCCCAGTAAATCTTTTCACCTCTGCTCCTTCTCAAGGACCCTCACATTTTTACGTAAAGATATGGTGACTGGATCTGTGCTCTAGTTGGGGTTTATCAAGAGTTTTATAAAGGTTCAGCATTAAAGTTTATTTATTAGCAACAAGTAAGACTTACATTAATACTGCAATGAAATTACTGTGAAATTCCTCTAGTTGCTACACTTCAGCACCTGTTCGGGTCAATGCACCTAACTTCCCTGCTTTTAATCTCAAAGCTTCTCCTTATGAAGCCCAAGATTCTATATTTTTCCATAGAAGCCGTACAGTGCAGAAGGAGGCCATTCAGCCCATCAAGTTTGCACTGACAATAATCCCACTCAGGTCCTCTTCCTGCAACTCATGTTTTTACCCTGCTAATCTTCCTGATTTAAGGGGCAATTTAGCATGGCCAATCCACTCACCGTGCTTATCTTTGCAGTATAGGAGGAAACCGGAGGATTTGGAGGAAACCCACACAGATACGGGGAGAACATGCAAGCTCCACACAGTTAGTCATCCAAGGCCAGAATTGAACCCAGGTCCCTGATGCTGTGAGGCAGCAGTGTTGACCACTATGCCACCCTGCCACCCATAACTAAATAATATTTCTATAATACTAGATATTGCTAATTAAATAATTGACTTTAATATGCAGTATCTTTCTACACACTATCACAGGAAGCTCTGAATCTCATGTTGAAAAGTTATATCAAACCCCCTTGGCCTTTTAATTCGATGGGCAGAATTTTACATGATACGGAGATGCCGGTGTTGGACTGGGATAAAACAGAAAGAAATCCCACAACGCCAGCTTAAAGTCCAACAAGTTTATTTGTAGCAAACGCCCCAAGCTTTCGGAACAGGCTCTCCCTTGGTCAGGTGGCTGGGAGTTCTGGAACCTGACGAAGGGAGAGCCTGTTCCAAAAGCTTCGGGTGTTTGCTACAAATAAACTTGATGGACTTTAAACTGGTGTTGTGGGATTTCTTTCAGAATTTCACAGCCTTCCCAGCAGATTTTCCAATCCCATCAAAGTCAATGGACCTTTGAATGGCCTGGGACATTTAGTGGTCTGGATTTTATGGTCCAATCACAAAGCTGAAATCTTCACCCTGTCTGAGATTATAAACCCAGCAAGAAACCACCAAAGCCTCCTGGTTACACAGAGCCTTCTCTGGCATTTAGGGATGAATGGAGATAGGGCAGAGATCCAGAGCACGCCTGGATCTGCTTCTCAGCTGGCTGTGTCCAAAGGCAGGACCTCCAACAGACCCAGGCCCATGTCTGCAGAAAGTGCTGGTTGCTGGAGGAGCTCCAGCTCAACGTAGATGAGCTGAACTCTGAGCTTCAGACACTGAGGCTCATCAGGGAGAGGGAGTAACCTGGATAATGGGGTGCAAGAGACATCCACACCCCCTAGACTGGCTCACTCTAAAGGTCAGGAACAAGAGGGTGCTGCTGGGAGGAGGAAGGAGGGGGGGGTGGGGGGGGGGGGTGGGGAGGAAGGAGGGGGGGACCCAAAGGCCTTAGCCTCTCAATCTGTACAACAGGTTTGAGGTTCTTGCTCCGAGTGTGGACAAGGACGAGGGCAGTAAGGTTGGTGAGCAAACTGCCCACGGTGCAGTGATGCAGACACAGGACAAAGAGGAAGAAGTAAAGAGGAATGTAGTGGTAATTGGGGGGAGTGTAATTGGGGGCATAGACACTGTCTTTTGTCACAATGACAAAGAACACAGAAGGATGTGTTGTTTCCTGGTGCTCGGGTCCAGGATTTCACATCTGGGCTGCAGAGGAACCTGGAGTGGGAGGGGGAGAATCCGGTCGTTGTGGTGCGTGTGGGTGCCAACAACATAGGCAAAATGGGAACTGAGGATTTGCAGAGAACATAGAACAGTACAGCACAAACAGGCCCTTCGGCCCACTAGTTGCACCGATCATGTCTATACCTACTAAGCTATAGACCTATCTATAACCCCCAACCCCATTAGATCCCATATACTCATCCAGAAGTCTTTTAAAAGACCCCAGCGAGTTCGCCTCCACCACCACCAACGGCAGCCAATTCCACTCACTCACCACCCTCTGAGTGAAAAACTTACCCCTAACATCTCCTCTGTATTTGCTTCCCAGCTCCTTAAACCTGTGTCCTCTCGTAGCGACCATTTCAGCCCTGGGAAATAGCCTCTGAGAATCCACCCTATCTATTCCTCTCAACATCTTATAAACCTCTATCAGGTCACCTCTCAACCTTCATCTCTCCAGGGAGAAGAGTTCCAGTTCCCTCAACCTATCTTCATAAGGCATGCCTCCCAATCCAGGCAACATCCTTGTAAATCTCCTCTGCACCCTCTCAATAGCTTCCACATCCTTCCTGTAGTGAGGCAACCAGAACTGTGCACAGTACTCCAACTGGGGTCTGACAAGGGTCTTATAAAGTTGCAGCGTTGCCTCCCGACTCCTAAACTCAATCCCTCGATTAATGAAGGCCAGTACACCATACGCCTTCTTGGCCACATCCTCCACCTGCGAGGCCGATTGAAGAGTCCTATGGACCCGGACCCCAAGATCCTTCTGCTCTTCAACACAGCTAAGACTCCTACCCTTGATATTGTATTCCTTCATCCCATTGGTCCTGCCAAAATGGACCACTACACATTTATCCGCGTTGAAGCCCATCTGCCACTTCTCCGCCCAGTCTTGCATCCTATCTATGTCCCACTGCAACTTCTGACATCCCTCCAGACCATCCACAACACCACCAACCTTCATATCGTCGGCAAACTTACTAACCCATCCCTCCACTTCCTCATCCAGGTCATTTATGAAAATGACAAACAGCAAGGGTCCTAGAACAGATCCCTGGGGCACTCCACTGGTGACTGACCTCCATGCAGAAAAAGACCCATCCACAACCACTCTCTGCCTTCTGCAGGCAAGCCAGTTCTGGATCCACGAAGGCCAAAGCCCCCTGGATCCCATGCCTTCTCACCTTCTCAAGAAGTCTTGCATGGGGGACCTTATCAAACGCCTTGCTGAAGTCCATGTAAGCCACGCCTATCGCTCTTCCTTCGTCAATGTGCTCAGTTACATTCTCAAAGAACTCAACTAGGCTCGTAAGGCACGATCTGCCCTTGACCAAACCATGTTGACTATTTCTGATCATTCTAAACTTCTCCAAATGCTCATAAATCTTGTCCCTCAGAAGCCTCTCCATCAACTTGCCAACCACTGAGGTCAGACTCACTGGTTGGTAATTTCCCGGGCTATCCCTGTTCCCTTTCTTGAAAATAGGAACCACATCCGCAATCCTCCGGAACCTCTCCCGTCTCCATCGACAATGCAAAGATCATCGCCAGGGGCTCTGCAATCACTTCCCTCACCTCCCACAGTAACCTGGGGTACATCCCATCCGGTCCCGGCGACTTGTTTACCTTGATAGAGTTTAAAAGTTCTAACACATCCTCTTCCTTAACATCCACATACTCAATCTTTTCAGACTGCCGCAAACCTGTAGTACAACCTCCCAGATCACTTTCCACCGTGAATACCGAGGCAAAGTACTCATTAAGCACCTCTGCCATTTCTTCCGGTTCCACACAGATTTTTCCCCCTTCACCTTTTATAGGTCCTATCCCTTCTCTTCTCGTCCTTTTACTTTTCACATACTTATAGAAGGCCTTGGGATTCTCCTTAATCTTACCTGCCAAGGCCTTCTCATGACCCCTTCTGGCTCTCCTAATTTCCTTTTTAAGCTCCTTTCTACAAGCCTTATACTCCTCTAGATCCTTACCATCTCCTAGCTCTCTGAACCTTTTATACACCTTTCCTTTCTTCCTGACTAGGTTCACCACAACCTTCGTGCACCACGGTTCCCGCGCCCTACCAAAACCAGAGGGAGTACAAAAAGCTGGGAATTAAGTTAAAAAGTAGAACCAACAAGGTGGTTATCTCTGGATTACTACCTGAACCGTGTGCAGACGGGCGTAGGGTAGATAGGATTAAAGAGGTGAATGGGTGGCTCAGGGATTGGTGTGGGAGGAATGGGTTTGAATTTATGGGGCATTGGCACCAATATTGGGGTAGGTGGGACCTGTTCAGGTGGGATGGTGTTGGCCTGAACCGTGCTGGGACCAGAGTCCTGGCAAATCGTATAACTAGGACTGTAGACAGGGTTTTAAACTAATTGTGGGGGGAGGGAGCAGGGGTGGGAGAAATTACAATGATAAAGTAAAAGAGAGGGTACAGGTACGGGAAAAGGTCAAGGATGTCTCAATAATAAAGGGAGTAGGGGACATGAGAATGGTTGGGAGCGTTCCTTCAAATAAGGGCCAGGTGAAGGCTGGGATGAAGGCACTTTACCTGAATGCACCAAGCATTCGGAACAAAGTGAATGAGCTGGTGGCGCAGATCAACACAAATGGATATGATCTGGTGGCCATTACAGAGACGTGGCTGCAAAGTGACAGGGACTGGGAGCTGAATGTCCAGGGGTATCAAGTGTTTAGGAAGGATAGACGGGAGGAAAAAGGGGGTGGGGTAACTCTGTTAATTAAGGATAATATCAGGGCGGTAGTAAGGGAAGATATAGGCTCCAAAGAGCAAAACATGGAATCGTTGAGGGTGGAGATAAGGAATAGTAAGGGGAGGAAGACGCTGGTGGGTGTGGTCTATAGGCCCCCAAATAATAACTTAGAGGTGGGGCGGGCTATAAACAAGCAAATAAATGATGCGTGCAGAAACGGAACGGAGATAATTATGGAGGATTTTAACCTGCATGTTGATTGGATGACCCAAGTCGGACACGGTGGGCTTGAGGAAGAGTTCTTGGAATGCTGTCGGGATAGTTTCCTTGAACAGTATGTGACGGAACCTACGAGGGAGCGAGCTATCTTAGATCTGGTGTTGTGTAACGAGGCAGGTAGAATTAGGGATCTTCTTGTGAGGGATCCTCTTGGGATGAGTGATCATAGTATGGTTGAATTTTTGATGCAGATGGAGGATGAGAAAGTAGGCTCCCGAACCTGTGTCCTCTGTTTGAACAGAGGGGAGTACGAAAGGATGAGAGTGGAATTGGCGAATGTAGATTGGGGGCGCAGATTGGTCGGTAGGACGGCTGGGGAACAGTGGAGGATTTTTAAGGAGATCTTTTACAGTACTCAGCAGAAATATATTCCGATGGTAAAGAAGGAATGTAGGAGAAGGGATAACCAGCCATGGCTATCTAAGGAAATAAAGGAGAATATTAAATTAAAAGCTGATGCGTTCAGAGTGGCTAAAAGTAGTGGGTGATTAGAAGATTGGGAAAGGTTTAAATATCAACAAAGAATGACTAAGCAGGTGATAAAGAAAGGAAGGATAGACTATGAAGCTAAACTAGTACTAAATATAAAAAAGGACAGTAAGAGTTTTTACAAATATATAAAGAAGAGGAGGCTGGCTAGAGTGAAAGTTGGACCCTTAGAGGATAAGAGGGAGGATTTAGCGGTGGGAGATAAGGAAGTGGCTGAGGCTTTAAATAAGTTTTTTGCCTCAGTCTTCACGGAGGAGGATGCGAATAGTTTGCCGGATATTAAAGATAGAACGATGGTAGGAGTTGAGGGCCTGAATGCGATTACTGTCACTAGAGAGGTAGTGCTTGATAGACTAACGGACTGATGGTGGACAAGTCCCCAGGACTGGATGGAACACATCCCAGGGTTCTGAAGGAAATGGCAGAGGTGATAGTGGATGCCTTAGTGATTATTTACCAAAATTCGCAGATTCTGGGGAAGTGCTGGAAGATTGGAAAACAGCTAATGTTACGCCGCTGTTTAAAAAAGGTAGCAGACAAAAGGCAGGGAATTATAGGCCGGTTGGTTTAACATCTGTTGTGGGAAAAATGCTTGAATCTGTCATCAAAGAAGAAATAGCGAGACACCTAGAGAAGAATTGTTTGATAGAGCAGACACAGCACGGATTCATTAAGGGGAAGTCGTGTCTGACGAATTTATTGGAATTCTATGAGGATGTGACTAGTGCGGTAGACAGAGGGGAATCGGTGGATGTGGTGTTTCTCAATTTTCAGAAGGCGTTTGATAAGGTGCCGCACAAAAGGTTGCTTCAGAAGGTTAGGGGGCATGGAGTTGGGGGTAAGGTGTTGGCGTGGATAGAGGATTGGCTGTCTAATAGGAGGCAGAGAATTGGTATCAATGGGTGCTATTCTGATTGGCGGTTGGTGACTAGTGGAGTGCCGCAGGGATCGGTGCTGGGACCTCAGCTATTTACCATTTATATAGATGATCTGGAGGAGGGGGCTGAGTGGAGGGTGTCGAAATTTGCTGATGACACAAAGATGAGTGGAAAAGCAAATTGTGCGGAGGGTGTGGAAAGTCTGCAGAGGGATCTGGATAGGCTGAGCGAGTGGGCGAGGACCTGGCAGATGGAGTACAATGTTAGCAAGTGTGAGGTTATCCATTTTGGCAGGAATAATAGTAGGAGGGATTATTATTTAAAGGGTGAAAAGCTGCAGCATGCTACGGTGCAGAGGGACCTGGGGGTCCTTGTGCACGAGTCACAAAAACCCAGCCTACAGGTGCAGCAGATGATCAAGGCGGCAAATGGGATGCGGCCTTTATAGCGAGGGGGATAGAATATAAAAGTAGGGAGGTCTTGCTGCAACTGTACAGGGTACTGGTGAGGCCGCAGCTGGAGTACTGTGTGCAGTTTTGGTCGCCGCACTTGTGTGAGGATATTTTGGCCTGGGGGGGAGTGCAGAGGAGGTTCACTAGGCTGATACCGGAGATGAGGGGGTTGGACTATGAAGAGAGACTAAATAGACTGGGTCTGTACTCGTTGGAGTTTAGAAGGATGAGGGGGGATCTTATAGAGACGTATAAGATAATGAAGGGGATGGATAGGATAGAGGTAGAGAGATTCTTCCTGCTCAGAAAGGACAACAGGACTAGAGGGCACAGCCTCAAGATAAGGAGGGGGTGCAGTTTAGAACGGAGTTGAGGAGGAATTTCTTCACTCGAAGGGTGGTGAATCTCTGGAATTCTCTGCCCGTTGAAGTGGTGGAGGCTGCCTCGCTAAATGTATTTAAGACGCGGGTTGATGGGTTTTTGATAAGCGAGGGGATTAAGGGTTATTGGGAGAGGGCGGGAATGTGGAACTGAGTCACGACAGATCAGCCATGATCTTATTGAATGGCGGGGCAGGCTCGAAGGGCTAGATGGCCTACTCCTGCTCCTATTTCTTATGTTCTTATGTTCTTAGGCCCGATATTTGATTAATTCCTGATTCCAGTTCAATATAACATCCTCTCAATTTCTAAAGTGTTGCCAACAGGAAACCTTGTCCCTAGTAATCATTCTGACAGAGGTGCAGACTGTGAAATCTTTCGAAAAGCTAAAGGAATTGCATTTAGCACAATTTGCCTCGGGATTTGCACGGCTGTGTCTGGATCAGCACCTTGACTGCCATCTTTAGGCTGCTCCAGGTAACAAAGTTTCAACCAAAAGACCTGATGATGAATTTTCGCCAGGTTCAAAACTGGACAGGAAGAGGAAAGAGAAGAAAGTGGGACGAGGGTGTCTCTGTGGGTAGGGGCATGAGAAAGGTTCGTAGCGTTCCTTCAAATAAGGTCCAGATAAAGGCTGGGATAAAGACACTTTACCTGAATGCACGATGCATTCGGAACTAAGTGAATAAGCTGATGGCACAGATCAGCACAAATGGATATGATCTAGTGGCCATTACGGAAACATGGTTGCAACTGGGAGCTGAATGTCCAGGGGTATCAAGTGTTTAGGAAGGATAGACGGGAGGAAAAAGGGGGTGGGGTAACTGTTAATTAAGGATAATATCAGGGCGGTAGTAAGGGAAGATATAGGCTCCAAAGAGCAAAACATGGAATCGTTGAGGGTGGAGATAAGGAATAGTAAGGGGAGGAAGACGCTGGTGGGTGTGGTCTATAAGCCCCCAAATAATAACTTAGAGGTGGGGCGGGCTATAAACAAGCAAATAAATGATGCGTGCAGAAACGGAACGGAGATAATTATGGAGGATTTTAACCTGCATGTTGATTGGATGACCCAAGTCGGACACGGTGGGCTTGAGGAAGAGTTCTTGGAATGCTGTCGGGATAGTTTCCTTGAACAGTATGTGACGGAACCTACGAGGGAGCGAGCTATCTTAGATCTGGTGTTGTGTAACGAGGCAGGTAGAATTAGGGATCTTCTTGTGAGGGATCCTCTTGGGATGAGTGATCATAGTATGGTTGAATTTTTGATGCAGATGGAGGATGAGAAAGTAGGCTCCCGAACCTGTGTCCTCTGTTTGAACAGAGGGGAGTACGAAAGGATGAGAGTGGAATTGGCGAATGTAGATTGGGGGCGCAGATTGGTCGGTAGGACGGCTGAGGAACAGTGGAGGATTTTTAAGGAGATCTTTTACAGTACTCAGCAGAAATATATTTCGATGGTAAAGAAGGAATGTAGGAGAAGGGATAACCAGCCATGGCTATCGAAGGAAATAAAGGAGAATATTAAATTAAAAGCTGATGCGTTCAGAGTGGCTAAAAGTAGTGGGTGATTAGAAGATTGGGAAAGGTTTAAATATCAACAAAGAATGACTAAGCAGGTGATAAAGAAAGGAAGGATAGACTATGAAACTAAACTAGCACTAAATATAAAAAAGGACAGTAAAAGTTTTTACAAATATATAAAGAGGAGAAGGCTGGCTAGAGTGAAAGTTGGACCCTTAGAGGATGAGAGGGGGGATTTAGCGGTGGGAGATGAGGAAATGGCTGAGGCTTTAAATAAGTTTTTTGCCTCAGTCTTCACGGAGGAGGACGTGAATAGTTTGCCAGATATTAAAGATAGAAGGATGGTAGGAGTTGAGGGCCTGAGTGCGATTACTGTCACTAGAGAGGTAGTGCTTGATAGACTAACGGGACTGAAGGTGGACAAGTCCCCAGGACCGGATGGAACACATCCCAGGGTTCTGAAGGAAATGGCAGAGGTGATAGTGGATGCCTTAGTGATTATTTACCAAAATTCGCTGGATTCTGGGGAAGTGCCGGGAGATTGGAAAACGGCTAGTGTTACGCCACTGTTTAAAAAAGGTAGCAGGCAAAAGGCAGGGAATTATAGGCCGGTTAGCTTAAGGTCTGTTATTGGAAAAATGCTGGAATCCGTCATCAAAGAAGAAATAGCGAGGCACCTGGAAAAGAATGATTTGATAGAGCAGATGCAGCATGGATTCGTTAAGGGGAAGTCATGTTTGACAAATTTATTGGATTTCTATGAGGATGTGACTAGTGCGGTAGACAGAGGGGAACCAGTGGATGTGGTGTTTCTAGATTTTCAGAAAGCGTTTGATAAGGTGCCACACAAAAGGTTGCTTCAGAAGGTTAGGGGGCATGGAGTTGGGGTAAGGTGTTAGCGTGGATAGAGGATTGGCTGTCTAATAGGAGGCAGAGTGTTGGTATCAATGGGTGCTATTCTGATTGGCGGTCGGTGACTAGTGGAGTGCCCCAGGGATCGATGCTGGGGCCTCAACTATTTACCATTTATATAGATGACCTGGAGGAGGGGGCTGAGTGTAGGGTGACAAAATTTGCTGATGACACAAAGATGAGTGGAAAAGCAAATTGTGCGGAGGGTGTGGAAAGTCTGCAGAGGGATCTGGATAGGCTGAGCGAGTGGGCGAGGACCTGGCAGATGGAGGATAATGTTAGCAAGTGTGAGGTTATCCACTTTGGCAGGAATAATAGTAGGAGGGATTATTATTTAAAGGGCGAAAAGCTGCAGCATGCTACGGTGCAGAGGGACCTGGGGGTCCTTGTGCATGAGTCACAAAGACCCAGTCTGCAGGTGCAGCAGGTGATCAAGAAGGCGAATGGAATGCTGGCCTTTATAGTGAGGGGGATAGAATATAAAAGTAGGGAGGTCTTGCTGCAACTGTACAGGGCACTGGTGAGGCCGCAGCTGGAGTACCGTGTGCAGTTTTGGTCGCTGCACTTGTGCAAGGATATTTTGGCCTTGGAAGGAGTGCAGAGGAGGTTCACTAGGCTGATACCGGAGATGAGGGGGTTGGACTATGAAGAGAGACTAAATAGACTGGGTCTGTACTCGTTGGAGTTTAGAAGGTTGAGGGGGGATCTTATAGAGACGTATAAGATAATGAAGGGGATGGATAGGGTAGAGGTAGAGAGATTCTTCCCGCTCAGAAAGGATAGCAGGACTAGAGGGCACAGCCTCAAGATAAGGGGGGGAGCAGTTTAGATCGGAGTTGAGGAGGAACTTCTTCACTCAAAGGGTGGTGAATCTCTGGAATTCTCTGCCCTTTGAAGTGGTGGAGGCTACCTCGCTAAATATATTTAAGTCACGGGTAGATAGGTTTTCGGTAGGCAAGGGAATTAAGGGTTATGGGGAGAAAGTGGGAAAGTGGAACTGATCCACTTCAGATCAGCCATGATCTTATTGAATGGCGGGGCAGGCTCGAAGGGCTAGATGGCCTACTCCTGCTCCTATTTCTTATGTTCTTATGACCGTACTTTAAAACTATGCAAACTGAATACCCACAAACAGCAAGGAAAAGCAATGATCTACCAGTATTATCATGGAATCATAGAATCTCTGCAGCGCAAAAGGAGCCCATTTGGCCCATCAAGTCAGCTTGGACAAGATTTCTACTCAGGCCCTTTCCCTGTAACCTCATGTATTTACCCTGCTAGTCCCCCTTACACTCAGGGGAATTTTGTATAGCAAACCAACCTAACTTGCACTTCTTTGGATTGTGGGAGGAAACCAGAGCATCCAGAGCAAACCCACGCTGACACAGGGAGAATGTGCAAACTCCACACAGTCATTCTGTGGCCAGAATTGAACCTGGATCCCTGGAACTGTGAGGCAGCAGCACTAACCACTGTGTCACTGTGCCACCCATCACTAGATTATTAATCCAGGAACTCAACTAATGTTCCGGGTTCGAATTCCACTGTGGCAGATGATGGGGTTTGAATTCAATGAAATTATCTGGAGTTAAGAATTTATTGATGACCATGAAACCATTGTCGATTGTCAGAAAATCCATCTGGTTTAGGAAAATCCATGTCCTTCAGGGAAGGAAATCTGCTGTCCTTACCTGGTCTGGTCTAGATGTGACTCCAGACCCACAACAATGTGGATGACTCTCAACTGCCCTCAGGCAACTAGGGATGGACAATAAGTGCTGGCCAGCCAGCGATGCCCATGTCCCACTAATGAATAAAAAAATGAGGTGATAATAACCAGAAATTCTGTTTTTACAATGTTGATTTTGATTGAGGAATAATGAGTGACTGGGATACTGGGAATAATGGGATTAATTCTTCTGCTTTTCTTCAGAATAGTGACTGGGATTTTTTAACATCCATCAGAAGCAGATGAGGGTCTCAGCTTAGTACGCAAACTCAGCCTAGTGTAACATCCAAAAGACAGCACCTGCAACACAGCAGCACTCTCTCAGTATTGATTCTCTGACAGTGCAGTATTCCCTCAGTACTCCACTGGAGTGTCAGCCTTTTGTTGAAGCCCTTGAGTGGGAATTGAACCCAGAACCTTGCGAGTCAATGAAAGTACTACATACTGAGCCAGAGCTTACAGAGAAGAAGGTTTCAAAATGTATTTATTAGTGTCACAAGTACACTGCAATGAAGTTCCTGTGAAAATCCTGTAGTTGCCACACTCCAACGCCTGTCTGGGTACACTGAGGGAGAATTTAGCACAGCAAACGCACATAACCGGCATGTCCTTTGGACTGTGAGAGGAAACCAGAGCACCTGGAGAAAACCCATACAGACATGGGGAGAACATACAGACTCCACACAGTGACCCAAGCCAGGAATCAAACCTGTGTCCCTGATGCTGTGAGGCAGCAGTGCTAACCACTGTGCCACTCACTGTGCCACTTACTACTCACATTCTGAGGATGTTCCAAAGATTTACACATTCAAACTACTTTTAAAATGTGAGCATAGTTGTTATGTAGGCAAATATGGCCATCTCATTGTGTACTACAAGGTCATCTTCTGGATGAGTACATGGGACTTAATAGGATTGAGGGTTATAGGTAAGCCCAGTAGGTAGGGATATGATCGGTACAACTAGTGGGCCGAAGGGCCTGTTTGTGCTGTAGTTTTTCTATGATTCTATTTAAACAACAGTGAGACAAATGGTCAGTTAATCAGTTTTGGTGAATTGCTTGAGGTAAATTCTACTGCTCCATTTTAAGAGAGACACGCAGCCTGTTACACCCATCTGATTGGGCAAACAAGGCTTCATTCTAACATTTCATCCAAAGGATGCCACCTCCTTTATGGGAGGACTAACAAGACAAGAGAATACACAATGAACAGTAGGAAGCTTGGAAGTACAGAGCACCAAAGGGATCTTGGGTCCCATGATTCCTGAAGCAGCAGGACAAGGCAGTTAAGTTGCCGGAAGGTGAATGGGACACTTGCCTTTATCAGCCAAAGCAGTGAATGTAAGAGCAGGGAGGTTATGAGGAAATTATATGCAACACTTGTTAGGCCACAGCTAGAGTACTTTGTGCAGTTCTCGTCACCACACTATAGGAAGGATGTGATTGTGCTGGAGGGGATGCAGTGGAGATTCACCAGGATGTGGCCTGCGTTGTTTCAGGTTATACAGAGACGCTGGTTTGGCTGGGTGTTCACCTTAGAGCAGAGGAAGGCTGGGGGGAGATCTGATTGAGGTGTATAAAATTATAAGAGATATAAGAACATAAGAAATAGGAGCAGGAACTGCAGCAGGCGACGGTGCAGAGGGACCTCGGGGTCCTTGTGCATGAGTCGCAAAAACCCAGCCTGCAGGTGCAGCAGGTGGTCAGGAAGGCGAATGGGATGCTGGCCTTCATAGCGAGGGGGATTGAATATAAAAGTAGGGAGGTCTTGCTGCGGCTGTATAGGGCATTGGTGAAGTAATATAGATAGGAAGAAACTTTTCCCCTTAGTGGAGAGGTCAGTAGCCAGAGGGCAAAGGGTTAAGGGCAGGGGCAGGATATTTAAAGAGGATTTGAGGAAAATTCTTTTCATCCAGAGGATGGTGGGAATCTGGAACTGAAAGGATGGTCGAGGCAGGAACCCTCTCAATATTTAAGAAGCATTTAGATAAGCACTTGAAATGCCACAGCATACAAGGCTACAGAGCAAGTGCTGAAAACGGGATTAGAATAGATAGGTGCTTGATGGTTGACACAGGTACAGTGGGCCAAAGGGTCCTTTCCTATGTTTTAAAACTGTATGGGCACCATTTACTGCCCATTGATGCTATGTTTCCACTGCAGCGAGGTCAGAGAATTTGATGCCCAGCCCAATCTCCATTCATAGAATCCTACAGTGCATAAGGAGGCCATTCGGCCCATTGTGTCTGCACCAACCACAATCCCACCCAAGCCCTATCCCCATAACCCCATGAATTTACCCTAGCTAGTCCCCCTGATGCTAAGGGTCAATTTAGCACAGCCAATCCACCTAAACTTTACATCTTTGGACTGTGGGAGGAAACTGGAGCACCCGGAGGAAACCCACGCAGACACAGGGAGAACATGCAAACTCCACACAGACAGTGACCCAAGCCGGGAATCGAACATGGGTCCCTGTCGAGGTGAGGCAGCAGTGCTACCCACTGAGCCACCCCTGTTCACTGCAATGGGATGGGAAAATCCTGCCAGTGTGAACTGTGGTAAGATTCCTGCCTATAAGTTCAACAGTTCAGCACCCCTTTAGCACTATACTGAGATATCAGCCAGTATCGCTGACATTTGACCCTGTGACCTTCTGGTTCAATAAGATCAGTGAGTATTTACAGTGAGTATTTACAATACATGAGCTGAAGAATTTACAGCCATTTTGAAACTTGAAAAAAACTCCAGACAGATTTACTTTACATTTGACACATTTCTGAAAAACCAGACTGTCAAGTCCAGAACTGCATGGGTGGTAACTCCGTCCCTGAAACCAAGCTGTCAGCCAACAACTAAAGAGTCTGAAGCTAGATTTTACATCTGGAGATTTGTAAAAGGCACTTTTGACCAGATCCAAATCCATAACCCTTGTAGAGAATTGAATTACCTGAAGCTATGTAACTGATGCAGGGAGGAGGGGAAGTGACTGCCCTGCGCCCTTTATTCAGTTACCTGGAGAACAATAAAGTCTGGATACAGCAATGTTTACATTTCGGATTATTTATTAGTGTCACAGGTAGGTTTGCATTAACACTGCAGAGAAGTTACTTGAACATGCCCTAGTCATCATACTCCAAAAGACATGCTGGTTAGGTGAAATGGCCATGCTAAATTCTCCCTCAGTGTACCCGAACAGGCGCAGGAGTTAAACTTTAAACTCCGGCGCCTGTTTGGGTATACAGGAAGAATTTAGCTTGGCTGATGCATCCAATGTCTTTTGGACTGTGGGAGGAAGCTGGTGCACCTGGAGGAAACCCATGCAGACACGGGGAGAACATGCAGACTCCACACAGATAGTGACTCAAGCCGGGAATCGAACCCTGGCGCTGTGAGGCAGCAGTGCTATCCACTTTGCTACCATGCCAAGGCTGGAAGTGATGTTGGAAAGTGCTTCTCTGTAATGAACAGCCACAGACAGAGCTGTGTGACAAACAGTGCCAGCTTCAAACATCTGATTGTGTGCAGTTGTTAACTCCTCAATGCTAAACTGACTGAAGTCATTGCCTAAATGTGGCTGATGGCAAATGAATTGCAAAACAAGCCCTATTGTTATCTGGGTACTCCCGGCAGTCAGCGACAGCAAGGGGGAATGCTCCCCTCTCACTTTAACCATAAACCAAAGATTAAGTGATCTTAACATGCTTGCTGTTTAACGTGCTGGAGTTTGGATTATTTAGTGAGAGGCAGCATGAAGCAAGATCATTTTCCAGTTCATATCAGAGCAGTGAGAGCTTCTAGTTCAGTCCCACTGCGAATGGATTTCTCAGAGTGTTCATGAGTTCTCCCACAGCCCAGAGCAAGTTTGCATGTCTCTTTCTTTAAAAAAAAGACTTTTTCCTTACTTATTTTAAATATAGTTTTTACAATACAAATACTACAAGATGGAAGATGTAAGAAAATGTAGTAAATGCTAACAGTGAGGAATAACCTGCAAGTGGACAGGATTCTTAAAGACTCTTAAAAATGGGAAAAGTAGAATCAAAGAATAGAATCATAGAATCCCGAAAGTGCAGAAGGAGGCCATTTGGCCCATCAAGTCTGCACCGACCACAATCCTACCCAGGCCCTATCCCCATAACTCCATACATTTACCCTGCTAGACCCCTGACACTAAGGGGGTATTTATCATGGCTAATCCACTTAACCCACACATCTTTCGGACTGTGGGAGGAAACCAGAGCACCTGGAGGAAACCCACGCAGACACAGGGAGGATGTGCAGCCTCCACACAGACAGTGACCTGAGTCAGGAATCAAACCCGGGTCCATGGCACTATGAGGTAGCACTGCTAACCACTGTGCCACTGTGCTGCCCACGTGCCACCAAGCCTGTTCCAACAACAATTCCACCCAGGCCTTATCTCTGCAACCTCATGTATTTACCCTGCTAATCCCCCTGACATTAAGGGGCAATTTGGCATGGCCAATCCACTTAACCTGCACAAGTGGTACAATGGTTAGCATTTTCGTGGTGGACTCAGGTTCAATTCCGGCCTCAGGTCACTGTGTAGCGTTTGAACTTTCTCCTCATGTCTGCATGGGTTTCTTCCAGGTGCTCTGGTTTTCTCCGACAGAAAGAAGTCTGACAACACCAGGTTAAAGTCCAACAAGTTTATTTGGCAGTACAAGCTTTTGGAACACTTCCTTCATCAGATGAGTGAGGACTTCATTCCTCCCACAGTCCAAAGATGGGTGGGTTAGGTGGATTGGCCATGCTAAACTGACCCTAGTGTCAGGGGAATTAGCAAGGTAAATGTGTAGGGTTATGGGAATAGGGCCTGCATGGGATTGTGGTCAGTACAGACTTGATGGGCCAAATAGCCTCATTCTGTGCTGTGGGGATTCTACGATCTTTGGACTGAGGGTGGGAACCGAAGAATCTGGAGGAAACCCACGCAGACACGGGGAGAATATGCAGTCTCCACACAGACAGTGACCCAGGCTGTAATTGAACGTAGGTCACTGGTGTTGTGAGGCAGCAGTGCCAACCACTGTGCCACGTTCCGCCCAGTAGTCAGCTGGACTCCGATCCTGTAACAGTGGCAAACACTCGGCTGACAAACAAGCATTGTCTTATCGGATTTTAGTCACTGTGGCCAGTATTTCATTGCTGCCAGCTGCAGTACAATTGTTAAAATGGGTGATTGCTTTCATCCCTATTTTTCTTCAACCTATAGTACTTCAGTAATCACATCTATTTCTGTTCCTTTCTCTCTCTGGAATAAGAAAGAAAAAAGCCCAAGAGAAAGATAGAAACAAAGAACCCAAAGATGGGTAATGAGCCGGGGCAGGTGGTTGAGGTTGAGGTAGGCGAACATGTGGCTAACAGTGACCACAAGTCTGTCTACTTTAGGATAAAAACAGAAAAGGATGAGCGCCGTCCGAAGGGGAGGGTGCTGAACTGGGGGAAGGCGAGCTATAGTCGGATTAGGAGGGAGCTGAAGGACACTGATTGGGAGAGGTTGTTAGTGGGTAAGTCCATGGTCGACAAGTGGGAGGCTTTCAAGGGAAAACTGATAATGTTGCAGGAAAGACATGTGTCGGTAAAGAGGAAGGATGGGAAAGGCAGGATTAGAGAGCCGTGGATCACAGGGGATATTGAGGACTTGGTCAGGAAGAAGAGAGAGGCATATGTTAGGTCAAAACAACTGGGAACGGAGAGAGCGCTGGAGGAATATAGAGAGTAGGAGGGAGCTTGAAAGGGGAGTTAGAAGGGCAAAAAGGGGGCATGAAATGGCTTTGGCTGATATGATTAAGGAAAATCCAAAGGCATTTTACTTTTATATTAGGAACAAGAGAGTGGTTAGAGGGAAAATTGGTCCTCTTAGGGACAAAGTAGGGGAACTGTGCTTAGAGTCTGAGGGAATGGGGGAGATCCTGAATGAATACTTTGCGTCGGTATTCACGAAGGAGAGGGGTTTGGTGTCTTAGAATGTCTTGGAGGGAGCTGTAGATCATTTCAGGGAAATATCCATTACGAGGGAGGAAGTGTTAGGGTTTTTAGGTATCATAAAAGCGGATAAAGCTCCGGGGCCTGATGGTATTTATCCCAGGCTGCTTAGGGAGGTGAAAGATGAAATTGCTGGGCCTCTGACGCAAATCTTTGTCTCTTCTTTGGACACAGGTGAGGTCTCAGAGGACTGGAAGGTAGCTAATCTGGTACCGCTGTTTAAAAAGGGTAGTAGGGATAACCCTGGTAATTATAGGCCGGTGAGTTTGACGTCAGTGGTAGGAAAGTTATTGGAAAAAATTCTTAGGGATAGGATGTGTAAGCATTTGGAGCGTTGCGATCTGATTAGGGATACGCAACATGGCTTTGTTCAGGGGAGGTCTTGCCTTACGAATCTGGTAGAATTTTTTGAGGAGGTGACAAAAACGGTTGACGATGGGCGAGCCGTTCATGTCATCTATATGGATTTCAGTAAGGCGTTTGACAAAGTCCCTCACGGTAGGTTGGTTGAAAAGGTTAAGGCTCTTGGGATACAGGGACAGGTATCTGGATGGATTGGAAACTGGCTGGGCAACAGGAGACAGAGAGTAGTAGTGGAAGGGTCCTCTTCTGGCTGGAGGTCTGTCACCAGTGGTGTGCCGCAGGGCTCAGTACTGGGACCTCTTCTATTTGTAATATATATAAACGACTTGGAAGAGGGCCTACGTGGTGTGATCAGCAAGTTTGCAGATGACACTAAGATGGCAGGACTGGTGGATACTGAGGAAGATTGTCAGGTGACACAGCAGGATATAGATAGGTTGGTATACTGGACAGACAGATGGCAGATGGAATTTAATCCTGACAAATGCGAGGTGATGCATTTTGGAAGGAATAATGCAGGGAGGAGTTACATGATAAAAGGTAGACCAATTAAGAGTATAGAAATGCAGAGGGACCTGGGAGTGAAAGTGCACAAATCTCTGAAGGTGGCAACACAGGTGGAGAAGGTTGCGAAGAAAGCTTATGGAATGCTAGCCTTTATAGGAAGGGGTATAGAGTATAAGAGCTGTCGTCTAATGCTTCAGTTGTACAGAACGTTGGTGAGACTGCATTTGGAGTACTGCGTCCAGTTCTGGTCACCTTACTACCGGAAGGATGTGGAGACCCTGGAGAGGGTGCAAAGGAGATTTACCAGGATGCTGCCTGGTATGGAAGGACTGGGTTATGAGGAAAGATTGGGAAAACTGGGGCTCTTCTCCTTAGAAAGACGGAGATTAAGGGGGGATCTGATAGAGGTGTATAAAATAATGAAGGATATAGATAGAGTCAACAGTGGCAGGCTTTTCCCTAGATTGGGGACAAATATCACGAGGGACCATGAGCTTAGGGTGAGGGGGGAGAGATATAATTTGGATGCTAGAGGGAGGTTTTTCACACAGAGGGTCGTGGGATTATGGAATGCACTACCAAGTAAGGTGGTGGAGGCAGGCATGCTGGACTTGTTTAAGATTTACTTAGATAGGCACATGAGTGAAACAGGGATGGAGGGTTATAGGACACTGTTTTAAATAAGGATCAGAACCTCGGGACTTTCCTGGAAATCTAATGCTACACGTGTTGATGTTTTGTCTCTTTTACTCCGCAGAAGCGTCAGTCCACCTTGTTGTCTAACGAGGGGCATGCACACGGTGGGTCGCGTGTGGGCCGCTCTTGGATGTTTTGAGAGTAGCCTAGTACTTAGTGTCATTTGTGTGTGCTTAAAACTGGACCAGCAGATGGGCACCACAACAGCTCAGTGACTAGCACTGCTGGCTGTGCAGATACATGGATTTGGGTCAGTGTCTGTGGGAGTTTGCGCATTCTCCCTGTGGTTGCGTGGGTTTCCTCCGGGTGCTCTGGTTTCCTCCCACACCCCAAAGATGTGCTGTTAGGCTGACTGGTGTAACAAATTGTCCCTAAATTATTCTCCCCTGAATCTGGTTTCCAATGGGGGTACCATAAGCATAGACATGGGTCAAGGGTGGAGGAGGAAAAACACATTGTTAAGATGGCGGCGCGGGCTCGTTGGGTGGAAGGGCTTGTTTCCCGTGCTGTCTTGTTCTTTGTTCTTTATAAAAGTAAAATACTGCGGATGCTGGAATCTGAAACAAAAACAGAAAATGCTGGAAAATCTCAGCAGGTCTGATAACATCTGTGGAGAGAGAATAGAGCCACTGTTCTGAGTCTGGATGACTCTCTGTCAGAGCTATAAGCAAAGGAAATCAGATGAGATTTAAACTATGTGAAAGAGGGAAGTGCTGTAATTGGACAAAGAAGGCTGAGAAAGGCACTAAAAGCATCCATCGAGTGATCAGAATGTGTGATCATATTTGTCTGATTTTCTTTGGTCTTGGCTCTGATGAAGGGTCACCCAGACTCGAAACATTGGCTCTATTCTCGCTCCACAGATGCTGCCAGGCCAGCTGTGATTTTCCAGCATGTTCTGTTTTTGTTGTAATAGAAAGAAACTTTGGGGGAGTCTACAATGAGGGAAAAATACAATCCTAAAACTGAAGCTAGGCTGGTCAGTGATGATTTCAGGTGGAACTTCTTCACGTCAAGATTGGTGGAAATCAGGAACTCTGTTTCAAAAGATGCTGAGGTTGAGCTTCAGTCAAAAATTTCAGAACTGAGTTTGAAAGATTTTTACCAAGCAAAGAGCATCAAGGATTGCTGAACCAAGGTAGGTGGGTAAGTTACAATTAGCTATCGTCGATGGCCTAGCGATATTATTATGCGACTATTAATGCAGAAACTCAGATATTGTTCTGGGGACCCGGGTTCGGATCACACCATGTCAGATGGTGAAATTTAAATTAAATTTTAAAAATCTGCAATTAAGAATCTACTGATGACTGTGAAACCATTATTGGAAAAACCCATCTGGTTCACCGATGTCCTTTAAGGAAGGAAATCTGCTGTCCTTACCCAGTCTGGCCTACATGTGACTCCAGAGCCACAGCAATGTGGTTGACTCTCAAATGTCCTCAACTTGGGATGGGTGATAAATGCTGGGCCCAGCCAGCGACACCCATGTCCTGTGAATGAATAAAAAAAATTTACTGCTGCTCTGATGAGTAGAGAATAAATGCAGGAAATGAGCCGGATTTTACAGCCTTGCTCATCCTGAAACTGTAAAATCCCATCCGAGGTCAACAGACTTTCCCATTATCCACCTCTCGCCTGCTCCGATTCCCGTGAAAGGAAGGGCAGTAAAATTACAGTCAATACTCCTTAGCTACCAGAGCTCACTTCCTCACTATGTTAGACACGTGCATGCCATTGGTGGAAAGGATGACACAGGATTGTTACTCACGGCTGAAGTTCTCAGCTCACATTGTGCAATGTTCACAGTTCTGAAAAGGTCACAAAGCACACTGAGAAAAAACAACAGAAACATTCACTTCACTTTATAACACCTTGTTCATTTACGTTCTGGATACAGGATTGAAGGTATTGTATATCCTGATGAGCTGATTCCTCACAGTTCAACAAGGGCCATAACCCAACTGAATCCCACTGGGGGCAAAGAAAGAGCAAAGTGTTTGCATTCATATAGCACCTTTCAGAATTTGAGAGGATCCTAAAGACCGTAACAAGCAGACATTGCTGTAATATAGACAACATGGTAGCCAATTTGTGCACAGCTAGCTCCCACAGACAGCTGCACAATGCTAGCTAGATCATCTTTTTTCAACGATATTGGTGAGAGATTAATATTAACTAGGACACAAGGAAGGGCTGTTTACAGTCCCAATTAGTGCTATGGGATCTTTTACCGACAAGGGTAGACAAGGCATTCTAGAAAATGACAACCTCTAACAGAAACAGCCTTGCATTGTCATGAATGCTCCTCTTTGGGCAAATTATGAGACTGAAGTCTTATCTGTGTGTCTCAGCGGTTCATATGGATCCCATGGCATTATTGAAAGAGCAGGCAGCTGTCGTGAAAAACATCCTTCCTTCAAACGACACCACCTAATACAGATTCATCACCCAGTTTTCTCAGTGTTATCGTGAATGTCGCTGCATGAAAACAATTTGTACGTTCACCTGGACAGCAGTCATTGTACCTGGAAGCACTTCACTGCCTTTGGGTCTTAGCTGAAAAATGTGATAATTATATACAGATGCATAACAAAAATCTATGCTTTAAAAGTTAGTCATCAGTTAGATGAAGTCTTTGGACTGAAGTTCAAAATTCAAGAGTGTTTTACAATCAGCCTTTGGAGTTAATTCAAATGTGTAATTAAAATCAACCCCTGTGAACATTGGACTACGAACAAATATTGTAAGCTTTCATTTTTAATTTGTTTGCTTTTATGATAGCTGAATGAGGAAATTCTAGCTACTGGTATTGTAGCTTCTGCATTCTGGGTCACATTGTGCTTTGGCAGGGCCTCTAACAGTGTTAATTAATTAGTTAGACTTGCCCTCGCATATTTAGATTTCTTCAATTACTTGCAGGGTAAATTGCTGAAAGTACAAACTGATAAAAGCAGAGTGAGGAACACCAGGTAACTCAGACCTGGGTGAACAGGACAATCAACTGTCTGTCTCCTTAATGAATCAGATTGAAACATTGGGGAGGCAGTCTACACGATAATGGGAATAGGGGGACTGGTGTTTCTGGCAAGGGGAATGTTTGTGAGGTGTGTTAGTGTGGGGCTAAAGGATTTGTCGTTCACTTTGATTCAGGCCTCACTGTTCAACCTGACTATTACTGGAGACTTGACCATAATGTAACCTTCAACATCCAATTAGAACATAGAGAACATAGAAAAACGACAGCACAAACAGGCCCTTCGGCCCACAAGTTGCGCTGATCATATCCCTACCTACTAGGCCTACCTATAACCCTCAATCCTATTAAGTCCTACGTACATATTCAGAAGACTCTTAAAAGACCCTATCGAATTTGCCTCCACTACCACCGACGGCAGCCGATTCCACTCACTCACCACCCTCTGAGTGAAAAACTTACCCCTGACATCTCCTCTGTACCTACTCCCCAGCACCTTAAACCCGTGTCCTCTCGTAGCGACCATTTTAGCCCTGGGAAATAGCCTCCAAGAATCCACCCAATCTATACCTCTCAACATCTTATAAACCTCTATCAGGTCGCCTCTCATCCTTTGTCTCTCCAGGGAGAAAAGACTGAGTTCCTTCAACCTATCCTCATAAGGCATGCCACCCAATCCAGGCACCATCCATGTAAATCTCCTCTGCACCCTCTCAATAGCTTCCATGTCTTTCTTGCAGTGAGGCGACCAGAACTGAGCACTCCAAGTCTGACCAGGGTCTTATAAAGTTGCAGCATTATCTCCTGACTCCTAAACTCAATCTCTCGATTGATGAAGGCCAGTACACCATACGCCTTCTTAACCACATCCCCCACTTGCGAGGCTGATTTAAGAGTCCTATGGACCGGACCCCAAGGTCCTTCTGATCCTCTACACTGCTAAGAGTCCTACCTTTGATATTATATTCCTCCATCCCATTGGATTTGCCAAAATGGACCACGACACATTTATCCACATTGAAGTCCATCTGCCACTTCTCCACCCAGTCTTGCATCCTATCTATGTCACGCTGCAACTTCTGACATCCCTCCAGACTATCCACATCACCACCAACCTCCGTGTCGTCGGCAAACTTACCAACCCATCCCTCCACTTCCTCATCCAGGTCATTTATGAAAATGACAAATAGCAAGGGTCCCCTAACAGATCCCTGGGGCACTCCACTGGTGACCGACCTCCATGCAGAAAAAGACCCATCCACAACCACTCTCTGCCTTCTGCAGGCAAGCAGGTTCTGGATCCACAAGGCCAAAGCCCCTTGGATCCCACAACCTCTCACTTTCTCAAGAAGTCTTGCATGGGGGACCTTATCGAGCGCCTTGCTGAAGTCCATATAAACCACATCTACTGCTCTTCCTTCGTCAATGCGTTTAGTCACATTTTCAAAGAAATTTTAGGCGGCACGGTAGCACAGTGGTTAGCACTGCTGCTTCACAGCTCCAGGGTCCTGGGTTCAAATCTCGGCTCGGGTCACTGTCTGTGTGGAGTTTGCACATTCTCCTCGTGTCTGCATGGGTCTCCTCCGGGTGCTCTGGTTTCCTCTCACAGTCCAAAGATGTGTGGGTTCGGTTGATCGGCCGTGCTAAGAAATTGCCCCTTAGTGCCCAGGGTGGTGGAGGTTAGAGGGTTTAATGGGTATAATATGTAGGGATATGGGGGTAGGGCCTGGGTGGGATTGTGTTCGTTGCAGACCCGATGGGCCGAAGGGCCTCTTTCTGCACTGTAGGGTTCTATGATCTATGAACTCAACTAGCCTCATAAGGCACAACCTGCCCTTGACAAAGCTGAGCTGACTACTTTTGAGAATACTAAACTCTGAATGCTCATAAATCTTGTCCCTCAGGATCCTCTCCATCAACTTACCAACCACTGAGGTTAGACTCACCTGTCGATAATTTCCTGGACTATCTCTATTTCCTTTCTTGATTCAACATGGATCGCAAAATTCACTATGTGGATTTCATTGTGCCTCTACTTTCTCAGGAGGATAAGGAAATTTCGCATGACCGCTATAGCTCTCACCAATTTTTACAGATGCACCATAGAAAGCATCCTTTCCAGTTGTATCACAGTTTGGCATGGCTCCTGCTCTGACCAAGACCATAAAAAACTACAAAGGGTTGTGAACGTAACCCAGTCCATCAGGCAAACCAGCCTCCCATCCACTGATCCCGTCTACACCCCTTGCTGTCTTAAGAAAGCAGCCAGTATAATTAAGGACTTCATTCACTCCAGATATTCTCTCTTCCACTTTCTTCCATTCGGAAAAAGTTACAAAAATCTGAGGACACGTACCAACCGACTCGAGAACAGCTTCTTCCCTGCTGCCATCAGTTTTTTTGAATGAACCTACCCCTCATATTAAGCTGATCTTTCACTACACCCTAGCTATGACTGTAGCACTACATTCTGCACTCTCTCCTTCTCTATGAACGGTATATTTTGTCTGTATAGCACATAAGAAACAATACTTTTCACTGTATGTCAATACATATGACAATAATAAATTAAATCAAATCAAATCAAACTCACTGTGGCAATCTATGAATGTGTGTTTACATTTCTAGACCCCCTAATCTAAGTTGACAATTTGACTGTGGGGGTGCTGCACTTTCAGACATGCCACCTTTCAGATGTGATGTTAAACTAAAACCACATCTGCCCTATTCATAGTTCATAGACTCCTACAGTGCAAAAGGAGGCCATTCAGCCCATCATAGTTCATAGACTCCTACAGTGCAAAAGGAGGCCATTCAGCCCATCATAGTTCATAGACTCCTACAGTGCAAAAGGAGGCCATTCAGCCCATCATGTCTGCACCGACCGCAATACCACCCAGGCCCTATCCCCATAACCCCTTACATTTACCCAGCTAGTCCCCCTGACACTAAAGAGCAATTTAGCATGGCCAATCCACCTAAACTGCACATCTTTGGATTGTGGGAGAAAGCCAGGGCACACGGGAAACCCACACAGACATGGGGAGAATGTACAAACTCCACACTGAAAGGGCTCCAAGCAGAGAATTGAACCCAGGTCCCTGGAGCTGTGAGGCAGCAGTGCTAACCACTGTGCCACCCATAAAAGATTCTCTAGCACTGTCTAGCAAAGAGCAGTAGAGATTTCCTGCCCAAGAATTATACCTCAGCCACTATTACTAAGATGGACAATCTGGTCGTGATCACATTGTTTTTTGTGGGAGCTTGCTGTATGCAAATCGACTACTAGGTTAGTCGACTAGTGTAGTTACAACAGTGACTACATTTCAAAAACTACTTCATTAACCGTCTAACACATTGGATGGGATATCTCCCTCACCCCCCACCATTTTCCATTGGCAGTGGTGATTGTCATTGGCCACCAATGGGATCTTCCAGTCCCGCTGATGTCTATGGCATTTTGCTTGGCTTGCCCATCCCACCACCAGGAAACCTGTCACATGGGGGTAGCATTTGGTGAGATCTTCCGATCCTGTGACGGGAAAGACTGGAAAATCCCACCTATGGGGTCACCTTGAAGTCAGGAAAGGCGCTATTTAAATGTAATTGAACCTGAGATGTACAAGAAATAAGGCACTGATGGGATACCTTGATTCAGCACTGAGGGACCCCTGACACTTGGAATGACAGCTGCTGGAAGGTGCTTCCTGGAAGATGAGAACACATGCTCATATATCCTGGGCTCAGTGCCTGGCCTTGACATATGAGGGCATCTTCTGAGACCTGATTGGGTTGCAGCAATGCAAGCATCTGTGGCTGAATGTCTGCACCTCTGACTGGAGGACCCATTGCTCAATGGGCTATGGTGTGTGTCTGTCTCATGGTCAAGAGGATAGTGCTAAAGGGCCAAAACACATCTTTTGGTGAGATTTAGACTCAGAAAGTTCCACAGCAGACTGATAGTTTATTGGCTGTTCCTAATCTATCTTGAGAAGGTGCTGCTGAGCCAACTTCTTGAACGGCAGCAATCCATATCGTGTAGGTAGCTCCATCCACAGCCCTAAAATCATAGAACCCTACAATGCAGAAGGAGGCTATTCAGCCCATCGAGTCTCATAAGAACATAAGAAATAGGAGCAGGAGTAGGCCATCTAGCCCTTCGAGCCTGCCCCGCCATTCAATAAGATCATGGCTGATCTGTCGTGGCTCAGTTCCACATTCCCTCCCTCTCCCCATAACCCTTAATCCCCTCGCTTATCAAAAACCCATCAACCCGCGTCTTAAAAATATTTAGCGAGGCAGCCTCCACCACTTCAACGGGCAGAGAATTCCAGAGATTCACCACCCTTTGAGTGAAGAAGTTCCTCCTCAACTCCGTTCTAAACCGCCCCCCCCTTTATCTTGAGGCTGTGCCCCCTAGTCCTACTGTCCTTTCTGAGCGGGAAGAGTCTCTCCACCTCTATCCTATCCATCCCATTCATCATCTTATACGTCTCAATGAGATCTCCCCTCATTCTTCTAAACTCTAACGAGTACAAGCCTAGTTTATTCAGCCTCTCCTCATAGCTCAATCCCTTCAACTCCGGTATCAGCCTAGTAAACCTCCTCTGCACTCCCTTCAAGGCCAAAATATCCTTGCGTAAGTACGGCGCCCAAAACTGCACACAGTACTCCAGCTGCGGCCTCACCAATGCCCTATACAGCTGCAGCAAGACCTCCCTACTTTTATATTCAATCCCCCTCGCTATGAAGGCCAGCATCCCATTCATCTTCCTGACCACCTGCTGCACCTGCAAGCTGGGTTTTTGAGACTCATGCACAAGGACCCCGAGGTCCCTCTGCACCGTCACCTGCTGCAGTTTTTCACCACGTAAGTAATAATCCTTCCTACCATTATTCCTACCAAAGTGGACCACCTCACACTTGCCAACATTAAATTCCATTTGCCATTTCCTGGCCCATTCGCCCAGCCTATCTAGATCCTTCTGCAGACTCTCCACACCCTCCTCACAATTTGCCGTTCCACCAATCTTGGTGTAATCAGCGAATTTCGACACCATACACTCGGTTCCCTCCTCCAGATCATCTATATAAATGGTAAATAGCTGAGGCCCCAGCACCGACCCCTGGGGCACCCCACTAGTCACCATCCGCCAATCCGAATAGCACCCATTGACCCCCACTCTCTGCCTCCTATTTGACAACCAATCCTCTATCCACGCTAACACCCCACCCCCAACTCCATGTCCCCTGACCTTCTGCAATAACCTCTTGTGAGGTACTTTGTCAAACGCCTTCTGAAAATCTAGAAAGACCACATCCACCGGCTCTCCTCTATCCACCGCCCTAGACACATCCTCATAGAACTCCAGTAAATTTGTCAGACACGACTTCCCTTTAACAAAACCGTGCTGCGTCTGCTCTATCAAGCAATTCCCCTCAAGATGCCTCGCTATTTCCTCCTTGATGACGGATTCTAACATTTTACGTGCAACAGACGTTAGACTAACCGGCCTATAATTCCCTGCCTTTTGCCTGGCACCCTTCTTAAACAATGACGTAACATTAGCCGTTTTCCAATCTTCCGGCACTTCCCCGGAATCCAGCAACATCTGGAAAATAACCACCAAGGCATCCACTATCACCTCCGCCATTTCTTTCAGGACCCTCGGATGCATTCCATCCGGTCCTGGGGACTTGTCCACAATCAGCCCCTCCAGTCTGTCTAGCACCACCTCTCTAGTAACAGTAATGTCATCGAGACCCTCCAGTCCTACCACCTTTCCATCTCTAACACCCGGCAAATTATTCACGTCCTCCTCTGTGAAGACCGAACAAAAAAGTTATTCAAGACCTCCGCCATATCCCCATCCCCTACCACTAAGTCCCCCTTCTCATCCTCTAAGGGACCAACGTTCACCCTAGCCAGCCTCTTCCTTTTTATATATTTATAAAAACTCTTGCTATCCTTTTTTATATTAAGCGCTAGCCCAGCTTCATAGTTTCTCCTACCCTCCTTTATCAACCTCTTTGTCAATCTTTGTTGACATTTAAACCTCTCCCAATCCTCTTCTCGTCCACTACTCTCAGCTACTCTAAACGCCTCCGCTTTTAATTTAACACTTTCCTTCACCTCCTTCGTTATCCACGGCTTATTACCTCTCCTCCTACAGTCCTTTTTGACCATCGGAATAAATTTCCGCTGAGCACCAAGAAAGATCTCCTTAAAGATCCTCCACTGCTCCTCAGCAGACCCTCCCTCCAACGCGCTCCCCCAGTCCACATTCGCCAATTCTTCTCTCATCCTACCGTACTCCCCTCTGTTCAAACAAAGGACGCGTGTCCGGGAACCCACTTTCTCCTCCTCCATCTGCACCAGAAACTCCACCATACAATGATCACTCTCCCCAAGAGGATCCTTCACCGCAAGGTCCCTAATTCTACCCGCTTCATTACATAACACCAGATCCAAGATAGCTCACTCCCTCGTCGGCTCCAACACACACTGTTCAAGGAAACTATCCCGGCAGCAGACCTTATCCCCATAGCCCCATACATTTAACATTTCTAGTCACCAAGCCTGACATCAAGGGACAATTTAGCACAGCCAATCCACCTAACCTGTTAGGAAGGGAGTTCCAGGATTTTTAACCCAGCAATAGCGAAGGGACGGCCAATATAGTTCCAAGTCAGGATGCTGAGTAGCTTTGGAGAACTTGTAGGTGGTGAAGTTCTCATGAATCTGCTGTTTGCTGTTGTCATTTAGCCGGCAGAAGTTGTGGGTTTGGAAGGAGCTGTCAAAGGAACGTTGGTGAGTTGCTGCAGTTTGTCTTTTATACGGTGCACCCTGCTGCCACTTGTGCATCAGTGATAGAGAGGGTGAATGTTTAAGGTGGTGGTATATGTGGCACACCATTTGGTACACTACCAGTGGGATTTTCCAATCCTGTCAGCTTTGCCCACCATTAGTGGGACTGTAAAAATCCAGCCTCAGTCTTTGTCAACCAATGCATGAACCTTTGGGCCAGTTGGGTGTAGAATAATTAGGGAAGGGTTTGCAATTCATACTGGGGAAATGGAAACCCTATAGCTTGGAGCAATTGACCTGGAGCTTGATTAGAGAACCTTAAATATGCTGATGGATTTCCATGCATTTCAAACACCCAACTGGCTCAGAAAGAAATGTGATGTTTGTACATGTGTGGTTCTAACCATCAGTGTGGAAGGTTTAAGGAGGAAGGATGCTGGTTTGCTTTACTTCAGTCCTTTTTTCAGAAAATCCAGGTAAAATCTAAAAGCAACCACCAAACCAAGTTTGAGGAACATTGTTCGTCATCTATTCTCAAGTTTCTAGACTTTGAAAACTGAGAAGGATTTACAAGAATTAGCAAGACTCAAGAGACTGAGTTCTAGGAAGAGATTGGACAGGCTAGGACTTTTTTCTTTGGAGCAGAGGAGCCTGAGGGGTGATCTTATAGAGGTGTGTAAGATCACGACAGACATGGATAGGGTAAACTTTTCCCAGGGTTGGGGAATCAAAACTAGAAGACGGAAGTTTAAGAGGGGAAAGAATTAATGGGAACTTGAGGAGCAACATTTTTACACAGAGGTAAATATGTGTGGTACACATGTGGAATGAGTTGCCGGAGGAAGTGGTTGATGCAGAGACATTAGCCACATTTAAAAGGCATTTGGACAGATACATGGATAGGAAAGGTTTACAGAGATATGGGCCACATGCCGGCAAAATAGGCTTAACTTGGATCGACTTTTTGGTCAGCATGGACCAGCTTGGACCAAACAGCCTGGCTTTGTGCCATAGTTTCTATGATTTTATAAAGCAATAAATTCAAGCTCTATTTATAATTTTTTTCACATCAACAAAACACCCCAAGAGAGGCTACAGGAACAATAGTTTGTACCCAGGACAAGAAATAGGAACAAAATAAGGGAATGAACTTGAATACATGTTTGGAAAGATTGATTGTTGGGTGGGCTTTTGAAGGAGGGAAGAGTGCAACTGTTGACAAGAGGCAAAGCAGATCAGGTTCAAGCAGAAACCAGTGGAACTGGCAGGTCAAAGCTTTGAGTGAGAGAAGATTGCAGCGTTAAGGAGGCATTTAAGGACTGGAACATGAGAATGAGACTTCCTGAAATTTATGCGCCAGGAACACAGGATACCTGAGGTTGGTGAGGACGGAAATGTTGAGGGACCCTGTATTTGGGATAAAGAATCATAGAATCCCTATAGTGCAGTAGGAGGCCATTCAGCCCATTGAGAGTACACTGACCACAATCCCATCCAGGCCCTATTCCCATAACCCCACATATTTACCCTGCTAATTCCCCATCTCTAGGGTCAGTTTAGCATGGCCAAACAACCTAACTTCTACATCTTTGGACTGTGGGATGAACCGGAACACCCAAAGGAAACCCACAGAGAGTGACTTGAGGCCTGGATTGAACCCAGGTCCCTCGCACTGTGAGGCAAAAGCACTAACCACTGTGCCACTGTGACACCCATGAGATGCAGAGTAACAGATGTGTTGAAGGGTGTGTCATGTGGAGCTGGGAAGGTCTACAAAGAAGGTTGAGAGTATGAAGTAATGAAACCACTTATACCAAAACATGGACATTAGGATTTAACCCTCGCCGTCCAACAAAAAACAAATTTTTAGCCATTTCAAAGTATCCAAAGACTTATCCACCAAGAATCAGATCTCTTTTTCCTCAGTTCCAATTCCAACTTTCTCTCCTGAACAGGTGAGAGGGACACTCAGCAGAAAACGCATGGAGTCCTAATTTACATATGCAGGTCAAATTCCCATGATGCAATAGGGGTCCAATTACAATTTTCACAAGAGGGCTCCGGGGGGAACTTCTCATTTTGAACAAAGCAAAAGAGCCCAAAAACGTGAGTGTTGCCCTCCGCCTTGTATTTTCCTGGTGTTGCCACTGACACGTTACAGGAAAAAGTCAGTGTAATCGAGGAGAATACTGCGATACAGGGTAGTAGACTAGACAGGATTGAGGTACATAAGGAGGAGATGTTAGCAATTCTTGAAAGTATGAAAATAGATAAGTCCCCTGGGCCGGATGGGATTTACCCTAGGATTCTCTGGGAGGCTAGGGAGGAGATTACAGAGCCTTTGGCTTTGATCTTCATGTTGTCATTGGCTTCAGGTATAGTGCCAGAAGACTGGAGGATAGCAAATGTTGTCCCCTTGTTCAAGAAGGGGAGTAGAGACCATCCTGGGAATTATAGACCGGTGAGCCTTACTTCTGTTGTGGGCAAAGTTTTGGCAAGAATTATAAGGGATAGGATTTATAATCATCTAGACAGAAATAAATTGATTAGGGATTGTCAACACCGGTTTTGTGAAGGGTAGGTTGTGCCTCACAAACCTTATCGAGTTTTTTGAAAAGGTGACCAAAGAGGTGAATAAGGGTAAGGCAGTTGATGTGGTGTATTTGGATTTTAGCAAAGCGTTTGATAAGGTTCCCCATGGTAGGCTATTGCAGAAAATGCAGATGCATGGGATTGAGGGTGATTCAGCAGTTTGGATCAGGAATTGGCTCGCTGATAGAAGACAGAGGGTGATGGTTGATGGAAAATATTCAACCTGGAGTTCAGTTACTAGTGGTGTACCTCAAGGATCTGTTTTGGGGCCACTGCTGTTTGTCATTTTTATAAATGACCTAGATGAGAGTGTAGAAGGATGGGTTAGTAAATTTGCTGACGACACCAAAGTTGGAGGAGTTGTAGACAGTGAGGATGGATGTTACAGTTTGCAGAGGGACATAGATAAGCTGCAAAGCTGGGCCGAGAGGTGGCAGACGGAGTTTAATACAGAAAAGTGTGAGGTGATTCACTTTGGTAAGAGTAACAGGAGTACCGAATATAGGGCTAATGTAAAGACTCTTAGTAGTGTTGACGAGCAGAGAGATCTCGGAGTACGTGTGCATTGCTCCCTGAAAGTTGGCACCCAGGTTGATAAGGTTGTTAAGAAGGCGTACGGTGTGTTAGCTTTTATTGGCAGAGGGATTGAATTTCGGAGCCGTGAGGTCATGTTACAACTTTACAAAACTCTGGTGCGGCTGCACTTGGAGTATTGCGTACAGTTCTGGTCGCCGCATTATAAGAAAGATGTGGAGGCATTGGAAAGGGTGCAGAGGAGGTTTATCAGGATGTTGCCTGGTATGGTGGGATGGTCTTATGAGGAAAGGCTGAGGGACTTGAGGTTATTTTCATTAGAGAGAAGAAGGTTACGAGGTGACCTGATTGAGGCATACAAGATGATCAAAGGATTGGATAGGGTGGACAGTGAGAGCCTTTTTCCTCGGATGGTGATGGCTAAACATGAGGGGACATAGCTTTAAATTAAGGGGTGATAATTATAGGACGGATGTCAGAGGTAGGTTCTTTACTCAGAGGGTAGTAAGGTCATGGAATGCCCTGCCTGCAACAGTTGTGGACTCGCCAACTTTAAGGGCGTTCAAATGGTCAGTGGATAGGCATATGGATAACATTGGAATAGTTTAGGTTGGAGGTTCATTAGATTGGTTCCACTGGTCGGCGCAACATCGAGGGCCGAAGGGCCTGTACTGCGCTGGGACGTTCTATGTTCTATGACAAGGGATAGCTTCATGTGTTTGGCACTTGGGGAGGCAGTGACCTCGTGGTATTACCACTAGATTATTGATCCAGGAACTCAGCTAATGTCCTGGGGATCTGGGTTCGAATCCCACCATAGCAGGTGGTGGAATTTGAATTCAATAAAAAAAATCTGGAATTAAGAATCTACTGATGACCATGAAACCATTGTTGGAAAAACCCGTCTGGTTCATCAATGCCCTTTAGGGAAGGAAGTCTGCCATCCTTACCTGGTCTGGCCTACATGTGACTCCAGATCCACAACAATGTGGTTGACTCTCAACTGCCCTCGAGCAACAAGGGATGGCCAATAAATGCTGGCCAACCAACGACGTCCATGTCCCATAAATGAATAAAGAAGCCTGTAGCAGGCTTTGCTTTTCCAGAATCGATCTGTTCAGCTATCCAAAGAAATGCAGTGAATGAGTGACCAAGGTTCTGAGGCTGGAATCCCACCATCTTACACAGGAGATCTCCTTCGGGATCCACAATGGGAGGTTTAGACCCTCTCCACCCTCACCACCCATCAGTCTGTGGGGGGGGCGGGGTGACCTACTGCCTCCTAATGTTTTGCTTTCCCTCGTCAGCCAGGCATTATCATCTTGAGTTGGTCACTGACTAATCGCAGATTTTAATCTGGGGCCCTATCGAACTGTGGCTTGACCCATGCTTTGGATCCCATCACCCACACAACTGCAGCCTCCCAATCCTCACCAATTTAAACCAAGGCTAAGGAGTTATTTTGACAATGTGATAAACTGCCAGCTAAATTCAAGTGTTTCTGCTATCAAAGAGTTGCATCATGTTCTGTGGATGATGAACTTTTAAACTGTGAACACAAAGTAAAACCATTGATGCAGTTCTTTCCTCTTTCTGGTCAAGATACCATTTTCTGCTCCATTTTTGCAACATCCTTTCACAAATGACCCAATTCTTCGGCAGGTTGCAAATGTTCAATTGATCGATATCAGTGAGACGCCTTCTTCATTTGAGTTCCTTGGGTAACTGTTAACAAATTGACGTTGGAAGTTTCCTCTCATGATGTGTACAGGATGTCCCCTGCAGTTTTGTGCAAGTGTTACTTCCTGTCATCACAGCCGGAAACTATCTCGGGTTACTGGAATTTAAGGAATTGCGCAATCAAGGATTTCAATCCACTTGTGACCAGGACTGGGTACAGATGGAGTCAATAAAGATTTATTGGCAGCACATCATGTAGGGCCATCCTATCTGCACTTTGGACATAACCTATTAGCCATCCTAGTGTCAGACATCAATGCAAGTTGCTAAAGGGCATAATTGCCCCTGGATTTGATCTCTCTCAGTTCAGTACCCAATCTGGTCATGATTTTAAAATTTGGTGCTGTCAAGGTTTTAACTTTCATGAAATTCTTCTCAAGTTTTGCTTTTTTGACAATCTTTTAGATCTTTTCTTTTGCAAGAATGTAATTAGATCTTGATGGGGGTTACGTACAGAACCCCTAGCAGGAGTCAGGATGTGGGGCAGAAAATAAATCAGGAGGTAGAAAAGGCAAACAAAAAAAGGCAATATTACAATAATCAATATGCAGGTGGACTGGGAAAATCAGGGAGGTAGTGGATCCCAAGGAAAGGAATTTGAGGAATACCTAAGAGATGGTTTTTTTTGGAGCAGCTTGTGACAGAGCCTACTAGGGAACAGGATTTGGTGATGTGTAATGAGGAAGGAACCTTCAGGGTGCAGTGACTACGATATGATCGAATTTACCCTGCAGTTTGAGAGGGAGAAGCTGGAATCAGATGGAACGGTACTACAATTAAATGAGGGTAACTACTATCAGTCTGTGAGGGGTGACCTACTGTCTCCTAATGTTCTGCTTCCACTCGCCAGCTAGGCATCATCATCTTGAGTTATTCGGGAGGCACAACAGAAGTTAATCCCAAGGAGGAGGAAACATGCTAAGGGGAGGACGAGGCTGACGAGGGAAATCAAGGACAGCAGAAAAAGCAAAAGAAAAAGCAGACAAAGTGACGAGGATTAGTGGGAAGCCAGAGGATTGGGAAGCTTTTAAACGTGAGCAGAGGACAACTGAAAAAAAATAAGGGGCAGAAGATGAAATATGAGTGTAAGCTAGCTAGTAATTTGAAAGACGATAGGAAGAGTTTCTTTTCAATATATAAAAGGTAAGAGAGAGACAAAAATAACTATTGGGCCAATGGAAAATGAGGCTGGAGAAGTAATAACAGGAAACAAAGCAACGGCAGAGGAACTGAAGAGTTAGTTTGTATCAGTCTTCTCGGTGGAAGACACCAGTGGGATGTCCGAGCTCCAGGAGAGTCGGGGGCACAGGTGAGTGTAGTGGCCATCACTAAGGAGAAGGCTCTGGGGAAACTGAAAGATCTGAAGGTGGATAAATCACCTGGACCAGATGGATTACACCTCAATGTTCTGAAAGAGATAACTGAGGAAATTGTGGAAGCATTAGTGGTGATCTTTCAGGAATCAGGGAAGGTCCCAAAGGACTGGAAAGTACCGAATGTAACACCGCTGTTTAAGAAGGGAGGGAGGCAGCACACAGGAAATTATAGGCCAGTTAGCCTGATTTTGGTCATTGGCAAGATTTTAGAGTCCATTACTAAAGATGAGATTGCAGAGTATTTGGAAGTACATGATAAAATAGGACTGAGTCAGCACAGCTTTGTCAAAAGGAGATCATGTCTGACAAATCTGTTAGAGTTCTTAGAAAAGGTAACAAGGAATTTAGATTAAGGAGAACCAGTGGACATGATTTATTTAGATTTTTAGAAGACCTTTGACAAGGTGCCACATAGAGGACTGTTAAATAAATTAAGAGTAAGGTATTAAGGGTAAGATCCTGGCATGGATAGAGGATTGACTGACTGGCAGAAGGCAGAGAGTGGGGATAAAGGGGTCTTTTTCAGCATTGCGGCTGGTAATTAGTGGTGTGCCTCAGGGGTCAGTGCTGGGAACACAACTTTTCACAATATACATTAATGATTTGGAGGAAGGAACTAAAGGCACTGTTGCTAAGTTTGCAGATGATACAAAGATATGTAGAGGGACAGATAGTATTGAGGAAGCAGGGGGGCTGCAGAAGGACTTGGACAGGTTAGGAGAGTGGGCAAAGAAGTGGCAGATGCGGAGAAATGTGAGGTTATGGACTTTGGAAGGAGGAATGGAGGCATAGACTATTTTCTAAATGGGGAAATGCTTGGGAAATCAGAAACACAAAAGGACTTGGGAGTCATTGTTCAAGATTCTTTTAATGTTAACGTGCAGGTTATGTCGGCAGTTAGGAAGGTAAATGCAATGTCAGCATTCATGTCGAGAGGGCTAGAATACAAGAGCAGGGATGGACTTCTGAGACTGTATAAGGCTCTGGTCAGACCCATTTGGAGTATTACGAGCAGTTTTAGGCTCTGTATCTAAGGAAGGATGTGCCGGCCTTGGAAAGGGTCCAGAGGAGGTTCACAAGAATGATCCCTGGAATGAAGAGCTTGTCGGATGAGGAACGGGTTGAGGGCCCTGGGTCTGTACTCATTGGAGTTTAGAAGGATGAGGGGGATCTTATTAAAACTTACAGGATACTGTGAGGCCTGGATAGAGTGGACGTGGAGAGGATGTTTCCACTAGTAGGAAAAACTAGAACCAGAGGGCACAACCTCAGGCTAAAGGGACGATCCTTTAAAACAGAGATGAGGAGGAATTTCTTCAGCCAGAGAGTGGGGAATGTGTGGAACTCTTTGCTGTAGAAGGCTGTAGAAGTCACTGACTATCTTTAAGAGAGAGATAGAGAGGTTCTTCATAAGGGAATCAGGGGTTATGGGGGAAAGGCAGGAGAATGGGGATGAGAAAAATATCAGCCATGATTGAATAACGGAGTAGACTCAATGGGCCGAGTGGCCTCATTCTGCTCCTATGACTTATGGTCTTATTCATAAAATATCTGAAAGCAATATTATAAAACATTTCATCAGTAAAATGCAACGATATTCACATGTTCTCCAGAAATCAAGATGCACTCTGAGGTCAAAGTTTATTTATTTGTGTCACAAAGAGGCTTACGTTAACACTGCAAAGAAGTTACTGTGAAAATCCCTAGTCACCACACTCCAAATGACGTGCAGATTAGGTGCATTGACCATGCTAAATTCTCCTTCAGTTTAAACTTAAACTCCAGTGCCTGTTCGGTTACATTAAGGGAGACCAATGACCAATCCAGCTAACCAGCACGTCTTTCAGAAACATTACAGGGAATACAATTCGGTTCAAACTATATACATCAGTCATGTTGCACTCTGCAATGTTTCAGTACAGTTCCATACGGTTAGGATTAGGTACACAGTCTGAGGGGTTTTACCCGGTTACTAACCGCTTGGTGTACTTTGGCTGAAAGGCTTTACACAGTAAAAAGTCTGACAACACCAGGTTTAAGCACAGACAGTTTACAGATTACTGATGTGCTTTATATGCTCTGTCTGAGGCCAGAACTCTCCATTCACCTGACAAAGGGGGTAACCCCGAAAGCTTGTGAGTTTACCATCAAATAAATTGGTTGGACTTAAACCTGGTGTTGTCAGACTTTTTACTGTGTTTACCCCAGTCCAACACCGGCATCTCCACATCATGAAAAGCCTTAAACAGTGGTCTTTCCCATTGTGCCTTTGCGACAGTTTCCCAAGCTTGAGCACATAGTCCTGGACCTTGGAACATGCCAGTCTGCAACACTCAGTCAGGGACAATTCTTTGTGTTGATCAATATCTGTGTTACCTCTCTGTTACATAGATGTGAAAATGATCCTTGGAGTTCAGTGCTTGGGGATATTCTTCCAACTCTTTTGAGTTACACAGTTAAACTAAAGGGCATACTGTTCCAGAGGGTTAAAAATTGGGCGCCAATCAGAGGCACACTCATGCATTGCAGTACTGACTCAACTGGCACAATTGGTTCATCAAGGAAGGGTCAGGGATCTGATCAGACTTCTCCTTGTGGCAGGCAAGGCACACCCTGTGAAGACTACAATTAGCACGTCAATTAGACATGCTAATTAGATGCCCCATAAAAATGCAGAGATGCGTTTTTATGGGGCATCTCTGTCCTGTAGGTGCTAATCCCATCGATGAGGCAGAACGGGATTGAATTGTCAGAATTGGTTGTGAAAACTAGAGCTCTTTGTGAAACAAAAAGATGCACTTGAGAAGAACCTTATCAAATCTCTCTATTAAGCTCCAAAGGCACTTTACCTACAAGGAATTACTTTGAGATACAATGACTGTTGTGTCATTGAATGTGGCAGCCATTTACACACAGTAAAGTTCCCAAACTGCACTGGGACAACAGAGAAATGAATCTATATTCGGTGATGTTTTGTGAAGAAAGGATGTTGTTCGGGATACGTGCCCATTCTGTCAATAATGCCATGGGTTGTTTACCATCCATGTGAACATTGAAACAGGAAGATAAGGCAATCTAATGTATTACTCAAAAGGAACAGGACAATAAGACCCCTTCAGTAAAGGCAAAATACTGCAGATGCTGGAGTCTGAAACATAAACATATAATGCTGGAAAATCTTAACAGGTTTGACAGCATCTGTTTATTTATTAGTGTCACAAGTAGATATTGCAGTGAAGCTACAGTGAAAATCCCCTAGTTGCCTCACTCAGCGCCTGTTCGGGTACACTGAGGGAGAATTTAGCATGGCCGAAGCACCTAACCAGCACATCTTTCAGAATATGTGAGAGGAAACTGGAGCACCTGAAGGAAACCCACACAGCCATCGGGGAGAACTTTTCAAGTCTGGATGACTCTTCATGAGAACTCAGATTCCTTCAGTACTGCACCATAATCACAACTGAGATAGGGATTAAATCTTAACATGCTGGGTGGAATTTTACCAAATTTTTTCCAAGTGTCAGTTCCGGTGAGAAAACCAGTGAGAATCCCATTGTGTTCATGGCATCTTGCCTCTGACTCACTCGCCCTGGAAAAACCTAAATCTCTACAATCAGTGGGGTGCTCCAGTCAGGGGGGATGTCTGCCAGGAAAACAGCGCCAAGATTCATGAAGGGAGCCCTCACTAAACTCCTGAATGGTGTGGAGCAGGGAGTGTGCCTGCATCTAGTTATGAGGGTGCTGAAAGCTGAATAAGTACTGACAGTGTGACCACTGCATCAGAAAAATAGCAGGAGCCCAGATCTCCAAAACGGTTGCAGGAGCTGGGATTTGTCATCATTTGATTTATTATAGCCACATGTATTGGGATACAGTGAAAAGTATTGTTTTTTCCCATGCTATATAGACAAGCTAAGAAGTCTCACAACACCAGGTTACAGTCCAACAGGTTTATTTAAAACCATGAGCTTGCGGAGCACTGCTCCTTTGATCAGATGAGTGGTGTATAGACAAAACATACCATTCATAGAGTATATAGGGGAAAATGAAAGGAGAGGGCACAGAATGTAGTGTTACAGTTACAAATAGCTTAATACATGATAGGATCATCAAGTGTCAGTTGGCAGCAGGAAAGAAGCAGTTCTTGAGTCAGTTTGTTCGTAATTTCAGACTTTTGCATCTTTTTCCCAACAGAAGAAAGTGGAAGAGGGTTGAGACCAGCATAGATTAGCCATGATCACATTGGATGAGGGGCTTGAAGGGCCTGGTGGTCTACTCCTGCTTCTATTTCTTGTGTATCACACCTGCTGTTATTTTATATCTGAACTGGAAGAAGTTGAGTAGGCACATATAACAGTTCAACTGATCTCAACTGGAAACCCCACCCCATTCAACTGGCACGGACTGGGAATAGGTCCCAGCTGAACTGGGCAAGCTGTAGTTGCCATCACTATTATCAATTGTTCAATGGTAGCAGTTGAATTAATTTTACCCTCTACCTCGAACCTCAAATAACAATCATCACTTCCTAGTGAACTTGGAGAGCTATATAAAAAAGGCCTGCTGAATGAACTTTATTCAATTAATAAAACTTCAGTCTCTTAACAGCTCTCTCACTCCAGTTTCCACTTCAGTCCCAAGCTATTGATAGGATGGCATGCTTAATTGCGATAAAGATAAATGCAAAATGAAAATCCTCGAACCCATTTAGCCTGATGGTTATCCTCTCCAAGGAACGCACTGCAATCCTGGGATTGTCAGAGTGTTTGTAAATAAATGAATGTGGCCTACATACTGAACAAAAGCAATAGCACAGTGCCTTATAGCTACTCCCTCAGCTAACTAATGCCATCAGAAAATCTCCTGATTTCAAGGCAGCCACAGACTACAAGCAATAAATTGGTGAAGGTTCCTTTTCTTAACTATTAGTAACAAAGCAGTTTTGTCAGTGATGTCAGTTCTAACCTTACTAAATCATTGGTAATGAAAACTGCCTGACAGTCAGCGAGCTTGTGTCTGACTGTTTAAGATGGTTATTTTCACACATTCTTTTTGGGAGAAAGTTATTGTTTGGATTCTTCTATCCAAGGGTCGACACAGTGGCACAGCGGTAGCACTGCTGCCTCACAGGGATGCGGCTCAATTCCGGCCTTGAGTCACTATCTGTGTGGTGTATGCACATTCTCCCCATGTCTTCATGGTTTTCCTCCGGGTGCTCTGGTTTCCTCCCACAGTCTAGTTCTAGTTAAGTGCATTGGCCATGCTAAATTCTCCCTCAGCATACCCGAACAAGACCAGAGTGTGGCAACTAGGGGATTTTGCAGTAACTTCATTGCAGTGTTAATGTAAGTCCATTGAACTAATAAAAATATCTAAACTTAGATGAGAAGAATTGTTTTTCTCTTGGAGAGTCACAAGTCTTTGGAACCTTTTTCCTCAGAGACCAGTGATGCAGGATCAATAAATATTTTTAAATAAATAGATTCCTGGCTGACGGGAGAGTCAGAGGCTATTGGGGGATGGGCTAACGTGGAATTCAGGTACCAATCTGATCAACCATGATCTTACTGAATGGAATAGCAGACTTGAGGGGCCGATTGGCCTGCTCCTGCTCCTAATTTGATGTTCATATGTATGTTTGTATGTATGTATGTTCATAGGTATGTTTGTATGTATGTATGTTCATAGGTATGTTTGTATGTGTGTATGTTTGTATGTATGTATGTTCATAGGTATGTTTGTATGTATGTATGTTCATATGTATGTTTGTATGTATGTATGTTCATATGTATGTTTGTATGTATGTATGTTCATAGGTATGTTTGTATGAAAGGTATGAACTGAATGAAAGTTGACTTGTTTAGTCATAGAATCCCCAGGATGCAGGCGCAGGCCATTCACCCCATCAAGTCTGTACTGACTCTCTCCGATCGAGCATTTTTCCCCATAACCCCGTGTATTTACCCTGCTAATCAACCTAACCGACATACCTTGGGGCTCTAAGGGCAATTTATCACGGCCAATCCACCTAACCCTGTGGGAGGAAACTGGAGCACCTGTAGAAAACCCACACAGACACAGGGAGAACGTGCAAACTTCACTCAGACAGTCAAAGAACAAAGAACAAAAACAGCCCGGGAAACAGGCCCTTCGGCCCAACGAGCCCGCGCCGCCATTTTAACACTACCAGACCCCCCCTCCACCCATGACCCTTACCTATTGTTTTATGGCCATCCAGATTGAGGGAAACTAATTTAGGGACAATTTATTACTGCCAATCAGCCTAATAGCACATCTTTGGGGTGTGGGAGGAAACCGGAGCACCCGGAGAAAACCCACGCAAGCACGGGGAGAATGCGCAAACTCCCACAGACACCGACCCAAATCCATGTGTCTGCACAGCAAACAGTGATAGTCACTGAGCTGTCGTCTTGCCCAGTATCTTGTCCAGTTTAGGCACACACTAACGACATGAAGCACTAGGCCAATCTCGAACAATCAAGAGCAGCCCAAGTACGACCCATTGCGTGTATGCCCCTTGTTGGGCAACAAGGCGGACCAACTTAAAACCTGTGACCCAATACTGGAATCAAACCCAGGTCCCTGGCGCTGTGAGACAGCACTGCTAACCACTGTGCCACTGGGCTGTCCCATGTTAAGGTCTTTAGCTAGATCATTTCCGTCCAGCCAAAAGAGGACAGATTCAGTTGTCAGCAATGAGGGAGTGCCTCACATGGTCATTAGTATACACTAACCACAAAATGTCATGTTAGTAGTGTATTTGTGCCAATGAGCAATACTAAATACCCTGTCAGCACAACCACTTCAGATTGAATTATGAGTCAATGACCTGTTCCAATTATCAGAGAGTTTGCTGACACATTTGTTGTGGGACAGGCAGAAAGTTGCTGACTTTAGAATGGCATTTCTTATGCAAAGGAATGTCAAGGGTCAGAATCATTTGAAAGTGAAATGACTTGACACGACAAATGCAACCCATATTCAGAAGTATTAAGGGAAGTGATGCTTTAATTAGCCAGTTTATAAATGCCAGCCAACAAGAAGCTAGCCCTCGAGTGTCACAAAACTGAATTAGTACACAGCATATGCTGTGGTCTTCTCCAATATTCATTCACAGGACATCACTGGAAAGGCCAACACTTATTGCCTATTTTTAATGTCATCTTGGCTGGCTTAAGCCATTTCAGAGGGCAGTTAAGAGTTAACCACCTTACTGAGGGTCCGATGCCATGTGGAGGACAGACTGGGTAAAGAATAAATTACATTAAAGAACCAATCCAAAGCTGTGCAGGTTAGGTGGATTGGCCAATGCTGAATTGCTCCTTAGTGTCAGGGGGATTAGTGGGGTAACTATGTGGGATTATAGGGATAGGGCCTGGGTGGAATTGCTGTAAGTGCAGGCTCGATGGGTCAAATGGCCTCCCTCTGTACTGTAGGGATTAACAAAGAATAAAGAACAATCCAGCACAGGAAACAGGCCCTTCGGCCCTCCAAGCATGAGCCGCTCATTGGTCCAACTAGACCATTTGTTCGTATCCCTCTATTCCCAGTCTGTTCATGTGACTATCCAGATAAGTCTTAAACGATCCCAGCGTGTCCGCCTCCACCACCTTGCTTGGCAGCGCATTCCAGGCCCCCACCACCCTCTGTGTAAAATATGTCCCCCTGACATCTGTGTTGAACCTTGCCCCCCTTACCTTGAACTTGTGACCCCTTGCGCTCGTCACCTCCGACCTAGGAAAAAGCTTCCCACTGTTCACCCTATCTATGCCCTTCATAATTTTATACACCTCTATTAGGTCGCCCCTTATTCTCCATCTTTCCAGGGAGAACAACCGCAGTTTGCCCAATCTCTCCTCACAGCTAAGACCCTCCAAACCAGGCAACATCCTGGTAAACCTTTTCTGTACTTTCTCCAAAGCCTCGACATCCTTCTGGTAGTGTGGCAACCAGAACTGGATGCAGTATTCCAAATGTGGCCTAACTAACCTTCTGTATAGCTGCAACATCACATGCCAACTTTTATACTCTGTGCCCCGTCCAAAAAAGGCAAGCATGCCATATGCCTTCTTCACCACCCTCTCCACCTGTGCTGCCGCCTTTAAGGATCTGTGGACTTGCACATCCAGGTCCCTCTGTGTGTCTATACTCCTGATGGTTCTGCCATTTATGGAATAGCTCTCCCCTACATTAGATCTACCAAAATGCATCACTTCTCATTTCTTTGGATTAAATTCCATCTGCCATTTCTCCACCCAATTTTCCAGCCTATCTATATCCTGCTGAATTCTCTGACAATGTTTATCACTATCCGCAACTCCAGCGATCTTTGTGTCATCCGCAAACTTACTGATCACACCAGTTACATCCTCTTCCAAATCATTTATATATATCACAAACAATTTATATATATCACTAACAGATTCTATGATTCTATTCTAGACGTGGTAGTGACATGGTTTAACCGAGTCCAACGCCGGCATCTTCACATCATGGCCATCATTACCGATACCAGGGCCAGAATTTTACATTGCTTAGGTGGGCGCGTGCCCGACCCAAACAGCATGTGAAATCAGGTGAGAAGATATCGGGCACGCGATCTGATGTTATCGTACACTCCAACAAGGTTTCAGCTGGCAGGTGCACTGTCGATTCTTGTGTACGGCCACCGACAAGCAAGCAGGCACTTTGGCCGATTAATGAACCAAATGATTGCAATTTTACAAGGCCCTCCTGCTTTTACAGTTGTTGGTGATTGGCCAGGCCATAGAACCGCAGAATCTCTACAGTGCCGAAGGAGGCCACTTGGCCCATCGAGTCTGCACCAACTCTGGGAAAGATCATCCTATTTAGACCCACCAGCAAACACCCACCCCCACTCCTCTGCTCGATCCCCGTAACTTGGTGAATTCACCTAACCTACACATCTTTGGACTGTGTGGGTACTGGAGCACTCAGAGGAAACTCATACAGGCACAGAAGAACTTGCAAACTCCACACAGTGACCTGAGGCTGGAATCGAACCTGGGTCCCTGGTGCTGTGAGGCAGCAGTGCAAACCACTGTGCCACCAAGCCAAGCAGAGGATATTTTGCGTTTTAACTCCAACCTCGATCCAGGGTGGGATGAACTTTCCAGGCTAAAATAAAAGTTGAAAGGCTCTCTGGAGACTGAGGCTTGTGTTTAAGTGTGTTGCCTAGACACTCTTTGTATAGTTTTCCCACTGCAATTTATTTTTCACAGGTCTGTATCTTCCCGGGGCAGCTCAGCAGTGGGCCATTACCACGAGGGAGCGCAATCGAAGCTTTGAAATTACTTTCCAGAGCCCGTGGTGGTCAGGAAGCTCCCAGCCCTTTCAGGGCACGCATTCCTGATGGATGAAAAACATCAGAGTCAGCTCTTTAATTCTAGATTTATTGAAGTGGCTGACTTACACTTCCACAGGTGCCACCACGAGTTTGTGATCTCAGGTTCCTGAGATTACCTCATCCATTAACAGGTGAACTTTGCTGCCATTCCCAATAAATGGTGCAGTGTGAGAAATAATGAGGCAAATCACACAAGGTATTGTGACCAGAACTTTAACTTGTAAACCAGCACAAACTACCTTTTGGAACCAAACTCCAACATGTTTTGAAGTCACGTAACTTGGTGGAAATCACTAAGTTTACTAGAGTTTGCTACCCTGGGTTTCCGTTTTGTAGGATTTGCACACAGATCACGTTAAAGGCTGTAAAATCCTAAATTCACAGCCTAAAATTCCTTGTGCTTTGGGAAAGGAGAGTGACGGAGAAATGAAAACAAAACTCACTCACTTTGTTATCAAAGAACAAAGAAAATTCCAGCACAGGAACAGGACCTTTGGCCCTCCAAGCCTGCACTGACCATGCTGCCCGACTAAACTAAAACCCCCTACCCTTCCGAGGACCATATCCCTCTATTCCCATCCTAGTCACAATCATATCCGCTTCCACTACTTCCCTCGACAGTGAGTTCTAGGCACTCACCACCCTCTGTGTAAAAAACTTGCCTCATACATCTTTAAACTTTGCCCCTCGCACCTTAAACCTGTGCTTCCTAGTAATTGACTCTTCCACCCTAGGAAAAAGTTTCTGACTATCCACTCTGTCCGCGCCCCTCATAATCTTGTAAACTTCTATCAGGTTGCCCCTCAACCTCCGTTGTTCCAGTGAGAACAAACCAAGTTTCTCCAACCTCGCCTCATAGCTAATGCCCTCCATACCAGGCAATATCCTGGTAAATCTTTTCCGTACCCTCTCCAAAGCCTCCATATCCTTCTGGCAGTGGGGTGACCAAAAGGTTGGGATTCATTACTAAGTCAAACCTGGTTCACAATGGTATCTCTTACTTCTACCCTTAATCCCAGATAAACAAAGAAAATGCATTTTATTGTCATTGTGAAAACCGTCCTGGTAAAATCCAAGATCAAGAGCATTTCTTTTGCACAGGAGTTTTTAATGCAGCTTCTTTTTGTTTGTTTCTGTCTCTGAAGGAAGGTAAACTAATGCTCTTTTTCTAATTCATTTTATGTTTATATTTAATGACACGGATTTTGATGTCATTTTGAATCTTTTTTCAGGCGCAATTTGAGGATCTTCATCCCCACTAAGGGATTCACCTGACCCCAGCTGCCTATACCTGACATATGCTTCCTTCTTTTTATTGACCAGAGCCTCAATATCTCTAGTCATCCAGCGATCCCTAATCCTGCCAGCCTTGGCCTTCACATGAACAGGAACACACTGGTCCTAAACTCTCGTTATCTCACTTTTGAAAGCCTCCCACTTGACAGATGTTCCTTTACCTGTAAACTGCCTTCCCCAATCAATCTTTGAAAGTTCCTGTCTAATACCATCAAAATTGGACTTGTGGTTGGAGAATAGAGCAGTGGAAGAAGAACGATAGCTGACTGAGTCCCAATAAGGGGAGGCGATGGCCTTGTTATATTAACACTAGATTGTTAATCCAGAAACTCAGCTGGGGACCTGGGTTCAAATCTCGCCACAGCAGATGGTGGAATTTGAACTCAATTAAAAAAAAACTGGAATTAAAAATCTACTGATGACCATGAAACCATTGTTGATTGTCAGAAAAACCCATGTGGTTCACTAACGTCCTTTAGAGAAGAAAATCTGCCATCCTTACCCAGTCTGGCCTATACGTGATTCCAGAGCCACAGCAATGTAGTTGGTTCTCAAGTGCCCTCTGAACAAGAGCAACTAAGGATGGGCAATAAATGCAGGCCACGTCCCCAGAATGAATAAAAAACAATAGATTCCGGAAGGATTCAATTAGAATTCGAGGTATTAAGAGTTCTGATTTGATGAAGACTAAGTCAGCCTTGTGTGACTTTGAGATGAAAATTCCAAAGAGTAATGATTGCCAGAGAATCAATAAAGCCCAGAAGGGAATCATGTGTGGTATAGATTTTACCTTTTACTTTATTAGTCATACGTGACCTTTTTAGTTTCTCATCCATATGATGGACTGAGGCCACTCTTTCTTATTCTGGGTATAACAATTGATATAAGTTGCTAATTAGTTTGCAATCTTTCAATAAGATCAACCCCACTGAGGCCCCAGGCCACACATAGCAATCTCTCCAATTGACTGATGCTTGCTCTGTACTGATCTGAACCACTGGGTAAAAAGGACAAAGGTGGTTTCTATTCTACCCTCTTAAATAAAGCCACCTCCCAATAGTAGGCAATCACTGAGGAAAGTCACCAACATGCGTGTTCTGAGGGAGGGTCATGTGCGCAATCCTGGGGCCCTGGAAAGTAACACTATGTAGCGAATGGGAGCTCAGAAATGCTGGCATTGAAGTCTTCTTACACATTCATAATTCAAACCTTCTTCCTATCTCAAGTAAACAAACATCAACAGCTAATAGAAACAGTGGCACAGGGGCATAATTATATTCTAGGAAGTTTAATATCCTGAGGGCCACCCATTGACGTAAATACTCCATTATTAACAAATAGACATTTGTTGAGCAAAGTTAATCGTGGCAGGGTGTCACAGAAGTGGATTTTACTTTGAATAGATGTATGTACATTGTCATATGGAGACCTCAATATGTCAGCTTGAGATTAGCACTGCCGTTTCACAGCGGCAGGGACCGGGGTTCAATTCCAGGCTTGGGTCACTGTCTGTGTGAAGTTTGCATGTTCTCCCTGTGTTGGAGTGGGTTTCCTCCAGATGTTCTGGTTTCCTCCCACACTCCAAAAATGTGTGGGTTAGGTCGATTGGCCATACTACATTGACTCTAGTGTCCAGGGGTTAGCAGGGTAAATATGTTGGATTAGGGGATTGTGGTCGGTGCAGGCTTGAAGGGCTGAATGGCCTCCTTCTACACTGTGTTCTGGGTTAATAATAATAATCAAATAAGTGGAATGGTTATCTTTTGTGCAATGTCCCAGTTAGTTAGTTTCATTTACTGGTCCATCCTCCATCAAATTATCCCTCATTGCTTGGAAAGATTTACAACTTAGTGACTGAACGGTATTGTCACTAATCCAGAGACCAGATCAGTGCTCTGGGGACACGAGTTCGAATCCCCCTTTCCCACACCAGAAGATGGAATTTAAACTGAATGAATAACACCTGGCATTATTTAGGAGTGGAGCGGTGGCACAGTGGTTAGCACTGCTGCCTCACAGCACCAGGGACCCGGGTTCGGTTCCAGGCTTGGGTCACTGTCTGTGTGTGGATTCTGCACATTGTCCCCATGTCTGCTTGGGTTTCCTCCGGGTGCTCCAGTTTCCTCCCATAATCCAAAACTGTGTGGGTTAGGTGGATTGGCTGTGCTAAAATTGCGCCTTAGTGTTGGGAGACTAGCTAGGGTAAATGCATAGGGTTATGGGGATGGGGTCTGGGTGGAATTGTGGTCGGTGAAGACTCAATGGGCCGAATGGCCTCCTTCGGCACTGTAGGATTCTATTCTATTCTTGATATTGAAGATAAAGGCTCACAACACATCTTTCTACACAAGCAGTTTGAGATGACCTGGTAGCAATCTCTCAGTGTAGAACTGCGCGATGGACAATTCACTGACCTTTAGAAAAACACTGGGTTCCTTTTAACTGCAGATTGCAGAAAGTAGGCTAGAGTTCAAGCTCCATGAAGCTCTAAAACAATGAGCTGGAAAGGCAATCAGAATTGCAGTCAATGATTTTAAACTTTAGTAGCTTCTCCTGGACTGAAAGTAGCTTGAAAATTTCCACACTTACAACGACGAACATTGTAGTCACTTGGCCAGAGTGCTGAGGCCTGAGGCTCTAGCTTCACATTTTCTCCAGAATCTTGATAATCCAGCCTAGTAAACCTAGGCAACCCAGACCCACGTGTGTTAGCATTTATGATCAATTGATTATGTTGTTTAAATTTTATAGCCTAGAGCTCTGGAAGTTTTGTGCTGCAGAATCTGTGATGGATAAATCCTAAATTGAGACCAAGACTGCTTAGCACACTAACGGCAAGTTGAAAAATCTGCAAATTAAAGACTTAATGTGACCCCACACTCACCCCACCAGCGCCCCCTTTCCATCCCCCCTAAAACCCTGTCAGCTCTGAAGTTTACACCTGTGCAGTGCCACCAAATTAAAAATGAAACGTGCAATCTGCTTTTTTGATTTGGGAAACCATACAAATTTGGGGGACAGATCACAAGATAATGATTGCCCTTCGAGAATCCCAATTAATAAGGGCTGAACTGAACTCAACAAGCTGAGGACACACAGCTTAACTGAGACTTGAAGTTGCTTTTAGAATGGTGAGTGGATAGGATCAGAAGTTCCTATTGTTGGCAGTGGTGACTAATGGGAGAGAAGAGTTGTGGGACAAAGCTGAAAATTGGCTTTGGGTTCGTTGCAGTTTTACTGACCAGTTGCCAGGCAGATTGAAGGGAACCCAATTTGCAAAATACCCAATTTAAAGATAGTTTTGAACTTGTATTTGGTGAACTCATAGTCCAGTTATACTAACATATGAAGAAGCATCACCATGACCTCAGAATGTTTAACTCAGTTTGCCAAAGATCCTGAGTTATGGGGGGCTAGGGCGGTTCAGTCCATGTTTGTCAGTGTCTGAGGTAAGATGATCTATTTGGACAAGGTCTGACACAAGGGTCTATGTTGGGCAGAGGCCTGAGATAGGAGGTTTATACTGGGTGGGGTCTGAGGTGAGGGGTTTAGGATGAGTAGCGTTTGATATGAGAGTCTATCTTGGGTAGGGGCTGAGATAAGAGGGTCTATGTTGGGCAGGGTCTAAGGTAGGGAGGACTCTGTTGGGTGGGGTATGAGGTAGGAGAGTCTATTTTGGGTGGAGTCTGACATGAAGGTCTATGTTGAGCATGGGTCTGAGGTAGGGAGGTCTAGGATGGGTAGGGTCTGACATGAGGGTCAAACTTGGGCAGGGTCTGAGGTAGGAGAGTCTACATTGGTGGGGTATGAAGTAGGAGGGTCTATGTTGTACAGGGGTCTGAGATGGAGGTTTATATTGGGTGGGGTCTGAGGTAGGGGAGCCTAGGATGGGTAGGGTCTGACATGAGGGTCTATCTTGGGTAGGGTCTGAGGTGGGGGGGGTCTATGTTGATCAGGGTCTGAGGTGGGGGGGGGGTCTATGTTGATCAGGGTCTGAGGTGGGGGGGGGGGTCTATGTTGATCAGGGTCTGAGGTGGGGGGGGGTCTATGTTTGGTTAGGCTCACTATGAGGGTCTATGTTGGGCCGGGTTTGAGGCAGGGATCTGAGGCATAGCAGTTTATCCTTTCCAGGCCATGGTTAAAGTGAAAATGTAATCGAAGCCAAACTGCACATTTACAGAAGGGTGTGAAATTGCTGGGATCACATCCATCTTTCAGTGTTCTCCCTTCCGGCACAGGAGAGCAGATTACAGTCTGAACCTGATCACAACCATAGCAGTTAGACCCCAGAGCAATGTGAACTGCCCACCCTCCTGGACTATGCCTCGTAGAGAGGGTTAAAATTGCCCCTTTGTGTGTGTTTAAAGCCTGGATTTAGGAACTGGGTAAGTTCATTGGCACAGGCTGAGACTCGGATTTTCACTCTTCTCAGCATCTCTGGGAATAAAGACAAATGGTAGAATTTTAAGTGTCATTTTGGGCATGAAAACCATTGAGGATCACGTCAGCCTGCCTGCCATCAATCAGATTGCAATTTTCCCACACTGAGGGCAATAAATGAATCCCCGTGTGAATTGCGCTGAGTTGGAATCCCCAGGCGTCTAATTCACCCAAACTGAGGCTCAGCTGCTCATTGTTGACAAGGGTGAGTTGCATTTAAACGCTCCGTCTGCCCTCACTCCCAGCCGTGCCGAAAGAATGGCTGCAAGGAGACCAGCCCCACCATTCCTGGAGACAGATCTCAATAGGCTGCTGGACACAGCGGATGCGTGAGTAAAGACGCAGAGCTAACCAGGTTCTGGGATGCGGGGGAGGTGGGGGGGTGGTTGCGGGGGGAGAGCGGGCAGCTGCGGTCAGTGGCAGCTGTCTTAGTGGAGGACCAGCATCCAGTATTGGAAGCAAATGAATTAACTCATACCAGTTGCGAAGGTGGAAGACCACCTGTCTCCTCCTGACATCAGCCCCGTCTGTCAGCCCTGGAATGTCACCATTAAATTCACTCATGTGCAGGGAGTGGGCAGTTACAAGTCTGCAGGACCCCAGGAAACAGCTGGTTCCCAACCAGATGCCAAGTCTCAAGACAGGTTTCTCCCAGAACTACTGAAGGCACAAAGCCTGGGAAATCCAGAGGACATGTCACTGACATTCCAGCAACTGTTGGCATCGCATGGCAGCCTGGCCAACACTGCAAAGGTGGCATCTGTCATGGAAAGCCTGGAGCCAGGACATCCAGACCATGAGTGGTGGAGTCCAGACTTGGCTCAGTCTCTGCGGATGATAGCAGAGGCCTTGAGAGCATGTTGCAGACACACAGAACCATGGCTGAGGGACTCCAAAACTCAGTTTAGACAAAGAGAAGCATTGCTTATACCATGGTGCAGTCAATGTTGGTCTTCCAAGACTGACAGTGTCTTCTCACTCTGAGGCTTAGAATCAGAGTCATAGAATCCCCACAGTGCAGAAGGAAGCCATTCGACCCATCGACTGTGTGCTGACTACAATCTCACCCAGGGTCTATTCCCGTAACCTCACATATTTACCCTGCTAATCAACCTAACTCACACATCTTTGGACTGTGTGGGAGGAAATCCACATGGACACAGGGAGAATGTGCAAACTCCACACAGACAGTGACCCTAGACTGGAATCGAACCCAGATCCCCGGCACTGTGAGGCAGCAGTGCTAACCTCTGTGCCTCCCCTTTTGCAGCTCACTCCAGCTGCACCAACATCCATTGTGTAGCTCTGGGGATGACCAGCACTCTGAGGGAGGAGGCAACGTTGGATCCCAGCCCAGAGCCTCACACTCAGGAGACACTAGCAGTCGCCAAACTTTCTGAATCCTCCCTTCCCGACACTGACGCATCTCCTGGACAGTGAGCAGAACAGGATGACACTGTGATACCTGAAAATTGTCTGGAGTCTGCCAGGTCCTGACCCTCCAGAAAACGCCCACTGAAGCATCATAGTCTTCAGGGCGCAGAAGACAGCAGGCTGCCTCCACTTCTGATCTGCATCCTGGAGAGACACCTAGACGTAACACTAGGCTACAAAAGATAAAGTTATAGGTGCAAAGAATGAGCATGCGAGAAGACAGGTGCCACAGTTCAGGGTAGGATAATTGTAAAAATCAACATTAAAGAATCTGCCACCTCAAACCTGTAGCTGCTCTGTTTTTGACCCCTCTGTTTTTCATCCCCTCCCCTCATCTGAACTTACGTCCTCTTACATCGGAAAAGTTAAAGGGGAATGAAATTGAATGTGAAATAAGCAATTCAAAGATTTACATCACATCAGAGGGAAGAATTTCATCTTTGCCTGACAGATCATTCAACTTCACATGTTGGGAAACACATCAAAGGTTTTCAAGGCTACAGAAGGATGACCTGCTACATGCCCTCCATCCCCTGGAAAAAGCCCCCATCCTGAGCCCCTCCAAATCTGCCTGAGCCCGCCTCCCTTGTAGGATCCTCCTTGCCCCCCTCCAATCCTAGGCACTCTAGGGTAAATGTAGAGGTTACTTATCCTCTCAGTTTGAGGATAACAGGGTAGACCAGTTAGGACAGAGATGAGGAGAAATTTCTTCACCCAGACAGTGGACAACCTGTGGAATTTGCTTCCACAGAAAGTAGTTGAGGCCAAAACATTGAATGTTTATAAGAAGCAGTTAGATATAACACTTGGGACAAAGAGGCTTGAAGGATATGGGGGAAAAGTGTATTGTCTATTGAATTTGATGATCAGCCATATCATAATGAATAGCAGAGCAGGCTTGAAGGGCTGAATGGTCTCCTCCTGTTCCTATTTCCTATGTTTCTAAAACACCCCCAGTGCACTCACATTCCTGTCTCTGCTCATTCATGTTTCCTCAGCTGCAAGTTACCAATCCCCTTTTGATTGCGGTATTAGAATAGCCCCATTCATTCAGTTTGGTCCGACATGGTCTATACTTTGGTCTCACAGAGGAACTTTCAATGTCATTCAACATAACTTGATCAATGTTATTTAAATGTTAAAGGTTTTCGGGAAGTAGATTTGAAAAAAGGAAGTGAAAAGTGTGGGAAGTCCATATTGAGCTCAATCCCTTCCCACTTGTAACAAGTGTTCCATTCTATGTGGCTTTGATTGTAACAATGTGATGTCATTTGCCTTTGTTTAGTTCACAGTGGAGTTTTCATTCCCAGGAACATTGGCATCATTGGCAAAGTCAGCATTTATTGCCCCTTCTTAATTACCCTCGAGAAGATAATGGTGAACTGCTGCAAATCTCTCTCGTTGCAGCTAATTAAACTTGAGTGTGGATTGCCATTTCGGAGGGCAGTTAAGAGTCAACCACATTGCTGTGGTTTTGGGTCACCAGACTAGATAAGAATGGTAGCATTCTTTCCCCAAACAGCATTATTTATTTATTTATTTATTATTTATTAGTCACAAGTAGGCTTACATTAACACTGCAATGAAGTGATTGCGAAAATCCCCTAGTCGCCACACTCCAGCACCTGTTCAGGTACACTGGGGGTCAGTTTAGAATGGCCAATGCACCTAACCAGGTGTGGGAGGAAACCAAAGCACCCAGAGGAAACCCATGTAGACACGGGGAGAACATGCAGACTCTGCACAGACAGTGACCCAAGCCAGGAATCGAACCTCGGTCCCTGGCACTGTCAGGCAACAGAGTTAACCACTGTGCCACTGTGCTGCCCATTAGTGAACTGGATGGTCTTTTACAACAATTCAGTGTTTCATAGTTATTATTATTGATACTAGTTTTTTATTCTGGATTTATTTAGGCTCTCGGCTGCTACGGTGGGATTTTGTGGAGAGAGGCTGGTTAAGCTGGGATGTTTTCCTTGGAACAGCGAAGAGAGGACCTGATAGACATGTACGAAATTATGAGGGACATAAATAGGGTAGATAGAAAGGAGTCAATAACCAGGACTATTAGATTTAAGATAAGGAGCAAGAGATTTAGAGGGGATTTGAGGAAAGACTTTTTCACCCAGAGGGTGGTGGAAACCTGGAACTCACTGCCTGAAAGGGTGGTAGAGGCAGGAATCCTCACAACATTTAAGAAGCATTTAGATGAGCACTTGAAATGCCAGAGCACACACGACTATGGACCAAATACTGGAAAACAGGATTAGAATGGATAGGTGCTAATGGGACGGTGCAGACATGATGGGCCAAAGGGCCTCATTCTGCGCTGTGAAACTTTATTACTCATGCTGGTAAATTCATCCAGACCTCTAGGTTATAATTCCAAGAACATAAACACTAGGCTGCCTTTAGGATATTCTGTAAATACCTGTCACTTCTCTGGCCTAATAGGATATCATTACAAATTAAACAGCAAAAATTTGCAGATGGTAAAAGAAGCTCCATCTTTTATTTGATGTTGTTCACACAGCTGAGATTCTGTGTTGCAATACTCAGCCAGCTCACTTAGCAGGCAGACAAAACCATCTGAACAGCAGTTATTTTAATTAATTTAATTTAATTTAATTTAGTTGATTTATCCCTAATATTATTTGTACAAATTCTATTGCAGCTCAGAATAGAAACAAACTGCATGAATTTTGATGTTCCACTTTTGCATTAAAGTGTCGCACTGGTTATTGAGAGGAAGAGTATTTCACACATTCTGAAACTGTGTCACAATTTTCCAATAAACTGGACAGAAACGTCATCGTCAGAAACAGGAACTCAAATTATTATTTTATATGTTTGTCAAGCGAGTGGGAAGTGGTTTAAAAACCACTTTGATGTTTGAAGTCGATTCAAATTAAATTTAAGTTCATTCATCAGTGTCACAAGTAGGCTTACATTCACACCGCAATGAAGTTACTGTGAAAATCCCCTAGTCACCACACTCCGGCGCCTGTTCAAGACCAAGTGTTGGAAAATAGGATTCGAGTGGATAGGTGCTACTGGGAGGGTGCAGACATGGTGGGCCATAGAATCCTTCAGTGCAGAAGGAGGCCCTTAGGCCCATCGAGTCTGCACCGACCACAATCCCACCCAGGCCCTAACCCCATAACCTCATGCATTTACCTTAGTTACTTCCCTTGACACTAAGGGAAAATTTGGCATGGGCAACCCACCTAAGCCAAACATCTCATGCCAGTGGGCATTCTTTACCTGTGGATTAGGCAGGGTATCAGCAAGAGAAATGAGGGATGCATCGCAGCCTAACCCAATCCTGCCCTCAGCTGACATCTATGAGACTTTTCAGGGCACTGAAACCTGGCTGATTACCCAGAAAAAGAGAAACAGATAGAAATGTAAAGATTATGATTGTCCTTATCGATGTTTTAACTGGTTTGTGTGTTCAGTCTGTCTGCTTTCGCAGCTAGAACAATGCAGAAGAAAAATAGCCTGTGGGTCTGAAGTAGCATCAATGTAACAATGCACAAATAATACTATATCTATTTGAACCAGTAATCCAGAGACCAAGCATAGGAGGAGGAGGGTTTGAATCCCACCATGGCAGATGGTGAAATTTGAATTTTTTTTTAAAAATCTGGAATTAAAAGCCTAATGATGACCATGTAACACCACTATTGCCAACCAGGCTGCCTGTACTCAACTAACTTGATACAAATGAATGATTGATAGCCGAGATCTTCGCAATTTGACTCAATACCACGCAATTAGTAGCATTTATCCTCTGTTGTCTTGGGGAGGGAGGGTTGGGAGGGTGGGGGGAAATGGTGGGGAAGCACCCAGAGGCCAAAGGGCCTCATTCTGCACTGTGAAACCTTATTACTCATGCTGGTAGATTCATCCAGGCCTCTAGGTTATAATTCCAGGAACATAAACACTAGGCTGCCTTTAGGATATTCTGTAAATGCCTGTCACTTTTATGGCTGAATAGGATATCATTACAAATTAAACAGCAAAGATTTGCAGATTCTGAGGGAGAATTTAGCATGGTCGATGCACCTAACCAGCACGTCTTTCGGACTGTGGGAGGAAACCATAGCACCCGGAGGGAACCCATGCAGACACGGGGAGAATGTGCAGACTCTGCATTGACAGTGATACAAGCCAGGAATTGAACCCGGGTTCCTGGTGCTGGGAAGCAGCAGTGCTAACCACTGTGCTAAAGTTCCCACTTTTGTGGCTGTTTAAACGGTTATAGAAGGTTAATGTCTTCCTGACTTCCACAGTTATAATCTACCACTACTAAAACATAAAATCACCCAGTAATTTCAATTGGAACAAAATTGGAATATTAATGCTAAAAAGACTGACTTTCATGTAATTTGAATTAAGTGATTTTTAGCATCTGAAATTCCCTTCTCCAAAGCACTGTGCATGCTGGATGAATTGATGTTTTTAAGACTGAGTTTGCTATATTTTTATCAGGTCAACAAATCAAGGGATGAACCAATAGCAGGTGAATGGTGTTGGGACACAGCCCAGTCAAGATATAAGTGGAGCTCTATGTTTCCAAGCCACTGTAAAGTGTCTTTTATCGAAAGGACCTTTATAACTGCAAGTCATCACTGTTGTGACGTTTCCAATTGCTCCTCTGTACAAATCATGTGAACAGTGAAAACAAACTGAGATGACCTGACCTTTTTTCCCTCAGTAATCTAGTGACAACACAGACAAAAATAGCAGCTCAGAGGCTAGGAATCCTGCAGCAAGTAATTCTCCTCCTGACTCCCCAAAGCCTATCCACAAGGCACAAGTCAGAAGTATGATGGAATACACTCCACTTGCCTGGATGGGTGCAGCTCCAACAACTTAAGAAGCTCAATGCCATCCAGGACAAAACAGTCTACTTGATTGGCACCCCATCCATCCCATTCACTCCCTCCACAGCCAACACAGTGTACCATCTACAAAATTCACTACTGCCTTGGAACTATATTGCTGTTCTTTCACAGTTGCTCCGGTGAAGCTACATTTAGAATATTGTGAGCAACTTTAGGCCCCCTATCTAAGGAAGGAGTTGTTGGCTTTGGAGAGGGTCCAGAGGAAGTTCATAAAGATGATCCTGGGAATGAAAAGCTTGATGTATGAGGAGTGTTTGAAGACTCTGGGTCTGTACTCGACGGAGTTTAGAAGGATGAGGGGAAATCTCATTGAAAGGCCTGGATAGAGTGGATATGAAAAAGATGTTTCCATTAGTAGGAGAAACTAGGATCCAAGGCCACAGCCTCAGAGTAAAGGGATGAACCATTGGAACTGAGATGATGAGGAATTTCTTCAGCCAAAGCGTGGTGAATCTATGGAATTCATTGCCATTGGCGGCCTGGTCACTGAACGTATTTAAGACAGAGGTAGATAGGTTCCTGATTGGTAAAGGGATCAAGGGTTATGGGGAAAAAGCAGGAGAATGGGTTTGAGAAACTTAGCAGCTATGATTGAATGGTGAGCAGACTCAATGGACCAAATGGCCTACTTCTCCTCCTATATTTTATGGTCTTGCTGATAAAAGTCCTGAAATTTCCTTTCCTACAGCACTGTGGGTAAACCACATGGACTGCAGTGGTTCAAGAAGCAGATCACCATCACCTTCTTAAGGGATGGGCACCAAATGCTGGTCTTGCCTGTGACACCTACAACATGCAAGAATGAAAAAGGCATTTTATGGGAGCTTAATTAAGACAGAAATTGGCACTAACTCAAAGGAGGAGAAATTAGGATAGATGGCTAAAAGCTTGGTCAAAGAAGTAGCATCTTAAAATAAAGAAGAGTTAGAGATGGTGAAATTTAGGGTTGAAATTACAGAGCTTAGGACCTAGCTGCTGGATGGCATAGCAATCAATGGGGAGGGGCAAGGTTGGGATGCGCAAGAAGCCAGGGTTGGAGGAATGTTGTAGGGTGGGCGAAGGCTACAGAGAAAAGGAAGAAGAATAAACTCTTGTCTGATTCTAAGAGAGGTGCTCCATGAATTGCATTCAATATATAATGCGTGTTTCAATTGCACCATTAATTTTCAGTTTTTAAATTGCCAATGCCTCCTTGCGTGCATCAATCTGATGGGCTGGACTTTAGGGTCAGTGGGGAAGCAGCAATGCTCACTGCTGCCTTCAAAGAAAGTTGCAAAGGTCTCGGGATCTGTATAGCATGGATTTTCCTGACACCAGAACAGGCCAACTGAAACCAGTGTCTGGGACGGGAATCTATCTTTAGGATTGAACAATTATGCAATTTTGACATTACATAAATGGTTAGCATTGCTGCCTCACAGCGTCAGGGACCCGGGTTCAATTCTGGCCTCAGGAGATTGTCTATGTGGAGTTTGCACATTTTCGCCATGTCTGCTTGGTTTCCTCAGGTTTTGTCCCACGGTCCAAAGATGTGTGGGTAAGATTAATTGGACATGTTAAATTGCCCTTTAGTTTCAGGGGGAATTAGTCGGATAAATACATGGGATTAAGGGGATTGTGCCAGGGTGGGATTGTTGTCAGTGCAGGCTCGATGGACCGAATGGCTTCATTCTGCAGTATATGGATCCTACGATTCTATGGTCAACATACTCAAACCAGACCATGTTAATTTTGCTTACAGGGAGGTTTACCAGCGCTGCAGTAAAGAGACCTTAACTTTGAATTTAAAATTCATGCACTTAACCATATGCAAGCTGCTGTGAGTTTTTTCCTGTGTGTTTACTGCGTATCTCATTTACCAATGGCAATATCAGGTGCAAACCTGTTGTAGATTAGACAATGTATCTGTAAACTGTAGCATCTGGCTGTGAGTCATCTGATGCTTTGACCGAATTACGTCATCATCTCCCTGATAAGAGATTGCAAACTTTTCTCTGTGTGCGCAATGAGCGGCTATTTGTTGATTTGATCGGGCTGTCAGCCAAGTAAAATGGTAAATTAACAACCATGAAAATTGAGAAGAATTGAAAAGTAAACCTAAACTTTAAAGATAAGGCAGGGGTGCTGCTTGTTCAATTATTAGGAAAGCCAAAATCAATGAAATCTTTTCACTGCTGATAACCACTGAATAGGTGTTTGACATTAAGTTTCCATTTAAATAAATAGTAAACGTCAAGGCCATCACACAAAAGCATTATCAAAAGTCTGATAAAACATATCTTCGTGTACATCCAGTAATTTCATATTTTATATTGAAAGAATGCTTTAACTGAGGGAGAGTGAGTGTATGTTTTAGAACATAGAAAAACTACAGCACAAACAGGCCCTTCGGCCCACAACTTGTGCTGAACATATCCCTACCTACTAGACTTATCTATAACCCTCTATCTTACTAACTCCCATGTACTTATCCAAAAGTCTTTTAAAAGATCCTATTGAATCTGCCTCTACCACCGCCGGCAGTTGATTCCATGCACCCACCACCCTCTGAGTGAAAAACTTACCCTTGACATCCGTCTGTACCTACTCCCCAGCATCCTAAACCTGTGTCCTCTTGTGGCAGCTATTTCAGCCCTGGGAAATAGCCTCTGAGAATCCACCCGATCTACATCTCTCAACATCTTATAAACCTCTATCAGGTCACCTCTCATCCTTCGTCTCTCTAAGGAGAGAAGACCGAGCTCCCTCAACCTATCCTCATAAGGCAGGCCACCCAATCCAGGCAACATCCTTGTAAATCTCCTCTGCACCCTTTCTATGGCTTCTACATCCTTCCTGTAATGAGGTAACCAAAACTGTGCACACTACTCCGAGTGGGGTCTGACCAGGGTCTTATAAAGCTGCAGCATTATCTCCCAACTCCTAAACTCAATCCCTCAATTAATGAAGGCCAGTACACCATAAGCCTTCTTAAGTGCTTCAGGCGTGATAGGGGTGGGTCGCTGAGAGGTGGGGGAGTGGCGTTGTTAGTTAAGGATTGCATCATAGCAGTGCAGAGGGAGGGAGGTATAGAGGATATAGGAATCGAGTCACTTTGGGTGGAGTTGAGGAATAGGAAGGGAGATGTTACTATGTTGGGTGTGTACTACAGACCGCCCAACAGCCTGAGGGCTGTGGAAGAAGGGATAAGCAGGGACATTCTAGATAAGTGCAGGAAGAATAGGGTGGTGGTAGTGGGAGATTTTAATCTCCCCGGGGTAGATTGGAAGGTGCCGAGATCAGAGGGTGCTGACGGGGAGGAATTTGTACAGTGTGTAATGGAAGGATCCCTGGAGCAGTATGTGGATAGCCCGACCAGAGAGGGGGCTATACTGGACTTGGTTCTGGGGAATGAGCCTGGGCAGGTGGTTGACGTTGAAGTAGGAGAGCAGGTGGCTAACAGTGACCACAACTCTGTCTGGTTTAAGATATTAATGGATAAAGATGAAGCCTGTCCTAAGGGGAGGGTGTTAAACTGGGGGAGGGCTAAATACAACCGGATTAGGCAGGATCTTAAAGATACAGACTGGGGTAAGCTGTTTGATGGCAGGTCGACGCTGGGTATGTGGGAGTCTCTCAAGGGAAAACGAAAATCTTTGCAGGAAAGACATGTGCCGGTCAAGAGGAAGGATGGGAAGGGTAGGATTAGAGAGCCGTGGGTAACTAGGGATATTGAGGACCTGGTCAGGAGGAAGAGGGAGGCGTACATTAGATCTAGGCATTTGAGGACAGAGATAGCGTTAGAAGAATACAGAGAATGTAGGAGAGAACTTAAAAGGGGCATCAGAAAGGCAAAAAGGGGCCACGAAATGGCTTTGGCGGGTAGGATTAAAGAAAATCCTAAGGCATTTTACTCCTATGTTAGAAATAAAAGGATGGTTAGAGGGAAGATTGGTCCTCTCAGGGACAGAGGAGGGGAACTATGCTTGGAGCCTGGGGGAATGGGGGAGATCCTGAGTGAATACTTTGCGTCGGTATTCACGCAGGAGAGGGGCCTGATGTCTGGTGCTGTGCTTGAGGAGTTTGAGGATCCGTTGAGGGAAATAGTCATCACGAGGGAAGAGGTGTTGGGACTTTTAGACAGTATAAAGACGGATAAATCTCCGGGGCCTGATGGCATCTATCCCAGGCTGCTAAGGGAGGTGAGGGATGAAATTGCTGGGCCTCTGGCGCAAATGTTTGTCTCTTCTTTGGACACAGGTGAGGTCCCAGAGGATTGGCGGATTGCAAATGTAGTACCGTTGTTTAAGAAGGGTCAGAGGGATAACCCAGGGAATTATAGGCCGGTGAGCTTGACTTCAGTTATAGGCAAGCTAATGGAGAGGATCCTCAAGGATAGGATGTATGAACATCTGGAGCGCTGCAATCTGATCAGGGATACGCAGCATGGCTTCGTTACAGGGAGGTCGTGCCTTACGAATCTAGTGGAATTTTTTGAAGAGGTGACAAAAACGGTTGACGAAGGACAAGCCGTTGATGTCGTCTATATGGATTTCAGTAAGGCGTTTGACAAGGTCCCTCATGGTAGGCTGATAGAAAAGGTGAAGGCTCATGGGATACAAGGCCAGGTATGTAGATGGGTGGAGAACTGGCTTGGGAGGAGGAGACAGCGAGTAGTAGTGGAAGGCTCCTTTTCCAATTGGAGGTCTGTCACCAGTGGTGTGCCGCAGGGCTCGGTACTAGGACCTCTTCTATTTGTGGTATATATTAATGACTTGGAAGAGGGGGTAGGTGGTGTGATCAGCAAATTTGCTGATGACACTAAGATGGTTGGATTGGTGGGTACTGAGGAGCAGTGCCTGGCAATGCAACAGGACATAGACAGGCTGGTAGATTGGGCAGATAGATGGCAAATGGAATTTAATCCGGAGAAATGCGAGGTGATGCACTTTGAACATAGAACATAGAACACTACAGCACAAACAGGCCCTTCGGCCCACAAGTTGCGCCGATCACATCACCTACCAACCTACAGACCTATCTATAACCCTCAATCTCATTAAACCCCATATACTCATCCAGAAGTCTTTTAAAAGACCCCAGCGAGTTCGCCTCCACCACCACTGACGGCAGCCGATTCCATTCACTCACCACCCTCTGAGTGAAAAACTTACCCCTAACATCACTTCTGAACCTCCCTCCTTGCACCTTAAATCTGTGTCCTCTCGTAGCAACCATCTCAACCTGGGGAAATAGCCTCTGAGAGTCCACCCTATCTATTCCTCTCAACATTTTGTAAACTTCTATCAGATCGCCTCTCAACCTTCGTCTCTCCAGGGAAAAGAGTCCCAGCTCCCTCAACCTAACTTCATAAGGCATGCCTCCCAGTCCAGGCAACATCCTTGTAAATCTCCTCTGCACCCTTTCAATAGCTTCTACATCTTTCCTATAGTGAGGCGACCAGAACTGCGCACAATACTCCAAATGAGGCCTGACAAGGGTCTTATAAAGTTGCAGCATTACCTCCCGACTCCTAAACTCAATCCCTCGATTAATGAAGGCCAGTACACCATACGCCTTCTTGACCACCTCCTCCACCTGCGAGGCCGATTTAAGAGTCCTGTGGACCCGGACCCCAAGATCCTTCTGCTCCTCAACACTACTCAGACTTCTGCCCTTGATAGTGTACTCGTTCATCCCATTGGTTCTGCCAAAATGGACGACTACACATTTATCCGCGTTGAAGTCCATCTGCCACTTCTCCGCCCAGTCCTGCATCCTATCTATGTCCTGCTGCAACTTTTGCCATCCTTCCAGATCATCCACAACACCACCGACCTTCGTGTCATCAGCGAACTTACTTACCCATCCCTCCACTTCCTCATCCAGGTCATTTATGAAAATGACAAACAACAAGGGTCCCAGAACAGATCCTTGAGGCACTCCGCTGGTGACTGACCTCCATTCAGAAAAAGCCCCATCCACAACCACTCTCTGCCTTCTGCAGGCAAGCCAGTTCTGGATCCACAAGGCCAAAGGCCCTTGGATCCCATGCCCTCTCACCTTCTCAAGAAGTCTTGCATGGGGGACCTTATCAAACGCCTTGCTGAAGTCCATGTACACTACGTCCACGGCACTTCCTTCGTCAATGTGTTCAGTCACATTATCGAAGAACTCAACTAGGCTTGTAAGGCACGACCTGCCCTTGACAAATCCATGCTGACTATTCCTGATCATGTCAAACCTCTCCAAATGTTCGTAAATCTTGTCCCTCAGAAGCCTCTCCATCAGCTTACCAACCACTGAGGTCAGACTCACCGGTCGGTAATTTCCCGGGCTATCTCTGTTCCCTTTCTTAAAAATAGGAACTACATCTGCAATCCTCCAATCCTCTGGAACCTCTCCCGTCTCCATTGACGACGCAAAGATCATCGCCAGGGGCTCTGCAATCTCTTCCCTCGCCTCCCACAGTATCCTGGGGTACATCCCATCTGGTCCCGGCGACTTATCTACCTTGATAGAATTCAAAAGTTCCAACACATCCTCCTCCTTAATATTCACGTACTCAATCCTTTCCATCTGCTGCAAATCCATAACAAAATCTCCCAGATCGGCTTCCACTGTGAATACTGAGGCGAAGTACTCGTTAAGCACCTCCGCCATTTCTTCTGGTTCCGCACAAACCTTTCCCCCCTCACCTTTTATAGGTCCTATCCCTTCTCTTCTTATCCTTTTACCTTTCACATATTTATAGAAGGCCTTGGGATTCTCCTTAATCTTACCCACCAAGGTCTTCTCATGACCCCTTCTGGCTCTCCTAATTTCCCTTTTAAGTTCCCTCCTACAGTCCTTATACTCCTCAAGATCTTTAACATCTCCTAATTCCCTGAACCTCTTGTACACCTTCCTTTTCTTCCTGACTAGGTTCAACACATCCTTTGTGCACCACGGTTCCCTCGACCCACCAAAACCCCCTCGTCTCATCGGAACGTTGTCATTCAGAGCTCCAGACACACATTCCTTGAATATCTGCCACCTCCCTTCGGTACTTTTCCCTAAGAACGCCTCCTTCCAGTTTATTTGTCCAAGTAACTTCCTGACTTCTTCGTATCTCCCCTTACCCCAGACAAACACCTTCCTAGCCTGCCTGATCCTATCTCGTTCCAACGCAATTGTGAAGGAGATAGAATTATGGTCACCATATCCAAGATGCTCTCCTACCGAAAGATCCATCACCTGCCCTGGTTCATTCGCCAGTACCAGGTCAAGTACAGCCTCTCCCCTCGTAGGCTTGTCCACATACTGCGTCAGGAAACCCTCCTGAACACACCTAACAAACTCCTCCCCATCTATACCCCTTACCTTAGGGATATTCCAGTCGATGTTTGGGAAATTGAAGTCTCCCATCACGACAACTCTGTTATTAAAACATCTCTCCAGAATCTGTTTGGCCGGAATAATGTGGAGGGGAGTTATACGATAAAAGGTAGAACTATCCGGAGTATAGATACGCAGAGAGACCTGGGGGTGCAAGTGCACAAGTCCCTGAAGGTGTCGGTGCAGGTGCAGAATGTGATGAGGAAAGCGTATGGTATGTTAGCCTTCATAGGAAGAGGTATAGAATATAAGAGTAGGAGTGTGATGTTGCAGTTGTATAGAACGTTGGTTAGGCCTCACTTGGAGTACTGCGTCCAGTTCTGGTCGCCGTACTACCGGAAGGATGTAGAGATCCTGGAGAGAGTGCAGAGGAGATTTACCAGGATGCTGCCTGGTATGGAAGGGCTGTCTTACGAGGAAAGATTGAACGAACTTGGGCTGTTTTCCCTTGAGAGACGTCGGCTGAGGGGGGATCTAATAGAGGTTTATAAGATTATGAAGGGGATAGATAGAGTAAATGGTGGTAAGCTTTTTCCGCTATTAGAAATGGATAGAACGAGGGGTCACGGGCTTAGGGTGAGGGGGGCTAGGTATAAGACAAATATTAGAGGGCAGTTTTTCATGCAAAGGGTAGTGGGGGTGTGGAATGCACTGCCGAGTAAGGTGGTGGAAGCAGGCACGCTAGGGTTGTTTAAGAGTCACTTAGACAGCCATATGAGCGGGCTACATATAGGGGGATATAGTAGGCCTTACTAAACATTGTAGGCTTGGGAATATGTTTTGCCTCAGGGATGTTACAGTCTTTGCCTGTTTAATAATGAATTTTTTTGTCTCCACAGGCATTTAAGTCCAGCAAGGGGCATGCATGCGGCAGGTTGTAGTGGGTTGCTCTTGGACATTGCTTCGGGAGTTGCCTATTGCTTCATGTCGTTAGTGTGCTTAAACTGGACCATCTCGAGGGCAACATGACAGCTCAGAGACTATCTCTGTTGCTGTGCGGACACATGGATTTGGGCCTGTGTCTGTGGGAGTTTGCACGTTCTCCCCGTGGTTGCGTGGGTTTCCTCCGGGTGCTCCGGTTTCCTCCCACATCCCCAAAGATGTGCTTTTAGGCTGATTGATTGGGTACTAAATTGTCCCTAAATTGGACCTCCCTGATCCTCGCACATTAGGCGTAGACTAAAATCATGAATAGGTCACTGAGACAGTGGGACGGCGGCGCGGGCTCGTTGGGCCGAAGGGCCTGTTTCCCGTGCTGTGTTGTTCTTTGTTCTTAACCACACCCTCTACCTGTAAAGCTGATTTGAGCGTCTTATGAACCCAGATCCCAAGATCCTTCTGATCTTCCACACTGCTAAGAGTCTTACCCTTAATATTATATTCCGTCATCCCATTTGACCTGCCAAAATGAACCACCACACACTTGACTGGGTTGAAGTCCAGCTGCCACTTCTCCGCCCAGTCTTGCATCCTATCAATGTCTTGTTGCAACTTCTGACATCCCTCCAAACTATCCACAACACCTCCAACCTTTGTGTCATCGGAAAACTTACTAACCCATCCCTCCACTTCCTCATCCAGGTCATTTATAAAAATCACAAACAGCAAGGTCCTAGAACAGATCTCTGGGGCACTCCACTGATGACTGACCTCCATGCAGAAAAAGACCCATCTACAACCACTCTCTGCCTTCCGTGGGCAAGCCAGTTCTGGATCCACAAAGCAATGTCCTCTTGGATCCCATGCCCCCTCACTTTCTCAATAAGCCTTGCATGGGGGACCTTATCGAACGCCTTGCTGAAGTCCATATAAACCACATCTATCACTCTTTCTTCATCAATATGTTTAGTCACATCTTCAAAAAACTCAACCAGGCTCATAAGGCATGATCTGCCTTTGACAAAGCCGTGCTTTTTTTGATCATACTATACTCCAAATATTCATAAATCCTGTCTCTCAGGCTCTTCTCCATCAACTTACCAATCACTGAGGTTAGACTCACCGGTCAATAATTTCCTGGACCATCTCTTCTCCCTTTCTTGAACATAGGAACCACATCCGCAATCATCCGGAACCTCTCCCATCTCCATTGATAATGCAAAGATCATCGCCAGAGGCTCAGCAATCTCTTCCCGCGCCTTCCACAGTAACCTGGGGTACATCACATCCGGTCCTGGTGACTTATCAATCTTGATGCTTTTCAAAAGCTCCAATACATCCTCTTTCTTAACGTCAACACACTCAAGCTTTTCAGTCCACTGCGAGTCTGCACTACAACCACCAAGACCCTTTTTCACCGTGAATACTGAAGTGAAGTATTTAGTGAGCACCTTTGCTATTTCTACCAGTTCTATACAAACTTTCGTCACATTTGATAGGTCCTATTCCCTCACATCTCATCCTTTTGCTCTTCACATACTTGTAGAACGCCCTGGGGGTTTTCCTTAATCTTACCTGCCAAGGCCTTCTGACTCTCCTAATTTCCTTAAGTTCCTTCCTGCAAATCGTATACTCCTCTAAATCCCTAACATTACCTAGCTCCCTGAACCTTTTGTATGCTTTTCTTTTCTTCTTGACTAAATTCATTACAACTTTTGTGCACCACGGTTCCTGTAACCGACCAAAACTTCCCCGTCTCATCGGAATGTTGTCGTGCAGAATTCCAGTCAAACATTCCTTGAAAATCTGCCACATTACTACTGTACATTTCCCTGAGAAAAGTTCCTTCCAATTTATGCCTCTAATTTCCTGCCTAATGGCTTCATACTTCCCCTTACTCCAGATAAACATTCTCCTAGCTTGTCTGATCCTATCCCTTTCCAATGCTAGTGTAAAGGAGATAGAATTATGATCACTATCCCCAAAATGCTCTGAGAGATCCGACACTTGTCCAGGTTCATTACCTAATACCAAATCAAGTATAGCCTCTCCTCATCGGCTTATCCACATACTGTGTCAGGAAACCCTCCTGAACACACTTAACAAACTCCTCCCCATCTAAACCCCTTACCCTAGGGAGATTCCAATCGATATTTGGGAAATTAAAATCTCCTATCATGACAACTCTGTTATTATTACATCTCGTGATGTGGAGATGCCGGCGTTGGAATGCGGTAAACACAGTAAGAAGTCTGACAACACCAGGTTTAAGTCCAACAGGTTTATTTGATAGTAAACTCACAAGCTTTCGAGGTTTCACAGATTGGGGGATTGAGTATAAAAGTAGGGAGGTCTTGCTGCAACTGTACAGGGCACTGGTGAGGCTGCAGCTGGAGTACTGTGTACAGTTTTGGTTGCTGCGCTTGCGCAAGGATATTTTGGCCTTGGAGGGAGTGCAGAGGAGGTTCACTAGGCTGATACTGGAGTTGAGGGGGTTGAGCTATGAGGAGAGGCTGAATAGACTAGGCTTGTACTCGTTAGAGTTTAGAAGGATGAGGGGGGATCTCATTGAGACGTATCAGATGATGAAAGGGATGGATGGGGTAGAGGTGGAGAGGTTGTTCCCACTCAGAAAGGACAGCAGGACTAGAGGGCACAGCCTCAAGTTAAGAGGGGGGCAGTTTAGAACAGAGTTGAGGAGGAACTTCTTCACTCAAAGGGTGGTGAATCTCTGGAATTCTCTGCCCGTTGAAGTGGTGGAGGCTACCTTGCTAAATAGATTTAAGACGCGGGTAGATAGGTTTTTGGTAGGCAAGGGGATTAAGGGGTATGGGGAGAAAGCAGGAAAATGGAACTGAGCCACTTCAGATCGGCCATGATCTTATTGAATGGCGGGGCAGGCTCGAAGGGCTAGATGGCCTACTCCTGCTCCTATTTCTTATGTTCTTATGCTTGCCTCTTCGTCAGGTGAATAGAGAGTTCTGGCCTCAGACAGAGCATATAACAGCACAGACAGTTTACAGATTACTGATTAGAATGCAAGTCTTTACAACTAACCCGCTATTCAAGTCTTAACGAGGCTGACGTGAGTGGAAAGAGCATTATGTCTCCAATACACATCTCTTTAACCTGTGCATAATACTCTTTCCACTCACATTGTCGGCCTCATTAAGACCGACAACCAATTTATTTGATAGTAAACTCACAAGCTTTCGAGGTTTGTCTCTTCGTCAGGTGAATGGAGAGTTCACCACATCACATTCCCAAGTAGCAATCCACGCTCTAAGCTCATCCACGTTGTTAACAACACTTCTAGCATTAAAATAGACACATCTCAAATCTTCAGCCTGAGCGCTCCCCTTCTCCATCGCCCGTCTATCCTCCCTCTCACACTGTCGACAATCCCTCTCTATTTGTGAGCTAACCTTCTCTCTCCCAGTCACTTCATTTTGATTCCCTCCCCCCCAACCATTCTAGTTTAAAGTCTCCCCAGTAGCCTTAGCTAAGCGAGTGTATGATTTGATTGGGGGAAATAGGTATATGCTCTAATTGGTGAAAAATGAGTGTTTGCTTTAACTGCGGGTGAGTGTGCGTATGCTGTGGTAAGTGACCTTATGCTTTAATTGGGGGTAAGTGAGTGTTTGCTTTAACTAGGGCTAAGTACGCGCATGCTATGGTAAGTAAGTGACTGTATGCTTTAACTGGGGGTAAGTGAGTGTATGCTTTGACTGGGAGAAAGTGATGTTTTAACAGTGGAAGTGAGCGTATGCTTGCATACTGTCATTTTAGTCATAGATTGAATTCAGCACAAGCTGGTTAAAGTGACTGTGTTCCATCTCTTATTGTGATTCCTGCATGAAATGGATGGTTGGAGCCCAGATTCATTTGAGCACAAGCCCATACATACTTCACACTGTATCTCAGGTACATGTGACAATAATAAATCAAATCAAAATCAAACAAATCAGGCCATAGTCCGGCACAACACTGTGATCTCTGAGTTGAAAATTTGATTATTTCAATGTGGCAAAGTCAGGAACTCTTTGAAGTTGGGGGTTAACGAACATTACTAATGAAAGGATGAGGGAGCTTTCTTCTGCAATCTAGTTCTTTGAGAAAGTGACCAAAGACGTGGATGAGGGTAAAGCAGTTGATGTGGTATATATGGATTTCAGTAAAGCGTTTGATAAGGTTCCCCACGATAAGCTGTTGCAGAAGATATGGAGGCATGGGATTGAGGGTGATTTAGCAGTTTGGATCAGAAATTGGCTAGCTGTAAGAAGACAGAGGGTGGTGGATGATGGGAAATGTTCATCTTGGAGTTCAGTTACTAGTGGTGTACCGCAAGGATCTGTTTTGGGGCCATTGCTGTTTTGTCATTTTTATAAATGACCTGGACGAGGGCGTAGAAGAATGGGTTAGTAAATTTGCTGATGGCACTAAAGTCGGTGGAGTTGTGGACAGTGCGGAAGGATGTTGCAGGTTACAGCAGGATATAGATAAGCTGCAGAGCAGGACTGATGGGTGGCAAATAGAGTTTAACGCGGAAAAGTGTGAAGTGATTCATTTTGGAAGGAGTAACAGGAATACATAGTACTGGGCTAATGGTAAGATACTTGGTAGTGTGGATGAACAGAGGGATCTTGGTGTCAATGTGCATAGATCCCTGAAAGTTGGCACCCAGGTTGACAGGGTTGTTAAGAAGGCGCACGGTGTGTTAGCTTTTATTGGTAGAGGGATTGAGTTTTGGAGCCGTGAGCTCATGCTGCGGCCGCACTTGGAGTATTGCGTACAGTTCTGGTCGCCGCATTATAGGAAGGATGTGGAAAGCATTGGAAAGGGTGCAGAGGAGACTTACCAGGATGTTGCCTGGTATAGTGGGGAGGTCTTATGAGGAAAGGCTGAGGGCAGCATAGTAGCAGTGGTTAGCACCTCCGCTTCACAGCTCTCCGGTTTCCTCCCACAGTCCAAAGATGTGCGGGTTAGGTTGATTGGTTATGCTAAGAAATTGCCCCTTCATGTCTAGGGATGTTTAGGTTAGAGGGATTAGTGGGTAAAATATGTAGGGATATTAGAGTAGAGCCTGGGTGGGATTGTGTTCGGAGCAGACTCGATTGGGCCGAAGGCCCTCTTTCTGCACTGTAGTGTTCTACGATTCTATGACTTGAGGCTGTTTTCGTTAGAGAGAAGAAGGTTAACAGATGACTTAATAGAGGCACATAAAAGGATCAGAGGATTAGATAGGGTGGATAGTGAGAGCCTTTTTCCTCGGATGGAGATAGCTACCATGAGGAGACATAGCTTTAAATTGAGGGGTGATAGATAGATGACAGGGGTAGGTTCTTTACTCAGAGGGTAGTAAGGGCGTGGAATGACCTGCCTGCAACCGTAGTGGACTCACCAACGTTAAGGGCATTTAAATGGTCATTGAATAAACATACGGATGATATTGGAATAGTGTAGGTTAGATGGGCTTTAGATTGGTTTCACAGGTCGGTGCAACATCCAGAGCCGAAGGGCCTGCACTGCGCTGTAATGTTCTAATTAAAGTTTAAAATTTATTTATTAGTCACAAGTAAAGCTTACATTAACACTGTAATGAAGTTACTGTGAAATTCCCCTTGTCGCCACGCTCCGGTGCCTATTCGAGTCAATGCACCTAACCAGTATGTCTTACAGGCTGTGGGAAAAAACTGGAGCACCCGGAGGAAACCTACGCAGACACAGGGAGAACATGCAAACTCCGCTCAGACAGTAACCCAAAACCAGGAGTCAAACTCAGGTCCCTGGCACTGCAAGGCAGCAGTGCTAACCACTATGCCACCCTGTACACTTGGTGCTGTGTATACTAAGTGGATAAGCATCCCAATCTAATTTTTATTTATTTATAAGAAATCTCAAATTTCAATGCATTTTATTTTCCCTCGAAGATAACTTAAAGGAGCCATTTTGAATGGTAAAATTTGAGAGATTTATATCCCATCTTTCAGAGCCGCTGGAAAAGAACACCACAAATTCACAAAATCAAATTAAGTTACGGAGCAGAAATGTGTCAGTTAGTTGAAGACTGCGCCAGTGTTTTTATTTAAACTGCAACATGTACCCAATCTAATTCTGCTCATTGCCAGCCTTCAAATAACATTCCTCTTTCCAAGAAACTATCTAATTCTGTTTAAAAATAGTCATTGGCTCAGCTTCAGAAATTGATTATGGTAGAAAATTCCACACCCTAACCACCTACTGTATCAAGCTTTTCTTTAAGAAACCTCTCCTTCAGTGCTGTTGGTGATTATTTTAAACTTGGTTCTCGATTAAAAAAAGGCATCACCATTAGGCTTATAATACTTGATAACCTTGGAAACAAGGTTACCCCTCAAATGTATTTGGCTTTAATGTGAAAGGCCTTAACTTTTCACTAGAATTATCACTGAATGCCAAATGGGCATGCTGGGGGTGTGCTTTACATGCCAGGATTGGTCAGGGGTAGACATACTACTGTTAATCATAGTGGCGTGATGTATGCTATACGACCTTTCTTTATAAAGAGACGTCTTTATAAAAGTGCCAGGGGACAAGTTACTGTTAGAAACAAAGGCAGCAAGTCGACAAAGTAGGAGACAACCAACTGCAGCTGCAAGTGTTATCAACGTCAATCTGCTATGACAGACTTCCTCTGCAACATCTGGCTCCTACATCAATGGTGCCCACATCTTCATCCTTCCCCCACAGAGATACCACACACACTTCCACCTCATTGAAACCTCAAAACTTTACCGAAAATGATTTTGGTGTCACCTTTATTTTATTCTGTTTACATTTTCTTTCAAGTTTAAAAGTTTATTTATTAGTGTCACAGTTAGGTTTAAATTAACACTGCAATGAAGTTAGTTAAAATCTCCTAATCACTACACACCGAGAACTGTTCGGGTGCACTGAGGGAGAATTTAGCATGGTCAATGTATCCATCCAGCACATCTTTTGGACTGTGGGAGGGAACTGAAGCACCCAGAGGAAATCCACGCAGACACAGGGAGAACGTGCAGACTCCGCAGTGACCCAAACCAGCAATTGAACCCAGATTCCTGGCGCTGAGACAGCTGTGCAAACCACTGTGCCACCCTGAGGCCTTTGAATTTATCCCTCAATTTGTTGATTTAGTTCATCTGATGCCTAAAAGTACACTTGGTGCTTCTCATCACACTGTTTCCACCTCAGTTAACTGAGAGCATTCCTGGGTCTGACCCGATAATGAGGGGAACAGACTGCGTCAGGGAGAAACATCGTGGATCTGAAATGGCCCTTGTCTCATGGCAATTAGATTGTGAGATGGACTTGCTGCAGATGTTACCCTTGAGGCACATGTTCAATCGACCAAATATGCAAGCATTTGAGGGAACTGCCAGGAGAGCATGCATAAGCTTTCATTCTTAAAGAGTGAATGTCTTCATGTTCTGTCACCAACAGTAGCTCTGCATGGTCACAGATCATGGAGAAACAGATTTAAGTCTGAGACTCAACAACTCAGTGACAGTTTCCACCCTAGAGGTCCATACCCTCCATGTTGTTCTCTGTCCCATTGAGTATGCAGCTGGTGGACCCCAACTGAGTTGCCATCTACAGTACGTTGTCCAATTCATCGTCCGTCGCTTTCCCTTTTCTGGCATTTAAAAATTCATTCATGAGCTGTTCAGCTTAGGGGCAATACATCTGGACTCCTTTTGCCACAAGGTATGTCTTCTCCCCTGTCTCTCACATTACAACAGGGGTTAGTACAGAAGAAGTGTAAAATCTCTGGGCTGGTGCAAAAGAGGGATGGAATAATTAAGAATGCATGCTGCAGAAAGTCAGCACTGCTGAGGAACCGGCTTAACCAGTCATCTGAGTAAAGTTCACATAACACATTGCTGAGAGTCACAACATAATTCTGAGATACGGGAGTGGATTGAGAGATCCTGGCTTCACAGCACCAGTGCTGCTGCCATATAAGTTGACCTCCCCCTCTAATGCAAGGTCAACTCAAAACAACTAATAGAACTCAGGCAATTGCACAGGAATCATCACAAATCAGTACATCAGGCACCAAACATAGCGTCCCTACAGTGCAGGAGACCGCCATTTGGCCCACTGAGTCTGCACCAACAACAATCCAACCCAGGCCTGATCCCCATAACCCCATGCATTTACCTAACTAGTCCCTCTTTAACGAAGTAGTAATTTAGCATGGCCAATCCACCTAACCTGCACATCTTTGGACTGTGGGAGGAAAACAGAGCATCCAGAGGAAATCCACACAGACACAGGGGAAAATGTAACTCCATACAGTGACCCAAGCCGGGAAGCGAACCTGAGTCCTGGCGCTGTGAGGCAGCAGTGCTAACCACTGTGCCACCATGCCCACCCTCCCACTCAACCATTGCTGCTGTTGTTGAAAAGTCAGGTAATGGGCAGTTTATTTACAACTAGTTACCACTCTGGCTGACAAGCAACGCACTTCAAAAATAGAATGTTTTGCAATACCGCATAGATATAAAAAAAAATATAATTCCGAGATCATTCCTATAACATAAAAGGTAGAAGAAACAGTACTTTCACACGGTCTCTAATTTCATCTTCAATAGTCATACGTGCCTAGGTTCCCAACATTTTCTCATATTTGGCAAGTGGTTCTTCCCCTCCCCCATGTTTTGCCAAAGTTCTCTCAACTGGCTGAAATTGTCTAAAAATAAAAAACGCACAAGCTCTCAAAAAACTACGACACAGGAGGATTGCCTGTGTTCCACACAGGGGAGGCTGATGGCAGAGCAGCAAAATTCAGACAGTATATTTATTTTATTTCAGTGCGATTTATCAAGGAGAAAACTGTGAAACTGCACTTGCTAATCTTTCTAAAAGTCAAATTGGGAACATGCTGGTGGGGATGCATCCTTGAGTTTCAACTAAAGCATTCAGTGCAGCATATTATCACTCCACAGCTAAATGAAGACTTCTAGGGGAAGATCAGGGTATAAAAAGCATGCAAACTGACTTTCAAGAAGTGAGGGAAGATTGACTGCAAGTGGCCAGTGTATGGTGTAGACTATTTTGATTTAGCTTATTCTTTCCTTACCTAGTAAGGTCATTGGATGGAATTTTCCAGCCCTGCTTGCCCCAAGATCGGAAAATAATGCCCAAGGTAAATGGACCTTTGCATGGTCTATATCCCAGCCACTACGATTCCCAAGGCGGGCGGGACAAGAAAATTCCATCCATTAAGTTTCTTCCTGCACTGAGGGATTCTGGAACTGACTTTAACCCTGATCACTTAGAAATCTCTATCATAGAATCCCTACAATGCAGAAGGGGCCATTCAGCCCATTGAGTCTACACCTACTACAATGCCACCCAGCTCCTATCCCCATAACCCTATTAACCCTCCAACCTCCTCACACTAAGGGGCAATTTAGCATGGCCAATCAACCTAAACAGCACATCTTCCCTCCAGTCATCCAGAGGTGTACTTCTTGAGGCTCTCCAGCTGATCAAAAAGCAGCTGACCTCCTACAGGAGCATGCCAATGTCAGTAAATCTAAAGGCTTTCTATCCTGCTGCATCTCACCTACTCGTGCTTTCCCACCTGTGGTGGAGCTTTTCAATTGGTATGGAAAACTCAGAGCAGCTGTTCTTTGCTACGCCCTAACACCAAAGGAGCTGAGAGATATTTCCACTATCCACAGCTCATTTACATCATGCAAATCACCGTTTTGGAAACAAGATTAGTCAGGCTGACAGCTTACAACCTAGGACTGTGTTCTGTAAAAAGAAAGAAAACTGCAATGAGCTAAGTTTGGAACTTGACGACATAAGGAACAAACCAAGTTAAAGCACAAAGTGAGTGATAAACATGCAATGCACTATGTAGTGCAGCTAAAATGGAGTAGGCAGGGCAGGGCGAATAGGAAGAAGGGGAAAACAAGTACACAAAGATTGGCTACTAATCCTTTTCCTGGGATTTGGGGAAATATCAAATGAAAAATTCATTAGAAGGCACAGTCCATTGTACCAACTTAACTGTGTATTTAATACATTGAGTCAAATTTTACTTTGCAATGCATATTCTTGCTCAGATAATTTATACTGAGCAAAACAAATTGCATGTGGGATTCAAATTGCTGGCCATCAAATGTCAAGTCAAATGCTCCACTCCACTTTTGCTAGTTGTGCAATAAGATTAAAAATTTATTTTTAGAAATAGGCTGGGTATAAACGTTCAGCCTTCCTTTCATGGGGATCGTGGCATAGGAATCTTGAGCCTAGCGAGTGTGTTCCAATTGTTCTTCATCTCAGCTGCTGGTATCATGCATTAGTGGAGCCATTTGTTCCATTTACAACAAATGCCCAACTCGAAGGAATTTTTTTGGATTTTAGAATTTCTGGGTAGAAATCCCATTACACTTCAGGGAACACAGCAAGTCACAAGCATTTAGGTTCCGTTTATTTTATTTGTTTCTTTTTGGATTTTTTTTAAGGGGGAGGGAAGAGGGTGAGAACCAATAATACAGAAACTTAGTATCTAAATTGGTAAATGCAAATAAATTTCCAGAAATAATTCTACATGCTATATTCTGAACCTATGGAAATCATGCTGACTTGAGAAATTACAAATGTAATAAAAATGTACAATAAAAATAGATGAAAATTCAACATTCATCTTATTGTCTATAGTTTTAACTTTTACAGTAATGTTTGTAATTCAGTTATTTCCATGCAGAGAATTCTAATCTTAAATTTTAACAAATTAAACACAGAATTTAAGACTTCTTGGAGCATTTCCAAGATCAGCTTTGAAATAAATTCTTAAGGTGTATTTAGTGGGAGGTCAAGCATCACTAAAATGTACCAATTCCTATATATATAGTGGATGCTTTTTTCAAAACAAGCCAATTCTAAAGGCAGGAAATTGGGGAAAGCATTAGGACAAGGTGGTTTTCATTTCGTACAATTAACCATAGTGCTAAACACAAAGTTAGCTTCAAAATGCCCCAAATTTGTTTTTTTAAAGTCACAATGAAACTATAAAATTAAAATAAATACAGAAAAAATCTTACATCTGCTAAAATAAATAATGTATCTGAACACTTTACTATGGAAAATGCATACCAGGAAGTTACAAGTACTGACAGCTTTTCAAACAGGGAACAACTGCAAGTACAGTGATGCTGGCTAAATTCACGTGCATGCTGTGAAGCACTGTAGGTGGCTCAAGGTCAGCCACACATTGCCGTTACCTTGAGGTAGATAACACATGCGTACCATGTTCTGCATTCATTTGCTGGTTTTTGCTGGCATCACATGTTTTAAGAAACATTTAAGCTATCAGAAAATGTCTAATATACTGCTGGGGAAAAACAAATGCACTTTACTGCTTGGACTTTAAACACTTTTAATTTGTTTTCAAATGAATTTAAAAAAATCTCATGCAAGTATATTTCAATTGTGTATTTGTCAAAATGGAAACTGCTCCATTTGAAAAGCAAGTAGACTGTGCTTGGTGCTCTTTTTCCCCATTTCACCAATAAAATATGTCCACTTGGCTTAGTGCATTTTCTCACCACCGTTTCATTGTCACAATTTTCTGCATTAGTCATTTTTTTTTGCAATGTACATTATTTTAAACTGTGTGCAAATGACATAAGTTTACAAAAATTAAAATGCAATGTCAAAATAATTTGACTTGTAAAAATGGTAAACCATTCAAACCAAAAGGAGCAAATGTTGAAATTACAAAAATAAGATTCCAGACTTAAGAAAACAAGACAAATGCACATAGTAAAGTATACAAAACAAGTGTCTGCTGAGTGTTCTATTCAGTTCAAATGTTTCAAGATGCTACTATATGTCTTAGGCGGAATCTGAGGAGACAGTTTTGCAGCTGCAGGTGCTAAAGTGGTCTGAATCGCTCTAGATTTCAGTGGTGAACTGACAGGATTGTCAAATTGGGAAATACTGATGGAATCCAACTGCTTACTGAATGGGATCTCCCCATTCCTACTCACCTCTTTCACACTTTCTTCACTAATTCTTTCCCCCAGTTTCCTGTCACTCGCCGGCTCAGGTTCTGCTGTTTCTACATCGTCTTTTTTGTTGAATAATCTGTCTAAGTAACTAGTGAATGTACTTTTTTCTAGCTGCTCATCCTTTCTGTTGTCCCAACAAGCTTCTTCATCTAGGTGAATTAGAAAGCTTTCGTCCCCACCATCGCTTCCATCAATTGCAAGTGGGCATTCCCACGGATTCTGACTTCGATACTCTAATTGAGCCAAATTGGCCATCCCCTTCTCTTCCTTCTCCTGACTGACAGACTTGCAATTTGACATTGAACTTTTCAGGTCCAACTGTGACACCGAACTGTTCAAGTCATTCAGCTTGTCTATATCACAAGACTCTGGCTGCAAACTAAGCTTGATGGTATTCGCCATGAAAGAATCAAAGTCAAACCCCCGAATCTTCTCTTTGTCCTTCTCAACAATCTGGTGGGTTGCTTCTACCAGAGCCAACTGTGCTTTCACCAGTCCATTCTTCTCACACTTCGATTTGCCTTTTTTATCTGGCTTCTCTCTGCTCTGCTCTTTCCAGTTAGATATATCTATAATAAGTTTGGGCTCATAGTAATGGTTCACTTCACTCTCCCTCCACACCAAGTTATCCAAGAAAGATGGTGACCCCACTTTATAATTACAGGTATGGCCACATTCCAGATCACAGTATTTGTTTTCATGGTGATCTGGATGTGGCCAAGAATGTTCAGTGGAAAAGTTCAAGTCAAATGCAGGATCCTCCAAATACTTTTCACGTTCTCCATCTAAATACTTGCGAGGGTCCACTTGTACCTCATCTTCTTCAGTCATGTCAGACATTGCTCGTGGATCACGTTGAACATCATCTGCCTCAAAGTTACTGTGCAAAGGCCAGTCATGGTCTGACAATTCGCTTTCATGGTATCTGAAACAAACAATTTAAGCAATGGGAAAATCTGGATATCATAGAAACCCTACAGGACAGGAGGCGGCCATTAGGTCCATTGAGCCTGCACTGACAACAATCCCACCCAGGCCAGCTCCCTGTAACTCCATGTACGTACCCTGCTAATCCCCTGACACTAAGGGGCAACATAGCATGGCCAATCAACTTAACCTGCACATCTTTGGACTGCAGGAGGAAACCAAAGCATCCAGAGGAAATTTATGCAAACACAGGGAGAATGTGCAAACTCCACTCAGTCTCCCAAGGCCGGAATTGAACCCGGGTCCCTGGAGCTGAGAGGCACCACTGTGCCACCCCAAACTGGCATAATGCCCACAGCTTGAACGATTCCAAAATTGAAATATCACCTTGCCGAAATACTACAAACCATTTTGATGTACAGCAAGTAATTCACTAGCATACATTTGATCTTTTGTTCTCTAATCAAAAACACAAGCAAGTCACTTAGGGAGGTAACTTCATCTTTGGGTCTAACTCTCCCTGGACTGAAGGAACAAAGTGTTCTTTTTTGATACCTGTCAAAATTAGGAAGTCTCAATTCAGCTGAACTCAGAACTAGCTGTCCAAGATTTAACACTAGTTGATCAATTTTGAAGAACACATTTAATTCCACAGGAGCAGTGAGCTGAGGCAATTGTGTTATCACAGTGAAGTAGAGGGAGGATCTTTATGCCATCTTAAAACAGTACAAATCTACCATGTACTAAATCCACATTACACATGACAAAAACAAACTTAATTACCAAGGTATGCAACTCGCTGGCATAAAGACAATATGCAGACGTATTGGTCTTTAGAATTCTTGTCTCCTGTGAGCAATGGAGGCCATGTCACGAAATATAGTCCAGGCTGGGTTAGATAGGTTTTGAATTCATAAGGGAATCAAGGGTTACAGGCAGGAGGGTGGAGTGCACTATCAGATAAGCCATGATTGTACTGAATGCAGTAGGCACAAGGGGCTGAGTGGCCACCTCCTGCTCCTATATTATGTTCCATAAACATAAAAGGAGGGGCAAATACTTTATAATATTGCGCAAAGGTTACACTGTGCAACAATGCACTCTAAAAATGTAAATGGAACAATCCTCTAAAATAAATCTCCAGACGATAAAGCTACTCCTTTCAGTTATGCCCAAAAGTAACTCCCTTTTGCTATAATTATTAAATTTGATTTAAGCAAAATTTGAGCAACAATATTCTACCCAGCAGAAAGTAAACAAAGTTCTTAGAAGTGAATTAGGAATTGTATTACCTGTCCCAGTTGTAAATGTGGCTGTGACTCTCATCCATTAGCAAAATATCATCAACTTCATCCTCAATGTGAAAGGGGTGGGTAGATGTTGGCTCATCCAAAGGGAAGGAATAAATACTCATATATGGATGCGCCAAAGCTTCAGCTGCTGTCAGTCTGTCCATTGGACTGAAGGTCAAAATTTGTTCCAGAAAATCCAATGCTAAGTTCAAAAAGAGAAATACATTATTAACAGAACCTCAGCTTTCCCTTTCACATAGTCTTCAATTCCTCAAGTGACTTCTTGTATCTGAACATCAACAGTTAATTAATTGCAAGGTCAATAATTCCTAACGCAAAGAGAGAGGAAGGCAATCTGTCCCTGAACTCTACGAATCTCACTCAAAATCGATGTTACAATGCAGGGGCCTGGATTTACTCTTCAGGTTTCTCCTCCCTTCTGTTTCTGTCCAGTGGTGCTGCCAAAATTAGGAAACCATCTAGGGGATTACCTTTCCCGGTCATTTAAAAAAAAATGTAATTTGAGATTTAAAAAATGATTACAATCAGGATAAACAAATATCTGAAATAAATTTGAAATTGCTCCAGAATACAAATTCTAGACAAGAAATTACGTGTTATAAGTACCTTCTGCACAGATTCCGGGGAGAAGCTGTGGTAATGGGTTGTGCGGTTCTGTCATGTCATTTTGTATATAAACTGGGATCACACCCAGTAACTCCTGAAGGTCTTCTTCATGGATTACAGGGATGGAATTAAGAATCAACTGCATTTGTTCCAGCTCATGAGCACCTAGACAAAGTTTAAAACAAAAATTGAACATCTGAAGGGATAACATATAAACCATAACATTAATTCCACATTGGGAACATAGAAGCAGGAGTAGGCCATTCAGCCCCTCAAACCTGTTCTGCCATCCAAGGGATTCATAGGTAATCTCCCATGCAATCCCATATCTCTTGATGCCACTAGTATCCTGAAATATATTGATTTTGGTCATAAACGTGCTCACAACTGAGTTTCCTCAGCCCTGGGGAAGAGAATTGAAAGATTCACCACCCTCACAGAGAAGAAATTCCTCATCTCAGTCCTAAATGGTTTCTCCCTTATTCTGACACTTGCGCACCCTGCTTCTTGATGAACACCCTCCCCTTCACCTCACAGGGGCTCAAAGAACAAAGTGATGCATTAAACTCAATACGAGTGCTTAAAATGCTAACACAAGCATTTTGGAGAAATTCCACTGAAATATTGATACATAAATTTATGTTTTATGAGCAAAGTAATTGCTTAGTTTTTTTAAAAAAAAAAGCAGTTTCATGCAGGCTAAATTACTGTACAGTAACACAGTCATGCTAATTCATTTTGCTCTAGTAACACTGACCTGCAAAAAGTGTTTTCCCAGTCAGCATTTCAGCAAAGATGCAGCCAGCAGCCCACATGTCAATAGCTTTGGTGTAGTTGTTAGGAGAGAGGAGGAGACGTGGAGATCTGTACCACTTCGTAACCAATCCTTCTGACAGATAGCCCTGGAAAAGTAAGTTGTATACATTTTCTCTCCAAATGGCCATTGTATGTCAAGTCAACTTATATGCAAAAATAGGAAAATAATCCATGCACACTCCATTTAAATACATTGGCTGGTATACCAATCTTCTGTATTATCCGCTCCTGTAAAATATATTAGTTAAGATATTCAACGCTGGAATTTAAATTTCTGAAGCTTTGGAAACTGCTTATATTTTACAAGAGAATATGGAATCTGATCAGAAACTGTGCATTAATAATTCACTTCCCCACCCACAAACTGTCATTTGTTGGTAATATGCTTGTTATTGGTCTATCATGCAAATATTTAAGAAGTGTTCATTTGCCAGTAAGCATCCCACTTTTACTCACAGTAGTGAATAAAAAAAAGTCAGTGGTGCCAGAGTCTCTTCTGTAAACACTACAATATGAAAAGTGTCATCCAATCCTGAGACATATATATAATGCTTCATCATAAACTGAGCTTAAGAATTCAAATTTTTAGCTACTTTTCTATTTAGGTTCACTTACTAGGTTGTGTGTGAATTCTTGTTACATTCAGGGTCAGTGAACAAAAATGCAAGTGGCCAGAAAGTTAATGCTGGACACCATTCCAATACTATTGCTAATATTTTATAATTCAAATTAAAAAGCAGACAACTTAAAAATAGGCCAGTGAAAGTTGTAAAAGACAATACAGTATTAGCGTTCTATCCTATTGACATTTAAAATTTTACATGGATTTTGGGCAGCACAGTATTTAGCACTGCTGCCTCACAGGGCCAGGGGTCCAGCTTCGTTTCCAGCCTTCAGTGACCATGTGGAGTTTGCACTTTCTCCCTTCGTCTGTGTGGGTTTCCTCCGGGTGCTCCAGTTTCCTCCCAGAGTCCAAAGATGTGCAGGTTAGGTGGATTAGCCATGGTAAAATGAATGGAGTTACGGGTATAGGGCAGGGTTTTTTTTTGTTTTTATTCCAATTCAATCAAATCAAGACAATCCAGAGTCTCAACAAGTCGAGACATTCCCGATCCAAGCTGACAAGACAGGGCTCCCACTTCCTGTCTTGGGCCTGAGTCAGTGCAGACTCAGTGGGCTGAATGGTCTCCTTCTGCACTCTGGGGATTCTATGATACTGTACAAGGAAACTTGTTGTTAAAATCAACTTTAAGTGGACATCTAAAAAAGTACATTTGCACATGCTGACTGCAATTTTAATCAACGCTATTACACAAGTTCTCAACATAAGCCAAAGTTAAATGTGCTTCGCCATGCAACATTAGCATTTTGACAAACGCTGCAGGTTATCTACTGTTTATATGAAATCCACATCGTGTAATACATCTTTCAGACTGTTCGCTTCAAATTCAGCTCATTTGCATATTCCCACTGTGAACTTCCTTCCTAGCTAAGACCTAAAGAATCCAGGGAAATTTGGTTGTTCAGCAATCTACACGTTAATATCTGGGTAGATGCAATAGTTTCCATCCACAAGTCTGAGCTATTGAGAAGGGCAATACTATTCCTCCTCCTCTGGACAGTTTTTAAGACAACTGTAAACACCAACTTTTATCCTGCAAACTGAAAAATTATACTCAAGATATTATGAAGCTATTAGAAATAAAAAGACAACTTAACAGCTTTGCAGCAAGGTTACAGGGGTGTGGGGCAAAGGCTGAAGGAATGTTGGAGGGCAACGTCCCTGCTTCTAATTCAATAATGGAATTTTGTCATTTTTGATAAATTAGCCTTGAAACACAATTATGGAACTATCAAGAAGGTGGACTGATTCATTACTGCATCCCAATCACGCATCATCCACACAACCACTCTACAGTAACATGCTATCAATTGTAGGGATATATACTCAGACCAGAATATGCTTCCCTGTGTTGCCTTCCCTCCCAAATAGCCTAGGCATTTGCATGGAGGGCTCCTGACTCCTGACCTCCACCAGTCTCTTAATCAAACACAAGGTGATGCAAGGAACGACATAGCCAAAGCCTATGAGATTATTCCCAAATTTCTATTTGTTACAGCAGAGATCAGAATCTGACTGCACTGGGGAATCAAATCAGGACACATTGGCTTTAGTACTGAGCACTCATGTGCCAATACTCCACTGGCTGCTATGCCTCCAGACTGCATTAACCACAAATACAGGGTGTTCTTATTTTGGTTCAAATGTAGCTGAATGGCTTTGCTCATAGTACAGACACAACTATTGCTCCAAGCCATACAGCAAAAGATATAATTAAATGAGCATAAAAAACTGCATGTGCTGGAAATCAAATAAAAACAGAAATATCTGAAAAACGCTCAGCAAGTCAAATCAGCAATTGTTGCTTCAAGTGAACGTCAAATGAAAAAAAGGCAGGGCTTGGCTGTGAATAGCAGAATGAGCACTCACCATCCAGGTTCACACATGAAGAATGGCCATTTCAGAACTACTGCAGGGCCACTGCTTGTGGAACCATATCCTGGCACAAATTGCTGCCTTCAGGAGAGGGAGGGAGAGGTCTGGAGAAAACAAAGGGACCCTTGTACGTGGAATGTTTAGGAAACAAAATTAGCCACATGGAAAATTTGTGCATTACCAACATTGAAATGAAAACCTTACTTTTCAGGTGCATATTTAAATAGTAACAGCATATTAAAATCACTACACCTAATTGAATGGTATCAAGTATGCCAGGAAACGCCCAACATTATTTTGAGTTTATCATGCGTGCCAAAAAGCTACTGGCACCTTCAGGAACAAGAGTAATTGAAAACTGGCAATTTAAGAAAATAGATTTCTCAATGAAGCCAGTAAAATATTTGATTAAAATCAGTATACTCAACCAGTGGCTCAATGAGGTTATCTAAAAAGTCAGGAGATGTCTCCCCCAATCTGTGCTGTTAGCTAATCACAGCAGTCAGAATGCTACAATTTTAGAGAAGTGTCCTGATCCCTGGATTGGGCAAAAGTAAATGAAAACGCCATTGTTACCACCCCAGATTGCTATCCTTACTGTGACTGCTGGCAAGCAAGGATCATTGGACTCAACAGGGATCTCTTCACTTCCTACCAAGGCTCAAACCAGTAATGGTCACTCTCAGGATACATCAGTACCCCAGTGCAACAAGCTGGCCAAAGAAAAAGTTAGGAACTATTTAGCATTGTGGATAGCACAATTATTGCTAATGATAGCAATGATATATCACAATGATAGCACAACAGATTGCCCATTTTATAGCAAATTAGTGACTGAAGATATTTCAATGATATGTTTTTGGTTAGACAAGTGTTTAAACAAGTACTGAGCAAGCGCAGCTGCCAAATTAATACCAGAGCCCAAATGACTCTGGGTACGGAGTTCAAAATTAGATGGGCAGCTTTGCATCCAATAATGACTTGTTACATAGGTAAAAATCTGAAGCAAATTAATAGAAATATAAAACTTTCCATTGCAAGAAAGGACACTGGCAGTAAAACCGTTTCTTATGGTGACTAGTATTTAGTATTCCAAACTACTAGAATTAACAATCAATAGGTTAAACTGAAGATCAGATAGACCCACAATGTACAAATCTGCTTTCATTACCATGAATAGGAGCTGTTAATTCTACCTCACAAATACATTTCACAGTACAAATAACAGATGGATGTGGAAAGATTAATTGAACCAACAATGAAATAACCCAGCAACTTTTTTAATTCGCAAAACAGGAAAACTGGTTATATAAGCCAAATACAGTCTAGTGTGAGACTAAGTAAGAATGTAAACAATTTCTCCATCTTTCTCCTCAAAAAAATGCTTCACATAAATTCCAACCAATATAAGTAAATGTAAACCTAGCCTGAATACAGGGGCAAGCTTGCAAAGACCACCATTACATTTGAAACAAATACCCTCCATTATTTGTGGTACTCAAACCACTTGATTAAAAATACAACTATTCTTGCTTCCCTAATATTGTTTGAAGACCTGTCAATCTTTGTTTACAGCAAGGTTATAATATCAAAATTATGAACAGATCTTCCATCTTTTGATTAAAAAAATAGAGGATTTAAAACCATACTCCCAAGGTTACTGCACAAGACCAAAACTACAAAATGAATCCAGCAAAGCTTCAATAACTCCTTGTGCAAAATTAAGTTAGAGAGAAATTAACACAGTTCCTGGGCTCCAGACTTCTTTATGGAATAGGCTCGTAATTGTATACACCAAAAGAAAATCTCAAATTTAACATTGAATCACCAGCAGAAAATGTGATCTCTCTCAAACATCACCCCATGACAACTTCTAAACTGCAAATAGTTATTTATTTTTAATCAAAACTTCAAAAAAAACAGATATATGCAGCTGTAAATCAAACTGAATGCTGGTTTGTGTGTGTGATACTAGTGTTACTTCAGTGTTTGCATTCCATTTTTAATGTTATATCTAGTTTTCAGTGTTCAAGGGAGAAGCAGATTTATTTTTGCAAAGTGGCAGTGGATCAGTAAATGTAAGGACTTAGTTAGGTCTTGATTTATTAGGTCTCATAACAATACCATACTCTGGGTAGCATTAAAAACAGTAAAAAGTCTGACAACACCAGGTTTTAGTCCAACCTATTTATTTGATAATATTCTCACTAGCTTTCGAGGGGACAGCCTCTTCGTCAGGTGAATGGAGAACTCTCCATTCACCTGACGAAGAGGCTGTCCCCTCGAAAGCTAGTGAGAATATTATCAAATAAATAGGTTGGACTAAAACCTGGTGTTGTCAGACTTTTTACTGTGTTTACGCCAGTCCAACGCCGGCATACCCACATCATAGCATTAAAAAAGCAGGAAAGATAGGAAACGTTAAAAATACACAGGTCAGCCAGGTTATGATGTATTTTATATGTTGTTCTAACGAAGCGTACACAGCCAAAACTTACTTTTTCTACAGATGCTACCTGATCTGATCCATTTCCAGCATTTTTTTTGTTACTATTTTATATTTTAAGTTTCAACAGTTTGAAAAGAATATAAACTGCAAGAGAAAAGAATTATTTATGCAACCTATTGGTAACCTTAAAAGGTTTTAATATTCAAGACGCCACCAATACCCAAGCATTAACTTTCTGGATGCCTGACAAAGTTATTCAGGGATAAGGAATCATTTGCAAAGTGAAAAGTTGTGAGAACCTTTATTTTTACAATAATGTTTCCAAACATTCACCTTTCTGTATGTGACTATGACAGACAAAGGGAAGACACTTGGTTTTAATTAAAACCTGGTAAGGTCTTTAAAATTGAATATCAGAGAGCTGTTTTTGGTACCCTACCCCCCCCTTCATTACTCATATCTAAGAAAAAAAGCCACTCAAAATTAACAAGATAAAGCCCATCTTCTAACAATTTGCAAAGAAAATGCTCAGTTAAAAGATAAATCTCAGTTTTTAAAAGATGCAAACTATAAAATTTGAGCTAGATTGCAGATTATTTATTTGAGCCAAGTGTGCATAACTAAAATTTGATCTTCAAATGTAGAACAGGATTAATTTTTCAGAACAATGTATAAAATCTCTCAGCTACAAGAATGACGTCAGAAGTGACAGCAGGAAGTCTGGTCATATTTCTGGGTAACTGAACATTTTATGCAAAAACTAAGTTAGAACAGAGTTCCTAATTAAGAAGCAGACATTTTCTCCATTGAAAAACATCTGCAGTGAATATCATCTGTGTGCAAATGTTTTATTTTCACATTGTGTGAAAGGCAAAAGTGTCAAGAATTTAGATAATTCACTAGCAGTGGAAGAAACTGGATTCTTTTTAAAAAAATGACAATGCACGCAACTCAAAAACCAGCTTCAAATTAGGCTGCGCAGCACAATCTAAAATTAAACCCCGGACAACTAAATACTAAAGGGCATGACCCACATCATTGTAGCTTTATGTACCAGTGAAGCCATTCATTTATGGAATCAATCTCTGCAGCACTATTTCAGTTTAGTATTTGACAACATATGGCATTTGCTTCTCCTCAAATTCAAATAGGCAACTTACATTTACATAGTGAGCAGGAGGAATAATATTTGCTGCACCTTGCTGCTTTACTGATTTATAGTGGTGCACACTTCGCTGAGGGAAAGTGAACCCTTTGAGGAATAACCAAGTTATTTCTAGGTGCATGTTTTCCTCAAGATGGACCATTCAGAAGACTTTCAGGATATTTAGTGATCTGCTGTTTGACATTCACTCAAGTTAGAACATGGCTCCTTAGTTTGTCTCAAATCCAGCTATGCGAAAAGCAGCATTGTCTGAAAAATAGTCATTTTCTAAGCCAACGTGCGTTAATTTACTCGTCAACTACCAGCTCGTTCAGCTAGCTGCTGCAGTGGCGTGGTCGCTTGCCGACTAGTTATTGGCTTTGCGCACCTGCCTTTCCATGCACTCTGAGCAACCCTTGACTCACCCAACTCAGCCTGAATAGTTTAAGTTGAAAACTAGCAAGGTTTGAAATCTGGCATCAAGTCAGTCCTGAGGTTCCTATTGCTTATTATGTATCTGTACTATTTACTGTACTGAGATCATTACATGCAGTGATCCTTCTACATTCACTCAAAATGAGGCTAGAGCACTGAACAGCAAGACCTCACTCAATGCTACATCAGGCACTGAACTGAAATATACAGACCTTCCAACAGATGTTGCATAACTTTAATTCAGCATTTGGCTCACTGAGCTCCTGGAATAAGCTCAAATATGATTTTTGCATTCTCTCTGCCAGGCATCCTTCTCACGACTGTAACTGCCTCCTTACATACATAATCACAGAAAACCAGGAGGAGTTTATAATAAAAAAAACCCCAACAGCTTGAAATTATTTACCCCATGAGCATCACACTCGCAGCACAACATGCACATTATTTCTACTTAGTCCAGCTGCCCATCCTAAGCATCTTCTATTTGTTGGGTGAGAAGCTTAAACCAATCTTAATTAAAGTAATCATTTAGGATTTGTAACAGTAAACGAAGCAGCAATGAAATTGGATATGATCAAAATTGATGAACAGGATGTTCTCAATGGCTGGTAGCCCTAAAAGCTAAAGGCTATCTGGTCCAGATCTGAATCTTGTTAAGCTACTGAGGGAAGATAGAAATAGTCGATGCTGGTCATAACACTCCTTGGATATGGGGCTGGTATCAGAGAACTGGTGAACTGCAAAGGTGATACCCTTTTCAACAAAAGGGATAAATGTGGCAGCTAGACATAAAGACACTGGACAAAAATAAACTATGCGTTTCCAAATAACAGTTAAATAAATGAACGTCAGCATGAATTTATTGAAGAAAGATCACGTTTGACAGAAGAGAGTGAATTCCTTGATGAAGTAACAGAAGGTTGCAAAGGGTAGTGTAGTCATTGTTGTGTACATGAATGCTCAAAAAAACTACCACATAATAAGGCCCAAGGGATTAAAAGGCCAATGGCAGCTTGGATACAAAACTGGTTATGGCACAAATTTTATAAGAAATGTAAGAGGAGACATGTGAGATGGCAAACACACAAATCTTTAATAATTACAGGATAAAATGAGAAGAACATATAAATGAACAATTAGCAAGATGACAATTGGCCCCCTCAAGCCTGCTCAGCCATTCAGATTATGACTAATCTGATTTTAAACAACTCCACATTCCCATCTACTCCTCCTGATAGCCTTTCACCCCCTTGCTCATTAACAATCTATCTGGCTCTGCTGTAAAAAAGAGGGTCTGTTTCCACCACCTTGAAAGGAAGTGTGTTCAAAAGGCTCACTGCCCTCAGAAAATAATGCTCCATATCTATCTTAAATGGGCAACGCCTTATTTTTTTAAACAGTGACCCCTTAGTTCTAGATTCCCCACAAGGGGAAACATTGTTTCCCCATCTACCCTGTCAGTTCTTGGAATGCTGTCGGGATTAGTTTCCTTGAACAGTGTCTGATGGAACCAACGAGGGAGCGAGCTATCTTAGATCTGGTGTGACTTAACGAGGCAGGAAGAATTAGGGATCTTATTGTGAGGGATCCTCTTGGGACGAGCGATCATTGTACAGTTGAGTTTTTGATGCCGATGGAGGATGAGAAAGTAGGGTCCCGAACCTGTGTCCTCTGTTTGAACAGAGGGGAGTACGATAGGATGAGAGAGGAATTGGCAAATGTAGATTGGGGGGGGGGGGGGGGGGGGGGGGGGGCGCAGATTGGTTGGTAGGACTGCTGAGGAACAGTGGAGGATCTTTAAGGAGATCTTTTACAGTACTCAGCAGAAATATATTTCGATGGTAAAGAAGGAATGTAGGGGAAGGGATAACCAGCCGTGGTTATCGAAGGAAATAAAGAAAAGTATTAAATTAAAAGCTAATGCGTTTAGAGTGGCTAAAAGTAGTGGGCGATTAGAAGATTGGGAAAGGTTTAAAAATCAAAGAATGACCAAGTAGTTGATAAAGAAAGGAAGAATTGACTATGAAGCTAAACTGGCACTAAATATAAAAAAGGACAGTAAGAGTTTTTACAAATATATAAAGAGGAGGAGGTTGGCTAGAGTGAATGTTGGACCCTTAGAGGATGAGAGGGGGGATTTAGTGGTGGGAGATGAGGAAATGACGGAGGCCTTAAATAAGTTTTTGCCTGGGTCTTCACGGAGGAGGATGCGAATAGTTTGCCGGATATTAAAGATAGAAGGATGGTAGGAGTTGAGGGCCTGAATGCAATTACTGTCACTAGAGAGGTAGTGCTTGATAGACTAACGGACTGATGGTGGACAAGTCCCCAGGGCTGGATGGAACACATCCCAGGGTTCTGAAGGAAATGGCAGAGGTGATAGTGGATGCCTTAGTGATTATTTACCAAAATTCGCTGGATTCTGGGGAAGTGCCAGAAGATTGGAAAACGGCTAATGTTACGCCGCTGTTTAAAAAAGGAAGCAGACAAAAGGCAGGGAATTATAGGCCGGTTAGTTTAACATCTGTGGTTGGAAAAATGCTTGAATCTGTCAAAGAAGAAATAGCGAGACACCTGGAAAGGAATGGTTTGATAGAGCAGACGCAGCACGGATTCATTAAGGGGAAGTCATGTTTGACAAATTTATTGGATTTCTATGAGGATGTGACTAGTGTGGTAGACAGAGGGGAATCGGTGGATGTGGTGTTTCTCGATTTTCAAAAGGCGTTTGATAAGGTGCCACACAAAAGGTTGCTTCAGAGGGTTAGGGTGCATGGAGTTGGGGGTAAGGTGTTGGCATGGATAGGGGATTGGTTGTCTAATAGGAGGCAGAGAGTTGGTATCAATGGGTTGTATTCTGATTGGCGGTTGGTGACTAGTGGAGTGCCCCAGGGATCAGTGCTGGGGCCTCAGCTATTTACCATTTATATAGGTGATCTGGAGGAGGGGGCTGAGTGTAGGGTAACAAAATTTGCTGATGACACGAAGATGAGTGGAAAAGCAAATTGTGCGGATGGTGTGGAAAGTCTGCAGAGGGATATGGATAGGCTGAGCGAGTGGGCGAGGACCTGGCAGATGGAGTACAATGTTAGCAAGAGTGAGGTTATCCACTTTGGCAGAAATAATAGTAGGAGGGATTACTATTTAAAGGGCGAAAAGTTGCAGCACGCTACGGTGCAGAGGGACCTGGGGGTCCTTGTGCATGAGTCGCAAAAACCCAGTCTGCAGGTGCAGCAGATGGTCAAGAAGACGAATAGAATGCTGGCCTTTATAGCGAGGGGGATAGAATATAAAAGCAGGGAGGTCTTGCTGCAACTGTACAGGGTACTGGTGAGGCCGCAGCTGGAGTACTGTGTGCAGTTTTGGTCGTCGCACTTGCGCAAGGATATTTTGGTCTTGGAGGGAGTGCAGAGGAGGCTCACTCGGCTGATACCGGAGACGAGGGGGTTGGAATATGAAGAGAGACTAAATAGACTGGGTCTGTACTCACTGGAGTTTAGAAGGATGAGGGGATATCTTATAGAGACGTATAAGATAATGAAAGGGATGGATAGGGTAGAGGTAGAGAGATTCTTCCTGCTTAGAAAGGATAGCAGGACTAGAGGGCACAGCCTCAAGATAGGGATTGGGGGGGGGGGGGGGGGGTGCAGTTTAGAACGGAGTTGAAGAGGAACTTCTTCACTCAAAGGGTGGTGAATCTCTGGAATTCTCTGCCAGTTGAAGTGGTGGAGGCTACCTCGCTAAATATATTTAAGTCACGGGTAGATAGGTTTTTCATAGACAAGGGAATTAAGGGTTATGGGGAGAAAGCAGGAAAGTGGAACTGATCCACTTCAGATCAGCCATGATCTTACCGAATGGCGGGGCAGGCTCGAAGGGCTAGATGGCCTACTCCAGCTCCTATTTCTTATGTTCTTAGGATTCGGTACATTTTAAAGCAAGTAGGTTCTTACTCTCCTACAACTCTTACAAATACAAACCTGGCCTGTCCAATCTTTCCTCATAAGACAACATTCCCATTTCAGTTAAAAAAAGCTGGTTTTAAAAAAAAACTTTTGGCTTTATTCAGAGAGTCAAGTTAATTCTTGAAACAACACTAGATAGGCCTCAGGTATTGTATTTGATTCTGGGCACCATGTTTGAGGAAAGATGCCAAAGCCTTAGGAGAAGATGCAGAAGCAATTTTCTTGGGATGTGGGATTTCAGGTGTACAGAGAGACCGGAGAAACTGAGTTACTCTTAAGGCAGAGTACGTTAAGAGAAGATTTGATTGAGATGTCCAAAACCATGAGGGGTTTTGATAGAATAAAGGAGTCAGTAACAAGAGAATGCAGATTTAAAGTAACTAACGAGCAAGAGGCAACCTGAAGAAACTTTTTAAAAGTATTGTTATAACCTGGAGTGCACTACGTGAAAGAGAAAATAGAATCAATGCTAGCTTTCAAAGAGAATTAGATACTTGAAAGGGGAAAAAGAAAATGCCATGGGAAGAATAGGACTCTGGTACAGCTATGCTGTTTCATTCTTTATTTTCTCTGAACTCTGTCCACTATAACTGAAAAGAGATTATGCCGCCTGTCTAAAGATCTTACTGCCATCAGGCTGGTTTACATTTCTTATGGAGTATCCACTGTAGGGATATGCCACTCCCTAATAAAACGTAATGCATGAATAGAAGCTTCCAGACATTTAATCAGCACACATGGAACAGATGCTAACCTTGTGAAAGATGTCAACATTTTAATGCCTTAATTTCCAAAGGGACTACAAAATGGGATGCCAGCAAGGTCACTCCAACTCAGTATTATTGCACACTACCCTTATCACATGCTGCCATTATAAAATTCTGCCAAAACATAACCCATGAGCTACACTATGGAATAAAGTCAGCAGTGAAAACAAAGATCTAGAAAGGTTATCCATCTGTAGTTTTGAGTGAATGGTTGAATAGCACAGTAAGAATGTCAGGATCCTATAATTCCTTGAATTTGGGTTTTGAACACACTCAAGTTTGTTTAAGTTTAATCTGATTGGCCTCAACAATCTCCTGAAAGTAATGGTCTATTCATAATCATGGAGTTTTACAGCACAGGAATAGGCCCACTGTGTCTGCACCATCCATCAAACACTTAATTCTAATCCCATTTTCCAGCACTCGTATTGCTACGGAATTGTAAATGCTCATCTGAATGGTTCTTGAATGTTGCAAGGGTTCCCATCTCAACCACCCTTCCAGATTCCTATCACCCTCTTGGTAAAAATATTTTTCCCCAAACCCTCTCACCGTAAATCTATGCCCACTGAATACTGACCCATCTCCTAAGGGGCCAAGTTTATCTCATGATTGTGTACAATTATGATTTAGAAACCTTATATACTGCAGATTTACTTACATTGATTTATTCAAGTGTGTTATTTGATTAAGCAGTTACTTTATTTTACTTCAGTCAGAATTTCAATTCCACATGAATACTATTTTAGAATAGGCAATTGATAGAAGAGCATGCTATTTATTTCTAACACTTAGAATAACCCTGCAAGTTTGAAATCCTAATTCAATTACCGCTACAATTTCCATTAAACATAGCTTCTCACACAGGCAATAAGAATGGCTTGTCTGAAAAGCAGAAATATAATCTTCTCAATTGGTCTAAAAACTTTGGAATTGATAGAAAGTGGTGTGGCAGAGAAAGCAAGAGCCTCGTACTTCTAGGTCAAAGAAAATGATAATGTGTGGGCACAGCAATTAAGGGCAATTTATATGCTAGCAAAAAAATCTGATAAAATGCAGCCTTATCTATCTGCTTACGATATGGAAATTACACAAGTAACAGCGGTAAAAGGAAAGCACTCATCTGACATTCAGCGTGAGGCAGATCTTCCTGCAGCTAGTTGACATAATGACCGAGTTTATGCAGACACAGAGCATTAAAAGTGAAAATGTTTTATTTTTTAGCATTGCTATTTCCTTGTTAAAAATGCACGCCAGTCCATGCTAAACCATAAGCACTGCATTACATTAGAGCTATGATGTACATTATGCACACCAATATGTAAAGACAAGCTGTTATCTAAAATTTACAAGACCATATGTCCAACAGAATACAACTCAGCTATAATTTCTGGAATGTGACATTTATTCTTCCATTCAAAAACCCACTGCTTTAAAACTATTTTTATTTTTTATTAAAAGGTTGCAAAAATTATGATTAAATATCATTTGGTGTAATGTTAAGCAATTTAGTTTACTCAATAAACCATATGAAAATTTTTCATTACAAATTGCTTGCATACATACTCCTCAGACAAATGAGGCACTACTCAATCCTCTTTAGACTATATTGTGCTCTTGCTAAATGTTACAGGAAAAGATCTGAAACAAATGACAGCCAGCACTAACAACTACCTTATTTGTTCATGGGTAAGAAATTAAAACTTACTTTGTGAGAGTAATGGGGATCCATGATGCGTGCCAGACCAAAATCCCCTATTTTCAGCACCAGATCCTCAGTGTTAATGAAGAGATTAGCCGGTTTGAGATCCCTGTGCAGAACATTAGCTGAATGGATGTATTTTAGCCCACGAAGCAGCTGGTACATGAAGAGCCTAGCATGCTCCTCTGAGAATGGACCCTGTTCCAACAACTTCGCTAGATCGGTCTCCATGTACTCTTGAACAATGTACACTGCATTCAGTTCTGTGATGGCACCCACATCATCAGACATCGGTATCCCACTTGGACCCAAAATCTCAAACACCTTCACTATGTTATCATTGTCAAGTCGTCGGATGATTTTGATCTCTCGCAAGGCATGTTTGACACTCTGTGGGTCACTCAGGACAATTTTCTTGACAGCCACTCGCTTGTCACAGTCATTGTCCACAGCAGAGAAAACCAGGCCATTGCCACCATACCCGAGTGGCTTCAAGTCCATATACCGAGCACCCAAATCAAAACCATGAATGTTCATTAAACTTCCAAACTTTTCTGCCATGTTGATAACCCTCAAGCTTTCCTCTTCTATCAGATGGCCAATCCTATGTCAAAACTAAGCTATTGAAAAATCAGCTTCGGCAACAAAGAGCAAGCCAACCTTAACCTTTACTTAACTTCAAGATATTTTCTCTTTGAAACGTATGCGCCATCTATCCTAGTGAAACAAGGTCAGCTCTGCCCCAGTTCAATCTTTCCTTTCAAGAATGAACAGCTTCAAAGAATAGAAATTCGGATCTGACCTAGGTCAGTAAACGTTAGGCTAATTCAAAAAAGGGCATCCCTGCAGACATTAAAAATTAAACTAAAGTTTGATTGCAACGGAATGAACTTTGACAGACAGATGCATCCAAACTACTGTTGTAAACAGGCTAACATTTAACAGGGTGTGTGACAATACATATATGTGTTATAAACCTCTACTGACATCCTCCTCATAGTGCAGATACATTCAGTGTAAGACTGGTCCTGAGCAGCATCATTCTACAGTGCTGATGAGCACTTTCTTTCCTTTTAACTAGAGCCTGGACAAGCAGTGAACTTGTGGCAGCTTTCTATCTCTAAAAGATGGCTCCCATTAATGATCAGGTGGCTCGAGCTCACCGCAGTCACAATCAAAGCTATCATCCATTTTATACTTGGACAACCTATAAAACAAAGAAAAAAAGAAACGTTAAGTAATAGATCCATAGACTTGGTATCAAACAATTGTATTCAAAGAACAAAATCTGTTTTTTTTTTGAAGAGAGAAAAACAAACCAGCTAGTAGCTTTGTAAGTGACGATTCTTTCAACTTAAAATACAGGATATTGAAGATGTGTTGCAGAAACTGCAAGTTTAAAAGGTGCTAATCTGCTAAATATTTTCTTGAGCAGCGTGCCTCTCCCCTGCTTATCTGGCTTTACAACCCAGTAATATAAACAGTGACAGGAATTTTCTTGGAGTGTCAGCACTGTTGTACTCTGTAGCCTCTTCTATTTCAAGATCTGAGTATTGCATTACAAACTTTGAGATTAGGGAGGAGGTTCAATAAATGGGGAGGATGAAAAGAGAACGTAACTAAAAACAAACTATGGTTACAGTACATATGGAAATGATCAAATTGCAGCTAGTTGATGATTTAGTTGATTTGAGCTTAAACTATTCAGTTCCAATTTGTAACAGACAAGGGCAGTTTGCGCACCCGTATATTCAACGTAATATTTCCCTATAACCAACCTGCATGTTTAATTTACTTTCATATCAAGATATTTACAGATGCTTGCAACAAAAATTGAGTTGAACAAAAACACAAGATTGCATCGAAACATAAGTAACACTAAACAGTCTCCTGTTTTATAACATATTTATTGAATACTTGACAGGCCTTTGGACATCAAGTCAGTGGATTCAGAGTTTTAATCTTTGTGGACACAAAGTATTTAAAATGGGAATTTGGGATTTTAAAATATTCATTGTTACTACTTAATTAGCAAGCAAATTTGCACCATTTCTCCAGAACACCTATCCAGTAACCAAAGATGATATCATTATTCTATATGCTTTGAGATGCTTACAGCACTAGTTCACCACTGACAGTTTGGAAACAACAGGAAGTCTGAAGTAAAACAATTATGTGACGAAGTAAAAATAAAAGTGATGCTATTTCAGTAAAGTTTGATATTTAATTACTGTTCCGAGTTTCAAGAAAGTTGTCATGAACATCGGGACACAAGACTGATTCCCACGCATGCCATAGATGCATTCTAACTGCATATGAATTACATTTTAAAAATTCTGTTTGAATTAGAAGCCACAAGCATCGATACCCAAGTTGAACATTGCATATCTCTGTTTGGACGAAACAAAGTGATCAATAAAATGCCTAAACTCCAGGAGTGTTTTTACACTGTGCACAAATGGCTAAAATAACGTAAGTCATTTTGTAGTTATGACAATGTTAGTCAGGTCAAACCACTCCCCAACCCCATTATCAGGCATACAATCTTGATGGAATAAACTTAATTGAGTACAAAATAAATCTTGCAGCTCCTGTGGCTTAAATATTAAGCATGGTAAGCGCTCAATTTACCCAAATCTCTCCATCTGCATTTAATACAGACAGAACAGATGGTTCTTAGAAAGGGATAAGTAAACATGTCCAACATTTGCATTTCATTTTTGAAGCAAAATTTAGATTTCAAACACGTTCTCTCATCTCTACTCATGAATGTGCCCATCATATCAGTTTAATGAACTGCTACACACAATGACCATCCTGTATGTATTTTAATCTGGTTTCAGGAGTTTATAAAACTTGTGCACATACTTGAATTACTTAATCAACAAATAGAACACCGAAAATGAAATTTTCCTTAGAAGGACAAGAAGACTCAAAGGACAATTTATGGTTGATTTTCTTTATCCAAACTTTGCACGGATATAGGGAGAAAAGACATATGAGCCTGGAATTTGTTTCACTTTTACAACCCCAAAGTTATAAAATTTGGTCAACGTCGCACCCGCTTTTGTCAAAAAGAAAAAAAACTAAAGAGTTTTTCCAATCTAATCAGAATATGCTGGAATGCTAAATGTTTTAACTTTTGTGCAATGAATAAAGATAAAATTGATTAAGCAACTCAAGCTCTTTAACGCCCTATGCTTTTTGGTTCCTTGGTTGTCATTATTACATGCATTCATTCAGGTTATGTGAAATCAATATCCTAGGGGCATACCATATGGACCAGCCATATCAATATTGTGGCTCCAACAGGTCAGAGGCTGAGAATTCTGAGGTGACTCTCCTGAATTTCCCCACCATTTACAAGGCACAAGTTAGCAGTGTGATGGAACATTTCCCAATGTTGCTCTCGCAACACTTAAGAAGCTGGACACCATCCAGGACAAAGCAGTTCCCTTGATCTGCACCGCATCACCTTAAAGACGATCAACACTCCTACAGTGTCACTTGGTCAAAATCATGGAACACTCTCCATAGCAACATTTTGCAGTCTATGTGATGTAGATACATGCAACAGTTCAAGAAGCTGGCTCAGCACCACCTTCAAGGGCAATTAGAAATGGGTAATAAACGTTAGCCATGCTACTGATGCTCACATCTCATGAACGAGGGTGACAAGGTGGCACAGTGGTTAGCACTGCTGCCTCACAGTGATTGGCAACCAGGTTCAATTCCTAGCTTAGGTCACTGTCTGTGTGGAGTCCGCATGCTCTGCCCCTGTCTGCATGGGCTTCCTCTGGGTGCTCTGGTTTCCTCCCACAGTCCAAAGATGGGTTAGGCGGATTGGCCGTTCTAAATTGACCCTTAATGTCAGGGGGCTAGCTAGGTTAAATGCATAGGGTTATGGGGATAGGGCATGGGTGGGATTGTGGTCAGTGCAGACTCGATGGGCCTCCTTCTGCACTGTATGATTCCGTGAAAAAAAAGTGACACAATTTGGGTGGCTTTGAATGGACCAACAGATGGCTACATCTCCCAATCCAACAAAAAAAAATAGAATTTTGTACAGAATGACATTGGGGATGGGGGGGGGGGGGGGGGGGGGGGGGGCGGTGATTATATGGAAAACAATTAATCCATAAGTTTCCCACCAGATACTTTATTTCATATAGGAAACATCATTGCGATGGGCCTTCATGTTTATCATATTCTAATTACTTTTCATATTTTGCATAGATCAAAACAATGATGCATTTCACACTGTTTACAGACCATAAGTTTACAAATTATTGCCTCTTAAGATGTAATTTGAAAGGCAAATGTGCACCACGGTCAATATAAATGTAATACTCCAGAGTGGGAAGATTTCAATTTAAAACTCAGACCTCCTCATTTGGAACTCCCAATCTCTGCCGTACTATTGGAGAGGTAGTAACCACCTGTTTCCCAAAAAAGGGAGAAATTGCGTAATCAAAAGCTGTTCAAGATGCTGCTGATTAAGCAGCGAATGCTGCAAGACACTCACCTTCTGCACTAAAGCTTGGAATTTTAAGATGACAGAGCAGCAGATTAGTTTTGTAAATCCAGTTTTCTTAAAATGCTCAATATTTAACCCAAAACAGTGTACAGGACAAAACAAGATACTCTGCAAGAGTCCCAACACCGATTCTAATTAAATGCTCAAACTGAGGCTGGAGAAAGGGTCAAAGTGAAGAAAAAAAAGGTAATTGGGTTAAATGCCACAATTGAATCAGAAAGTTGAGTTGAAGCATTCCCATTGTTAACTTAATGCACAATATTAGTTTTAAAGTTGCTCCAGAGCTACTTAAACTTAGTACAAGTCAAACTTCCGCACACATCTTAGCTTCCTACTGTAAACAGTCTGCAAGTACTCAACAGGGAGGGTGGGGTGTGTGTGTGTGTGTGTGTGTGTGTGTGTGTGTGTGTGTGTGTGTGTGTGAGAGAGAGAGAGAGAGAGAGAGAGAGACTGAGACCACCAGCAGCACCTAATGGTAAAGTCTCAACAATAACAAACGGACCACATTTTTGTAATACTTCAATTTCATTTGGTCAGGATTATTATTTAAAGACAGCACTAAGCCGGATTATGATTATAGAACATGCTGGAAATACTCAGATCAGGCAGCATCCGTGGAGCGAGAAACAGAGCTAACATTTCAGGTTGACCTTTCATTGACCTGCTGAATTTTTCCAACATTTTCTATGTTTCTATTTCGTATTTCCAGTGTCTGCTGTATTTCTGATTTTTAGTTATTGTAATCATTGTCTGGAATTTAAAAATTTACAACACATTTTTAGAGAAAGGGCAGGGAAACTTCCAATAAAGTATGCAAACATTCTGGCTCATGCTGAAAATGCTCCCCACCATACAACCAGAACAAAAGCATCCTCTAGGATTTGACAAAAGTAACTTAGTACATCATCATCACACCATTAATAAATGCATTAAAACGTATTTTCTTAGAGGCCCTCAAGAACTCAGCGTCCTTGTATGTTGACAGAATACCTAATTTAACATGGCAGATAAATAAATCACATCCCGAGGATCCTTGATTAGTGGCTCATGGTGTATCCTTAACCAACACTTACTGATTCTATTCATATTTTCCTCATACTCAGTCATTCAGAACTTAGTTGCGCTAACTTACAATGTCATCCCAGTAACTTCCACTGCAAATATTTCATTTAACATAACCATGCCCACTTTATATAACACACACACACCTTACATTTTGGACTAAATTCTGGGGACTAATTGAGCGACCTCATGTTCCCTCACCACTCCCCCCCACCCCGCCCAAAAAAAACTTTTGGCTTTGCAGCAGGTCAAAGTGATCAATGCTTAAAAACTTCAAGACAGCTTAGCTTTATTTATTTGCATTTCCTGTTACGACTTTTATTAATTTGGTTCAAATGATTAAGTTAAATGAAATTTACTGGAATGAAAAGCTCTCAGTTGCTCAAAATGTTTCCACAATTTTAAACCATCAATTGAAGCACTCATCTGTCATATTTAAGGTGGAGTCATAAACCCTAGTCATGATATAGTTACAAAATGGAATTTCCTATCCCATATCTGACAACATGGTACTTGAAAAAAGTGTTACGTCACAGTTTTGACACAGAAACAGGACTGTAGCCTCTAGCCTTACTTTCCTCTACCCCCAACTACAATCTTCCCAATGAAAATAAAATCTGAACATTTAATTCAATATCTGATTAAAAGCTACAATACAAGCTTCTCTCACACTGTTGCCTCCTTGCACATTTTCAAAAAGTCCTCCAAACCATTGCCACCAGAACTAAAAATCATCTTCTCGTAATAGCGACAGAAACATAAGCAACGTGCTCGCCACAACACCACCTGTAAATTATGTACGAAACTGCGCTGATAAAAAAACAACTTCTTAAAAATTATCGTGTTCAATTATCAAACTTCAAAACCTTCGCTGCTCTATTCCATATTAAACTGTACATGGCACACTGGCCACACTGTCAAACACTGACATTTACCTGATTTGTCACAAGTATACAGTGAAAAGCATTGTTTGTTGCATGCTGTAGACAAAACATACTGTTCATAGGTAAGGAAAGGAGAAAGTTCTTAATATAGTGTTCAGAAACATAGAACAGGAGTAAAAGATACAATTAGAAGGTATGCTGCTCACAGTTAGCAACAAAGTCGTAGGAATGAATCGAAATTAGTTAACTCAAAAAAAAGGAAAGCCCGTTTAGTAATGTCCACAGTTGGAAAGTAATTTTTAGCAAAGAATTACCCTCGGGCAGAGAAAAAAAATCCCCAGCAGAGAAAGTCATCACGTGGTGGAGTAATCCAGCATTGATCTCATTTCAATGGAGTGTTACTGAGGTAATGACATAGGTAATCTAAAACTCGATTATAATTCCGCCAATTGTATCCAAGGTAAATTAAAAAGCAGCCCAGTGTCCGCGAACTTTAGAGAGGACCACTGTGAACCGCTACTTCGATCACGGCCACGATTTTTAAGGCTAGGACTTGAAAGAGATCAGGCTTCACAAATTAATACGGTTTCGATCAGGTTAGTAAAACAGAGGCGTGGAACATCACCCAACCGAGTCACATTCGCTTGGGACGGTCATTCAAACCCGCCATTGCCGTCACAGGAAAATAACCCGCAACTTCTTGTTAAGAGAAAAAAAACCCACATGAGTCACATGAAAATGAGCCACGTCGTCTCCTACGAGCAAGCCGAGTCGTTGACGTTTCGTATTACCCTAGAAATATTACTCACTGTCTCGAGGCTTCAATTTTACTCGTATGGGATGGTGGGATTACGGAAAGAACCTCATCGTTCACAATAAAAAGAGAAGGATTGAGAGAGACTTCCTGCGGTCAGTTCTTGCGCAAAGTCGAATCACCTTGTCGTTTTGATGTAGAAACAGACGGTGGAGGAAACATTGGGGGGGGGGGCAGGGAAGGAATGTCTTCAAAATGTATTCACGTGGGTTGCATTAAAATTCCATTGTTGCACTTTATAAAAGGATTGTTTAAATCCAAAGTAGCTTCAAAGGGGGATAAAGAGTAAATTTTTCTTAAGTAGCTCCAAAAGGGGAAAAAAGTGGGGATTTGGGGGGGGGGGGGGGGGGAAGACAAAATGAAACACCTTATTGGAGCCTCACCGCGTGTTGTTGAAACAATGAGGAGAGACTCAGTGATCCAGAGCCTCTGTGGCCGGAGACACACACAATGCACTTTATCTCTATGGGGGCTGTGACAACTTCATTTAAAACTCAGCTCTGCTCACTACCAGGATTGTAATCTCGGTGATTTAGTTGGGTGCCCGCACAGTGTGTGTGTGAGCTAACTTTTTAAAACGACGTCTTCACCACCAACAAAAACCCCCACTCCCAACCATTGAGAAAGAAAGAAGCCGTACCGGTCCACCAACACTTAATGGAGGGGGGGGGGGGGCAAACTTGATGGCTGCCGGAAATGTCCCGCCCCCTTTCGGCGACTGCCGCTCACTGATTGGCGGATTGCGCCCGCCCATCGAAGCCGGCTCCGTCGCTGATTGGGCCGCGCGGCTGTCAGTCACAAACTCGGCAGCTCTTAGCTTCTTCAAACCGAGTTATTTTATATTAAAAAAGAAAAAGAAGCCGGTTCACGGGGAGAGTGATTAACCTTGACGGGGATGAGAGGAGCGGGGTGGGGGTGAGAGTGAAGGAGGCGCGGTGTCTCCCTCTCTTCCTCCCCCCCCAGGGCCGGCCTCCCTCTCAGACAAAGGAGACTCGGCGACAGAGACTTTCCTCTCACACACACACTTCCAATCGAATTAAATTAAACCCCCTCCCCACCGGCCCCGCTAACTACTCACTCGGCGTCCCAAAAGCATGAGGAGAAGCTCTGAGTGTGGCGCCGCCGCTCAGTCCCAGCCCGGCCGCCCTCCCGCTGCCGGTCTCGCCGCCGCTGCCGCCGGGAGAAGGCGCAGCAACCCAGACCCAGCATGCAGCGCGCGGCCCCTACCCGACAGACCCCGCGCCACCCGGCCCGGCGGGAAATTCAAACCCAGCATAGCCCAGCCCTACACTCACCCACACTCCTGTAACAATCCCCATACACCACCCTGCAGCAGCATGGCCCAGCCCTACACTCACCCACACTCCTGTAACAATCCCCATACACCACCCTGCAGCAGCATGGCCCAGCCCTACACTCACCCACACTCCTGTAACAATCCCCATACACCACCCTGCAGCAGCATGGCCCAGCCCTACACTCACCCACACTCCTGTAACAATCCCCATACACCACCCTGCAGCAGCATGGCCCAGCCCTACACTCACCCACACTCCTGTAACAATCCCCATACACCACCCTGCAGCAGCATGGCCCAGCCCTACACTCACCCACACTCCTGTAACAATCCCCATACACCACCCTGCAGCAGCATGGCCCAGCCCTACACTCACCCACACTCCTGTAACAATCCCCATACACCACCCTGCAGCAGCATGGCCCAGCCCTACACTCACCCACACTCCTGTAACAATCCCCATACACCACCCTGCAGCAGCATGGCCCAGCCCTACACTCACCCACACTCCTGTAACAATCCCCATACACCACCCTGCAGCAGCATAGCCCATTCTCACTATTCCCATATACCATCCTGCACTCACACACTTACCACTTCAACAATCCCCATACGTCACCTGCTGTCATCTTCTTGCAGCAGCATAGACCACCCAAAAACTCCACAGACACTCAAACATACAACAGCACCAATCCCCGTACATCATCCTGCCACCTCCTGGCAGCAGCAGCATAGCCCAACCCCACCTATCCCATACACTCACAAATAGTATTGCAACAATCCCCATACATCACCCTGTAGCAGCGTGGCCCATTCTCACCATTCCCATATACCACTTGCACTCACACGTACTTCAAGAGTCCCCATATACCACCCAGCACTCACACATACTACTTCAACAATCCCCATATACCACGCTGCACTCACATATACCTCTTCAACAATTCCCATGTACCTCCTGCACACACACATACCACTGCAACAAAAAAAGGTGTGCATTCAAAATGGTGCAGGAGAGAAATATGTGTATTTAGGAGCAGGAAATCACAATTCATAACTTAGTTATTAACTAGTATAAAGTATGATCATAGGTGGTACAGTGGTTAGCCCTGCTGCTTCACAGCGCCAGGGACCCAGGGGCGATTCCTCGCTTGGATCATTGTGCAGAGTCTACACATTCTCCTTGTCTCTGTGGGTTTCCTCCGGGTGCTCTGGTTTCCTCCCACAATCCAAAGGATGAGCTGGTTAGGTGCATTGGCCATGTTAAATTCTCCCTCTGTTTACCTGAACAGGTGCCGGAGTGTGGCGACTAGAGGATTTTCACAGTAACTTAATTGCAGTGTTAATGTAAGCCTACTTCTGATATTAATAAATGAACTTTAAAACATTCTCATCATCCCCGTGTACCATCATGCACTCACACATACCAATTAAATAACATTTAGAAAAGGTGTGCATTCAAAAAGACAAGCAGGAAACAAGCATGCATTCAGGAGCAGGAAATCACAATTCATGATCTAGTTATTAACTAGTTTAAATTATGATCAACACTCCCTATCCGGGTTAGATATTGTACACCCCTGACAGAGTCTGAACCAATTTTTAAAAATCTCCCCAGATTAAATGTTTCCATTGCAGAACAAAGATCTGTGGCACAATGGTTAGGACTGTTGCCTCACAGGACCAGGAACATGGGTTCGATTCCTGGCTTGGGTCATTGTCTGTACGGAGTTGCACGTTCTTCCTGTGTCTGTGTGGGTTTCTCCGGTTGCTTCGGTTTCCTCCCAGTCTGAAAGACGTGCTGGTTAGGGGCATTGGCCATGCTAAACTCTCCCTCAGTGTACCCGAATAAGTGCTGGAGTGTGGCGACTAGGGGAATTTCACAGTAACTCCATTGTAGTGTTAATGTAAGCCTTACTTGTGACACGAATAAATAAACTTTTTTCAGTTTCCAATGCGACTTTAAATTTCTTTTCTCTGCAGCCAGATCTAAACATTCGCCTTTTTTGTTGCTCAATTATAAATGTATCTGCCTCTCACCTTCTGTGGGTGCTGTCGCAACTATAACTTGGCCTGACAGGCGCATATGTTCAAGTTGTGCTTTTATTCCTCGCTTAATCTATAAAAGTTCAGGGAAAATCCACAGTTGGAAGCAACTTTTATGATGCGCCCCCGGTGCCTGATTCATATGACACGACAATGATGAAATAACATGGATTACCATAGTAACCAGAAATACAATGAAATGACCAAACAATCAATTTAATGGGTCTTGTTTTTTTGAAGTTTTACAGTAAACTGTGTAACGTTACCCGTGGTAGGTTTTGCCATTTGCTTTAACCATTGCTATTCTAGGAACAGCAGCGGACCGGAAAGACACATCGAGGTTCAGGAGCACCTGTGTAACTACCGCCTCCAAGCGTTGTTTCTTATTTTGTTTTATTTTCTTGGGAAATCGGGTCGCCGGATTTGTCAGGTAATGTTCTGCAATGTCCGAGCCAATGCGGTTATATTTCAAGCGTGGCTCTGGATTAAATAGGGAAAGCCCTATGCTGTATGAAACAGATACAAGGGAACATACTCCCTAGGATGTAAAACAAAAGACAGAAAAATGCTGGAGAATCTCAGCAGATCTGACAGTATCAGGAAATAAAGCTAACGTTTCTGGATGACCCTCCAACGGAGCTTCCAGACTCGAAATGTTGGCCTTATTTTCTCACCACAGATGCTGTCGGACCTGATGAGATTTTCCAGCATTTTCTGTGCCTATATCAAATAGATGTTGCTTGTAATCCTCCATTCCACATTAGGGGCATTTTGTAACCCTTGGGCTAATTAGCAACACAAAGACAATTCTAATATATACATAATGTTGTGTCTGGTTTTGGAAAATGGATGAGCGGCAATGGATATCTGAATAAATGCAAACAGGCCAGATAAATCCAATAATGGTGTAAATTAAATGCGGGAGAAACCGGTTTATTCTTGCCGCTGCACAGTTGATATTGAAGTTTCCAGTTATAACTGTGAACGAAGCGGAGTTGCAAAATGAAACGCTTTGAGCGATATCACCGCTTCTAACTGGGCAGGACGCCGATTGTACATCACACCAAGTCAACAGCGAACAAAAACAGTAACATTTCACCCCAACTGACTTCTGAACGACAATAGCCGCTTTCAACAGACGAGCTAAATGTAGCTATTCCAATGAGTGCAAAGCTAAACACGTAAATACAAGAGACAGCTGCCGATAGCAATTAATATTAGCCAGGACAGAGCGGGTGGGAGCCCCAAAATCCAGCCTCAAACATGCACTAATCACTTAGAAAGTGGCAAGTTTCTTGCGAAGCAGCTTACCATTTTTTTCTGTCTGTTGGTGTTTGGCAGCGGTTAATTCAAGGACTGCCGCTCCATTCACTAAACTTTGATGACACAAAAGCGGGCGAATAGACTCCACGTTCTCGAGAAGCGAGCACTAATTCTGTTTTTTGTTATTATTAAATGTTTAAGCTGCTGTTACTGTAGCATTCCATTTGCTACAAGTCTAAAAAGCCAGGGGCGAGTGGCTGGCTGCGTGTCAGACGAATTGAAATTGCAGGAGTTTGTTGCTGCTTTGAGAGTATCGGAGGCGGCTCCTTGTATCAGTTTCAAAGGCAATGTCATTGTCAGTGTCAAAGCTGCAGTGACGCATCGAGCTCGTAAACAGAAAGCCAGCCCACATCTCCTCGTCTTGCACAATCACCATTGCCCGCAGCACCCAGATAAACACACTTGTACTTTCCCTCTCCCAGGCTAAACCCATGAAGGGGGATTTTGGGGGGGAGGGGTGGTCTGCAGGGACAACATTCATCCCTAGGGATCACATACAAAAAAACCCGCTAGTCGAAACTGACCTCCGCAGACATTTTCCAGCAAATCAGGAAATGTTCGGAAGGGTCTAGCAGCTTCTGTGAAGATAGACGCCAGAATTAAGGTTTCTTTTTCAGAGTCGATGAACCTTTGGGTCAGAATTTCTATTTGTGGGTCGAAAGTGCTGGAAAATCTCAGCATCTAGGAGGAGGGAATACAGCCTGTCTAGATGACCATTCCTCAGAGCAGTGGGTCAGGTGCCCCCCTCCCCCGCCGCAACTCAATCTGCGGAATTACTCACTCGTCCTGATCAGATTTCAAGTTTGGTGGTGGGGGGGCGGGGGGGAACTTCTGGTCACTTCTTAAATCATGTGCCGCTGTAAAGCAACAGACTGTATTACAATTGGCTGGATATAAATAACGTGAAGCAAATGTTGTGGGAGCACTTTTTACCCTCTCTGTAGGCTATAACCCCCCTCGACTGCATTCCATTGTCCTGATTATTATTGATGGTGCAGTAAGGGTTTTTGTTTCCCCTGTTGAGTGGTTTGGAAGGCAGGACAAGGTTACCCACTTCAATAGTGACAACACAGGAGGAGGCTATTCGGCCCATCTTGTCTGTGCTGCCTGTCTGCAGTTCAGGACCACTCCCTCACCATTTCCCCAGAGTCCTGCAAAATTTTTGATATTGATCCGATTGCTTTTTGGAAGCTGCGGTTGAACCTGTCACCACCATGCTCTCAGCCAGTACATTCCAAGTCCTCACCCAGTCATTGTGTAAACATGGATTCCTGCCCCCTCTCATTGTCCCGCATTACTTCTTTTGCAAATGACCTTCAACCTGTGCCCTCTAGTTCCCAAGGACAATTTCTCTCATACCTACTCTGTCTGGGCCCCTCATGATTTTGAACACCTTACAGCATGCCAGATCTCTGGAAAACTATGGCACAGTTCCACTACTTTGCAATCTAGCCCTCTCCGTCTAACTTATAGAATCCCTACAGTGCAGAAAGAGGTCATTCAGTCCATCAAGTCTGCACTGACTCTCCAGAAAAACATTTTTACCATAGCTAATCCACATTCTAAACATCTTGGGACACTAAGGGGCAAGTCGCAAAACCCCAGCTTACAGGTGCAGCAGGTGGTCAGGAAGGCGAATGGGATGCTGGCCTTCATCGCAAGGGGGATTGAGTATAAAAGTAGGGAGGTCTTGCTGCGGCTGTACAGGGCACTGGTGAGGCCGCAGCTGGAGTACTGTGTGCAGTTTTGGTCACCGCACTTACGCAAGGATATTTTGGCCTTGGAGGGAGTGCAGAGGAGGTTTACTAGGCTGATGCCGGAGTTGAGGGGGTTGAGCTATGAGGAGAAGCTGAATAAATTAGGCTTGTACTCGTTAGAGTTTAGAAGAATGAGGGGAGATCTCATTGAGACGTATGAGATGATGAATGGGTTGGATAGGATAGAGGTGGAGAGACTCTTCCCGCTCAGAAAGGATAGTAGGACTAGGGGGCACAGCCTCAAGATAAAGGGGGGTCCGTTTAGAACGGAGTTGAGGAGGAACTTCTTCACTCAAAGGACAGTGAATCTCTGGAATTCTCTGCCCGTTGAAATGGTGGAGGCTGCCTCGCTAAATATTTTTAAAATGCGGGTTGATGGGTTTTTGATAAGAGAGGGGACTAAGGGTTATGGGGAGAGGGCGGGAATGTGGAACTGAGCCACGACAGATCAGCCATGATCTTATTGAATGGTGGGGCAGGCTCGAAGGGCTAGATGGCCTACTCCTGCTCCTATTTCTTATGTTCTTACGTTCTTAACCTGCACACCTTCGGACTGTGGGAGGAAACCAGAGAATCTGGAGGAAACCCACACAGACATGGGGAGAACATGCAAACTCCACACAGTCACCCAAAGCTGGAGTTGAACTGGGGTCCCTGGTGCTTGGGGCAGCAATGCTAACTACTATGTCACTATGTGGCATGAAGGCTAATAATAGTCATAGAATGGTTACCACAAAGTAAGAGGCTATTTTGTCCATTGTGTTCAGAACAGTTCTCCATAAGAACAGCTCATAAGTCTCACTCTCCCACCTTTTCCTCTAGCCTTACAATTTTGTCTGATTTTCTTTTGAAGGCCTCAATTGAATCTATCTCCATTCCGCCCCCAGATCCTAACCACCCTTGTGTGTGTAGGAACGCTTTTGCTCATGTTGGCATTGCTTTTCTGCCAATCACCTTAAATCAGCGCCCTCTGAATCTCTATACTTAGATCATAAGACCATAAGACACAGGAGCAGAATTAGGCCACTCGGCCCATCGAGTCTGCTCCAGCATTCAATCATGGCTGATATTTTTCTGATCCCCATTCTCCTGCCTTTTCTCCATAACCTCGATCCCTTTATTAATCAAGAACCTATCTATCTCTATGTTAAAGACACTCAATGACCTGGACTTCACAGCCTTCTGCAGCAACAAGTTCCGCAGATTCATCACTCTCCGACTGAAGAAATTCCTCCTCACCTTTGTTTTAAAGGGTTGTCCCTTTAGTTTGAGGTTATGCCCTCTGGTTCTAGTTTTTCCTACTAGTGGAAGTATCCTCTCCACATCCACTCTATCCAGGCCTTGCAGTATCCTATAAGTTTCAGTTGTGCTTCTGCCAATAGTTTGTTCCAACCTACTTTGTCCAGACCCATCTATCATATCTCTTCTCAACCTTCTCTTCTCCACAGAGAACAGCCCTGGCTTCTCCAATTATCTACGTTGCTGAGATTCCTCTTCCCTGGAACTGATCTCATGAATTATTTCTGCATCCTCTCCAATGCCTTCCTGAAGTGCCCCACAATTGGACACAATACTGCAGTTAAGGCCAACGCAGTGTTTCATAAAAGTTACATTGCTACCTGTCTTATCGCATGCCCTCACCAAGGATGCGTTGGGGGCTGTTGTAAAGGATTGTCCCAGAATATCCTATCTGTACATATCTCTGGCAAAATTAGCAGCATTCCCTTCAGAGAGAGAGTACATTGTTGACAAGCTCAGCTGTGCATTTAATCCACTCAACTATTGGACACTTCACTCTAAATTTTCTGACATTTTTTGACATCCATGGCCACTCATTTTGGGTAAATAAAAGCAGGAAGGGTTAGAAATACTGAGCAGGTCAGGCTGCAACTGTTGAGCAATTGTCATCAACCTGTTATTTTCTCTCTCCGGACGCTGTCTAACCTGTTATGTATTTCCAGCGTTCTCTGTTTACATTTCAGATTTCCAACATCGGCAGTATTTTGCTTCTGTTTTTCATTTTGTCTAAAATCTGGTGTTAATAGAAAAAAATGAATGGAACATTTAGATTTTGGTAAGCAGGGATACATGCTAGCGTGTGTTCACATGTACATGTTTTCCCCAACTCAAGAAGGTATTTCAATGAAATTTGAATGGAAACATGTGAATGCAAATAACAAGGCCAAACGTGTTTATATCCAATTTATCATGGGGACTAGAGAAATGGCAGAGAGAAGTAAAATGATTACTTTGTGCCTGTTTTTGCTGAGGAAGATACACAAAATTCCCAGTATTAGAGATCTAAGGGACTAAGGAGAATGGGGGTGAAGGAAATTAGTACTAACATGAAGTTTGTATTGGAGAAATACATGGGATTGAATGTTAATAAGTCCCTAAGCCCTGATATTCAACATTTCAGAATGTTCAAAGAATTAACTATGGAGCTCGCGGAAACATTGGCTTCCAAAATTCTATAGATTCTGGAATGGTTCCTGCAGATTGAAAGGTCGTAAATGTCACCCCATTATTTAAGAAGGGAGGGAGAGAGAAAATGGGGAACTACAGAACTGTTAACCTTAGATCACTAATAGGGAACATGTTAGAATCTATTCTAAAGCACATGATAAATGGACACTTGGACAATGATGATCTGATTGGATATAGTCAACATGGATTTATAAATGGGACATCATGTTTGACAAACTTCCTGAAGAAATGCTATACCATCCAGGACAAAGCAACCAGCTTGATTAACACTCCATCTACCACCTTAAACATTCACTTCCTCCATCCCTGGCATACAATAGCAGCAGTGTGTACCAACTACAAAATGAATTGCAGGAACTCACCAAGGCTGTTTTAACAGCACCTCCCAAACCTGCAACCTTTATCTGTGACCTTTACACAGCAGATGTATGGGAACACCACCAGCTTCAAGTTTCCATCCAAGTCACAGACCACCTTGACTTACATTGCTGTTCTTTCATTGTCAGTGGGTCAAAAATCCTAGAACTCCTTCCCGGACAACACTGTGGATGTATCTGCATCTGATTCCGAAAGGTGACACATCAACATCTTCTGAAGGGCAAATGGGGATAGGTAATAAATGCCAGCCTTGCCAGCCAGGCCCATAACCCATGAATGAATATTAAAAAAAGATACAAGCATCTTCCATCTTAATTGGTGATTCATTTCAATACTGGGACTGTATTGGTAGTCTGTTATGGAGTGTCCTGAGGCAATCAGACTTTTAGTTTTTTGTCAATGTCAAAGCTCAGACGTGGGTTAAACTTGCGATTTATCTGATATACAGTAGATCCAAACAATTCGCTTCCATCACACAAAAATATTAAATGTGCAATTGATGGACTCTGTTTCAGATTCTGATAGAACTAGGATCTGTCCTGCTTTAAGTAACACTTGAACATTTATCTCCATTTATATGAAGTTTTCCTGCTCCACAGTTGACAGATTTAAATTAATCTCTGTTCACAATTTATCCTGTCTTTGAGCGGGTGGGTGTGCTTTGACCAAACACACACAATTTCTGTTTGTGGACAGCATGCTTAATTTTAAAAAATCAACTGATTTTTCTTTGCTGCTATTTCTGTTAATGTTTGCTTTGGTCCTTTCATCTTGATGAGTCTGCAAATAAAAGCAAACACTCTGAAGTGTGGGTGCCAACTTCAAAAGATGACCTGTCTGTCAGGGCTAAACTGGTTTGTCCATAAACAAGTCTTGTAAATTTGCCAGATATTGACCTTCTCTCTAATAGCCAACCAATCCTGAGGGTTAGAACCATAGAATCCCCGATAGTGCAGAAAGAGGTCTTTCTCATCAAGTCTGTATCAAGCCCATCAAGTCTGCACTGATTGTCCAAAACAGCATCTTATCCAGGGGCATCTGTAACCCCACGCATTTACCATGACCAATCCACCTAACCTAGACATTGAATCATAGAATCCCGACAGTGCAGAAGGAGGCCATTTGGCCCTTTGGGTCTGCGCTGATCACAAACCCACTCAGGCCCTATCCCCATAACCCTACATGTTTACCCTGCTAATCCCTCTGACACTAAGGGGCAAGTTAGCATGGGCAATGAACCTAACCCCCACACCTTTGGACTGTGGGAGGAAACCCACGGTCCCTGGGTTTGATTTAAATTTAAATATACATCTTGTAAAATTACACTTAGCACATCAGATATACAAGTTTCAAGTATCATTTCAAACATTATACAAATTGAAAGGTATCCCAATGCTAAACACTGTGCTGACATCTTGATGGGGAGGCAGTGATGTAGTAGTATTGTCACTGGACTAGTAACCCAGAGACCCAGAACAAGATCTGAGGACCTGGGTTCAAATCCCACCATTGCAGATGGTTGAACTTTGAATTCAATTAAAAATAAAATTTGACCATTAAAACCATTGCTGATTGGTGTAAAAACCCATGCCCTTTAGGAAATCTGCCATCCTTACCTGGTCTGGTACACATGTGACTCCAGATCCACAGCAATGTGGTTGACTCTCAAATGCCCTCTGAAGTGGAGGACAGGGATGGGCAAAAAATGCTGGCAACATTCCAGCTTGGGCTGACAAGTGGCAATTAAATTCCTGCCAGTGAGAGTCTAAAGTTTCCTTGTTAGTATAGTGGTTAGCATCCCCACCTGTCACGTGGGGGAACTGGGGTTCAATTCCCCGATGGGGAGCTGAGAAGTTGTTCAGAAATGCACTGGCATGCAAGGCATGTTGTGATTCGGGGCTAAAGAGGTTAAAGGATCTGGAAGGAAGCTGGGATCGGGTTACTGAATTTGATGATCGGCCATGATCAAAATAAATGGCAGAGCAGGGTTGAATGGCCTCCTCCTGCTTTCTGGGGAGGCACTGTGGCACAGAGGTTAAAATTGGTGCCTCACAGTGTCAGGTAACCGGGATCAATTTCTACCTTGGGTGACTGCCTGTTTGGAGTTTGCATGTTCACCCCATGTCTACACGGGTTTCCTCCAGATGCTCCAGTTTCCACTCACACTCCAAAGATGTGTGGGTTGGGTTGATTAAACAGAAAATCTGTTTAATTAATTTTCTCCTGTGTTTATTTTTTAAGGATAAACAATTTGTAGTTTAAAATATATCATCAGGCACCCATTGCAGGGAGATGCCAGCAGAATAGGGAAGAAAATCACTGCTTCTACTAAACATACAGGATTCGTAGCGTACATCTTAACAGCACAAAGTTTTATTGCAAAGGTGACAATATAACTATCCTGCTTGAAGTATCATAAACAAGGCAATAAATTCCCACTATAAATCCAACAAATCTGAATGCACTACACTCAGAGGTGGATTGAAGTTGTGTTAACTCCAGTGTACTACCTTCTTCCCCCACAGACCGGTGCATGTTATGACATTAATATGTCATTATGGTCCTGGAGGCCAATATCAATCCCAATTTACTGGTAGGTTTGGCCTTTTTGACGATGTGCCAGTAGTTATATGTTATAATTTTCTTACTGCCAGGCATTTTACATTCCTCTGAAAATAAGATCACCAATGTGTACTGTCCAGATATAATGGTAAATGCGACACCGGATTAAATTTAAATGCCTGCAAATGTGCAGTCTTGTTCCAAGTTCCAGAGGAAGATGGAGATCCTACATTATGTTTTTAGGGCAGTGAGAAGTTGGATTATTCAATTCCTCTAACTCATATTAGGCAATGAAAGACATGAGAGCAGGCACAAATAATCCTGAATGTGATCTGAATTTGAGCTCTTCGGAAGATATAGTAAAGGCTTCCCAGATACAGATTGCATGAACTTGGTGAAATAAAAAGTATTAAATCAATCTGAGCTGAGTGTGCCAGCGAGAAGGGTACTGCTGTGGATAGATGTCAGCAGAACCACTCTCTTTCTGATAGTAGGCAGTCAGATCACACAATGTAATGAATATACATTAAATGCTGGGTTAGAATAATATTCCTTTTGCAGGATGACTGACTCAGTCTTCATTCCAATTCAGATCTTGGCAGAATTTTTGGAGGTCATTGGAGAAGGGAGCTGAGGAAGGCAGGAATGTAATTTTGCATGCCAGCCGACATGCCAAGTTGTTTTCCCCAACTTAATGGGGAGGCGGTGGCCTAGTGGTATTATCACCAGAGTATTAATCTAGAAACTCAACTAATGTTCTGGGGATCCGGGTTTGATTCCCACCACAGCAGATGGTGGAATTTGAATTCAATAAAAAATATCTGGAATTAAGAATCTAGTGATGGCTTTGAAACCATTGTCGATTTTCAGAAAAACCCATCTCGTTCACTAATGTCCTTCACAGAAAGAAATCTGGAGTCCTCACCCGGTCTGGCCTTCATGGGACTCCAGAGCCACCCTCCAAGGGCAACTCAGGATGGGCAATAAATGCCGGCCAGCTACGATGCCCATGTTCCGCAAATGAATAAAAAAAGAAAAAAATAGCTTGTGTCCAAACAATTTTCTTAGAGGCTGGATTGGGGGGCAGAACAACCACTTGCCACAAGTGGCAGGTAGTTTATTGGGATTATTAGAGGGCTAATTAAGGCCACTGAACAGACGCCGACTTGAATTTTCCAATTGGGTTGCAGCCACCCCACCGTGACGTCAGGAGCAGGGAAGTGGCTTGAAAGAGGCCTCCTGGTGGTAGACTTGGGAATCAGGTCTCCAGGAAGACTTTGAGATTCCATCTGCCTATCCGGCTACAGCTGCTCTCCTTTGGATGGGCTCCCATTTCCACGATGGTAATCCAGTAGCTGTGGCCACTTTTTAATTCAAGTGTTAAAAGTGGAGACGCACCCTTTCTTTCTCCTTTGCCCGCAATGGCAAGGTGAAGCACCTCTTCCTATTGGTCCTTCAACTTCAAGAGATCAACCAGTGTCCTTCAATGAATGGAGAGCATGCCCTAAGGCCACCAATTGGCCAATCCAAGCAAAATCAATGTTGGCTAATGTCCGAGAAATGGTGCAGGATCGCGACCTGTATTGACCCAGTCCAAAGATGTGTAGGTTAGGTTGATTGGCCATGCTAAATTGAGCCTAGTGTCAGGAGGTTAGTAGGGTAATTAGAGTTATGGGGTTAGGGCCTGGGTGGGATTATGGTCGGTGCAGACTCGATGGATCGGATGGCCTCCTTTTGCACTGTAGGATTCTAGGATTCTATGACCCTCGACATTGGGGTTCCAAACCGAAAAGGAAAATCCTGTTCCTTGTTTCAGCACCTAACCCTAGTTTCCTCTCAAATAAATTATAGCATTGTCCCCAAATTATAGGATTCAAATTAGATGCATGTAGAATCACATGATATTGTCGTGAACACAATATGTGTGCTCCCCAATAAGTAGGGAAACTGGAACCAGTAAGTCTGTGAAGAGAAAAAAAACTGAAGAACTGACATTATCTTCATTTTTCTTGTTTATTTCTCTTCCTACTTTTCTACCCAAAACAATCGTCACTCTTGGGAGGTGGATGTACATGGACAGGGGTGGGGGGGGCGGTGGTGACAACGGATCCAAGTTAATAAGAGACAGCTTGATGTGGACACAGACCCGTGACATTCATATCAACGCATGACTGCGGATGTTCTCCACAGGAAACTCCACAAATTAGACCAGTGGATGTTCATCACTTCACTTCTACATCATTGAAATGACTATCAGCGTGATATTATGCAAGAAGGTCCCCATTAATATCCATTTCTCAAAAATAACTAATTGGAAAGAGCCACATGCTCTTTTAGAACTGGTCACAGGATGAAAATGTTCTTGCTGTTCCTTTCCTTTAGTGTGGCTGCTTCATGGGATAATTCATTAATATAAGGCAATTTTTTAAAAGTATCTCCTTCAAACCCATGCAACCTTTTTATCCAGAAAGCAGTACATTTTCCAATTCTTTTGTATGTGGCAGACAGCTGCGTTACTTTGCTGTGCTGTTATATATATTTAAACCAGTAAAGCAGTTGTTATGATTTATAGGCTTGTTGTGCAGTGGCAGTTTTCCAGTAATTACCACTTGAGCAATTTGTGGTCATGTGTGCTTCAGTATACTCTCCAGGGTATCAAATGCATCTTCCTGGAAGTTGTCTGTGGTTGGGCATCTCCTTAATATATGCATATGATTTCTATCAACCTAGGCATGGCGCCCTTAAGTACCAGACAGTCAAATACTTTGCCTTAAGAAGGGTCAGACACATTGGCTGTAACACCTCCAATCATAATAATCTTAGCCAAACATTAATACTGGCTTTCCAAACATCAAGAAAGCCTTCATGTCTCCTTATCAACTTTATAACCTAGTTCCATCACCTACTTATCTTGAATATGAAGTAGTTACTTTATTAAATTGGACAGGAATCCAAGATACTAATCTGACACTAGTCTGGTCAAAATTATCTCTGAAGTTTTCCAGAGAAGAAGTAAGTGGCATTCCAGGAAGATGATGAATTATACATTCCTTGTTGACTGGACTTCTGAAATGATTGATCTTTCAAGATCTCAAATTTAAAACTTATGCATAAAATGGTCCTTTTAACAGTGTAGGATTTTTATTCTCTTGTTTCCTGTGCTTTTATTAACTGCACATCTGTTATTTATAAACATAGAAGATAGGAGCAGGAGGAGGCCATTCAGGCCTTCGAGCCTGCTCTGCCGTTTATCATGATCATGGCTGATCATCCATCTCAATAGCCTAACCCTGCTTTCTCCCCATAGCAGGATTAGGCAAATGAGTTGGACAATCAGTTGGACGATTTCTGCTTCCACCTTCTCCCCGTTATTCTCCAAATGTGGGTCTTCAGGCAAGCTTTAAGGCCTGCATTATGTACCGTCTGTTGTGGTGCAGCTCACGGGTTTTTATTAACATGGTGCTTTTTAATCATTGCAACGTTTGTGGAGTAATATCGATCAAACTGGTTCAACTCTTTCACTTCTTCCACTGGGAACAGCTTTAGTTTTTTTGCCAAGACCATAAACAAAGCACAAATCCAAATTCAAATTTGTTTATGGCTATTCTACACCTGATCTAATAGTGCTGGGAATCTGTAAATGAAGTGCACACATGTTGATTGAGGAAATTAGGGACATTAGGCAGCTTGGGGACCCTGGATTGCCACTTATCCTTTTTTCTCAATTTTCCATTGACATCCATCATTGAGCAGAATTATCTCTAAAGCCCCTGAGTTGAAAATTTGATCAAACTGGAAAAGCAGATAATGAAAATGTAGGTCAGGCTGAGGTAAGTCCGTAGGATTTCATTGCCTGAATGTTTCAGCCACATATATTAAATCTTGCAGCTTGCTTGCTACAATTAATCCTTCCCTGATTGATTGAATCATTTGAACAGAAATAGAACACTTTGAGGGTAAACAACTAAGTATTCAACATCTAAAAGAGAAATTAGCATTTTAGATAGAATTCTTCATTTGAATGTGCTATTTTGATGAGAATAATGTTAACTCATTAGGAGTTTCATTATTTTTGACTATCTTCCCTAAATAGTGAGATAGCAAAGTCACCCGTTCGTTTCTTTGTGTATTCATCAAGATGCAGGATTGTAACATTAGGAATAGGGTGGCACGGTGGCACGGTGGGTTAACACTGCTACCTCACAGCGCCAGGGACCCAGATTCAATTCCAGCCTTGAATCACTGTCTGTGTGAAGTTTGCAGATTCTCCCCGTGTCTGCAAGTGTTTCCTCTGGGTGCTCCAGTTTCCTCCCATTGTCCAAATATGTGCGAGTTAGGTGCACTGGCTATGCTAAATTGACCCTAGAGTCAGGGGGGTTAGCAGAGTAAATATGTAGGGTTATGGGAATAGGGCCTGGGTGGGACGGTGGTCACTGCAGACTCTTTGGGCTGAATGGCCTCTTTCTGCATTGTAGGAGTTCTATGATTCTATAATGCACTTCATTTACAGATTCCCAGCGCTGTTAGATCAGGTGTAGAATAGCCATAAGCAACATAAACCTTCCTCTACCCTCTGGTGAGGGTGCATTTGGTTATGCCCCAGCACAGGGCTTCATGCTTCCCCAGTCTGAATTTTTCTACTTGGTGTAACAGACAGCTAATTTGGACAGCCTTTCACTGAAAAATACCAAATTGTGTGCCAATTTCTACCAAAATATAGATCAGTTAGCAACGTAAATCCACAGACAACTTCCAAGAAGATGCATAAGATTCTTCAACTGTATTTCATGTGGGATTTTGGGCTGTTTTGCTACTTCAAAGGTGCTATACAAATGCAAGTTGGTATTATTGTAATTAGCAGGGAAATTTCTCTTCCAATTTGAGAGTCTGTGCCGGTCTCAAACTCATACCAAAGAGATGATTTGTGTCCACCGTTCTGTTAGAACAGAAGCTGTGAGCATTCCACTGTCTACGTCCCTCTATCTGCTGGTTCCAGAGGAAGAAGGATAGCATCTTTAGAATAGGTAGACAGCACATGCATGCTTAGCTACCCAAGATGATTTCCCTGAATGTACCTCATGCAACTTTGTCCTGTAAAAGAGCCAATGTCATTTCTGAAAAAAAACCACCAGGATTTTATCCCCCTCCCCCCACATCTCCACCTGTCGCAGTTCACCCTCTGATTTCAGCTTCTCTGCCAATCACACCCTTTATTCTCTCTGTGGGCTGCCATTAGCAGCCTTTCCCCTGGTTTCTGTGGCTATGACTCATCTTTTATTCCCTCCCCCTGCAGCATAAACATCTTCCACTTTCTGTGCCTTTTAGCTTTGATAAAGGCTCATCTGGACTCGAAATATCAGCTCTTTTCTCTCCTTACAGATGCTGCCAGACCTGCTGAGATTTTCCAACATTTTCTCTTTTGCTACCAGGACTTTTCTGCCTTGCCTGCCCTGAATCAGATCACTCGCAGAATGGAAATCCCTTTTGGTCTTGGGCAGGATCTTATGATCTTGCCTGAACGAGGTTGTAAAATCCCGTGTGTATCTCATCCAGAAGTGAGCCAATAAGTCAACTGATGTGAGGTTGTAACAAAGCAGCGAGCTGTTACAGCATATGTTGGCTGTCTGCTTGGTGTTCACAGACCACGGGACAAACATATTAATGTAGCTGCAACACATGCCTCTGCGTTTGAGAAGTATGTGAACAGTTGCACAGGGCTGTGTATTCTTCCCTGGTGACGTGCTTACTAAGGTTACATGCCGTGAAGTGCTGTAGAGATCCACTGTAAAGCATGAAGACTCAGTATCATCAGTTGAACATTCCTGAAGTTACGTATAGGTTTATTCCTTGCTGGGGTATTAGCTCGATATAATTGAACCTTTTTATGGCAGTTACTGGGGCAGAAGGGTAACTTTGCAAGAAGGGAATGGAAATGTTGTCAGGGACAGCAGACTTCTCACCCAGCCTTACTTCAAATTAACATTTAAATCACCTTTTTCCCACCGATTTTCTTTAAATTGATGAGAGCCTCATGACCTCTTCTCAATCCTAAAAATATCTTACATTTTTATTTTTAAGTTTATTGATTAGAGTTACAAATAGGTTTACAAGTTATTGTGAAAACAGCCACACTCCGGTGCCTGTTTGGGTACACTGAGGGAGAATTTAGCGTGGCCAATGCACCTAACCAGGATGTCTTTCGGACTGTGAGAGGAAACTGGAGCACCCAGAGGAAACCCGGCGAGACACGGTGAGAACATGCAGACTCCACACAGGCAGTAACCCAAGCCGGCAATCAAACGCAGGTACTGGGTGCTGTGAGGCAGCAGCGCTAACCACTGTGCCACCCTTATGTATTGCTTCAAGAGTGCTGCAGATTCAAGAAATACATTCAGAGAAATATGAACTCAACACTGCTTTATTTGCTGGTGTCAGTGCTTTAATTTGTCTGCATAAAGAATGTTGTATCATTAGAAGAAATGGATTAAGTCATGTACATGTTCCAATTAAAAGTGTCCAAGGGTAACCTTCACATTCATATTCATTGCTTTCAAGCAGACATCTTACTGTCTGTACTCAGAGTGTGAGTGCTATGTTAGCATAAGCAGTATAATCAAAGTGATCACCTAATGTTCATTTTGCATTAACTCACAGCTACAGGAGGAAGCAGGAATGCCAATCTCTAATAACTGTCAGTGCCACCAAGGGCAGCACAGTGGCACAGTGGTTAGCACTGCTGATCACAGCACCAGGATCCTGTGTTCGATTCCTGGCTTGGGTCACTGTTTGTGTGGAGTCTGCACATTCTCCCCATGTCTGTGTGGGTTTCCTCCGGTTTCCTCCGAAAGATGTGCTGGTTAGGTGCATTGGCCATGTTAAATTCTCCCTCAGTGTACCACCAGAGTGTAGCAACTAGGGGATTTTCACAATGACTTAACTGCAGTGTTAATGTAAGCCTACTTGTGACACTAATCAATAAACTTTAAACTGTATATTTTGGCCACTGGGCAGAATTTGTCAGGGTATCAGGGTATCAGAATTTGTCAGGGTATCAGGCTCTAAATGACAACAGCTGGATCGGGATCCTCATTTTAATGAATTTCACTAAATTTAAATATGATAAAAGGGCATCTTAGCCAACTGTCGCCCTCTCACTAAACCTTCATACCTCGCCAACGTCACTTCATGTCGACAAAGTTCACAAGCTATTTGAGAAGATGAAGCAGTCAAGGGGTACCCACCAGGGGTGCCAAGATATGTATAGTCCCTAGGGGGAGAGAGGCATTCCTGGACACTGCTCCCTGGCATAGGGTGGCACTACCAATGTGACAAAGAACAAAACAGCCTGGGAAACAGGCCCTTCGGCCCAACAAGCCCGCACCGCCATTTTAACATCACCAGTCCCCCCTCCACTCATGACCCCTGTCTATGCTTATGGCCATCCACATTGAGGGAAACTAATTCAGAGGCAATTTATTACCTCCAATCAGCCGAATAGCACATCTTTGGGGTGTGGGAGGAAACCGGAGCACCCAGAGAAAACCCACGCAAGCACGGGGAGAATGCGCAAACTCCCACAGACACCGGCCCAAATCCATGTATCTGTACAGCAAGCAGTGATAGTCACTGAGCTGTCGTCTTGCCCATAAGCTGGTCCAGTTTAAGCACACACTAACGACGTGAAGTGCTAGGCAACTCTCGAAACATCCAAGAGCAGCCCTCGTATGACCCATCGCGTGTATGCCCCTCGTTGGATAACAAGGCGGACCGAAGCACCTGTGGATGAAAAGAGAAAAACATCAGTATCATCCACATCCTTATACACACATCCAAGGGAATCCCCGAGTGAAACAAGTGAGCCAGAAAATATGTTGGAAGGTCCATAGGAATCAATTGATTCCCAGGGACGTCCCAAGGCTCCTGAACCTTATTTAAACAGTCTCCGATATCCCTCCATCTCCATCCCGCTCATGTGCCTGTCTAAGTAACTCTTAAACAACTCCAGCGTGCCTGCCTCCACCACCTTGCTTGGCAGAGCATTCCATACCCCCACTACCCTCTGTGTGACAAACCTCCCTCTAATATCCGAATTACACCTCGCCCCCCCCTCACCCTAAGCCCGTGGCCCCTCATAATGTGCGTTTCCAACCTAGGAAAAAGCTTACCTCTGTTTACTCTATCTATACCCTTCATAATCTTATATACCTCTATTAGATCTCCCCTCAGTCTCCGTCTTTCAAGGGAAAACAGCCCCAATTTGCCCAATGACACAGCCCACCGGGCGGTACCATCCTGTGCACCTCTCCACGTGCACTGCCGAGTTTTCAGACCAGATCCTGTGCCACTGATAAAACAAATTGAGGGGCATGGTGAACCTGTGGGGCAGACCGATAGAAATGGCAAGGCTGGCTACACTGTGAGTCATGGAGGTTTACAGAGTGGAAACCGGCCCTTCGGCCCAACTTGTCCATGCTACCCAGATTTTACCATTCAGCTAATCCCAATTGCCCGCAACTGGCCCATATCCCTCTATACCAATCTTACCCATGTAACTGTCTAAATGCTTTTTAAAAGACAACATTATACCCACCTCTACTACTATCACTGGCATTACTACCTTGTTCCAGACACCATCCTCTGTGTGAAAAAAATGCCTCTGACCCTTTTGTATCTCTTCTCTCATCTTAAACCTATGCCCTCTAGTTTTAGACTCCCCTATCTTTGGGAAAAGATGTTGACTATCTGCCTTATCGATGCCCCTCATTATTTTGTTAAGGGAGAACAAAATGGGCTTTCTTTTACTCTTTTAAAACTGGCAATAATCTTTTGCTTATAATTGTGAGAATCAGTCAGTGATTTCAGAACAAAGACAAAGTCTGAAGCACTCAGGCTTCTTCTGACTCTGAGGTAAATCACAGCGACTTTGATGTGACATCTGAATTCAAGCATGAAATTTAATTTTCACTGTTATTACCTAAACTTTACACGGGAGGATATATCAGCTCTGTGCTATCTGAGACATGAGCAGTGGAGAAAGTGATACCTATCCGCACATGCTCTTTCTTTCTTTGAAGCCATAATTTTTCCAATGAAGTGACCGTATCTAAAAACACACCACTCATCCTTCATCAAGCAAACTGAAAGAGAATCATTCTTGAGTTCACCAGAGAGCCAATTACACTCAGACCTCCAAACCTAACCTTCATTTCTGGGCTTTCACGAGTGATTGAAACTTGTTGATGCCTCAATGTGAATGTGTGACGACATGAGCAAACTCAAGATCGCATGATACATGTAGTTTGTCACATTTACAGACAACGAAAGTCACCTTTCACACATTCACACATTGAAAATTTCATGAACAAAAATAAAACTGAAATCAACTTACCTTACTATAAAAGGCACACCATCTCCCTGCACTGGCCTAGTGGCATTATAGGAACATAGAAAAACTACAGCACAAACAGGCCCTTCGGCCCACAAGCTGTGCTGATCATATCCCTACCTACTAGGCATACTTATAACCCTCCATCTTACTAAGTTCCATGTACTTATCCAAAAGTCTCTTAAAAGACCCTATTGAATCCGCCTCCACCACCACTGCCGGCAGCCGATTCCACTCACCCCCCACCCTCTGAGTGAAAAATTTACCCCTGACATCTCCTCTGTACCTACTCCCCAGCACCTTAAACCTGTGTCTCTCGTAGCGACCATTTCAGCCCTGGGAGAAATCCACCCGATCTACATCTCTCAACATCTTATAAACCTCTATCAGGTCACCTCTCATCCTTCGTCTCTCCAAGGAGAAAAGACCGAGCTCCCTCAACCTATCCTCATAAGGCATGCCACCCAATCCAGGCAACATCCTTGTAAATCTCCTCTGCACCCTTTCTATGGCTTCCACATCCTTCCTGTAATGGGGCGACCAGAACTGAGCACAGTACTCCAAGTACTGTCTTATAAAGCTGCAAAATTATTTCCCGACTCCTAAACTCAATTCCTTGATTGATGAAGGCCAGTACACCATACACCTTCTTAACCACAGCCTATACCTGCAAAGCTGCTTTCAGTGTCCTATGAACCTGGACCCCAAGATCTTTCTGATCTTCCACACTGCGACATGATTAATCCAGAAACTCAGCTAATGTTCTGAGGACTCAGGTTCAAATCCCGCCATGGCAGGTGGCGGAATTTGAATTCAATAAAAAGAAATCTGGAACTAAGAATCTACTGATGACCATGAAACCATTGTACATTGTTGGAAAAACCCATCAGCTTCACTAATGTCCTTTAGGGAAGGAACTCTGCCGTCATTACCTGGTCTGCCTGCATGTGATTCCAGAGCCACAGCAATGTGGTTGGCTCTCAACTGCCCTCCAAGGGCAACTAGGGATGGGCAATAAATACTGGCCAGCCAGCAATGCCCAAGTCCCATGAATGAATAAAAAAGAATGTCACATTAATGTTACAGTTTGCGATCTGCAGTTTGTCTATGAATTTTCCCAGCTGCTGGGAGCTTCAGCTTGGCAGCTACAGTGCAATTGCACTGACATTGGCATGGGTGGCATTGTGGCAAGCACTGCTGCCTCAAAGCACCAGAGACGGTGTTCGATTCCTGGTTTGGGTCACTGTGCGGATCTGCACATTCTCCCCATGTTTGTGTGGGTTTCCTCTGGCTTCTCCAGTTTCCTCCCATAGTCCGAAAGATGTGCTGGTTAGGATGCATTGGTCGTGCTAAATTCTCCCTCAGTGCATCCAAACAGGTGCTGGAGTTTGGCGATTAGGGGATCTTCACAGTAATCTCATTGCAGTGTTAATGTAAGCCTACTTGTGAAATTAATTAACTTTAAAAAAATTTAAACTGTAAATCACTTCAGGAGCCTCTGTGAAAGAGTGATTCTTAAGCTAGTATGTAAATGTGTCCTGTATGGCACTGGAACTATTACATAGGTCAGAAATATTATAACAACTGTTATATATTGGCTTTTTAAAATAAAACTTCTACCCAACCACAAAGTCGATATTATAGATTCAGAGTGATTTGAGAGCTAATATATGAGGACTGACACATAGGACTTTATTATATACTGTACTTGCAGTTATGATAAGGCCCAAAAATTTGCCTATGTTGGAATATATGGTGATCCCGCAGGACCTGCTCCATGAATCATTCTTACATTTTTTGGAGCTCACTAAGTCAATAGCAATGGGGTTCTGGGATTAAATTACTGCAAATGCTGGAATCTGAAACCAAAAGAGAAAATGCTGGAAAATCTCAGCAGGTCTGGCAGCAGCTTTAAGAAGGAAAAGAGCTGACGTTTTGAGTCTAGATGACCCTTGGACAAAGGGTCATCTGGACTCAAAATGTCAGCTCTTTTCCCTCCTTACAGACGCTGCCAGACCTGCTGAGATTTTCCAACTCGAAATTCTCTGAGGGCATCATGAGGTTTGTAGAAAATATTGCATTAATTTAGTGGCTCTCCACAGTAACTTCACTGCAGTGTTAAGAACATAGAACATTACAGTGCAGTACAGGCCCTTCGGCCCTCAATGTTGCGCGGGCCAGTGGAGCCAATCTAATGACCCTCTAACCTAAACTATTCCAATGTTATCCATATGCCTATCCACTGACCATTTAAATGCCCTTAAAGTTGGCGAGTCCACAACTGTTGCAGGCAGGGCATTCCACGCCCTTACTACCCTCTGAGTAAGGAACCTACCTCTGACATCCGTCCTATAATTACCACCCCTTAATTTAAAGCTATGTCCCCTCGTGTTAGCCATCACCATCCAAGGAAAAAGGCTCTCACTGTCCACCCTATCTAATCCTCTGATCATCTTGTATGCCTCAATTAAGTCATCTCTTAACCTTCTTCTCTCTACTGAAAACAACCTCAAGTCCCTCAGCCTTTCCTCATAAGACCTTCCCTCCATACCAGGCAACATCCTGGTAAATCTCCTCTGCTTTCCAATGCTTCCATATCTTTCTTATAATGCGGCGACCAGAACTGTACGCAATACTCCGAGTGCGGCCGCATCAGAGTTTTGTACAACTGCAACATGACCTCATGGCTCCTAAACTCAATCCCTTTACCAATAAAAGCTAACACACCGTACACCTTCTTAACAACCTTATCAACCTGGGTGCCAACTTTCAGGGATCTCTGCACATGTACCCCGAGATCTCTCTGCTCATCAACACTACTAAGAGTCCTTCCATTAGCCCTATATTCTGTACTCCTGTTACTCTTTCCAAAGTGAATCACCTCACACTTTTCCGTATTAAACTCCATCTGCCACCTCTCGGCCCAGCTCTGCAGCTTATCTATGTCCCTCTGCAAACTGTAACATCCATCCTCACTGTCTACAACTCCTCCAACTTTAGTGTTGTCCGCAAATTTACTAACCCATCCTTCTACACCCTCATCTAGGTCATTTATAAAAATGATAAACAGCAGTGGCCCCAAAACAGATCCCTGAGGTACACCACTAGTAACTGAACTCCAGGGTGAATATTTCCCATCAACCACCACCCTCTGTCTTCTATCAGCTAGCCAATTCCTGATCCAAACTGCTGAATCACCCTCAATCCCATGCATCTGCATTTTCTGCAATAGCCTGCCATGGGGAACCTTATCAAACACCTACTTGTGAATCTAATTAACTTTAAAAAAATTTAAACTGTAAGTCACTTCAGGAGCCCCTGTGAAAGAGTGATTCTTAAGCTGGTATGTAAATGTGTCCTGTAGTGCTATGGCTTGATGCACTCGCTCATGGGCTGCTAAGATTTGAGAAAGTGACTGAGCTAATAAATTAAATAATTCAGGAGAGACTTATCTATCCTGGGAGAGATTAGAATGTGAAACTCACTATTACAAGGAGTAGACTGAATAAATAATATCAACGTATTTACACGGAAGTTCGATAAGGTGCAGCACGGTGGCACAGTGATTAACGCTACTGCCTCACAGAGCCATGGAACTGGGTTCAATTCCAGCCTTGGGTCACAATCTGTATGGAGTCAGCATCTTCACTCCTGTCTGTGTGTGTTTGTTCGTTGTGTTCAGATCTCCTCCCACAATCCAAAGAAGTGCAGGTTAGGTGGATTGGTCATGCTCAATTGCCCCTTAGTGTCCCAAGAAGTGTCGGTTAGGGAGATTAGTGGTGTAAATATGTGGGGTTATGGGGACAAGGTCTGGGTAAGATGTTGTAACGGAGAGAGTCGGTACAGTCTCGCCGAGCCAAATGGCCTGCTTCTGGGCTGTAGGAGGATGGAATAGAAGGATATGCTGACAGAATGAGATGAAGATATTAAGGAATGACATTAAGAAGGTGTGCAATAGTGAGTGCATGGTGACATTTCCACCCTTGTTTGGGAATATTTATTGTGTAGGGGCGATCCAAGTGATTAGAATAATTTAAGACATTCAGGAGTGGCAGCACCAACTGGGGCAGTGGAAGACAAAGTGTTTTGATGACTGAGAAAAGCTGTGAACTCCGGAAAATGCCTCCACCCTTGTTAAGTTTATTTTGTATTCAAATATGTTAGCTTATCTGTGAATCTCAATCCATAATTTAATGAGTTAGTTCAGCTCCTTCCCCATTTGAAATATAACACAGAACTGACTTGAGATACTTCACTAAAAAACCCAAATCACATAATCTGATCCAACATTGGTAGATGCAATTGGGTGGTAGTCAAACCTCAATTTGGTGAGGCACCGAAGTCAATGAGTACTGGATTCAACAGAAGTTGCATTAGTTCCTGCTTTACACGCAGCTCCAGTCAACCTCTATCCTGCTTCCACAATGTGGAAAGGATTTTCTCCGAAATTGGCAATGGCCAATGTCAGGTGGGAAAAGTGGTGTTGAAGCTTCCAATAGCAATGGCAGCTTTCCCTGCCTTATGGTGCAGCACTTAGAGAATAAAACTTGAAGTCACGGATTCCACAACACATTGCTGTTGCGTGGCCCCTGGTTTGCCCACCCCGTCTTCAACTCAGACGTTGGATGATCCGGGCTGCCATTTCTAAAGGCCGCCCCAACACACTGCAAGCAATCTACTTCACCCAAGTATATCCCTGGCAATCCACGCCCCCCTCTTCCCCTCCCACCCCCGACACTTCCTGCATCAACCTAACCTACCGAGGTACAATCGTGTCCCCTCCCTTCCCCAAGCACTGTACTCATCTCTGAGCTCCCTTGTGAGTGCTGCTCACCAGGTGCATGTCCTGGTCTCACAGGCCACGCTGTCACCATCCTGTCACCACACTGTTACAGCTGGATTGTCTGATATGGCGGGGACAATTCCAGTGTTGGGGCCTGATAATTATATGTAAGTTTTCATAATGAGGGCCTTTGATGTTGAATATCAAGAAATGCAGCCTGTATCTGATGGGAGGAGGGAACAATCGCTTCCAGCTTTGAAGTTATCATAAAATACGACTTTGGCTTTCTCACAATATTTTGCGCTCCCATCACTGAATCTGCCTGACAAAAATGGGAGTGGAAATTCTTGGCCTATGCTTAGGGGAATCATATATATATATTAGGCTTACATTAACATTGCAATGAAGTTACTGTGAAAATCCCCTAGTCACCACATTCCGGCGCCTGTTCGGGTAGACCAAGGGAGAATTTAGCATGACCAACGCACCTATCCAACACGTCTTTCAAACTGTGGGAGGAAACCGGAGCATCCGGAGGAAACCCACGCAGACACGGGGAGATCTTGCAGACTCTGCACAGACAGTGACCCAAGCCGGGAATCGAACCTGGGTCCCTGGTGCTGTGAGGCAGCAGTGCTAACCCACTGTGCCACAATGGCCTCAAGTTGAGAACAACTGTTGTCTTATCCTGCAGTGGGTGAAAATTGCACCTTTCAAGCTTTATTTAATGCAGAATGAACCGTAATAATGAATTGAATGCTGTTGGCCAACAAACCTGTTTTTTTTCAGCCTTACTTAGTCTCGTCTTCAGAAGGTGGGTGGTCTGAGTTCCGGTGCTGCCCCTGTTCAAATGTTGCTTTGACTTCATGGCAACAGCAGCTGCCCAGATGTGTGTTAATTGTTCTTGGCTTACAAATCAAAGGGCAGTATTTAAAAACAAATGTTTATTTAAAAAACTTATGAGTGCTGAAAATAAAGAGAAAGCAAAAGCTGCATCATCACTTTGTCTTTTGAAGAGACTTGCTTCCACCACAACTGACAAGGCCAAACTGTCTAGACTATTCAGTTCTCCACCGCATTGATAATTTCACACCACGAACCACTGACAGAAGGTATACATCTGTGGGTGAGAAGGTGCGACCAGATTCCCCTCCCACTCCAACAACACACTGTGTGATGCATCTTGTGAGGTGGCTCAATCACTGGGTAAAGTCAAGGTGGAGATAGAGAGATTCTTGGCTGCTAGGGGAACAAGCAATATGGTTATTGGGGCAGCAAAGTGAAATGGAGGCCCAAGATAAACCATGGGCACATGAAGGAGCTGTCTGGTCTGCTCCTGCTTCTGTTTATTATGTTCTCTTGTTCTTATGTAGCGCAATTGTTCGCTGAAGGAACGGTGTTCACATTGTGACGTTAGTGTACCTTAAAGAGATCTTTTTTAAAATCATAATCTCTGCAGCTCTCACAGTCAGTGTTTCTCAGCTCACAGCCTTAGCCAATGTCATTATGGCACTGGTATGACTGGAGATGTCCTTTTATTGCTGCTTAAATGGGGGTTTGTTTATTTTTACTGGAATGTTTATGATTGCATTGTTAGGAGAAAAGCTGGTTGGAGGTCAGGCGATAGGAGTTTTTTTTAATTTTCAGTTTGGACCTGCAGGTTTGAGATTTAAGTTTTCAAAGGGGCATCAAGCTGAAAAGAGCTCTCTCTCCCTGGTTTTGGAAATTCTGCTGGTTAGCTGAAAGTAAGGTTTTGCCTTTCTGCAGGGAAGAACTGACTATTGGTGGCTTGCCTAGAGTTCCTGGATGTTTTGGGAAGCTGTTTTGACTTTAAACTGTTCTGAGTCTATCCAGAGAACTGCAGACTTCATCCAAAGGTCTCAAGTCCAGTACCACGTGAGCATTAGTCTTTGCTGTTTTCAACCTGTAAAATGAACGTATTGTCTACAGGATTAATTTGGTTGGAACACATCAGATATATTTGTTAAGAGCTATACATTATAGTGGTTGTTTTGTTTCTTGTTTGTAATTGATAAGAGTTCTTGCTAATTTTCTTATAATACATGTTAACTATATTCTTAAATAAACTTTGTTTGATAGAAGCTCCCTAGTGGGTCATTTGAATCATGCATGAAGTGAAACCTATCATGCTTATCCTAGCCAAATTCAAGATGCAAAACTTATGATCCAGGTGGGCCCCATAAAACACTATGGAGTTTCTGACCTGAACCATAACAACATTATAGTGAATCTCACATACAAATGTTTGTATCCTTGTGCTTCATACTGGGGTTTTGTTCAAAAGCAGGTTGATCTTAAACAAGATGAAATATGTTAAAACACTAGAGGAAGGGGTTATGTTTGGTTTCTGATGCTCTATCAATAGCAAAATCCAGTTACTCGTAGGATGTGGAACAGATCAAACTGCACAGGCTCATGGTTGTGGCTTGTAGAATCAACCATGAGTCAGTGGAGGTTGATCTGGAGGTATAGAGGGTGGAAATAGTGGCCATCATGTTTAGTAATGGAGTTCTGGTTGCCACACTATAGGAAGGATGTGATTGCACTATAAAGTGTGCAGAGAAGATTCACCAGAATAGTACCTGGGCTGGAGCATTTTTTTATTTATTCATTCATGGGACATGGGTGTCGCTGGCTGGGCCAGCATCTATTGCCCATCTCTAGTTGCCTTTGGAGGGCAGTTGAGAGTCATCCACATTGCTGTAGCTCTAGAGTCACACATAGGCCAGACGAGGTAAGGACAGCAGATTTTCTTCCCTAATGGATGTTAGTGAACCAGATGGGTTTTTCCGACAATTGACAATGGTTTCATGGTCATCAGTAGATTCTTAATTCCAGATTTTTTTACTGAATTCAAATTCCAGCATCTGCCGTGGTGGGATTGGAACCCAAATCCTCAGAACATTAGCTGAGTTTCTGGATTAATGGTCTAGAGATAATAGGCTATGCAATGAAGAGAGGCTGGATAGGCTGGGATTGTTTTCCTTACAGTAGAGAAGGCTGATGGAGCACCTGGTTGAAGTGTACAATATTATGACGGACATAAAGAAAAGAAACTTTTCTCCTTGGTAGAGGTATCAGTAACCAGGGGGCATAGATTTGAGATAAGGGACAAGAGATATAAAGGGGATTAGAGGAAACTGTTTTTACCCAGAGGGTGGTGGGAATCTGGAACTCACTGCCTGAATGGGTGGTAGAGGTGGAAACCCTTAACGTTTAAAAAGCATTTAGATGAGCACTTGAAATGCCTTAGGACACAAGGCTACCCACCAAGTGCTGGAAAATGGGATTAGAATAGACCGGTGTTTGATGGTTGGCAAAGACATGCTGAGCCAAAGGATCTCTTTCTGTGCTGTAAAACTCTGACTCCATGACATGATAATTGTGTTACGGGACTGGTTTGTTCCCATATCATTGTGGTATCATCAGTATGGGAGGAAGCAGACATGCAGACTATCCAGATATTGAAGGAGCTCTCCATTGAGGATGAGCAAATGACATTGAACCTTCTAATATTGTGTCTGAATCACTTGTTTAAGTAATAGAGTTAGAATGCATGTGAAATATGTATGCATATTTCAAACTGTTGTTCTGTAGACAAGCACAGTGGTTAGCACTGCTGCCTCACAATGCCAGGGACCCAGGTTCAATTCCCAACTTGGATCCAGTCTGCACAGAGTATGCACGTTCTCCCCATGTCTGCGTGGGTTTCCTCCAGGTGCTCCAGTTTCCTCCCACAGTCTGAAAGATGTGCTGGTTAGGTGCATTGGCCATGCTTAATTCTCCCTCAGTGTACCCCCCAACAGGTGCCAGAGTGTGGCGACTAGGGGATTTTCACAGTAATTTCATTGCAGTGCTAATGCAGGCCTACTTGTGACACTAATAAACATTTTTACTTTAAAGGAAAAGCTCTTCCCATTAGCTGATGCTGAAGGGACAAGGGGAAAGAGATTTTGGATAAGAGGTGCAGAAGCAAACAATTTTACAAAGCGACTGGGATGAGCTGGAACCCCCCACCCATGAGGGTGGTGGAAGCAGAAATGTTTCAAAGGGAAAATGGATAGGCACTCGAAGAAAATAAACATGCAGATCTATAGAGTTACAGCAGGTGAGTGGGACTGAGTGGACTGTTCTGCAGGGAGCCAGTATGGACCCAATGGACCGACTGGTTAACCTTCTGCGCTGTAAATGACTCTGGGCACATTATTTTGAAGATAGAACACAGATTGCTATTGGTACAGTATTTCTTTTCATGGTGCTAGCTATTTAATAATATGCTCTAAAGATCTGCTATGACAAACCAAGGTTGATAAACTGCTGGCAAACAGCACAGGCACAGCAGCAACTAACACGATGGGGGAGCCACTTGTGTGGGAGGTCTACAACAAGTTGGAGTTTCTCGTTGAGTTAATTGATGGTTACCAAGAGATCCTCATGGCACACAATTTTTACTACTTATTCTGAAATGTTAATTCTGGTGACCCTGCTGTGCTGAAGTTAATCAACTTTGGACTGAACTTTGCAGGAATTTAAAGCTGAGAAAACACTTGCGAGTCGATTGTGCAAATTGCTTAAGAAAGGCCCGTCAGAGAGTGTTTTTTTTACAGACTAGGCATTAGGAATGCCATTCCCCGGAATCAGGACAGTTAAAAAATACACACTTGATTGGATAGATGATTGGCCTGTTACACGCATCAGGTACAGCAGGAATGGGAAGTGGCAGCAGGAAGTCAATTTTCCAGTGTGGCACGGTGGCACAGTGGTTAGCACTGCTGCCTCACAGCGCCAGGGACCCGGGTTCGATTGCCAGCTTGGGTCACTTGTCTGTGTGGAGTTTGCACATTCTCCCCATGTCTGTGTGGGTTTCCTCTGGGTGTTCCGGTTTCCTCCCACAGTCCAAAGATGTGTGGGTTAGGTTGATTGGCCTTGTTAAATTGACCCTAGTGTCAGGGATTGGCAGGGTAAATATGTGGGGTTACAGGGATAGGGCCTGGGTTGGATTGGGGTCAGTCTAGCCCCAATGGCTGAATAGCCTCCTTCTACACTGTAGGGATTCTATGAATCTTGGATAAGGCTAGCACAACTCTCACAATGTATTGAAAAATAAAGTTGGGGCCTTCAGAATCCCATCAGTAAATTTACAGGGCAATATGGTGGCACAGTGGTTAGCACTGCTGCCTCACAGTGCCAGGGACCCGGGTTCAATTCCCAGCTTGGGTCACTGTCTGTGTGGAGTCTGCACATTCTCCCCGTGTCTGTGTGGGTTTTCTCCAGGTGCTCCGGTTTCCTCCCACAGTCCGAAAGATGGGCTAGTTAGGTACATTGGTCACGCAAAATTCTCCTTCAGTGTACCCAAACAGGCACCAGAGTGTGGCGACTCAGTGATTTTCAAGGTAACTTCATTGCAGTGTTAATGTAAACCTACTTGTGACACTGATAAATAAACTTAAAAACTTCATTATCACAGAGCACACAACTTGGGGCTAATTTCATGATCCTACATGATAGAATTGGGGGTATAAAGAGGTGGCACGGTGCACAGTGGTTAGCACAGCTGCCTCACAAGTAGGCCTACAGATAGATAGGTTTCTGACAGACAGGGGGATTAAGGGTTATGGGGAGAAAGTGGGAAAGCGGAACTGATCCACTTCAGATCAGCCATGATCTTATTGAATAGCAGGGCAGGCTCGAGGGGCTAGATGGCCTACTCCTGCTCCTATTTCTTATGTTCTTACGTTCTCACAGTGCCAGGAGCCTGCGTTCAATTCTGACCTCGGGTGACTGTGTGGAGATTGCACATTCTCCCTGTGTCTGCATGAATTTCCCCCGGGTGCTCCAGTTTCCTTCCATAGTCCAAAGATATGTAGGTTAGATGGATTAACCATGGTAAATATGTGGGGTTATGGGGATAGGGCAGGAGAGAGGGCTAAGATAAGAGATTCTGTCAGAGAGTTAATGCAGTCTCAATTGGCTTAATGGCATTCTCTGCACTGTGATGATTCATAAGAACATAAGAAGTAGGAGCAGGAGTAGGCCATCTAGCCCTTCGAGCCTGCCCCGCCATTCAATAAGATCATGGCTGATCTGAAATGGCTCAGTTCCACTTTCCCACTTTCTCCCCATAACCCTTAGTTCCCTTGTCTACCAAAAACCTATCTACCTGTGACTTAAATATATTTAGCGAGGCAGCCTCCACCACTTCAACGGGCAGAGAATTCCAGAGATTCACCACCCTTTGAGTGAAGAAGTTCCTCCTCAACTCCGTTCTAAGCTGCCCCCCCTTATCTTGAGGCTGTGCCCTCTAGTCCTGCTGTCCTTTCTGAGCGGGAAGAATCTCTCTACCTCTATTCTATCCATCCCCTTCATTATCTTATACGTCTCTATAAGATCCTCCCTCATCCTTCTAAACTCCAATGAGTACAGACCCAGTCTATTTAGTCTCTCTTCATAGTCCAACCCCCTCATCTCCGGTATCAGCCTAGTGAACCTCCTCTGCACTCCCTCCAAGGCCAAAATATCCTTGTGACCAAAACTGCACACAGTACTCCAGCTGCAGCCTCACCAGTGCCCTGTACAGTTGCAGCAAGACCTCCCTGCTTTTATATTCAATCCCCCTCACTATAAAGGCCAACATCCCATTCGCCTTCTTGATCACCTGCTGCACCTGTAGGCTGGGTTTTTGTGACTCGTGCACAAGGACCCCCAGGTCCCTCTGCACCGTAGCATGCTGCAGCTTTTTGCCCTTTAAATAATAATCCCTCCTACTATTATTCCTGCAAAAGTGGATAACCTCACACTTGCTAACATTGTACTCCATCTGCCAGGTCCTCGCCCACTCACTCAGCCTATCTAGATCCCTCTACAGACTTTCCACACCCTCCGCACAATTTGCTTTTCCACTCATCTTCGTGTCATCAGCAAATTTCGACACCCTACACTCAGCGCCCTCCTCCAGATCATCTGTATAAATGGTAAATAGCTGAGGCCCCAGCACCGATCCCTGGGGCACTCCACTAGTTACCAACCGCCAGTCAGAATAGCACCCATTGATACCAACTCTCTGCCTCCTATTAGACAGCCAATCCTCTATCCACGCTAACACCTTACCCGGCAGCATTCCAAGAATATTGGGCATTCAATGAATATTGGGCATGGAATCATAGAATCCCTACAGTGCAGAAGGAGGCCATTCACCCCATTGAGTCTGTACTGACCATTATCCCACCCAGGCTCTATTTCCTTAACCTCTCATATTTCCTCGCTAATCCCCCTAACACTAGGGTCCATTTTAGTATGGCCAATCAACCTAACCTGCACATATTTGGACTGTGGGAGGAAACTGGAGTACCTGGAGGCAACCCACGCAGACACGGGGAGAACGTGCAAACTCCACACAGACAGTGACTTGAGGCCGGAATCGAACCCAGGACTCTGGTGCTGTGAGGCAGCAGCACGAACCATTATGCCATCGTGCACACATAGCTCAAATCTTAAGCGCACCCATATCTATGAGGGAGATGTGTTGTGTTCCCAAAACAACATTTGTTGATTAGAGAAACACTCCTCATCCAGGTCCAAAACCTATGTCCATATTAGAGTTTCATAGATGTTCTTAGGTATCCAGTGTTACTGAAGGTTGAACTGAGACAATATTCATATTACATACTTCTGTTCACTAGATTATAAGTAAAAAGTCTCTCAACACCAGGTTTAAGTCCAACCAATTTATTTGATAGTAAACTCACTAGCTTTCGAGGTTTCCCTCTTCTTCAGGTGAATGGAGAGTTCTGGCCTCAGACAGAGCATATAAAGCACAGACAGTTTACAGATTACTGATTAGAATGCGAATCTTTACACCTAACCTAAAGTGGACCTGGTGTTGTCAGACTTTTTACTGTGTTTACCCCAGTCCAACGCCGGCATATCCACATCATCACTAGATTATAAAACAGCCACCCTTTTTTAAAGTACAGCCTTAGGTTAAAGGGACAATCCTTTAAAACAGAGATGAGGAGGAATTTCTTCAGCCAGAGAGTGGTGAATCTGTAGAACTTTTTGCCACAGAAGGCTGTGGAGTTCAGGTCATTAAGTGTCCTTATGACAGAGATAGATAAGTTCTTGATTAATAAGGGGATCAGGGGTTATGGGAAAAAGACAGGAGAATGGGGATGGGAAAAATATCATCCCTGATTGAATAGCGGAGCGAGTGGCCTAATTCTGCTCCTAAGCTTTATGGTGTTATAGTGTATTATCTGCCTAGCTGACCCAAAAAGGCATGGGAGTTTTCAGCAGGATTGACAAACGGTAGCATTGGGCCAGGTCAGGGTTCCAACCCAGCTGCACATAAACCACACTCGTAGGCTGCCAGAATTTCAGAAAGCTTGTATTCAAAGGGAACAGGATCACATTTCATGTTGATTGAGCTCTGAATACTCAGGGTACTTACTGACTGCTCTGAAAAGTCAACATTAAAACCACAATGTTAGGTGTCAGACTGACACACTGTGAGTGAGTGGTTCAGGGCCAGGTGATCAGGTATTCTCTTAGAGTTGCTTTAGCCCCAGTTTTATGTCAGTAATTCAGCAGCAGTACTTGTAGAGAGCCTTTAACATCATAAAATAGCCCATGGTACTTCACAATAGCTTAATAAGGGATAATTTGCCAACAAATACTCGGCCAAATATGTAGGGTGAAGAAAGTAACATAAGAACATAAGAAATAGGAGCAGGAGTAGGCCGTCTAGCCCCTCGAGCCTGCCCCGCCATTCAATAAGATCATGGCTGATCTGTCGTGGCTCAGTTCCACTTTCCCGCCCTCTCCCCATAACCCTTAATCCCCTCGCCTATCAAAAACCTATCAACCCGCGTCTTAAATATATTTAGCGAGGCAGCCTCCACCACTTCAACGGGCAGAGAATTCCAGAGATTCACCACCCTTTGAGTGAAGAAGTTCCTCCTCAACTCCGTTCTAAACCACCCCCCCTTTATCTTGAGGCTGTGCCCTCTAGTCCCACTGTCCTTTCTGAGCGGGAGGAGTGTCTCCACCTCTATCCTATCCATCCCATTCATCATCTTATATGTCTCAATGAGATCTCCCCTCATTCTTCTAAACTCTAACGAGTACAAGCCTAGTTTATTCAGCCTCTCCTCATATACAACGTGGGCCAATGTTTCTCCAGGGGTTTTAGGTGGGAGATAAGGAGGGTACACGCAGGGAGGAATTTCAGCATAAAGATCAGATTCTTTAAAACAAGGCATTGGTGGAGTGGAAGCCAGTGTGTGAACACAGAACTTGTGGACAAACAAGACATGTGTGCAGATCTTCACCATGATGGAGAACCTCTCCAAAAATGATAGAAGTGGTTGAAAATATTAAGTACCATCGCCAAACACAGAATTCTCATTTGCTCAGGAGAGGGAATGGGGAGTGATATACCTTATGGTGGCAGCATTTTCCCTATTACTGATATCCAGCTAACCGCTCCATAATTCCTCCTTTCTCCCTCCCTCGTTTTTTAAATAGTTGGGTTACATGTGCCATCCTCCAATCTAAACATAAAGTTTATTTATTAGTCATAAGTAGGTTTACATTAACACTACACAAGGTTAAAGTCCAAAAGGTTTATTTGGTATCACGAGCTGCTTCTTCATCAGGTGAGTGAGTGAAGGACCAGCGCTCCTAAAGCTTGTGATATCAAATAAACTTGTTGGACTTTAACCTGGTGTTGTGAGACTTCTTACTGTGCCCACCCCTGTCCACGCCAGAATCTCCATATCATGGCTACATTAACACTGCAATGAAGTCACTGTGGAAGTCCAATAGTTGCCATACTCCTGTTCGGTTACACTGAGGGAGAATTTAGCACGGCCAATGCACCGAACCAACATGTCTTTCAGACTATGGCAGCAAACCAGAGCACCCAAAAGAAACCCATATTGACAAGGGGAGAATGTGCAGACTCCACACAGACAGTAAAACTGAGACTATTCCAAAATCTGCAGAATTTTGGAAGATGAGAACCAATGCTTCCACTATTTCCATGGCCACCTCCTTTAATATAGATTATGAAGCCCTGCAGATATTAACTTTTGGTCCCATTAATTTCTCCAGCACTATTTTTCTAATAGTACTAATTTCCTTCAATTCCTCCTTTTCACTAGATCCTTGATTTCTTAGCATTTCTGGGAAGTTATTTGTGTCTTCCTCTGTGAAGACAAAACTAAAGTATTGTTAAGAATTGAGGAAAATTAAGACAAAGATACAAGATAAAAGCAGGGAGTTGATTGGAGGCAGATGGCTGGAGGAATGATGTGAATTAGTCGAGCAGTGGAAAACAAATATGTGACGAGAGAAGATAAAGTGGAGTGACTTCAAAATGGAGAGTGCATGTTGTTTGGGAAAAGGGATGTCTCAGAGTTCAGGTAAACATAATAGTTTTGCAGACCAATGGATAGTTTCTTGTAAAATTATGCATGTATAGAATCAGTATTATGAAGCTTCTAGAATATTATATTCTTTCTTGTCATGTGTGCTTTTGGTTTTCCTCTGAGCTCAGAAATATTCTTTGTTAATTGTTCACACAATGACCTGGGCTGGTTCCTCACTGGGTTGGACATTGTTCCTCATACAGTAACAAGTGAACATTTATACCACTCTGAACCAGTGTTCTTAGTTACTCTTCTGGGATTCCCTCACATTTAAAATCAGTGTGATTCATAACAGTAGTTTAATTGCTCTGCTATTTCCTTGTTTTCTGGAGAGGGATATGGGCCAAATGTGGGCAATTGGGACTAGCTTAGGGGTTTAAAAAAAAGGTGGCATGGACAAGTTGGGCCAAAGGGCCAACCTCTATGACTCTATTATAAATGCTCAGACTGAAGACATTTGTCTTCAGCATATAGGTGGAGGGGCACAGGTTGACACAGAGGGTGCAAGGGGGGGTCATGGGGGATGGGTAAGAGGGTGTGAAGTGGGAAGAGGGGCATGGAATGGGCATGGGGTGTATGTGGGGATGAGTGATGAGGGCTGGAGGGATCTTTCATGTTTTATTCTTTATATTTAAACTTTGGACACGGTGTTAGTCGCCAAGGAAGCCCCTCCATCCAGCCCAACCTCTGTAACCGGCAGCCTGCTGAGTTCTTCCTGCATGGCCTGCCCTGACTTCCAATCCAGCTGGGAATTCTCCCATTTCTGTGCATCCAATCCGGGAGTGAAAATCTGGGTCTTATTATTACAAAAGGTGGTGAATGTGGTCCAGTCCATCACACAAGCCAGCTTCCCATCCATTGACTCTGTCTACACTTCCCACTGCCTCGGCAAAGCAGCCAGAATAATTAAGGACCCCACACACCCCGGACATTCTCTCTTCCACCTTCTTCCTTCAGGAAAAAGATACAAATGTCTACCAACTGACTCAAGAACAGCTTCTTCCCTGCTGCTGTCGGACTTTTGAATGGACCTACCTCGCAATGAGTTGATCTTTCTCTGATACAGGCAGCAGCATTTGAATGAATCATTTATGGAGTGTGGAAAATTTGAAGCTGGGAATGTATTGGAATAGTCAAGCTGGAGGTAACTGAGGAATGAATGAAGGCTTCAGCAGCAGATGGCTGAGGCAGTCAGTATACTTGTGACATTTCTGCACCCACAATATTACATATGGGCACATTAACAACTGCAGCAGGCATGGCACCCAGTGTAGCGTACTATGTGTTTCTGTACTTCTACTTTTTGCTTTTATTACATAATATAATTACAATTTGGTTTGGCTACTGATTAAAATGCTTGTAATCCTGTGGCGAAAAGCTCACCTCCTGAGTTCCCAAAGCCTGTCCACCATCTACAAGAAACAAATCAGTGGTGTAAAAAGTAAAAAGTTTATTTATTAGTCACAAGTAGGCTTACATTAACACTGCAATGAAGTTACTGTGAAAATCCCCTTGTCACCACAGTTCGGCGCCTACTCGGGTAACTCGGGAGGATTTAACGTGGCCAATGAACCTAATAGAATATTCTCCACTTGCCTGGATGAGCACAGCTCCAACAACACTCAAGAAGCTCAACATCGTCTAGGATAACAGCCCACTTGATTGGCATCCAATTCACAAACATCCACTCCCTCCACAATCAATGTAGAGTGCCAGTAATGTTTACCATCTACAAGGTGCACTGCAGAATCTCATCTAAAACTCACAAACCCAAAATCCACAAAATCCAAACCCACAACTGCTACCATCTAGAAGGGCAAAGGCAGCTGATAATCGGAAACACCACCACCTGGAAGTTCTCCTTCAAGCCACTCACCATCCTGACTTGGAAATATCGCTGTTCCTTCACTGTCGCCAGGTCAAAATCCTGAAATTCCCTTCCCAACAGCACTGTGAGTGTACCTACATCTCAAGGGACTGCAGCAGCTCGAAAGGCAGCTCATCACCACCTTCTCGAGGGCAGCTAGGGACAGGTAATAAGTGCTGGCATAGCCAGCGACGCCCACATTTTGTCAATTTCTTAAAAAACTGTATGTTGCTTTCTTTCAATGTAAAAGGTTAAAAAAAACCTACCCATTTAGCACACACACTGCTGAGATTTCCAAACGCTTCTGCCTGCAGTCAACAAGTTGGCCTAGTCATCCATTAATGTTCTTTATTAAAGTGATATATTTTGAATAAGAACATAGTGTTGAATGACCTACCACTTTAAAGAATTTAGATACCTGCATGTCAAACTACACCAAAACCTGGCCCTAGAATTTTATCTAGTATCTATTAAAGAGAAAGCTGTGCTGACCCAAGTTTAAACACTGAATGTCAGTGTGGAACGCAAACTCATTAAGGCAACATTCACTGAAGTGGGAGAAAAAAACCCATCTCCTGTAATAAATCTAAATCCGGACTCTTCCATGGCGGGGGCGGGGGGTTGGGGGGGGTGGGGAGCTGAAAGATTTTAATGAATTTATAACAAATGGAGTTACAATTTCAGAAGGTATGGATCTGCTGTCAGGACACAGATGTGTAATTACACCCAATGTAGACTAAACACCCATCCAATTCCACCATCTCTGCACTGTCACCAATTTCTGTGCCAGAGGTAGACAGTAATTAGACACTTGACTGTTGCTGCTGGAGAACGTTTCACAAACTCTCAACTTTATAAAGTTTTATTTTGAAAAGTGTCTCCTGTCAGTGAATGAACTTCACTCTTACAAAGTGCAGCATCTCATGCTGTGAATTTATTGGCATTTCAACAACTGACTAGTGGTATAAGATGGAAGTTGTGAAATCGGGGAAAAAAATTGCACTACTCCAGCTAAAAGATAAGCTGTCAACGTTGAAAATGAGCAGTGAAGAAAGTAAAGGCTGAAAAGTCACTGCAGGCAGACAGGCCTCAGGAATGGAAAAGTAAGGTTTATGTTTGAGTTTTGTTTGATGATCTGTGCAGCTCACTCTGATAAAAGGGCACATTCTATGCAGCAACAAATCAGGCTACGAGTGCAGTTCTCTTTACTATCTACTTTCGTCAGAAAGTGTTTCATCGTCATAAAGGTTAAACAGCGCCAGTGGATTAAGCGCCTAAATGATTTCTGCGACCCTTGTCCATCACATTGCATCTGCTGCGCACTTTTACTCTAACAAACTAAATTTTAGATACATTAACAAAAATTCTACTTGACACAGCAATACAGATGGTGCCAAATCCAAAGTTCACCAAGGAGATTATTTGGGTTTAGAATTGCACTGCAGTTTAGCTGCTGATTTGAAGATCACATGGTCTGAATTTGCACTTATTTCTCAAAGACATCTTGAAAACAAACACGTGAAGAGCTCCATGGTGAGTAAGCAGAATTACCAGCGATACACAAAAGCCATTATTAAGTTAGACAAGAGAATTAAACAGTAGAATTTTATAGTTGAGTTAATTGACTCTTAATTACAACAATTATGTGCAGTGTTTTAAAATCTTACCGCGGAGGGAAAATATGTACACTTGGAACAAAGAAATCCATCTCTCAAAACAAGCAGGCACCACCAGGAGCTGCTTTTAAAATCTGTTTTCCAGAGTTAAATACAGATGTGACCCACTTCACGGAATCGACTTTAATAGATTTTCCAAGTTTGGTCCTTGGAATTGTTCATTCCCTCTCTTTTAAAACTAAATTAGGCATCACATTCAGATGAATTGTTTTACAATCTCAAACTTTCAATAGGAGTACACACAGCAAAATGCTGAACACCAGATGTGCTACATGGCTTGATACTGAACAATTCCGATTAGGAAGATGGGCCCAAATTGAGTTGGGTCAGGGTTGGCATGCTGAAACATTGTCCAGTGAGTGTAGATAGTAGGTGAGCATAGGTTTGATCTCAACTTTGATTGTCTTGCCAGCCCTGTCCCAATTCCTAGACTGGCTGTGGCAACCTGTTCATAGAATCCCTACAGTGCAGAAAGAGACCATTCGGCCCATCAAGTCTGCACCAACCACAATCCCACCCAGGCCTTATCCCTATAATGCCCAGTATTTACCCTCACTGGCACCTCCTAACACTAAGGGCCAATTTAACATGGCCAATCAACCTAACCTGCACATCTCTGGACTGTGGGAGGAAACTGGAGCAACCGGAGGAAACCCATGCAGACATGGGGAGGACATGCAAACTCCACCGAGTCACCCAAGGCTGGAATTGAACCCAGGTCCCCAGCAGTGCTGGCCACTGTGCCCTCATGCCACCCTATTATTATTGAATATCGTTATTGGATAGTTCATTCCACTTGGGCAACTGTACCCTAGGAAGGGACACTGCCTCTGGACAGGAAAGGTGAGAAGGAAAGAAAAAGCCTTTGGTCTCTTGAAACAAATTCTATAAATTCTTTGCATGACCTCAGGGTTCTTCATCAAAGTGCATGCCTGAAGGAAACAGGCCTACTGCATTGTAAAATAATTAAAATCTGCCCAAGTAAATCACTGAGCTACACTTATTCAGCCTTTTCATTTTACAATTGTTTATATTGAAGCATTTTATGATTGTTAGTACATAATAAAAATATTTCTTCTTTCATTCCTTAACCTGTACATTGTGCAAAGATGATAGTACGCAACAGGGAAATAAACTCTATCTGCAACATTAACTAGATCTGGATACAAGCAAATTACTGTGGATGCTGGATTCTGAAACCAAAATAGAAAATGCTGGATAATCTCAACAGGTCTGGCAGCATCTGGAAGGAGAGAAAAGAGATGACATTTTGAGTCCAGAGTCAAAGCTTTGACAAAGGGTCATCTGAACTTGAAAATATATATAGTGGGAAATTAGGAAGGCACATAAAGAGTCGTAGAAATCTTGAATTCTCTTTTTTAAAAATGTAATGAATGATACAACCATTTGGAGCTATTGAGACTGAGATCACTTTGTTGGGTGAGGGTTTGGAGCTAAGACAGTGAACTAACTGGACAGAGAAGTCAACCATGATCAAATTAACTGGGGAAGCAGGTTAGAAGGACTGAATGAGCCACCCCATTCCTAATTAGAAATGTGAAAAGTGCTGTGTTCTCATTTAGCTTCAGTTGAAAGTGATTGTGAGATTCCTAACAGTGCTAATAGGGCATGGGTATACCGGAAAGCTTGAGATTATCACTGATCACAGGGGATAGACAAATTGTTATTAATCGCACAGGTAGCTAGCTTGAAATTTTAAGTTCAGGTAACAATGTTGCCAAAGGATCTAATGTCTACCTGTCACTTTGACTATTTTGTTCTCATGACCTTTAACACCATGGACTCTGAAGCGGCTAACAGAAGCATCAAGGAGGAGAAGTCCTGCTGTCCTTTTCAAAGGCAAAAAGCAATCCATAATAAAACATTCCAACAACTTATCCTGTCTGTTAATGTGTATCAGCTTGTCTTTAACCATTGGAGAAAGTGAAGGAACAGTTAATCTTTTTAAGTGTATTTTATCCCTTGATGATTTGCAGAGTTGATAGACTCCAGATTATATGTAGAAGCAATTGTAAATAAAGCTCCAATGCACAGATAACCCATACTGTATCATCTCGGCACACCGCCCAGGAATAAAAGGCAGTAGATCACAAAAAAGTCACGGTGGCATAGTGGTCAGCACTGCTGCCCACAGCGTCATGGACCTGTCTGTACTGAGTCAGCACATTCGCCCTGTGTCTGTGTGGGTTTCCTCCAGTGATCCAGTTTCCTCCCACACATTTAAGGAACACTGGCTCCAAAAGTCTGCGAACAACTTCTTGCTGTTGGGGACAAGCTGTGACCTTTAACAACTTGTGTTCTATGATAAATTCCAGGCCAGCTTGGACACAGGAAATCCCAGCATACTTAAAAAAAAACTTTGACCAACAATCAGGTTTGCTTGCTAGAAGATTTTCAGCATATTTAAAGTTAAATGTCTGCAGGCCACTCAGCCCTATCCCTGAGCAACAAAATGGAATGATTGAACAACATAGACCTTCACCATTATTGAGAAATGTTGGAAACCCCAGGTGTCTCTGTGTGATACAACATTGAAGAGGCCGGAGGACAAAGATGGATGGATTGTATTTGTGCCTTTCTTGATCAGCAACTCTGAAAATGCTGCTGATTGCTGTTTCTTGCTACAATATATTTTCATCATCTACGAAGCAACACAACTTATTCAGAATGTTTCAATAACTCAAAATCCCCCCTAACAAGCACCAAGATAGAGTGGGATAACAGGTAAGTAAACAAAAAGACAAGATTTTTAAAAGTTTATTTATTTATTAGTCACAAGTAACACTTACATTAACAATGCAATGAAGTTACTGTGAAATTCCCATAATTGTGACAGTCCAGCGCCTTTTCAGGTCAATGCATCTTACCAATATGTGTTTCAGTCTGAGGGAAGAAAGCACAGCAGCTGGAGGAAACCCACACAGACACGGGGAGAACATGCAGATTCCACACAGACAGTGACCTAAGCTGGGAATCAAACACGGGACCCTGATGCTGTGAAGCAGCAGTGCCAACCACTGTACCACCCGCCATTGAAATTAATGGACAAGACTCTTGAGAACCATGTGCAGTGTAAAATAATTGGCTAATTCACCATGAGGCCATTCGACACTTCTGCCTTGGTAACCTCACTCCACCGAGCCTGCTCAGTGTAAAATTTCACTAGCAACAAAATAAACAGAGCTCCAGACATGATTTCATCCTCTATTCACGAGGTAATTATTGATGACAAGGGCCATCTCACCCAGTTCATCTCATCCATCCCTGAATGATATGCGAACACATGGACTATGAGCAGGGGTAGCCCACTCAGTTCCTACATTGCCTACGTTACAGTTCCAACTGTATTTAATTGGACTTAAGAACCCTGATTGAAAAAAGGTGCTGTAAATAAAGCCAACCAGGATGCCTTAAAGGGACCCTGCTTTCTGATCAGGTTTTGACAAATCCGTATCTATAAATGGACGAGTGTGAAATTATGCAGTTTGTGACATTGGCAGGGTCAATGTATTACAGGTTCTGTGTATCATTAATCTGATGTTTATTAGAAATCATTCTGCAAAACTTGTGGTGCAATCAAGTTTATTTCTATCTGTCCCATGAACTCAGCTTGATTGTCTGATCTGTCTGATGGATGATGAATGCTGCTCAGTGACCTGAGATTTTCTGAGTAGAATGGTATGAAAGTGCCTTAGGTCGCTAGTTTGGTTTCGGCCCAAAGGACATTTTTGGGACAATGTGAAAGGTGCCGTATAAATGTAGGTTTTGTGTTTCTTTCATTGCATCAGCGTGTAGTAGACAGAGTGACCGTAACAATGGTGAAATTGGATACTCAATGTGGATTCACTGAGGATAATTAATCACAGAGCAATCAACTGATGTTAGGAAAATAGCCACAAAGAAATTGTTATATTTATAAAACGAATCAACTCTGTAGCTTATCCCTGGCCCCCAAAACATACTCTTGAAACTCTCCACAACACCTCCACTAATCTCCCCCATTCCCCCCTCCAAACACTTCCTGTAAACACACACACACAGATACACACAATCACACACACACACACACACATATATATATATATACTCACACATACACACACACAAATATACAGGTACACACAAATCACACACATACTCAAATACACACACAAATATACACATGCACAAATGTACATATGCACACATACACATATACACACACAAATACATACACATACATGTACGTATACACACACACACAAACATAAATACTCACTCTAAAATTGCTGAGATTTCACTTACCATTTTTCAAGCACAATATCCTGACATTGGCTGTTGACCTTCAGCCAGCTTTAGATTTTTGGCATGTTTTACAAACAACACAAAAAAATTGGACACATCAAGTTGCATAAAAGTTGGAAGTAGCAGCGCAGCAACGTGATGAAATTGATTGACTGGCTTTAAAAAGATCTGCAACTCTGACTGCTCAATTTGGAAGATGAGAAACTTTATTTAAAACCCGGAGCTGAGCACCCCCTAACCCCAGGCTCTGATGTTGGGCAACATCAGTATCTCCCCCATCTCTCCTGTATCCCAGGTGAGATAACCTCCTGAAAGTGGCAGTCCATGCGGTGTAGGTACTCCCACAGTGCTGTCAGGAAGGGAATTCCAGGATTTTGACCCAGTAACAGTGAAGGAACAGCGATATATTTCCGAGTCAGGATGGTGTGTAACTTGGAGAGAAACTTGCAGTTGGTGATGTTCCCATGTGCCTGTTACACTTGCTCTTCTCATGGTAGACAGCACAGATTTATAATTCCATTATTGTGTCTCTCTGCTTCATTGCTTGCTTTGCACTATATCACATTATTACACGCCCCGCTTATTATCAAAGACCATTTGCCAGCTACACTGATGAGATGTATTAAATAACATCAATATGATTAACCAGAAAAGACTGTGCAGTGATACACTATACCAAAGAGCTGTTGGCTGCAGGTTGACCTAAACTTCTGTACAGCAGTAGGAGTCATCAAGTTTTTTTATTCTTTCATTGGCCAGCAATCATTGCCCATCCCTAATTGCCTTTGAAACTGAGTGGCTGGCCTGGACATGATGTGGGTATGCCGGCGTTGGACTGGCGTAAACACAGTAAAAAGTCTGTTGGCCTGGACATATCAGAGGGCAGTTGAGAGTCAGCCACATTGCTGTGGCTCTGGAGTCACATGTAGGCCAGACCAGGTAAGGGCAGCAGATTTCCTTCCCTAAAGGGTTTTAGTGAACCAGATGGGTTTTTCCAACAATCAACAATGGTTTTGTGGTCATCAGTAGATTCATAATTCCAGATTTTTAAAAGTTGAATTGTATCATCTGCCATGATGGGATTCGAGCCCGGGTCCCCAGAACATTAGTTTCTGGATTAATTGTCTAGCAATAATACCACTAGGCCATCACCTCCATCTTAACTGGAGATTGGACACTCACACTTCCCCACAGGAAACCCATCAGAGGGCATCATAGAATCATGAAATCCTACAGTGCAGAAAGAGGCCATTCAGCCCATCGAGTCTGCACTGACCACAATCCCACCCAGGCCCTATCACCACAGCCCCGTGCATTTACCCTAGCTAGTTCCCCCTGACACTAAGGGACAATTTAGCATGGCCAATCTACCTAACCCGTATGTTATTGGACTGTGGGAGGAATCCAGACCACCAGAAGGAAACTCAAGCAGACACAGGGAGAATGTGCAAACTCCACACAGTAAGTGACCCAAGCTGGGAATTGAGCCCAGGTCCCTGGTGCTGCGAGGCAGCAGTGCTAACCACAGTGCCATCCCAAAAATGTCCTTTGGGCCGAAACCAAACTAGCGACCTAAGGCACTTTCATACCATTCTACTCAGAAAATCTCAGGTCACTGAGCAGCATTCATCATCCATCAGACAGATCAGACAATCAAGCTGAGTTCATGGGACAGATAGAAATAAACTTGATTGCACCACAAGTTTTGCAGAATGATTTCTAATAAACATCAGATTAATGATACACAGAACCTGTAATACATTGACCCTGCCAATGTCACAAACTGCATAATTTCACACTCGTCCATTTATAGATACGGATTTGTCAAAACCTGATCAGAAAGCAGGGTCCCTTTAAGGCATCCTGGTTGGCTTTATTTACAGCACCTTTTTTCAATCAGGGTTCTTAAGTCGAATATAGGCTTGGGTGGAGTAACCACAGAATATAAGTACGAGGTGACAAATATAGAATGCTGGAAAGTAATCAGCTAGATCAGCCCCTCCAGTTAGAAGCTGAAGAAGACACAAAGCAGTCCTGTTAATTCACATGTCAATCGAGTGTAAGTATTGCACACACACACCTGTCCTGCAAGGGAATTACAAACTTTAATATTTACATAAAATGGAGGGGAAGGTGGGTACAGTCAGATCTAAATGAATCTGAATTGAATAGTTTTCCCATGTTACTTGCATTCAGAATATTAAACTAATTGTGGAGAAGAAATGTTCCTTCAGCTGACGGAAAGCATAACAGCAATAGCTAAACAAAGGAAGTGTCTGTCAGTGAAATAACTCAACAAACCTGATTGGAAAGAAACATCAGTTAGTTACAGAACTTAAAGTGAAACCACAGCTAGGGTGTACACACACTAGGGTGGCATGGTGGCACAGTGGTTAGCACTGTGGCCTCAGCACCAGGGACCTGGGTTTGATTCCTAGCTTAGGTCACTCTGTGTGGAGTTTGCACATTCTCCCACGTCCCTGTGGATTTCCTCCAAGTGCTCTGGTTTCCTCCCACAGTCCAAAAATATGCAGGTTAGGTGGATTGGTGATACTAAATTGCCTCTTAGTGTCAGGGGGAACTAGCTAGGGTAAATAGATGGGGTTATGGTGATAGCGTCTGGGTGGGATTGTGGTCAGTGCAGACTCGATGGGTTGAATGGCCTCCTTCTGCACTGTAGGATTCTATGATTCTAGTCCCAACTGGAATTGCAGTTCAGCAGGCCCAGTCCTGGGTCTGCCTTATAAAAGTCCTAGGTAGTGAGTTCCAGATGGGCAGCCCATTACTGGTTACCAGAGGAACTCATGCACAAAGTCACAACTGTGGTGTACACACAAGTCCCTGCCTGGGACTGCAGTACAACAGGCCCAGTCCAAGGTCTGCCAATGGCTTGTAATGAGTTCCAGCTGGGCAAGCCATTACAGGTTACCAGGGGAACTTGTATTCCATGGGGTGATCAATAGTAATTCCCAATGGGCTGCATGGGGGTTACCACACCAGCACAGCCAGACCCAGAACCAAATCAATGCTGGTTAAGCAGCCAGTGATGATCACATTATTGCCTCAATGAGCTCAGGGTAAGCACTGTGATAAGCATTGTGAATTGCATATTAATTTTGTTTAATTGTATGCAGGTGATTGGCATTAACTGGGCATTCACTTGGATGCCAATAAATAGATGTTATTAAGTTCCCCACAGGGAAACTGTAAACCAAAAGAATGAAATTTACTGACATCCACATGAAGAAATTACCATCAAGATTTCACTTTTTTGTAGCATTTATTTTAACATTAATCAGAGTCGACCCGAATTACACGTGAATTAACAGGGAAAGGAGACTTCAAATGAAGAGGTAGAGAGGAACTTGCTGGTGGTGTTCATTAGGTTTAAGCAACAGAGATGATTAAGGAAACAATATTTCTTTCTCTTGATTAGATTTGCCAATCAGGAATGTTTATGGAGTACATTGCTATAGAAAATTAAACAGATGAAGTTGAATCCAATGGGTGAAATAGCATGTACTGTAGAGTACTGTACCAAAATGTCCAAATGTACCAAATGCAAACCTGCATTGAGATTTACCCTCCAGGATAGTTTGAGTTTGTAAAATGCACTCAGGGTTGGCACAGCTATATTTAAAGCAGATTTGATGATGGCAGGTCATCAGAATTCCCTAAATGTCCCATGACTCAACTTGATTGCAAGCTCCTTCCTGTGTGATTGTAATCTATCCGATGGATGCTAGTCAGTGTCCTGGGACATTTTGTGTGGAATAGAATGAGTGCCTTCCTCCCACAGAATCCCTACAGTGTAGGAGGGCATTCAGCCCAAGTCTGCACCAACAACAGTTTCATCTAGGTCCTATCCCCTTAATCCCACATAGTTACCCTGATAATCACCCTGACATTAAGGGGTTATTTAACATGGCCAATCAAGCTAACTCACATCTTTGGAACATGGGAAGAAACCCACACTGACACATGAATAATGTGCAGACTCCACACACAGTCACCCAAGGCTGGAGTTGAACCTGGGTCCCTGGAGCTGTGAGGCAACAATGCTAATCACTGCCACCATGCTGCCCATTGCTCTGGGTAAGTGTGAGCACCCTGTTGGTGGCTCCTACTGGTGGTCAAGCTGAAATCATGAGTTAATTGAAGAAGTTGAGACCGACTTGGAACAAATTGCTCCGTGGTGTAGTGTCACTACATTGTACTGCATTTTTTAGCTGATCATATTAATGTTATTTGATGTAGCTCAGCAACGTAGCTGGCAAATGGTCTTTGGTAATAAGAGGGGCATGTAATAATGTGCTACACTGCAGTAGTCAATACAAATAAGGCATGTCTTACCCAATCATAAGTATTTGCCGCTTTGACAGATAAATGTCGCACTACATAGTTACACAATTCCACAAGGTACTGTCTTTTATTCTTATGGGATAGGTCAAAAGTCCTATCTGACAACAGCTTTTACCTTTATACTTTAATTGTCTCACCTCTGGTTCAGCTCTGCCCTCAGCACTTATTTAGCAATCGCTACTTGCTAGGATTATTCTGATACAATTGTCATCAACACGGCACCTTTCTATAAACTCATTCTTCCTCAAAACATGACAGTCCTTCCTGATGGTGCAACTTTCCAGAGTTCCTTTTCATCCAACCATCCAATCAAGAAGACACCAGTTCATGGTTTGGTCACTTTTGGAAAACTATCCAGCTCCTTAGTATCTCTCAGCTTTCCCCCCAGTTCTTCAATTTTTAGATCATTTTAGCCAGCTCACACAAAGGAACTCCTGATTCCTTTTTTGCCAAACAGATAATCTGACTTGCTTCCTCTCCTCACAAGAATTCTTTGTCTTCCCCTTTTCTGTCTCTGACAACTTCCTTTCTGCATTTGCATCTGAGTAGTAATTGCCCTCACTCTCCCACTCCACTGTTGTTATGTCTCCTTTAGACCTGAAACTCTCCTTTGCGTCATTATTTAACTTTCTTTCCGTGGATACTGCTTCCAGGTCATGGGTCAGCATGTCACATGGGCCAGTATTTCTTACTATCCTGGGAAGGTACAATTGATTATTTTATAGTTGATGCAAACTCTTAAAAGTCCTTTTCAAACATTCTTAAAAACAATTACAGCTATTAAAGAAATTACAAGTTCTTCTTAATGTATTCTGCTTCTGCATCAAAGGTTAGCACAACAGACTAAAACTGTGGTTGTTGGTTAAGAAGTGTACACATTTAATGTGTCAATCCACAAATAAACATAAATATAAAGACTGACTCCTCTTCAATGCATCAGCAACATGCTTTCTGGAGTTTATTTTTTAATTTATTTGTGGGACATGGGCATCCAGCGTTTATTGCCCATCCCTGCTTGCCCAAAGGCAGTTGAGAGTCAACCATATTGCTGTGGCTCTGGAGTCACATGTAGGCCAGACTGGGTAAGGATGGCAGATTTCCTTCCTTAAAGGACGTTAGTGATCCAGATGGGTTTTCCCTGACGATCTATAATGGTTTCATGGTCATCAGTAGGTTCTTAATTCCATACGTTTTCACTGAGTTACAAATTCCACTATCTGCCGTGGCAGGATTTGAACCCAGGTCCTCAGAACATCAGCTGTGTTTCTGGATTAATAGTCAAGCAATAATACCACTAGGCCATCACTCCCTAAGTGCAACAAGCATTGTTGACCTTCCAACATTATTAGAATGACTGATCCCTAATTACTTTGCCTCTGCAGCTTGAAAATCCCTGCACTCCCACAATCTTGTCACAATTTTCAAGTGGCTCAAGAAATGGACGAGTAGCACTGTGAATAAAACAGGCAGCATCCTTCTTGCAATGCGCAGATCAAAGTCCAATGTCATTTGTAGAACCCTGTTGCAATTATTGTGTTCCGCTGAACCAGCATTTTTAAGGGAATTGTTGCAGGATGCTCTAACCATGCTGCAGAATAAAAAGTTCCAGCACTGACTTTTGTATGTCCTGCGGTGAGACAGTAAGCTTCTTCGCCATCCCTCCATCCCTGACCTTCAGAGACTCGCCTCTGGCTCAGCTCTGTCCTGTCAGCACTTGTTTAGCCTTCGCCACTTTCCAGGATTATTCTGATACTTGAACCTTGCACCTATTTACAGTGAGCACTTGGCAAGTTTGCAACTGCCAGCCCTTGACTGATAAAATTGGACACACCTTATTGATGCCCACCAACAGTCCCAACAAGGAAGAATCATAGAATCCCTGCAGCGCAGATATAAGCCATTCAGCCCATTGAACCTCCAGCAAAAACAATCCCATCCAGGCTCTGTCCCCGCAATGCCACCAATCACCCTGACTGAGGGGCAATTTTACCATGGCCAATCAACCTAACCTGCACAGCTTTGGAGCATGGGAGGAAACCCATGCAGACATGGGGAGAATGTGCAAACTCCATTCGGACAGGTACCTGAGGCTGGAATTGAACCCGAGTCCCAGGTAGCAGCAGTGCTAACCACTGTACCACCATGCCAGGTAGAATGAGAACTTGGGTAGAATGGGAAATTTGACAATATTAAAATCCTGTTCCATGGGTGAGTGAGAATAGGTGACTTCTTGCAAGGAGTTGGCAAAGATATGATGGATCAAATGGTCTCATTCTGTTTGTAACCATTCTATGATTCTGTAAACTCTTGACATTGGGGGGTTGTTGCAGTAGCATAGCTGAAGCAATGTTAGGGGTTGGAGGTCTTGATGGTCAGTATCTGAGGTGGGATGCATTTAAAAGCCCAACATCAGAACTAGTCCATAAGGAGCCAAGGTTCTTGCTTCAGGTCTTTATGTAATGAGTCCTGTTTCAGAACATGAAGATTGTGATTGCAATACTTCCTTGTCCATACCCATTACCCTGAATCCACCATCAAGAAAGGAACTTGGGTAAGATGCTAAGAAGCTTAATTCAGACACAGAAAAAATCTGCTGGAAAAACAGGTGGTGGTATAATGGTAAACAGAAATGTACTGATCCAAACTGGATTTCCATTTTAAGTGCGCAAAACCAGTTCAGACCAGCAATAGCCATTTCCATGTTTCAGTGTTTTCTTTTCCCTATTGGTGAACTAATGCTTTAGGGCAATGGTTCAAATCCCACCACAGCCGCTGATGGAATTTAAATTCAATTGATAAATCTAGAATATAAAGCTATAATTTCAGTATTGGAGACCGTGAAGCTATCATCAAAAATAAGCAAAATACTGCAGATGCTAGAATTTGAAATGAGAATAGAAAATGCTGGAAAACTCAGCAGGTCTGGCAGCATTGGTGTGGAGATAAAATAGTCTATTCTTGTTTGCAAAACTATCATTACTTGTTGTAAAACCCCACCTGGTTCACTAATGTCCTTTAGGGAAGTGAATCTGCCCCACTTACCCCACTCAGGCCTACATCTGACTCCAGACCCACAGCAATGCTTTGAATATTAAAGGTTCAATTCTCTTGAATCCTGACAGTGCAGGTGGAGGTCATTCAGCCCGTCAAGTCTGCATCGACTCTTTGACAGAGTATCTTACCCAGGCCCGTCCTATCACCTTAACCCCATGCATGTACCATGGATGATCCACCTAACCAACACATCTTGGGACACTGAGACAATTTAGCGTAGCATCTAACCTGTACACTTTGGACTGTGGGAGAAAACTGGAGCACCCAGAGGAAACCCATGCCGACATGGGGAGAACATGCAAACTCCACACAGTCACCCAAGGCCAGATTCAAACCTGGGTCCCTGGTGCTGTGAGGCAACAGTGCTAACTAGCCACTATGCTCCCATTCTGCCCATAGTTCAAGGGCAGTTTAGGATGGGCAATAATTACCAGTTTTGCCAGTGACACCCGCATCTGATGAAAGAATTTTTTAAAAACTGGTCTATGCCCATCAAAGTTTTAAAGAATGTAAGATGATCTCATTGGAACATATAAGATTCTGAGGGGGGTTTACAGGTTTGATGCTGAGAGAGTGTTTCTCCCTCAACGTGGAATCTAGAACTAGGTAGCACAGTTTCAGAATAAGGTGTCCCCCATTTAAGATAGGGGTAAGGAGGGAGCTTTAATTTCTTTCAGGCAGTTTTTAATCTCTGAAATTCTTTAAACCAGAGAGAGTGGAGGTTGGATCAATGAATTTTTACAAGACTGAATGAGACAGATTCTTGAGCGAGGCAAGGGTTATTATGGTAGGTCCTCATTTGGTTAAAGGTTCCAATTATAAATAAAGGTAAAATCACCACAGTCCCAGGTAACCATAGGCTGTGACTTAACCTGATGATCACCACATGTCGGGCAAGGGGGCAAGGTTGAGAAGGCAGAGCTCTGATGAATAACCTCAGCCAGTATCACATCACTAACCAGCTGAGCTAAACCAACCCCCAATTATAGCAACACTTGTATATAAGTATATCAGATCTGATGAAAGGTCATCGTGATCCAAAAAGTTGGCTCTATTCTCTCTCCTCAGATGCTATCAGACCTGTTGTGATTTTCCAGCATTTTCCCAAGCCCCGAGGTGGCTGGATATAGCACTTGGGCTGAATGAGATCAAAGGTTATGGAGAAAAAGCAGGATTGGGCTATTGAGTTGGATGGTTAGCCATGATCATGATGAATGGTGGAGCAGGCTCGAAGGGTGAATGGCCTCCTCCTGGTCTTGTCTTCTGTGTTTCTGTTTTCTGATTTTTGTTCCAGATTCTAAAATTAAGTATTTTGCCTTTAACTTGTATGTAAGTGTTGCTGTCAGATGTGAATTTCCTATCAAAAGGGGACTATAAGTAGAATCTATCGTAAATTTTAAATGGAAAGTAGACAAATATTTGTAAAAGGTTCTGTATCTGAAAATCATTGACACCCTACACAGGATTTTTCATTAGTCTACCAGCGCTAGCTGTGTGTTATAAGCTGTCCCAGTTAAGGCAGGGCCTGAAACATTCAGCCTTTGCTTTGAAAGCATCAAATCTTTCTAAAGGGCCATGTCTCCTGGTAAGTTGTCCGTCTGCCCTATAGTCCAATTCATCACACGGGGGATTGCCAAGTTGTGCCAATGTGTTAAAGATTACCCCTTTTAGTAAAATGCTTCTTTCTTGTTCAAATGATGCCAGTTTAAAAATAACTTCATCTCACCTCCAACAGGACTAATGATCCTTGGCAGCTAACAATACTGCTTGTAAATTTTTGGAACAGACAATTCTTGGCTCAATACTGAATCAGCCTGAAGTGAACAACAGCAAGTACGTGGAGTTCTGGATCTCCTTGTACCATTCATCTGCCTTGTGTCCCATCTTCCTAACTCAACATTCCATCCATTTCTAATGTTAACTGCAGCCTCAGGAACTCTCAGCTCCTGGGAGCAACTCTTTACTGGCATTCACCTCGTAATAAATGTCAGCAGAGTTGGTGCTCTTAGTGTCACTCCTGATGGTTAAGTCTGATGATGTAACAATAATTGACACACTGAAATCTGAGTCAACACTTCAAGCTTTTAAGATTGATTGGGATACATGTCAGAGATGGTTGCAGACACGTGAGAATGACAGATTGGGATTGAGGGGTGGGGAGAGACCTTCTAGCTCACCTAGCCTTTCCCACACAACTGTGCTTCCTCCCCACTCTTTCCAATCCAGACTTGCTGCCGAAATGTCTCTGAGGACTGGGGGTGAGAGGCAGGTTCCCCAGAAAGTTGGCAAAATTTTCCATGATTCTCAGAGAATCATAGAACCCTACAGTGCAGAAAGAGACCCTTCGGCCCATCGAGTCTGCACCGAACACAATTCCATCCAGGCCCTACCCCCATATCCCTATATATTTTACCCACTAATTCCTCTAACCTACACATCTCAGGACACTAAGGGGCAATTTCTTAGCATGGCCAATCAACCTAACCCACACATCTTTGGACTGTGGGAGGAAACTGGAGTACCCAAAGGAAACCCACGCAGACACAAGGAGAACGTGCAAACTCCACACAGACAGTGACCCGAGCCGGGAATCGAACCCAGGACTGTGCTGCCCATAAGTGCTTCTTACCCAGGCCCCATTGTCATAAAGCTATGCATTTGCCCACTAATCCCCCTAACCTGCACATCTTTGGACATTAAGGGGCAATTTAGCATGGCCAATCCACCTAACTTGCACATTTTTGTACTGAGGAAACCGAAGCACCTGGAGGAAACCCACGCAGAAATGAGGAGAATGTGCAAACTCTACACATTGACCCGAGGCCAGAATTAAACCTGGGTCCCTGGCATTCTCTGCGCCATTGCTAAATCTCCCCATTTCCCATATAGTCAATCTGCCCTTGTCTTTAAATGTAATTTTTGTGTATAGTAACTGAGGAAAACATTACGGCTTCCCCCTCAACATCCTTTATGCCTCTTGGTTTATTTGCAGTCAAAGCAATTTTAAAGAGGTTTTCAACTCTTTTTCTGGACTAAGGATGGTGTGCCTGTCCCTTTGGAGGAGATGTGCTGAGGGCTGTTATTATTCATTTGTGGGACATGGGCATCGCTGGCTGGCAAGCATTTATTGCCTATTCCTTGGAGGGCAGTTGTGAGTCAACCACATTGTTGTGGCTCTGGTCACATGTAGGCCAGACCAGGTAAGGACAGCAGATTTTCTTCCCTAAAGGACAGAAGTGAACCAGATGGGTTTTCCTGACAATGATTACACAGCCCTCAGCAGATTCGTAATTCCAGAGGTTTTTTATTGAATTCAAATTTCACCAGCTGCCATGGCGGGATTCAAACCTGCGTCTCCAGAACATTAGCGGAGTTTCACGATTCATAGTCCAGTGACAATACCACCAAACTATTGTCTCCCCTCCCTTGTACTGAGCAAACACTTTGACCTCAGCACCAGCCCAGTCAGGAATACTGATTTTGCAGTTGCCTTCAGTGTAAGTGCGCTAGGCAGAGAAAGAGGCAGAATGACAAGATTTCTTCTCCTGATGACTAACAGAAACCCATGTGGAAATTACCACAGACAAGGACATGATGGGTGATGTCTTCATGCTGCAATAGCCTGTTGACACTTGGCTGTCTAGCATCATTTGTAAGGAGTAACCACTTGTGAGTTGAAGGAAGCAATCAATATTTTTCTGGATAAATGCAAAAAAACTGCTGATGCTGGAATCTGAAACAAAACCAGAAAAACACTCTCCAAGAGTCATCTAGACTTGAAACATTCAGGAGTGCGACGAAGAGATCCAGACTCAAAACACTGGCTCTATTCTTTCTCCACAGATGCTGTCAGACCTGCTGAGGTTTTCGAGCAATATTTTTCTGGAGTTTGTTCGAGTAGCCTGATGTTGGATGTTTACAAAATTGTTTGTTTAGCGATTTCTACAGAAAGTGCCCCGACCCCCGCACCTCCCAATAGGGAATCATGCCATTTACTCAAGTCCAGACAGCAGAGGCAGAGCCCAGCCTTGGTGTCTGCCAAATATGTGCATGGCATCGATGGTGTTTAACCAGCTAAGCTTGTAACCCTGTCAGTTGGTCAGCCAGTGTCCCCCTATCCCAAGGGGAATTCTTTGGAAAAATAGTGATAGTATATATGAAGGCAGTTATTTATTATTCAGATGGTGTTGGTTACAGAATGTGTGTTAAATAAGTATTTGTAATCTTCTATATTTTAGTCTTTATTCATTACTCTTTATTGTACACAGTTATAAGTATCGGCAAGGAAATATCTCCATGTCTTGGTCTTAACAAGAGCTGAAGCAAATCGGCATTAGCAGAGCAATTGTTTTGGGGAAATTGATGGGATTGGGAGCAGAATTTCTTGACACTAAAAACTAATGACAATCCTTCTTTGTCAACTTGTGAGCAGCCTTTTTAGGCTCCTTAGAGGGTTCTTGAGACATGGCCTATTAATGTTTCAGATCCATCATCCATCTCATGGGATAACATTGGAATTCAGAAGAATGAGGGGAGATCTTATAGAAACATATAAGATTATTAAAAGAATAGATAACATAGGCAGTCAAAACTAGAACTAGGGGCATGGCCTCAAAATAAAGGGGAGCAGATTTAGGACTGAGTTGAGGAGAAACTCTTTCACACAAAGGGTTGTGAATCTCCCTGTCCAGTGAAGCAGTTGAGGTGACCTCGTTAAATATTTTTAATATAAGGATGGATAAATGTTTGAACAATAAAGGAATTAAAGGTTGTGGTGATTGGGTGAGTAAGTGGAGCTGAGTCCATGAAAAGATCAGCTGTGATTTTATTGAATGGCGGAGCAGGCTCGAGGGGCCAGATGGCCAACTCCTGCTCCCAGTTCTTGTGTTTAATACCATGCCAACGCCATATGGAGAGGCATGGCAGGAGAACATGGGTTCCTTAATGTACATGGCCAAAATGTACTAACAAGTTGGAAGAATGCAGCAATTGATTTATTTTTTTTTTGAAAGCCTCTTTCTGGAGAATCTTCTCCACCAATGCTGGTGGTTCTTTAGCAGAATATGCAGTTTCTTCAGCACCTCCTCTAAAATTTGCTAAACGCTCAGCTTCTGTCGATCCAGTAATGAGAACATCATCAAGATACATCCCAACGCATGGCAGACTCCCCATTCTCCTCTGGAACATTGCACATGCTAAAGACACGCTAAAAGGCAGGTGCGTTTGCTAAGACAACTTTGTGTGTGTTTATTGTGACATAACCTCAGGAAACATCTAATTCTACTCACAATCTGAGGATTTTTTTTATCTTCAGCACCAAATGTAAAGCTGCTCCTTTTCCAGTTTATGGAAACACAACTCGTTTATTTACATGATAAAACTGTACAAGGGCTTGCAGCCTCACGGCTACAGTAAGCTCCCAAGGTGACTGAGTACAGAAGCCCACACTTGCCACCAGCACCCCCCTCCCCCACCACCCTGCTCCCCAATTGGTTCCCTGGGTCATGTGACACTTACTCTGCTGATTGTCTCTTTAGGGACCAATCACCAAAGGTTCCAGGTTTAGGACGGTCCAGTTAGAAACGTGATCGGTACAGGCTTGGAGGGCCGAAGGGCCTGTTCCTGATCTGTATTGTTCTTTGTTATTGATTCTGAATTATTTAAAGGGAAACTTGTAGCGAAAGATTATTTCTAATTCAGACTCCAAATTCTAGAAATCTTCAATGCAAATAAGACCCCACCTGTATCATCTTTAAATATCCAACAGGTCTATCTGGAATCATGGGCTTTAGGAGCACTGCTCCTTCATCAGGTGAGTGAAGGAGCAACGCTCTGAAAGCTCATGATTCCAAATAAACCCATTAGACTTTAACCTGGTGCTGTGAAAATTCTTACTGTGCCCATCCCAGTCCAACACCAGCATCTCCACACATTCAACTGTGTTTCATTTAATGGCTGTAGCAACCAGAATGTTGAGCAGCTCATCCATAGCATAAATGAGGTAGTTTAAAGCAGATCGGACTGATTCATTCAATCAATCATGTAGACATAATGGCCAGAATTCTACCGATGTGCCAGCCCCGATTCCGGGGGTCAGGCTCCGCTCAGAGAACGGCGTTTCCCATTGGCCTCAGGCAGACATGCCGGTAAAATTCCGCCCAATGTTACTCTTATGGTGATGCTGTAATACAGAGTTCAGTTTGCATTAAAATTCAGGCCTGTGATTTAATAGAATGGAATTAGAATAGAGAGCAAGTCTCTGCAAGTAAAACAGGGCTTTAATCTGCGTCCCCGGGAGATATTTTCACTGCAGCCCAGTAATATTTTATTGCAGTCCAAATAAATATCAGCTTTCAGACCAGCCATGAATAGCTTTGATCTCCTCTGGTATTTAACTGTTAGATGCACGGCTGACCTTCATAAGAACATAAGAAATAGGAACAGGAGTGGCCATTTAGTCATAGAACATAGAACATAGAACATAGAACACTACAGCACAAACAGGCCCTTCGGCCCACAAGTTGCGCCGACCACATCACCTACCAACCTACAGACCTATCTATAACCCTCAATCTCATTAAACCCCATATACTCATCCAGAAGTCTTTTAAAAGACCCCAGCGAGTTCGCCTCCACCACCACTGACGGCAGCCGATTCCATTCACTCACCACCCTCTGAGTGAAAAACTTACCCCTAACATCACTTCTGAACCTCCCTCCCCGCACCTTAAATCTGTGTCCTCTCGTAGCGACCATTTCAAACCGGGGAAATAGCCTCTGAGAGTCCACCCTATCTATTCCTCTCAACATTTTGTAAACTTCTATCAGGTCGCCTCTCAACCTTCGTCTCTCCAGGGAAAAGAGTCCCAGCTCCCTCAACCTAACTTCATAAGGCATGCCTCCCAGTCCAGGCAACATCCTTGTAAATCTCCTCTGCACCCTTTCAATAGCTTCTACATCTTTCCTATAGTGAGGCGACCAGAACTGCGCACATTACTCCAAATGAGGCCTGACAAGGGTCTTATAAAGTTGCAGCATTACCTCCCGACTCCTAAACTCAATCCCTCGATTAATGAAGGCCAGTACACCATACGCCTTCTTGACCACCTCCTCCACCTGCGAGGCCGATTTAAGAGTCCTGTGGACCCGGACCCCAAGATCCTTCTGCTCCTCAACACTACTCAGACTTCTGCCCTTAATAGTGTACTCGTTCATCCCGTTGGTTCTGCCAAAATGGACGACAACACATTTATCCGCGTTGAAGTCCATCTGCCACTTCTCCGCCCAGTCCTGCATCCTATCTATGTCCTGCTGCAACTTTTGCCATCCTTCCAGATCATCCACATAGTCCTTGGAACCTGGTCTGCCATTTAATAAGAATGAGACTGATCTTTCATATCAACTGCACCTTCCTGTCCTATTCTCAAAATCTTTGATTCCCTTAGGGTGGAATTCTTGCGTGCCCCTTTCGGCAGGTTCAATGGCAAGCATGGTGGGGGGGGTGGAGTTCAAAGGAAATCCTAAAATCTTGCAGATGAATTCTGACATCTGCACGCTGTGTTTCAGACATGTTCTTGATCAATGTGTTTTATTGCTGGAGCCACGGAGAATTGGGCATGATGCAAATCCGTTTCATTCCGGCCTCCAGCGAGTTTCCCAATCTGCCATGGTGGGCACCAGTAGATGATGTGATTCTCCTGTAGGATAGTCCTCACCATGATGGATCAGGAAACCCATTGGAGGCCAGAGTGAAACTGAGTTGCATCATGCTAATTGGATGTAGATGAAGGCCTAACCAAAACCTTCCACTCCACACCCAACTCTCCGTGAGTCCAGCGGTAAAACATGTTGATCCAGAACACGTCTGAAACAGCATGGCATACAGAAGTTAGGACTTGCCTGCACAATGTCCAGGGTTCCATCTGGAGTTTGGGATGGAAGCTGCCAGCAACCTTCGACCTGGAAACAGCACAGCAGTGGGTGGAGGAAACATCTTCAGGTGGACCTTCCGGCCTTAGTGTTCTGGAGGATGCCCACCTTCCAGCCTTAGTGTTCCTGGAAATTAATTTTCTTTCTTCAGGAGGTCCATTTACTTTCTTCAATGATGTCATGTCTTTTCCATATGGCAGCCGGATATGATGGTGGGAGCCGCGCCATGCTGTCGGGGAATGTGGCACTAAATGCCTGGGTGCATAATTACTGAATCAGGGCCAGAAGGTGTGGTAAACTTTCCCGCTGGCCTTGGGGATGGGAAAAGCTCCATGTTTGTGTCTCTGCCACAAGCCATGGAGAATACTATCCTTAATGTTCAGAAATCTATCAAACATACTCAGTGAGTGAACATCCACAATCATCTGGGGAGAGTTTACCGAGGGTTTGCAATCCTTTTAGTGAAGAAATTTCTCCTCCCCTCTGTCCCAAATGATTAACTCCTTATTGGGAGACTATTGTCCCTTAGTTCCATATTCTTCAGTCAGAAGAAACATCCTGCTGGTGGTTTACACTGCTGCCTCACAGCATCAGGGACCTGGGTTCAAATCCGGCCTTGGGTGACTATCTATGTGAAGTTTGCACATTCTCCCCATGTCTGCGTGGGCTTCCTCTTACAATACAAAGATGCGCAGAATAGGTGGATTGGCCGTGCTAAATCACCCCTTCGTGACTCTAGATGGTAGGTTAGATGGATTAGCCATGGTAAAATGTGTGGTTTTACAGGGGTAGGCTGGGGGAAGAGGGTCTGTGTAAGATACTTTGCCAGAGAGTTGTTGCAGACTTAATGAGTTGAATGGCCTTCTCTGCATTTTTTTTTAGGGATTCTAATGGAATGTTGTTTGATTATATGTAGGTTGAGGGTGTTAACTTGAGTTTCTTATGAGTATATCACATGAGACAGGGTAGTTGGTTGTGTAATGGTATTGTCACTGGGTTAGTAATTCTGGAGGCCTAAATTCAAATCCCACTATAGTAGTTGGTAAAATTTGAATTCAGCAAAAAATCTGAAGGAATGCTACAATTTTGTTTGATTTAAACAAGAGATACTTATTCGAACTCTGACGAAGCATCTTCTGGACTTGAAATGTCCACAGGTACTGTCAATCCTGCTGTGAAATTCCAGCATTTTCTGTTTTTGTTGCTTAATGAAACTGTGTTGTGATTGTGTATGGTTATTCTTCACCATCAAACTTGCTGGAGTGGAACACCAGCACCTACAACAGCAGCAACATTTATATAGTGCCTTTAATGTAATGAAACATCTCGAGGCACGTCACAGGACCATTATAAAAGGAAGGATGTCACCAAAGTTTATTAGTCACAAATACGCTTTCATTCACATTGCAATGAAGTTATTGTAAAAATCCCTAGTAGCCACACTCTGCTGCCTGTTTGGGTACACTGAGGGAGAATTTAGCATGGCCAATGCACCTAACCAGCACGTCTTTGGACTGTGGGAGGAAACCGGAGTACGCAGAGGAAACCCACGCAGAGGATGTGCAAACTCCACACAGACAACGACCCAAGCCGGGAACTGAACCCAGGTCCATGGCGCTGTGAGGCAACAATGCTAACTACCATGCCACCAAGAAACATAAGGAGATGTCATAGGTCAGATGACCCAATGCTTAGTAAATTAAGGTATGTTTTAAGAAGTGTCCTAAAGAAGGAAAGTGAGCCAAAGAGGTGGAAAAGTTTGGGGAACTCCAGAACTCGGTGCCTCAGCAACTGAAGGCATGATCACCAATGGTCGGGTGATTGTAACTGGGAATGCACAAGAGACCATAAAATTATAGAATCTCTACAGTGCAGGAGGAGGCCATTCAGCTCATTGAGTTTGCACTGATTCTCTGAAAAAGTATCTTGTATAGGCCCCACCCCCCCACCGGCCCTATATCCATAATCCCATGCATTTACAACGGCTAATCCATCTAACCTACACATCTTGGGGACCAAGGGTCAATTTAGCAAGGCCAATCAACCAAACCTACACAGGTTGGGAGTGTGGGAGGAAACCAGAGCACTGAGAGGAAATCCACACAGACACAGAGGCAATGTATAAACTCCACTCCTGGCCCTCCTTTTCAAGACCTTCAAATGTGTCATTAACTCTCTAAGCCTGCTTTCATTCTTCCTGGATGCCATCTAACAATTTCCCCCTCACTCTGAAGTACTTTGTGATGACTTCTTGCATGTAAATAGCACCAGGAGAAGGTTGAGAACCCAGGACATTCTTACAGGGAGAATAATAGAACACGACAGCACAGGCAACCATTCCGCCCACTGAGTGTGTGCTGCCTTTTTTGAAGATCACTCCAGTTAATAACACACTCCCCTCCTTTCCCCATATCCCTCTAATTTTGTTTTTCAATTATTTAAGCAATTCCTTTCTAAAATCTTCAACTTTTTCTAACACCTCTTCACAAATTCCAATTGCTAACGTCTCCTTGCATTAAAAGGTTGCCCCTCAATTTGCCTATGATTCTTTTGCCATTCAACTTAAATCTATGCCCTTCAGTTATGGAACCTCCTTCTCTTTGTTTCCTCCTGACCCCATGGGCTATCAATGGATTGGTATGCTTGGCAAGTTGGGATGGCAAAGTGGCACAGCGGTTAGCACTGCTGCCTCACAGTGCCTGGAACCTGGGTTTGATTGTGGCCTCAGATGACTGTCCATGTGGAGTTTGCGCATTTTCCCTGTGTCTGTGTGGGTTTCCGCTGGGTGCTCTGGTTTCCTCCTACAGTCCAAAGAAGCGCAGGTTAGGTGGATTGGCCATACCAAATTGCCCTTTGGTGTCCCAAGTTGTGTAGGTTAGGAGGATTAGCCCTGGTAAATATGTGGGGTTGTGGGGATAGGGCCTGGATAAGATGCTCTGTCAGAGAGTAGGTGCAGACTCGATGGGCTGAGTTGCCTCTTTCTGCACTGTCGGAGCTCTATGATAAAGTATTTCAGTGGTTTGCCGTTGCCTTCTTTTAATAATGTAGCCCCTTTAAGGATCATTCATGGGTCTCATGATGCTCCCAAGACATTGAGTGTTAGGGCATGGGTCCAGGTAGGTGGAACGTGCAGTGTGAGCCCAGGAGTCGGTGGGATCAGACGTGTATCTGTAATGAGTTTTCTGTATCTAGTTATAACTGATCAGCAAATCACCATTGTGATTTAAAGTGTCCTCATCATATTATGTTGTGCTGCGATACTTCTGCAGTATGGCTGACCAGGTATGTTGGGAAGATTTACAAGATGATACTTGATGTATTTGGCCACGTTATGAACATCCCTCCTGTGGCCATCAAATCTTGAAGTGGGCCAGAGGTAGGGATGCTACCCACTGAGTCATGAAACTCTTGATTTATCAAGAAGTTATCCTTCTTGATTTTAAATCCTTCTATCAAATCTTCTCTTAACCTTCTCTGCTCAAAGAATAATCCTATTTGGGAAGATAGTCAAGCTTAAATGTCTAGCAGTCTCCCTTATATCCAGAGATGGGTGTCCTGACCAAATGATCGGCAGAGAATTACAGAAAAAACTTGGTGTTTATCTCATGAAAACTGTGATAAGAAACGTTCCTTCAAACAGCAGGACTTATCTCAAGATGGTGATCAGAATTCCTGTGCCCCTGGCTCTCCTGTATCATACAACACATGGAATGATCAGAGCAATGTGACGCACAATCTTTTGTCTATCACACAGCTATCACTGCACTCAGTGAATATTGTTCTGGTTACAGCCACAAGATATGATTTATTATTGTCACATGTATTAGTGTACTGTGAAAAGTATTGTTTCTTATGCGCTGCACAGACAAAACATACCATGCAGAGGGAAAGAAAGGAGAGAGTGCAGAATGTAATGTTCATAGTCATAGCTAGGGTGTCCAGAAAGTTCAACTTAAAGCAAGGTAAGTCCATTCAACAGTCTGATAGCAGCAGGGAAGAAGCTGTTCTTGAGTCGGTCGGTACGTGATCTTAGACTTTTGTACCTTGAAGAACATATAAACTGATGCTGAGGACAAACAGATGCAGCCCATAGCAGCCATTGCATTGGATGCAAAAGCAGAGCAGAAAGGTGGCGATAGTGCGGTAATGATGCTGGGCTAGTAATCAAGTAGACCCAAGCCTGGGAGAGTGGTTTCAAATCCCACCCCAGCAGCAAGCAGGATTTAACTGTAGTTAATAAATCTGGTGTTATAAAGATAGTCTCAGCAATAGCAATTGAAATTGGTTGTTATTGATAACTGATCTTATTCACCCTTTCTGGGAAGGAAATCTTCTATGATTAGCTGGTCTGACCTACATGTGACTCCAGACCTACAGTCGTTGACCTCTGAGATGGCCGAGCGAGATACTTGATTCCAGGGTAATTAGACCAGTCACACATACTTCCCATGAAAGAACAAAAATACTTAAAATCATTTCTGCTCAGAAACAGTTTATGAAGGAAATTATTTTCATGCATGTTCACAGATTGCTAGTAATAGTTAAGGTGACTAGACATAGCTTTGTGCAATAGTCTCAATTTCTCATTTAATGTCACAGTCATAATCTACAAGATTGAGGCATGGACAGAGTGGATAGTCAGGAGCTTTTTCCCAGGGTGGAAGAGTCGATCACTAGGGGGCACAGGTTTAAGATGTGAGGGGCACAGATGCACACAGAATCTTTAGGATAACAAATTACAAAATATACCTTATACTAGAATGTTCTCAGGAAGAGCACAGTCCATGTAAACTAACAGATGAAATGTGGTCATGTGCATCATACGCTGAAACCAAGTTACAGATGTCCTCCAATGTAACATCTGTAGATTTCTCCTCAAATGCCCCAGATTCTTATCACATTGTGATAAGCCAACTGGTCGCACTGGATCTCTGATTCCACACGGCTGTTTCCAAACTCCACTTTCGAAGAGGTACAGCTTAGAATCTTCTCCCAAACAACACTTCCCCTCAGATGCCTTCACCAAGGAACCACTCCCATGATTTCAATCTCACCTTACTGTATTCCTCTGCCTTGGATTGCCATGGGCATTCAAGCTTCCACGCCATCTCTCAGCTACCCATCCTGACCACTACTGCTTTACAAGCTGTTTTAATGTGTTACCAACCTTAGGATTCCTTCAGATGTCTGGTTGCTTGCAAGCCGGCTTCTCCAGGTCTGCACCTTCTGGTGCCATTTTTAACTGGGAAGAACTCTCTGTCCCTTTAATTTCCATGAACAGTACCTTGTTCAGATTCTAGTGCTTGGACCTTTGAATTCATTCTTCCTCTGGACTCCTCTTTCATTCCTTGGTTTCTCTCTGAAGTTTCTCTCTGAACCTTACTCAAATGTACTGCCTCTCTGCTGGCAGTTTTTGAGAGAGCTGTTGTCTTCTCAGATACCGAGTTCCAACTGAACCATGTGCTTATGCTTTTCAGTATGGACACCAGTTGCTAAGAAACAGTCTAGTCTTTCTTTAAACCTGTTTTCATGTCATAAATCCTTTAATTAGAATGCAGGCACAGTTTGAAATGAAACTTAAACCCACAGACTTGCAGGCACGTTTGTTTAACATGAAACTAACTAAGGATTTGCCCCACAGTTGTTGTGATACTTCTGTGGGATTTTATGGCCTCACTTGTCCTAAAATCCTACCCAAGGTTAGTGGACCTTCCCATGCTCTACCCCTCGTCCACTCTGATTTCTGTGGTGGGTGGGATGGTAAAATCTCAGTGTGACCTTACATTTCTGGAAGGCAGCACAGTGGTTAGCACTGCTGCTCCACAGTATCAGGGACCTGGGTTCAATTCTCAGCTTCGGTCACTGTGGAGTTTGCACATTCTCCCTGTGTCTGTGTGGGTTTCCGCTGGGTGCTCCGGTTTCCTTCCACAATCCAAAGGTGTGCAGGTTAGGTGGATTGGCCATGATAAATTGTCCATTTAGTGTCAGGGGATTGGCAGGGTGAATATATGGGAATACAGGGATAGGGCCTAGGTAGGATTGTAGGCTCGATGGGCCGAATGGGCTTCTTCTGTACTGTAGAGCTTCTATGATTGGATTCTATGGATAACGTAGAAAGTTTGAGTGAGATGTGCTGAAAATCAGTGGCAGGAGAACGGGAGGCACCTTTCCAAGCCCATTATATCCACAGTGTGTGAGTTAGTCTGCTGTTGGTTGGAAATTCCCTTTGGAATGAAGAAAGGGACATGAATTAATGTTTCTCATGATGCCATGATAAAAACAGATGCACCTGGGGAGTGGCAGAGGCAATGTGTTCATGTTGGGAGTGAATTGCATTTACAATCTGCTAACCTGTAAATAGTTCAATGATTTCTTTAATCTTTGTCACCGTAGGTTTCCAAAATCCTAATGTACTCTTCCTTCTGAACAGATTAAAGAACCAGTGAGTATGATTGTTGTTACACTGTGGATTGAAGGATGGTCTCCCTGAGTTCTCACTGACATCCGCCTATTACCAACTGAGTGGTTTTGTGCAGCCATGTTGGTTTATTCCTGTTCTTGAGCATCTGGATTTCCTGCAGCCTAAGAGGTGCCTAAGGAGGGAAACCTGCGCACACAGAATTAAATGGAATATCTGCTATTGTGGCCCCTTTGACAAAAGCCTCTTTCGAAATACAATTCACTCTGAGCATTATTGTTTCCTGCGGAGCCTGTGGCTGCAGGAAAATGTGCAAGGCTTCTGGAGAACTGTTCTGCCGTGTATCAGCCAAGTTGTGCAGCTGAAGTTCATTCTTGGCAAACTGTTCCTGATTAAAACTGCGCTGCTGTTATATTCCTCCTCTGAGGAAGATAGTCAGCCAGCCTCTCCTCCACAATGGCCGTCACACCTTAAGTAGCCCACCCTCAAACGGCCTGACAGGAGGTGGATTCTGACAGTGATGGAGTTGCCACATGGCTGGATCAGGGATCGTGAAGCAATAAATAAACATTCCATCATTCTTTTTGTAAACCTGCGCCTTGCATTGTGTTGCATGTTTTATTATTCAGTCGCTAGGAACCAAAAACGTTTATATCACTGACATCCCCCCCCCTAACAAAGCAGAGCCCAGCAATATAACCTGCAACTGTTTTTTCTCCTCTTACTGCCATTGACTTAAGGGCGTTTGTCCAAAGTTGAGAAGTGTAGCTGGCAGGAGGTGGCCTCACCAGGCAGCCAGAGCCAGTTGGTATTTTGGGTTCGGCATCTCCATTGTTTGGGAACGCTCAGTTCACTTTGACCCTCAAAATTAGAACAATCCAGGGGTTGGGTTCTTCAGAGTAGGTTCCTCAACCTCAAAGTTTAATTTTAGAAATCATCAATATTTACTCACATCTTGTGCCCTGCATTACTGCCTCTTCAAACAGATGTGTTCGGGGCAACACAGTGGTGTAGTGGTTAGCATTGTTGCCTCACAGCACCATGGACCCGCATTCAATTCCAGCCTTGAGTCACTGTTTGTATGGAGTTTGCACATTCTGCCCATGTCTGCATGGATTTCCTCCGTGTGTTCCGGTTTCCTCCCACAGTCCAAAGTTACACGGGTTAAGTGCATTGGCCATGCTAAATTGCCCCTTGGTATCAGAGGGATTAACAGGGTAAATGGGTGGGATTGTGGTTGGTGTAGACTCGAAAGGCCGAATGGTCTCCTTCAGCACTACAGGGATTCAATGATGACCTTTTTTCCAAGTTTATCTATCAGTGTCACAAGTAGGCTTACATTAACACTGTGTAATGAAGTTACTGTGAAAATTCCCTAGTCGCCACACTCTGGCACCTGTTCGGGTACACTGAGGGAGAATTTAGCATGACCGATATGCCTAATCAACATGTTTTTTGGACTGTGGGAGAAAACAGGAACACCCGGAGGAAGCCCACACTGACACAGGGAGAACGTGCAGATTCTGGACAGACGGTGACCCAACATGGAAATCAAACCTGGATCCTTGGTGCCATCAGGCAGCAGTGCTAACCACTGTACCACAATGCTGCATCTTAACGTTGTTTGTTTACTACACTTTTTCCAGAGTAGTGCAGATAGTTACAGCAACAAAAATACTGGAGATGGGAGAAGGGATTGAGCCTGTCTGATTGAGGAAGCGCTTCTTTATACTTCTCCCGGGGGGTGGGGGTGGGGGTGGTGGTAAGCTGGTTCGATTCCCGGCTTGGCTCACTGTTGGGTAAGCTGGTTCGATTCCCAGCTCGGGTCACTGTCTATGCAGAGTCTGCATGTTCTTCCAATGTCTGCATGGGTTTCCTCCGGGTGCTCCCGTTTTCTCCCACAGTCCAAAAGGTGTGCTGGTTAGGTGCATTGGCCATGCTAAATTCTCCCTCAGTGTACCTGAACAGGTTCCAGAGTGTGACGACTAGGGGATTTTTACAGTAACTTCATTGCAATGTTAATGTAAGCCTAATTGTGACTGATAAATAAACTTTTAAAAACCTTACTCCCACCAATCACTGGGGCCCAAATAGACTAACAGTCCTCTCTCTGGTGTTGGGTAACCAGCTTCCCCCCAAGGTGAACCCCCTACCCCCCCACCTCGCCATCCCCCCACACTGCCCAGCTGACCATATTCACTCCTGGTGATAATGAGCAGTCTTCCCCTGACAGCACTCACAGGTTATCCCATTGTTAGTGATGAGCAGAGCACTGAGAGCCAATGCACATCATATTGTGCATGAATACAGCCCAGTCTGTCATGCACTGGAGACACTGCTGATTTAGAACAGACCTTCATTCAAGGGAGCCTTGCTGCAGTTACATATTGTAGTATTGGGAAACCTGACCGGAAAGGAACAAAGTTTATTACAGAATGCAAAATGAAACCACTACCACGGCATACACAAACTAGTTCCTGCATGGGACTACAGTCCAGCAGGCCCAGTCCTGGGTTCTTACAAAGTACCTGGCATGTGTCACAGGTTAAATCAGGGAGTCTAAGTAACCATGATGACATGCACATTGTACTCCAGAGCTGTAAATAGTGATGATGGAGGCTCCCATTTTCTTTCCACCACGTGGCTGTCCAAGAACTTCCTCCACTCTCACCATTTGTCATTGGAGTGTGTTGGAAGGGTTTACAGGTCAATATCCAGTCCGTTTGGCTGTATTATGCATCCATCTTTCTTGGCCATCAAGAGCTGTACTGGGATTTGAATCTGGAACTCAAAGGCAGGGACACCTTCCATTGGGACACGAGGTGTTACTTTTCTGAAGGGGTTGCAAATCAAAATTTGGGTGTCTGCATCTTGCTATTCAATAAACAAAACTTGCATTTATATAGTGCCTTAAATATAATGAAACTCCCATAGGGCCTTATCAAACAAAACTTGACACTGAGCCACAGGAGGTCTGATGACCCAAAGCTTGGGTCAAAGAGGTAGGTTTTAATGAACAACTAGGGTGGTCCGGTGGCACAGTGATTGACACTGCTACCTCACAGTGCCAGGGACCAGGTTCGATTCCCGGCTTGGATTACTGTCTGCGTGGAGTTTGCACAGTCACCCCATGTCTGTGTGGGTTTCCTCTGGGTGCTCCAGTTTCCTCCCACACTCCAAAGATGTGCAGGTGAGGTGGATTGGACGTGCTAAATTGTCCTTTAGTGTCAGGGGGATTAGTAGGGTAATTACGTGGTGATATGGGGAAAGGACCTGGGTGAGATTATAGTCGGTGCAGACTCAATGACCCAAATGGCCTCCTTCTGCAATGCAGGGATTCTATGAAACTTAAAGGAGGCACGAGAGGGTGAAAGATGGAGATATTTCAGGAGGAACTTCCAGGGCTAAAGGCTCTGGTAAAATGATTAAAATCCAGGATGTGCAAGTGTAGTTTTAGAGTAATTCGGTAAATCATGGGTTTGCACTTGTGAAATGTAACCATAAAAGTGGCTAAATTGGCATAATGATGCAACAAACTTCTAAGCATCCTTCAGAGATGGAAATCTGTCAGTCTTATCTAGGGTAGCCATCTATGTGATTGACTCTATATTGGATCATTTTAATACAGCAGGTGAGTAATTGCAATCATCAAGGTTACCTACCCATCAGGGAGCTGCCAGGAACACACTGTCCTGCGTTGGAAGCTGCTCCCTTGAGTAGAAAAGCAAAGACAACCTGGCCAAAGCTGACAGAGTCCTTCTTTTCACATGCATGACTTTACAGGGAGTTCTCGATGTCTCTGAGAACCCAGTGCAGTTTGAACAAGTGGCCTGAATGGGGCCACTGCTGTAGCTTCCGAGGCAAACGAAGATAGTGAACTCAGTGTGGAGTTTGCACGTTCTCCCCTTGTCTGTGTGGGTTTCCTCCCACACTCCAAAGATGTGTGGATTGGATGGATTGACCATGCTAAATTGCCCCTTAGTATGCCAAGATTTGTAGGTTAGGTGAATTAGCCACGCTAAATGCACGGAGTTATGGGGATAGGGTTGGGTTGGTGGGCTTGGCTAAGAAACTCTTTTGGACAGTCGTTGCAGATCTGATAGACTGAATGGCTTCCTTCTGCACTGTAGGGATCCTATGGATTCCTTGGATAGTGAAAAGAGGAACCGAGACCAGAAGAGGCCCAAATAAGTAACCATGTTTATTTTCTCTGTGGGAGCCCAAGCAGAACTGGAGTTAAGATTGACAGGATCTCATTTTGCCAAGCGTTGGCGTAAGATGGTGGGAGAGTAGAAGTGTAGAATGGCTTCAGCACAGAACGAGGTCTGGAGGGACCTAGCTTTGTTCACATCTCAGAAACCATTTTTGTTGCCAAATAAAACAGCCAAGCAGTCACGGTTGGTGATTGGTGGAAGTAAGAGTTCTATATCCGTCATGTCATAAACGCAACTGCTTAGGACATTTTCCAAAGACAACTAAATTGCAAACATTTTCTTTTTATTCAAGCCCCTATTTTAGATGTTTGATTGTAAGCAGGTATGCTGACTGCCACACAATAGCTCAATAAATATGAAGAGATAATTAAAGGCAACTTCCCTATGTTGAACAATGAAGCATTTTGTTAAGGGGGTGGAGGGGGCAGACAGAAAGTACCACCTGGTGTTATTTAGTGCGTCAGAACACTCGCTATTATACATCATCAGCAGATACCTGGCAATAGGTTGGTTGTGCCTCTTTATAAATGTACTCTGGTGAATTAAAGGCCTTTAGTGTACAATGTTCTGCATTAGAAAATGCATTGCAATGATTAAAGGATTTGACTCATGTTGAATGTGGCAGTGGTATGATTAGCATTTAAGACCAGGCAAGAAGCTGCCATTATTTGATGCAGGACCAGAAGTACAGGAAGCAAAAACAAAGCTTTTCTGTTCCTTGGAACGATGGCATGTAATTAAAGAAAATTATCATCAGACTGACTAAATCATACATTGCGACAAAACCAATTTCTTTCTCTTCTGGGTGCAGCCCAAATATTTGATTTTGCTAAAAATGCTTTTGTAATGATATTTACCTCTTGGCATTTCTTTCAGCAACTCTGACCAATGTTCAACAGGCTTAATTAAACTTGTAAATAATTGGGATCAGAACTTTTCAGATGTTGTGAATGTTGCTATTCTTGCTGTCGATAAACTTCTTTCATTCATTCATGGCAAATGGGCATCACTGGTTGGCCATCCCTAGTTAAGAGTCAACCATGTTGCTTGGCTCTGGAATTACATGTAGGCCAGACCAGGCGAGGGTGGCAGATTTCAATTTTTACGAATTCAAATTCCACCATCTGCTGTGGTGGGATTTGAACCTGGGTCACCAAAACATTAGTTGAGTTTCTGGATTAATAGTCTAGTGATAATACTGCTAGGCCATCACCTAAATGCACTAATCAGCTTTTTAGGAATCATTTCACCTTGGGTGGGATTTTACGGCCTCGCTCATCTCAAATCGGAAAGTTCAGTCCGAGGTCAATGGACCTTACCACGGTCTGCCCTCATACGCTCCGATTCCTGTGGCAAGTAGAACGGGAGAATTTGCCCCGTAATGTCTGTAACAAGAATGCAGAAACATGATTCTTTGGAGCCTAACCTGATTGGTGCAGAGGGCTCCTCCCTGACCTGACATTCAGATCAAAGGGCTGGGGGGGGGGGCACGCGCGCGGTGTTACCCCAATGGGTATTAGCATTGCCAAGTGGAGGGGCATCATTACCGGTTTTTAGACACACATTGTCTAGGACGTAAAGGACAATAAAGTAGGAAGGAAGTCTGACAAAGTGGGGGGTCCTAAAAATGGGAATGCTCTTAAACAGCCTGGGGATTACATCATATCCCAATCACTCAGCTCAGGAGGCCCAATGGGATTGCCCACTGTGGTTAAGTGTATTCCTGGAGATTTTGTCACATGACTTGCCGCACACTCCAGCCACTAGCTGATCAATGCATTTGTCCTCGTGATGCACTGACTTGGTTGTTTTCACTGGAAAAACAGTGGCTGAGTGGTGACCTGATAGAAATCTACAAAATTGAGAGGTATAGACAGGCTGGATGGTCAGAGGCTTTTTCCCAGGGTGGAAGGGTCGCCTATAACAGGGCGCAGGTTAAAGGTGAGAGGTGGTAAGTTTAGGGGAGATGTGGGGAAAGTATTTCATACCAAGGGTGGTGGGTGCCTGGAAAGCACTGCCAGTGGAGGTGGTGGAAGGAGACATGGTAGCAACATTCAAGGTGCATCTTGATAGACACATGAATGGGAAGCAATCAAAGGGATAGAAACTAGGTACTGGAGGAGAGTTGGTGTGCCGAAGGGCCTGTTCCTGTGCTGTACTCCTCTTTGTTCTTTGACTTCATAAATCAACTCGAAAGCAAGAAGACTCATTGTCCAATTGGATGGATGTCATATAGCCTTTTTTCTACTTTCAATATTTTTATATCTGGCAGAGAGAAATAGAACATACTACAGCACAAACAGGCCCTTCGGCCCACAAGTTGTGCCGATCACATCTATACCTACCAAGCCACAGAACTATCTGTAACTCCCAATGCCATTAGATCCCATATACTCATCCAGAAGTCTTTTAAAAGACCCCAGCGAGTTTGCCTCTACCACCACCAACGGCAGCCGATTCCACTCACCCACCACCCTCTGAGTGAAAAACTTACCCCTAACATCTCCTCTGTATTTGCTTCCCAGCACCTTAAACCTGTGTCCTCTCGTAGTGACCATTTCAGCCCTGGGAAATAGCCTCTGAGAATCCACCCTATCTATTCCTTCTAACATTTTATAAACCTCTATCAGGTCATCTCTCAACCTTCGTCTCTCCAGGGAAAAGAGTCCCAGCTCCCTCAACCTATCTTCATAAGGCATACCTCCCAATCCAGGCAACATCCTTGTAAATCTCCTCTGCACCCTCTCAATAGCTTCCACATCCTTCCTGTACTGAGGCGACCAGAACTGCGCACAGTACTCCAAGTGGGGTCTGACAAGGGTCTTATAAAGTTGCAGCATTACCTCCTGACTCCTAAACTCAATCCCTCGATTAATGAAGGCCAGTACACCATACGCCTTCTTGACCACATCCTCCACCTGCGAGGCCAACTTAAGAGTCCTATGGACTCGGACCCCAAGATCCCTCTGCTCTTCAACACAGCTAAGACTCCTACCCTTGATATTGTATTCCTTCATCCCATTGGTCCTGCCAAAATGGACCACTACACATTTATCCGCGTTGAAGTCCATCTGCCACTTCTCCGCCCAGTCTTGCATCCTATCTATGTCACGCTGCAACTTCTGACATCCCTCCAGACTATCCACAACACCACCAACCTTCGTATCGTCAGCAAACTTACTAACCCATCCCTCCACTTCCTCATCCAGGTCATTTATGAAAATGACAAACAGCAAGGGTCCTAGAACAGATCCCTGGGGCACTCCACTGGTGACTGACCTCCATGCAGAAAAAGACCCATCCACAACCACTCTCTGCCTTCTGCAGGCAAGCCCGTTCTGGATCCACAAGGCCAAAGCCCCCTGGATCCCATGCCCTCTCACCTTCTCAAGAAGTCTTGCATGGGGGACCTTATCAAACGCCTTGCTGAAGTCCATGTAAACCATGTCCACTGCTCTTCCTTCGTCAATGTGTTCAGTCACATTTTCAAAGAACTCAACTAGGCTCATAAGGCATGACCTGCCCTTGACAAAGCCGTGCTGACTATTCCTGATCATTCTAAACTTCTCTAAATGCTCATAAATCTTGTCCCTCAGAAGCCTCTCCATCAACTTACCAACCACTGAGGTTAGACTCACCAGTCGGTAATTTCCCAGGCTATCCCTGTTCCCTTTCTTGAATGTAGGAACCACATCCACAATCCTCCAATCCTCTGGAACCTCTCCCGTCTCTAACGACAACGCAAAGATCATCGCCAGGGGCTCTGCAATCACTTCCCTCACCTCCCACAGTAACCTGGGGTACATCCCATCCGGCCCAGGCAACTTATCTATCTTGATAGAATTTAAAAGTTCCAACACATCCTCTTTCTTAACATCCACATACCCAATCTTTTCAGACTGCCGCAAACCTATAGTACAACCTCCCAGATCACTTTCCACCGTGAATACCGAGGCAAAGTACTCATTAAGCACCTCTGCCATTTCTTCCGGTTCCACACAGACTTTTCACCCCTCACCTTTTATAGGTCCCATCCCTTCTCTTCTCATCCTTTTACTCTTCACATATTTGTAGAACGCCTTGGGATTCTCCTTAATCTTACCTGCCAAGGCCTTCTCATGATCCCTTCTGGCTCTCCTAATTTCCTTTTTAAGCTCTTTTCTACAAGCCTTATACTCCCCTAGTTCAAATAAAATTTTAAAGAACTATATTTTTTAATATCTCTGTGATTTTTCACCAGGATTGCACACAGTAGAATTCCTACAGTGCAGAAGGAGGCCATTCAACCCATCAACTCTGCACTGACTCTTCTGGAGAATTGATCTTCAGTTCTCCTGGAGAGTTGGTAACCCTAAGGCCCAGTTATCTCAGTTTCGCTTATGTCTTTGAGGGTAGATTTTGCCATTAGGTTGGAAGGTAGGAAAGAAGTCACATCCATGTCTTTTGGACAGATACCAGCTTTACCAGATGTGTGGAGCCATGCTAAATTTATCCTTTAGTTTTAGATACATGTATCAAGGGATAGGGAACTAAGGTGGTGAATGGAGTTAAACTGCATATCAGACAAGATCTGGTTAAATGGCGTGGCGTGAAGGGCTGAATGAACTTCTGCTGATACTATGGAAAGGATTTTTAGAACCGCCAACATGAATGGCACCTTGGCTGATCCTTCAAATTTTCCATTCTTTGTAAAAAGAAAAGAGATAATATCAATGATACACACACAGACATGCGTACATGCACACACACATGTACCCAGCAAAACATGTGTTTTGGGTTCAAGAAATGCTCAAACAACAGTAAAATAAACAACGGTCAGGTTATTTTAAAGGCAATGGATTTTCTTTAAATTAGAAATTTAACTAGACGAGTCAGTCAATTTTGTGTGATATTTGGAGAATCAAGTGTTCCTCTCAATCTGAGACAAGGACGGCAGAAATCTACACTTTATAATTTTGGTAGAAACTAATTGTTATTTGAATATCCTACTTTTATTTTCTAACTGGATTTGAACGTTTCGTTTACTTTTAAGTACATTTGAACTTTGTACTGATAGATTAATTAGTTTATCTTGTATTTACACTCTGTAATATTGAAAACATTATTCAAATTTAATCCATGATTTTAGCTGATAATGTATTGCTAAGTAGCCATTATAAAATGTTGTAGGCTCACTCTGTAAAATCAAGAACACTACCAACTCTTCAAGGATGCACTAATAGTGAATTCTAAGTTCTGGAGAGGCAAAATCTTTATAAAAACATAGAACCAGGAGCAGGAGGAGGCCACTTGGCCCTTCAAGCCTGCTCCGCTATTCATTATGATTATGGCTGATTGTCCAACTCAATAGCTTAATCCTACATTTTCCCCATAGCCTTTGATCCCATTTGCCCCAAGTTTTTTTCTCCAGCCACCTCTTGAATACATTCAATGTTTTGGTAGACAGATATTTCTGCTCAATGTACCTGTGTACGTTTTGTTCTGTGATATCTTCGTTTAGTCAAATACTCCTGGGAGAGAGGACACTCTACCTTCAGGCCAGGTCCATAGCTGGCATAGTTGACTTAAGCACTTTTGATGGTTCCAAATCTCTTTTAGTTGAGGATTTAAACTGACAATAAATTTACCTTACCAGGTGTAAAGATAGCAGAATTCCAACATCATTTGAGGATTTGAGTAGAGAGATAGGGATGTTTTGCTGCAATTGTATAGGGCGTTGGTGAGGCTACACCTAGAGTATTATGTGCAGTTTTGGTGTCCTTATCTGAGGAAGGATGTCCTTGTTATAGAGGGAGCACAGCGAAGGTTTACCAGGCTGATTCCTGGGATGGCAGGTCTGTCATCTGAGAAGAGACTAAGTCAGTTAGGATTATATTCCCTGGAGTTTAGAAGACTGAGAGGGGATCTCATAGAAACTTATAAAATTCTAACGGGTTAGACAGGGCAGATTCAGAAAGAATGTTCCCAATGGTGGGGGAATCCAGAACTGGGGGGCATTGTTTTGAGGATAAGAGGTAAATCTTTTAGAACTGAGGTGAGGAGAAATTTCTTCACTCAGAGAGTGGTGACTGTGTGGAATTCACAAGGCCAAAATATTGTGTGATTTCAAGAATTAGATATAGCTCTAGGGGCTAAAGAGATCAATGAATTTGGGGGGAAAGAGGGGATCAGGATATTGAATTCCATGACCAGCCATAATCAAGATGAATTATGGATCAGGATCGAAGGGCCAAATGGCTTACCCCTGCTTCTAGTTTCTATATTTCTATGTATCAGATATTTGCAATGGGTTAACATGGTCATGCCATTGATAAACCCTTAATCATAACACCAGACTTGTTGGTGCAGTTATCTGAGATTTATCAATATTAAAGAAAACAATGACCTAAACTTTCAGTGAGATTCCAGCCTGTGCAGTAACTCCAGCCAATGAAAGAAAAAGTTTGGGCAATCCATGTGAAATGTAACAGCATTGATTCAAAATTCATATGGGCTAAGTGAGTTTGACTTGCAACCATTGTGGGAAAAAGGAAAGTCTGGTGGCCAAACTAAACTGCAAAAAAGGCTTTTTTTAAAAAAATTGCAGGACATGAAAAGAAAGTCTTAGGATAAAAGCAGAGGGAGCAGAAATATCATTCCCACATTAAGTGTAGCCAGCCATCAACACTACCGCTTACAATAAACACTGAGCCATGATTTGGATTTAACCACCTTATTGAAGCAGCATTGGAGTCTGCCTTGCAGGGACTGCTATGTTTAATAAGCAATGAGGCTGAATAGCAATTAATTTATCTGCTGTCACACCTGCAGAGACACTATAGTTAAGAAAGCCCACCAACACCTCTACTTTCTCAGGAAGCTAAGGCAATCCGGCGTGTCCACTATGACTCTCATCAATTTCTACAGATGCATCACAGAAAGCATCCTTTCTGCTTGTATCACAGCTTGGTACAGCTTCTGCTTTGATCAAAACCACAAGAATCTACAAAGCGCTGTGAACGTAGCCCAGTCCATCTGGGAAAGCAGTCAGCATAATCAAGGATCACGCATCCTGGACATTCTCCCTTCCACCTTCTTCCAGCAGGGAAAAGAGACAGAAGTCTGAGATCACATACAACCAACCCAAGAACTGCTTCTTCCCTGCTACCATTAGACTTTTGAGTGGATCCATCACATATGAAGCTGATCTCTCTCTTCACCCTATCGGCAACTGCAACTGTGCTCTATCCTTTCCTTCTCCCCCATATACTCTATGAATGGTACGTTTTGTCTGTATAGTGGGCAGGAAACAATACGTTCACTATATCCCATTACATGTGATAATAAATCAATGCAATTCAATCAGAAGATTCATACACAAAAAATAGTTGAAAACAAAGATAATCTATTACTATTGCATAACAACCATCATTTCATCGGATCTTCTCGAGGCCCCTGACTGGCTCAGGACCCTATGCGGTTTCATAGAATCATTGAATGGAATAGAATCCTACAGTGCAGAAGGAGGCCATTCAAGCCTGCATCAAGCACAATCCCACCCTGGTCCTATCCTCATAACTCCATGCATTTACCCTAGTTAGACTTCTTGACACTAAGGAGCAATTTAGCATAGTCAATCCATTAACCTGCACATCTTCGGACTGTGGGAGGAAACTCACGCAGACACAGGGAGAACATGCAAACTCCACAGAAAGTCACCCAAACCAGGAATCGAACTCAGATCCCTGACACAGCGAGGCAGCAGTGCTAACTACCATGCTACTCAGTCTGCCCTGGTTTCATGGGATACCCGGTTGTAATGTCATCCCTGTGTCTAGGAATCAACAACTGGCGAAGAATCTAGAAAGAAAATAGATCTAATAAACCGTTAAGTATCATACCCTGAATGATGGGTTTTCAGACAGGAATGAAAGTTGCACATTAATGCATAAATAAGCAGTAGTTCTAAAGCGTATTCATTTGCACGATGCAGTCTTTGTAAATGGGAATTTGTTATGTGGGACCGTTCCCTTACGCACGAGTACAATTCACAAGTCATTCCTGTCAACCATACTTAGATCTAATGAATGCTTTTGGCTTTGTTGAACTGAGGAACATCATTATACACGATCCTCTCTGTCAGGGACCCATTAATAATCACATTGATTATCAGTGAATAGCAGAATAAATGAGGACATTAAATTCCATTCAAGAGCAGACAATTTCAGCCTTTTTTTTAATAACAGAGCAATAAATGCAAGCATAGATTCATTTGCTCTCAGTTGTAGATTTCATGCTCTGTTGTGGTCAATTAAAACTGCAAATCAACATGACACTGAAACATTACAATTCTGCTGACTGCTTTATCCTTGTGTGTGTAGTTCATTGTACCCAACACTGAGTGTATTAGGATTTAATCACCTTATGCACAGGTCCAATTGAAGAGACAAGAGTCCTGAGGGAAAATTAAGGGAAGTAAAATAAAATGTGCAGAGTGATGCAATCTGCCTTTAATATTCTTACAGTTTTTACACGATTCAGTGCAATAGCTGAAATGTCCTCTCCAAATATCAATATCTTACTTAATTTGTACTGAGGCTATCTCAGAATATTTATGGACATGGGCCTCGGAATTTTACCACCTGCCCGCCATGCGAATTGGAGCAGGCAAGGGGTGGACCATGGAAAGGTGCACTGACCTCAGACGGGATTTTACAGTTTCGGAACAAGTGAGAGCGGGAAATCTCATCCATGGAGCTGGAGCCTGAATGAAGTTATTCCTTTCAAACAATGTGCTTCTGCCAACATCCCATTGCCTGTCATTCTCCCATTAACAATGTGCAATAGAGACAAACTGTGCTTTTTGCTTAAGCTTATAAAAAAAACTTATAAAATAAACTTTTTTTTAAAACTGAAAATTACTGAAGAGTGGGGCTTGTCCCTGAGTCACCCGCAATATCCCGTATGGTTACCACAATCTGTACTTAACTTCCTCATTATACCTGCTTACGGAAACTCAGAAATAAAGAGTCACAAATTAACAACATCGTTCATACCTTTAACATAAGTTAAACTTACATTTTATATACAAACATTGTAAATGATACATAAATATAATTATAAGTGCTACATTTAATCTGTTCTGCTCTTTATCCATAGATTCATAGAATCTCTACAGTGCAGAAGATGGCCATTCAGCCCATCAAGTCTGCATTGACTTTCTTTGACAGAGTACCTTACCCAATCCCGTTCCCCCACCCTATCCCTGTAATCCCACACATTTACCATGGCTGAACCTACACATCTTTGGACACTAGATAGGGGATTTTCACAGTAACTTCATTGCAGTGTTAATGTGAGCCTACTTATGTCACTAATAAACAAATTTAAACTCCCTGAGTGAAGATGTTTCTCCTGAAATCTCTATTGGATTTATTGGTGAATATCTTACATTTGTGTTTTAGTTACAAAAGAGAAACTTTGGTTTGAGGGGAATGGGGGGGTGGGGTTTGCTGTACAAAAGAAGAAGACAGAATCTTAAAATTCCAGCAAGGGTATTCTGCGGTGATATTAGGAAACATTTCTTTACACAAGAGTTGAGGAAATTCAGCACTCCTGTCCTCAGAAAGCTACTGTTGCATCACTTTGATTTGATTTATTTGATTTATTATTATCACAGTGAAAAGTATTGTTTCTTGTGCACTATACAGACAAAGCATACCGCTCATAGAGAAGGAAACAAGAGAGTGCAGAATGTAGTATTACAGTCATATCTAGGGTGCAAAGAAAGATCAGCTTAATATCAGGTAGGTCCATTCCTATGTCTGATGGCAGCAGAGAAGAAGCTGTTCTTGAGTCAGTTGGTACATAACCTCAGACTTTTGTATCTTTTTCCTGACTCAAGAAGGTGAAACAGTGTATGTCCGGAATGCTTGATGTCCTTGATTATACTGGCTGCTTTTCTGAGGCAGCGGGAAGTGTAGACAGAACAAATAGATGGGAGGTTGGTTTGGTGTGATAGATTGGGCTTCATTCACGGCCCTCTGTAGTTTCTTGCTGTCTTGGTCAGCGCACAAGCCATACCAAGCTGTGAAACAACCAGAAGCTGAGGACACAGCCTTGTGGGGCACCAGTGTTGAAGATGATCATGCAGCTTGCAATTTCAAAACTGAAACTGATTGAGTTTTGCTGGGTATTTAAGAAGATGAAACCAAGGAGGGAAAATGGAATTAAGAAATAGGTCAGCCATGAGCTGACTTGAATGTCAGAACAAGTACGAGGGGCAAAGTGGCCTAATCCTGTTCCGACCTTCCTTCCGAAGTACTGGTCCCGGTGGCTCCTATACCATTTGTGGGGTTGTATTGACGAAACAACTAATTGTTGGGAGGAAAAGAACATCCAATCCTTCCAGTGTGTCAAACAAAACTGCGCTGCCTTGTGAAACCCACCAACCCAACCCAACTCATCCAGAATCTCTGGATAGAGGTTAAAAAAAACCCAGACCAATTAAAGAGAGAGAGAGGATAAAAACATTCCTGCAGCTTTACCTCCCGTCGGGGAAGCAAATAAAATGTTATTTTTCTTCAGTTGGATAATGAGAGACTCAAAACCTGGTTAAGAGAAATTGACTCATCCTAGCTAGATTGCACTTGTTGAACAATGAGGCATTCAACAAAACCACTTTGCAAAGTTGAGAATGGATCTTCTGTTTAAACGCTGACTATGCTCTGCATAAACCTAAAAACTATTCATTATAAAGAGAACAAGCTGAGACACAGAGAGAGAAAAAGAGAAAGACTGTTCAATTGTATGCACACAAAAGTACTACTTATCCTTGTTGTGCTGAGCTGAGAACTACACCTTCTCAATGAACCTTAGTGTCTGGCAGATTAACCAAATCATAGATCATGGAATTCCTACAGTGTAGAAGGAGGCCATTCGGCCCATTGAATCTGCACCGACCACAATGATCATAAGACCATAAGACATAGGAACAGACTTAGGCCACTCGGCCCATCGAGTCTGCTCCACCATTCAATCATGGATGATATTTTTCCCATCCCCATTCTCCTGCCTTTTCCCTATAATCCCTGGTCCCTTTATTGATCAAGAATCTATCTATCTCTGTCTTAAAGACACTCAATGACCTGACTCCCACAGCTTCTGTGGCAAAGAGTTCCACAGGTTCACCACTCTCTGGCTGAAGAAGTTCCTCCTCATCTCTGTTTTAAAGGATCGTCCCTTCAGCCTAATGTTTTGCCCTCTGGTTCTAGTTTTTCCTATTCATGGAAACATTCTCTCCATGTCCACTCTATCCAGGCCTCGCAGTATCCTGCAAGTTTCAATAAGATTCCCCCTCATCCTTCTAAACTCCAATGAGTACAGACCCAGGGCCCTCAACCGTTCCTTATACGACAAGCTCTTCATTCTAGGGATCGTTCTTGTGAACCTTTTCTGGACCCTTTCCAAGGCCAACACATCCTTCCTTAGATACAGAGCCTAAAACTGCTCATAATACTCCAAATGAGGGTCAGACCAGAGCCTTATACAGTCTCAGAAGTAGATCCCTGCTCTTGTATTGTAGCCCTCTTGACATGAATGCTAACCTTGCATTTGCCTTCCTAACTGACATTCCTTCCTGACTGAACCTGCAACCTTCAGAGAATCTTGAACAATGATTCCCACGTCCCTTTGTGTTTCTGATTTCTTCAGCATTTAGAAAATAGTCTATGCTTCCATTTCTCCTTCCAAAGTGTATAACCTCACACTTTTCCACATTGAATTCCATCTGCCACTTCCTTGCCCACTCTCCTAACCTGTCCAAGTCCTTTGGCAGCTCCCCCCCCCTGACCCGCTTCCTCAATACTATCTGTCCCTCTACATATCTTTGTATCATCTGCAAACTTAGCAACAGTGCCTTTAGTTCCTTCCTCCAAATCGTTAATGTATATTGTGAAAAGTTGTGGTCCCAGCAATGGATACCTCAACCATTCTGCTACCAGGCTGCACTGCACTATATCACTTTGAATGGCTGGTTTATTTCTGGGTGGCCTTGAGGGATCGACATCATAGAATCACAGAATCCCTACAGTGCAAAAGGAGGCCATTCTGTCCATTGAGACTTCGCCGACAACAACCCCACTCAGACACTATTCCTGTAACCCCACACATTTATCCTGTTAATCCCCCTGACATTAAGGGGCAATTTAGCATGCACATCTTTGGAGTGTGGGCCGTGAAGGAAACCCACGCAGGCACAGGGAGACAGACTCCACACAGACAGTGACCCAAGGCTGAAATTGAACTCTGGCAGTGTGAGGCAGCAGTGCTATCCACTGCGCCACTGTGCCATGCAATAACCAGCACTGGACTACACAAAAATGGATGCATCTGTTGAGCAACCAGCACCTCAGAACGCTCAGTAAGCACCAGGACAATATTTTGGAAACTTCAATGCCACCTGCCGCTGTGACTTTCCAAACGTTAACTTTTCGAGGAAAAGAATTTCCAGGGGAATTGAAATGGAAAATCCCAGGGCTATTGGTTGTCTATTCCTCAGAAAATACCCCAACGTTCTAATCCATGTTTAACACACTGTTGGTTTTGTTATGCAGAATGTTTAATATAGCGTGTGTTCGGTATTTGAAAGACAGACTGAATTTTGAAAGATTTGGTTATACTCAGGGTTTTTCAGGATTATCCTGAACTCAGTGACTGTCTCTAAATAAGGGTGTTCTGGGAAACTAGCAAAATGTTTTTTTTAAGAAAAGAGAAGTGCAACATTGTTCACAGCTCGAACCCACTTGCCCAGTTAACATTTACATAAAGACACCGTGTGTCCCTGGGAACTGGGTGTGTAGTCTTGTCAACCTTTGCAAACTGGCTTTTAACAGTGGGAGAGTTCAGCTTGTATCTCTGGGATGAGCAGTTACTCTCTCCCCAACAAATTGGCAAGGGGCAGCACGGTGGCACAGTGGTTAGCACAGCTGCTTCACAGCATCAGGAACCTGGGTTCAGTTTTAAGGACCAGATCATATCATAGAATCCCGACAGTGCAGTAGGATGCCATTTGGCCTATCAAATCTGCTCTGACTCTCCAACAGAGCATATCCCCTTAATCCCTTGTATTAACCTGCTGATCCCCCGAAACTGAAGTGTGAAGTTTATTTATTAGTGTCACGATTAGGCTTACATTAACACAGAAATGAAGTTACTGTGAAAACCCCCTCGTCACCACACTCCAGTGCCTGTTTGGGTACATAAGTCTTCCGGACTGTGGGAGGAAACTGGAGCACCTGGAGGAAACCCATGCAGACATGGGGAGAACGTGCAGATTGCGCACAGACAGTGACTCAAGCCAGGAATGAAACCTGGGTCCCTGGCGCTCTGAGGTAGCAGGGCTAACTACTATGCCATTTTTAAGACGTTAAAGAGCAGTAGCTCAGTAATCTGGAGATTACCAAAAGTGCCACTGACCAGTGAACATAGAAATCAAAGGTTAGAGTTGATGAATGCATGTCTAGAGCAAAGGTGTAGGAAGAAGGGATTCAGATTCCTGGCATTGGCACCAGTTCTGAGGAAGGTGGGACAAATACAAGACAAATGGTTTGCACCTCAATGGAGCTCCTTGCTGAGAGGTCTGTTAGTTCTACTGGGGAGGGTTGGCAGGGGAATGGGAACCTGAGGGTAGCCTTAGATGGGGCAACATCAGAAATGGTAATGGAAGACAGAAAACAAAGATAGAAAATAGAGTTTGGCAGTGCTCAAGGGATATATACTTCAACGCAAGGAGTATAGCAAATAAAACAGACAAGTTGAGAACACAGACAGAAACACAGCAGTATAATATTAGAGCTATTACAGAAACTCTTAGCAGTGTTGAGGAGCAGAAGGACCTGGGGTCTGGGTCCATAGGACTCTCAAATCGGCCTCGCAGATGGAGGATGTGGTCAAGACGGCGTATGGTGTGCTAGCCTTCATTAATCGAGGGATTGAGTTTAGGAGTCAGGAGGTAATGCTGCAACTTTATAAGACCCTTGTCAGGCCCCACTTGGAGTACTGTGCACAGTTCTGGTCACCTCACTACAGGAAAGATGTGGAAGCTATTGAGAGGGTGCAGAGGAGATTTACAAGGATGTTGCCTGGATTGGGAGGCATGCCTTATGAAGATAGGTTGAGGGAGCTAGGTCCCTTCTCCCTGGAGAGACGAAGGATGAGATGCGACCTGATAGAGGTTTATAAAATGTTGAGACGTATAGATAGGGTGGATTCTAGGAGGCTATTTCCAGGGCTGAAATGGTCGCTAAGAGAGGACACAGGTTTAAGGTGCTGGGGAGTAGGTACAGAGGAGATGTTAAGGGTAAGTTTTTCACTCAGAGGGTGGTGAGTGAGTGGAATCGGCTGCCGTCAGTGGTGGTAGAGGCGAACTCACTGGGGTCTTTTAAAAGACTTCTGGATGAGTACATGGGATTTAATGGGATTGAGAGTTACAGATAGTTCTATGGCCTGGTAGGTATGGATATGATCGGCGCAACTTGAGGGCTGAAGGGCCTGTTTGTGCTGTAGTGTTCTATGTTCTAAACATAGCTTAAAGAGTGACAGAAATGGCAGCTCAACATTCCTGGCAACAGGCTCTTCATATGGGACAGAAAAGGAGGTGGGTGGCAATTTTGGTTCGAGAAGCAATCACAGCTGTGAGGGAGGATGAACTGTTGGAAAGGTCGTCAATTTGGATTGAGCTAAGGAACAAAGATGGAGCAGGCTGACTACTGGGAGTGTATGACAGCCACCCCCAACCCCCCACCAAACAAACAGTCAGAGAAAGGCAGAAGAGCAAATATGGAGGCACTTTTTGTGATTGAAGTGCAAAAACAATTGGGCAATAATGGTATGGTATTTTAACTCCCCCAATATTAATTGGGATAGGTTTAGTGTGAAAGGAATGTAGAGAGAACTGAATTATCAAGATGCATTCAGGAGGATGCTTTTAGTCACACATAGTAATTCCATGCTGTTCTGGACTTAGTTTTAGAAAATAAAGCTATGCAGATGGAAGGAGTGATAGTGGGAGCATTCTGGTAGTAGTGATCATAATTCGGTTAATTTTAACATAATTATGGAAAGGACAAAAATGAAACAGGAGTTAATGTTCTAAATTGGTGAAAGGCCAATTTTACTAACCTAAAGTGTGATTTAGCAGAAATGGAATGGAAACTGCTACTTGAAGGTAAATTAGTGTCAGAGTAATAGAAACGTAAAGGGGATATTGAAGGGGTTCAGAGTAAACATGTCCCCACAAAAAATAAGGATGTGACATCCAAATCTAGATCCTTCTGGATGTCAAATAGCTTACTTAGTAAGATCAGGCAGGAAAGGATAGCTCATGTCAGACAACAAGAACTCAATAGTACATAAAGTCAAAAAAAGTTTAGAAAGAGGAGAAGTGAAATCAAAAAGGAAATTAGGAGAGCAAAGAGAGAGCTGGAAAGAATATTGTCAAGAAAAATCATGGAGAGACCAAAAATGTTTCATTAATTCATTAAGAGTAAGAGGGTAACGAAAGAAAGTGTAGGGTCCATCAAAGACCAATTGGTAACCTATATGTGGAGGCAGAGGATCTGGGTATAGTTCTAAATGATTATTTTATGCTGTGTTCACAAAATGGGGGGAGGGGTGCAAAGCAGACATTGTAGTTAAGGGGGGGGGTGTGAAATATTGGATGTCATAAGCATACAGAGAGAGGAAATATTAAGTGATTCTTATCCTTGAAAATGGAAGAAATGTACCCCAAACTGTTAAAAAAAAACCCAGGGAGGAAAGTGCAGCAGGTCTGACTGATTTTCGAACTGCCATTGGATACCGGTGAGGTGCAAGATTATTGGTGTACCTTTGAAAAGGGGAGCCAGGGATAGACCAAATAATTACAAGCTAGTCAGACTGACTGTGTAGGGGCAAATTATTGGAATCAATTCTGACAGAGAGGATAAACTGTCACTCAGAAAGGCAGGGATTAATCTAAGACAGTGGATTTGCTAAGGGAAGGTCATGTCCAACTACTTTGAGTTAATTTTTTGAGGAATTTGATTTGATTTATTATTGTCAGCTCTATTAGTATGCAGTGAAGACTGAAAAGTATTGTTTCTTGCATGCTGTACAGACAAAGCATACCATTCATAGAGAAGGAAAGGAGAGAGTGCAGAATGTATTGCCGCAGTCATAGCCATGATGTAGAAAAAGATCAACTTAGTGCATGATAGGTCCATTCAAAAATCTGATGAAGTGACAAGGAGGATTGATGAAGGTGGTGCAGTTGATGTGGTTTACATAGAGTTTAGCAAGGCTTTTGACAAGGTCCCACATGGCAGATTCATTAAAATACAAAACCTCATGGGATCCAAGGGAATATAACAAGCTGGATATGAAATTGGCTCAGAAAAGGTAATGATTGACAGATGTTTCTGTGACTAGAAGGCTGTTTCCAGTGGGGTTCTATAGGGTTGTAATATCTATTAATGATTTAGAAGTAAATATAGGGGGAATGATCAAGAAGTTTGCAGAAGATACAAAAATTAACCATGCAGTAGATAACGAGGCGAATTAGTGTGGACTGCAGGAAGATATCAATGGATTGGTCAAGTGGGTGGATAAATGCCAAATGGAATTCAACCCAGAAGAGTGTCAGGTGATGCATTTGAGGGGGTTAAACAGGACAAGGGTTACACAATAAATGAGATGATGCTGAGAATTATAGAGGAAGTGAGAGACCTGGGAGTAGATAATAGAATCCCTACAGTGCAGAAAGAGGCCATTTGGCCCATCAAGTCACTACCGACTACATTGCACCCAGGCCCTACTCCAATAACCCCACACATTTACCCTGCTAATCCCCTTAACACTTGGCATGGCAATCAATCTAACATGTACATCTTTCGACTATGGAAGGAAATCGGAGCACCCAGAGGAAACCCATGCAGACACGGGGAGAATGTGCAGACTTCACACAGTCACCCAAGGCCGAAATTGAACCTGGAGCTATGAAGCAGCAGTGCTAACTACTGTGACACTCACAGATGTCCACAGATCCCTGAGGATAACAGAACAGGTTACTAAGGTGATTAGGAAGGCATGTGGAATCTAGTCATTTATTAGCTGAAGTAATGGACACGATCTTACTGGCTGTTCATGCCTCGCTCCTGCTGCAGCGAGGTCAGAGAATTTGGTGCCCAGCCAAATCTCCATTCACTGCAGTGGGATGGGAAAATCCCAAAATTGTGAGGGGCCTGGATGAAGTGGATGGAAGAGCCTATTCACTTCAGCAGAGAGATCACTAATGGTGGGGGGGCAGGGGGAGACCACCATAGATTTAAAGTGAATGGTAGAAAGTTAGAGGAGAGATGAGGAAATGCCTTTTCAGCCAGAGGGTTGTAGGAGTCTGGAATTCACTTCTTCAGAAAGAAGAAGAAGAAACTCTTAACCCATTGGAAAGGTGTTTGGATACGCATTCGAGTGCAGTAACTCAGTAACTGGCAGGGTTACAGACCAAATGCTGGAAAGTGGGCACAGGCTGGGGGGCTTGTTTTTTGGCTGTTGCAGACATGATGGGCCAAGTAGTCTATTACTGTGCCTTACAATTTCAATGATGCCCTTATTATAGAATCATAGAATCCCTACAGTGTAAAGGAGGGCCTTTTAGCCCATCAAGTCCAGACAGACTCTCTGACGAAGCATCTTACTCAGGCCCTCTCCTCCATCTTGTCCTTGTAACCCCACACGTCTGACCTAGACATCTTAGGACACTAAGGAGCAGCCTGGTGCAGCCAACCAACTTAACCTGTACATTTTTGGACTGTGAGAGGAAACTGGAGCAGCTGGAGGAAACCCACGCAGACACAGGGAGAATGTGCAAACTCCACACAGACAGTGACCTGAGGTGAGGAATCAAACCCGGGTTCCTGGCGCTATGAGGCAGCAGTGCTAATCACTATGTTACTGTGCTGCTCACTTTCTGCCAAAACATTCCACTTAGGAAAAAAATCAAGGGAGATTCCCCGAGTATCCTGGTCAATATTTATCCTTCAATTAATAAAATAAAAGATGGATTATCTGGTCATTATCATATTGCTGGCTGTGGGAGTTTGTTACGTGTGCTAGGTTTCCTGTTTCACAATAATAACTACACTTTGAAAAGTGGCAGTAAAGTGCTCTGGTGGTTGTGAAAAGCGCTGTATCAATGCAGCCCTTTTATTCTTTTGTGGGATGGGAGAGAAGGCCATATATTCTTAACCCACTTACCTTTACCACCCAGGTCTCTGAAATCTTTCTCTTTTTTTAATTATTTATTTGTGGGATATGGGTGTCGCTGGCTGGCCAGCATTTATTGCCCATCCCTAGTTGCCCTTGAGAAGGTGGTGAAATGAGAAGCTTGCTAGGTCATTTTGAAGGGAAGTTGAGAGTCAACCACATTGCCATGGGTCTGGAATCACATGTACGCCAGATCGGGTAGGAATGGCAGATTTCCTTCCCTAACGGACACTAGTGAGCCAGATGGGATTTTCCAACAATTGACAATGGTTTTATCATGGAAATCATGGAAACCCTACAGTGCAGAAGGAGGCCATTTGCCCATCATGTCTGCACTGACAACAATCTCATCCCAGGCCCTGTCCACACAACCCCACAGATTTACCCCATTAATCCCTCTAACCTACACATCCTGGGACACTAAGGGGCAATTTAGCATGGCCAATCAACCTAACCCGCACATCTTTGGACCGTGGAAGGAAACCGGAGCACCCGGAGGAAACCCACACAGACACAGGGAGAATGTGCAAACTCCACACAGACAGTGACCTGAGTCAGGAATCGAACCCGGGTCCCTAGAGTTGTGAGGCAGCAGTACTAACCACTGTGCCACCATGCCGCCATCTGTGCACCAATTTCAGAACCAGTATTTAAGCTTTTTACCAGCATTTTGCTTTCAGCTTGACGACACTGGTGATTATTTACGTGGGAGTGGTGCTGAGATTCTTCCGTCGCTGCTTACAGCCACTGGGGTGGTGTTGGATTGCACCAGTGCTCAGCCTCGCTAGTACAAAGAACACCCTTCATCTTGATTAGCTCACAAATTGGCCAATAAATGCAAATGTAAATTGCATCAGCTGTTTACTTTGAAAGCAGACAAACAGCCAGGTCATACTTTGCTCATAAAGTTCCAGTCAGTAGATCTTTCACAAAATGATTAATTACGACAGTTTAGCTGGATAACCCAGGATTTATCACTAACCTGTAAAACATTCCTTATACTGAACCCACCTAACTGGTTGGAGTGAATGCTTGTACTCCAGTAATTTGCAGCTGATTGGTGTAGGTGTGCAGGTTAAATCGTGGATTAAATTCTCTGTTGCCTTTGTTACATTGATGGTTCGGGTGCACTAAATTCCTTGGCTGGGCGACACAGTGGCACAGTGATTAGGACCGCTGCCTCACAGCGCCAGGGACCCAGATTCGATTCCAGCCTCGGATCACTGTCTATGTGGAGTTTGCATGTACTCCCCTGTCTGTGTGGGTTACCTCCGGGTGCTCCGATTTCCCCCCACAGTCCAAAGATGTGCAGGATCGATTGATTGGCCATGCTAAATTGAACCTTAGTGTCTGGGGGACTAGCCGGGTAAGTACTTGGAGTTATGGGGACAGGGCCTAGGTGGGATTGTTGTCGGTGCAGGCTCGATGAGCTGTGCTGTAGGTACTCTATGTTTCTACAACGACAGTGATTCTACACCAGGCATTTCAACAAACTTTGGAACTTTATAGTGTCTGACCTTGAATGGCTGATTACATTTAATTGGACATGTGATATTCTCGCTTGTGGTCAATATTCCATTCAGCTGCTTCACCTTTCCATCACAAGGCTGTATTCTTCACGGAAAGATAGTGGGCTCAGGCTGAAACTGGAAACAAAGTTAATGATTCTTTTGCCAATCAGTGGGGCTTGGTTGAAAATCCTGCACTTTGGAGCTGACAGTTTAAGTTTACCTAATGAACATTTGAAACTGGAATTATCTTGTCTTGTCTTTTAGTTCACCTTGTGACTGTCCTCGAAAGAGTTCTGCTTTATTGCGGCTTGCTAAACCTCGGTAACATTTTTTGACCTTAAATTTCTGACTTCTCAGTAAGTATGTCATAATGTAATTTCCCTACAGTGAGTTAGATAAGATGCTGACGCAGTGGGGTTGTTGCATGCAGCCACCCACCAGTCCCAGATAAACCCACGAGATAATATTGTGTTGTTCTGTTTGGACTAAGTTGTGACGCGCTAGGTATGCCGTGGATGATGCACGTGGATGATGCATGATAATATTAGGGGAGGGAGGTGTTATTAGAAGAGGCTGTTAGTTGTCTGCTGTGCACCATTGCCCTGCACTGGCCAGGGACACTGGGAATGGGCCTGGAGGGTACACGGCAAGGAGCCAAGAATACCTATCCATGGAGTGCCTTAATTATTAAAGTGAATCTTTTAATGGCTGCCCATGCAGTTCCAGCTGCAGCTGGTCACCCCCTTTTATTCATTAAATTTGATACCTTGCACGCAAACTGGGGAGGCAATGGTATTATCGCTAGACTGCTAATCCAAAAGCTCAGCTAATATTCTGGGGACCTGGGTTCGAATCCTGCCACGGCAGATGGTGGAATCTGAATTCAATAGAAGAAATCTGGAATTAAGGATGTACTGATGGCCATGATACCATTGTCGATTGTCAGAAAAACCCATCTGGTTCACTAATGTCCTTTAGGGAAGGAAATCTGCTATCCTTACCTGGTCTGGCCTACATGTGATTCCAGAGCCACAGCAATGTGGTTGACTCTGAGCTGCCCTCTAAACAAGAGCAATTAGGGATGGGCAATAAATGCTGGCCAGCCAGTGGCGCCCATGTCCCACAAATGAATACAAAAACTCCCCACCCTCTAGATTCTTTGCCATTGCTTTTAATAAGAACTTTCTCAGAACTAGAACTGACGCCGGAATTCTACTGCCCCGTCCACCATGGAATTGGAGTGGGCAACAGATAGACAATGGAAATGTTCGTTGACCTCGGGCAGGATTTTCCAATCTCGGATCAAGTGAGGTTGTAAAATTCCACCCTGGGAATTCTGGATCTCAGACTCACCATTTCAATAGAACTTCTTAATGGGCAGCACGGTGGCACAGTGGTTAGCACTGGTGCTTCACAGCGCCGGGGTCCTGGATTTGAATCCCAAATTTGGACATTGTATGTGTGGAGTCTGCACATTCTCCCCATGTCTGCTTGGGTTTCCTCTGGGTGCTCTGGTTTCCTCCCACAGTCTGAAAGACATGCTGGTTAGATGCATTGGTCATGCTAAATTCTGCCTCAGTTTTATTTTTATTTTCAATTATTTATTAATGTCACAAGTAGGCTTGCGTAACACTGCAATGAAGTTACTGTGAAAATCCCCTGGTGGCCACACTCCAGCGCCTGTTCGGGTACACTGAGGGAGAATTCAGTGTACTCAAACAGCACCGGAATGTGGTGATTGGGGGATTTTCACAATAGCTCCATTGCTGTATTAATGTAAGCCTACTTGTGACACTAATAAATAAACTTAAACTTATTGCACTGACGCATTCCCCTAGAGGGAATGAAATTTTTGAAATTTGCCCGCAATATTGGTGGTCAGGTGTTTATGCAGTCAAGAGAAGACTCACACGCTACAACTTTCTTTCTCCTTGTTCATTTCGATTTATTGCCCAGTTAAGTTCATATCCGAGGCGTGACACAACTCTCAGTGAGAAGAATCACATTAACGAAACCCACAATACCAGCTCATGGGGAATTTAATTAAGTGACACAAGTTAAAGTCACCTTCCAATTCCTTATTATCAAGGAGCTTTCACTTCTCTGTTGTGCAAACCATGTATTTCTAATCAATTCCTAGGCAGCAAACTCTCATGCCTCAATTTTAACTCTTTAAGCTGATGAGTTTTTAAGGGAGTTCAAATCTCATTCTTTGTTTCGGACTTAACATGTCACTCTGTGCCAGCCCTGACAAAGGGTCACCCAGACTCAAAACGTTGGCTCTATTCTCTCTCCACAGGCGCTGTCAGATCTGCTGTGTTTCTCCAACATTTTCTGGTCTAATGTCCCTCTTTGGTGGAATTTATTGACTCTCTAAGCACAACAGAATCAGTTGGAACTTAACAAACCCCCACACATACAGCGCTGCTTATTTCAGCTTGTGAACTGTTAATTGGACGCGAAGATCCTAGAATGGAACTCTGGCACAAAAAACTGTAACTTTTTTTATCAGATGTGATGGAAGAGAGTCAGAGGACCACTGATTAGTTCTGACAAAAAAAAACATATATTACACATGAAAAGTTAGATTGTTATACAATATTCCTTTACTCCCCCTTTAGTTGAACAATCACACACAGGTTTTACATTAACACAGATTACGAAGTATGTCTTAATCTATAATAAATCTCACAACACCAGGTTAAAGTCCAACAGGTTTATTTAGAATCACAAGTTTTCTTCATTTGATGAAGGAGCAGCATTCTGAAAGCTTGTGACTCCAAATAAACCTGTTGGACTTTAACCTGGTGTTGTGAGGCTTCTTACTGTGCCCATGCCGACATCTCCACATCACAGCTACCATCGACGCCACAAACCACCAGCTCAAAACGGAGGGGATCTCCAAGAAGATTGTGCATATTGATGGTAAACCTACCTCCACTCATTTGATGAAGGAGCAGTGCTCTGAAAGCTCATGATTCCAAATAACCCTGTTGGATTTTAATCGGACGTTGTGAGACTCTCATTAAAAGATGGCTGTGGTCAAATACGCTCTCCACTTTGAACCCATATTAGTGTCAATGGTTTTCTCCTCAGAATTCCATCCAGATGCTTGTTACATGAAAGTTTCCAAACTCCACTCCCAAAGTAAACTTCAAAATCTTTTCTCTTAATAATGCTTCCCTTTAGGAGTTCGAATTCTGCAGTCCACATTTTCCAAATGACTTTTTTTGAATAGAGATTCCACCCCACTTCCACCAGTAAATCCAGTCCAGAATTTACACCAACTCCTTTAGGGATTCTTCTTTCGGGTTTTAAAGAAGGTTTTAAAGGAGGACTGGCAGGTCTGAAGCGTCAAAGTCCTCACCAGGTGGGTGCTGCTGGGGGAGGCAGGAAACCTTTGGGCATCTTCAAATGGCAGTCTGGATAGATAACTGAAAATCAAAGTCTAGGATGACCAAGGATGGTGATTACCATATGATGGGGTTAGGGTTAGGGAGTGTCACTGTGGCCATTTAGGATGCCTTTCATGGCTGCAACCCTCAGTTTGGGTCAGGGAGCCTCTGTTCTCCTAGGCACCACAAGGAGGGTGGCCTGAAGTTGGTGACCTGCCCAAGAGGCAAGAGAGCTGCCCTGCTATTGGCAAAATAACTGCAACCCTGTAAAATGACCCGTAATTGGACCCTTGTCTGGTCATCCATGGAATGGGCAACGGAGCTGCCTCTCAGCCCACTTCCTGTCTGCTGCTGGGAGAGATCCCTGGCAGGGGGAAAAAGGTTCCTCATTGCATATGGGGAGTGTTTGAGGACTCTGGGTCTGTACTCAACAGGGATGAGGGGGGATCTGTTTGAAACTTACAGAGAATACTAAAAGACCTGGATAGTGTGGATGTGGGGAAGATGTTTTTATTAGTAAGAGATTCGAGGGCACAGCCTCAGAGTAAAGGGACGATTCTTTAGAACCAAGATGAGGAAGAATTTCTTCAGCCAGAGGGTGGTGAATCTGTGGAATTCATTACCACAGAAGGCTGTGGAGGCTGAGTCATTGAGTGAACTTAAGACAGGGATAAATTCTTGATTGGTAAAGGGATCAAGGGTTATTGAGAAAAGGCGGGAGAATGGGGTTGGGAAAGTTATCACAGAATCATGGAGTACAGTGCGGAAGGAGGTCATTTGGCCCATCAAGAGAACAATCCCACTCAAACCCTATCCCTGTATGGGGTTCAAATGGCAGAGCAGATTCAATGGGCATAATGGCCTAATTCTGTTCCTACATCTTCTGGGTCTTGTTGTTTTCAATCTGATTTCCTTATTATGGTTTTTACACTGGCAATGCTTATCAATAGCGTTGCTATTCAGATATGATATCATGTAGCTCAGATAAAAAAAATGAGTATAACAGAGTATACATCTATGAATTTCACTTGTCAGCAGATTGTGGTGGGATGAAACTTTCCTCAGAACAAAAGTAGCAATTATTAACTGAGCTTAGTTTAATTCATTTGCAGTCAGCATAAATGTTAAAACAATGCCTAAAAGTGCTAACTGAAGCAATGGAAAATGTCCAGAATTTGCAGTGTTATTCCAGCAACTCATAAACCACTTGTTAGTTCGCTTATATAATATGCAAATCTAGGTCATGTTATTAATTATCTGTTAATACATTTAAAAAAGCTAGCCTGGAAAGGCTCTTCTAGCCAAACATTAAACAATGGCGCCATTCACTTTATGCTCTCAGAGCCAGTAATTACAAAATAATCCTTTTATTCAAGGCTTTGTAGCACAATTAAGGATAAATTTGACAAACAGTCAAAGCAGTAAGTCTGTGCTAACGCTTAAAGGGCTAACAGAGTGGCAGTAGCTCTAATAGTGGCAAGGTCACTCTCACAGCTACACCCACAAGGGAAATTAAGATATCCATTTTGTTCAGCCAATGTGTGATGGAATATTCTCCACTTGCCTGGATGGGTGCAGCGATGGTCTAGTGGTATTACTGCTAGACGATCTATACTAAACTCAGCTAATGTTTTGGGGACTCGGGTTCAAATCCCGCCACAGCAAGTGGTGGAATTTGAATTTAAAAAAAAGTCTGGAATTAAGAATCTACTGATGACCCTAAATCCACTCTCGATTGCCAGAAATCCATCTGATTCACTAATGTCTTTTAGGGAAGGAAATATGTCATCCTTATCTGGTCTGGCCTTAATGTGATTCCAGAGCCACAGCAATGTGGCTCTCAACCGCTCTCCAAGGGCAACTAGGGATGGGCAATAAATGCTGGCCAGCCAGCAATGCCCATGTCCCATAATTGAATTTTAAAAAAGCTCAAACAACACTCAGGAACCTTGACACCGTCCAGGTCAAAGCAGGCTACCTGATTGGTACCACGTCCACAAATTTCCAGTCCTACCACCAGCGATGCTCAGTAGCAGCAGTGTGTACTATCTACAAGATGCACTGCAGCAAATCACCAAAGTTCCTTAGACAGGACCTTCTGAACTCATTACCACTTCTGTCATGAAGGACAAGGGCAGCAGAAACATGGGAACACCACCACCTGCAAGTTCCCCTCCAAGCCACTCATCATCCTGACTTGGAAATATATCGCCATTCCTTTCCAGTTGCTCGGTCAAAACCCTGGAATTCCTTCCCTAATGGCATTGTGGGTCAACCCACAGCACTTGGACTGCAATGATTCAACAAGACAACAAACCACCACCTTCTCAAAAGCAACGAGAGATGGGCAATAAATGCTGGCCAGCCAGCGGCGCCCAAGCCCTACAAATGAATTTTTAAAAATGTACACGGTGGGGCTGGTAACTGTGCTAAACCCTTGGACTGTAAATTTGTTCATGAGTGTACATATCAAATGCAGTTGTGTTCAACACACAAGATTGCAACATGACCTGTGTATATAATTTGCACATCATTGTACTCTGCAATGAAAATATTGAAATGCCTGTAATGTTCTCATTACTGTACTGAAGCACCTTGGATTGCATTTTGATCTTTGGCAGATATCTTACTCTTTCGTGTGACAACAATTTGAAATGATTTGCAATGTTTTCTTTGAGATATTTTATGACTAAAGCTTAAAGTTTATTTATTAGCGTCGCAAGTAGGCTTACATTAAAACTGCAATGAAGTTTCTGTGAAAATCCCCTAGCCACCATACTCCGGCATCTGTTCAGGTACATTGAGGGAGAAGTTAGCATGGTCAATCCACTTAGCCAGCACGTCATTTGACCTATGGAAGCAAACTGGAGCACCCAGAGGAAACCCATGCAGACACGGGAGAGAACGTGCAAACTCTGCACTGACAGTGACCCAAGCCAGGAATTGAACCTATGTCCCTGGTGCTGTGAGGCAGCTGTGCTAATCACTGTGCCACCCAAAAAGGTATTAAGATGGCCAATTGGAAATGCCTTTAATGTTCTTTTGATTGTGTTGATGAATCTCAGACTGCAACACTGATCTGTGTAGAAAATCTGAATATTATTGCATTTCTGTGATAGCTATTTTGATACTTCATAATGTTCTTTCAGATATTTTATGAATAAAGTATATTTTTGCAAAGAAAAATGAAAGGGATAGAGCTTTGTATGTACAATTGCTCAAGTGGCAGTGCAAAAGAAAGCCTTGTTTATCGCTGTTTTTGAAAATTGCAGCACCCAATTATTCTTGAAGTAGTTACTGTCTTTTGTGGAGAGATTCACTACCTGTTCTTCATAAAATTCATAGAATCATAGAATCCTACAGTGAAAAAGGAACATAAGAACATAAGTAATAGGAGCAGGAGTAGGCCATCTAGCCCTTCGAGCCTGCCCCGCCATTCAATAAGATCATGGCTGATCTGTTGTGGCTCAGTTCCACATTCCTGCCCTCTCCCCATAACCCTTAATCCCATCTCTTATCAAAAACCCATCAACCCGCGTCTTAAAAATATTTAGCGAGGCAGCCTCCACCACTTCAACGGGCAGAGAATTCCAGAGATTTGCCACCCTTTGAGTGAAGAAGTTCCTCCTCAACTCCGTTCTAAACCGCCCCCCCTTTATCTTGAGGCTGTGCCCCCTAGTCCTATTATCCTTTCTGAGCGGGAAGAGTCTCTCCACCTCTATCCTATCCATCCCATTCATCATCTTATACGTCTCAATGAGATCTCCCCTCATTCTTCTAAACTCTAACGAGTACAAGCCTAGTTTATTCAGCCTCTCCTCATAGCTCAACCCCCTCAACTCCGGTATCAGCCTAGTAAACCTCCTCTGCACTCCCTCCAAGGCCAAAATATCCTTGCGTAAGTACGGTGCCCAAAACTGCACACAGTACTCCAGCTGCAGCCTCACCAATGCCCTATACAATGCCCCTAGGAAGCCATTCAGCCCATCGAGTCTGCACCGAGCACAATCCTTCCCAGTCTTTAAGCCCAAAACCCGAGGCATTTACTCTAGCTAGTCCCCCTGACACTAAGGGGCAATTTACCATGGTCAATCCACCTAACCTGCACATCTTTGGACTTAATTGCAATTACAATAATCCCTCCTATTCCCATTTAAGTGCAGTGAGCATCATAATATAATCATAAAAATTAGATACAATATATGATGGTTATGTTCTAACTTTCCATAGTTGGGTAATAGGGACAGGATCATGTAATCTCAAAGGTGAAAAGTCCAGTGTTTAGAAGGTACCCAATCAAGGTTACAAAGCTTAAGTGCAATCAAACATTTATGAGACTATTGTAAACCACAAGACTGCTGGCATTGCCGCAACTCTGAGATTACTTTACAGTCAACATGCCCAAGCGACCATTGCTTTTTAATCAAATAGTCATCCTACCATGTTGCTCATGTTAAGTTGGAAGGTATGTACAATACAGCTTCAAGGGCACTGACATATTTACATTAAAATCATCTGTCATATCTCTGCCACTTGCAACTATTGTCCTCATGCTCAGTCAGACTTTGATGCCCCATTAGTTTATCTGCGTATCTGAACAATGTACAATGAGCTTTGAGTCTTTATGGTGAGTCGCCATAGTACCATAGAACCACAGAACATTACAGCACAGAAAACAGGCGTTTTGGCCCTTCTTGGCTGTGCCAAACCATTTTTCTGCCTAGTCCCACTGACGCGCACCTGGACCATATCCCTCCACCCTTCTCTTATCCATGTACCTGTCCAAGTTTTTCTTATATGTTAAAAGTGAGCCCACTTTCACCACTTCATCTGGCAGCTCATTCCACACTCCCACCACTTGCTGTGTGAAGAACCTCCCCCCCCACCTAAAACTCCCTTTAAACTTTTCCCCCTTCACCCGTAACCCATGTCCTCTAGTTTTTTTCTCCTCTAGCCTCAGTGGAAAAAGCCTGCTTGCATTCACTCTATTTATACCCATCATAGTTTTATACACCTCTATCAAATCTCCCCTCATTCTTCTACGCTCCAGGGAATAAAGTCCTAATCTATTCAATCTTTCTAACTCAGTTTCTCAAGTCCGGCAACATCCTTGTAAACCTTCTCTGCACTCTTTCAACCTTATTAATATCCTTCCTGTAATTAGGTGACCAAAACTGCACACAATACTCTAAATTCAGCCTCACCAATGTCTTATACAACCTCACCATAACATTCCAACTCTTACACTCAATACTTTGATTTATAAAGGCCAATGTACAAAAAGCACTCTTTACGACCCTATCTACCTGTGACACCACTTTTAGGGAATTATGTATCTGTATTCCCAGATCCCTCTGTTCTACTGCACTCTTCAGTGTCCTACCATTTACCTTGTATGTTCTACCTTGGTTTGTCCTTCCAAAGTGCAATACCTCACACTTGTCTGCATTAAACTCCATCTGCCATTTTTCAGCCCATTTTTCTAGTTGATCCAAATCCCTCTGCAAGCTTTGAAAACCTTCCTCACTGTCCACTACACCTCCAATCTTTGTATCATCAGCAAATTTCCTGATCCAATTTACCACATTATCATCCAGATCATTGATATAGATGACAAACAACAATGGACCCAGCACCGATCCCTGTGGCCCACCACTAGTCACAGGCCTCCACTCAGAGAAGGAATCCTCCACTACCACTTGCTGGCTTCTTCCATTGAGCTAATGTCTAATCCAATTTACTACCTCTCCATGTATACCTAGCGACTGAACCTTCCTAACTAACCTCCCATGCGGGATCTTGTCAAAAGCCTTACTGAAGTCCATGTAGACAACATCCACTGCCTTCCCTTCATCCACTTTCCTGGTAACCTCCTCGAAAAACTCTAATAGATTGGTTAAACATGACCTACCACGCACAAAGCCATGTTGACTGTCCCGAATAAGTCTCTGTTTATCTAAATATTTGTAGATCCTATCCCTCAGTACTCCTTCCAATAATTTACCTACTACTGACGTCAAGCTTACCGGCCTATAATTTCCCAGATTACTTTTTGAGCCTTTTTTAAACAACGGAATAACATGAGCTATCGTCCAATCATCTGGCACCTCACCCGTGGATACCAACATTTTAAATATATCTGCCAGGGCCCCTGCAATTTCAACACTAGTCTCCTTCAAGGTCTGAGGGAATACCCTGTCCGGACCTGGAGATTTATCTACTCTGATTTACCTCCAAACAGCAAACAGCACCTCCTCCCCTTTAATCTGTATAGTTCCATGACCTCCCTACTTGTTTGCCTTATTTCTATGCCAGTTTCCTCAGTAAATACGGATGAAAAAAAACCATTTAATATCTCCCCCATTTCTTTTAGTTCCATACAAAGCCAACCAGTCTGATCTTCAAGAGGACCAATTTTATCCCTTACTATCCTTTTGCTCTTAGTATACCTGTAGAAACCTTTAGGATTATCCTTCACCTTGACTGCCAAAGCAACCTCATGTCTTCTTTTAGCCCTCCTGATTTCTTTCTTAAGGAGTTTCTTGCACTTTTTATACTCAAGCATCTTATTTGTTCCCTGTTGCCTATACATGTCATACATCTCTCTTCTTATCAGAGTTCCAATATCCCTCTAAAACCAAGGTTCCTTATTCTTATTCACTTTGCCTTTAATCCTGACAGGAACATACAAACACTGCACTCTCAAAATTTCTTCTTTGAAGGCCTCCCACTTACCAATCACATCCTTGCCAGAGAACAGCCTGTCCCAATCCACACTTTTTAGATCCTTTCTCATTTCTTCAAATTTGGCCTTTTTTCAGTCTAGAACCTCAACCCGAGGACCAGATCAATCTTTATCCATGATCAAGTTGAAACTAACGGCGTTATGATCACTGGAATTAAAGTGTTCCTCTACACACACTTTTTTCCTGTGGCAGTGATGGTAACATCTCTGGTTGTGATTTTCTGGCCCGTTTCAAGGTGGGTTTTCCTGCGAAAGATGCAGCGATCCATTGACCGTAGCTCAGATGTTCTGGGCCTGCTGAAGTTTCCAGCGTTTTGTCTGGCTCGCCCACCATGCCGCCAGCAATCCTGACGTGGCGGGGTCGACTACAGGGGTAGCAGAGATCCTGCCGGCAGAACGGCTGGAAAACCTCACCCTATGTCATTAGTCATGCTCCTTTAGTGATAAGTGGAAACTGGAAAGGAAAAGCTGTTTGGCTGACAGGAAATCATCATCCAGAAGGATAATGAATCTTTTTGCTTTCCAACTGGCATAGGAAGTCAGGAAATCACAAGGATGTGTGTGTTGGCCAGCTAATGGTTAGAAAGTGGCGGCAAGTCATGTAAAGAAATTACCAGGAGTACATTTAATCATGGTTGGTAACCTTAGTTGCAACACAGAAGGAGGCAATCAGGCTATCATATCATGTACCCACTTCCTGCAAGGACAACTCACCTCGTCCCACTCTCCTGCAGAACCAGAAAGTTCAGATATTACTGAAACAACTATTTTTCACTGGGAAGAAATTAAACCTCATGGCACACTATTATATGTTAATAAGGGGTCATGCCTATTTGTGGATTCATTTTAGGCATATATTAGCACCAAGTACAATAGATACCATAGCCTCACAACATCAGGGACCCGGGTTCAATTCCAGCCTTGGGTGACTGTGTGGAGTTTGCACCTTTGTCCTGTGTCTGTGTGGGTTTCCTCCAACTGCTCCGATTTCCTCCAAAGATGTGCAAGTTAGGTGGATTGACCATACTAACTTGCCCCTTAGTGTCCCAAGATGTGTGGTTTAGAATAATCAGCCAGGTAAATTTGTGGGGTTACGGCGATAGGGCAAGGGCCTGGGTAAGATACCCTGTCAGAGAATAGGTGCAGGCTTAATGGGTTGAATGGCCTCTATCTGCCCTGTTCTAACCAATGGGGTTCTGGAGCCCACCAATACACAAATTTAAGTTCTTCTTTTCACCCTTACCTTCAGATGGAGTAAGATGGGACAGCACTTTGCTTCCTGAGCACAAAGCTCTCAAAGGGCCACTCACAACTAATGAATACTCCTCCTGTTCTCCTCCAACCCCTGGGCAACTGGAATCGTGCCCAGCCAAAATTGGTGGGTGTCAACCAAGTCATGGTCTCTGAGCACCTGATTGGCATCTGTGGTTCACAGGAAGATCCTTTAGTCTCCAACTCCTGGCATACAGCGAGGTTGGGTGGTTTAGTGGGACGGGAGGGGTGCGGGGTGGGGCAGGTGGGCAAGCCATTTGCCAACAACAGGGTCCTCTGACCATGCTACTGTCAATGGGATGTCACACTGACTGCACCCCATGTGCCAGGAAAGTCATGGTGGGGGCACCATCGATGAGAACACAAGATCCCACTATCACGAGCAGCCAGAATATTCGGCTAAATTCTTTGACTACAGATTAGCCCCCTCCATCCCACTGGCACCCTAATTCCTAGAATTTTCCTGGAGGCCCCATTAGTTAGTTTTAAGTAACAGTATTTCAAAATAGGCAGGATTTTCCGACCCATGGCATATTTGTGGCGGCAGAGGCAGCCCAGGATTGGCTGGCAAGGAGATCTTCCAGTCCTGCTGTAAACAGGGTTTCCTGTTGCTCGTGCCCTTCACCATCGGGGAATCCATGGTGACGAGCACTGTCGACAGAACTGGAAGATCTCACGGGCAGAAAGGGCCAGAAAATCCTGCCCTATTTGATTTTTCATTGAGTACAACATAACATATTTACCCTGCTGATTTTTGGCTGATGGCAATACTTTGACAGCTTTCTTGAGTGCAGGAAACATGTAAAATTATGTGTGACTGTGAGCTGTGTAAAACAACATTACGGCCTTATCATATTCGCTTGCACTTCTCGTGATGTGATATTTTTACATTGTGAGTGACTCCAGCTACAAAAATAGTTTAAGTAGGTCAGTGAACGTGAGCCCTCCTACTTTGGTGAAGTAAAACAGTGTCAGTCAGGGTTGTTTCAGGTCAACACATATCCTTCACTTTCACCTCTCTTTCTTTGTACAGTCCACAGGTTTCTGCAACTCAAGTTTGATCTCATCTTTTTGTGATTTGTTCTGTCTGCTCTGAATAAATTCATTCGGCAATATATTCAATTACTCGTGTCAAAGAGGCAGGAGATGAACACCAGGTAGTTTTCCCCTCTTTTCTTCAAGGCAAGGAGGGCAATTCTACTACAAAAATATTGAGAAAATGTTCCTTTAATTATGACATTTTAAAGAACAAACTCATGCAAGTTAATAGGGAAATATTGCAGCGGGGTTTTTAATGTGGTTGAGGTAATTGTATGAAAAGGTCCTATATTGGGTGGCAGTGTGGTTAGCACTGCTGCCTCAGAATGCCAGAGATCCGGGTTCAATTCTGGGCTCAGGTCACTGTTTGTGTGGAATCTGCACATTGTCCCCGTGTCTGAGTGGGTTTCCTCCAGGTGCTCTGGTTTCACACCACTGTCCAAAGATGTGCAGGTTAGGTGGATTGGCCATGCTAAATTGCTCCTTAGTGTCCCAAGATCTGTCTGTAAGATGGTGGATGGAGCAGGCGAGAGGGCCTGGATAAGATGCTTTGCCAGAGAGTTGGTGTAGATTTGATTTATTATTGTCACATGTAGTAGTATACAGTGAAAAGTATTTTTTTTTGCATGCTATACAGACAAAGCATCCCAATCCTAGAGGAGTGCAGGATGTGATCTTACAGTCATAGGTGTAGGGAAAGATCAACAAGGTAGGCCTATTCAAAAGTCTGATGGGTGCAGGGAAGAACTGTTCTTGAGTCGGTTGATACGTGATCTCAGACTTTTGTATCTTTTTCCCGACGGGAGAAGGTGAACGAGAGAATGTCCAGGGTGCGTGGGGTCCTTGATTATGCTGGCTGCTTTCTCAAGGCAGCGGGAAGTGTAGCCAGAGTCAATGGATGGGAGGCTGGTTTGCATGATGGTCTGGGCTACATTCACAATCCGTTGTAGTTTCTTGCAGTCTTGGGCAGAGCAGGAGTCATACTAACCTACGATGGGCCGAAAGGCCTCTTCTGCACAGTTGGGATTCTATGATTCTACAATGCAGTGGGCAGCACACCTGCCTCTGAGCCAGAAGCTCTGGTTTTAAGTGCCATTCCCAGACTGATAATCACAGAAGATGTGTCTGTAACGGGATCAAAGCAGTTGATGATTATCTTGCAAATCATTCCATCCATGGAAGCTATGGTCAATGTGGAGTGCCCTTGAAACTAAAGCCTCTGGCTTCAGGCTAGTGACCTGTTCCAAGAAAAATAAGCGACCAAAAACATTTGCTCTGTCTGCCTAGTGTGTCTTTATATGCAGAAAGTCTTTGAAATCTAAGTGCTCACATGTGTTTGTGTCATTTTGTCTATTGCAGCTCACGACAACAATGAACTTTTCCCAATTCCTGTCATGTATAGAGAAATAGTATGTCTAGATCTAAATGAACTTGGTCTTTTACTCGGTGGATTTACCTATACTGAAGGATATCTTAGATTTATACTTCCAAATCTCTTCAAAATAAATTTTGTAATCAAAATGTAAAGTCAGTATTTCCTGATCCACAGGGCCATGATAAGGTCTTGTGATGCAGTGGGTAGTATCTTTGTTCCTGAGCTAGAAACTACAAATTCGTGTCCCACTCCAGGACTTGTTGGTCAAGGAAGGTGCGTCCATAGTGCGGCCAAACAGGTTGATTATCAATTTGTACACCAACAGCAAGCATTAAAAGAGTCAAAGAACATAGAACATTACAGCACAGTACAGGCCCTGCAGCCCTCAATGTTGTGCCGAGCTATGTCCAAACCCAAGATCAAGCTATCCCACTCCCTTTCATTCTGGTGTGTTCCATGTGCCTATCCAATAACCGCTTGAAAGTTCCTAAAATGTCTGACTCCACTATCACAGCAGGCAGTGCATTCCACACCCCAACCACTCTCTGAGTAAAGAATCTACCTTGGACATCCCTCCTATCCCTCTCACCATGAACCATAAAGTTATGCCCCCTAGTAACATCCACCTGAGGAATTAGTCTCTGCACGTCCACTCTATCTATCCCCCTCATTATCTTATAAACCTCTATTAAGTCGCCTCTCATCCTCCTCCACTCTAAAGAGAATAGCCCCAGCTCCCTCAACCTTTCCTCATAAGACGTGCCCTCCAAACCAGGCAACATCGTGGTAAATCTCCTCTGCACTCTCTCCAATGCTTCCACATCCTTCTTATAGTGAGGTGACCAGAACTGCACACAATATTCCAAATGTGGTCTCAGCAAGATCCTGTATACTTGCAGCATAACCCCACGGCTCTTAAACTCAAACCCCCTGTCAATAAACTCTAACACACTATAAGCCTTCTTCATGGCTCTATCCACTTGAGTGGCAACCTTTAGAGATCTGTGGATATGAACCCCAAGATCTCTCTGTTCCTCCACATTCCTCAGAACCCTGCCGTTGACCCTGTAATCTGCATTCAAGTTTGTCCTACCAAAATGAATCACCTCGCACTTATCGGGGTTAAACTCCATCTACCACTTTTCTGCCCAGCTCTGCATCCTATCAATGTCTCTTTGCAGCCTACAAGAGCCCTCCACCAATCTTGGTATCATCAGCAAATTTACTGACCCACCCTTCAGCCCCCTCTTCCAAGTCATTGTTAAAAATCACAAATAGCAGAGGACCCAGCACTGATCCCTGTGGCATACCACTGGTAACTGGTCTCCAGTCTACTTATCCAATCTGCCAAATTTTCTTCTAAGCCACCCCTCCTTACTTTCTTCATGAGCCTACCATGGGGAACTTTATCAAACACCTTACTAAAATCCACGTGTACGACATCAACTGATCTACCTTCTTCTAAACACTTAGTTACCTCCTCAAAGAACTCAATCAAATTTGTAAGGCAGGACTTACCCCTCACGATTCCTGGTCAGCCATTAGAGCCTCAACCATCACTGTCCATAGCTCCAGACTGCCATACACATAACAGTTTCTGTTGCCACTGCAACTTGGAAACCATTGAGGGGTCCAGTTGGCTGGATGGTCAGTGTGGATCAGATTGGTGCCAATAGCATGGGGTTCGATCCCTGTTGCAATTGGGATGGATTCGGGACCTACCTCCTTGATGTCCCCATGGAGGTTGTGGGGCTGTGGGTCAGACCTGCCTTCAGGCAGAGAATTGAAGAAAAAAGTCTAGATAGATAAATCAAGGCGCGGTGTGGTGACAGTGTTTGGCTCTACTGAACAGTTATGTTTGGGAAATAATGAACTTTGAAGAGCACAATACATTGGAATGATAGGTTGGTGGCACAGTGGACTGACAGAACTGGCTTTAATTTTCTGCTGCAGGTGCCAGTGGAACTTGAGTATCCCCCAGTAATGAGCTGCCAATCTTGGAAGCAAAACAGAAGCACTGGCACTGAAAGAATAAGCTTTGATAGAGACTCAAGATACTGAATAAAAACAAATTACTGCGGATGCTTGAATCTGAAACCAAAACAGAAAAGAATTGACATTTCGAGTCAGATGACCCTTTGTCAAAGCTAAGTCTTTTCTCTCCTTCCAGATGCTACCAGATCTGTTGAGATTTTCCAGCATTGTCTCTTTTGATCTCAAGCTCCTTACTGGCTATAGGGTGGCAGTGGCAGGAGCAATGTAGATGCCTGCTTTGATTGAGTGAGCTTTCAGAGCCAAAACTGGGCGACAAAATACACAAAGGTAAATCCATCAAAGCAACTGAAAATAATGGGGAAATGATCTCATTACATTTAGAGGGATTATGGACTCCCCACTTAGAGAGTGGTCTCCAGTCTTAAATGAACACGTGCATCAAAAGGGGCATACCAAAATGCCATATTCATTTTCCGGCCATGGTGTCTGGTCTTGAAGACAAATGAATCACAGCACAGGGAGGGCTATAACCTTACAAGTGGGAATGCTATCAGCTGTTGCTCAGCTGAAGAGCAGCATATAGAGCATGATCTGACCGGCATTGTACCAGCTCTGCCAATTCCAAATCTGCACATCACTCATTACTGCAGTTATTACAGATCACTAAGAAGCTCAAGTTAAATCTGCCTTTTCACGAAAGGCTGTACCTTTCCCACCATTGAAACAAAGCGACATTAATTAATACAATCTAAGCAAACAAGGCCCCATTTTCTCTTTAACAATTGATGTTGGCCAAAGGCTCCTAAGGCACAGAGCTCGAACAAGAGATGCTCTTACTACAAATCACTTTGCAACAGCTACATCTTTCACATATCAAAGGGTTTTTACATTTTAAAAAATGTTATATAACTGGACCAAACTCAGGGCTTTTAATTCACTAAAGTTTGAGATTTTGCCAGATGACCTCTGTTGTTGAACACATTTGATGTTCCCAAATTGCTTGGTGTACTAATCCTACTAGGGGCTTTCTGCAGCTTTATAAATAACCTGCAGTTCAAAAATACTCATAAGCGCTTTCTGCCAACACCGTACGATTAGAATAAAAACTACACCTTATGATCTATTTTGTTCAATCTTATCCTATACAGTGATCCCCTTGGCAATGCACAGCAGGAACCCATTGCTACAGATCCCAGGATCTATAAGCTGTTTGAATTTGGCTACTTGTCATTGTTCCTGGCACTTCACATTGGAAATATGAGAAACATTTAAATATTTAAAGAAGCAGTCAATCTAGTGGGAGAGACTCACTGTGGGTCTAACCCAGAGAGCTGATTTAACAGTGGCTGGAGAAAAATCTGCAACTTACACCTTGTCTCCTTAACCAAGGCACAGGGATGCATTTAGAAAATGCCTTCCATGACTTAAGAATATCCCAAGCTCTTTACAAGCAATGAAATATTTTTCAAGTGCAGCCACTGCTATAATTTATCACAGCCAAACTTGTCATAGCTCAACCCCACAAATAGCATGGTGATAATCATCAGCTAATCTGTTTTAATAATGTTGATTGAGGGATAAATATTGGCCAAATAGCCATAGAATCCCTACAGTGTAGAAGAGGCCATTAGGCCCATCAAGTCTGTGCTGACAACAATCCCACCCAGCCCCTATTCCATAACCCATCATATTTACTTTGATTATTCTCCTGACACTAAGGGGTAATTGAGCATATCCAATCCATCTAACCCGCATTGTAAGAATGTGGTAAGAAACTGGAGCATCTGGATGAAACCCACGTAAACACAGGGAGAACATGCAGACAATGACCCAAAGCCAGAATTGAACCTGGGTCCCCGGTGCTGTGAGGCAGCAATGCTAACCACTGTGTCACCATGAGAACTGCCCTGATTGTCTCTGAAGTTATATCAAGCACTCTTTCATATCCAACTGAGACTGTGCCTCAATTTCATGCCTCAACTGAGCAACCGTTTGTCTGTCAGTGCAGGACTCCCTCTATTATGCACTGGAATATCAACAGGTGAAGCAGTAATTTGACAAATAAGTATTCAATGAATGGCATGACACTAGGAAGTTCTGTGGAATAAAGGGAATGTTTATGATGGTTATATTTGCCCACAGATATCTGAAGTCAGAGGACATGTTAGTAGTGTGATGGAAAAGGCTTTTGAGACATTTGCCTTTCAAGGCAGAGATTACAAAAGCAGGGAAATCATGTTGGAGTTGTATAGAACTTTGGTAAGGCCACAGCTAGAGTACTGTACGCAATGCCATCGCCACATTATTGGAAGGATGTGATTGCTTTGGAGGGGGTGCAGAGGAAATTCACCAGGATGCTGCCTGGGGTGGGACATTTAAGTTATGAAGAGAGGTTGGGTGGGCTTGGTTGTTTTTGTTGGAAGTCTCACAAAACCAGGTTAAAGTCCAACAGTTTATCTGGTAGCAAAAGTCACCAGCTTTCAGAGCGCTGCTCCTTCGTTAGGTAAGTTGACTTAACTGATGAAGGAGCAGCACTCCGAAAGCTAGTGGTGTTTGCTACCAAATAAACCTGTTGGACTCTAACCTGGTGTTGTGAGACTTCTTACTGTGTTCACCCCAGTCCAACACCGACATCTCCACATCATGTTTTTGTTGGAACAGAGTAGACTGAGGGGCAACCTGATCAAGGTTTACAAAATTATGAAGGGCATGGACAGAGTGGATAAATTGCAGCTATTCCCCTTAATTGGACAGTCAGTCATAAGGGGATATAGAACATAGAACATAGAACATTACAGCGCAGAACAGGCCCTTCGGTCCACGATGTTGCGCCGACCAGTTAAAAAACAATGACCCTCTAACCTAAACCAAACCCTTTCCATCCATAAACCTATCCACGGATCTCTTAAACGCCCCCAAACTAGGCGCATTTACAACTGCAGCAGGCAGGGCATTCCAATCCCTCACCACCCTCTGGGTAAAGAACCTACCCCTGACATCCGTCCTATAACTACCACCCCTTAATTTAAAGCTATGCCCCCTCGTGCTAGCTTTCTCCATCCGAGGAAAAAGGCTATCACTGTCCACCCTATCTAAACCTCTAATCATCTTATATGTTTCAATAAGGTCCCCTCTTAGCCGCCTTCTTTCTAACGAAAACAACCTCAAGTCCCTCAGTCTCTCCTCATAGGACCTCCCCTCCATACCAGTCAACATCCTGCTAAACCTTCTCTGCACCCTCTCCAAAGCCTCCACATCCTTCCTATAATGTGGGGACCAGAGCTGCACACAATACTCCAAGTGTGGCCGCACCAGAGTCTTGTACAGTTGCAACATGACGCTGCGGCTCCTAAATTCAATCCCCCTACCAATAAACGCCAAGACACCGTATGCCTTCCTAACAACCCTATCTACTTGATTCCCAACTTTCAGGGATCTATGTACACATACACCTAGATCCATCTGTTCATCCACACTATTCAGAGTCCTACCATTAGCCCTATACTCTACACATCTGTTATTCCTGCCAGAGTGAATTACCTCACACTTTTCCACATTAAACTCCATCCGCCACCTCTCGGCCCAGCTCTGCAACTTGTCCAAGTCCCCCTGTAAACTAAGACACCCTTCCTCACTATATACCACACCTCCGACTTTGGTGTCATCAGCAAATTTACTAATCCACCCAACTATACCCTCATCCAGATCATTTATAAAAATTACAAACAGCAGTGGCCCCAAAACAGATCCCTGAGGCACACCACTCGTAACTGAACTCCATGACGAATACTTACCATCAACCACCACCCTCTGTCTCCTATCCGCCAGCCAATTCCTGATCCAATTACCTAAATCACCCTCAATCCCATACATCTGCATTTTCTGCAGAAGCCTTCCATGGTGAACCTTATCAAACGCCTTACTAAAGTCCATATATACTACATCAACTGCCTTACCCCCATCCACCTCTTTGGTCACTTTCTCAAAAAACTCAATAAGGTTAGTAAGGCACGACCTACCTTCCACAAAACCATGCTGACTATCTCCAATCAATTCATTACTCTCCAAATAACTATAAATCCTATCCCTAATAATTTTTTCTAAAACCTTACCCACAACAGAGGTAAGACTCACCGGTCTATAATTCCCAGGGAAGTCTCTGTTCCCCTTCTTAAACAATGGGACAACATTCGCCATCCTCCAATCCTCCAGCACTATACCTGTGACCAACGACGACCTGAAGATCAGAGCCAGAGGGTCTGCAATCGCCTCTCTTGCCTCCCAGAGAATCCTCGGGTAAATCCCGTCCGGCCCAGGGGACTTATCTATTTTCAAACCCTCAAGAATATCTAGCACATCCTCCTTATCAACTGCAATACTGTCCAGTTTACAACCCTGTAACCCAGTGTTCTCCACAGCTACATTTATGTCCCCCTGCGTGAACACCGAAGAGAAATATTGGTTCAATGCCTCTCCAATCTCTTCCGGCTCCACACACAAATTCCCACTGCTGTCTCTAACTGGCCCCAATCTTGCCCTAACCAACCTTCTGTTCTTAACATATCTATAGAACGCCTTAGGATTCTCCTTAATCCTATCAGCCAAAGTCTTCTCATGTCCTCTTTTAGCCCTTCTTAACTCCCTCTTTAACTCCATCCTAGCCAATCTAAAGCTTTCTAGTGCACTACCTGAGCCCTCAAGTCTCATCTGGACATAAGCCTCCTTTTTCTTCTTAACCAGCGAACCAACTTTCTTAGTGCACCACAGTTCCCTAGCTCGACCAATTCCTCCTTGCCTGACAGGGACATACTTATCAAGGACTCGCAGTAGCTGCTCCTTGAAAAAACTCCACATTTCGGACGTTCCGAGACCCTGTAGTCTCCTAGTCCAACCTATGCTTCCTAATTCTCTCCTAATAGCCTCATAATTACCCTTCCCCCAGCTAAAACTACTGACCCGAAGTTCATGCCTATCCCTTTCCATCACTAAGGTGAACGTAACCGAATTGTGGTCACTATCACCAAAATGCACACCAACTTCCAAGTCTAGCACCTGGTCTGGCTCATTTCCCAGCACCAAATCCAATATAGCCTCACCTCTAGTTGGCCTATCTACATACTGAGTCAAAAAACCTTCCTGCACGCTTTGCACAAAAACTGACCCCTCTAATGAGCTAAAGCTATAGCTATTCCAATCAATATTAGTAAAGTTAAAATCCCCCATAACAATTACCCTATTACTTTCACTCCTATCCAGGATGGTCTCCGCAATCCTTTCCTCAACCTCTCTAGAACCTTTAGGAGGTCTATAAAAGATTCCCAACAGGGTGACCTCCCCTCTCCTATTTCTAATCTCAGCCCATACTACCTCAACAGACAAGTCCTCATCAAACTTCCTCTCTGACACTGTGATACAGTCCTTGACTAATAATGCTACCCCTCCCCCGCTTCTACCTCCTTCTCTGCTCCGACTGAAGCATTTGAACCCCGGAGCCTGCAACAACCATTCCTGACCCTGGTCTATCCATGTCTCTGAAATGGCCACAACATCAAAGTCCCAGGTACTGATCCACGCTGCAAGTTCATCCACTTTATTGCGAATACTCCTCGCATTAAAGTAAACGCATTTCAAACCCTGCTCCACTTCACCCCCACGATGCTGTGCATTGCAGTCCCCATCTGTGCCCCCCTCACTTTCACCCCTGCTACTCAGGGTCCCACCCCCCCTCTGAATCAGTTTAAACCCCCCTGCATAGCCTTTGCAAATTTTCCCCCCAAGATATTGGTTCCCCTCTGATTCAGGTGTAGACCATCACTCCTGTAGAGGTCCCACCTTCCCTAGAATGAGCCCCAATTGCTCAAGAACCTGAACCCCTCCCTCCTGCACCATCCCCTCATCCACGAGTTCAAACTTTCCCTCTCTCTGTTCCGCTCTAAACTATCCCGTGGCACAGGCAAGAGTCCCAAGATAACCACTCTGTCCGACTTGGCCTTAAGTTTCCACCCCAACTCCATAAAGTTCTGCTTAATATCCCCTTCCCTTAACCTCCCTATGTCATGCGTCCCCACATGAACTATGACTTGGGGTTGATCTCCCTCTCCCTTAAGAGTCCTGAACACCCTCTCTGAAACATCCCGGACCCCAGCCCCTGGGAGGCAACACACCAGCCCTGAGTCCCTACCATTACCTCTGACTCTCCTATCCGTCCCCCTAACTGTGGAGTCCCCAATCACTAGGCCCAATCTCTTACATCCCCTAACCACCTGAGCCTTCACAACAGGCTCACCTCCAGAGTCCTGCTCCCTTTGGCTATCTCCAGTTGATTCCTCCTCAACTGCAGCCTCCAGGACAGAAAACCTATTTTGGAGGGGAACAGCCCCAGGGGATTGTCCCCCCAATTGCTTCTTTCCCCTCTTCCTGGCAGTTACCCAAGACTCATTTCTAGGAGTGACTATCTCCTTGTAACTCCTATTGATGTCCGCCTCAGCCTCCCGAATTATCTGGAGTTCCTCCAATTCCAACTCCAGCTCCTTAACACGCTCCTCCAGAAGCTGCAATCTTACACACTTCCTACAGGTAAAATCAGCAGAAACACTACTGGTGTCCCTCACCACATACATACCACAGGAGATGCAGCTTACTGCCTGAACTGCCATCTCTGAAACAATTTCCAGCAGAAAAGAAAAAAAAACTTCCCATACACTTATAATTAGGTTAGAGGAGGTGGGAGGGTGGGATTCTCTACCAGTGTAGAGGATCGGGTATCCTCTCTGTGCCAATTTATAGGGTCAGAGACCCGAAAAAAAAAACTACAAATACCGGTAAGCGTCCTAGTGACGACTTCCGGTTTCTAACTAATTCAAAAAAAAGAAAAAAAAACCACCGCTACTCGTGACTTTAAACTAATAAAAAGAAATAAAAAGTTAAAAATTTAAACAAGAGAAAGTACCTTACTCGCGACCTCCTCACACGCCCAAAAATCGCTGCCTCTCGAAGCTGCTCCACAGGAACAATATAGGTTCAAGGTGAGGGACAGAAGGTTTGGGGACGTGAGGAAAAACTTGTTTACCCAGAGGATGGTGATGATCTGCAATGCACTGCCTGGGAGGGGGGTGGAGGAGGGTTGCTTCAATCCTTTAAAAAGTACCTGGATGAGCACTTGGCACATCATAACATTCAGGGGTGGTAAATGGGATTAGGTGGGAGGTAGGCATTGCTCACGTGTCAGTGCAGACTTACTGGACTGAACAGTCGCTTCTACACTGTTTGATTCTGTGATTCTAAGTCTCTGGAGTGGGATATCTTCTGGCTCAGAGGTCCATTCAGCCATGGTAACAAGGGAATAAGACAGAGAGGGCCACACAGTGGCACAATGGTTAGCACTGCTGCCTCAGAGTGCTAGGGACCAAGGTTCAATTCCGGAATGTGTTTGGAGTTTGCATATTCTCCCTGTGTCTACGTGGCTTTCCTCCAGTTTCCTCCCACAGTCCAAAGATGTGCGGATTAGGTTGATTGGCCATGCTGCATTACCCCTTAGTGTCAGGGGGATTAGTAGGGAGTTACAGGAATGGGATCTGGGTGGGATTGTTGTTGGTGCTGGCTTAAATGGGCCAAATGGCCTTTTTCTGAACTATAGGGATTCTATGATTCTATGAGACTGGGAAATCAAAATGGTATTGTGGTACCAAATAAAATCACAATGATCTACCATTAGCTATTACCGTAGTGAAAATATACATATAGGAAGTTAAAATGTGGCCTTTAATCTTTACATAATGAGGTGATTTTTGTGAGTGACATCAAAACACATTTTCCAAAGATTGTACTGGTGTGTAATGTCTGTAACCAAAGGCTGAGACAGTTTTTGTTTCACGGACTAACAGTACAATTGACAGTTAAGTTACAGAAGTACAACTTGTTTTCTTAATATGCTAATTAAATCAGCGTCTTGCCTCCAAGAAACTGGTTCAACAGTGATTTGCTCTCTAGAAAGTCATATCTTAAAGTTCTTTGGCTGCAGAAGGCTGTAATATCTCCAATTCTCTCTCTTTTTTTTCCTGAAATGAGCAAAGAGCAGGTCAGTCAGCATCTGTGAAAGGACAGGCTAATCTTCCAAGCGGAACTCTTCTTCAGAACTGCATGTTTTCTTCTCGATTTGATCCTTTCTTTAATTTCCATTTTCCACTTTGGTCACTTTCCATTGTTCAATCTTTAACAACTACCTTTATTTTCCCTCAAATTTTTTGCAGATTTTTTTCCTCATTATCGGTGATTTACTTGTCAGAATACTTGGTGACATTTTTGTTCCGAGTAATTAAGAGGACATAAGGGATATTTGCCTTTATTAGTCATGGCATAGACTATTAGAGCATGGGGCTTATGATAGATCTGTATGAAATGCTTGTTAGGCCACAGCTGGAATACTGTGTACAGTTGTGGTTGCCGTACTACAGGAACAATGTGACTGCACTGCACAGGGTGCAGCCTGGGCTGAAACATTTCATCTGTGCAAGGACGCTGGTTTGACTGAGTTTGTTTTTCTTAGAGCAGAGAAGGCTGAAGAGAAATCTGATAGAGGTGTACAAAATTGTGAGGGACATGGATAGGATAGACGGGAAGAAACTTTTTTGGTAGCACAATGGTTCGCACTGCCACCTCACAGTGCCAGGGGCCCGTGTTTGATTCCTGGCTTCAGTCTCTGTCTGTGTGCAGTCTGCACATTCTCCCAGTGTCTGCGTGAACATAAGAAATAGGAGCAGGAGTAGGCCATCTAGCCCCTCAAGCCTGCCCCGCCATTCAATAAGATCATGGCTGATCTGTCGTGGCTCAGTTCCACTTTCCCGCTTTCTCTCCATAACCCTTAATCCCCTTGTCTGTCAGAAATCTATCTACCAGTGACTTAAATATATTTAGCGAGGTAGCCTCCACCACTTCAATGGGCAGAGAATTCCAGAGATTCACCGCCCTTTGAATGAAGAAATTCCTCCTCAACTCCAATCTAAACTGCCCCCCCTCCTTATTTTGAGGCTGTGCCCTCTAGTTCTGTTTTCCTTTCTAAGTGGGAAGAATCTCTCTACCTCTACCCTATCTAGCCCCTGCATTATCTTGTAAGTCTCTATAAGATCCCCCTTCAGCCTTCTAAACTCTAACGAGCACAGGCCCAGTCTATTCAATCGCTTTTCATAAGCTAAGCCCCTCATCTCTGGTATCAGCCTGGTGAACCTTCTCTGTACTCCCTCCAAGGCCAATATATCCTTTCGCAAATAAGGGGACCAAAACTGCACACAGTACTCCAGTTGCGGCCTCACCAGTGCCTTGTACAGTTGCAGCAAGACCTCCCTGCTTTTATATTCAATCCCCCTCGCTATAAAGGCCAGCATTCCATTCGCCTTCTTGATCACCTGCTGCACCTACAGACAGGGTCTTTGTGATTCGTGCACAAGGACCCCCAGGTCCCTCTGCACTGTAGCATGCTGCAACTTTTCACCCTTTAAATAATAATCCCTCCTCACATTTGCTAACGTTATACTCCATCTGCCAGCTCCTCGCCCACTCACAGCCTATCCAGATCTCTCTGCAGATTTTCCGCGCCCTCCATACAATTTGCCTTTCCACTCATCTTCGTGTCATCAGCAAATTTTGTTACCCTACACTAAGGCCCCTCCTCCAGATCGGCTATGTAAACGGTAAGCAGTTGAGGCCCCAGCACCGATCCCTGCAGCACTCCACTAGTCACCAACCGCCAATCAGAAAAGCACCCAATGATTCCAACTCTCTGCTTCCTGTTAGATAGCCAATCCTCAATCCACGCTAACACTTTACCCCCAACTCCGTGTACCCTAACCTTTTGCCGCAACCTTTTGTGAGGCACCTTATCGAACATCTTCTGGAAATCTAAAAACACCACATCCACCGGTTCCCCTCTGTCTACTGCACTAGTCACATCCTCATAGAAATCCAATAAATTCGTTAAACACGACTTCCCCTTCATGAATCCGTGCTGTGTCTGTTTGATCAAACCGTTCTTTTCTAGGTGTCTTGCTATTTCTTCTTTGATGATGGATTCTAGCATTTTTCCAACTACGGACGTTAAGCTAACCGGCCTATAATTCCCTGCCTTTTGTCTGCTACCTTTTTTAAACAGCGCGTGACATTAGCCGTTTTCCAATCCTCCGGCACTTCCCCAGAGTCCAGCGAATTTTGATAAATAATTACTAAGGCATCTGCTATTACTTCTGCCATTTGTTTCAGAACCCTGGGATGCATTTCATCTGGTCCCGGGGACTTGTCTACCTTCAGTCTCGTTAGTCTATCAAGCACTACCTCTCTAGTAACAGTAATAGTATTAAGGACCTCATCTCCTACCATCCCTATCTTTAATATTTGGTGAGCTATTAGTGTCCTCCTCCGTGAAGACCGACACAAAAAACTTATTTAAAGTCTCAGCCATTTCCTCGTTACCCACCATTAAGTCCCCCCTCTCGTCCTCCAAGGGTCCAACATTCACTCTAGCCAGTCTCTTCTTTATATATTTGTAAAAACTTTTACTATAATTTTTTATATTTAGTGCTAGTTTATCTTCATAATCTATCTTTCCTTTCTTTATCGCTTTCTTAGTCATTCTTTGTTGTTTTTTAAATCTTTCCCAATCTTCTAATTCCCCACTATTTTTAGACCCTCTGTACACATCGGTTTTTAATTTAATACGCTCCTTTATTTCCTTCGATAACCATGGCTAGTTATCCCTTTTCTTACAGTCCTTCTTTACCATCGGAATATATTTCTGCTGAATACCGAAAAAGATCTCCTTAAAAATCCTCCACTGTTCCTCAGCCGTCCTACCAACCAATCTGCACCCCCAATCTACATTCGCCAATTCCTCCCTCATCTTATCATACTCCCCTCTTTTCAGAGGACACTGGTTCGGGACCCTACTTTCTTACCCTCCATCTGCATCAGAAATTCAACCATACTATGATCACTCATCCCAAGAGGATCCCTCACAAGAAGATCCCTAATTCTACCTGCCTTATTACACGGTACCAGATCTAAGATAGCACGCTCTCTCGTAGGTTCCGTCACATACTGCTCAAGGAAACTATCCCAACAGCATTCCAAGAACTCTTCCTCAAGCCCACCGCGTCCGACTTGAGTCAACCAATCAATATGCAGATTGAAATCCCCCACAATTATCGCCGTTCCATTTCTGCACGCATCATTTATTTGCTTGTTTATAGCCCACCCCACCTCAAAGTTATTATTTGGGGGCCTATAGACCACACCCATCAGTGTCTTTCTCTCCTTACTATTTCTTATCTCCACCCACAACGATTCCATGTTTTGCACTTTGGAGCCTATATCTTCCCTTACTACCGCCCTGATATTATCCTTTATTAACAGAGCTACCCCACCTCCTTTTTCCTCCTGTCTATCCTTCCTAAATGTCTGATACCCCTGGATATTCAGTTCCCAGTCCCGGTCACCCTGCAACCACATTTCCGTAATGGCCACTAGATCTTACCCATTTGATGCGTGGATTTCCTCAGGGTGCTCTGGTTCCCTCCCACAATCCAAAGATACACAGATTAGGTGGATTGGCTATGCTAAATCGCCCCTTCGTGTCAGGGGGATGAGCTAGGGTAAATGCATGGGGTTGAGGGGTTAGGGCCTGGGTGAGATTGTGCTTGGTGCTGACTTGATGGGCTGAATGGCCTCCTCCTGTTTGATTCTATTAATATAAGATTTTATGATTAGTAGAGAGTCAATAACCAGGGGGAATAGATTTAAGGTAACGGGCAGGAGATTTAGAGGGGATTTGAGGAAAGCATTTTTACTCAGAGAGTGGTGGGAATTTGGAATTGACTGCCTGAAAGGCTGGTAGATGCAGGAACTCTCAGAAGATTTAAAGAAGTATTTAGATGAGCACTTGTAATGCCATGGCATACACGGCTGCAGGGAAAAAGGGGTTAGGAATGAAAGGTGCTTGATGTATACTATTGACACAATGGGCCGAAGGGTCCTCCCGGTGCAGGTCAAAGCACCTGTGTGTGATCTGCCGCCACCACAACAATATTCTGGCCTAAGATTTTAATCGCCCTTCAGGGGAGGAAATCTATTATCCTTATCTGGTCCAACCTACACGTGACTCCAGGCCCACAGCAATGTGTTTGACTCTTGAATATCCTCAATGGAAGGGCAATTAGGAATGGGCAATAAATGCTGGCCCAGCCAGTGACATCCGTGTCCCATGAACAAATAAAGGGAAGAAAAGATCATGTTGAATTGTATTCATTCATTCTTAGAAATCACAGAAACAGAGAACCCTACAGTGCAGAAGGAGGCCACTTAGCCCATCAATTCTGCACCAGCAACAATTCCACCCCAGGCCCTATCCCCACAGCCCCACACATTTACCCCTCTAACCTGCACATCCTGGGACACTATGAGAAATTTAGCGTAGTCAATAAACCTAACCTGCACATCTTTGGACAATGGGAGGAAACCAGAGCACCTGGAGGAAACCCACACAGACACTGGGAGAATGTGCAGACTCCACACAGACAGTGACCCAAGCTGGGAATCGAACCCAGGTCCCTGCTAACCACTGTACCACCATGCCACCCATTCACTGAAGACTATTGGTTGGTAAGCTGCAACAAGAAGGCAGATGAAGCTGTAATGGTTACAGACTGACTGGAAGATATTCCACAGTCCCAATTAATTGGGACTCTTCCTCCAGGGAAACAATCTGCTACTTTCTCTGTGCCTTCAAGTTTATTCAAACCCTTGGCTGTGGCCCCAGCAAACATGAGAACAAACTGAGAAGCTGGACTTAGAACCAGGATGGAATCATAGAAAATCGTTAAATTTCACTGGATTTTCATTCCATTTCTGGTTATCAGGAAGCAACCTGGCAAAACATTGCTCAGCATAAGTGGTGAACCATAATATAGAAAACTACTGTGGATTGTTGGAAATAACACTGGAAATATTATTTGAAATGAATCAAACGAAAGGCATTTTCAGAAATGTTTTTGGCTTCCTTTGAAATTCACAAAAAGTTGCGAGAAAAATGATGCAGTCAGGTCAACTTGTATATTACAAGATTCTCTTTTCCTCGTATACGAATGTGCCATCTAGTGGTGACATTTAAACTGAGTTCGGAGGAAGATGCTTATGCATTATATTTTCGATAGTTACATACTGTTTGACAGTGGCATACCCATTATAGAAACACAGAATCCCTACATTGTGGGAGGAGGCCATTTGGCCCATCAGGTCTGCACTGACAAGAATCCCACCCAGACCCTATTCCTGTAACATCACATATTTACCATTGCTAATCCCCCTGACACTACGGTCAATTTAGCATGGCCAATCAACCTAACCCGCATATCTTTGGACTGTGGGGGGAAACCGGAGCACCCGGAAGAAACCCATACAGATATAGGAAAAATGTGTAAACTCCATACAGACAGTGACTTGAGGCTGGAATTGATCCTGGATCCCTGGCGCCGTGAGGCAGCAGTGCTAACCACTATGCCACCATGTCGTCCTATCCCCATAACCCAACTCATTTACCCCACTAATATCCCCTAACCATAACATATTGGGACACTAAGGAGTAATTTAACAATCCACCTAACCCACACATCTTTGGACGTGGGAGAAAATTGGAGCACCTGGAGGAAACCCATGTAGACATGGGGAGAATGTACAACCTCCACAAAGACAGTGACCCAAATCGGGAATTGAACACAGGGCCCCAGTGCTGTGAGGCAGCAGTACTAACCACTATGCCACCCAGACACATTTACAATCTGACATGTGTGAAAGCAACTGAGTTAATCGTTAAAAATCAAATATCTGTTTTGGTTTTGCAGAATATCCTATTCTTCTTTAGAAGGTGATATTATGTAAAACATTAACTGCAGAGAATAGTAACGATTCAACACACATAGAGAGAAATGTAGGATGATGTTTGGGAGTAGTCTTGTCATCAGAACACATGTTGAATGATCTGTTACCTAGTTCATCATAACTGGTTCAATTCAGTTTCCAGTATTTGCATGTTCCTATAAATGGATCCTCTTCCAAATTCTCGAAAATACATTCATCCATGAGTATCGCTGGCTTATTGCCCATCCCTAAGAACATTGCTGTGAGTTTGTCACATGTAGGTCAGACCAAGTAAGGATGACAGATTTCCTTTCCCTAAAGGACATTAGTGAATCAGATGGATTTTACAACAATCGCCAATAGTTTCATGATCATCAGTAGATTCTTAATTCCAGATTTTTACTGAATTCAAATTTCACCATCTGCCATGGTGGTATTTGAACCCGGGTCCCCAGAATATTATCCTGGGTCTCTAGATTACTAGTTCAGCGATAATACCAGTGCGCCTCACTCATAAATTGATACAAGTGGGCTCCATGGATTAATGATAGAACAGTCACAGATTTTGTTCCTCTTGTGCTTAATAACTTCATCATGTTATAAATAATACACAGAAATTCTCAGAAAGCAAAGCAGATCCCTGATCATCCAAAAAATTTGGGATTTACTTACACATCAATAGACTGTAAAGGTTTAAAATAATTCCTATATCACCGCGGTTAGTTTTCCCATTCGGCCCACCATGGGAATTATAATGGGCGAGGGGCAGACCATGGAAGGTCCATTGACCTTGGGTAGGATTTTCCTGTTTCGGGGCAATCGCTGCTGGAAAAATCCCACCCAGATTCAAGAATACAAGATTACCATGTAAAAAATAAAGAACTACACTTGAAATATTTACCCATGCTCTACAGTAAACTTACTGCCATTTTGGAAATAAGCTTTTTTTGTCTATGGGACAGGTAGGGTGCAGACTGGAGGTTACTATCAGATCAGCCATCATCTTGTTAAATGGTGCAGCAGGCTCAAGGGCTTGAATGGCCTACCGCTGCTCCTGGTTTGGACGTTTGTAGGAATCCTAACCCTTTCCTGCCCCTCCCCCTGCCCCACTGATTGCAAGGCACCAACTATGAGTGAAAGTGTAGGTGGTTGAGCAGTCTAAATTCACACTGCTGCTAGGCAAATGCCTTTAATAAGTGTTATGAAAGTACCTGACCATGTCTGTGTGAAGTGTCACAATTATGAGGTTATACAATTATATAAGATGATTATATTTTGGGACAGTACCTTTGGGATAAACAAGGTTGGTCATGAGGTCCATTCTGAAGTCTGCCTGACAGTAAGCCTGGGTGATGTGATTGTCAGAGATTAAAGGAAGGCTTAGATTGTTTTACAGAAAAGGTGAAATGTGGAGGCAATGCAACAATTTCTGAGCATAGCATAAGGAGACTTTATGTCTCGCAAAGTCCCAGAAAGAGGTTGTTGGTGTCAGGTTGTAAACAGTGTGCTGTCAATAGTCCATTTACCTCTATGATGGAGTTTGGATCAAAGATGCCAAATTGGCTTTTCTTCCTAGATAGAACGTTAATGTGTTTTATGATGCCATAGAGAAGAAGTTAGAGGAAGCCATTTTTGATACCAGATTACCAGCTTCCTCATGTGGTCTATTGAGTCTGCACTGACTCACTGAAAGAGTATCTTACCCAAGCCCTGACCCTAGTCCCATCCTTGTAATCCTACACGTGCACCATGGCTAATCCATCCAACCTACACATACATCTTGGGACACTAAGGCACAGTTAAGTATGGCCAATCCACCTAATTGCACATTTTTGGGCTGTGCGGCTGATGGGCATGATCCCAGAACCACATCTCCAACTGTATGCTTGACAGGTGTTTCCAGGTGTGATCGGTCCTTGGACTCAAGGTCACTGGTATCCCTTTCTCAGGCTCCTTTCTCGAACTTCCTCTTGCCGTCGTGTGTTCTTAAAGAATGGTGTTCCTTCAATCAGGAGGTTCAAGGAAGTAGGTCTCATCTGAGCACTGAAAGAGCAGTTGAGCAGGACTAATTGGAATTGCTCTTTTGAAGTGCCAGCAGACACAATGGGCCTGATAATTCTATGAAATAAGAACGGATTATTTTATAAATCCTCCACAACAGGGCACGTAGTTACAATTTTTGAGGGTAGAACTTGCAACTCAATGGAGTGGTTTGTGCTATTTGACCCAATTTCTGGTTCACTGGCTGACGCATGGGATGCTACAAATTGTCTCTCAATAGTTCAGGTTACCTTGAAATGTGATTCAGTTGCATTTTCTTTTTTTAGATCCATGCATCTTCTGCCAAAAAAACTGGAACCATTCCAGCACTCCTGGGCTGCCTCATCTCAGTCATATCAGGAACTTAACAAACTGGAACATTGAGCCTGTATCTTCCGATTCAATACGCCAGCATGTAGTGCTACATGTCATTTATAATTGGGGCATTGTCACCAATGGAAAATCATAATTGCTATTGATCATAATCAGTGTTTTGCAGGACCATCAGTTGTCATTCTGAAACAATGAACACAGAACTCATTTCGATATAACGTGAACTCTTGAAATTCAATATCTGGCATCCAATGGGAAAGTAAGCCTAAAATTAGATTAGGTATTTTTTTAAATCCTTAAAACAATTGTTGACATGTCCCTGACAACAGAACTCTCAGATGTTGAATAGTCACCAAGTAGTGCATTAGTGTGGTTTGAGAAACGCCACATTCATTCAGCACCTTCACAGATAGGGATCCACAAAAAAAAATTTCATAGAATTCCACAGTGCAGAAAGAGGCCATTCGGCCCATTGAGTCTACACCAACCACAATCCCACCCAGACCCTATCCCTACATATTTACCCACTAATCCCTCTAACCTATACATTTCAGGACACTAAGGGGAAATTTAGAATGGCCAATCAACCTACCTTGCACATCTTTGGACTGTGGGAAGAAACCGGAGCACCCAGAGGAAACCCATGCAGACACAGGGAGAGTGTGTTAACTCCACACAGACAGTGCCCCGAGCCAGGATTCCAACCCAGGTCCCTGGAGCTGTGAAGCAGCAGTGCTAACCACTGTACTACCGCGCCACCCAATTTAAAACCACATCATTCACAGAATGTTAGTCATGACTCAATGGTAGAATTCTCAATTCCAATTCAGAGGGTTAAGGTTGCAAGCCCAACTTTACAACCTGAGCATTTAATCTAGGCTGACCACGTAATGCTGAGGGAGGTTACATTGTTGGAGATGCTGTCCTTTGGATAAGATATTATACCTAGGCTCCATTTGCCCTCTTGAGTGGATGCCAAAGATCCACGGCATTATTGGAAGAGCAGAGTTCTCCTTGTGTCCTGCCCAATTGTTATCCTTCAACCAACATCATTAAGTCAGAGTATCTGGTCATTATCTCTGTTCTTTGGAAGGCTTTGCTGTGTGTAAATTGGTTAACACAGTAAGAAGTCTCACAACACCAGGTTAAAGTCCAACAGGTTTATTTGTAGCAAACGCCACTAACTTTCGGAACTGGTTGTTCCTTCATCATGTGGGTGGGAGTTCTGATCACAAACAGGATGTACAAAGGCACAAACTCAATTTACATGAATAATGATTGAAACGTGAGTCTTTACAACTAATCCAGTCTTAAAGGTACAGGGAATGAGAGTGGAGAGAGCGTTAAGCACAGGTTAAAAAGATGTGTATTGTTTCCAGACAGGAAAGTTAGTCAGATTTTGCAAGTCCAGGCAAGTTTTGGGGGTTACAGATAGCGTGACATGACCCAAGATCCCTGTTGAAGCCAATCTCGTGTGTGCGGAACTTGGCTATCAGTCTCTGCTCAGCGACTCTGCGTTGTTGTGTGTCGTGAAGGCCGCCTTGGAGAACGCTCATCCAAAGATCAGAGGCTGAATGCCCGTGACCACTGAAGTGTTCCCCAACAGGAAGAGAACACTGTTGCCTGGTGTTCATTCATCTGTTGTCATAGTGTCTGCATGGTCTCCCCAATGTACTATGCCTCGAGACATCCTTTCCTGCAGCCTATCAGATAGGTAACATTGGCCAATTTGCAACAGTATGTACCGTGTTGGGGAACACTTCAGCAGTCATGGGCATTCGGCCACTGAACTTCGGGTAAACCTTCTCCAAGGCAGCCTTCACGACACACGACAGCACAGAGTCGCTGAGCAGAGACTGATAGCCAAGTTCCACAGATGTGAGCACGGCCTCAACCGGGATCTTGGGTTCATGTCACACTATCTGTAACCCCCAAAACTTGCCTGGACTTGCAAAATATCACTAACTTTCCTGTCTGGAAACAACACACATCCTTTTAACCTGTGCTTAATGCTCTCTCCACTCACATTGTCTGTACCTTTAAGACTCGATCAGCTGTAAAGACTCACATTCCAATCATTATTTATGTAAATTGAGTTTGTGTCTTAGCATGCCCTTTATTGCATCTGTATTTACTAAGGAAATTGGCATGGAGTCCATGAAAATAAGGCAAACAAGTCAGGAGGTCATGGAACCTATACAGATTGAAGGGGAGGAGGTGCTTGCTGTCTTGAGGTAAACCAGAATAGATAAAACTCCAGGACAGGACAGGGTATTCCCTCGGACCTGGAAGGAGACTAGTGTTGAAATTGCAGGGGCCCTGGCAGATATTTTTAAAATGTTGGTATCCATGGGTGAGGTGCCGGATGATTGGAGGATAGCTCATGTTGTTCTGTTGTTTAAAAATGGCTCAAAAAGTAATGTGGAAAGTTACCGGCCAGTAGTAAGTACTAAGAAACTGAATCTACAAATATTTAGATGGACACGGACTTATTCGGGACAGTCAACATGGTTTTGTGCGTGGTAGGTCATATTTAACCAACGTATTAGAGTTTTTCAAGGAGGTTACCAGGAAAGTGGATGAAGGGAAGGCAGTGGATGTTGTCTACATGGACTTCAGGAAGGCCCCCATGGGAGGTTAGTTAGGAAGGTTCAGTCGCTAGGTATACATGGAGAGGTAGTAAATTGGATTTGACATTGGCTCAATGGAAGAAGCCAGAGAGTGGTTGTGGAGGATTGCTTCTCTGAGTGGAGGCCTGTGACTAGTGGTGTGCCACAGGGATCAGTGTTGCGTCCATTGTTGTTTGTCATCTATATCAATGATCTGGATGATAATGTGGTAAACTGAATCAACAAATTTGCTGATGATACAAAGGTTGGAGGTATAGTGGACAGTGAGGAAGGTTTTCAGAGTTTGCAGAGGGATTTGGATCAGTTTGAAAAATGGCAGATGAAGTTTAATGCAGACAAGTGTGAGGTATTGCACTTTGAAAGGACAAACCAAGGTAGAACATACAAAATAAATGGTAGGACACTGAACAGTGCAGTAGAACAGAGGGATTTGGGAATACAGATACATAATTCCCTAAAAGTGGCATCATAGGTAGATAGGTTCGTAAAGAATGCCTTTGGTACATTGGCCTTTATAAATCAAAGTATTGAGTATAAGAGTTGGAATGTTATGGTGAGGTTTTATAAGACCTTGGTGAGGCTGAATTTAGAGTATTGTGCGCAGTTTTGATCATCTAATTACAGGAAGGATATTAATAAGGTTGAAATAGTATAGAGAATGTTTACATGGATGTTGCCAGGACTTGAGAAACTGAGTTACAGAGAAAGATTGAATAGGTTGGAACTTTATTGCCTGGAGCATAGAAGAACAAGGGGAGATTTGATAGTGATGTATAAAATTATGATGGGTATAGATAGAGTGAATACAAGCAGGCTTTTTCCACTGAGACTAGGGGAGAGAAAAACTAGAAGATGAGTTAAGGGTGAAGGGCGAAAAGTTTAAAGGGAATATTGAGGGGGGGGGGGGGGATTCTTCACACAGAGCGTGTAGGAGTGTGGAATGAGCAGATGAAATGGTAAATGTGGGCTTACTTTTATCATTTAAGAAAAATTCGGACAGGTACATGGATGAGAGTGCTGTGGAGGGATATGGTTCAGGTGCAGGCAGAAAAATGGCTCAGCATAGCCAAGAAGGGCCAAAGGCTTGTTTCTGTGCTGTAATGTTCTATGGTTTGTGATCAGAACTCCCACCCATCTGACAAAGGAACAGCTAGTTCCAAAACTTGTGATGTTTGCTACAAATAAACCCGTTAGATTTTAACCTGGTGTTGAGACTTCTTACTGTGTTTACCCAAGTCCAACACTGGCATCTCCACAACATTGTAAATTGTTGCCATGTTTCTTGCATTACAATAGTATCGATTCTCCAAGATGTGCTGTAAAGCAGTTTGGTCATCCAGGTAATGAACAGCATTGTGCAGAATATTTATAAAGTCAATGCGAAACTTTAAACTCCAATAACTTGGAACGCACACAATAGCAAACTGTTACTGGTAAATGAAAGTTTTGACACAATACAGTTCACATTTTGAGCTTCAACATCACCTGCCATCCTTTGTGATGCATTGTTCAATTCAATTTTTGAAAATATGCACCAGTTGCTAACAAGCGATTTCATGAATTTGTGATCCTGGCCCTTGAAATTTGAACTATAGTGGTTAAAACTTGATAATAAGAACATAAGAAATAGGAGCAGGAGTAGGCCATCTAGCCCTTTGAGCCTGCCCCGCCATTCAATAAGATCATGGCTGATGTGAAGTGGCTCAGTTCCACTTTCCTGCTTTCTCCCCATAACCCTTAATTCCCTTGTCTACCAAAAACCTATCTACCCGTGACATAAACATATTTAGCGAGGCAGCCTCCACCACTTCAACGGGCAGAGAATTCCAGAGATTCACCACCCTTTGAGTGAAGAAATTCCTCCTCAACTCCGTTCTAAACTGCTCCCCCCCCCTATCTTAAGGCTGTACCCTCTAGTCCTGCTGTCCTTTCTAAGCGGGAGGAATCTCTCTACCTCTAACCTATCCATCCCTTTCATTATCTTATACGTCTCTATAAGATCCCCCCTCATCCTTCTAAACTCCAACGAGTACACACCCAGTCTATTTAGTCTCTCTTCATAGTCTAACCCCCTCACCTCCGGTATCAGCTTAGTGAACCTCCTCTGCACTCCCTCCCAGGCCAAAATATCCTTGCGCAAGTGCGGCGACCAAAACTGCACACAGTACTCCAGCTGCGGCCTCACCAGTGCCCTGTACAGTTGCAGCAAGACCCCCCTGCTTTTATATTCTATCCCCCTCGCTATAAAGGCCAGCATCCCATTCACCTTCTTGATCACCTGCTGCACCTGCAGACTGGGTTTTTGCCACTCATGCACAAGGACCCCCAGGTCCCTCTGCACCGTAGCATGCTGCAGCTTTTCGCCCTTTAAGTAGTAATCCCTCCTACTATTATTTCTGCCAAAGTGGATAACCTCACACTTGCTAACATTGTACTCCATCTGCCAGGTCCTCGCCCACTCGCTCAGCCTATCTAGATCCCTCTACAGACTTTCCACACCCTCCACACAATTTGCTTTTCCACTTATCTTTGTGTCATCAGCAAATTTTGTCACCCTACACTCAGCCCCCCTCCTCCAGATCATCTATAAATTATACAAGAATTCCTTTTCATCCATATACCGCCACTGTTTGGGATAGTATTTGGCACATTAATCTGTGGCATCATTAGACTGCCCAGAATTGGTTTTAAGTCAAAAGGTATTGAACATAAAGGTAACTTGGTTCACAGACATCCAAGATTAGAGCCTATTTGCACTGCTCTGCGTCAAGATCTATTAACAGTGATATCTCAGTGACATTGCCTGACCAACGTGATGCCAATGTGGATTTCATTCTGGAGACAACTGACCAATGGTTGCTGCCTCCCTTATTCTGGGGCAGAAATGTATCTACAGGGTTCATATAAGTCTGGATGGCACAGTAACACAGTGGTTAGCACTGCTGCCTCTCAGTGCCAAGGACTCGGGTTCGATTCCTAGCTTGGGTCACTGTATGTGTGGAGTTCTCACGTTCTCCCCGTGTCTGCGTGGGTTTCTTCCAGGTGCTCTGATTTCCTCCCACAGTCTGACAGATATGCTGGTTAGGTTCACTGAGCTAAACAGGTGCTGGACTGTGGCGACTAAGGGAGTTTCACAGTAACTTCAATGCAGTATTAATGTAAGCCTTGTGATTAATAAATAAACTTTTTAAAAAAAGGTCTGATTCCAGATTCTTTGTGAGTTTGAAAGGATATGGCATGGAGCAGAGATCAATTGTTTTCCATTAGCCATTTGGATAACAGTCAAAATACAACATATGTAAATGCTTGAACTCATATGCCAATATTTACCATGACTGAAAGAGATACATGGAGGATGTAGCTGTAACAGGTTATTTGGAAGATATACCAGTATAATGATCACTAGCAATTTCCTGTTGGCTCATTGTGGCAGACGTCTGCTATAATGATTTCCTTCACAATTCGGTTAATTATATAGAGTACAGGAAATGATTTCAACAGGAAATTTCTTTCCACAATTTCACCCCAACAAGCAAACAGTAAAAACGTACACATGGTAGTCTTTAACCCTTGGCATCCTGAATGCCTTTTCAACACCTGTCCTTTGTTTCCCCGAATACACAGGAAATAAAAGCCATTATTCTGGTTAGTGCAGAACCTTCGAAACTGCCTCTACCATTGCTGAGTCCTGTGGAAATATATAGTGACCAAGCAAGCTAATCAATAATGTAATTATCTTGTCATATCAGTATCAGTAAGAAGATTGCATTTTGTGCTTTTTTTTGCCTTCCTTTTTCCTTACTAATTATTGCACAATATGAATTTATACTTTACTAGTTTAGTAGAGATCCATCATGATTACTGTTCCAATATCTTTCATAGAATCATAGCATTCCTACCATGCAGAAGCAGGCCATTCAGTCTGCTTGGACAACAGTCCCAGCCAGGCCCTATCCATGTCACCCCATACTCATAAGAACATAAGAAATAGGAGCAGGAGTAGGCCATCTAGCCCTTCAAGCCTGCCCTGCCATTCAATAAGATCATAGCTGATCTGAAGTGGATCAGTTCCACTTACCCACCTGCTCCCCATAACCCTCAATTCCCTTATTGATCAGAAATCTATCCACCTGTGACTTAAACATATTCAACGAGGTAGCCTCCGCCACTTCAATGGGCAGAGAATTCCAGAGATTCACCACCCTCCAAGAGAAGTAGTTCCTCCTCAACTCCGTTCTAAACTGCCCCCCCTCTTATTTTGAGGCTGTGCCTTCCAGTCCTGCTATCCTTTCTAAGTGGAAATAATCTCTCTACCTCTACCCTATCCAGCCCCTGCATTATCTTGTACGTCTCTACAAGATTCCCCCCTCAGCCTTCTAAACTCTAACGAGTACAGGCCCAATCTACTCAATCTCTTTTCATAAGCTAACCCCCTCATCTCTGGTATCAGCCTGGTGAACCTTGTCTGTACTCCCTCCAAGAACAATATATCCTCTCGCAAATAAGGGGACCAAAACTGCACACAGTACTCCAGTTGCGGCCTCACCAGTGCCTTGTACAGTTGCAGCAAGACCTCCCTGCTTTTACATTCTGTCCCCCTCACTATAAAGGCCAACATTCCATTCACTTTCTTGATCACCTGCTGCACCTGCAGACTGGGTTTTTGCGATTCATGCACAAGGACCCCCAGGTTCCTCTGCACAGTAGCATGCTGCAACTTTTCACCATTTAAATAATATTCCATCCTATTATTTCCTCCATATTCACATAATATTCACATATTTACCATGCTAATCCCTCTAACCTATGCATCCAGGGACACTAAGGGGCAATTTAGCATGGCCAATCAACGTAATCACAGAACCATAGAAAATTACAGCTCAGAAACAGGCCTTTTGGCCCTTCTTGTCTGTGCCAAACCAGTTTTTGCCTAGTCCCACTGAACTGCACTTGAACCATATCCCTCCACACCCCTCTCATCCATGAACCCGGGTGGCACTTGAATCCCAGGGGGACCAATATCTTGGCAGGAAGACTGGCTAGGGCTACTGGGGGGATTTTAAACTAGAAAGGTTGGGGGGAGGGAACAGAGATGAGGAGGTTAGCTCCCGGGTAGGGAAGGACTGTAGACAGTATGACAGGGAGGTTAGACGGGTGGTGGTGAAGAGAAATGTCCAGACCGAGGGGCTGAGGTGTGTCTATTTTAACGCCAGGAGTGTAGTAAATAAGGTAGATGAGCTTAGGGCGTGGATTGCTGCTTGGGAATGTGATGTGGTGGCCATTACAGAAACTTGGATGTCTCAGGGATAGGACTGGGTACTTCAGGTGCCAGGATTCAGATGCTTCAGGAAGGACAGGGAGGGGGGCAGAAGAGGTGGTGGAGTGGCACTGTTGATCAGGGACAGTGTCACGGCTGCAGAGAAGGAGGATGCCGTGGAGGGACTGCGTACAGAGTCATTGTGGGTGGAAGTTAGAAACAGCAAAGGGTCGATAACTTTGCTGGGTGTTTTCTATAGGCCGCCCAATAGTGACAGGGAAGTTGAGGTGCAGATAGGGAAACAGATCCTAGAGAGATGTAGAAATAACAGAGTTGTCGTGATGGGAGACTTTAATTTCCCAAACATCGACTGGAATATCCCAAGGGTAAGGGGTTTGGATGGGGAGGAGTTTGTTAGGTGTGTTCAGGAGGGTTTCCTGACACAGTACGTGGATAAACCTACGAGAGGAGAGGCTGTACTTGACCTGGTGCTGGCTAATGAACCAGGACAGGTGTTGGATCTCTCGGTAGGAGAGCATCTTGGGGATGGAGATCATAATTCTATCTCCTTCACGATAGCATCGGAAAGAGATAGGATCAGGCAGGCTAGGAAGGTGTTTGTCTGGAGTAAGGGGAAATATGAAGACATCAGGCAGATAATTGGACGAATAAACTGGAAGGAGGCGTTCTTGGGGAAAAGTACAGAAGGAAGGTGGCAGATATTCAAGGAATGTTTGACTGGAACTCTACACGATAACGTTCCGATGAGACAAGGAGGTTTTGGTAGGGCGCGGGAACCGTGGTGCACGAAGGTTGTGATGAACCTAGTCAGGAAGAAAGGAAAGGTGTATAAAAGGTTCAGAGAGCTAGGAGATGGTAAGGATCTAGAGGAGTATAAGGCTTGTAGAAAGGAGCTTAAAAAGGAAATTAGGAGAGCCAGAAGGGGTCATGAGAAGGCCTTGGCAGGTAAGATTAAGGAGAATCCCAAGGCCTTCTATAAGTATGTGAAAAGTAAAAGGACGAGAAGAGAAGGGATAGGACCTATAAAAGGTGAAGGGGGAAAAATCTGTGTGGAACCGGAAGAAATGGCAGAGGTGCTTAATGAGTACTTTGCCTCGGTATTCACGGTGGAAAGTGATCTGGGAGGTTGTACTACAGGTTTGCGGCAGTCTGAAAAGATTGAGTATGTGGATGTTAAGGAAGAGGATGTGTTAGAACTTTTAAACTCTATCAAGGTAAACAAGTCGCCGGGACCGGATGGGATGTACCCCAGGTTACCGTGGGAGGTGAGGGAAGTGATTGCAGAGCCCCTGGCGATGATCTTTGCATTGTCGATGGAGACGGGAGAGGTTCCGGAGGATTGCGGATGTGGTTCCTATTTTCAGGAAAGGGAACAGGGATAGCCCGGGAAATTACCAACCAGTGAGTCTGACCTCAGTGGTTGGCAAGTTGATGGAGAGGCTTCTGAGGGACAAGATTTATGAGCATTTGGAGAAGTTTAGAATGATCAGAAATAGTCAACATGGTTTGGTCAAGGGCAGATCGTGCCTTACGAGCCTAGTTGAGTTCTTTGAGAATGTAACTGAGCACATTGACGAAGGAAGAGCGATAGGCGTGGCTTACATGGACTTCAGCAAGGCGTTTGATAAGGTCCCCCATGCAAGACTTCTTGAGAAGGTGAGAAGGCATGGGATCCAGGGGGCTTTGGCCTTCGTGGATCCAGAACTGGCTTGCCTGCAGAAGGCAGAGAGTGGTTGTGGATGGGTCTTTTTCTGCATGGAGGCCGGTCACCAGTGGAGTGCCCCAGGGATCTGTTCTAGGACCCTTGCTGTTTGTCATTTTCATAAATGACCTGGATGAGGAAGTGGAGGGATGGGTTAGTAAGTTTGCCGACGATATGAAGGTTGGTGGTGTTGTGGATGGTCTGGAGGGATGTCAGAAGTTGCAGTGGGACATAGATAGGATGCAAGACTGGGCAGAGAAGTGGCAGATGGGCTTCAACGCAGATAAATGTGTAGTGGTCCATTTTGGCAGGACCAATGGGATGAAGGAATACAATATCAAGGGTAGGAGTCTTAGCTGTGTTGAAGAGCAGAGGGATCTTGGGGTCCGAGTCCATAGGACTCTTAAATTGGCCTCGCAGGTGGAGGATGTGGTCAAGAAGGCACATGGTGTACTGGCCTTCATTAATCGAGGGATTGAGTTTAGGAGTCAGGAGGTAATGCTGCAACTTTATAAGACCCTTGTCAGACCCCACTTGGAGTACTGTGCGCAGTTCTGGTCGCCTCAGTACAGGAAGGATGTGGAAGCTATTGAGAGGGTGCAGAGGAGATTTACAAGGATGTTGCCTGGATTGGGAGGCATGCCTTATGAAGATAGGTTGAGGGAGCTGGGACTCTTCTCCCTGGAGAGATGAAGGTTGAGAGGCGACCAGATGGAGGTTTATAAGATGTTGAGAGGAATAGATAGGGTGGATTCTCAGAGGCTATTTCCCAGGGCTGAAATGGTCGCTACGAGAGGACACAGATTTAAGGTGCAGGGAAGCAAGTACAGAGGAGATGTTAGGGGTAAGTTTTTCACTCAGAGGGTGGTGAGTGAATGGAATCGGCTGCCGTCGGTGGTGGTGGAGGCGAACTCGCTGGGGTCTTTTAAAAGACTTCTGGATGAGTATATGGGATCTAATGGGATTGGGGGTTATAGATAAGTCTATGGCTTAGTAGGTATAGAAGTGATCGGTGCAACTAGTGGGCCAAAGGGCCTGTTTGTGCTGTACTGTTCTATGTTCTATGAACCCGTCCAAGTTTTTCTTAAATGTTAAAAGTGACCCCGCATTTACCACTTTATCCGGCAGCTCATTCCACACTCCCACCACTCTCTGCATGAAGAAGCCCCCCCTAATATTCCCTTTAAACTTTTCTCCTTTCACCCTTAACCCATGCCCTCTGGTTTTTTTCTCCTCTAGCCTTCACTCTATCTATACCCATCCAAATTTTATACACCTCTATCAAATCTCCCCTCATTCTTCTACACTCCAGGGAATAAAGTCCTAACCTATTCAATCTCTCTCTGTAACTCAGCTTCTCAACTGCCAAGTAGGGTGGTGGAGGCAGGCATGCTAGAGTTGTTTAAGGTTTACTTAGATAGGCACATGAGCGGACTAGAGATGGAGGCATACAGGAGACTGTTCTAAATAAGGATCAAGAGCTTTGGGACAGTCCTGGGAATCAATTGATTCCTATGGACCTTCCAACATATTTTATGACTCACTTGTCTTACTTCTGGGGATTCCGTAAATGTCTGCATAAGTTGTGCATGTTTATTGGTGTCTTTTCCTTTGATCCACAGGTGATTCGGTCCGCCTTGTTGTCCAACAAGGGGCATACACGCGGTGGGTCATGCGAGGGCTGCTCTTGGATGTTGCTTCAAGAGTTGCCTAGTGTTTCACGTCGTTAGTGTACGCTTAAACTGGACCAACTGACGGGCAACATGACAGCTCATGACATGACATGTCACTGTTTGCTGTGCAGATACATGGATTTGGGCCAGTGTCTGTGGGAGTTTGCACATTCTCCCCGTGCTTGCGTGGGTTTTCTCCAGGTGCTCCGGTTTCCTCCCACACCCCAAAAATGTGCTCTTAGGCTGACTGGCGCTAAAAAATTGTCCATAAATTAGGCGTCCCTTAATCTGGTTATGGTTCCTTTATTGTGGAGTCCAATAGGCATAGACAAAGGTCATAGGTAGAAAAGAGCACTCACAATGTTAAAATGGTGACGTGGGCTCGTTGGGCCGAAGGGCCTGTTTCCCGTCTACGAACATCTCGCCAGGGCTATCCCCACACCCCCACTTCTTGCTTTCAGACAACCACACAACCTCAAACAGACCATTGTTCGCAGCAAACTACCCAGCCTTCAGGAGAACAGTGACCACAATACCACACAACCCTGTCACAGCAACCTCTGCAAGACATGCCGGATCATCGACACGGATACCATCATCACACGTGAGAATACCATCCACCAGGTACATGGTAAATACTCTTGCAACTCGGCCAACATTGTCTACCTGATACGTTGCAAGAAAGGGTGTCCCGAAGCATGGTACACTGGGGAGACCATACAGACGCTACGACAACGGATGAATGAACATCGCTCGACAGTCACCAGGCAAGACTGTTCCCTTCCTGTTGGCGAACACTTCAGTGGTCACGGGCATTCAGCCTCTGACCTTCGGGTAAGCATTCTCCAAGGCGGCCTTCACGACACACGACAGCGCAGAGTCGCTGAACAGAGATTGATAGCCAAGTTCCGCACACATGAGGACGGTCTCAACAGGGATCTTGTGTTCATGTCACACTATCTGTAACCCCCGTGACTTGCCTGGGTTTGCAAAACCTCACTTACTGTACTGTCTGGAGACAATACACATCTCTTTAAACTGTGATCAGTGCTCCTTCCACTCACATTATCAGCCACTTCAGGTCTTGAACAGCAGGTTAGGTGTAAGGATTCGCATTTTAATCAGTAATCTCTAAACTGTCTGTGCTTTATATGCTCTGTCTGAGGCCAGAACTCTCCATTCACCTGACGAAGAGGCAGTCCCCTCGAAAGCTTGTGAGTATATTATCAAATAAATAGGTTGGACTAAAACCTGGTGTTGTCAGACTTTTTATTATATAACCTTACCATAACACTCCAACTTTTATACTCGATACTCCGATTTATAAAGGCAAATGTACCAAAAGCACTCTTTACGACCCTATCCACCTGTGACGTCACTTTTAGGGAATTCTGTACCTGTATTCCCAGATCCCTCTGTTCTACTGTGCTCTTCAAAGTCCAATCATTTAGCCTGTACGATCTACTTTGGTTTGTCCTTCCAAAGTGCAATACCTCACACTTGTCTGTGTTAAATTCCATTTGCCATTTTTCAGCCCATTTTTCTAGTTGGTCCAAATCTCTCTGCAAGCTTTGAAAACCTTCCTCACTGTCCATTACACCTCCAATCTTTGTATCATCAGCAAATTTCCTGATCCAATTTACCACATTATCATCCAGATCATTGATATAGATGACAAACAACAATGGACCCAGCACCAATCACTGCGGCACTCCACTAGTAACAGGCCTCCACTCACAGAAGCAATCCTCCACAACCACTCTCTGGCTTCTTCCATTAAGCCAATGTCTAATCCAATTTACAACCTCCCCATGTATACCTAGTGACTGAACCTTCCTAACTAACCTCCCATGAGGGACCTTATCAAAGGCCTTACTGAAATCCAGGTAGACAACATCCACCGCCTTCCCTTGTGACCTCCTCAAAAAACTCTAATAGATTGGTCAAACATGACCTACCATGCACAAAGCCATACTGACTCTCCCTAATAAGTCCCTGTCTATCCAAATATTTGTAGATCCTATCCCTTATCACACCTTCCAATAACTTGCCAACCACCGATGTCAAACTTACTGGCCTGTAATTCCCCGGATTTCTTTTGGAACCTTTTTTAAACAACGGAACAACATGAGCCACCCTCCGATCATCTGGCACCTCCCCTAATCTGCACATCTTTGCCATGTGGGAAGAAACTGGAGCACCTGGAAGAAACCTATGCAGATATAGGGAGAATGTGCAAACTCCACACCACTGTGCCGCCCCTACTTTACTTTACTGATTATCTAATAGTGTTTCTTTAACAGACATGACCAGGAAACTTTTGCAATATTTTGGGCTAATGTTTCTTTCCTCATGGAAATTCCCTGGTTTAGGCCTTAAATTTTCAGGGATTTTTCTCTTCCACTCTAGGCAAAGAAAATATCTCCCCACCCCTCCCCTACAAATTAAGCTTACTCCCAAATATTTACCGAGGGAACAGTCAACCCTTGCTGAAATATAAATGGGACAGTGCAAGAGACGGATGTCATTTTTTATTTGCACATTTTTCCTATGTATTACTTTTCAGGTAAAACTAATTCGTCAAATACATAGCCACAAGAAGCAGGAGGGGGCCATTTGGCCCTTCCAGCCTGCTCTGCCATTCATTTTGATCATGGCTGATCATCAAATTCAATATCCTGATCCCTCCTATACCCCTTAAGCACCAAGAGCAATATCTAATTTCTTCTTGAAATCACGCAATGTTTTGGCCTCAACTATTTTTCGTGGTAGTGAATTCCACACATTCACCACTCCCTGGGTGAAGAAATCTCTCTTCATCTCAGTGCTAAAAGGTTTATCCCTTATCTTCAAACTATGACCCCTAATTCTGGACTCTCCCACATTCCTTCTGAATCTACCTGGTCTAATTTTATAAGCTTCCATGAGTTCCCCTCTCACTCTTCTAAACTCCAGTGAATGTAATCCTAACCGACCTGGTCTCGCCTCATATGACAGATCTGCCATCCCAGGAATCAGCTTGCCTGCATCAAATTTTGTGCTAACTCACCTTGATTAACCTATGCATTTCTAAATGCTTACTCACTTCATTGTGAATTATGGATGCGGTGAGATTGTCCTGGTATTAGGAGGAATTCAGGCAGGCTGTCTTGATAAGTAAGCAGAGTTGTCATATTTGCATTCCAATTATCTCCCAGTATCTTGACTGAGCACAGCCTTGCATGGGGCTCAAATTGTGGCACAGCTTAGAGTCATAGAGGTTTACAGCATGGAAACAGGCCCTTCAGCCCAACTTGTCCATACCGCCTTTTCTTTTTTAAAACCCTTGAGCTAATCCCAATTGCCCACATTTGGCCCATATCCTTCTGTACCCATATTACCCACATAACTATCTAAATGCTTTTTAAAAGACAAAATTGTACCCGCTTCTATTACTGCCTCTGGCAGTTTATTCCAGACACTCACCACCCTCTGCATGAAAAAAATTTCCCCTCTGGACACTTCTGTATCTCTCCCCCTTTCACCTTAAACTTATGCCCTTTAGTTTTAGACTCCCCTACTTTTGGGAAAAGATATTGACTATCACGCTGATCTGTGCCCCTCATTATTTTATAGACCTCTATAAAATCACCCCTCAGCCTCCTACGCTAAAGAGAAAAAAGTCCCAGTCTATCCAGCCTCTCCTTGTAGCTCAATCCATCAAGTCCCCATAGCATCCTGGTAAATCTTTTCTGCACTTTTTCTATCCTTTCTATAATAGAATTGCATCCAGTATTCCAAGTGTGGTCTTACCAACATCTTGTACAACTTGTACAGCTATTTGTATTTAATTGAGAGTTTCTGACAAATATTACAAAGCTATCAGACATTGGTGCTTTTGCCAGATTGACCAAAGGGAAGAATCTAAAAGCCAACTTCCAACTTGTGTGTCAATGGATATAATTAAAGAGGAATTTATCCATAACGTTAGTTGGAAACAAAGTGCAAATATTTTGTTTGCTCCTGGAGTTACTGATTGGTAAGGAGGTTGCAAATTATGGCTCAAATCTAAAGAGCTTCTCATTATTAGAAAAATTTAATATATGTACAGAACATTATATGTACAGAGCATGGAACCTGTGCAACAGCGACATCTGGAGGTAAGAGGGCCAACTGCTGCTTACCAGTACAAGTGACTGTACTGTTCAAGGTCACTGATTCTGCACAAGGTTGCAGAGTGCGATCTCCAAGCTGTCATTCAAAAGCCTGCAGTTCCCAATTAACATAAACAGAATTTAACTTATGAACCCAAGAAGCAATGTGTAAACAGTCAGAATTAAAGTCTCGGAGAGCTGATGAATCTCAGATGTGACAAAAGCAGAATACAGCAGTGACGCTTTTAGTGCTGCGCTTTAGTTTGGAATAACTGCAGTCAGCCAGTACCCGAGTAAACCGGAACTGCTGCTTTTCTGCCCAGGGCTGGAGTGGAACGTTTAGCTTTTCTCCCAACAACTCACGTCTATATTGTTTCACATCTATATACAGAATGGGTTGCTCCTCATGTGTATCCAAGGCACACTGTAGATTGTGTCTCCCATTCAAATTCACTGCATACCTGGACTTTAATTTCTAATGCTACACAACAGGAAAGGGAAACTGATCCCTGCAGAATATTTAAGAGTCAAAAGTAAGTTATTTTCACTTAATTTAAATAAAACAACAAAATAAATAGCTCAGGGACTAGACACCTTTCTGCTGATGATGAATCATAGAATCATACAGTGCAGAAGGAGACCATTCAGCCCATCAAGCCAGCACTGACCACAATCCCACGCAGACCGTATCCCCATAACCTCACCCACCGACACTAAGAGGCAATTCAGCATGGCCAGTCCACCTAACTCGCATATCTTTGGACATGAATCACTTTTATCTGTGGCGATTTACTCCTAATGTCTATTTTTTTTCAAATGCTCATAAGCATGAATCTGCAACACACTGGCATGATATCCAGTGATATCAAATGGGTTCCTTATGCACTCAGACCGGTGCTCCTGTACACTGAAGGTCATTGGAACTGTTTGTCATTCTGCATCCTTTGGGTACTGTGTGCTCACTGCACACAGACAAGTTAATGGCGCAGATTCTCCTCTCTAGCATGCAAGTCAAGAATAGTGCATGTGCATTTCAGCAAGGATTCAGGAAACCTGTGAAGTATCATTTCAAACTAGTTACAGAAATATTGTTAGTTTAACGTCTGTTGTAGGTAAAATGTTAGAATCCGTCATCAAGGAGGAAATAGCGAGGCATCTTGAGGGGGATTGCTTGATAGAGCAGACGCAGCACGGTTTCGTTAAAGGGAAGTCGTGTCTGACGAATTTACTGGAGTTCTATGAGGATGTGTCTAGGGCGGTGGATAGAGGAGAGCCGGTGGATGTGGTCTTTCTTGATTTTCAGAAGGCATTTGACAAGGTACCTCACAAGAGGTTATTGCAGAAGGTCAGGGGACATGGAGTTGGGGGTAGGGTGTTAGCGTGGATAGAGGATTGGTTGTCAAATAGGAGGCAGAGAGTGGGGGTCATGGGTGCTATTCAGATTGGCGGTTGGTGACTAGTGGAGTGCCCCAGGGGTCGGTGCTGGGGCCTCAGCTATTTACCATTTATATAGATGATCTGGAGGAGGGAACCGAGTGTATGGTGTCGAAATTTGCTGATGACACCAAGATTGGTGGAACGGCAAATTGTGCAGAGGGTGTGGAGAGTCTACAGAAGGATCTAGATAGGCTGGGCGAATGGGCCAGGAAATGGCAAATGGAATTTAACGTTGGCAAGTGCGAGGTGGTCCACTTTGGTAGGAATAATGGTAGGAAGGATTATTACTTACGTGGCGAAAAACTGCAGCAGGCGACGGTGCAGACGGACCTCAGGGTCCTTGTGCATGAGTCGCAAAAACCCAGCTTGCAGGTGCAGCAGGTGGTCAGGAAGGCGAATGGGATGCTGGCCTTCATAGCGAGGGGAATTGAATATAAAAGTAGGGAGGTCTTGCTGCGGCTGTATAGGGCATTGGTGAGGCCGCAGCTGGAGTACTGTGTGCAGTTTTGGGCGCCGTACTTACGCAAGGATATTTTGGCCTTGGAGGGAGTGCAGAGGAGGTTTACTAGGCTGATACCAGAGTTGAGGGGGTTGAGCGATGAGGAGAGGCTGAATAAACTAGGCTTGTACTCGTTAGAGTTTAGAAGAATGAGGGGAGATCTCATTGAGACGTATAAGATGATGAATGGGATGGATAGGATAGAGGTGGAGAGACTCTTCCCGCTCAGAAAGGACAGTAGGACTAGGGGGCACAGCCTCAAGATAAAGGGGGGGCGGTTTAGAACGGAGTTGAGGAAGAATTTCTTCACTCAAAGGGTGGTGAATCTCTGGAATTCTCTGCCCGTTGAAGTGGTGGAGGCTATCTCACTAAATATTTTTAAGAAGTGGGTTGATGGGTTTTTGAGAAGCGACGGGATTAAGGGTTATGGGGAGAGGGCGGGAATGTGGAACTGAGCCACGACAGATCAGCCATGATCTTATTGAATGGCAGGGCAGGCTCGAAGGGCTAGATGGCCTACTCCTGCTCCTATTTCTTATGTTCTTATATGAAGCAAATACCATATATACTTAACAGCTTAAAAAGGGCATCGCAAAGTCATTCAGGGGAGCGGTCCATGTTTTTGGAAGAAGTTATTGGCGAAAGCGAATCAGAGAATCCCTACAGTGTAGAAGGAGGTATTCGGCCCATCAAGCCTCCACCAACAACAATTCCACCCAGGCCCTATCTCTGTAACCTCCTGTATTTATCCTGACAATCCCCCTGACACTATGGCAAATCCAACTAACCTACATATCTTTTGGGCTGTAGGAGCAAACTGAAGCACCCAGAGGAAACCCATGCACACATGGGGAGAACGTGCAAACTCCACACAGTGGAAAAACTGGAAATGACCAAATGGCAAGTTGGTCATAATCTTAACATAAAGGGAATGCAAACTGCCATTAAGCTTTGTGTACTACAAAGCAGCATACAAATATTGAATAGGCAACTAATAACTCAGCTGTTGTATTACTGTAAACACCAATAAGCCCATACATTTGCTGAAACATGGGATACCTTCCATTCTTGACAACCACTCAGCAAACTCAACGGTAGATTATAATACACAATGCAGGTTCACATTTTGCCAAGGCGCAGCAACTTTGTGCCTTGTCAGATTGAAAAAAAACACATGTTGTTTGAGATGTAGAGAGCTCTAAAGGAAGAATTTGTTGTTACACAACTAAAGTAGCCAGCACAGATCACACGCAGATCACATTGCTGGCATTTATCCCAATGACTTTTTTTAAACTGGAGCTAATGAACTTAAAGTTTCAGATAGTGGGTAATGCAATCACGAGTGGAAAGACTGTTGACCTGCACAACAAGTATGTTATTAGCAGGAAGCTTTGACTTATCGTTGTACTTTAATACTTAAATAAAATTGGGAAAATGCATGTCCTATGCAATCCCTACTGAAGTTTTTTGCCTTTACAGTAAAATTGTGTCATCGATTAGGCAGCATTGTGGTTAGCCTCACAGCGCCAGGAACCCAGGTTCGATTCCAGTTTCGGGTGACTGTGTGGAATTTGCATGTTCTCCCTGTGTCTGTGTGGGTTTCCACTGGGTGTTTTGGTTTCCTCCCACACTCCAAAGATGGGCGGGTTAGGTGGATTGGCCACACAAAATTGCCATTTATTGATCCAAGATGTGTGGTTTAGAGGATTAGTGAGGTAAATGTGAGGTTATGGGGAAGGGGCAGTGGTAGGCCTGGGTAAGATGCTCTGCAATCTTAATGGGTCAAATGGCCCTCCTTCCGTCTGTAAGGATTCTATGAATCTATTCTATGATTTAATAGCTGAATGCTACCAGTGAGTCAAGGAATGGCTGACTGGAGGATCAAGACTTATTTGAAATGGGTGATTTTCTTCATTTGGTCTAGCCTTGGAATCAGTCAACTTATCTCGTACAAGTTGAGCATAGTTTGGAGAAAAACTGCTTCACGTTGATATTAAAGTTGTAGTTTGAAAGCAGTATCAATTACTTAATTGTCTATGAATTCCTCAATCAGGTTGTTAAGGCGCAGACACCCAAACTCTAGCTTCTCATTCACAAGCTTCAAATTTGTTGGCCAACTTTCTTTTACCACCTGTTGTGAAGGAATGCCAACCATGGACATCCTGGCTTCCCAACAGAAACTCAAAATAGCACATTCAGACGTGCAAGCAGCTGCCCTCAACGTCAAGGCCGTATTTGACTCAGAACGAGACTAAGTGGTAAAACTAAACACAGGCATAGAGTGGAATCACACTTGACTCCAATGAAGACGGTCATGGTTATTGAAAGTCAATCACGGCAGCCTCAAAGCATCATTACAGATATTCCTCAGGATCACATCCTCAATCCAAACATCTTCAGCTGTTTCGTTAAGGAACTTCTCTCCATGATAAGATCAGGAATGGGACGGACAATTTAACATTGTTCTGTTCCACTTACAACTCTCCAATAATAAAGCAGTCATGCCATCCGACAGCAGGTGCTGGACTACATTTGGGCTTAGGCTGACCAGTGACAGATAAAATTCACGCTGTATAAGTGCAAGGTGATGAGCATCTGCAACATAAGATGAGCCTAACCACCCCACAAACTTCAACATCACTACTGGATATTCCGCCATCAACCCCTGTGGCGTTCCAATGACCAGAAGTTTAACTGGACCAGGCATATCAAAAGTGTAGCTAAAAGAATTGATGTGAAGAATGCACAAATCCTGACCAAACATATCTGCTCTAATAACTAAAATGCTCAAATCTTGAGTGTCCTCTGAAGTGGCCTAGCAAGCCACTAAGTCGCTCATCACCATGTTCTCAAGGGTAATTAAGCGCAGACAAGAGATTTTGGTCTTGCTAGTGATGCTCACATCCCATAAAAGAAATTTTAGACACAGGTATAGTATTAAAGAAGCTTGACAGTATCAGGGATTTGACTGGGACCGTACCACTGAAATCATTACCCACACTGAGCACAGGAGTATCATTTCATGATATTGTGACTAATAAACTAACAGTGGAATTTAATTTTCCCTCTTTCAATCACGACAGTTGGATGCTTTGGGCTGCAAAATGCATTGACCTGTACAGCCAGAAGGTTCTTTTTTTTTAAACACAGCGAGCCAGAACTCTACTCTATCTCTGCAGTTTGAAGCTAAACATTTAAGCAACATGGTTTTCAAACTGGCAAACCTCACCTACAGATCACACCAGCTTGAATGTCACATTATGTTATAGATAGGAAAATAATTCACAACATTTTTCTCACATCTTCAATGCAACCAAAATACCAAGTGCCTGTACAGAATACAAAACTGTAAAGCGATCTTCACAAAGCGTAATCCTGAGTCTTATGAAAGCTAAGAGGAACAAACTGAGTGAAGAAACGAGGATAAGAGGCATAAAGTGAAAAGCATATAGAAGCTCAAGGTTATTTGATTTGTATCAGTCCATTCATTCAGAAAAATGCACAATTGCATTGCGGCATCAAACTGTCTCTTAAAATCATTCCAAAGCTTTCGTCTCCAAAGTCTAGCTAGAAATCTATTCCAATCAGTGTGAACTATTTCTTGACATTAGTCTTAAATTTGTCTCTCAATCTTTACAGCTGAATCTCATGTCGTATTGTCATGTTAAGTATTCAACTTTATTTTTTCTAGACGGTTTATTACCTTATACAACATCAGGTGCCCATTCAGCTGCCTCCTTTCACAACTGAAGGGCGCAAATTTCTCAAGGCTTGAATGTCTCATTTGTGCTTCACTGGCAAAAAATAAACAGAGTCCTCAAGGAGCAATCTGATTGGAACACTAACTTGGATTTTGTTTACTTTGTTGATTGCTACTCTCTAGTGCTAGACATGCTGACTGACAAGTTCAACACTTCAAGATTCCTTTCAAATTCACATGAATTGACGCTGACATCTTTCATGATGAGATTTTCTTCCAGAGTGTTCTACCGTAAACTTATTTTTATTGAATTCAGGTGAGCGGACAGGAGAAATTTATGAAAAAGGGAAAAGGAATCAGATACAAGGAGGTAAAAATGTGAGAAACACACAAATGGAGGAAAGAAAGCCAGCTGAAAGAGTGCAAGAAGGAAAAGAGATGTAGTGTATTGAAAATTTTATTGTGCATTTTATTCACCTGAGGCTACCATGCACACATTTACTGGCAGAGGGAGTCCGCTTGGAAGAGATAAATAAAAAAGGATACATATTTAGCAACTCGTACAGTTCCAGTCTATATATCTTTGGTTGAATATATGTTTCTGTTTCAAGACCTTCACAAGAGTTGAAGTAAATGGGCAAGGAACATTTTCCCCCCAGTAACAGATTTGCTGATCATTTGAAAACAAAAAATATTGTCCCACCAAATATATACATAAGTAACAGTTCCAGTTAAACACAATCAAAGCCATATCTATACCTGTATTCCATAAACTGATATACAAATAAAGCAACGGGAAACAAACTTTATCTATTTTGTTTCACATTGGCAGTCCCAAATTTTTAAAAAATTGTAAGTAGCACCGTCTGACTACTTCTCAGCTATAAATCACTTAAAATCCACTTTTTAAAAAAAGTTTATTTTTTTCATCTTATTGAACCACCAAGTTACAAATGATTACCAAAATTTGCCAAAGATCAGACAACATAGCTACTTACAAAATAACTGTACAATTTAATGTCAGACGATACAAGCCATCTGATCCACTTCAGACAGCTTACACGTCATCTTCCTCTTCATCACTAATCACATACTTCTTTGCCCTTTTGCTGGTACCTTTATCGTCATTTTCCGCTTTTCTCTTTCCAGGATGTTCAGCTTCCTAAATGGAGAAAAGGGTGAGGGGGGAGGGTGGCATAGGGGAAACAGTGTGGTTAGAGAAAATACAATAGAATAAGCATTCATCTATTCATCACACTTGCAAATTTTTAAGTTTATTTATTAGTGTCACAAGTAGGCTTACATTAACACTGCAATGAACTTGCTGTGAAAATCCTCCAGCCACACTCCTGTTCAGGTACACTGAGGGAGAATTTAGCATGGCCAATCCACCTAACCAGCATGTCTTTCAGACTGTGGGAGAAAACTGGAGAATCTGGAGGAAACCCATGCAGACAAGGGGAGAATGTGCAGATTCTGCTCAGACAGGTAACCTAACTCTGTTCCTGGCGCTGTGCGGCTTCAGTGCTAACCATTGTGCCACCTTGCCACCCCTGAACATGTACAGAACAGGTAACTTGATGCTCTAAGTCAATGATGAGAAGCACTGATGTATCTCACCAAAAAAAACTACAAATTACATTATTTCAATAGCCATATGCTTCATAAAAATAGTTTTGCTATGTTGAGGGCAGAGGAAGCAAAGTTCTTACATTGCAAATTATGGGTCAAACCTGCTCCCTCCAGCCTTCTGGTTTCCCAATGTGCTAACCTGCCACTGCACTGACACTAGTTGCACGCGTTGGCTAGTGGCTCGGAGGGAAATCTTGAAGATCAAGATTACATGATACCCAGAAGGCTCCTGAAGGTTCAGCTGTCCTCCAAAGTGGCAACAATACAAATGACCACAACTACCAGGCAGAAAAGTTGGCATTTTCTTTAGATTATTAAACAGATCTGGAACTATTTTATAATAACACTTAAATGCTGTTGAAATAGTTACTGCAATTAAAGATGGTCCAACTTCCGTGGGTTTCCTCCAGGTGCTCCGGTTTTCTCCCACAGTCCAAAGATGTACAGGTCAGGTGGAGTGTCCCTGCTAAATTGGCCCTTAGTGTCTTAGAATGTGCAGGTTAGGTAGATTGGCTATGCTAAATTGCCCCTTAGTATCCCAGGATGTGTTGGTTGGGGGATTGGTGGGGTAAATACATGGGGTTATGGCAATAGGGCCAGGGAAGGATGTTCTGTCAGAGTTGGTGCAAACTCGATAAGCTGAATGGCCTCCTTCTGTGCTGTAGGGTTTATCTGATTCTTCCAAATAAAATATTAGGTGCAATGATCTGCATTTGCTAAAGCTGTCACAACCCATTGATCCTGCTTTCAAGATCAATATGTAGAACATTTGTAAGTCATTAGTTTATACGGTTTGCACCCACATGATTCCCTTTTTCTTTCTCCCCACCTCCATGCTTCCCTTCTATGGCTGTAAAGGCAGGCTGTGTGGGTCAAACACTCATCCAAAGCTAATACTCAAAGGCTGTTCAGGCAGGAAACAAACTCACAAAGAAAAATGAAGTTCTGGAATATTTTATTTCCCTTCCAAATCAAAGCAAAATAATTAACACCGTGTGGCGAAAAGCTATCAAAAAAAACATAATACAGTCGAGTGCAAAGAATGCTCATATCCAGCTCATCAAACAAGTAAGCTGTCAATATATTATCCTGATTCAGGGCAAACGTTTTCAGTGAGGGGAGAGATTTTCATACACGCCTGCTTTTGAAATTATGTTGGCAAATTTCTGCAAAATAGTATTCAATATCCAATAGGGGGGACGCGGTGATGTAGTGGTATTGTTGTTTCACTAATAATCCAGGGACTCAGGGTCATGCTCTGAGAAGCCAGATTCGAATCACACCACAGCAGATTGTAAAACTTGAATTCGATAAAAGTCTGGAATTAAGTGTCTAATGATGACCTTAAAATCATTGTCGATTGTTGTAAAACCTCATCTGATTCACTGGTGTCCTTTAGGGAAGGAAATCTGCTGTCTTTACCTGGCCTGGCCTACATATGACTCCAGACCCACAGCAATGATGTTGACTCTTAAATGCCCTCAGGGATGGACAATAAATATTGGCCCAGCCAGCAACACCCACATCCCATATCCCATGAACAAATAAAAAAAATAAAATTCATCTATCCCAGCCTTAAATGTTTTCAATGATGAAGCATCCACAACCCTCTGGAGTCGAAGTTCCAAAGATTCTCAACCCTTTGAGTGAAGCAATTTCTCCTTATCTCAGTTCTAAATAATATGACAGGACTCAAGCTCTTGGTCAACATTTTAAAATAAAAACCAGCTGACAACATGTAGAGATGGATACCATTTGTTGCACATTACTGAAAATTCCAGTAACTATTGCCATTTGGATTTTGGATTTATGCATGCAACTTTACTGTACAAACCTCATCACTGTCAAGTTTCTTGGCTTTCAGGAGCCTCTGTGCTTTGTCATCATCAGACCCCTCATCACTATCTGAGGAATAAATACGAGCACGCTCCTCTGAAACAGATATGAACGTACAATAATTAAACTGGATTCTTATGACATTTATATGAAGAGATTTTAGAGTGATTTATTGCTGAATATTTTGATTCAAGTTAACTGGCTCCGCTTTAGTAGTGTATTAGACGAAGCTAAAACCCAACACTTCCAATCATAAAAGAATTGGGATTTCTGAATGAACTTCTCTGCCACAAGGACTTTGCTATTCACCAGGACCAACTATGCTGCTGAGCCCCTGATTACTATTTGAAATCATCTTGTGGATACCAAGGTTGAGATAGGAACATAGGGTGAGGAAGCAGGAGTAAGCTAATCGACTCTTCAAACCTGCTCTGTAATTCAATAAGATCATGGCTGCTTCCCATAACTCTTGGCTCAGCCTTGAATATGATTAATGACTCAGCCATTATTCTGTTCAACTTCTGGGATATACTTCACTCTTTTCCTATCTCCTAACTGGATCTAAATTTGTCATTTCAGGAGCATTACTACTCTGATTCTCCACAATTTATCCTGGATCAAACTCAATTCTGCTGTTCTTCTGAATCAAGTTCTAGTCTTTGGCTGGTTCACTGAATGAAAATGTGCTTGTTTTGGGACCATATTCCATTGCTCGGATATCTGACTCAAACATTGCTTTTCATCTGGCTCTTGAGCTGATTTATTCTCCACTCGCTCCCAGATGAGTCTTTGCTCTTGCTGGCTACAAACTGAAACTTCGCTGCTTCTATTGTTCACAAATCAGCTCACTCCACTGTTACCTATTGCCTGAAAGCAAAGTCTGGTTCTCATATACTCATAACGGTTACCTTTCTCATCAACTACTAGACTAAATTCCTGCTGTACCACACTTAGATCTCTGCCCCTGCTCTGATAATCAAATGCATCCCCATTTCACAAACTCAATGCTTGGACCAGAGTTCTCAATTCTTATTTTTCCTCTCCCTCAGTCTCTGCTACCTGTTCTGTCCTATTCTCATCTTCATCTTCTCCACTATGCTCTTCGAAGATCATTTCTAAGCAATGTACTCTAGGAAACACGCCATGACTGCTAGATCGATGATGGGCCCTACTTACATCCTGTAACTTTTTAAAAGATGGATTTAGGGGCATGCAGTGCAGAGCTAAGTCTATCTTATAATTAACCAAATACATGCATTTGAACTGAATATGAACTTAAGATGTTTAACGTGCTACCGTTATTATAGCAACTTACATCGTGATATTACGCTGCAGGATATTAAAAGGTTGTGTTTAAAATAGTGGACAGAGAAATGTCATTAAGTGCTCACATGCTAATGTCAGCATAATTTCAACATTCAAGTTTCTTAGAATGTGTTCTGCATAAGAACGATTATATTTATAACATTCTTCGTGACATTCATTCCTCTTTCATTCCAGATGCTTTTAGTCAAGTATAAACAGAATTCTTAGATGGAAGGAGTAGGTGCTTTGTGAGATTTCTGCCTGATGACATGACAAGAGGCCTGAAGTGTTTTTACATTAATGCCTCATTACAATAATATGTGAGCCACAGGTGTTGAACGAGTACCGACAGCCAGCTCATTGATGGGGGTGGGGTACAGACAGGAAATCTACTGACTCCTCCATAGAGATAGAATTGGTGCATGGGAGTGGCTGGCAGCAGGTGGGAAGTATTTTGGGGGCTGGATGATGATTAATGCTCTTTATTCTTTTACAAAATCCACAAAGGCTGCTTGCAGTGGTCCCTGTGAAAACAACTGGCTTGGCCATTCAATACACTCTTCCAATAGGCAATGTGCACTACAAGCAGTGGAAGAAAGAAGAACAAAGAACAGTACAGCACAGCAACAGGCCCTTCGGCCCTCCAAGCCTGTGCCGATCATGATGCCTGCCTAAACTAAAACCATATGCCCTTACGGAGTCCATATCCTTCCATTCGCATCCTATTCATGTATTTGTCTAGTTGCCCCTTAAATGCGCTATCACACCTGTTCCCACCCCCTCCCCAGACAGTGCGTTCCAGACATTCACCACCCTCGGTGTAAAAAACTTGCCTCACACATCTCCTCTAAAACTTTTCCCCACACATCTTAAACCTATGTCCCCTAGTACTTGAATTTTCTACTCTAGGAAAGAGCACTTGATTATCCTCTCTGTCCATGCCACTATAATCTTGTAGGCCTCTATCTTCTTATGACACTAAAACATCAAAAGCCTCTGAATAAATTATTTGTGGGAAACTGGGGTTGGTAATCCTGCTTTAAAAATAGCAGATATCTCTTTTTATCTCACAATTGATGATGGGCAATTGAAATTCAATTAGCCACACATTCCTGCAATTTCCTTTGGCTGCTAACTGTGGAAGAAAAACTATTTTACATGTGAGAGAAGCTTTTATAACTTTACAGCCGTTATTTGTATCTTTTATCAATTACAGTATTGAAAAATAATCTACACATTTGTAACCATGGGTTCTTGACTCAGAACCTAACATACGACTTGGTACATAATCCGCAAACCCGCGTGTACACATAGAGTGATTATTTACACAAACTGGTGTAATACTTTCTGGAAAGAATTAAAATAATATACTGTATTCACAAAGAGATCACTTTCAGCGGCAAATGGAACGCTTTGTCATAAAAGAACAATGTCATATATTGGTGAGAACAAGCTGCTCAGTGCACTAATTTCTTGATTCGTTACCATACCTCTAACTCCTCCCTTGTATTTGTTCTTGATGGCTGCGAGGCTGATGGTGTCGTCACCTTCCTCCTCCTCATCGTAGCGATCAGGTTCCAGGTAGGAAGAGCTAAGACCTCGCTGACTCTGCTTCTCTCTCATTCTACGCTGCTGTGACTCTCTTCGAATAGAAGCCTTCAGACGCTCCTCTTCTTTCTGTCAAAACCAGATGTTGCTTTCACACTCCCAAACTGGAAACTCGCTGCATTGACAACAATACTATTTATCCCAATAAATGCAAGTGCGTTAAGAGAGGACACCTCCATCTCAATCATTTTTATTAACGTTCAGTCAGGTTTGTCTACCTTTATCATTTCAGAGCGTTGGGATTCTGGATCTCTGCCAGCCATGGGAAGGATTCGAATCTTTTGTGTTTTTGAACACCTATCTGCTAGAGACAGGGTCATCTTCCTGTGGGTAGCACTGTCTGTGGAGTGAGGCCTGTGAAACATTGGGATAAAGATGCTTTAGTACCAACATTTTCACCACAGAAACTAATAAATTCGCCTTATAGCCTTGAGGATAAATATGCTATACAACTCAGAGAGGTACTGATGGGACTGTAGCTAGAGCATCATAATCGGCTTCAGGGAGAGAAAAATAATCAACTGGGGCACTCACTCTGGATTATAATCCACTGGTTATCAGCTGAAAAGCGCACATTTAGACATCAGCCTGGCTCCCAGTGGTCAAACAGCCTACCATTGTCAGCTATCTAAATTCAGACCACAGGAGTGGAAACTGGGGCAGATGCGAAAAACAGATTCAACAACTGTGGAGTCTCCCAAAGTGATAGATAGAATATTTTGATTTGGGTGTGGGAATTGGTGGATGTAGTACTTTCAGAGATGGTTTGGAAAACCTCTGAACTTGGAAGTATGGCTTATGTCCAGTGGAGCATTTTTTGACATTACACAATCACCACTTTATAATGGTGAATGCAGATGCTGATTTAATTTTCTAAATGGCCTGATAAAGGGAACATTTTTTTCCTTTAATTTGCACAGCTTAACACAAAGGTCACCGTGAGCATTTAACCTTATTAGATTATGGAACTAAAATACATTTTAAGGCCATTTTTCATATAAAACAGTCCATTGTAAAAGCAGTTTTTTTGTTTGAAAGATAAATGTTAAGTTTAGTTATTAGTGTCACTGCAATTAAGTTACTGTGAAAATCCCAATGTATCCTCATCAAATATTTCCACTCAAGTTAAACATTCTTTTAATAAAGCCATGGTGCGTCATTCACACAAATGGTGGAATTTTCCGGTCATGCCCACCTTGAGAACAGAAATTCTTACCCTAGGTCAACGGACTTTTGAATGGTGAGCCAAATTGTCTACAATTCCCACATCAGGCGGAACCAGAAAATTCATCCTAAAGCATTCATTACAGTTTATTAGACGCCTGATTAAGTTTTCATAGAATCACAGAATCCCTACAGTGCAGAAGGAAGCCATTCAGCCCATTGAGTCTGCACCAACCACAATCCCACCCAGGCCCTATCCCCACAACCCCACACATTTACACTTGACACTAAGCGGCAATTTAGCATGGCCAATCCACCTAACCCGCACATCTTTAGACTATGGGAGGAAACCGGAGCATCCAGAAGGAATCACACAGACATGGGGAGACTGTGCAAACTCCATACAGACAGTGACCCAAGGTGATAATCGAACCCGGGTCCCCGGCGTTGTGAGGCAGCAGTGTTTAATTTCAATTCCTGAGAGTTCAACATACCTGAAGGTGAGCTTGGTTTTGAAGACTGCCTGACCTTGCAAACCAGTTCCCTGCCTAATAAACAGATGGTTATGATCCCCTTGAAGCGGAGCCTTGTAGACATCAAAAACTTCATTTCCAAGATGCAAGGACATGCTATAATAAGAAGAGATTATTTGAATGTCTGGTATGCAGATAGTTTCCCATGCTGTCTTTTGGTGCCTTGAAACAACACAGAAATTCATAGGTCATTGAACTTTAACATAAGAACAGTTATTATTTCTGCAAAGGGAGACGCATTGCTAAAGGTTTTTATCTTGCACTCATCAGGACAGACAAATGAGTGCCAAATTTCAAACAACCATGACAATTTGTACTGAAGGGGAAAAAGGATGCTGATTTGTTGGCCACTTGACTCTCAGTGGTTGCGGCGTTGCCATGGAGAAAGCAACTGGAAGAATAGGCTCCCCATTTTTCCATGTAATTCAAAAATGGCAGAAGGCTTGAACATATTTTTGCTCGCAAAGAACATATCCCTGCATCTGAATGTACGTCGCTTATAGTGAACAAAAATGAGCCACGTTACAAGCTTGACTGATTATTTAAATTGGTTGTTAGTGTAGCTATTAGCGCACTCAGGATTCTTCACCAAATCCTACCTAATCATGGGCTGGTTAAGTACTGCCTGCACTCTGACTACTAAGAGTTAAACTGGGCACTTCTCTGGTGCTAACATGCTGGTTTTAACCAATCTGAATTGCCAATAAATTGAGGCTTCAAACTAAAATGTGTAAAACTGGCAGGTGCAGTAAACCTGCACCATTAAGTCCAGGCATTTCTATAAAAGCATTACTTTTGAAAGAGTTGCTTAATTGTTTCTTCCAATAGGAGACTCAATGCCTCACATTCACTCTCATAGACACACAATTGCAGGCACACATGAACACACACTTGTTTTTGCTTTCAAGGAAAATCGAATTCCTTCTACATTGCTAGTCATAACCATCAATGCAGACTGAATGAACAGACTGCATGCTCATCAGTTTTTGGTGCATGGACGTGCAACAAATAACTCAAAGCAAACTTAAACCAAATCTTCATAAGAAATCAGAATATATCCCAAGTTTCATTACAAAATAGAAAGTGATGCAGCTCCTATAACCTTGTTAAGAAATATTTTAGTCTGTATTTATAATGAATATTACCAACCTTCCATCTGACCATTTTACTATTCTAGCATTACTTTCTCGAGTTTCGTTTCCCTCTTCATCTTTACGCACTCGCCAGCGAATCGTATTTTCAACCTAAGTTTAGAAACAAAAATTCAATTTGAAGCCGTCGATAACTCAGGTACTTCCTTGATGATGCATTTTTGATTTAATTTGATTTATTATTGTCACACATATTAGCATACAGTGAAAAGTATTGTTTCTTGCACGCTACACAAAGCGCACTGTTCATTGAGAAGGAAACGAGAGAGTGCAGAATGTAGAACATAAGAACATAAGAAATAGGAGCAGGAGTAGGCCATCTAGCCCTTCGAGCCTGCCCCGCCATTCAATAAGATCATGGCTGATCTGTCGTGGCTCAGTTCCACATTCCCGCCCTCTCCCCATAACCCTTAATCCCCTCGCTTATCAAAAACCCATCAACCCGCGTCTTAAAAATATTTAGCGAGGCAGCCTCCACCACTTCAACTGGCAGAGAATTCCAGAGATTCACCACCCTTTGAGTGAAGAAGTTCCTCCTCAACTCTGTTCTAAACCGCACCCCCCTTTATCTTGAGGCTGTGCCCCCTGGTCCTACTGTCCTTTCTGAGCGGGAAGAGTCTCTCCACCTCTATCCTATCCATCCCATTCATCATCTTATACGTCTCAATGAGATCTCCCCTCATTCTTCTAAACTCTAACGAGTACAAGCCTAGTTTATTCAGCCTCTCCTCATAGTTCAATCCCCTCAACTCCGGTATCAGCCTAGTAAACGTCCTCCGCACTCCCTCCAAGGCCAAAATATCCTTGCGTAAGTGCGGCAACCAAAACTGCACACAGTACTCCAGCTGCGGCCTCACCAATGCCCTATACAGCTGCAGCAAGACCTCCCTACTTTTATATTCAATCCCCCTCGCTATGAAGGCCAGCATCCCATTCGCCTTCCTGACCACCTGCTGCACCTGCAGGCTGGGTTTTTGCGACTCATGCACAAGGACCCCGAGGTCCCTCTGCACCGTCGCCTGCTGCAGTTTTTCACCACATAAGTAATAAGAGTTTGCATGCGAATTCGACACAGAACTTTTTGGGGAAAATTCTGCCCTGTATTGTTTCTACAGATCCCCTCTCATTCTCCTAAATTCCTGTGAGTATAAGCTCAATTGATCCAGTCTGTCTGATGTATTTCAGGAATCAGTCTGGTGAATCTTCGCTAAACTTTCTCAATGGCAAGAATGTTCTTCCTCAGAATAGGGGATGCAAACTATACATAATACTCAAGATGTGGCCTCACAAAGGCTGAGTACAATTGCAGCAAGACAATCTTATTCCTATATCAACTCTTCTTGCTATGAAGGCCAGCATGCCATTAGCTTTCCTCACTGCCTGCTGTACCTGCATGCCAACTTTCAGCACAGGTCATGTTGCACTTTCCTTTTCCTAAACTGTCACCATTCAGATGATAATGTTTTCTGTTTTTTGCCACTGAAATGGATAACCTCACATTTATCCACATTATATTGCATTTGTCAAGTATTTGCCCACTCAGTCAGCCTGTCACCCTGCAGCCTCGTAGCACTCATAGCACACGTTGCCACCCAGTTTAGTGTCATCTCCAAATTTGGAAATTATACATCCAATTCCTTCATCAAATCATTAATGTATATTGTGAACAGTTGGGGTCCCAACACTAAACTCTGCAGTGCCCCACTAGTCACTGTCTGCCTCTCTGAAAGGATCCAAATAATAGTAAGGTGAACTTTGCAGGGCCAACATTGGTAGGGCTGCGGGTATCATTTTTCCAGTGCCTTGGTTAATCCATCCAGTTTCATTACTTTTAAACATTGTAGTGGTTTGATTCAACGGGTCATTTCAGAACACATTTAAAAATCAAACACTTTGCTGTGGAGCTGGACTCGCATGTAGGTTAGACCAGGTAAGGATGGCAGATTTGCTTCTTTAAAGGGCAATATGTTTTCAACAACAATTGTTTTGTGATTGCCATTAGACTAGCTCTGAATTCCAGATTTTTTTAATTTTAAATTCCACCAGCTGCCAAGATGGGATTTGAACTTGTGACCCAAAACAAAGGCTTGGCCTTTGTTATAGCTAGGTTGTAGAGAAAGATCAACTTAATGCAGGGTAGGTCCATTCAAAAGTCTGACAGCAATAGGGAAGAAGCTGTTCTTGAGTCAGCTGGTACATGACCTCAGACTTCTGTACTTTTTTCCTGGCGGAAGAAGGTGGAAGAGAGAATGTCAGGGGTCTTTAATTATGCTGGCTGCTTTACCGAAGCAGCGGAAAGTGTAGACAGAGTCAACAAACGGGAGGCTGGTTTGCGTGACGGATTGGGTTACATTAACTCCCAACACCCCCACAAAACACGTGCAGTAAAATCTTAGCAATCAGACATATTTATTACTGATCCTATAGAGTAGGCTTCACCTTTAGTTTAAGTCTTGTTCGTCCTTCCTCATCCAACATTTCCTCATCTTCAAATTCATCTTCATAGTACTGGGGATCGAATGGTCTAAAACAACAAAGAAAGAAGACGATTTTAACAACGACTACAAACAACCATGATTGTTATGGTATGTGCTCAAATAAGACAGCTGTGATGTACAAGCAATAATCTTGATGTACCCTGCAAATTGACTGGGGTGTCTCAAAAGTACCAAATGAGTCAGTCTGTCCCAGGCAGAATCAGGCTTGAATTGGTTTCAGCTAACTACTAGAAAGCACAACAAAATATAAATAATTTTGTAAAAGGTCAATGCAACCAAAACAAAACTTTAACTTTTATCGCAGAACATGCAGCTTTTGTGGTATATTCAGTCAAAAGAACAAAAGGACGTCTGATGTTAACCAATGTCATTTGACAAAGTGTTTCCTTTATCTTATCTCTTTGTGTCAGCACCTATATTTGCATCATGACGCAAGTGAAGATGGTATCACAAATACCTGTATTACAGGAAAGAGATACCAAAATGTTTACACTTTTGAATATTGTTTAAATAGCTAAGGAGAGAGTTGAAATAGAATGAAAGGTTTTAGTAGATTCAGTATTCAACATGTCCAATCACCATGGTGCTATAATCACCAAAGTCAATAAAATGTTCGACTATATGGAAAAAGATTTGCATTTACATTGTGGCTTTCATGATCTTAGAATGCCCAAAAGTGCTTTGCAGCCAACTGGCCACTTATTGAAGCAGGGTCACTACTCAATGTTGGGAAATTGTAGCAGCCAATCTGCATACAGCAAGTTTCTACAAACAAATGATGCACATGGCCAGATAGTTTGCTTTTGTTTAATGACACTGGTTGAAATAAAGAAAAACTTGCATTTATAATCGCACTTTTCCAGACCACCAGATGTCTCAAGTCACTTTACAGCCAATTAAATACTTTTGAAGTGTCATCACAGCTGTAATGAGATTCAGGGATAAAGATAGGCAAGATCACTTGGAAAACTCTTCTGTCTTCCTTTGATCAGTGCCTTGGGGTCTTTTACATCTACCTTAGGGAACAGATGAGGCCTCAGTTGGTGAAAGTCGGCATCTCTAACAGCGCAGCATATTCTGAAGTGTTAGCCTGAAGTATGCGCCCAAGTCTCTGGAGTGGGAATTAAACCTCCTGCCTCAAAGGCCAAATTAGGAGAATGCAAGTTGGGGAAGTCAGGTTACCATTCTGATATGTGTGTTTCAAAAAAGTAGGGATGGGCAGAGAGACTAACTGGCTGTCTCTTGCGGTATTCAGCATGGATCTACATTGCAACCTCAATGACTCACTGTAGTTAATTTATCTTTTATTCATTCATGGGATGTGGACTTCAATGATTAGACCAGCATTTGTTGCCCATTCCTAACTGGCCTCAAGAAGGTGACGGTGAGCTGCCTTCTTGAACTGCTGAAGTCCATGTGTTGTGGCACATCCACAGCGCTGTTGAGAAGGAAGTTCCAGGATTTTGACCCAGCGACAAGAAACGGCAATATGGTTCCAATTCAGGATAGTGCTGGCTTGGAGGGAAACTTGGAGGTGATCATCTCCCCATACATCTGCTGCTCTTGTCCTTCTAGAACATTACAGCGCAGTACAGGCTCTTCGGCCCTCAATGATAGGAGAGGTCATAGGTTTGGAAGGGGTTGTTGATGGAAACTTGGTAGTTGCTGCAGGCATCTTGCAGATGATACACACTTCTGCTCACTGTGCATCAGTGGTGGGGGAAGCGAACGTTGAAAGTTGTGGATAGGGCGCCAATCAAGCAGCTGCTTTGTCCTGGATGGTCCTCTCAAATGAAGGGTCACCCAGACTGAAAATGTTGGCTCTATTCTCTCTCTACAGGTGCTGTCAGACCTGCTGAGTTTCTCCAGCATTTTCCGTTTTTGTTTCAGATTCCAGTATCTGCAGTATTTTGCCTTTGTCCTGGATGGTGTTAAGCTTCTCAGGAGGTTATTGGACCTGCACTCATCCAGGCAAATTATTGGACCTGCACTCATCCAGGAGAGTGGAGAGTATGCCATCATACTCCTGACTTGTGCCTTGTAGATGGTGGACAGGTTTTGGGGAATCAGGAAGCGAGTTACTTACCACAGAACCCACAGCCTCTGATTTGTTCTTGTAGCTACGGTATTTATATGTTGGGTCCAGTTCAGTTTTTGGTCCATGGTAAGTCACAGCATGTTGATAGTAGGGGATTGAGCAATAATAATGCCATTTAATGTCAAGGGGAAATGGTTAGATTCATCCTTGTTGGAGGTGGCCATTGGCTAGCATTTGTGTGGTGCATATATAACCATAATCTGCATCTGTTCATAGAACATAGAACACTACAGCACAAACAGGCCCTTCGGCCCACGAGTTGCGCCGATCACATCAACACCTACCAATCTATAGACCTATCTATAACCCCCAATCCCATTAAACCCCATATACTCATCCAGAAGTCTTTTAAAAGACCCCAGCGAGTTCGCCTCCACCACCACTAACGGCAGCCGATTCCATTCACTCACCACCCTCTGAGTGAAAAACTTACCCCCAACATCACTTCTGTACTTTCCTCCCCGCACCTTAAATCTGTGTCCTCTCGTAGCGACCATTTCAACCCGGGGAAATAGCCTCTGAGAATCCACCCTATCTATTCCTCTCAACATTTTATAAACTTCAATCAGGTCGCCTCTCAACCTTCGTCTCTCCAGGGAAAAGAGTCCCAGCTCCCTCAACCTAACTTCATAAGGCATGCCTCCCAGTCCAGGCAACATCCTTGTAAATCTCCTCTGTACCCTTTCAATAGCTTCTACGTCTTTCCTATAGTGAGGCGACCAGAACTGCGCGCAGTACTCCAAATGAGGCCTGACAAGGGTTTTATAAAGTCTTATAGTGGAGGGGGAAAACTCTGAAATTAATAAATTGGATACTATCGTGAAGATCTGTACAATATTTCTGGATGAGTTAAAATTGGCCAACTAGTCCTTTGCATCTATGCTGTGATTTAAAATGGATGGGATATCTGGCCTGTACATTCATACTAATATTTGAGGAGAAGCCAACACACAAGTCTGACATACCTGGGCTCCACACTAAGAAAATTAGGTAATTTAACGAAGTATAGATCATTTCCCAAATCAGTGTTCACTTTAGGAATCTCTACTTCTATCCGTGTTTCTGGGATTGGTTCTTCTTCTTGGTGTTCTTGATCCATGCCATACTCATCCTGAAGGAAAAAGGAAATCATTAAGCAGGAGTAGGAGGAATGCAAAGATTGGTGCCAAATGTATACTTGGCATAGTGCTAGCATTGTTGCCCCAAGTCCCAATGAGTACAGACTAGAGCTCCAGTTCTAATTTGTTTGTTGACATCTAGCCAGATACTCTCATTGGCTATGGGCAGCTCCAACTCCTTATCATGTGACTTGTAGAAGCCCATGAAAGTCTTCCCCTGTATGGGATGAATTACCCTACCAGCTGCTATGAAGGTGGCTATGAGTATACAAGTGTTCATGCCACAGTCTCTCTGGCTATTAGTTAGGGTGTGATGAATAGCAGATATGTCGAGAGGTTTGAACGAATGGTCCAGGGTCACAAGTTCATGTTTAAAAATGCATTTCTTGGAGCCAGCATTTATTGCCAATCCCTAATTCCCCTTGACCCAAATTCTGATTACTTTTAGTTTTAAATCTGGAATAAAAATATAGTATCAGTAATGCTGGCCAGGAAAACAAAAACAGAAAATGCTGGAAAAGCTCAGCAGGTCTGACAGCATCTTTGGATGTGGGTATGCCGGCGTTGGACTGGCGTAAGCACAGTAAAAAGTCTGACAACACCAGGTTTTAGTCCAACCTATTTATTTGATAATATTCTCACAAGCTTTCGAGGGGTTACCCTCTTCGTCAGGTGAATGGAGAGTTCTGGCCTCAGACAGAGCATATAAAGCACAGACAGTTTAGAGATTACTGATTAAAATGCGAATCCTTACACCTAACCTGCTGTTCAAGACCTGAAGTGGCTGATAATGTGAGTGGTAGGAGCACTGATCACAGTTTAAAGAGATGTGTATTGTCTCCAGACAGTACAGTAAGTGAGGTTTTGCAAACCCAGGCAAGTCACGGGGGTTACACGGGGGTCGCACTATCTGTAACCCCCGTGACTTGCCTGGGTTTGCAAAACCTCACTTACTGTACTGTCTGGAGACAATACACATCTCTTTAAACTGTGATCAGTGCTCCTACCACTCACATTATCAGCCACTTCAGGTCTTGAACAGCAGGTTAGGTGTAAGGATTCGCATTTTAATCAGTAATCTCTAAACTGTCTGTGCTTTATATGCTCTGTCTGAGGCCAGAACTCTCCATTCACCTGACGAAGAGGGTAACCCCTCGAAAGCTTGTGAGAATATTATCAAATAAATAGGTTGGACTAAAACCTGGTGTTGTCAGACTTTTTACAGCATCTTTGGAGACAGAATAGAGCCAACGTTTCAAGTCAGGATGACCCTGCGTCAGAGCTGAAGACAAATAATAGGACTAGATTTATACTGTTGGCGCATCTTTTGTAATTGACCAAGATTTGATTTAATTTAATTGACCAAGATGTCATCGATAAAAAGACAAAGGGAATGTAAATCGTGGTGATAAAGACTGAGAGTGGTGCCAATAGCATCCATTAAGAGATCAAAATGTGCAAATGGCAGAACAAAGGTGCAAAATGTCAAAGAAAATGTGAGACATGTGGCAGATGGTCCTTGTGAGGTGATTGGAGTGGGGAGCAAGATGGAAAGCGAGATTTAGAAGTGGACAAATGAAATAATGGAATAAATTAAAATTTAAAATAAGAAATTCCTTTGACAAGGTCCTGCATGGGAGGTTAGTTAGGAAGGTTCAGTCGCTAGGTATACATGGAGAGGTAGTAAATTGGATTTGACATTGGCTGAATGGAAGAAGCCAGAGAGTGGTAGTGGAGGATTGCTTCTCTGCGTGGAGGCCTCTGACTAGTGGTGTGCCACAGGGATCAGTGCAGGGTCTATTGTTGTTTGTCGTCTATATTATTAATCTGGATGATAATGTGGTAAACTGGATCACCAAAATTAGCTGATGATACAAAGATTGGAGGTGTAGTGGACAGTGAGGAAGGTTTTCAAAGCTTACAGAGGGATTTGGACCACCTTGAAAAATGGCAGATGGAGTTTAATGCAGACAAGTGTAAGGTATTGCACTTTGGAAGGACAATCCAAGGTAGAACATACAAGGTAAATGGTAGGATACTGAAGAGTGCAGTAGAACAGAGGGATCTGGGAATACAGATACATAATTCCCTAAAAGTGGCATCACAGGTAGATAGGTTCGTAAAGAATGCCTTTGGAACATTGGTCTTTATAAATCAAAGTATTGAGTATAAGAGTTGGAATGTTATGGTGAGGTTGTATAAGACATTGGTGAGGTTGAATTTAGAGTATTGTATGCAGTTTTGGTCACCTAATTACAGGAAGGATATTAATAAGGTTGAAAGAGTGCAGAGAAGGTTTACAAGGATGCTGCCGGGACTTGAGAAACTGAGTTACAGAGAAAGTTTGAATAGGTTGGAACTTTATTGCCTGGAGCATAGAAGAATGAGGGGAGATTTGAGAGAGGTGTATAAAATTATGATGGGTATAGATTGAGTGAATGCAAGCAGGCTTTTTCCACTGAGGCTAGGGGAGAGAAAAACTAGAGGACATGGGTTAAGGGCGAAGGCAGAAAAGTTTAAAGGGAATATTAGGGGAGGGTTCTTCACACAGGGAGTGGTGCGAGTGTGGAATGAGCTGCCAGATGAAGTGGTGAATGCGGGCTCACTTTTGTCATTTAAGAAAAGCTTGGATGGGTTCATGGATGGGAGGGGTGTGGAAGGATATGGTCAGGTGCAGGTCAATGGGACTAGGCAGAAAAATGGTTTGGCACAGCCAGGATGGCCCGTTTCTGGGCTGTAATGTTCAATGGTTCTATGGTTAAGAACAATAAAAAGTAATAAAAATAGATTAAGATAAAAAGAAATGAAATAAAATCAATGAAAATTTGGGTGGAGGAGAACATTCATGTTCTAAAGTTGTTGAACGTGTTCAACTCTTAGTGGATGCTATTTTTCTGTTTTTGTTTCAGATCCCAGCATCTGCAGTATTTTGCTTTTATCGGACAGTTGTAAAAAAACCATCTGGGTCATCAATATCCTTTTGGGAAGCAAATATGTTAGCAGGTTTGGTCTTGTAGTTAACTCTTAATTGCCTCCTAGTGTGGCCTGGCAAACTTCGCAGTTGTACCAACCACTATGACAAAGTATAATAACCTCAATAACTGCAGTGGTTCAATAAGGTAGCTCACCAGCAACTCTTCCAGGGCACACAGGGATGTGCGATTAATGTTGACAGGGATATGTCATAAATGTTGACATCCCGTGAAGAAATATTTAAAATAAAGCAGCTTGCAAATACTTCTGGAACTTCACATTATCTTTTCAAGAAAGAGGGGGAAAAGGAACACCAAATAATCTTGATGCTGGAAGCCACTGAATCAACATTCTGCTAGCAGAATTTGAAGACGTATTCGATGTTACATATTACCCTTCGCTTTCTCCAGTATTTGTATATTGTGTGACTGAAACCATAGTTTTCATACATAATTAATATTCTCCTAATTTGTAAACAATTAAAACTATTGAAATCAATTTAGACATTTTCCCTTCAGCTGCAGAAATTGTACTGCAATGCTGTCCAAACAAATGACATAAGGTCTCTCTTGTCAGCACTGGTGGGTATTAGCACATTTTATATAATTCCATTGATTTAGCAATTACCCAGAAAAGTGAACCATTCACAATGTCAAAGGAGTCATGCTGTTCATTAGCAGGACTCCTTTGACATTGTGGGTTGAAATAGATTGCACAAGGTCAATGGAATGTACCTTGCTCTTGCAGACAAACAAGTACAGGAGTAGGCCATTCAGCCCCTCGAGCCTACTCTGCCAATTGATAAGATCATGGCTGATCTGATAGTAACCTCAAATCTGCATCCCACCTACTCTCAATAATCTTTCTCAACAAGAATCTCTCCACCTCTTTCTTAGAGATATTCCAAGACTCTGCTTCCAATGCCTTTTCAGAAAGAGTTCCAAAGACTCAGGACCCTATGACAGAAAAATGTTTGCCTCATCGCCATTTTAAATGGGCAACCCTTTATTTTTAAACAATGACTCCTACTTCTAGATTCTCCCACAAAAGGAAACATCCTCTCCACATCTACCTGTCAAGACCCCTTAGGATTTTATATGCTTCAATCAAGTCACCTCTTACTCTTCTAAACTGCAGCAGATACAAGTCTAGCCTGTCCAACCTTTCTTCATAAGACAACCCAACTGATCTTACCATATACCCAAACTGAAAGTACTTAAAGTGATTGAGTGTGCAAAAATGGAAGAGTGTTCCATTTCCCAGTGCCAATCATTCCTCACTGCTAATAAAAACAAGAAGTCACCAAGAATGACAAAACACTCCATGAGTTTCAATTTGATAAACTAACTAGTTAAAAACTTAAAGAACAGTGCAGCAATGTTGCTAGTCAAGAAGGTGTAATGTCATTTCATGCCAATCTAACATTCCTCTTTGGTATTGTAATGAGAATCCAGATTCCAAGTCCCATGAATTAAAAAAAAAGCAGCCAGTGGAAACTATTACTTTCTCTAAGCCTCTTAATCTTAAACCTCCATTCACCCAGCAATAAAAATCCTTTCTTCATAAATGTAAGCTCTCCTTCCTAGCATAATTTTCGAGAATCATCCCTGTACATATGATCTGACTGTGGCCTAACGAATGACTTGCAAAAATTCAGTCATGCTATTTTCATTTTTTTTAATCGATTCCTGGTACTCTAGTAAGCAGTCATCCTTCTCATGTTAAAATTAAGAGTGTTTCCACTTGTAGGGAAGAACAAAACTAGAGGTTGCCAATGTGATAGTCACCAAGAAATCAAATCAGGGATTCTGAAGAAATATCTTTGCCAGAGTGCTGAGAATGCGAAGCTTGCTACCACAGAGTAGCTGAGTGAATACAGTGGATGCATTTTAAAGGAAGCAAGATGAGAGTATAAAGGAAAAGGAAATAGGGGGTTTTGATGATGGAATTGAGGGGAAGTATATTCGAGACATGCTACATAGGACAGATTTGGTTAAAAATGAGTGGGGGATTTACTAATGGTGCGTGATTTCTTCCATGGCTGCTGTTTCTCTCTCTGTTTCCCGTGCTAGGTCTGTTAAATCATTTCTAATGCATACATTAATACAGCAAAGCTCCAGTGAGCCACCAGGAATAAATACAAATACATAACACGGAGGACGAGACAAATCTTGGATAGAGCACATTGCTGGCATGAACTGGTTCGGCTGAAAGGCCAGTTTCTGTGCAATTCGACCTGCAAGTTTGGCATGGCTGAGCACAACTTAAAAATTAAAACTGTAAAATGTTCAACTAAATTGGAGGAAATTCAACTAAAAATATCATCGTTTCTAGTTAGTTACAGTCTACAAAATGGAAATCAGACAAAGAACGAAGGAACCCTCAGCACAGGAACAGGCCCTTTGGCCTCCCAAGCCTGCACCAACTATGCTGTCCACCTGAACTAAAACCCCCTATCCTTTCAGGAACCATATCCTCTATTCCCATCCTATTCCTGTATTTGTCAAGATGCCCCTTATTGGAAATATTTAACAAATACTTACGACAGGTTGGCCTGGAGTGGGAGGCTTCTCACCTTCGCTGTCGGATGAAATATCATCTGCACCCCCAAAAAGATCATCTCCTTCTATTTTATCTGCAGTACAGACACATCATTTTGGGACTTATTTAGAAAAACATTGGTGCTACTTGCTATACGCTACCAATATACTGGTAAAAAAGTAGAAAGTTTGTGAACAAAACCTTTTGAACCAAAGTTTAAAATATCTGTAAGAAGGTTACCTTTATCTTTTACATCGCTGTCAGAATCAGAATCTGAAGGAATTATTTTCTTTGGTTTCTGTCTAACGACTTCATCCTCACTGTCACTGCCTCTTGCAGAAACTGAAATTGAAAACGGAGAACAGTTTAAAAGACAAGTATTTGACTCAGAACCTTACTGATGTTGAGGCTCTTCCCACAATTATTTTCAGCGGAGCAGAGCAGGGCTGCTCAAAATCAAATCAGAAGAGTGATCCTCTCAATATATGAGATTACAAATATTAAAGCACCTCCTTCCCAGAACCTCAGGAAAAAAACGTACCCATATTTCACCAACTTAAAATGTTGAAAACTGGTTAAAGCAATTGATATTCCATTTAGAAAATGAAAAACACTGAGTTCTGCCATTTGGCAGATTCCCAATGAACTGGAATGATCCCATATGATTGAAAATATAAATAACTCGTGGGATGGAATTCTCCCAACCAGTCCATGGCAGGTTTGGTGGCGGACGGGCGTAGTGAACTGGCAGCAGCCAAAACGTTGGAAACCCACCAGTGTATAATCCCTTTGCATTTCTCCCAATGGTGGCGTAAATGCGATTTGCATTAATATGCATCTCATGAATGCTTATTAAAACAGCTGCTGAAAGGCCCACCAGGCCTTTCAATCTAACACCACACCGGCAGAAATTTACCTCAGTGTCAAACCCAATTATTAAGGAGTGGCATGCATGAGACGGTCCTCAGTTTGCCAGAGACTTCAGGGTAAGCACAACAACTTCCTGCATAGTGCTGCACTGCTCCTGATGGTCTGTTGACCACTCTGCTGGGGCAGACTGGTTCCAGCCTACATCCCTAAGCTGAGCTGGTCTTCATGCACAGCAATGCGCTGTTGGACCCATAGACCCTCCTGTGTCACCAAGTTGGGTCAGTATAGTGCCTTGCTTTGGGGAGTAGAGGTCCTCTTACCCCTGGTGCCACACATCAACGTCCACCTGTACAGGACTCTGCTGCCGTACTCATAATGCCACTGCAACAAAGTTCTGATGTTCGATGGGGGTTGAATGCGAGGTGAGGCTGGGATGTGAGGGGAGAGTGGCCCAACAAAGACATGGGGGGAGCAACATGGAAGAAGGGCTGTGCAAGGAGGGAAGGGGGTGGAGGCAGAAAGACAAAGGCTCTCCACGGCTGGCAGAAGGGCAAGGAGGTGGATGAAGAAGATACACAAGCAAAGGGAAGGCCGAGAGGAGGGGAACTGGGCCCGGACAAGGCTGCATGATAAATTCACAGTAAGAAGTCTCACGACACCAGAGTATCCCATCACACTCCTGACTTGTGCCTTGTAAACAGGCTTTGAAGAGTCAGGAGGTGAGTTACTAGCCGCAGTATCCTTAGCCTTTGACCAGCTGTTGTATGTTTGTGTGGCGAGTCCAGTTGAATTTCTGGTTAATGATAACTCCAAGACTGCTGACAGTGAGGGATTTGTGATGATAAAACCGCTGAATGTCAAGGGACGGTGGTTGCTCTGTCTCTTATTAGTGATGGTCATTGCCTGGCATTTGTGTGCCATCAATGTTACTTGCCATTTGTTAACTCAAGCCTGGATATTGTCCAGATCTTGCTGCATTTGAACTGTTTCAATACCTGAGGAAATCTGTGCTGGACTGTTGTTTAAATATGGCACTGGGACCTTTGAACCTAAAACTGATGGTGGGCAAATTGAATGGAACTCACCTGTGCATACTTAGAGGTTCCCAAACCAGAATCTGGTGCAGAAACCTGCTATCTGGGTCATGGGAAAGGCCCTACCAGAGCCTCTCACCACCACACAGAATTAAAATGGCAGAATTCCGCCACAGATTTCCGCACACAGGTTATTTATTTCATTTATCCTTGATCAATCTTTGATGAATGCATTTAAAGTGGTAATGACAACTGTCTCTATGATACCTTATAAGTAGAAGCAATTTAAACTTCATATTTCTGGGACCACATAAGTATTATGAAGGGAAATAATGAAGCAATATTTTGACTAAAACCTAGCATGACACCAAAGCTTCCTTTGCAAAACTGATTATTGATTTGAAGAATCTGAAACCACTAATGGGAAACTGGAAAACTACACACAAAATTGTTGCTTCTTCTTGTGACAAAGTATGTAACTAATACAGTTTTCAGAATTCTCCTGAAATGATGTTCACTTAATTCAACTGAGGCTGGGCTGTATCTGAGCCATACAGACCAGGAGTGCACCAAGTTCAATTCCAGCAAATGCCAAATTATTTACCTGATTTATGTTCCTGTTCATCATCTGATAGGTGCTGCTCATCATCTGAATTGTGTGGTTTTTCTTCTTCATCTGATTGGTCACTTCTGGACTCTCTCTCCCACTTCTCATTCTCAGAGTGCACCTCCTTTCCAGAAACCTCAGCATCTGACTGGTTACTGGCAGCATCGGAGTGGGAGTGGTTACTGGCAGCATCAGAGTGGGAACGAACGCTGCCGGCATCTGAATGGACATTGCCAGCTTCAGAGTGGAATCGCATGCTGCCAGCATCAGATTGGATGCTACCAGCATCAGAACGGGCACTACCAGCATCAGAACAGGAACTGCCAGCATCAGAGTGGACGCTGCCAGCATCAGAATGCATACTGCCAGCGTCAGAGTGTACACTGCCAGCCTCAGAGTGTACACTGCCCGCATCAGAGTGCATACTGCCCGCATCAGAACCCACACTGCCCGCATCAGAGTGCATGCTGCCTGCATCAGAACGATTGTCGTCATCTTCATTGTCAAACTGTTGTTCTTCAGAGCCACTTTGTTGCTCTGCCTCTGAATGCTGGACCTCATCTTGATCAGAGTGTCCTGACGCTATGGACTGGTTATCAGATCTGTCGTCACTTCCACTATGTCTCGAGTGTACTTCATCCTCACTATCCTCTCCAAATAACTCTTTATTGCTGGGCTTTGCAGCCTCTCTCCCATCTTCATCCTCATTCGCATCTTCCCTTTCACTCTCACTCCCTGAAGGATTGCTTTCCGATGCTGCTTGCTCCTGCTCCGAATCAGAGCCAGATCCAGATCCCGAGTCAAAATCTGTGGAACAAACAAATCAATTAAATGTACCTGGTTTCATTCCTGTCCCTGTACTCAGATTATGAGATATTGTGACAGCAATATGAGCTTTTTGTCTTGTTTGATTCTAATACAATGAAACAACTTAAACAGACAGGCTACCTGGATTTGCTCACTGTTTTCATAGAATCCCTCCACTGTGGAAAGATGCCTTTCTGCCCATCAAGCCTGCACCAACAATAATCCCAGCCAAGCCCTATCCCCATAACCTCAAGTATTTACCTTAATCCTCTTGACACTAAGGGGCAATTTAGCATGGCCAATCAATCTACATATTTCATAAGTCCTTAAAGCCTGGGAACCTAAATCACAAACAATGCAACCTCAACAACTGTGGACAACCAGTGTATGCTGACTTTAAAAGAATGGCAAACATTCTCTTCCACAGCACAAGTCCAAAAATGCAGAACATAAATCTCCTTCCACATCCTCAACAGAAAGAAATTGTGTCTCAACCAAGTGAAACACCACAACAAGATAGATTTGCTGAATTATTTCCAACTGCCCTGCCCCACAGGTCTCTTACTAGTTGGTAAGACAAAAATATAATATTCCTCATATCTTTTTGTTCATCCTTAACCAGCAGTTAGGTAATGTTCATTTCCCAACTCAACAGAGCTGGACTACACTACATTAAAAGAAAAAGACATTAAAATTGTAACGTCAATGCATTCGCATCTATTACAGCAAAGAATGGGTAACAAGTCAAAAAAGCTTCTCTAAAAGAGGTTGCTTATACAAAGACTACTGTGTCTGTGGTCTCCAAAAAAAATCCCTGTTCAAGGTGGCACAGTGACACAATGGTTAGCACTACTGCCACACTGCAGGGACGTGGGTTTGATTCAGCCTTGGGCTACTACCCGTGTAGAGTTTGCACGTTCTTCCCGTGTCTGTGTGAATTTCTCCAAAGATGTGCAGGTTAAGTGGATTAGCCATGGTAAAAGCATGGGGTTACTGGAATAGAGTGCAGCATGGACCTTGGGGCAGAATGTTCCTTTGGACATTCAGTGCAGACTTGCTGGGCCAAATAGCCTCCTCCTGTACTGTAAGAATTCTAGAATTCTATGGTTCTATAGTTCTAAGATGGAACATTTAAGAACGTAAGAAATAGGAGCAGGAGTAGGCCATCTAGCCCTTCGAGCCTGCCCCGCCATTCAATAAGATCATGGCTGATCTGAAGTGGCTCAGTTCCACATTCCCACCCTCTCCCCATAACCCTTAATTCCCTTGTCTACCAAAAACCCATCTACCCACGTCTTAAATATATTTAGCGAGGTAGCCTCCACCACTTCAACGGGCAGACAATTCCAGAGATTCACCACCCTTTGAGTGAAGTTCCTCCTCAACTCCGTCCTAAACTGCCCCCCCATTTATCTTGAGGCTGTGCCCTCTAGTCCTACTGTCCTTTCTGAGAGGGAAGAGCCTCTCCACCTCTATCCTATCTATCCCATTCATCATCTTGTACGTCTCAATGAGATCTCCCCTCATCCTTCTAAACTCTAACGAGTACAAGCCTAGTTTATTCAGCCTCTCCTCATAGCTCAACCCCCTCAACTCCGGTATCAGCCTAGTGAACCTCCTCTGCACTCCCTCCAAGGCCAAAATATCCTTGCGTAAGTGCAGTGACCAAAACTGCACACAGTACTCCAGCTGCGGCCTCACCAGTGCCCTGTACAGTTGCAGCAAGACCTCCCTACTTTTATATTCAATCCCCCTTGCTATGAAGGCCAGCATCCCATTCGCCTTCCTCACCACCTGCTGCACCTGCAGGCTGGGTTTTTGCGACTCATGCACAAGGACCCCGAGGTCCCTCTGCACTGTAGCATGCTGCAGCTTTTCACCATGTAAGTAGTAGTCCTTCCCACCATTATTCCTACCAAAGTGGACAACCTCACACTTGCCAACATTAAATTCCATTTGCCAGTTCCTTGCCCATTCGCCCAGCCTATCTAGATCCTTCTGCAGACTTTCCACACCCTCCGCACAATTTGCCGTTCCACCAATCTGTGTCATCAGCAAATTTGAACACCTTACACTCGGTTCCCTCCTCCAGATCATCTATGTAAATGGTGAATAGCTGAGGCCCCAGCACCGATCCCTGGGGCACTCCACTAGTCACCAACCGCCAATCCGAATAGCACCCATTGATACCCACTCTCTGCCTCCTATTTGACAGCCAATCCCCTATCCACGCTAACACCCTACCCCCAACTCCATGCCCCCTAACATTCTGTAACAACCTCTTGTGCGGCACCTTATCAAACGCCTTCTGAAAATCAAGAAACACCACATCCACTGGTTCCCCTCTATCCACCGCACTAGATACATCCTCATAGAATTCCAATAAATTCGTCAGACACGACTTCCCCTTAATGAAACCGTGCTGCGTCTGCTCTATCAAACAATTCTCCTCAAGATGCCTCGCTATTTTCTCCTTAATTACGGATTCAAGCATTTTACCTACAACAGACGTTAAACTAACCGGCCTACAATTCCCTGCCTTTTACCTGCTACCCTTTTTAAACAACGGTGTAACATCAGCCATTTTCCAATCTTCCGGCACTTCCCCGGAATCCAGCGAGGTTTGGAAAATAATCATCAAGGCATCCACTATCACCTCCGCCATTTCTTTCAGAACCCTTGGATGCATTCCATCCGGTCCTGGGGACTCGTCCACCGTCAGTCCCTCTAGTCTGTCGAGCACTGCCTCTCTAGTAATAATAATGTCATTCAGGCCCTCCACTCCTACCATCTTTCCATCGTTAACACCCGGCAAACTATTCACGTCCTCCTCCGTGAAGACCAAAGCAAATAAGTTTCTCAAGGCCTCAGCCATTTCCTCATACCCCACCACTAAATCCCCCCTCTCATCCTCTAAGGGTCCAACGTTCACCCTAGCCAGCCTCTTCCTTTTTATATATTTATAAAAACTCTTACTATCCTTTTTTATATTTAGCGCTAGCCCAGCTTCATAGTTTATCCTTCCTTTCTTTATCAACTTCTTCGTCATTCTTTGTTGATATTTAAACCTCTCCCAATCCTCTTCTCGCCCACTGCGCTTAGCCACTCTAAATGCATCAGCTTTTAATTTAATACTCTCCTTTACCTCCTTCGTTATCCACGGCTGATTATCTCTCCTCCTACGATCCTTTTTAACCATCGGAATAAATTTCTGCTGAGCACCAAGAAAGATCTCCTTAAACATCCTCCACTGTTCCTCAGCAGACCTACCTTCCAATGTGCTCCCCCAATCAACATTCGCCAATTCCTCTCTCATCCAATCATACTCCCCTCTGTTCAAACAAAGGACACAGGTCCGGGAACCCACTTACTCCTCCTCCATCTGCATCAGAAACTCCACCATACAATGATCACTCTTCCCAAGAGGATCCTTCACCACAAGGTCCCCAATTCTACCTGCCTCATTACATGACACCAGATCCAAGACAGCTTGCTCCCTCGTTGGCTCCAACACACACTGTTCAAGAAAACTATCCCGGCAGCATTCCAAGAACTCTTCCTCGAGCCCACCGCGTCCCACATGGGTCGACCAATCAATATGTAGATTGAAATCCCCCATAATTATCACCGTTCCATTCCTGCACGCAGCATTTATTTGCGCGTTAATAGCCTGCCCCACCTCCAGGTCATTATTTGGGGGCCTATAGACGACACCCACCAGCGTCTTCCTCCCTTTGCTGTTCCTAATCTCCACCCACAATGATTCCACATTCTGCTCTTTGGCTCCTATATCTTCCCTTACTACCACCCTGATGCTATCCTTAATCAGCAGAGCTACCCGCCCCCCCCCCCCCGCCCCTTTATCCTCCCGTCTATCCTTCCTAAACACTTGATACCCCTGGACATTCAGCTCCCAGTCCCTATCACCTTGCAGCCACGTCTCTGTAATGGCCACCAGATCATATCCATTTCTGCTGATCTGCGCCACCAGCTCATTCACTTTATTCCGAATGCTTCGTGCATTCAGATAAAGTGCCTTCATCCCAGCCTTCACCTGTACCCTATCTGCAGGAACGCCCCCTACTCCCTTTATTATTGGGACATCCTTGGCCTCTTCCCGTACCTGTACCCTCTCCTTTACTTTAGACCCTGTAATTTCACCTACCCTTGCACCCTCCCCCCCCTTAATTAGTTTAAAACCCTATCTACAGTCCTATTTACACGATTTGCCAGGACTCTGGTCCCAGCACGGTTCAGGCCAACACTATCCCACCTGAACAGGTCCCACCTACCCCAATACTGGTGCCAATGCCCCATAAATTCAAACCCATTCCTCCCACACCAATCCCTGAGCCACCCATTCACCTCTTTAATCCTATCTACCCTACGCCCGTCTGCACACGGTTCAGGTAGTAATCCAGAGATAACCACCTTGTCGGTTCTACTTTGTAATTTCATTCCCAGCTTTTCATACTCCCTCCCCAGATCCTCAGTTCGCATTTTGCCTATGTTGTTGGCACCCACACGCACCACAACGACCGGATTCTCACCCTCCCATTCCAGGTTCCTCTGCAGCCCAGATGCGACATTCTGGACCCGAGCACCAGGCAGACAACACAACCTTCTGTGCTCTTTGTCATTGTGACAAAGGATAGTGTCAATACCCTTAACCACACTATCCCCAATTACTACTACATTCCTTTTCACCTTCTCTTTGTCAATGTTCTGTGTCTGCATCACTGTACCGTGTGCAGTTTGCTCACCAACCTCACAGCCCTCGTTCTTGTCCACACTGGAAGCAAGAACTTCAAACCTGTTACGCAGATTGAGAGGCTGAGGCATTTGGTCCCCACTCTCCTTCCTCCTCTCCCCACCCTCCTTCCTCCTCTCAGCAGCCCCCTCTTGGTCCTGACCCTTAGAGTGAGCCAGTCCAGGGGGGGTGGATGTCTCTTGCACCCCATTATCAATGGCACCCTCCCTCACCCTGATAAGCCTCAGTGTCAGAAGCTCAGAGGCCAGCTCATCTACTTTGAGCTGTAGCACCTCCAGCAACCTGCACTTACTGCAGACATGGTCACTTGGAAGGACCCTGGGGTCCACCAGCTCCCACATCATACAGAAACTGCAAATAAATGACAGGAATTAAAAAGTTAGTGACATCAATAATTCGCAGAAAGAATTTGGGCATATATCCTACCAAGAATTGAATTCTTCCCCACAGAGGATGTGCTATTGGAGATAGAGAGATCACTTTTTAAAGAAAGATAGCCTTGGATTGTGTATGACATGTTAGTTGTTTATTGCTAGTTCCTAATTGTCCCATTAGAGTTCAGCATTAACCACATAATGTGAATTCACAAGCAAAATACCCCTTCCCTGGAGAATATCATGCTTGAGTTTTTCCAAAACAGCAGTATTCATGAAAATTTTTCTTGGCATTGACTTTCTTCCTCCTCCTTCAGGTACCATTCCCCAAAGGGCATTGGCCACCATTGCCTTCCATTGGATTGGTCCATGATTATGCTTGGCAAAGTATTGTAGTGGTTTGTCACTGCCCTGTGCAGTATGGCTGACCAGGAACCTGGGTACTCTTGACCACCTGCCAGATTGCATATTGCCAAGATTTACAGGCTGGTAATCCACCTGTTTGGACAAGTTATGAACACACCTTCTATGGCCATCGAGTCCTGAAGTGGAATTTGAGCCTGGAGCTTCTGACTCAGACGCAGGGATGCTACCACTCCACAAGATCTCCACTGGTACTGGCTCACAGTTATCAAATTAGTTTAATTCAATTTTGTAACTTACCATTGTGGGATTTGAACTAATGGCCTCTGGGTTGTTAGCACAGCACCATATCTGTTATTTATTTGTGTCACAAATAAGCTAACAGATGCTGTCAGACCTGCTGAGATTTTTCAGCATTTTCTGTTTTTGTTTCCAATTCCAGCATCTGCAATATTCTGTGTTTATCTTAAAGAAATGTTGTTGCACACCAACCAACAACCCCATATATTCAGTTTTCTTTTTAAATTGAGTGCAAAAAAACTGCAGTGCATTGTATGTACAAAGACTAAGCGATTACAACAATACACTACCGCAATCCTCCAACTGCCACACTCCGGTGCCTGTTTGGTGTACTGAGGGAGAATTTAGCATGGCCAACATAACCAGCACATCTTTTGGGAGGGAACTGGAGCACCTGGAGAGTGTGGTAGTGTATTGTTGTAATCGCTTAGTCTTTGTATATGCAATACACTGCAGCTTTTTTGCACTCAGTTTAAAAAGAAAACTGAATATATGGGGCTGGTGGGTCCTTTTTCAAAGTAAACACAGAATATTGCAGATGCTGGAATTGGAAACAAAAACAGGAAATGCTGGAAAATCCCAGCAGGTCTGACAGCATCTGTGGAGAGAGAATAGAGCCAACATTTTGAGTCTGGCTAACCCAAGTCAGAGCTAAAGACAAAGGAAATAGGATGAGATTGATTTTGTAGGGATGGGGGAGGAGAGATTTCTTCAAGAATCATGGAACGCCTAGTGCAAAAGTAAGCCATTTGGCCCATCGAGTCGACAGTGACTTTCCAAAAGACAATCCCACTTCGGCCCACAACCCCATCTCTAAATAAAATTGCTGCACAAATCAAAGGTACGAGCAATCCAAAAATATATACAATCCTAACTTCATCCAACTTCTGCAGAATTGTTTTTTGCTCTCAAAAATTGTGTAACAAACACAAGGTTAAATTTATTACAAACTGTTAAATGCCCTCAGAAGTTGTGGTCTACCTTGATGGGGCGGGGGGGAGGGTAAAAATGGAGTCATTGAGGCTAAACAGCTCAGGGGAGGTTTGTAGACAAGATGCCCCTTTTTGGTGGCTCAGATCACCATATATTTGACCATAAGTCTGCAAAGAATGGATTGTGAGCTGATGTCCTCAGGAGAGCTTCTGGAATCAGGGGAGCTGGTGGCTGGTCTGACCCCCACTGCCCCTTTCCCTTCTCTTACTTAGGCCCCCATCCCCATTGTTAAGTGATATTGCTGCACAAACCACAGGAATGTGGAGTCCAAAACCTAATTTCATCAATATCTTGCTATTTATGTTTTCCAAGTGTGTAACAAACACAAGGTTAGATTTATTACAAATTATTAATTGCTTTCACAAGCCAGTGGTCCACCTTGATAGGAAGCTTGCTTCAGAGGGCTGAGAATTGAGTCATGGGAAGAAGCAGCAGAAGGGGGCTTTTTTGGTGGCTCAGATCATCACAGGTTCGGTGCACAAATCTACAAATGGTAGAGTTTGCACAGTTGTTAGCATGGCTGTCTCACAGCACCAGGGAGTCGGGTTCAATTCCTGGCTTGGGTCACTGTCTGTGCAGAGTCTGCATGTTCTCCTGTGGATGCTCTGATTTCCTCCCACAGACTGAAAGACGTGCTAGTTAGCCACGTTAAATTCTCCCTCAGTGTACCTGAACAGGCACAGGAGTGTGGCGACAGGGGGATTTTCAAAGTAACTTCATTGCAGTGTTAATGTAAGCCTGCTTGTGACTAATAAATAATTTTAAAAATTTGAGCCGGTGTCCTTCGGAGAGATTCTGGAGGCAGGGGAGCTGGTCTGCTCTCCCCCATTCCCCACTTGGACCCTCACTCAGTGAGAAGACCACAAGCCGCCCTCCTTTCGGGCCAGTCTGCAGCACCCTCAGCATCTTTCAATCACCAATGGAATCAGGGCCCGAGGTGCCGGGAGAAGCCGCCTGAGTGAGTGAGTAAACCCGAGTAGGGTAATGGTGACAGACCCCCGACCCAGGGGAGAGATTGCAGACCTCACCTACCCCTTCACCCACAGGCAGCTGTTACCTTTCTGGTCAGGCTCACTATCCGCGTCGCTGCCAAATAAATCCGCCATGTCCGCCATCTTGCTGAGTCGCAAAAACAAGCCGGAGCCGTAAACCGCACGCTCATTTTACGGCACTTCGTCGCGTGCGATAGCGCCTGCACTCGGCCGGAGGAGGCTGAAGCCGACCGTGCTGCCCGTGGATTCCTCCGTACCACAGGGGGCGCTGCGGGACAGCTTCTCTCAGCCGCCACAGGGGGCGCTGCGGGGCATCTTCTCTCAGCCGCCACAGGGGGCGCTGTGGGGCAGACTGCAGGGGAAATTGGAGCAGGATGAGGCCATTCGGTCCTTCCAGTCTGTTCTGCCATTGTACTATATCCTGCCTGAATTCTACCTCAATGTCATTTTCCCTCATTACCCCATATCCTCTTGTAATATATCCATTTCTATCTTGAACATATTCAATGACTGAACCTCTACAGTCCTCTAGGGTGGAAAATTCAAAAGATTAACCACCCAGTGAGTGGCAAAATTCCCCCTTATCTCAGTCCTAAATGGCCTACCTGAAGTTTCCTAACATGCCATAGAGGGTGCTCCAGGCATATTCCCTAACACCACCAGGGGCACTATGGACAGATTCCATTAACTTATGGAAAAGTTTTAGTTTATTTATTAGTCACAAGTAGGCTTACATTAACACTGCAATGAAGTTACTGTGAAAATCCCCTAGTCTCTACACTTTGGCGCCTGCTAAGGTACACTGAGGGAGAATTTAGCCTGACCATTGCACCGAACCAATATGTCTTTCGAACTGTGGGAAGAAACCGGAGCACCCTGAGGAAACCCAAACTGGAACACCCTGAGGAAACCTAGGCAGGCACAGAGAGAATGTACGGACTCACAGACAGTGGCTCAAATCAGGAATGGAACCCAGATTCTTGGCGCTGACGTAGTGCTAATCACTATGACACCATGCCACCTAGAAATGAAGGCTGGGAGGAGATTTGAAAAAAAATTCAAAATCTTGAAGGCTGTGGACAGCATAGATAGGGAATAGCATAGATAGTTCCCACTGGTGGAAGGATCAAGAGCCAGAGGACACGGATTTAAGGTAATTAGTAAAAGAAGCAAAAGCAATATGAGGAAAAGTTGTTTCAAACAATGAGTCAGTAGGGAATGCACTGCCTGAAAATGTGGTGAAAGTAGGTACAATCGAGGCATTCAAGAGAGAATTAATTGATTATTTGAAAATAAACAATTTGCAGGGTTATGGGGAGAAAACAGGAGAATGGCAAAAATGCTCATTCAAAGAGTCAATGCAGACATGATGGGCCGACTGGCCTCCTTCTGCACTGTAACAGCAATTCTGTGATTCTGATTCCCAAACACACCAAAAGGTAAGCTACAGACTTTCCCATGCCACAGAGAGCATTAGGGGGAGGTTCTTTCACCTGCCTCAGGGAACAATAAAGGCAGATTCCCAAACGATATACAGTGTCCTTCACTCGACACAGAGGGAGATTTATGCCCACTTGAGTGCCACATTCCCTGCCACTGCTGCTATTCAATGAGTATTGGGCAGGGGAGTCAACATGTAGAAAGTCCGAAAAGCAAACTCTGCCTGATTGAGGGATCAGGCATTGGGCAGGGGAGGGGTCCTACCGAGAGCCCATCATGACCCCCAACTCCCCACGCCACTACCCTGGCCTCAACTCCCCTGGGTGACTCACTAATCCTGGGCCTCTATTGGGTACATTATCAGCTGCCACCACCACTCCCACACTAAGGCCTGAAACAGACAGCTTCTCTGATTGGAATGCTGGGCACTTCATTCAGTGGCTTTTCCTGAAAGGAAACAATAGACTCGAGCAAGATGGGGAGAAGGAGAAGAGGCGACGCAGAGCAGGATAAATGGCTGGAAGAGGAAGGAGAAGGAAAGACATGGTAAATGTGTGGGATTACAGAGAATGGACAGGGGCTGGGCTTGGGGAAAATACTGTTTTGGAGAATAGGTGCAGACTCGATGAGTCAAATTGCCGCCTTCTATAATATAGGGATGCTATAGTCCTATAGGATGGTGACTCACCAGGGGACACCCCCATTGCCTGTGGTAAATTCTGACATTGAATCGTTTCAGCACAGAAGGAGCTCATTCAAAATTTATCATTAACTTAAGATCAGCAGCATCTTGTGTTGTGTTTTTTTCTTTCTCCAGTGGCGTTATCATGTACATATATTATAAAGTGTGCACATTGTAGTATCTTGAGCAGAAATGCAGTATTGCCAGACATTTCCTGGGAGAAGGTGTGGGGAAATATCAAAAGGCACTGCTGATGTTTTGCAAGTTTTCATCACCATTGTGATGATACCATACAGCCAGATCTTTGGCACTCATATACAATCCAAAATTTTGTCAGAACAGATATTTTACCAAAAGCAAACAACTGGGAAATGCAGGAAATTGAAATAAAAGCAGGAAATGTTGAAAATATGCAGCAGATGAAATAGCATCTGTGATTAGAGAAGCAAAGAAGTTGGAAATGCAACAGATTTTAGGCAAGGACAGATCCAAGGGGCACATGGGAAGAACCAAAGGAAAAGTCAATAATACAGGAGAAAGCAGGAAAGGTTGGGATGGCACGGTGGCTCAGGGGTCAGCACTGCTGCTTCATGGTGCAAGGAACCTGGGTTCAATTCCGGCCTCGGGTCACTATCTGTGTGGAGTTTGCACATTCTGCATAGGGCATTGGTGAGGCCGCAGCTGGAGTACTGTGTGCAGTTTTGGGCGCCGTACTTACGCAAGGATATTTTGGCCTTGGAGGGAGTGCAGAGGAGGTTTACTAGGCTGATACCGGAGTTGAGGGGGTTGAGCTATGAGGAGAGGCTGAATAAACTAGGCTTGTACTCGTTAGAGTTTAGAAGAATGAGGGGAGATCTCATTGAGACGTATAAGATGATGAATGGGATGGATAGGATAGAGGTGGAGAGACTCTTCCCGCTCAGAAAGGATAGTAGGACTAGGGGGCACAGTCTCAAGATAAAGGGGGGGTGGTTTAGAACGGAGTCGAGGAGGAACTTCTTCACTCAAAGGGTGGTGAATCTCTGGAATTCTCTGCCCGTTGAAGTGGTGGAGGCTATCTCGCTAAATATATTTAAGATGCGGGTTGATGGGTTTTTGATAAGCGAGGGGATTAAGGGTTATGGGGAGAGGGCGGGAATGTGAAACTGAGCCACGACAGATCAGCCATGATCTTATTGAATGGTGGGGCAGGCTCGAAGGGCTAGATGGCCTACTCCTGCTCCTATTTCTTATGTTCTTATGTTATGTTCTTATGTTCTCCCCGTGTCAGCATGGGTTTCCTCCCACAATCTAAAGATGTGTGGCTTAGATTGGTTGGACATGCTAAGTTGCCTCTAAGTGTCAGTGGGTAAACATGAGGGGTTATGAGAATAGGGCCAGGGTGGGATTGTCATCGGTGCAGACTCGATGGGCCAAATGGCCTCTTTCTGCATTGTAGGGATTCTATGGGTTAAGTGACAACAGGACGATGATGCAAGGCAAATGGAGACTACAATGCATCAAGTAAACAGGAGATAGATCTGGAGGAATGGGAATTGCAGAATTGTTATTAAGACTGCTTGTCTGAAAAAAAGTGGGGACAGAGGTTTTCATTTTTTACCAGTTAGAAGCCTTGTGGTGCAGTGGATAATTCCCCTACCCCCAGAACAAACGTTTCCTGCTCAAATCCAAAGCCAAGACTTGCTGGCCAAGGAAGGAACATGCGTAATGTGGTTCAATGCTCAGGAATACTTCCTCCACTCCCTTCTCCACCCCACCCCATCATATTCCTGAAAAGAAAGGAGTGTGTGTGTGAAGGTACGCTAAAAAATTGTAATAAATAGAAGACATTTCTGCCTCCGTGTTGATTTGACCTCATTGCACTGCCACCTACTGCTGTTTAACTGCATTTTATTTCAGTGTTAGAAGAGGGAAGAGGAAACATCAAAAGTGTTAGGCAAATTTTCTTACAGTTTCAATCAAAGCAGGAATGTACTTCCCTGCTAATCTTGTCAGTGTTGTCAAACAAGGGCTGTCCTGTTCTACATAACAAGTTATGGCTTTACAAAAATAGTTGGTGTAGGATTGCACAGCACGATCACAAATGCAGAACAGACCAGCAAACAGCCTGTTTTTAGATATTTATGAGACTAAATGCATCAATAGGATTCAACTCAACATCTTAGCTACAGGCACAAAAACAGAAAATACCGGAAAAACTCTGCAGGTCTGACAGCATCTGTGGAGAGGGCTCTGATGAAGAGTCATCCTGACTTAACATATTGGCTCTATTCTCCCTCCACTAATGCTGTCAGACTGGCTGAGATTTTCCAGCATTTTCTATTTTTATTTCAGATTCCAGCATCCGCAGTATTTTGTCTTTATCTTAGTTACAGGCTTGGATTCAAACACTACTTTTTATTTCCAAATCGATATTGCAAGTAAGACGTCCTTAATAAGATACCTAGGTCAGGATTCTCCGACCTCCTCCGAGGCTGGGATTCTCCAGTCCCGCTGCTACGGATGGAGATTTGGTGGCGGGGCTTTTGACATTGGAGAATTCCGGCCACAGTATTATTGGTCATTTATATCCTGTCTGTGTCGATACGGTCAGGATTGAAAACTGAAAGTGGCATCTGACACTGCGACTGAGGTGAACAGCATTAAAATAAAATCTGAATGAATCTCAATTGTGTTTGAAGTCCTCCCTAATCATCAAATATATTGCTGGCTCTTGAAATGTTTATTTCCCCCTTAATGGAACTTGGTTAAAAATTACCTTCATCTCTATATCATAGAATCCCTACAGTGGAAAAGGGGGCCATTTGACCCATTGAGTCTGCACACCCGGGCCCTATCCCCATAATCCCACATATTTACCCCACTAATCCCTCTAACCCACACATCCCAGTTAGCACGGCCAAGCACCTAACCCATATATCTTTGGACTGTGGGAGGAAACCATGTAGACACAGGGAGAAGTGCAAACTCCACACAGACAGTGACCCCAGCTGGGAATCAAACCCCAGATCCCTGGAGCTGTGAGGCAGCAATGTTAGCCACTGTACCACCTATTCTCAGGACTGGAATTCTCACCAAAAAGGATTTGCCGTCCAATGGTGCGCAGAAGCAGAACAGTAAAGAGGCTCTATCCTTTCCAAAGCTTTTACTGTTATATTAATATGCCTGATAAGCTCTGAAAAAAGCATTATAATCTTTCAGGTCAGATACTGCCCTTTGACCAGGGGAATAAATTTTACAGAAAGTGTTTAAAAGTTTGTTTGCTTCATATATAATAATGTGAGTAACTGATGAGAACAGAGTTGCAGCTGAAGAAATTAGACAGATTTTCATTTGATTCTGAAGCAGGTGTTTGCAAGTTTTGGGTCCTGAGCTGACTATCAGACAGATTTGTTTGCCTCATTTCACTGAATTACAGAGATTTAACAAAGTCAAATGTTCTGAGCTGGAAAGGATAATCTAACCTAGACTGATTCAGCAGCCTGGATTGCCAATTAGCTGTGGTAAAACCGTAAAGCAAAACTGAAGTTCACAACTTTGAGTTTGTGGATAGAAGGAACTGTGCAGCAAAGGGCTTTCTGTGGGGATAGATATGGTGGTTGGGAAGATGCACACCAGCCTCGTGGAAACATCAAATTGATAAAAAAGGAGAAAGAAAATTCTTGTATTTCACTGATGTGTTTGATGACCACCGAATGTCCCAGAGCCAGTGAGGTATTTTTGAAGCATAGTCTGTGTTGTAATGTTGGTTACAAGACAGCCAATTTGCACAGAGAAATATAGTATCATAGAATCCCGACAGTGCAGAAGGAGGCCATTTGGCCCATTGAGCCTGCACTGTCAATAATCCCAGCCAGGCCCTGTCCTCCTCATCTCACATATTTACCCTGCTAATCCCCCTGATGCTGAGGTTCAATTTTACATGGGCCTCACATTCACTCTTAAACTGATTTTGAAGAAGAAGGCAATTCTTCAATGAGCGGTCACTCCGAGATCAACGCCATTCCAGAAATGTCATTAACTCCTCACTTCAGTCAAATTTTTTTATAACCACACTTTGTTTGTCCAACTGAGCCGCACACTCATAAAAGTAAAATACTGTGGATGCTAGAAATCTAAAATAAAAACAGAAAATGCTGGGAAAGGTCAGCCTGTCTGGCAGCATCTGTGGAGAGAGAAACAGAATTAATGTTTTGAGTCTGTTTGATTCTTCTACAGAACTCTGAGGAAGCGTCTTATGAACTCGAAATGTTAACTATATTCTCTCCCCACGGACGCTGCCAGGCCTACTGAGTTTTTCCAGCATTCTCTGTTTTTATTGCACACAGCAAGTTCATACACACTGCAATGTGAGAAAGAGCTGAAGGCTAATGGGATAAGCACTGAAACAAGCTTATGTCCAGTTGAAAGTGTAAATGCTGAATTACTAATGTTTAATTTACTGTAATGATGGGAATACTCACTGAGGTGATCTGTTGCACGGCTTCAATCTTGTTTTTTGGATAAGGGAGAAGTGACCTCAAATGGAAATCCAATCCTTTCAGAATAACTTACCCTGTGTGCAAACACAGAATGGGCAGAACCTAATACTCCTCTCCTCTGATTGGCCAACAGCCTTGGGGGGGGTGGGGGAGGAATTCTGGCCACACACCCCCACCACTCCCCCAGGGTCCTTGATCAGGGAAGGTCCATCACTGCCCAGTTAGGTGTCAAAACTTCATTTGGTGAATCTTTCTGGGAGTAGGCAATGCAGACCTCTCCCATGTTCTTCAGTCAGTGGGGGGAGAGTGGGGGCTCCCTCCACTTAGATTAAATCTTGCCTAATATATCACTCAACCCAGGAGTCTGGACACAGACCCAGACGTAGGAGAGGTGGTGGTGTGGTGGTATTGCCACTGGGCTAGTAATCCAGACACCCAGGGTAATTCTCTGGAGACCCAGGTTCGAATTCCACCACGGCAGATGGTGAAATTTAAATTCATTAAAAATCCGGAATTAAGACTCCAGTGATGACCATGAAACCATTGTCAATTGTTGTAAAAACCCATCTAGTTCACCATTGTTCTGTCAGGAAGAAAATCTGCCATCCTTACCCGGTCTGGCCTACATGTGACTCCAGATCCACAGCAATGTGGTTGATATTTAAATGCCTGCAGCAATGGGCAATAAATGCTCCAGTCAGCGCCATCCACATCCCATAAACTAACAAAAAGTTTTAAAAAACATAAACAGATGGTAGCAGGGCTAAACATAGGTGCAAATAAGGTTACCTAATTGAATTCATCTGATTTTTGTTAGAATCATGTCAAACAATCCAATGACCTGTCAAAACCACTAAAGAAGATTTGCTATTTTCACAAAGCACTGCCAACACAAAGGGATTCCATTAATATTCAGCACCAATCATTCAAAACCAAAATTATGCTTATTAGTATTATGATTTTGTTCTGCTAATTTCAGGATTCAGTGATTGAATCATAGAATCCCTACAGTGCAGAGGGAGGCCATTCAGCCCATCAAGCCTGCACTTCCTCTCTGACAGACCATCCCACTCAGGCCTATCCCCGTAACCCCCACACATCTACCCTGGGTAATCCATCTAACCTTGACATGAAAGAAAGCAGATGTTACTTACAGTTTGCAGTTTCACATCACTGGTGTCACAACACTGAAAGAAGAAAGTAAGATTTTCATTTTATAAAATGCCTTTCATAACTTCAACTCCATCCAAAGTGCCCTACAGCAGGTTTATTTGAAGTGTGGCCATTTCTGTGTTGTTGTGATAATATACTTGATTCGTAAAACATCTGAAAGAACATTACAAACATTTCAAAATAGCCATCACAGAAAGTGCAGTAATATTCAGGTTTTCAACATGTGTCAAGTTGCACCCTGAGGTGCTTCAATACAATTGTGATATGTGTAATATTCACCATGTACGTTCAATGTGAGTCATACAATCCAAGGGGTTCTATACAATTCCCCTCCCCTTGGTGCACTATGGCTGAAAGGGTTTAGACAGCGGTCTTTCCCCATTGCACTCTGCAGCAGCTGCCCCAAGCTTTAGTACATCTCTCAGCTCGTAGTCCTGGGCTTTGGAAGGTGCCAGTCTGCAACACTTGGTCAGGAACAACTCCTTGTACTGGAAAACCAAGTTTTGGGCAGACCAAAGAGTGTCTTTCACTGAGTTGATTTATCCTCCAGCTACAGGTGATGTTTGTGTGTCCCTGGGAACAGCTCGTCGAGCACACAGTCCTGCGTCATGGAGACACTCACGATGAACCTCAACAAAAACCACCTCATCCTTCTTCAGACTTTCTTTGCAAAGGCGCCCTCCACACGAGATGGACAATGGTCTCTACCACAGCACATCCACCCCAAGGACAACATGTGGATGGGTTGAGACTCATGCATGTAGGAAGCATCTAACGAGGAAGCTCTCTCACCATCAGCCAAGCCAAATCTTGGTGCTTATTTGAAAGTTCAGGTGATGAGGAAAGATGTGGCAACCGCTCTAGTATATTTACAGTAGAACACCAAGTGCCAATGGCATCCTGTATCTTTTGTTACCTTCTGAGATTGCAGAAATACAATTTGTCATTAGATTTACAGCATATTGAAGAATATGTTAGACATTGACCGTTCGAGTTTAATTTCCTTTGTTGAGTTTTACTAAAGGACTTTGAACTAATTTGTCTTTTTTCAGTGCATCTTCATATCTGTAATAATTTTTAATCACTTTTGGTTGGGCAGGTATCTGAGATGCAAACCCAATATCTTGTTTATGGATCTTGCAAATTAAACTGATGTGGCATGGTGGCACAGTGGCACGGTGGCACAGTGGTTAGCACTACTGCCTCACATCAGCAGGGACCCAAGTTCAATTCTGGACTTGGGCTACTGTCTGTGGGGTATTTGTATGTTCTCCCCATCTCTGTGTGGGTTTCCTCTGGGTGCTCCAGTTTCCTCCCACGCTCCAAAGATGTGCGGGTAAGGTTGTTTGGCCATGATAAATTACTCTATAGCATCAGGGGATTAGCAGATATGCCTCACGGCACCAGGGAACCCATTTCAATTCCAGCCTCAGGTGCTGGGTGGAGTATTTTCCCCATGTTTGCGTGGGTTTCCGCTGGGTGCTCCAGTCCAGTCCCACAGTCCAAAGATGTGCGTGTTAGCTTGATTGGCCATGCTAAATTGCTCAATAATGTCTGGGGGATTAGGAAGTAAATAGTTGGGGTTACGGGGATAGGAGCTGCATGAGATTGCTGTGGGTGCAGATTCCATGGGTCGAATGGCCTCCTGCACCGTAGGGATCCTATGAAACTCAGAAATCCTTAAAAGTAGACTCTCTGTTTTCCCTTACAAGAATGTGCACTGCTTTCCCTTAGAGGCAAAATTGTTGAAATGAGGCCTGGAACTTTGTCCGTTGACCAACAGGCAAAGCTTAGGGACCCCTGAGTGATTGCCGGGTTTTGTTCGAACTTCCAGCAGCTCAAATTAAGCAGTTTGTCCAAACAGAACTCTGAACATTTTCGGGCTGCTTTGGTCAATTTATTCATTAAGGGAATTGGCTTGCGATAAATAGGAATTGAAAGGGAAACATTTTCTGATAGGTCCGGTGACACATCCACTCCTATTGGTCAATCAACAGTTGCATCTGTTTATACTACAGACCCATCCGGCTGTGATTTAATTAACTGTGTCAATGACAACATTGAGGTGGTCTAAATCTACTATCTTAGAGTGGTATGATACTCAATGGTTAGCACTGATGCTTCACAAGGACCCAGGTTCACTTCCCAGCTTGGGTCACTGTCTGTGTGGAGCTTGCACATTCTCCCCATGTCTGCATGGGTTTCTTGCAGGTGCTCAGGTTTCCTCCCACACTCCAAGGATGTGTGGGTTAGGTTGATTGGCCCTGCTAAATTGCCCCTTAGTGTTCCAGATGTGTGGAATAGTGGATTAAATATGTGGAGTTACGGGGAAAGGGCCTGGGTGGGATTATTGTTGGTGCAGATTCAATGGGCTGAATGGTGTCTGTCTGTATTGTAGGGTTTCTATGATTCTAACATAGCTCCCGGCTTCCTGATACTTCTTCAGTAACTGGTGCAGTAAATTTTCAGATTGTTTCAAAACTGAGATTTGCAGCAAAATAAAGTTTTTTTTTTGGTTATCTTTGTTCATTTCTAACCTCAATTATTTCTAAACTAAGGGCAATTAGAGGAACACCACTTGAGACATGTCATATTATTTTGGTGATATGTCCCACAATGTTCATAGGAATGAAAAGCTTGACTCATGAGGAGTGTTTGAGGACTCTGGGTCTGTACTCGATGGAGGATGAGGGGAATCTCACTGAAACTTACAGAATACTGAAAGGCCTGGATAGAGTGGACGTGGAGAAGATGTTTCCATTAGTCGGACAGACTAGGATCCGAGGGCACAGTTTCAGAGTAAAGGGACGACTCTTTAGAACCAAGATGAGGAGGAATTTCTTCAGCCAGAAGGCGGTGAATTGATGGCATTCATTGCCACTGAGGCTGTGGAGGCCAGGTCATTGAGTGCATTTAAGACAGAGATGGATAGGTTCTTGATTGGTAAAGGGATCAAAGGTTACGGGGAAAAGGTGGGAGATTGGGGTTGAGAAACTTATTGAATGGCAGAAGAGACTCAATGGGCCAAATGGCTTAATTCTGCTCCTACATCTTATGGTCTTATGATTACTGGTGATAGATTTCTTGAGACGAAATGTGTCACCTAAGCCTGTGTTGGCAGGTGGTGGGAATGGAGGTGGAGAGGATTTTACATCAGCTACCAATTAATGGGCTGTTATTGGGGCCACTGCCAAATGAAGGATTGCGGCCTGTCTCTCCAGGCTGCTTTCTCATTCGAGTGCCAATGGCCTGGCAACTCAGCAGCGCCCCCAACAGAGCTGACCACTGTTAAAACTGCAGAAATAAGAAAGAGTTGCCTCCATGTTGAGACATCCTCAAAGGGCAGGCAAGAGACTTTATTTATTATGTCAGAATCAGAAACTTTATCATAGAAGCCTTGCCATCTCCTGTCCTATCTCCAAAGGCCTCATAAAAATTTCAACCAGGCTGTGCTCCACAGTTCCAGCTGCGCCCATTGGCTTAAAAATTGGATGGGGTCCAAACAGTCTGATCCTATTTGCTTATTACTGAGTCGCGGGAGCCCCAGAGGCAGCTGGTCTATCCATGGCAACAAGGTCAGCTGATTCAGACTATGGTATCTCTGAGAAGTTGACAGGGTGGTGGTAGTGGGAGTGTGGGAGGGAGGCATGGGTAGTCAATCCTACTCTTCCCAGCTCCATCGTAAGGTAAGTAAAGCAGTTCAAATTCAGCCTAAGGGACTGCTAGTTTGGCTGTAACTTTCCTGAAGAAATTGACTGCACTGAGGTCCCACACAATCAAGTTTTACAATGTAGGCCTCAAACAGGTTATAGATATCCTGTTTTCCAATAAAGGGCCTAACATCTGTTTCACATCTTGGATGCTTATTGAGAAGGCTTTACAAATATGTGTGACAATACTGTGCCTTTAAGAAATGTATTTGTGTCATGTTTCTTGTGCAGGATTTTTTGAGCAGTCAGTTCTATTTATTGATGCTGCTTTGTCTATAATCTGCAGCCCCTGTTGATGCTGCAGAAGCATAATTGCTCCTAGTTGCTGGAATGTTTGTTTTAATCTGGACTAATGCCGTTCTGTTATTTTAGAGTTTTCCCCTGGGTTTTCAGAGCATGGGCTTGATTAGGTTGATTGGAGGGAAATATCATATGATCGGGCAGGACCAGGCTTACACAGAGAAATCAAGCCAGTTGCTGCTTAGGATCTTTTGAGAGAGGTAACGTTCTCTGTGTCTCTTTCTCTCTCTGAATTTGGAGACTTGGATCTTTCTCTGGGGGCTGCTGTATGGGAGTCGGAAGACAGATGCCTTTCTGTGTCTGTCCGGAGGGATTAAAAGGCTGGAAATGTAGTAACCATGTGAGCATGTCTTTTCTTTTCTGATGACTGATTCTGAAGGAGGATGTGGTGAAATAGCTTCCATTAGAACTATTGAGATAGCTAGCTGTTAAAAATGATGCCTTTGTCATATTTAAATATTTCAACTGGTAAATGTTATGCTAATTATTTTTGTTATCTTTTTATTTCAAAAATATACTTTATTCATAAAAATCTCAGTTAAACCATTGCAAACCTACATGTCTATAAATTGCAAACAGTGCAGTATAAAAACATTTTTACAGTCCTATACAAATTACAGTCATTGCATTTCAAAACTTAAAACTATGTCCATGCCTCAAAATTTACCGTGTGCCGTTATTTGTCAGATTGGCACACAGTTATTTTTGTTACAATTTAACTGTATTACTAAATAAAGTTTGTTTTAATAAAAGCTTCTAATTGGGTCATTGAAATCATACCTGGAGTGAACACACCTTATTCTCACCCTAATGCCAAAATCAAAAAAAATTGGGGTCTAGGCTAACTTCACAGTATACCTTGGAGTTTCTTATCTGGTCTTTAACAAATTGTTAGGCCTGCCTCCGGCATGGAGCATGCGCAAGTTGCCGACCACATTAACCCGTAGCTGCTCATTTCATTCCTTTCAGACAGGGACAGTGCGTTCCAGTTTGAGGCCAATGAATTCTCAATATGAATTGAGGAGCAGCAAAGCAAAGGTGAGGTGTGTCTTCTCAGAAAAACAGAAAACAAGTCACTCCTCTGTGTTGCCACGTGTGTGCGTTCATGTGTGTGTATGTATATGTATGTGTGTGTGTGCGTGTGTGTGCGTGTGTGTGCGTGTGTGTGTGTGTGCGTATTTTAATTCATTCGTGGGACATGAGCATCGCTGGCTGGCCAGATTGCTGTGGCTTGGAGTCACATGTAGGCCAGACCGGGTAAGGACAGCTGATTTCCTTCCCTAAAGGACATTAGTGAACCTGATGGGGTTTTCCAGCAATCGACGAAATTTGCTGATGACATGAAGATGAGTGGAAAAGCAAATTGTGTGGAGGGTGTGGAAAGTCTGCAGAGGGATCTGGGTAGGCTGAGCGAGTGGGCGAGGACCTGGCAGATGGAGTACAATGTTAGCAAGTGTGAGGTTATCCACTTTGGCAGAAATAATAGTAGGAGGGATTACTATTTAAAGGGCAAAAAGCTGCAGCATGCTACAGTGCAGAGGGACCTGGGGGTCCTTGTGCATGAGTCACAAAAACCCAGTCTGCAGGTGCGGCAGGTGATCAAGGAGGCGAATGGGATGCTGGCCTTTATAACGAGGGGGGTAGAATATAAAAGCAGAGAGGGCTTGCTGCAACTGTACAGGGCACTGGTGAGGCCGCAGCTGGAGTACTGTGTGCAGTTTTGGTCACCGCACTCGCAGAAGGATATTTTGGCCTTGGAGGGAGTGCAGAGGAGGTTCACTAGGCTGATACCGGAGATAAGGGGATTGGCCTATGAAGAGAGACTAAATAGACTGGGTCTGTACTTGCTGGAGTTTAGAAGGCTGAGGGGGGATCTTATAGAGACGTATAAGATAATGAAGGAGATGGATAGGGTAGAGGTAGAGAGATTCTTCCAGCTTAGAAAGGATAGCAGGACTAGAGGGCACAGCCTCAATATAAGGGGGGGGGGCGGTTTAGAACGGAGTTGAGGAGGAACTTCTTCACTCAAAGGGTGGTGAATCTCTGGAATTCTCTGCCTGTTAAAGTGGTGGAGGCTGCCTCGCTAAATATATTTAAGACACGGGTAGATAGGTTTTTGGTAGACAAGGGAATTAAGGGTTATGGGGAGAGGGCGGGAATGTGGAACTGATCCACTTCAGATCAGCCATGATCTTATTGAATGGCGGGGCAGGCTCGAAGGGCTAGATGGCCTACTCCTGCTCCTATTTCTTATGTTTATGTTCTTATGACAATGGTTTCATGGTCATCAGTAGATTCTTAACGTTTTTAATATTGAATTCAAATTCCATCTTCTACTGTGGCAGGATTCGAACCCAGTCCCCAGAACATTAGCTGAGTTTCTGGATTAATAGGCCAGCGATATGAAGGAAAAAAATTTGCTGCGTGTATGACACTAGTATTCTGACACAAAAGGACTGGCAATGTTTTAATTGTGAATGTTCATTTTTGACCAAACTCCGGATAGTTGCCAGGCAACTATTTTCTAAAGGCGCTGACAAGTTACACTCGAAATTCAACATCTGAAGACAGGAGTGTCACTTATAGCGTGAGCTGACAATGTGAAGTGCTGCCAAGTTTAGGATTGTGAAACAAACAAATAAAAGTGACTTTCAGGAAATGTAATGTGAGCCAACACACCACAAGATTTTGCATTAAAGTTTTTGAGATGTAATTTAACAGAGACTGTCACAAATGCACCCACCGGGGGGGCAGTGGGGGAGGCCACAGTGCCGGAATACAGATCTCAAAACTGCTGGAAAAAAGCACAATTTTTAAAAAAAATGTAATCTCCAAGGAGTAGATCCTGCTGATTTCGTGGGAAACCTTCCCCAAGTTGAATAAACTATAGAGTAGTGGAGTCAGCGAGAGGGAGTAGAATGAACAATTTCTCAATGAGACAGGATATACAACAGCATTAAAACATAACTGGAAAGACAGCCAGAGACAAAAATAAGATTAGAGGAAGTGGCTGACATTTATATACACACAGATGTAGAGACAGATGTAGAATCATAGAATCGCTACAGTGCAGAAGGACACCATTTGACCCATCAATTCTGCACCAACTCTCCACTAGAGCATCCCACCCAGGCCCTATCCCCATAACCTCACAAATTTAGCTCAATAATCCCCCTCACATCTTTGGATGTGCAGGGGGAATTTAGCATGGCCAATCCATTTAACCTGCACATCCGGTAACCGGAGCACCTGGAGGAAATCCACACAGACACAGGGAGAACATGCAAACACTGCCACAGTGACCCATGGCTGGAATTGGACCCAGGTCCCTGGCGTTGTGAGGCAGCAGAGCTGACCTCTGTGCCACCCGTACAGATAGACAGTCACATACAGTGAAATAAAATGCACAAATAATAATGGCTTGATTTGATCTATTATTGTCACATGTATTAGCGTACAGTGAAAGGTATTGTTTCATGCGCACTGTACAGAGAAAGCACACCAATCTGTGCCGACACAGATGCCTCTCTATTCTAATATTTTCTTACCTCTATGTGGTCTATCTTTCTATTCGCTGCCTATTCATGTATCTATCCAGACACCTCTTGAATGTTGTTCTAGAATCTGCTTCCAGCACCTCCTCCAGCAGCTCATTTCAGGCATTACTCTGTGTGAAAAACTTGCCCCTTGTGTCACTTTTAAACTTTCCCCCTCTCACTTTCAACCTAAGCCCCCAAGTAATTAACTCTTTGACCCTGGAAAAATGACTCTGACTCCCCACTCTATCCAAGCCTGTCATAATCCTGTAAACCTCGATCAGGCACCCCCTTATTCTCTGATGCTCCAATGAAAACAATCCAAGTTTATCCAACCTTCCTTCATAGCCCATATCCTTCAAACTAGGAAATTGTGGGTCGATGGGCCTGTTCTTGTGCTTTACTGCTCTTTGTTCTATATTAGTGTGCTTCTGGGGTTTCGTATTAAGTTCAATTTTACCATTCTATTTTTCACCTGTTTTCTCAGGAGACCAAGGAAATTTGGCAGTCTGCTATGACCCTCTCAAACGTTTACAGATGCACCATAGATCCTTTTTGATTGTATCACAGCTTGGTATGGCTCCTGTTCTGTCCAAGATGACAAAAAATTACAAAGGGTCATTAATGAAGCCAAATTCATCACACAATCCAGCATCCAATCTATGGACTCTGCCTACACTTCCTGCTGCCTTGGAAAAGCAGCCAGCGTAATCAAGGATCCCATGCGCCCAGAAATACCCTTTTCCACCTCCTTCCATTGGGAAAAAAATCTCTTCTGCCCCCTTTCCAATGCATCAATATCCTTCTGGTAGTGTGGCGACCAGAATTGTACGCAATGCTCCAAATGCGGTCTAATCAAAGTCTTATACAGCTGCAACATGATTTTTCAATTCCTGTACCCAATGCCCTGACCAATGAAGGCCAGCTTGCCACATGCCTTCTTGACCACCTTGTCCAGCTGAGTTGCCACATTCAGGGAACTATGGATCTGTACCTCTATATCCCTCTGTATGTTAATATTTCAAAGGGCTCTACTATTTACTGTTTACTTTCTTTCTGAGTAGACTTTCCAAATTGTATCATCTCACATTCGTCCAGGTTAAATTCCATCTGCCATCTCTCGGCCCAGATCTCCAGCCAATTTATATCCTATTGAACGCTCTGACAATCCTCCTGACTATCTACTACTCCCCCAATTTACTAATTAGACATAGAACATAGAACATTACAGTGCAGAACAGGCCCTTCGGCCCACGATGTTGCGCCGACCAGTTAAAAAAAAACAACAACAATGACCCTCTAACCTAAACCAATCCCTTTTCGTCCATAAACCTGTCCACAGAACTCTTAAACGCCCCCAAACTAGGCGCATTTACAACTGCAGCAGGCAGGGCATTCCAATCCCTCACCACCCTCTGGGTAAAGAACCTACCCCTGACATCTGTCCTATAACTACCCCCCCTTAGCTTAAAGCCATGCCCCCTCGTGCTAGATTTTTCCATCAGAGGAAAAAGGCTATCACTATCCACCCTATCTAAACCTCTAATCATCTTATATGTTTCAATAAGATAGACCATCCACATTTTCCTCCAAATCATTTATACATGTACATATTATATTACAAACAACAGAGGCCTCAGCATTGATCCTTGTGGAATACTGCTTGTCACAGACCCCAGTTAGAAAAGTACTGTTCCACTGCTACTCTCTCCTTCCAAGCCCAAGCCATTTCTGTATCCCTCTTACCAGCTGACCTCAAATCCCAAATGACTTTGCCTTCTGTTTCAGCCCGCCATGAGAAACCTGACTAAAGTCCACTGCCCTGCCATGGTTAATTCTTCTTGTCACTTCCTCAAAGAATTCAATCGAGTTTGTGAGACCTGACCCCCCTTTCACAAAACCATGTTGCCTATCACTAATAAGCCTGTTCTCTTCCAGATATGAGTACATCCTGTCCCTAAGAATCTTCTCCAATAATTTCCTCTGAGATATATAGGGAAAGATGTAGGTAAAGAAAGGTAGAGAGAATTGGCATCTGAGAAGGATTCCCATTCCATATCAATACCTGTATTTTAAAGGAGAAATGCGTGTGAGCTGATCTATATAATCAGCCATTTGTGTGATATCTTTGAGGTGTGGTGGAGGTTGGATATCTTGGTTGGCTAGTTGGTTAGAATACGGCACAAAATGATGCCAGCGGTGTGAGTTTGATCCTTGTATTGGTTATGGTAGTTAATGGAGGCCTGCCTCCTCACTTTGTCCTACACTCAGGAATCAAACCCCTGCCGCTGGAGTCATTCTATGATAGTTATATGTGCCCCCTTGACTATATAGGATCAATCTGTCTCTCTCCCTCTCCAATGGCAATGAATCCTATGATCCATTTGTGGATTCTGGCTAAATTACAGAAGATGCAGCATAAACAAGGGTTGGACATGAGCCGGATGAAAAGTGGCAGAGCTCTCTCTGTCCAACCCCAAAAACACCAAATCAATGCAGCACAAAATAATTAATTTTGGGTTGCTTTTGCAAAGAACAGGTACAAACACGATGGGCTGAACGGCTTCACTCTATGGTTCAGCAGACACAGACATAGCAATCTGAATTTCTCCTTTACCAGTTAGATAGTGCCAGGATTGTGCTGTTGGAACATGAACTGTGAACAAGTTCCAACAAATGGATTGCGCGACATGGGTAGTGAAGGTCACCACAGCCCTGAACTTTTATGCCACGGGCTTGTTCCAAATTATCACAGGGACGTCAGCAAAATCAGCTTAGTTGTGATGCACAAATGGGTAATTTTCCTACTTGAAACCTGGCAGAAAAATGAGAGGGATCTGGAATTCTTTCAAATCACAGGATTCCCCAGTGGGTGCAGACCCCATTAACGGTAACCATACGGCCATCCAAACCTCGATACGATTTCATGAACCCCAAGATTCCTCACGGATTCTGCAACAAATTACACAAGACCCTGGCAGTGAATAGATAGCAATCCGACATAAGGCTCTTTAACGGAGATGTCAGAATGGCCTCTAGCAAACCACGATTATCCTCTTCTGAGGAAAGGTCATTAACCTGAAACGTGAACTCGGCTTCTCTCCATGAATGCTGCCGCCCTGCTGAGTTTCTCCAGCATTTTCTGTTCTTATTCTAGATTCCCAGCAACCTCAGTATTTTGGTTGTATATCACCCTCTTCACCTTTGATATATAACATCAATGAGACAAATACAAAAAGCAACTGAACAAAGGTTATAAGTGGTTAATTATTCCTTATTAGCAGACTGGGATATATACCAAAGATTCAATTGTTGGTGGACGGTATAGTCAAGGCCAGAAAACATGCAACTGGGGAGGCGATGGCCTTGTGGTATTAAAGTTTATTTATTAGACGCAAGTAAGGCTTACATTAACACTGCAATGAAGTTACTGTGAAACTCCCCTAGTCACCACAGTCCGGCACTTGTTTGGGTCAATGCGCCCTAACCAGCACGTCTTTCATTATTCGGGAGGAAACCGGAGCATCCGGAGGAAACCCACGCAGACATGGGGATAATGTGCAGACTCCGTACAGACAGCGACCCAAGCTGGGAATCAAACCCAGGTCTCTGATGCTGAAAAGCAGCAGTGCTAACCACTGTGCTACCATGCCACCCCTATTATCGCTAGACTATTAATCCAGGGACTCAGCTAATGTTTTGGGCATCCAGGTTCGAATCCCACCTTGGCAGATGGTGGAATTTGAATTCAATAAAAAAAATCTGGAATTAAGAATCTGCTGATGACCGTGAAACCACTGTCGATTGTCGGAAAAACCCATTTGTTTCGCTAACGTCCTTCAGGCAAGGAAATCTGCCATCCTTACCTGGTCTGGCCTACGCGTGACTCCAGAACTACAGCAATGTGGTTGAATCTCAACTGCCCTCGGGCAACTAAGGGATTGACAATAAATGCTGGCCAGCCAGCGACGCCCATGTCCCACGAATTAATAAACAAATAACCTAAAACATTCAAAGTTCAGTACGAGAACATCCTTGAATTGTCATGTTATCAAGAAGGTATTTGGAATAATGATATTTGGGCAATAAAGGAATAAGCTGACAAACATAGACTGGTGATTTTTTTATAACTTCCAAAATTGCTTGCACTTTTTTCACCCACATGTTTTTGATTACAGCGAAACAATAAAATGCTGAAACAAACACCCAGCTCTCAAAACAGGCTGAAGATTTGCCGGTTGACTTTTGTAACATGCAGCTGCAACAATGATAATTCACTCTCGGATGGAGCCCATTTCCAAAATCGAGAGCTGATCTTCAAGGTCATTGTCAATAATTCTGACTGAAATTCGAAACGAATTTGGCTGGACCCATGTTAGCGGTCAATTTTAGAAGTATCTTCGAGTGAAGGTATTCCATTATGTCAATGACATTTTTTTCTCTTTCTTGGCTCCATTTGGGATTTTCTCGCTTTCTCATCCCCTTCCTGCTCTCCAACCATGGTAACTTTCTCACCCAATCCATCACGTTCAGAGTCCAAAAAATGGTTCCCTGCTGGGGTTAGAGTGCCAGATCAGAAACACCAAGATATGTTATGAAGCCAGACTAGACCCAGAATTTTTTCTATTTTGGCATAAACATAAGGAAAAGAGACTTTACTCTAGGAGTAATTCCTTTGACAAACTGAGGATCTTTTTAACAAAACATGCTTTACTCATAACACAGTTTAAGTACAACACTAACAAAATAAAACAGTTTAACTCTTAATCATTGAACAATCTTTAAACATGAAAAGAAACAACTTTTAACTTCTAACTTCTATTCAGTTTCAATTAAGCAATATTTCTCTTATAGACTTAAACCCCACTTTAAAAATAGTTAGCAAAGACAGGCATGCTTGCGTTAACCTTTGTTAACCGTTTTGAGGCTTCCAGAGAGATTTGGGGGAAAGAAGGGTGAGAAGACCTGTTTGTAGGGTTCAATCTTTAAACAGCTCTCTCCCCCACCACTGAACTCAGGAAGTTGTTTATCTCAGCTACAAATCTAACTGCTCCTATTTCTAGTATCACATGACTAGATGACCCTGTATACCTAACTCACCTTCCGGTATTTTAATATAGAAAACAACCCAAGGGTCTTCTAAACTAAACAAAACCTCATTAAGCCCTCAGTTAAAGAAACAATTACATGGTGAAAATGAGTAATTAGCCTGCTTTCCAACATCTGCTGTCTTCTCTCCAGATAAACAGACTGTAAGAAAACTGTGAACCTTACAGCAGTCCTTTTCAAACATAAAATATATTAATAGCATGGTATCATCACACTGGCAAGAATTTCATATAGGTTCATCTGCTGGAGCTAGCCACAGTGGGAGGCCAACATAAAACTGATCTGCATCCCGCTGGTGGGATTCAGATGACGGCCTGACCAGAATCCTCCCCCAATTCTGACAGTAATCTCTCCCTAAATATCAGTAAAATGAATGAGATAGTCATTGACTTCAGGAAGCAAAGCGGATGACACGCCCCTGTCTACATCAATGGGGATGAAGTGGAAATGGTCGAGAGCTTCAAGTTCCTGAGTCTCCCGATCACCAACAACCTGTTCTGGTTCCTCAACACCAACGCTATGATTACAAAAGCCCAGAGTTACAGAGGCGAAGGATTCAAGGTTTCCTTGCAGGAAACTCTATATTTAATCGACAATGAGACTGAATAACATCTAATTTACCTAGTATCAAGTCTGCAGAGACACTATAGTTAAGAAAGCCCCCCAACACCTCTACTTTCTCAGGAAGTTAAGAAAATTTGGCATGTCTGCGATGACACTCACCAACTTCTATAGATGCACCCTAGGCAGTAGTAAATCAAATCAAATTCTCCCTGTGCAAGTGGGAAAACATGCTGGTCCAGAGCATATCTGGAACAACGTGACAAGCAGAAGTCAGGATTTACCTGAACAATGTCCGAGGCTGCCTACAGTTTTCACGATGGAGGCTACCAGCAGCCCTGGACTCTGGAACAGCCCAGCTGGGGTGGGGAGATCATCTATAGGTGGGTCTTCCAGATTCAATGTCATGAGGAGGACCATCTTCCAGCCTCAGAATATTCCTGCAAGTCCATCTTCTTTCTCCAACAGTGGGTCGCTGAAGTTGGGCACCTTTTCAATATGGCATCTGGGTGTGATGGTGGGGTTCCTGCTATCATGCCTGACCTGCCATGGAATATAACACAGAATCCCCGCGACCATAATTAAGATCGGGACCAGAAGATTGGCCCCAAAGATTGGTCGGTGCAAACTTGGAGGGCCGAAGGGCCTGTTCCTGAGCTGTAATTTTCTTTGCTCTTTGTTCTTTATGTGGACGAGCTTCCTGCTAGCCTCCACAGTAGGAGGCACCACCACTGGAGTTTTACTGCCCAACCTGCCACAGGACGGGCGAGGCGCAGGCAATGGGAAGGTCCATTGATCTCAGGTGGGATTTCACAGTTTCGGGATGAGCGAGGCCATAAAATCCTGTCCTATACATCCCCACCTTACCCAAATGGGAGAATTCCACTTTGAACAATCACTATTTATTGTAGAACATAAATACATTCAGATATACAAGACAATGGCTTCTTCAGTCTAAGCCATGAACTATTTACATTGAGACTTCTACCAGACCATTGTTTATTTTATTACTGTTACAACTAGGCTTATATTAACACTGCAATGAATTTACTGTGAAAATCCCCTAGTCGCTACCCTCCAGTGCCTGACCGGGTACTCTGGGGGAGAATTTAGAGTGGCCAGTGCACTTGACCAATACATTTTTCAGACTGTGGGAGGAAACCAGAGCACCCAGAGGAAACCCACGCCAAGACGGGGAGAATGTGCAGACCCCACACAGACAGTGACCCAAGCTGGGAATCAGATCCAGGTCCCTGGCACTGTGAGGCAGCAATGCCAATCACTGTGCCACCATGACTTACTTTACAGCATTGTTGGTGTGGTTTTTCCAGCCCACAAATACTCTAACACTCTGATTCCCACCTTGCCACAATACTAAACCAGGTTTCATGAATGTCACAAATGATATTCTTTGTAACTGTGCTAACTCTGTCTTTTATCCTTCTCAACCTCCATGCAGCCTCTTATGTTATCAAATAATTATCCTCCTCCATCACCTCCCCTCCATTATCCACTACAGTTGTTCAATTGTAGAGAGAGAATCTCCAGAAATGGTTTTGCTTCTCATTGCTGAACATCCACCATGGGCAGAACACTTTAATCTCATTTTTTTTATTCATTCACTGGTTGTGGGTGTTGCTGATTGGGCCAACACTTATTGTCTATTCCTAATTGCCCTTGATCTGAGCAGATTACTGGGCCATTTCAGACAGCATTTAAGAGTCAACCACATTGCTGTAGATCTGGAGACACATTTAGACCATACTGGGTAAGGACGGCAGATTTCCTTCCTTGTACCCTACCCCCGCTGCAGAGAGGATGAAGAATTTAGTGCTCAGCCAAAACTCCGTTCACTGCAGAGGCACCAGAGAATCCCAGTTGTGCAGGAGGTTAGAGGTTTCCAGCACATACCTCTGGATATTCTCAAAGATTTCTCATTGACTTCTTCCTTATTTACATTTTTGGTGACATTATCAAAGGATGACATGTCGTTCCACCTCTCCAACTCCTCTCTTGACTCCTGAAAATTATTGGGCTGTTATGTCACTTCCATGAGGTTTTATTGCCTCCAGCAGTGAACTGGTCAATGCTTTCTTTATGTATCAGATTAAAAGTAAAATAAAAGTTTCTTTATTAGTCACAAGTAAGGCTTACATTAACACTGCAATGAAATCACTGTGAAATTTCCTTAGCTGCCAGTTTGGGTCAATGCACCTAACCAACACATCTTTCAGACCGTGGGACAAACCTGGAGGAAACCCACACAGACACAAGGAGAATGTGCAGACTCTGCACAGACATTGACCCAAGCTGGGAATTGAACCCAGGTCCCTGGCCCTTGAGGCAGCAGTGCTAACCACTGTGCCACTGCGCCACCCCAGAAAACTAATGAAGTGAACAAGTGTACTGTAGTAAGTGCAGCAAGAAGTTTTATTTTGCTTCACAAGTCGTGCAACAGAAGTAAAAATTCAGTTTATGGTTTACTGCTGAAAGTTAGCAACGTGATTCCAAACAATCATTAAATGTAGTCATGAAGATGGATTTATTTAATACCAAAAAGAGGTACTATTCAACATTAACTAATGACTCAGCGCTTATTGCATTGTTGGTCAAAGTGGGGAAATATGAAACAAAACGCAATTATTGTTTCTTACTCAGTGATGGATTTACTAAAATCAGATTAAGAACAGAAGAAAATATGCAATAAAAGGTCAGCTTCGATATGATTCAAGTTGACTGAACAAAATCTGACCAAAAGGGAATCTGGAGAGATTTTGATTCTGTTCTTAGCATGCTGGCTTCTGAATCAAAAATTTGAGTATTCAAGCCTCCCTCCAAGAGTTGGGTGCATAATCTTGAACAATACATTTGGCAGCGCTGAGAGAGAGTGCTCCATGTGAGACACTGAGAGAGAGTCCTCCACGTGAGACACTGAGAGAGAGTGTTCCATGTGAGACACTGAGAGAGAGTGCTCCATGTGAGACACTGAGAGAGAATCCTCCATGTGAGACACTGAGAGAGAGTGTTCCATGTGAGACAGTAAGAGAGAGTCCTCCATGTGAGACACTGAGAGAGAGTCCTCCATGTGAGACACTGAGAGAGAGTCCTCCATGTGAGACACTGAGAGAGAGTCCTCCATGTGAGACACTGAGAGAGAGTGCTCCATGTGAGACACTGAGAGAGAGTGTTCCATGTGAGACACTGAGAGAGAGTGCTCCATGTGAGACACTGAGAGAGAGTGTTCCATGTGAGACACTGAGAGAGAGTCCTCCATGTGAGACACTGAGAGAGAGTCCTCCATGTGAGACACTGAGAGAGAGTCCTCCATGTGAGACACTGAGAGAGAGTGTTCCATGTGAGACACTGAGAGAGAGTGCTCCATGTGAGACACTGAGAGAGAATCCTCCATGTGAGACACTGAGAGAGAGTCCTCCATGTGAGACACTGAGAGAGAGTCCTCCATGTGAGATACTGAGAGAGAGTGCTCCATGTGAGACACTGAGAGAGAGTGCTCCATGTGAGACACTGAGAGAGAGTGCTCCATGTGAGACACTGAGAGAGAGTCCTCCATGTGAGACACTGAGAGAGAGTGCTCCATGTGAGACACTGAGAGAGAGTGCTCCATGTGAGACACTGAGAGAGAATCCTCCATGTGAGACACTGAGAGAGAGTGCTCCATGTGAGACACTGAGAGAGAGTGTTCCATGTGAGACACTGAGAGTGGGTCCTCCACGTGAGACACTGAGAGAGAGTGCTCCATGTGAGACACTGAGAGAGAGTGTTCCATGTGAGACACTGAAAGAGGGTGCTCCATGTGAGACATTGAGAGAGAGTGCTCCATGTGAGACACTGAGAGAGAGTGTTCCATGTGAGACACTGAGAGTGGGTCCTCCACGTGAGACACTGAGAGAGAGTGCTCCATGTGAGACACTGAGAGAGAGTGTTCCATGTGAGACACTGAGAGAGAGTGTTCCATGTGAGACACTGAGAGAGGGTGCTCCATGTGAGACACTGAGAGAGAGTGCTCCATGTGAGACACTGAGAGAGAGTGCTCCATGTGAGACACTGAGAGAGAGTCCTCCATGTGAGACACTGAGAGAGAGTCCTCCACGTGAGACACTGAGAGAGAGTCCTCCATGTGAGACACTGAGAGAGAGTGCTCCATGTGAGACACTGAGAGAGAGTGCTCCATGTGAGACACTGAGAGAGAGTGTTCCATATGAGACACTGAGAGAGAGTCCTCCACGTGAGACACTGAGAGAGAGTGTTCCATGTGAGACACTGAGAGAGAGTGCTCCATGTGAGACACTGAGAGAGAATCCTCCATGTGAGACACTGAGAGAGAGTCCTCCATGTGAGACACTGAGAGAGAGTGCTCCATGTGAGACACTGAGAGAGAATCCTCCATGTGAGACACTGAGAGAGAGTCCTCCATGTGAGACACTGAGAGAGAGTGCTCCATGTGAGACACTGAGAGAGAGTGCTCCATGTGAGACACTGAGAGAGAGTGTTCCATGTGAGACACTGAGAGAGAGTGCTCCATGTGAGACACTGAGAGAGAGTGCTCCATGTGAGACACTGAGAGAGAATCCTCCATGTGAGACACTGAGAGAGAGTCCTCCATGTGAGACACTGAGAGAGAGTGCTCCATGTGAGACACTGAGAGAGAGTGCTCCATGTGAGACACTGAGAGAGAGTGTTCCATGTGAGACAGTAAGAGAGAGTCCTCCATGTGAGACACTGAGAGAGAGTCCTCCATGTGAGACACTGAGAGAGAGTCCTCCATGTGAGACACTGAGAGAGAGTGTTCCATGTGAGACAGTAAGATAGAGTCCTCCATGTGAGACACTGAGAGAGAGTCCTCCATGTGAGACACTGAGAGAGAGTGTTCCATGTGAGACAGTAAGATAGAGTCCTCCATGTGAGACACTGAGAGAGAGTCCTCCATGTGAGACAGTAAGAGAGAGTCCTCCATGTGAGACACTGAGAGAGAGTCCTCCATGTGAGACACTGAGAGAGAGTCCTCCATGTGAGACACTGAGAGAGAGTCCTCCATGTGAGACACTGAGAGAGAGTCCTCCATGTGAGACACTGAGAGAGAGTGTTCCATGTGAGACAGTAAGAGAGAGTCCTCCATGTGAGACACTGAGAGAGAGTCCTCCATGTGAGACACTGAGAGAGAGTCCTCCATGTGAGACACTGAGAGAGAGTCCTCCATGTGAGACACTGAGAGAGAGTCCTCCATGTGAGACAGTAAGAGAGAGTCCTCCATGTGAGACACTGAGAGAGAGTGCTCCATGTGAGACACTGAGAGAGAGTCCTCCATGTGAGACACTGAGAGAGAGTGTTCCATGTGAGACACTGAGAGAGAGTCCTCCATGTGAGACACTGAGAGAGAGTCCGCCATGTGAGACACTGAGAGAGAGTCCTCCATGTGAGACACTGAGAGAGAATCCTCCATGTGAGACACTGAGAGAGAGTGCTCCATGTGAGACACTGAGAGAGAGTCCTCCATGTGAGACACTGAGAGAGAGTCCTCCATGTGAGACACTGAGAGAGAGTCCTCCATGTGAGACACTGAGAGAGAGTGTTCCATGTGAGACACTGAGAGAGAGTCCTCCATGTGAGACACTGAGAGAGAGTCCTCCATGTGAGACACTGAGAGAGAGTCCTCCATGTGAGACACTGAGAGAGAATCCTCCATGTGAGACACTGAGAGAGAGTCCTCCATGTGAGACACTGAGAGAGAGTCCTCCATGTGAGACACTGAGAGAGAGTGCTCCATGTGAGACACTGAGAGAGAGTCCTCCATGTGAGACACTGAGAGAGAGTCCTCCATGTGAGACACTGAGAGAGAGTGCTCCATGTGAGACACTGAGAGAGAGTGTTCCATGTGAGACACTGAGAGAGAGTCCTCCATGTGAGTCACTGAGAGAGAGTGTTCCATGTGAGACACTGAGAGAGAGTCCTCCATGTGAGTCACTGAGAGAGAGTGCTCCATGTGAGACACTGAGAGAGAGTGTTCCATGTGAGACACTGAGAGAGAGTCCTCCATGTGAGTCACTGAGAGAGAGTGCTCCATGTGAGACACTGAGAGAGAGTCCTCCATGTGAGTCACTGAGAGAGAGTGCTCCATGTGAGACACTGAGAGAGAGTCCTCCATGTGAGACACTGAGAGAGAGTCCTCCATGTGAGACACTGAGAGAGAGTGTTCCATGTGAGACACTGAGAGAGAGTCCTCCATGTGAGTCACTGAGAGAGAGTGTTCCATGTGAGACACTGAGAGAGAGTCCTCCATGTGAGTCACTGAGAGAGAGTGCTCCATGTGAGACACTGAGAGAGAGTCCTCCATGTGAGACACTGAGAGAGAGTCCTCCATGTGAGACACTGAGAGAGAGTGCTCCATGTGAGACACTGAGAGAGAGTGTTCCATGTGAGACACTGAGAGAGAGTCCTCCATGTGAGACACTGAGAGAGAGTGTTCCATGTGAGACACTGAGAGAGAGTGTTCCATGTGAGACACTGAGAGAGAGTCCTCCATGTGAGACACTGAGAGAGAGTGTTCCATGTGAGACACTGAGAGAGAGTCCTCCATGTGAGTCACTGAGAGAGAGTGTTCCATGTGAGACACTGAGAGAGAGTCCTCCATGTGAGTCACTGAGAGAGAGTGCTCCATGTGAGACACTGAGAGAGAGTCCTCCATGTGAGACACTGAGAGAGAGTCCTCCATGTGAGACACTGAGAGAGAGTGCTCCATGTGAGACACTGAGAGAGAGTGTTCCATGTGAGACACTGAGAGAGAGTCCTCCATGTGAGACACTGAGAGAGAGTGTTCCATGTGAGACACTGAGAGAGAGTCCTCCATGTGAGACACTGAGAGAGAGTCCTCCATGTGAGACACTGAGAGAGAGTGTTCCATGTGAGACACTGAGAGAGAGTGTTCCATGTGAGACACTGAGAGAGAGTCCTCCATGTGAGACACTGAGAGAGAGTGCTCCATGTGAGACACTGAGAGAGAGTCCTCCATGTGAGACACTGAGAGAGAGTGTTCCATGTGAGACACTGAGAGAGAGTCCTCCATGTGAGTCACTGAGAGAGAGTGTTCCATGTGAGACACTGAGAGAGAGCCCTCCATGTGAGACACTGAGAGAGAGTCCTCCATGTGAGACACTGAGAGAGAGTGCTCCATGTGAGACACTGAGAGAGAGTGTTCCATGTGAGACACTGAGAGAGAGTCCTCCATGTGAGACACTGAGAGAGAGTGTTCCATGTGAGACACTGAGAGAGAGTGTTCCATGTGAGACACTGAGAGAGAGTCCTCCATGTGAGACACTGAGAGAGAGTGTTCCATGTGAGTCACTGAGAGAGAGTGTTCCATGTGAGACACTGAGAGAGAGTGTTCCATGTGAGACACTGAGAGAGAGTGTTCCATGTGAGACACTGAGAGAGAGTCCTCCATGTGAGACACTGAGAGAGAGTGTTCCATGTGAGACACTGAGAGAGAGTCCTCCATGTGAGACACTGAGAGAGAGTGTTCCATGTGAGACACTGAGAGAGAGTGTTCCATGTGAGACACTGAGAGAGAGTGTTCCATGTGAGACACTGAGAGAGAGTCCTCCATGTGAGACACTGAGAGAGAGTGTTCCATGTGAGACACTGAGAGAGAGTCCTCCATGTGAGTCACTGAGAGAGAGTGTTCCATGTGAGACACTGAGAGAGAGTCCTCCATGTGAGACACTGAGAGAGAGTGTTCCATGTGAGACACTGAGAGAGAGTGTTCCATGTGAGACACTGAGAGAGAGTGCTCCATGTGAGACACTGAGAGAGAGTGTTCCATGTGAGACACTGAGAGAGAGTGCTCCATGTGAGACACTGAGAGAGAGTGTTCCATGTGAGACACTGAGAGAGAGTGTTCCATGTGAGACACTGAGAGAGAGTGTTCCATGTGAGACACTGAGAGAGAGTGTTCCATGTGAGACACTGAGAGAGAGTCCTCCATGTGAGACACTGAGAGAGAGTGCTCCATGTGAGACACTGAGAGAGAGTGTTCCATGTGAGACACTGAGAGAGAGTCCTCCATGTGAGACACTGAGAGAGAGTGCTCCATGTGAGACACTGAGAGAGAGTCCTCCATGTGAGACACTGAGAGAGAGTGTTCCATGTGAGACACTGAGAGAGAGTGTTCCATGTGAGACACTGAGAGAGAGTGTTCCATGTGAGACACTGAGAGAGAGTGTTCCATGTGAGACACTGAGAGAGAGTCCTCCATGTGAGACACTGAGAGAGAGTGTTCCATGTGAGACACTGAGAGAGAGTGTTCCATGTGAGACACTGAGAGAGAGTGTTCCATGTGAGACACTGAGAGAGAGTCCTCCATGTGAGACACTGAGAGAGAGTGTTCCATGTGAGACACTGAGAGAGAGTGCTCCATGTGAGACACTGAGAGAGAGTGTTCCATGTGAGACACTGAGAGAGAGTCCTCCATGTGAGACACTGAGAGAGAGTGTTCCATGTGAGACACTGAGAGAGAGTCCTCCATGTGAGACACTGAGAGAGAGTGTTCCATGTGAGACACTGAGAGAGAGTGTTCCATGTGAGACACTGAGAGAGAGTCCTCCATGTGAGACACTGAGAGAGAGTGTTCCATGTGAGACACTGAGAGAGAGTGTTCCATGTGAGACACTGAGAGAGAGTGCTCCATGTGAGACACTGAGAGAGAGTGCTCCATGTGAGACACGGGATGGGATTTTCCAAACATGCTTGACCTTAAACCGGAAAATCCCTCCCAAACTCAGTGGGTCTTTGCATCGTCCGCCGCCCACTCCCTACGATTCCCATGATGGGCGGAATGGGAAAACTTCCCCCAATGGTGTCAACAACAACAGTTTGCATTTGCACAGCGCCTTCATTATAGTGAAACAGGCAAAGAAACATTCACCTAAGATCCCATCTGTCAGATTTGGTGAACATTAAGTTGTTACAATAGTATTTAGTGAAGAGTGAGTCCCAGGTCAGCTGTGATCTCACGGAACGGTGGAACAGACTCACGGAATCCCCACTGTGTAGAAGGAGGCCATTTGGCCCATCCAGTCTGCACTGTCAACAATCCCACCCAGGCCCTATGCCCAAATCCCCATGTGTTTCCCCTGTCACTAAGGGGCAATTTAGCGTCACCAATCAACATAATCCGCACACCTTTGGACTGTGGGAGGGAACCGCAGCACCCGGAGGAAACCCACGCAAACACAGGCTGAATGTGCAGACTCCGCACAGTCTCCCAAGGCCGGGATTGAACCTGGGCCTCTGGTGCCGTGAGGCAGCAGTGCTAACCACTGTGCTACCGTGCCACCCCTCGATGGGCGGGGGGGGGCTCATTAGCCTACTCCAGCTCCTGTATTGTTATGCAACAAGGAATTGCTCTGTGCCCTGGCTAACACTGAACAGTCAGGATGTTGAGATGCCAGTGTTGGACTGGGGTAAACTCAGTCAGAAGTCTCACAACACCAGGTTAAAGTACAACAGGTTTATTTGTAACAATAGCCACTAGCTTTCAGAGCACTGCTCCTTCGTCAGGTGAGTGGGAGTTCTGTTCACAAACAAGGCATATAAAGGCACAAACTCAATTTACAAAATAATGATTGGAATGCGAATCCTTACAGGTAATCAAGTCTTAAAGGTATAGACAATGTGAGTGAAGAGAGGGCCAAGCACAAGTTAAGGAGATGTGTAATACCTCCAGCCAGGACAGTTAGTGAGATTTTGCAAACCCAGGCAAGTTTTGGGGGTTACAGATAGTGTGACATGAACCCAAGATCCCTGCTGAGACCGTCCTCATGTGTGCAGAACTTGGCTATCAGTCTCTGTTCAGCGACTCTGTGCTGTCGTGTGTCACGAAGGCCACCTTGGAGAATGCTTACCCGAAGATCAGAGGCCGAATGCCTGTGACCGCTGAAGTGTTCGCCAACAGGAAGAGAACAGTCTTGCCTGGTGATTGTTGAGCGATGTTCATTCATCCGTTGTCATAGTGTCTGCATGGTCTCCCCAATGTACCATGCTTCGGGACATCCTTTCCTGCAGCGTATCAGGTAGACAACATTGGCCGAGCTGCAAGAGTATTTACCGTGTACCTGGTGGATGGTATTCTCACGTGAGATGATGGCATCCACGTCGATGATCCAGCATGTCTTGCAGAGGTTGCTGTGGCAGGGTTGTGTGGTGTTGTGGTCACTGTTCTCCTGAAGGCTGGGTAGTTTGCTGCGAACAACGGTCTGTTTGAGGTTGTGTGGTTGTTTGGAGGCAAGAAGTGGGGGTGTGGGGATGGCCCTGGCGAGATGTTTGTCTTCATCAATGACATGTTGAAGACTCCGGAGAAGATGTCATAGCTTCTCCGGTCCGGGGAAGTACTGGACGACGAAGGGTACTCTGTCCACTGTGTCCCGTGTTTGCCTTCTTTGTCAACCGTGGTTGGTGAGGTTTTTCACTATGGCGCATCGGAACTGTCGATCAATGAATAAAACCCATATCCTGTTCTTATGAAGGCATCTTTCAGCGTCTGGAGGTGCCTGTTGCGATCCTCCTCATCTGAACAGATCCTGTGTATACGGACAGCTTGTCCATAGGGGATGGCTTCTTTAACATGTTTAGGGTGGAAGCTGGAGAAGTGAAGCATTGTGAGATTGTCTGTGGGCTTGCGGTACAGTGAGGTGCTGAGGTGACCGTCCTTGATGGAGATGCGCGTGTCCAAGAATGCAACTGATTCTGAAGAATAGTCCATGGTGAGTCTGATGGTGGGATGGAACTTGTTGATGTCATCATATAGTTGTTTCAGTGATTGTTCACCATGAGTCTAAAGGAAGAAAATGTCATTGATATATCTAGTGTATAGCATTGGTTGAAGGTCCTGTGTGGTGAAGAGGTCTTGTTTGTCAACACCAGATTCATCAACTGCACTCACAAGACAGCCCCAGTGCAACTCCATCCACGCTCTCAAGACCAACCGCAACATTGTCATCAAACCAGCAGATAAAAGGAGGGGCCATCGTCATACTGAACAGAACAGATTACTTTAAAGAAGTGCACTGACAACTGAACAACGAGGAACACTACAGACAGTTACCCGCAGATCTGACCAAAGAACACACCTGTCAACTCAACACTCTGATCAAGGCCTTTGATCTGGACCTTCGGAGCGCCTTCCGTGCTCTCATTCCACATACTCCCCGCATTGGAGATCTTTACTGCCTCCCAAAGATATACAAGGCAAACACACCCGCCCGTCCCATCGTATTGGGCAATGGGACCCTGTGCGAGAACCTCTCCGGCTATGTCGAGGGCATCCTGAAACCTATCGTACAAAGAACCCCCAGCTTTTGTCGCGACACTACAGACTTCCTACAGAAACTCAGCACACACGGAGCAGTTGAACCAGAGGCACTCCTTGTTACAATGGATGTCTCAGTGCTCTACACCAGCATCCCCCATGACAACGGCATTGCTGCAACTGCCTCAGTTACTCAACGTCGACAAACTGCCAGTCTCCAGATGCAATTTTACAATTCATCCGCTTCATCCTGGACCACAATGTCTTCACCTTCAACAACCAGTTCTTCATCCAGACACACGGAACAGCCATGGAGATCAAATTTGCACCTCAATTATCACAACATCTTCATGCGCAGGCTCAAATAAGACTTCTTACTGCACAGGACCTTCAACCAATGCTATACACTAGATACATCAATGACATTTTTCTTCCTTTAGACTCATGGTGAACAATCACTGAAACTATATGATGACATCAACAAGTTCCATCCCACCATCAGACTCACCATGGACTATTCTCCGGAATTGGTTGCATTCTTGGACACACGCATCTCTATTAAGAATGGTCACCTCAGCGCCTCACTGTACCGCAGGCCCACAGGTAACCTCACGATGTTTCACTTCTCCAGCTTCCACCCTAAAAATGTTAAAGAAGCCATCCCCTACGGACAAGGCCTCTGTATACACAGGACCTGCTCAGATGAGGCGGATCGTGACAGACACCTCCAGACGCTGAAAGATGCCCTCGTAAGAACAGGATATGGGTTTTATTCATTGATCGACAGTTCCGATGCGCCACAGTGAAAAACCGCACCAACCTCCTCAGAAGACAAACACGGGACACGGTGGACAGAGTACCCTTCGTTGCCCAGTACTTCCCCAGAGCGGAGAAGCTACAACATCTTCTCCGGAGTCTTCAACATGCCATTGATGAAGACAAACATCTCGCCAGGGCCATCCCCACACCCCCACTTCTTGCTTTCAGACAACCACACAACCTCAAACAGACCCATTGTTCGCAGCAAACTACCCAGCTTTCAGGAGAACAGTGACCACAACACCACACAACCCTGCCACAGCAGCCTCTGCAAGACATGCCGGATCATCGACATGGATGCCATCATCTCAGTGAGAACATCATCCACCAGGTACATGGTACATACTCTTGCAACTCGGCCAACGTTGTCTACCTGATATGCTGCAGGAAAGGATGTCCCGAGACATGGTACATGCAGACACTACGACAATGGATGAATGAACATCGCTCAACAATCACCAGGCAAGACTGTTCCCTTCCTGTTGGTGAACACTTCAGTGGTCACGGGCATTCGGCCTCTGATCTTCGGGTAAGCATTCTCCAAGGCTGCCTTCATGACACACGACAGCGCAGAGTCGCTGAGCAGAGACTGATAGCCAATTTCCGCACACATGAGGACGGTCTCAACCGGGATCTCGGGTTCACGTCGCACTATCTCTAACTCCTGTGACTTGCCTGGGCTTGCAAAATCTCACTAACTGTCCTGTCTGGAGACAATACACATCTCTTTAACCTGTGCTTAATTGTCTCTCCACTCACATTGTCTGTACCTTTATGACTTGATTATCTGTAAAGACTCGCGTTCCAATCATTATTTTGTAAATTGAGTTTGTGTCTCTATATGCTCTGTTTGTGAACAGAACTCCCACTCACCTGATGAAGGAGCAGCATTGTGAAAGCTAGTGGCTTATGCTACCAAATAAAGCTGTTGGACTTTAACCTGATGTTGTGAGACTTCTTACTGTGTTTAACACTGAAGAGAGCATTTATCTCACTGTTATGTATAAAAATGGATACAGCATCTGATCCATAACAATGCTCCACTGTTAATCTCCTTATGATCTTTGTGAGAGGCATAAATGTGAGTTTTTTTTAAGAGGATGCAACAATGACTCATTTTAATTACGCAAATACGTTGAGGAAACGTCCAGTAAAGGGACAGTGTGTAAAACCAAAAGAAGTTCAGCAGTTCAAAAAACATTTTTCCAGGAAGTAGTTGTACTGTCGATAAAATCTAGTCACATTTTTCCTCTTGTGTATGTTCTGTGATATTCACTGTCATAAAGAACTGAATAAGAATCGATAAGATATAAATGCAAAAGCACAAAGTTACCAACCATCTACCTAAAATGTATGGAATATTTTGATCTGTCTTTCACAATGTTTGCAGGGTTAACATATGACTTGTGCTACAATCCTGAAAAGAAATTCTTAGCTGGAGCACAATTGGAAGCTATCATTTCATTGGCCAAAGTTTAATTTGTACAAAATTAGGTTCAATCAGCTTCCAAACCACATTTGAAACCACTGAGGAAGCTGATTCAGGCTGAGAAGAACAATAAGAAGGAAGAGGAAATGATGGCCAACATAGTACAGCTGACATTTTTTCAAATTATTTTTCACAGGATCAGGGTGTCATTGGCTGGGCCCACATTTTTACTGTCCTGTCCTTAATTGCCCTTGAGAAGGCACTTAGGCTGGCACGGTGGCACAGTGGTTAGCACTGCTGCCTCACAGCACCAGGGACCCGGGTTCGATTCCCCGGCAGCACGGTGGCACAGTGGTTAGCACTGCTGCCTCACAGCACCAGGGACCCGGGTTCGATTCCCCGGCAGCACGGTGGCACAGTGGTTAGTGTTGCGGCCTCACAGCACCAGGGACCCGGGTTCGATTCCCCGGCAGCACGGTGGCACAGTGGTTAGTGTTGCGGCCTCACAGCACCAGGGACCCGGGTTCGATTCCCCGGCAGCACGGTGGCACAGTGGTTAGTGTTGCGGCCTCACAGCACCAGGGACCCGGGTTCAATTCCGGCCTCAGGTTACTCTCTGTGTGAGGTTTGCATATTCCCCCCGGCCAGAATCTTTCCACCCCACCCACCCCAGAATTGAAGCTGGTGGGGCTTGTAGAACGGCATTCTCCAAGGGATCTTACCAGCCTTGGGGTTGGGGGTGGGGGGGGTCAGTAAAATTCCAGCATCCATGTCTGTGTGGATTTCCTCCAGGTGCTCCACTTTCTTCCCAGACTCCAAAGATTTGTGGGTTAGGTTGATTGATGATGCTAAGTTCCCCCTTAGTATCAGGGAGATTAGCAGGGTAAATGCATGGGGTTGTGAGGATAGGGCCTGGGAGGGATTGTTTTTGGTGCAGGTTCAATGGGCCGACTTTTAGGAGAAAAACTATCATGTTTGCTTTTACCTAAAAGTGTCATGAGCCTCTCGCCAGTCCCAATCCAAACCTAGTGGGAGTTGAAGGATGGAAGTTAATTTAAGAGTTAACTAATGTGTTGTAGACTGTTTTCCACCAGCTGTGATGTGGAGATGCCAGCATTGGACTGGGGTAAATACAGTAAGAAGTCTCACAACACCAGGTTAAAGTTAAACAGGTTTATTTAGTAGCAAACACCACTAGCTTTTGGAATGCCGCTCCTTCGTCAGGTGATTGGGAGTTCTGATCACAGACAGGGCAAATAAAGACACACACAGTTTACAGAATACTGATTAGAATGCAATTCTTTACAGCTAATCAAGTCTTAAAGGTGCAGACAATGTGAGTGGAGATAGCATTAAGCACAGGTTAAAGAGATGTGTATTGTCTCCAGACAGGACAGTAAGTGAGATGTTGCAAGTTCAGGCAAGTCATGGGGGACCATGAGCTTAGGGTGAGGCGGGGAGAGATATAATTTGGATGCTAGAGGGAGGTTTTTCAGACAGAGGGTCGTGGGATTATGGAATACACTACCAAGTAAGGTGGTGGATGCAGGCACGCTGGACTTGTTTAATGTTTACTTAGATAGGCACATGAGCGAAACAGGGATGGAGGGTTATGTGAGACGGTTTTAAATAAGGGTCAGAGCCTCAGGATGTTCCTGGAAATCTAATGCTACATGTGTTGATGTTTTGTCTCTTTTACTCCGCAGGTGTGTCGGTCCACCTTGTTGTCTAACGAGAGCTATACACACGGTGGGTCGTGCGTGGGCCGCTCTTGGATGTTTCGAGAGTAGCCAAGTACTTCGCGTCATTTGTGTGTGCTTAAAACTGGACCAGCAGATGGGCACCACAACAGCTCAGTGACTATCACTGCTGGCTGTGCAGATACATGGATTTGGGCCAGTGTCTGTGGGAGTTTGCGCATTCTCCCTGTGGTTGCGTGGGTTTCCTCCGGGTGCTCCGGTTTCCTCCCACACCCCAAAGATGTGCTCTTAGGCTGACTGGTGTAACAAATTGTCCCTAAATTATTCTCCCCTTAATCTGTTTTCCAATGGGGGTACCATAAGCATAGACATGGGTCAAGGGTGGAGGAGGAAAAACACATTGTTAAGATGGCGGCGCGGGCTTGTTGGGCCGAAGGGCCTGTTTCCCGTGCTGTCTTGTTCTTTGTTCTTTGTTACAGATAGTGTGACACGAACCCAAGATCCCGGTTGAGGCCGTCCTCATGTGTGCGGAATTTGGCTATCAGTTTCTGTTCAGCGACTCTGCGCTGTCGTGTGGCGTGAAGGCCGCCTTGGAGAATGCTTACCCGAAGATCAGAGGCCGAATGCCTGTGACCACTGAAGTGAATACTTCAGAATCGCTGAGCAGAGACTGATAGCCAAGTTCCGCAGACGTGAGGACGGCCTCAACCGGGATCTTGGGTTTATGTCACACTATCTGTAACCCCCATGACTTGCCTGAACTTGCAAAATCTCACTTACTGTCCTGTCTGGAGACAATACACATCTCTTTAACCTGTGCTTAATGCTATCTCCACTCACATTGTCTGCACCTTTAAGACTTGATTAGCTGTAAAGACTCGCATTCTAATCAGTATTCTGTAAACTGTGTGTGTCTTTATTTGCCCTGTTTGTGATCAGAACTCCCAATCACCTGATGAAGGAGCAGCGCTCCAAAAGCTAGTGGTGTTTGCTACTAAATAAACCTGTTGAACTTTAACCTGGTGTTGTGAGACTTCTTATTGTGTTCCACCAGCTGCCCAGGGACATTCATTATTTATCACATATTACCTATTTCAGACCAGTTTTTTAAAAATCTTTAACCATAGGTTTACAAACTAAGGTTTCTAGAACCTTAGGCACGTCTAAGTCAGCAGGTTCTTGATACTTCCATACAGTACTCATCGATTTACTGGAACATTATTGCTGTTCCCGTGTGTGCTTATTCATAAAGAGGTTGTCTCCAATGGTAACCGTATTTTCCTTTCAGAATTGAGCAGTATGGGGTTGAATTTCTATGGGGATAGTTTGACATGGACATTGACAGAAGTTCCACACAATTCCTGGAGAAACTGCTGAGTGTCAGCAAGCTGCCCGAAATATGTTCATATCCACAGCGATTCACAACTGAGAAAAGTTTCAAGAGCGCTTATGTAAAATCAAAGCAGAAAATTCTGGAAGATATTCAGTAGGTCTGTTGTCAGTTTGCAGCTATTTTTGTTACTTCTAATTAGCATGGATGAAAAGTTGCATTTAATCCTTTCTGCTGTAAACTGTGGCTCAGTTGCAAAGGATTCAGTAGCACACTACGTCTCAGTTAGAAAGTTATTATGATCAGGGACAGGAGGAGTAGAATGGCTTTTCCTGCTCCACATTTGACACTAGCACCATTTTTTAAAAGGATATACTTGCCAATTCAGTGACTGTTTAACCGTTCATGTGCTGTGACTATTAAACTTGCTGGCTGGATGGAGACAAGGAGATAAGAACCCAAGCAGGTCCTGCTTCTTCTGTTCTGATTGACCGGAAGTAAATAATTTTCTTATAACACAAACATTGGTTGACTACATTATTCTCTCCCCACCAACTGACCAGTTACCCAAATACGATGATGGGATGTTGATTCTCAGTCCACGGTTTGGGCATGGTTAGATCAAGGGTGGATGTGTTCCTTTCTTAGCCAATCTGCATTGTCCAAAGTGATTGTGTCTGCAGCATCTGTGAGGACAGAAAAGGGCTGACATTTTGAGTCCAATTGACCCTTTGTTAAAGCCAATCAATATTATGGATTTATTCACTGGGAAAGTGTCTTACATTTCAAACTTTATTGATGTTAAATAAAATGTTATTGTTCCCTACCAGATCTTACCAATGATTTGGGGGTCTGGCCAGAGATTACAAAAGGTTGTTGTTACTGATGGATTCCAATTTAATGGACTCAGTCCAGAGGCTTGATCACAAAATATAATCTTAGACAAGCTTGTCCAACCTTTGTGCCTGGGGGCCACATTTCCATTTCTCCTCCCTCCAGGGGGCCAATGAGCAAATTTTGTAAAGAGCAGGCTTGGCACAATATTGAACAGGAAGAAACAAAACAACTTGCTGAGCAAAGATAAAACAATGTCAAAGCAATTAGCTGAAATTTGTTTTTTTAAAAAGACTAAGTAATTAAGATGGTTGTTAAGAGTGTCCAGCTCCCCCCCCAGTCTCAGGGTCCTCACTCACCAACCCTCACCCACTGGTGAGAGTTTGTGTTGGTGGCTGGAGGTGAGGATGAGTGAAAGCCAGTCTGTCTCTCCCCACAAACACACACTCTCCTTGACTCTCACACAGACTCTGTCTCATACTCACTAGCTACGAATCTCCTCAAGCATAGCCCTACAGCTAGTCAGTTCCCCCATGGGCTTTGCAGCCAGTCTGTTCCCCTGTGGTTCCCACAGCCAGCCTCTTCCCCCGTGAGCCCTACAAGTGAGTCTGTTTCTCTACTTACATAAGAATGTAAGAAATAGGAGCAGGAGTAGGCCATCTAGCCCTTTGAGCCTGCCCCGCCATTCAATAAGATCATGGCTGATCCGAAGTGGATCAGTTCCACTTTCCCGCTTTCTCCCCATAACCCTTAATTCCCTTGTCTACCAAAAACCTATCTACCCGTGACTTAATTATATTTAGCGAGGCAGCCTCCACCACTTCAACGGGCAGAGAATTCCAGAGATTCACCACCCTTTGAGTGAAGAAATTCCTCCTCAACTCCGTTCTAAACTGCCCCCCGCCCTTGTTTTGAGGCTGTGCCCTCTAGTCCTGCTGTCCTTTCTGAGCAGGAAGAATCTCTCTACCTCTACCCTATCCATCCCCTTCATTATCTTATACTTCTCTGTAAGATCCCCCCTCATCTTTCTAAACTCCAATGAGTACAGACCCAGTCTATTTAGTCTCTCTTCATAGTCCAACCCCCTCATCTCCGGTATCAGCCTGGTGAACCTTCTCCAGTGCCAGGGACTTTGGTTCGATTCCCAGCTTGAGTCACTGTCTGTGTGGAGTTTGCTCATTCTCCTTGTGTCTGTGTGGGTTTCTTCCGGGTGCTCCGGTTTCTTCCCGCAGTCTGAAATGTGCGGGTTAGGCTGGTGCTAAATTGTCCCTTAGTGCCAAGGGATTGGCTGGGGTAAATGCATGGGGTTATGAGGATAGGGCCTGGGTGGGATTGTGGTCGATGCAGATTCCTTCTGTAATATAGATGCTGTGATTCCTCCCTCCCTGAAATCCTTGCTTTCTCTCTCCCTACACTTAGTATTCACTGCTCCTCCAATCAAAGACTCTCACATTTACTACTGATAGGCTGCCAGGTGAGCCTATCAGCGACAAGCACAGGATTGGAGTCACCTATGATTGGAGGAATATCTCCACTTCCCTTACTGACCGATATTTTAAACATTGGTTTCAGGGCCACAGTCCAGCCTGTAAGCCACGTGTTGGACAAGCCTAGAGTAAGATAACACTGAGGGAATGTCACACATTCCATGTTCCCACTTTGAAGAAGAGTAAAGAAAGTCTAATTTGCATTCCAGCCAACAACTACCCCTCAAACAACATCACCAAATAATAATGTTGTCATTATTACACTGCTGTTTGTGGGAACTTGCTGTGTGCAAATTGGCTGCTGTATGTCCTAGATTAGTGACTATAATTTGAACATATTTCATTGGCTGTAAAGTGCTTTGGGATGTTGTGAAAGGCGCAAATATGATATACGTTATTGATCTGGATTCAGATATCTGCGGCATAATTTCACTGTCTGCAGATGACAAGAAACTCAGAAAAGTAATATTCAATTATATAACTTGCTAAAATGGGCAGTAAATTAGATTTATTGCAAAGAAATATGGAGTAATACATTTCAGCTGGAAAATAAGGAGAGGAAATATAAATTACACAATTTTCAAAGTGCTGCAGGAACAAAGGGACACAGCTTTACGTGCACATCTGTGAAGGTGATAAGACAGATTGAAATTGCTCTCATTATTCCGGAATGTTTTCAGGTTCCTTGACTTTAATAATAGAGGCAGAGAATACACAAGTAAGGAAGTCATGCTGAATGTTTGAAAGTCATTTCTTAGCTTCCAGCTGGAGTATTGTCTCAACTGTTGCAAAGACTGAGAATCTTAGACAAGCTGCAGAAGAGATTTATTGGAATGGTTCCAGGAATGAAGGAGTTCATATAATCCTGACAACACAGGAGACCTTTTGGCCCATCGAGCTTACACCAACAACAATCCCACACAGGCCCTATACCGTAACCCCACGTATTTACTCTGCTCAGCCTCCTGATGCTAAGGAACAATTTAACATGGCCAATCACCTAACCCACACATCTCTGGGCTGTGGGAGGAAACAGGAACGCATGGAGGAAACTCACACAGACACGGAGAGAACATGCAAACTCCACATAATTACCCGAGGTCGGAATTGAACCTGGTTTTCTGGTGCTGAGAAGCAGCAGTGCTAACAACTGTGCCGCTGAGTTTAAAATGTGGTGATGCTGGGGAAGGTGGGTTTGTTCTTATTATGTCAGAGAATCGTAGAATCCCTACATTGTGGAGGGGCCCATCAAGTCTGCACTGACAGAGTATCTTACTCAAGTCCTCTTCCCCACCTTATCCCTGTAACCCCACACATTTACCATCTAACCTACACATCTTGGGACACTAAGGGGCAAATTGGCCTGGCCAATCTACCCAGCCTGCACGTCTTCAAAGGTGAATAAGAAATAGACATGTTCAAAGTCAATGGTTTTGATAAATTAAATAAGGAAGTTTCATTTGCAATGCTTGAAAGGGTAAATGCGCAGATTTCAGATTAGTAAAAGGATTAACGGGCAATGGATTTAAAACAGCAATGATCTGAAATGATCTGGGGCAGCACAGTAGCACAGTGGTTAGCACTGCTGCTTCACAGCTCCAGGGACCTGGGTTCAATTCATGGCTTGAGTCACTGCCTGTGTGGAGTTTGCACATTCTCCTTGTGCCTGCGTGGGTTTCCTCCGGGTGTTCCAGTTTCCTCCCACAATCCAAAGATATGTGGGTTTGGTTCATTGGCCATGCTAAAATTGCCCCTTAGTGTCCTGCAATGCGTAGGTGAGAGGGATTAGTGGGTAAATGTGTTGGGATAAGGGTGGGGTCTGGGTGGGATTGTGGTCGGTGCAGACTCGATGGGCCAAATGGCCTCTTTCTGCGCTGGAGCGTTTCTATGATGAAATGCATTGCCTGGAAGGGTGGTTGATTCAATAATGACTCTCAAAAGGGACTAGGTTAAATAACGATGGGGGAAAAATTGCAGCTCTTTAGAGAAAGAAAACTAGATCTGAGTTAAGAATAAAACAAAAACAGAATGTGCTGGAAAATGTCTGACAGCATCTGCGGAGACATTTTTCATTTTTCTTTCATAATCCAGCATCTAAACTATGCTTCCTTTATATTCGAATTGGTTGCTTGGATCCATCAAAGAGCTAGCATGGGCACAATGGGCCGAAAGGCCCTGGCCTCTGTCGCGTTTTCGCTACACGCAGCCTGGAGAGGGCGCTCCTGAGTACAAGCGGCGCGCATACCCCGCCCAACTTCAAGAGCTTGCGCAACAACAGCCGCATTGCGCCTGCGCACTCCACACCTCTGGCTGCCTTCCGCAGGGGCGGGGCGAGGGGAGGGGCGGGAACACGGTAAGAGAGGCAGTAGGTGCCAATTGGGTGACACGAGGAAGGAGTAGTAGGGGTACGATTGGCTGAGGGGATGCCAATCAGGTGTCGCGGTGGGCGGAAAGCCGCTATACGATTGGCGAAGATGGATGCTAATCGGGGACGGGGGAGGAACGTCATGATTGGTGGAGGCGGGTGCCAATAGGACGAGTTGTTGAGCGGGGACTAAGGGCACGATTGGCTGAGGGGGCTGGCAATCAGAAGACGCGGTGGAGGTTGCATCACCGCCCGGTGTGGCGGTTGGTGCCAGCGCGCGGTGGCCCCGCCCCCCCCTCAGCCCAGGGCGAGAGTGAGGCTGCTCCGGGCGGGGGAGCGCGGAGTGGAGCGGCGCACCTTGTTGGAGCAGCCGAGCGGTAAGTGTCCTGTCACCGGCTGCTGCAGCCACAGGAGCCGCAGTCAGCTAGTGTTATCGGCCCAGTGGGGCGAGAGGAGAAGCTCTGGGCATGAAGTCTGAGGCAGGATCCCTTCACCCCGAGCTGGATGTTGTGCTGAGCCGCCTACATGTCCACTCAGGGCGCGGTGTGTGTGGGGCTGAGGGAGTCGGTCACTAAGTTGGGGAAATGCGGGAGAAATCCCGCTTTAGGCCCCACTCTCGCCGAAAGGCTCCAAGGCTGAGGCTCCCATTTCCCCTAGATAACCAGGGTTGTCACCCTGATCGGTATGTATGGCTCAAGACCTTCATCCATCAATTAAAAACCCTTCTATCACCAGCTCAGGGCGGGGGCGTGAATTACAGCATTTAAACACTCAGTGTTGACCTTGTTATGGTGAGTCCTCCAGTTGGCAGGATCGTGACAAAAAACAATTGTGTAAGATCTGGATAATATTGGAAGGGATCCGAATTGAGCTGCAGTTATGACATACAGAATGTGTTATGGGTGGTATTACTAAAAGTTGGGAGGATTGGTTGTGCTAAGTTGCCCCTTGGTGTCCAGAGATGTGTAGGCTAGGTGGATTGGCCACGCAAAATTATCCCTTCATGTCCAAAGGTGTACAGGTTAGATGGATTGGCCATAGTAAATGTGTAGGGTTACAGGGATAGCACAAAGGGGTGGGCCTGGGTAAGAGGCTCTTTTGGAGAGATGGTGCAGACTCAGTGGGCCTGAAGGTCTCCTGCACTAAGGACTCTAAGGAGAAAATGGGCAGGCTGACAGGATTTCTTTTTAAATCCCTGAGACTGACTTTTCTCCACACACACTGATCGTCTTCTGTTCTCAGTTTTTTCAGAATTAAAAATCGATTAGTGAATGCTGGGGTGTTAATGCTTGTGGAAGGTTGCCTCAGCATCGAGGCTGCAATAAGTCCTCTTGGTTGTCACTTGGAATTTAAAAAATGATAAATGAGAGACTTCAGATGTGTGTTAGGCCTTGGATTTATGTTTTCTAATTTCCAGGTGCATAACAGCTTAATGTTTTAAATTTGCCTTCTAACTCCACAGGTAATTTTTCATATATCTTGTACCAACTGCAAGATGAAGGATGTGGATAACAGCTTATATTTCTGTACAAAAGGGAACATGACAGTACTTTATGAAGTGGAAGAAAACTCAAATTCAAAGCTGGTGTGCTGAAAGCAGAATTGAGAGGGGTTTCAGGATTGTTTAGAAAACAAGGTGGGAGATGATGAAGTAAAAGCATTATCGTGAGAGTATCTTATTGGATAGAGGCTGAATAAGCAGCGACTGATACAGAATAAAAATGGCAACACGCACATAACAGGTGTAGGAATTTGGGTCCTTTTTTTCCTATTAGTTGCAAAAATGTAATCAGCAAACTTGTAGGGACAGGAAGGAAATGATTAAATGTCTACCATTAGTGTTTTGCAATAAGAGCAAAAGTTGCATTGGGAAGTACTGGAGGTGATTGCTGATACATTAGGGCATGATGCGGAGGGAATTATAAAATGAAACAAAAATCTTGGAACCATTTGTTAGAACTTTTTCTGTACACTCTAGAGTTCCCACAGTCTTCTGTCTAGTTACAGTTGGCATCTCCAGAAACATCCTCAATCGCTTACCTAACAATATCCAGCTCTGATCATTTCCATCCCTCTGTACCTTGAACGTACCTTGTGTTAGTCCTGAATGTTGCAGGTATTGCATGAGTCAAATTGTTGGCAAAGTTTGGGTGATGGTTTTGCCAGAGTTTGCATGGTCAAGGATGTGACTTCAAGTTTGAATGAGCTGTTATTTATAGTGGCTGGCTAAAAAACCTTTGGAGATGTTGGACCTTGAGGTGAGGGGGCAGAGCTGTGTTATTGGGGAAATGATGTGGAGATGCCAGCGTTGGACTAGGGTAAACACAGTAAGAAGTCTCACAACACCAGGTTAAAGTCCAGTAGGTTTATTTGTAGCAAACGCCTCTGGCTTTAGGAACTGGCTGTTCCTTCGTCAGCACCCGCAGTTCTGAAAGCTAGTGCCGTTTGCAACAAGTAAACCTGTTGGACTTTAACCTGGTGCTGTGAGACTTCTTATTGGGGAAAAACAGGGGAGGGAGCAGATAGATTATGTGGACCCAGGAAGCTCACTTTTTGATAGTATACCCTGTTTCTGGGCCTTGAAGACTTAGCCTGGAATGGCGTCTGTGGGGATGAGTGGATCAAAGGCCATGAACAAAACTGGAACAGGGTGACAATGGCTTTCTTTTTGAAAAGAATGAATTTTATCTTGTTTGAAATTTGTTGGGATGTGTGGCAATGTACACTTTCATATGTATGTTGTATTCTGGAGCTATGGATAGTGATGGTAGAGGCTCCAACTTTCTTTCGAATACGTGGCTGACCAGGGATCTCTCTTGCTCTGCCTGTCTGGCATTGGAATGTGAGCATACTCAACCTGTTAGGAACCTACCTTCCATGACTATCAGGTCTCCGGAGGGGAGTTGAACCCAGAGTTTCTAGCTCAGAGACCATGTCACTATCCATTGTGCCACAAACTTTCTCCTCATTTGCAGCAACTCCTGCCTTGGACTAACTGGAGTTGGATAGGTACAACTAAATGTCAGCCTTTGCATGAAAACTAAAGGTGTCAGTATAGGTGCTTGAGAAAGACCAATTGGAGATATAATGTCTTTGCAACACATGAAATGAACCATGTCAATACTGTATATGTTAAAATGGAAACTGCTAGTTATGTGCGTACACGCACACCTTCAAATGTAAATGCTTTGCTAAATTTTTCTTCATTCCTCTGCCAGCCAAATGAATGTGGTGGTGGTGGTGAAACTTCCACTGTCAGCATGATGCCTGTAACAAGCTAAAAAATACCCCTAGAATGACATCCATTAGAGAAGTTTGTGCTTTAAGGGATACACTACATCTCTAGGCTTTTGAAATTTAATGTGGTGATTTATGATATCATAACATTTCTAGTTGGGTTTATAATATCATTCTTTATTCACGTTTTTAATGCTGACTTACAGCACAGTGGTTAGCTCTGCTGCCAGGGCGCCAGGGAGTCAGGTTTGATTCCTGGCTTGGGTGACTGTATGGAGTTTGCATGTTCTCCCTGTGTCTGTGTGGGTTTCCTCCTGTGCGCTGGTCTCCTCCCACACTGAAAGACACGCTGGTTAGGTGCATTGGCCATGCTAATTTCTCCCTCAGTGTACCTGAACAGGTACCGGAATGTGACAACTTGGGGATTTTCACAGTAACTTTGTTGCAATGTTAATGTAAGACTACTTGTGACTGACAATTAAAATTTTATCTTTGTCCTTAACTAATGCTCCAGTAAACAAAATGTTGCAGTACTGAAGACATGTTTGTTTGACTTCAGGAGCTCATGTTAGATCTCTTCTAATTAGATTAATTCCTTTGGTTACTTGGGCATGTAAAAGCTGAAAGTAGCATCCCTAAATAAACTTAATTAGAGCAGTGAAACTGTTTTGATGGCTCGAGTTCAGCTCTTCTTTGCAGTTGAGCCATGTGGTATTACAAAAGATGCTGCATTCAGCACATTATTATTGTGCAAATCGTTTGGACCCCCCCAAACACACACACAGGTGTAGGAATTTGGGTCCTTTTTATTTTTTCTTCCTATTAGTTCAGTTGCAAAAATGTAATAAACAAACCTGGTAGGGACAGGAAAGAAATGCTTAAGTGTCTATCATTAGTGATGGTATTTTTGAATGAATTGAATTGCTGCATGGTATCTTGCTGTAATGTCATTTTAGTGCGTCACTTCATAGTGGATGGGTTCAGTGCAGGTCTTGTAGCCTAATGTATGAATCTGTATTGTTTCACCTCATCTTTCCATTAAAATTGCTTTTAAATGTTGTATTCTGTACATGGTGAAATATTTTTTCTAAAACCTAATGATGGTTGTCCATATTTATCTTTACAACGGATGTTTAGGATATATGTGTTTCATGTGTGATAGGTTTTAAGTATTTGATGTATGCATTTGGGTAGTTTTAAAAAACAATTGTGGAAAAATAAATGTTCAAGATAGTCCTTGACATTTTTTGTTTTTTATGTGACCAGAATGGGTTTGTATTTGCAGTGTGGAAAGCAGTGCTAGCTTTCTCTTGTTTTGAATCAGGATGTTTCAATTGCTCCAGCTCAAGAAATCAGGCTAAGAAATGTGAGCTGCTTTTATACAGTCTTCAAATTATTGCATCAGGTTGTGTAATCAGGGGTGTAATAGGAATGAGCACTTAAAACTCTAGACACTCGAGAACGCGACTCTTGCATGACTCATTTTATCCTTCATTGGCCTTTTGTAAATCGCATGATATGTACATTTAATATTCCTGATAGATCTTAAATATACAGCCTTTAATTAACCTGAATGTACTTTGCACCCTTCTGTTATGTTTTATAAATCCTGGTTTGTGAAGGTCCATTCATACTTCAAATGAACCAAGAGTGAATTGCTCCCAGTTACGTGTTATTAATGGCTGCTCTTTCTGATCAGATGTAATATTTCAGCTTTAAATTAATATTAAACCATATGCTGGCGTTCCAGGAATTGATCCTTAATTTGCACTTATTAACCAAACTGGGCAGGAATCTGCAATTCAGGAGCACAATCCTCAATTGCTCTGATGTATTCTTTGCAAAATCATTTTGATGCATTACTATTTTGTGCAAATTGCTTTGCTGTGGTGCCAACATAGTGATATTGTGCAAGGGTTCTAAAATTGGAGCATGTTTAAAAATCCACTTTACAGTTATAGAAATGTTCTACTGCAGTGTGATCTTATCTTATAAAGCCTCTCTTTTTCTGTCTTGGATGGAAAGTAACCACTCCACTTTATAAGTTATTGGGTAATAAAGAGGCCTGTTAATATATTCTTGGGGTTGATAGTTTGGCTTTTGTTTTAAAATGTTGTCTTTCCTTTCATAGATACTAGCTCTCAAAGTATGGTTGCCAGACTTGAATAACATAATAATCTAACAACATAGTAATGGCTTGGATGGAAATAACAATACCACTCCATGGAGTCTGTTCTTTTAAACCTCCTATTTGTTCCCATACTTCAGTTTTGGAGTTGATAGCCCAGTATTTCATTTACTAATCCAAATGTAACCAAACTTTTTTCTTAAAAAAAACTCAGATTACCCTCATCATATTTAGTAATCTCTTCCACAATTCTATCACCATCTCACTTTTCAAAACAAAAGTAGTCAATGCCCTTAACTTGATGCCTTGTTCTGTACCTCTTAAATCCTCTGTCAAACAAGAACTTTTTTATTCTTTCATGGATTTAGGTATTGCTGGCTAGGCCAGCATTTATTGCCTGTCCCAAATTGCCCTTGAGAAGATGATGAGCCGCTGCCTCGAACAACTGTAATCCATCTGGTGTAGGTTCATCCACAGTGCTGTTAGAAATGTTGAAAATAGAAGCAAGAGTAGGCCATTCATTTTGATCATGGCTGATCATTGAATTCAATATCCTGATTTTCCTCTCCTTTTCCCCACGCCCTATATCCCTTGATCCCTTTCGCTCCAAGAGCTATATCTGATTTCCTCTTGAAATCAGACAACATTTGGCCTCAACTACATTCCACACATTCGCCACCCTCTGAGTGAAGAAATTTCTGGTCAGGTCAATTTTCAAAGGTTTACCTCTTATCCTCAACACTATGACCCTAAGTCCTGGACTCCCCCGCCATTGGGAACATTCTTTCTGAATTCACCCTGTTTCACTCTTAAAATTTTCTTTGCTGTACTCCCTCTATAGCAAGGACATCCTTCCTCAGATAAGGACACCAAAACTGCACATAATACTCTAGGTGTGGCCTCACCAATGCTCTATACAATTGCAGCAAAACATCTCTATCTCCACACTCAAATCCCCTCACTACGAAGGCCAACGTCCCCCTCTTTACTGCCTGCTGTACCTGTGCACTTGCTTTCAGCGACTGATGTATGAGGACACCAAGGTTTTGTTGAGTATCCACCTCTCGATTTACAACCATTCAAGTAATAATCTGCCTTCCTATTATTGCTACCAAAGTAGGATCTTGACTCAGCAATGGTGGAGGAGCAGTAATATAATTAATTCCAAGTCAGGGTGGTGTGTGTCTTGGAGGGAAATTTGTAGCTGCTGGTGTTTCCATGCATCTGCTATCTTTGTCCTTCGGGATAGTAGAGTTGAAAGGTGCTGTCAAAGGAACCTTGATGAATTGCTGCAGTGCATCTAGGGAAATGAGCTATATCATTGCTATTGTGTCAGTGATGGAGGGAGTGATGGCAGATGGGGTGTCAGTCAAGTGAGCTACTTGTCCTGGATGGTATCAAGCTTTTTGAGTGTTGTTGGAGCTGCATTCATCCAGGCAAGTGGAAAGTATTCCATCAGACTCCTCATTTGAGTCTTGTTGATGGTGCACTGGTTTTGTGGAGTCAGGACGTGAGTTGCTCACTGCAAAATTCCCACCCTCTCTGCTTTTGTAGCCACAGTATTTGTATGGCTAGTCCAGTCAAATCTCTCATTCAGTTTCTAGTCAATGGTAATCCCAGGATGTTGGTTATTGGAGAGATTCACTGATGGTAATGCCGTTGAATGTCAAGAGGAGATGATTAGATTATTTTGTGTTGGCAAATGTATATCACCCAGTGCTTGTGCATTGCAAAGGATATTTTTATCAGCCCAAGCCTGAATATTGTCCAGGTCTTGCTGCGCAAAACCTCCTCTGTGGAGGTTTATAAAAGTTATTTGTTGTAATTTGCACCAGCTAATGTTTTTATTTTACTATCCTCCTGGTTAAATCCTCTTGTTTCTCACCCTTCCTATCTCTAACTTTCTTGAGTCCTCTAAACCTCCAAGAGCTGTCCTCTTCTAGACGTAACCTATTGCTTGTTGCTCTACTGCTGCCTAATGCCCTGACCTTTGGAGTTCCTCCCTGAACATCTCTATCTTTTCCTCCTGTAAGCCACTCGTTAAACGCATTACACCTACCAAACTTTTGATCACCAATCCTAATAATTCTTTATGTGGCCCAGTATCGATGTTCCTTTGAAGTGCAATAGGACTTTGACCATGTTATGGGTGCAATATGAATTAGTTGTTTTAAGGATGAGCTGACTTTGATTTGTTTCACAATATCAAGTTAAACTCCAACAGGTTTATTCGATAGTAAACGCCACAAGCTTTCAGAATGCTATTCCTTTGTCAGGTGAGTGGACAGTTCTAATCAGAAACAGGGCATGTAAAGGTGCGCAGAGTTTATGGAATACTGATTAGAATGTGAGTCTTTACAGCCAATCTGCTATTCAAGTCTTAAAGATGCAGACAATGTGAGTGGCGATAGCATTAAGATAGGTTAAAGAGATGTGCATTGGCTCCAGACAGGACAGTAAGTGAGATGTTGCAAGTTCAGGCAAGTCATGGGGGTTACAGATATGGTGACATGAACCCAAGATCCCAGTTGGGGCCGTCCTCATGTGTGCAGAACTTGGCTACCAGTTTCTGTTCAGCGACTCTGCACTGTCGTATGTTGTGAAGGCCGCCTTGGAGAACGTTTACCCGAAGATCAGAGGCCGAATGCCCGTGACCGCTGAAGTGTTCACCAACAGGAAGGGAACAGTCTTGCCTGGTGATTGTTGAGCGGTGTTCATTCATCCGTTGTCGTAGTGTCTGCATGTTCTCCGCAATGTACCATGCTTCGGGACATCCTTTCCTGCAGCATATTAGGTAGACAACGTTGGCTGAGTTGCAAGAGCATGTGCCATGTACCTGGTGGAAGGTGTTCTCACGTGAGATGATGGCATCCATGTCGATGATCTGGCATGTCTTGCAGAGGTTGCTGTGGCAGGATTGTGTGGTGTTGTGGTCACTGTTCTCCTGAAAGCTGGGTAGTTTGCTGCGGACAGTGGTCTGAGGTTATGTGGTTGTCTGAAGGCAAGAAGTGGAGGTGTGGAGATGGCCCTGGCGAGATGTTCATCTTCATCAATGACATGTTGAAGACTCCGGAGAAGTTGTCTTAGCTTCTTTGCTCCGGGTAAGTACTGGACGACGAAGGGTACTCAGTCCACCGTGTCCTGTGTTTGTCTTTTGGGAAGGTGGATGCTGTTTTTCGCTGCGGCGTATTGGAATTGTCGATTGATGGGTCGAGCGCCGTATCCTGTTCTTACGAGGGCATCTTTCAGCGTCTGGAGGTGTCTGTCACGATCCGCCTCATCTGAGCAGATCCTGTGTATACAGAGGCCTTGTCCGTAGGGGATGGCTTCTTTAACATTTTTAGGGTGGAAGCTGGAGAAGTGAAACATCGTGAGGTTACCTGTGGGCCTGCGGTACAGTGAGGCGCTGAGGTGACCATTCTTAATAGAGATGCGTGTGTCCAAGAATGCAACCAATTCCGGAGAATAGTCCATGGTGAGTCTGATGGTGGGATGGAACTTGTTGATGTCATCATATAGTTTCAGTGATTGTTCACCATGAGTCTAAAGGAAGAAAAATGTCATTGATGTATCTAGTGTATAGCATTGGTTGAAGGTCCTGTGCAGTAAGAAGTCTTATTTGAGCCTGCGCATGAAGATGTTGTGATAATTGAGGTGCAAATTTGATCTCCATGGCTGTTCCGTGTGTCTGGATGAAGAACTGGTTGTTGAAGGTGAAGACATTGTGGTCCAGGATGAAGCGGATGAATTGTAAAATTGCATCTGGAGACTGGCAGTTTGTCGACGTTGAGTAACTGAGGCAGTTGCAGCAATGCCGTTGTCATGGGGGATGCTGGTGTAGAGCACTGAGACATCCATTGTAACAAGGAGTGCCTCTGGTTCAACTGCTCCGTGTGTGCTGAGTTTCTGTAGGAAGTCTGTAGTGTCGCGACAAAAGCTGGGGGTTCTTTGTACGATAGGTTTCAGGATGCCCTCGACATAGCCGGAGAGGTTCTCGCACAGGGTCCCATTGCCCGATACGATGGGACGGGCGGGTGTGTTTGCCTTGTATATCTTTGGGAGGCAGTAAAGATCTCCAATGCGGGGAGTATGTGGAATGAGAGCACGGAGGGCGCTCCGAAGGTCCAGATCAAAGGCCTTGATCAGAGTGTTGAGTTGACAGGTGTGTTCTTTGGTCAGATCTGCGGGTAACTGTCTGTAGTGTTCCTCGTTGTTCAGTTGTCAGTGCACTTCTTTAAAGTAATCTGTTCTGTTCAGTATGACGATGGCCCCTCCTTTTATCTGCTGGTTTGCCACAGTGAAAAACTGCACCTACCTCCTCAAAAGGCAAACACGGGACACGGTGGACAGAGTGCCCTTCGTCGTCCAGTACTTCCCCGGAGCGGAGAAGCTACGGTATCTTCTCCAGAGTCTTCAACATGTCATCGATGAAGACAAACATCTCGCCAAGGCCATCCCCACACCTCCACTTCTTGCCTTCAAATAACCGCGCAACCTCAAACAGACCGTTGTCCGCAGCAAACTACCCAGCCTTCAGGAGAACAGTGACCACACCACCACACAACCCTGCCACAGCAGCCTCTGCAAGACATGCCGGATCATCGACATGGATGCCATCGTCTCATGTGAGAATACCATCCACCAGGTACATGGCACATGCTCTTGCAACTCAGCCAATGTTGTCTACCTAATATGCTGCAGGAAAGAATGTCCCAAAGCATGGTACGTTGGAGAGACCATGCAGATGAGACAACAAATGAATGAACACCACTCAACAATCACCAGGCAAGACTGTTCCCGTCCTGTTGCCGGACACTTCAGCAGTCACGGGCATTCGGCCTCTGATCTTTCGGTAAACATTCTCCAAGGCAGCCTTCACGACATACGACAGCGCAGAGTCGCCGAGCAGAAACTGATAGCCTCAACCGGGATCTTGGGTTCACGTCACACCATCTGTAACCCCCATGACTTGCCTGAACTTGCAACATCTCACTTACTGTCCTGTCTGGAGACGATACACATCTCTTTAACCTATGCTTAATGCTATCTCCACTCACGTTGCCTGCTTGTTTAAGACTTGAATAGCAGATTAGAACGTGAGTCTACAGCTAATCAGTTTTCTACAAACTTTGTGTGCCTTTACATGCCCTGTTTCTGATCAGAACTCCCCACTCACCTGACAAAGGAATAGCATTCCAAAAGCTTGTGGCATTTACTATCAAATAAACCTGTTGGACTTTAACCTGGTGTTGTGAGACTTCTTACTATGCTTACCCTAGTCCAACACCAGCATCTCCACTTTTGATTTATTTGACATACATTTTCTTTTGATCTAAATCCATAAGCTTACATCAAACAATCACACGATATTTACTAGAAAACAAATCATGCATTTCATAATAAAAGCTACGAGTAGACTTGCCTATAAGTACTTAACTCTCTTTTAGTTCAAGTTTCATCTCAAAGGTTTTAACATAGCTGTAACAGTGGTGAATGGCAGAATTATATAGAGTTATTGATAACTGACCATGGGCATTACTTTGTTCGTCTTTCTCAGAGTTCCTGAAATATATGTTTGAATAAGGCAGTTTGCTCCAGCTGGTGTGGTTTCTGTGCCATTCATATGATCAGTCTTGTGTAGAATTTAAGATATTGAATTGCATACAAAGAAGGGCGTTGGAAATTTCAGTAGACAATAGAAGGTGACGTATAAAGCGTTTTTTTTCATAGTGAAAGCTAGGTTGAAGGTCTTTATCCTTTCTTTGGATGTGGGCGTCACTAGCATTTGTTGTCTGTTCCTAAATGCTCTTAAACTGAGTGGCAGTTAAGAGTCAGCCACATTACTGTGGGTTTGACATCACACACCAGCTCAAGATGGCAGATTTTCTTCCCTAACGGACATTAGCGTGCTCTGAAATTCCACCTTTAAGTTAGACAGGGTAGGCCATCAAAGGGTATAAACAGGAAAATGAGAGCGAAAAAGCAGAGCACAAATCAAAGTAATGGGCAAAAGGAGTGGAAGTGATGTGAGGAAAATGTTTTTCACTGTTTCCTGGAACAAATCTCTTGAGAGAATGGATGAGACAGATTTTATTGAGGTATTCAAAAGGGAATTGGAAATGGCTATCTGAAAAGATATAATGCACAGCATTATGGGGACAGAGGGGAGTAGGATTAGATAGCTCAGCTCATTCATGGGCAAGTGCAGATTTGATGGGCCAGATGGCTTCCTCGTGCAGTGTAAAGATTGAGAGTTTTTTTTAGCTTAACACATTGAGGAACTTGGAGCTAATATAGATTAGCAAAAACAGGAGTGTGGAGTGCCACTTTGTGTGGCATAGGACAGAGGCAGCAGAGTTTAGATAATCTGGAATAGTCTAGACAGAGGTATTAAAAGTGCTGTTGAAGGGTTTGAGCAGCTGAGGTAGGGTGGAAGTAGGTGGTCTTTTACACTGGAGAGGATCTGTAGCTCTGTTCGGTGTTGAACCGAGTGTGATGGTTTGAACCGTCAAGTTGAACGTGACCTGCATGGTTCTGGATTTCCTAATGTTTAACTTGTGCTCGTCACAGACTGGCTGTCTGACAAGCCATCTTACAACACTCAAGTGATGGAGGATTGGGAAACACATGTCTATGGTTTTGCAGCGGTTGTTTATAATCACCCTGCCCAGTACAATTTATTGCCAGAAACGGATTTAAGCTACAGAGAATGGTAGAATAATTGCTACACAAGTGATCCTGAAGCTTGGACTAATAATCCACTAAGCACAAATCCCACCAGTGCAGTTTGAGAATTTGAAAATTTATTATTTAAAAAAATGTCAAGTGACAACAATGCTTGTGTATTGACTCCACCTGGTTCATCAGTACCTTGGAGAAGCATACCTACTGTTGATTTGAAGTCACCTTGAGTGACTGTTAACCACTATCTTAAGTAGCTTAGCAAGCAACTGGAGGTTCACCACCTTGGTAATTGGCATTAGGCAAGAAATGGTAGCCTTGCCAGTAATGCTCACATCCAGGGAATTTTTTTTTTAAAGATGTGAGAACCTCCTGCTTTTATCAGGTAAAACTCAAATGAAGGTGGATGTTTCTACTGTGAATCACAGCTGTCCATGTTCCTGTGTCTATAAAATTGCAATTAATGTATTTTTTCTTTTTGTTGCAGTATAATCAAAAATGCAAGGCTTCCTCTGACTCTGAGCTGTGGCATGTTTTTATATTGGGCTAGCAGCAGCAACAGGAGCTTGGCCGCTCTTGTCATACGCATACTGGTGCTTCTTTGACTGGGCTCCCAAGACAATAATGTTCAAACGCACTTGAAATCTCTTGTTACCTGTCCTGATTTACCTTGTGCCTGGTGCAGTTTATTTTCTGAGACGTGACCTTCTGCATTTTGCTATTCCTCAGATATGGTTTAGGGAAGATCTGAGAATAAGAATACTGTTTTTCAGAGGTTGTGTAGCATTGTTATTGCTGTTAATGAAATACTGTATTTCTTCAGGAGAAAAAAACATTTTAAGCATGTTACTGACTCACGTTCATGAAGGTATGGAATCCAATAGGAGCTAGGATAATGAGTGGTGTTGTGGATGTCAGATCCTTCATAGTAAGCAGTGTTGTTCTTGTCAGTCTTTCATTAAACCTGCCATTGATTGCACATTTTTCATAGCACATCACTGAAGGCAGTTAGTGCATTTAATGGTTGACATACTTTAAGGATGCATTCAGCTAAAAGCTATGATGGTGGACCTGATTTTGTTGTGGAAGTTGTATTTGAATGTGACCGAGTATTTTCCCTTGTATCCTGTTATACTATTTTGAAAGATGCCTTAGTGACTCACAGCAGTGTTATTGTTTGAGTTTTAATGTATAAAAGGAAGGCATGAGCACCAAAGTTTTTACCATAGAAGCATAGAAAAGTTACAGCACAGGTGGCGGTCATTCAACCCATTTTGTCCATGTCAGCCAGAGGACACCCAGGTCCCCTTTCTAATCCCAAGTTGCACATCATTGTCTCACAGTGCTTGGCATTAGTATCAGCTGTTTAGAATATGCTTGCCTCTTGTTTGTTATTAACAGGCATGGTCAATGTAAAGAATTTCCTCAGGTTTTTGAATTGAAGATTGGCACAGTGGTTAGCACTGATGCCTCTCAATGCCAGGGACCCAGGTTCAGTTCCTGCCTTGGGTCACCATCTGTGTGGAATTTGCACATTCTCTCCATGTCTACGTGGATTTCCTCCAGGTGCTCTGGTTTCCTCCCACAGTCCAGAAATGTGTGGGTTAGGTTGATTGGCCATGCTAAATTGCCCCTTAGTGTTAGCGGGATATCAGGGAGATTAGTATGGTAAATATGTGTGATTATGGGGATAGACCTAGGTGGGGTTGTTGTTGGTGCAGGCTCGATGGGCCAAATGGCGGCCTCCTGCACTGTAGGGGTTCCGTGAAAGTTGTGAACTGTCTGGTCACTTCAATCATCATGCAGGTTAGCTAAATATACAAAAGTCAGCAGATAATTAAATTAGTAATAAGATAGACTGCTTCATGTTTTGATATACTGTTTGCAGCCTCAGGCCTTGCTTGTTCTGTAAATGTTCAGTTGCATTAGACACTTAGACTACCATGTTTCAGTTTCTTGGTGCTTACACAAGCAATTTAGAAAATGGTTCTTCCTAGATATGTATTCAAATGTCTGTGATGTTTCTGTCAAATAATTTCCACTCACCTGAGACCGTAGCAGATCAGCAGGATTATAATCCTAAAGAGAGTGCCTATCCACCAGTTCTTGATTCATTGGACTGGCGTTAGTCTGTGTTCCAGTGCCATTACAAATATGTGTGTATAAGTGAGACACTAATGTGAAGAACAGCTGAGGTTTAGTATTATTCATGTAGTTGCTAAAATTGTCATTTTCAGTTACTGAAGAAGTAAAGACAATGAACCATTGTCTTAGCCACTGAGCTCAAGAAAACTGCCCACAAAGATAGCGATCTTTGTAGGCAGTTTTCTTGAGCTCAGTGGCTAAGACAATGGTTCATGTCTTTACTTCTTCAGTAACTGAAAATGACAATTTTAGCAACTACATGAATAATACTAAACCTCAGCTGTTCTTTACATTAGTGTCTCACTTATACACACATATCTAGCGATCTTTGTGGTGCATGTTTTCTCATTTTCCAATTCTGTTTGAAACTGATGCCAAGTCAGAGGGATCTCTGGGCTTCAAGCAAGCTAAGCAGTAAATCAATTGAAGTATTTGCACCAACAGCAAATCACAATGAAAACGTTGAATCCCTCTGTACTTTTAATTTAAAATTCTCAGAGCGCAAGGTGTACAATGCTGGGGACCCGAGTTCAATTCCAGTCTCAGGTTACTGTGTGGAGTTCGCATATTCTCCCTGTGTCTGCGTGGGTTTTCTCTAGGTGCTCTGGTTTCCCCTCTGTCATGCAGGTTAACTTGATTGGCCATGGTAAATTGACCTTAATGTCAGGGGATTAGTGGGGTAAATATGTGGGGTTGCAGGGATTGTGCCCAGTACAGGTTGATGAGCTGAATGGTGGCCTCCTGTACTGTAGGATTCTGATTCTATATGATTGGAGCGCACAAGAGATCAGGAAAGAAACTGAAATGGCATCAACTTTTTTTAAAGTGGAATTTTGTAAATGGGAAACTTTAAAATTTGCAAATATGAAACCACTCTTGAGGCCATTTAGTAGTAATTAAGAAACCCAGTTGCACCTCATTCAAAAGTGTAAGCTTTCCAGGGGTGTTGAGAGAGGTTAGAACAGGGAGTACTCGTTTAATTGAATTTGTGTGGGGAGGCCGGAACAAACTTCCAGAGATGCATTAAATCCATAGAAGTAGCATATTGATTTAAGTGATTAACCATATACATGCAGACTCCAGAATTTGTTATCAGTTTCTTAGGAGTAATGATGGCAAAAATCAACACTGATATTTTGCTGTCCTCACCACTGCAAAGTCTGAACTCTTAATTTGCACCCAAGAAAGGGAGCATGGGTTATAAGTTTGTAGGAGAGTGTCAGCTATTATGTTGCCTTCAGCTACTGTTTATTTTCCTTTAACAAACCTGTTCTGTGGTTTGTAATGTAAACTATTATCTGAAGACCAGGAGGACATGTTTTCTGTACAAGAATTTATGTTTCATCTGGGGACAATGCTTCCAGACCAGATATTGTGTATTGTGTTACTCTCCGTTTAAAGTTACCAAGGATTTGATTACAAGATTCTACTGGACTTTGGGGTTGAACACTAGAACTATTTCTATAAAACCTTAAAAAAAAGTTGTTTAAATTCTTTGTAAAATAAAGTCAAGATAGAATGTTTAAATACGTTAAATTTCCGTCACTTATTCACATCTTGTGAATAATCTCTCAGGAGGAGGCTTTCTAGTTATTTTGAAGTCATTTTTAATTTAAGATTACAGAAGTGCCAGATCATTTTACGGTTGAAATATTTCTTTTTCCTTTTTAGGGACGCGACAAGTTACTGATGCGTTATTTCATGTTTATCTCAGCCTGGTTTCCATTGTATTATCATATCCTTAATTTTTATTTCCATCTCTCAAAGGGTGCTTTCTTTGCATGATTCTTGAGCAGTGAGCAAATACATTCATATAGATATGTTCTCATGGTGGTTAGCTGTGGCAAGGTTGGAAATTTGCTTCAGTTCACCACAGATAGTGAACCATATTTAGAACCTGGCATCTGTGCAGCACCTGGTTAAATTCTGCCCTCTTGTAGTAAAACTCGAGATGCAAGACATTCGCATGGCATATTACAACTGAAACGTTTTTCCCCGATATCTGTTTACATTAATAACCATTGAATGAAGCAAATTTGAACTATTGGGAATATGTTGTGATACTCACTCTAACAATGCAATGTATTAGGAAATTTCTAAAGGGACAGTTAAAAGATTTGTAAGAGAGGGAGTTTGAGAGAGGGGTGTTGTAACATGAGCTCTGATCTGGGAATGGTTTGAGCATATTTCAGAATGTCAGGCAATTAGAATAACCTGAATTGCTAAAAGCGCTCAACTGTCGTAAATAATTTGGCCATAAGATGTAGGGGTAGAAGTAGACCATTTGGCCTGTTCAGTCTGCTCCGTCATTAAATGAGATTACAACTGATCTGATATCCTAATTGATGAGTTCCAGGAGTTGACTCTTAGAGAAGTTTATACATGGTGTCTTTTGTGACATCCCGAGGTGTTTTCCACCCAATGATGTACTTGTTGAATTGTAGTTATTATTGAAATGTGGCAAGCAATTTATGCACAGCCACCTCCAAGGCAATAATGTGATGGTATGTATTTTAGTTGATGCTGATTGAGGAGTAGATATTAGCTAGCCAGCAGGATTAACTCCCTACTTTTCTTTGAAATTGGCCTGTTATATCCAGTTGAGACCACACGGGGCTTTAATTTAATGTCATCTTAAATATGATACCTCTGGCAGTACAGTACTCCCTCAGTACCACATTGGAGTGTCAGCCAGGAATTTGTGCTCAAGTCTCTGGACTGGGACTTGAACCTTCAAACAATAATGTGACAATGACCAAATAATCTATTTTTGAAATGTTGATTAAGAGATAAATATTGGCAAGGACACTGGGGATAATGCTGCTCTTCAGAATAGTGCCACTGAATCTTTTGTGCCTAACTGAGAAGACACATGGGGCCTTGGTTTAACATCTCATCTGAAGGGTGACAGTTTTAACAATGCAGCAGTCCCTCAATACTGCATTGGAGTGTCAATCTTAGATTGTTATGCTGAAGTCCTGGAATGAGACTTGAACCTACATCCATCTGACATGGGTGAGAATGCTACCAACTGAGCCACAGCTGACAATTGTGAAATGTTGGTGTCAACTAATAGTCATTTTTGGCAAATACTGGAGAAATTCAAGTGGCAGCAAATGCTATATATGATTGGTGAAATTTGATCCCTTATTTCCTGATCAAGTAGGGGACTGTAGTCTTGCATTAGAATAACATTGTATTTCAAATGACTTTGATTATTGCAGGAATAGGTTTTGTGTTATAAAGTGCATTGAAATCAAACCAAGCAGAAGCCAATCGTGGCAGCCAAAGAACTCTGCTTTAGTGTTAAAATTATTTAATGTTTTGTTTGAGAAAAGCCAACCTATTCTTCACTAAACGAGAATGACTTGTATTTATGTTACACCTTTTGAAGTAATAAAATATTCCAGGTGCATTGTTAAACAAGTATGACACCGAGCAAGCTTTTGGTTATCTTACCTTTTACCACCTCATGTGGCTTGGAGGTTGGTTTAAACTTCTTAAATGGAGTGTAAGCTTGAAAGATGTAGGGCAAGTATTTCAAGCCTTAGAGCCTAGGCAACAGAAGGCATGACTGCCAGTAATAGAATGATTTAAAATTGGGATGCTAAAATGGACCTTGCATTTCGGTTAAAATGACCGTGCAACTTGTAATGAAGGGAATAGGTGTTGAGCACAAGCATGCAGAATTTCAATTCTAAACTGGACTGAAGGTTGGTTTTTGTCATGCTTGTGTTAATTTAGTCGAGTAATGTGGACCTAGCAGTATTCAAAAATTGGCTACACAAAATGGGCTCTACAGCCATTCTTGTATGTTCACATACTAGTGCCTAGACGTGTGCAACGGCTAACTTGCTTAGCTCCCATATTGGCAACTGATGTAACTATCAATGATTTTCCCATCTTGAAATCATTGGGTCCTGTGAAAGAGTCTGTCCTTCAAAAGAAGTGTTTTCTTTAAAAAAAAGTATATAAATTCACTGCCTTGTGTGATACTGATTCATGCAGACCAAACTCCTGCGTCAGATCTCTGCTGTGCAGAGGAAAATCATGCATTGGATGTTGTGAGATGGAGGAGGGGAAGGTAAAGCGCTTGGGAAAAGAGGGGCTTACTGAAGCTGCAGAAAATGTTTGTATCTCCATCTCTGATTAATCCAAGTATTCGTTGTCTGATTGTATGTTCTAAGTAGATTTGGAATCAAGATTGTTTTGCTTTTATTTGGCATCTGAACATATGTGGTAATCAGTTGCGGGTGTGGCTGCAGCTGTGTGCACTGAACCCAAGGAAGGATAAACCTCCTGAATAAACCATCAAGTCAACACTTCTACATTTTGTACTGGTTGTTTTGTCACATTTCTAGAAGCTGTTTTTGTTACTAAATGTGGCAATGCGTATACCATTACTTGCATTGTGCCTCATTTCAGGTGGAATCGTGGATGTGCATAGTGCAGTCCAGAGTTCTAATAGTTTACAAGCTGGCAAAGACTCAGCAGATAGTTATCCTACTAAATTTTAAGTACTTTAACAAGTTTTTTTGAGCACAGTAAAAGCAAAAGATTTATGTAAAATTAAGAAAGCTCCAAGCAAAATATGTGCTGCTTTCAGTTAACGTTGAAATATTTAAAATGCAGTAACATTTGAAGAATTTGACTTTTGTTTTGCAAAAATAGAATACTTGACGCATTTCACAATAAATGTAGCTCCAAATGCAACCTGTGGAAAATGCAGTTATACCATGCAGGTTTTTGACAGGAACTGGCTTCAGCTTTTGGTTGATCCAATCTATATGCTGTAATTTGAATATGTGTTATAATCCAGATGGGGTGAACTCAGATTTTAAGTGCTCAGGCAGCCCAGCGGACTGCAGAAACTTTAAAAATGTTGCTGCAAATGTTGAAGCTGATGGGACAATTGTTCTTTAATGTTCAACATTAATCATCATTTTAGGTGGAGGTATAGAGTTTACTCGAATACAGGATAGCAGAGCTCAGTTTGCTTAGAGACCAAAACAGAACAGAGGTGTAGCCAATCTGTTTCTGTACTCTGGTTTCAAACAAATGCCTATTCTATGCTGCTTGTTTTATTTAATAGCTAATATTTTCATAAGGAGAAGGAACTTTTGGCTGAAAGCATTTCAAATGCTTGTGAACACGTGTAAGGATCACCCTTTAATACTCTGGCATGTTTTTGGTCGTTTAATTAAATGTCGATTGAGAACGAGTGAAATTATTTGAAGCTGCAGAATAAAGGGGGAAAAAAGCTTGCACCTGTATACTGATTTTCACAATCTCAGTATTTCATACTGCAGCATTTTATAGCCAGTGCAGTTATTGATGTAATTTAGGAAAAAAGTCTATTTGTATACTCCCTCTCAAAAGCACTGAGATACTGATCAGATAATTTGCTTGTGATGCTGATTGTGGGCTAAGTATTGGCCAGGACTCCAAGAATAACTTCCTTTCTTGTCTTCAAAACAATGCCGTGGGATCTTTTCTATCCACCTTGGGGGGGGGAAAAAAAGGCATCTCATCCAAAAGGCAGCACTTCCAAAAGTGCAGAACTCCTTCAGTACTGCAATGTACTCCAATCTGAGTGGGACTTGAAGCCACAACCTTGAACAGAGGTGCGAGTGCTACCAACTGAGCCACAGCTGACACCTATATATACTCAATTAATTTATAGAAGGAGTTGAAAGTTTCCCTGACTCCAAAATCTGGCATGTTTATCCTCCTCCTCTTCAGCTTGGAGTTTTCAGTTCAGATTTAGATGAATAGATTTGCTGCAATAAATGTTCTTGGCCGGGAGTTTTGCTAGTGTGGTTTGGGTGGGTTTAAACTAATGTGGCAGGGGGGTGGGAATCAAAACAGTAGGTCAATAAGCATAGAAGCTGGCGATGAGCTTGGAGTCAAGGCTATCTAAGAGGAAGAGCATTCTGGGGCAGGATGACTTCAGTGGGCCTGGAGGTCTGGAGTGCATCTGCTTCAATGCAAGGAGCGTAACGGGCAAGACAGACAAACTTAGAGCCTTAATGCTTGCGCAGAACTTGGATGTGGTTGCAGTGACGGAGACTCGGTTAAAAGAAGGACAGGACTGGCAGCTGAATATTCCGTGGTATGAGTGTTTCAGGCAAGACAGAAGAGGGGCTCGAAGAGGTGGGGGAATAGCAATACTGGCTAGGGAGCATATTACAGAGGGTGGACAATTTAGAAGGGTCATGTAACAAGTCACTGTGGGTGGAGCTCAGAAATGGGAAGGGCGCAGTCACTCTGCTGGGGTTATACTACAGGCCTCCCAACAGCCCACGGGAAGTTGAGGAATGGATATGTAAGGAGATTCTGGACAGGTGCAGAACAAATAGGGTTGTTGTAGTGGGAGACTTCAATTTCTCTGGTGTAAACTGGAAATCGCTTAGGGCTGGGGGTCTGGACGGGGAGGAATTTATAAAATGCGTACAGGAAGATTCTTTGGAACCATGTTGATAGTCCAAGTAGAGAGGGGGCTATACTGGACCTGGTACTGGGGAATGAGTCTGGTCAGGCCATCAAAATTTCAGTAGGGGAACATGTGGCAAATAATGACCACAATTCTGTAAACTTTAGGATAGTAATGGAAAAAGATGAGTGTTATCCTATGAGGTGCTGAATTGGGGGAAGGCTAACTGCAGCTGGATTAGGCAGGCTGTTGATTGGGAGAGGCTGTTTGAGGGTAAATCCACATCTGGCATGTCGGAGTCTTTTAAGGAGCAGTTGATTGGGCTGCAGGACAGGTATGTGCCTATAAAAAGGAAGGATAGGAAAGGTAGGATTCGAGAGCTGTGGATAACCGGTGAAATTGTGGTCTAATCAAAGAAAAAAGAGGTGTATGTAGGGTCCAGGCAGCTAAAAACAGAGCACTGGAGGAATACAGAGAAAGTAGAAAAGAACTCAAACAGGGAGTTAGAAGGGCAAAAAGGGGTCACGAAATGTCCTTGGCAGACAGAATTAAGGAGAATCCTAAGGCATTTTATACATACGTTAGGAACAAGAAGGTTGTCAGGGAAAGAATAGGACCTCTCGGGGACAAAGGAGGGGAATTATGCTTAGAACCCAAGGAAGTAGGTGAGATCCTACATGAATACTTTGCATCAGTATTCACAAAGGAGAGGGACATGTTGACTGGTAGTGTCAGAGGGATGTGTTGACCTGTTAGAAAAAATCTCAATTACAAGGGAGGAAGTGTTGGGTTTTTTATGAAACACTTAAGACAGACAAATCCCCAGGGCCTGATGGCATCTATCCTAGACTGCTCAGGGAGGCAAGAGATGAAATTGCTGGGCCTCTGATGGAAATCTTTTGTCTCTTCACTGGACACAGGTGAGGTCCCAGAGGATTGGAGGATAGCAAATGAGGGTAGTGAGGATAACCCAGGTAATTATAGGCCGGTGAACTTGACGTCCATGGTAGGGAAATTGTTGGAGAAGATTCTTAGGATATATACATATTTAGGACAGAATCTCATTAGCGATAGACAGCATGGTTTTGTAAGAGGGAGGTCACGCCTCTCAAATTTGGTTGAGTTTTTTGAGGAGGTGAGAAAAACGATTGACGAGGGAAGGCTGTGGATGTCATCTATATGGCATTTAGTAAAGCGTTTGACAAGGTCCCTCATGGCAGGCTGGTGCAAAAGGTTAAATCTCACTGGATAAAAGGTGAGCTAGCGAGGTGGGTGGAGAACTGGCTTGGCCATAGAAGATGGACAGTAGCAGTGGAGGGGCCTTTTTCCAGTTGGAGGTCTGTGACTAGTGGTGTTCCACAGAGCTCTGTACTGTGACCTCTGCTGCTTGCGATATATATAAATGATTTGGAAGAGGATGTAACTGGTGTGATCAGTAAGTTTGCGGATGACACAAAGATCGCTGGAGTTGCGGATAGTGATAAACATTGTCAGAGAATTCAGCAGGATATAGATAGGCTGGAAAATTGGGTGGAGAAATGGCAGATGGAATTTAATCCAAAGAAATGAGAAGTGATGCATTTTGGTAGATCTAATGTAGGGGAGAGCTATTCCATAAATGGCAGAACCATCAGGAGTATAGACACACAGAGGGACCTGGATGTGCAAGTCCACAGATCCTTAAAGGCGGCAGCACAGGTGGAGAGGGTGGTGAAGAAGGCATATGGCATGCTTGCCTTTTTTGGACGGGGCATAGAGTATAAAAGTTGGCATGTGATGTTGCAGCTATACAGAAGGTTAGTTAGGCCACATTTGGAATACTGCATCCAGTTCTGGTTGCCACACTACCAGAAGGATGTGGAGGCTTTGGAGAGAGTACAGAAAAGGTTTACCAGGATGTTGCCTGGTTTGGAGGGTCTTAGCTGTGAGGAGAGATTGGGCAAACTGCGGTTGTTCTCCCTGGAAAGATGGAGAATAAGGGGCGACCTAATAGAGGTGTATAAAATTATGAAGGGCATAGATAGGGTGAACAGTGGGAAGCTTTTTCCTAGGTCGGAGGTGATGAGCGCAAGGGGTCACAAGTTCAAGGTAAGGGGGGCAAGGTTCAACACAGATGTCAGGGGGACATATTTTACACAGTGGGTGGTGGGGGCCTGGAATGCGCTGCCAAGCAAGGTGGTGGAGGTGGACTTATCTAGATGGCCACACAAACTGACTGGGAATAGAGGGATACAAACGAATGGTCTAGTTGGGTGCATGAACGGTGCAGGCTTGGAGGGCCGAAGGGCCTGTTCCTGTGCTGTATTGTTCTTTGTTCTTCTTTGAAAATCTGAAGCTTGTTCAGCATCATCGTTGCTTGAACTTTGCCTAGTAAATGCATGGTGTGCAATTTAGAAGCAACTATAATTTTCACTTTAACCTGCCATTATTCATCACTTTTAGATAAAATTGCATGGTCTGATCCATGTATGTATACTTTTAGACTGGTGAATTGTGTGCAAAGGTGTTTGCATAAAAATGGGCACTGAGTGTGACTCATTTCAGAATACAATGAGCTATTGATCGTCTATTTATCTTCATGGGTGCAACCCAAGATGGGAATCTGATTCTACAGTAGAAATTAGGAAAAATGTACAATATTACACTAGTTTAGTCAATGAAAGAAAAGGTGAACTGATTTGAGCGATAAGTTTAATTTTTACAACTAATCAAAGTAGATTGCAAGGTTGAAAATAAAACTGGCTTCAAAAGTGCAGAAGAGAGACTGAACTTGCACACTAAAATTTATACACATGGTGACTTAATTTGCTTGCTGCCAATGCTACTTTTGTGTTATTTAGTCCTACAGGATTCAGATACTCAGTTTCTACAAATTCAACATATGTATGTCCTAATGGAAAAAATTACATTGTTGGGTTAAATGTTAAAATAACATGGAATGCTCTATATATGTGCAAAATACGGAAATATTGCTACTCGTATTAGACAGTAATCCAGTAAAATAAATTGCCATTAATACTGAGTTTTTATATACAAGTCTAATAATTTAAAAATAGAATTTAGTGTAATTGCCCCTGCACACCCCATCCAAGTTTTCTTGAAGGGCAGTGATTACTGGCAGTGCTATATTGACATTGCAAAGGAATTTCTTTAATAACATGAATCCAAATTCCAAACCTTTTGAATTTGATCATGGTACTGTTGCAACCTCAGATTCAATATTTATAGTTTCTGAAGTTTTTTTGTTCATTAGTGCTTCAAACTTTAATGCAAAACGCATCACCTTGTTTATAGATAAGACTGGAGTGCATTGTGAGAATAGTTTATCAAACATCTACAATATGTAATCAGTGCAGTTACTCTTAAAATTAACTTAATATTTATAATTGAGTACACACACAAAACTGTCTATATTTCATGGTGCTGACAATTTATTAGTGTGATGACTGTAAATTATGTCCAATGGCTCAGTTTACTTCATTACAATTTTTGTTTCTCACCATGGCTAGAGCAGCTAGTTGAAAACTCTGAACTGCAAATGCAATGACTTTCTGCCAGTATGAAGACTGAAATCATATTGCAAACATGTAGAATCTAGCACTTAACAGCTTCTGTTGTACATTTCCTATTCCTTATTAACGTAATCTGAATAAATATCTCAAAATTGTTGGTTGCTGAAAACAGTCTTTTGGGAAGGGCAGTGATTTGATCAGTTGATTCTTTTTAGTAGCTATTGAACTTACACTTCTGATAAGTGAAAGACTGTTATTTAACTTCAGACCATCAAATTTTCTTCTGTGTAAACAAATTTTGGGTGGGACTGTTAGATAATGTTTCTGGCTGGGAACAAACTCCCATTTGGAACCTGGTGCATGCAGTTCCAATTTTTTTTGTTTTTGTTTCTGTGCTTTCTTTAGCTGTAACATCTGTTCAACTGACTGTTTCCAGAAATCTGAGCTTTCTGCTATCAAACTGCTCAAGTCTGCTGAGTATAAGACATTGCATTCAATCCACCATTGCCAATTTTCTGATCCTTGAGTTTTTTTTAAAGTGGCGAAAGATAATTGTTTTAGTTCACATTATTTATTGAGTTCGCTTATTCCTCACAACATCCGTTATGTAGCTGGTATGTAATTGTTTATTTTTGCTTATTGGCATCAAGTCAAACTATGGAGAAATCTAATTTGCAGTCTCATACTTAAAAAGCGGACGCATTTACAGCAACTAAATGGATGCGTACCTTAAATCAGGAACACCGAACATTTTGAAGCCTTGAGTCAAAACAGGAGTGAACTGTATGATTCTCAAGTGCAAACTCCTGTTATACAAGTTTAAATCCTGAGGCACAGAAATCAAGACTCTCTCTCTCTCTCTCCTCCTGCCACCGCCCCCCCCCCCCCCCCCCCCATGCATGCACGCACCAAAAGAATGCAAGTTCTGCAAACATAGCATATGATGCAAGTCTGCCAGTAGACAAAGAAGTACCCCCTTCCTCCACCCCTTGAAAATTTGAAGGACTGCAGCTATGTCGATATGCAATTGGAAGGACTTACTTAAGGTGAGAACAATGGGAAAGATTGCTTTGTGCGCAAATCTGATCCAAAAACCATCTGGATGCCTCTGGTCAGTACATTGACCAGTATGTACTATGTATACTATTAAACATTGTATTGTGTAGGTGTTAATAAAATTGACCTATATCATGAGTTCCTTTCTTGTTCTTTCCTAAAATACTGTGCCAATTGCTGTTTTGGGGATGTCAGCGTTTAAATGTATTTATTCTGCATATACCACTTGCTGCTTAACCTTCTGTGCTTCATGATTTAGGACTTGGGTTCTTTACTTTATCTACTTACACTGCCTCAAGCTTTTGTGGTAAACATGCCCTGCTGTAACCCTGTACAATATTTAACTTGATCATTAACCTTTAAAGCTAAATCCTACCATTGTGCTGCTAGTTAGTAATGGGAAGTAACGTAAGGATATGCCACTTGCAACTGGTTGACCTCCAGTATTTGCTGGTTTTCAAATAATTTAAGCTTTATATGAAGTGATGGAATGTTTAGTGCCTTATGGACCATGTGAATCTAGTTTCAATTGTGTAACTTGTGTAGTTCCATGAGTTTAAGGGAAGTAGTGAAGTTCTTCCAATTACAATCAGTTTGGAGCCTCTCTATTAGCTAAGGAAAAAGAATCAGAATTGTTTTGCAGCTGGACTAAATGTTGAGAAGCGTTTACTTTGGGCTGGCATGGTGGCACAGTGGTTAGCACAGCTCCCTCACAACTCCAGGGACCCAGGCTCAATTCTGACCTCGGGTTATTATCTATGTGGAGTTTGCATGTTCTTCCCATGTCTGCGTGGGTTTCCTCCCACATTCCAAAAATGTGCGGGCTAGATGGATTGGCCTTGCTAAATTGTGGGCAGATTAGTAGGGTAAATACATGGGGTTGAGTGGGATTGTTGTCGGTGCAGGCTCGAAGGGACAAATGGCCTCTTTCTGCACAGTAGGGATTCTATGAAATGATGCCTATAGTAAATCAATATAAATGTACTGCTGGTGAGCTTATGTTGGTTGGCTGCTGAGCTAAGTCCAATGTCTGGCATGACTTGTAGATTAATTGTCAGATAAATGCTTGAAGGAGAAAAGGTTAGGTTGGAGAGCAAGAGAACCGATCTAATTGGATAGCTGTTTTGAAGAGCCGAGACACCATGGAATGAATAGCAGGCATTGATTTGACAGATGAATTCAAATAGTTGTTTAGTCCATTGTTGTCTCTGTCCCAAGTCAGAATAATACCATGCTGTCCACCACATTCCCAGGAGTTCTTGCTGCTCTTCAATATGAACTCATCAGTCAAGTTGTTTCGTGTATCTTCATATAATGTACTATGAATGATGTTCTGGCATTAGTGAACAAAGTAACATCAGAAATTAATTGTTATCACATTTGTATAAAGCATGAGTATCCTTGTCTATTTATTGCTGTATGTGCAGTATTTGTGTATGTTTAAATTATTTTCTAAATGTAACTTTAGACTGAAGTTTTGAGCAAAGAACAAAAAACAAGTCGATAAGAAACGAAAATCCTCAATTTCCAAAACATGCTGAGATTGGTAAGACTCTCAGCAACATAGATTCAGAAAATTAGCTCTACAGTATCTGAAATTTTGGGGGGGAAGGGGGAGGGGAGAAATAAAAGGAGGGATTATTATTTGAAGGGCGAAAAGCTGCACCATGCTGTGGTGCAGAGAGACTGGGGGTCCTTGTGCACGAATCGCAAAAACCCAGTCTGCAGGTGATCAAGAAGGCGAATGGAATGTTGGCCTTTATAGCGAGGGGGATAGAATGTAAAAGCAGGGAGGCCTTGCTGCAACTGTACAGGGCACTGGTGAGGCCGCAACTGGAGTACCGTGTGCAATTTTGGTCGCTGTGCAGATACATGGATTTGGGCCTGTGTCTGTGGGAGTTTGCGCATTCTCCCTGTGGTTGCGTGGGTTTCCTCCGGGCGCTCTGGTTTCCTCCCACACTCTTAGGCTGATTGGTGTACCAAATTGACACTATTCTCCCCTGAATCTGGCTACATTAGGGGTTCCACTCACATACACACAGGGCAGGGTAGGTGTAGGAAGATGCGGCGGCGCGGGCTCGTTGGGCCGAAGGGCCTGTTTCCCGTGCTGGGTTGTTCTTTGTATGAGGGGGCTAGCCTATGAGGAGAGATTGAATAAACTGGGTCTGTACTCATTGGAGTTTAGAAGGCTGAGGGGAGATCTTAGAGATCTATAAGATAATGAAGGGGCTAGATAGGGCAGAGGTAGAGAGATTCTTCCCGCTTAGAAAGTATAGCAGAACTAGAGGGCACAGCCTCAAAATAAGGGGGGGGGGAGCAGTTTAGATCGGAGTTGAGATAGGTAGATTTCTGATCGATAAGGGAATTAAGGGTTATGGGGAGCAGGTGGGTAAGTGGAACTGATCCACTTCAGATAAGCCATGATCTTGTTGAATGGCGGGGCAGGCTTGAAGAGCTAGATGGCCTACTCCTGCTCCTATTTCTTGTGTTCTTATGTGTAATGCAAAGTGAATAATGTATTCACCCAAAGTGAAATAATGTATTGTCTCTTCTAACTTGCAATTTAAAAAGTTTTAAGGCATCAGTGATAAAGCATAGAATCATACACCACAGGAATTCTTTTGTTCCATGGCGCCTATGCTGGCGTTTTGAAATAGCTATCCAATTAGATCCACTCTTTTGTTTGTTTCCCAATAACTCTGCATGATTTTCTCCAAATCTTTTTACACTTTGGGCAATGCAATCATAACCCTGTGAAATAAATTTTCATGTTGCTTCGCGTTTTTCTACTATTTAACTTAAATCTGCTTACTGACCCTTCCACTACTGAAAAGTTTCTCTTTATGCATTCTCTCAAATCCCTCTGATTTTTGAATACCCTCTACCACCTTTTAATTTTCACTGCTTTAAGGAGAGCAGCACCTCACCCTCCTTACCCTCCAAATTTGCTGGTCTCTTTATGTAACTGGACATTATGCTTTATCTGGGGCCTAACCAGTGATGTACCCTAGTTGAGAACTATGTTCTTTTCTTTGTAATTTTTGCCGTTGTTCACAAATCCGAGAATCTAAAATATTAATTAGTTCAGCTTGTCCTTGAATAGCTTGTGTGTGTTAAGCCAAGAATGTCTCCCTTCTTGCATCTCTGTAAGCTGGTACCATTTTGTTTATGTGCCTCTTATACTTCCGACCAAAATATGTCACTTCACACTTACTGCGCATCTGCACGATTTCTGCTCATTCCATCAGTCTGTCTACAGTTATGACCGATCCTCAGGCAAGGACCCTAAGTTGATATGTTCAGATGAGGACAGATGAACTGACTTTCCTTTATTCAACAACTTCCGGGCACAACAAGATTAATTTAAAAAGGATCCCTTCCCTGGTGAATACCATTTCCCCATCATATTTATCTTCTGAAAGAAGCCGATTTAACCAGGCTTTCTTGAGCTAAAGAGTTAGTGAAGCATGAGAAGAAAGTAAGAAAAACACAATGCAGCCAGATTAGAAATGAGAGATTACTCCAAAAATAAAAGTTAAAGGTATATGAATCTTTAGTTTCAAATCCTTGATCCTTTAGAATCAAGTTTTTAGGCCTCCCAACAACCTGCCCTGGTCCCCACATGCTGACAGTATAGTTAAGAAAGCCCACTAATGCCTTTACTTTCTCAGAAGACCGTGGAAATTTGGCATGCCCTCTTTAGCTGTCTCCAACTTTTACAGATGCACCATAGAAAGCATTCTTTTTTCTTGTATCACATGGTTCCTGCTGTGCCCAAGACTGCAAGGAGCTACTCCTCTTCCCCCACATCTTTATCTGTTGCAGCTTGCCCACTGATTTCAATTGCTCTTTCAGTCTCTCTATGGACTGCCATTAGCAGCCTTTTCCCTTGTTTTTTGTGGCTATCACTCATCTTTCATTCCCTCACCCTACAATATAAATAGTTCCCATTTTCTGTATCTTTTAGCTTTGACAAATGGTCACATGAACTCAACATCAGCTCTTTTCTCTCCTTACAGATGCTGCCAGACCTCCTGGAATTTTCCAGCATTTTCTCTTTTGGTTTCAGAAACTGCAAAGGGTCATGAATGAAGCCAAGTCCATCACACAATCCTGCCTCTCATCCGTTGACACTGCCCACATTTCCCGCTGCCTTGGAAAAGCAGCCTGCATAATTAAGGACCCCACTCACTCCGGCATACTGTCTTTCATCTTCTTCCATCAGGAAAAAAGTACAAAAGTCTAAGGTCATGTACCAACTGACTCATGAACAGCTTCTCGAGACTCAAGAACTGCCTAGGCTAGGGAGGAAATTGTTGGTCCCCTAGCTGGGATATTTGAATCATTGATAGTCGCAGGTGAGGTGCCTGAAGATTGGAGAGTGGCAAATGTTGTGCCTTTGTTTAAAAAGAGCTGCAGGGAAAAGCCTGGGAACTACAGGCCAGTGAGCTTCACATCTGTAGTGGGTAAATTGTTGGAAAGTATTTTGAGAGACAGGATGTACAGGTGTTTAGAGACGCAAGGACTGATAAGGGACAGTCACTATGGCTTTGTGAGTGGAAAATCATACCTCACAAATTTGATTGAGTTTTTTGAAGGAGTAACCAAGAAGGTAGATGAGTGCAGTGCAGTTGATGTTGCCTACATGAACTTTGGCAAGGCCTTTGACAAGGTACTGCATGATAGGTTGTTGCATAAGGTTAAATCTCTCAGGATCCAGGGTGAGGTATCTAAATGGGGTTTTTAAAGAGAGGGCGGCATGGACAAGTTGAGCCAAAGTGTCTGTTTCCATCCTGTAAACCTCTATGACTCTGACTCAGCTTCTTCCCTGCTGCTCTCAGACTTTTAAATGGACCTACCTCTCTCTAAGTTGATCTTTCTATAGGCCCTAGCTATGACTAACACTGCATTCTGCACCTTCTTTCCTTCTCTGAGTGGAATGCTTTGTTTAGCATGCAAGAAACAATACTTTTCATTGTGTGCTATACATGTGGCAATAATAAATTAAATCAAAATTAACTGAGGACTAGATTGTGAAACGTGGCTGTTTAAATTGGGTGATTCCGCAGCGCCGACTTGATTTGGAGATTCTTGGTTCAGGAGGTTAGTGTAAAGTTGTCCTGTTTCATTTTTGATTTGGTTTTGTTGACTTGCGACTTGCTTCAAGCAATGAACGTGCAAGAGAGAGCAAGTGCAAAGATATGTAATGGATTTTCTTCGGCTGTGACTTTCACAGAACCATCGAGCACAATAGAACCAGAGCACCACACTATCACAGAGGCAGGGTCGCGGTTGGTTTTTAACCACTTTCCTTGTGTATTCGTGTGTGTTTGTGAATGTGAAAATTTGTGGACACAAACCCGTCTTTTGTCCGGAACCGCTTTCTTGCAACTCTCATCGTTTCCACAATCTGGGATATAACTCCCAGGAGATGGTTTCTGCTTTTGCTGTGTTGGTAATGGCTTCTATTAACTCTACAGAAGATTACAGTTCAGTTTTTGCATTGCATCTCCTCCTTTTGAAGTGTCTCTGAAAAGGTGTGACATTCTGTTCTCTCTGGACTAGTTGATCCAAGTGTAATCCATGCTGGAACTTTCCAACATATGGTTACTGTACAGTCTTAGCCAATTTTTGCTTGAGTGCCCTTTTTTTAAACACATCTTACTTAAAAGTTCAATGTGTTCAAAAGTAATTCAGGACTTTGATCTATTGGAATGACGCTATATCCTCCTGCAGTCTGTTACTGCCGCCTTTGGGCTTTTTGGGCACCTGCAAACTTTGTAATTGTGTTCTGCGCTTATATATTGCGTATAATATATGAAGTGCACAAAATGCAGACAACAGGGCATCAATGTGTATGCTTCAAATAAATTTGAAATTGTTGTTACCTTTTTTTTGTTGCCAAGAGAGAGGTGAGTATTGATGTGGCACATGGAATGTGAGATGCTGGCTTTGGGCAGTAGGAAGATTAAATTATTTGCAGGCTATGCCCTGCTCAGTATTGCATTATTCAGGTACTGGCAGTTCTTTGATTTCTAACTAATGGTGTGAGATTAAATTGGCACTTTAGAGATTTTTTTTGGAGTCAGAGCATTAACTTGATTTTCTTGTGTGACAGCTATTATGTATAGTACATGATGTTTTTTACTTTGAATAGGAAAATATGTTTACTGCCCTGTTGTGACATTAACTTAAATTGACTGCAACCCATTCTGCAATAATTCAAGTTGTTAATAAAAGTAATGCATTGGAAATAATGGAACTTAATAGTTCACACACTCACTTTTAAAAATCACACATTGAAGTGATTAACTGATTACAAATAACTTTATCTAGTGTTTTTCATAATCTAAGGATGCTTCAAACTGCTTCACTGACAGTTTGTGAAACCAGTTTCTACAAGTGTGAACTGTAGAAACTGAGCCTGAATCTTAGGAAAACAATGCTGAAGTATTGTATTACATGCCTTCGAAACATGGATGAAAACAGACACTATTAGTAAGTTGAATGTATTTGAGATGTGGATATGTAGGTGAATGTTTCACATCACCTACAGAGAGACTGGAATGAGAAAGTGCTGGAAATGGCTGATGAAGAGGAAATTGGTGCGTAATATCAGAAAAATGCAATGTTTTGGTCACATTATTAGAGCAGATGGGAGATGGAGATGGTTATTGGAAGAAAAGATCAATGGAAAGATAGATGGGAGAGATTTGGTCTGTTCTTGGAGAGCATGGTTCTTGGGCGGCACAGTGGTTAGCAGTGCTGTCTCACTGTACAGGGGAACCTGGTTGATTCCAGCCTTGGGTGGCTGTGTGGAGTTTGCACATCCTGCCTGTGTCTGCGTACATTTCCTCCAGGTGCTCTGGTTTCTTCCCAAGTCCAGAGATGTAAAAGTTAGGTGGATTGGCCATGCTAAACTGCCTCTTAGTGTCCCAAGATGTAAAAGTTAGGAGGATTAGCAAAGTAAATGCATGGGGAGCAAGGGGTGGGCCTAGGTCAGATGCTCTCTCGGAGCATCAGTGTGGACTCGATGGGCCAATTGGCCAGTTTCTGCACTGTATGGATTCTATGCAAAGAGGCTGAGAAGGGACTCAATAGAGTTGATATTCAAGATCCTGAGAGGATGGACAGAGTAAATAGTGTGAAACTGTTCCCACTCAAGATTATATTAAGAATTAGATGGCAGAAATTCAAAGTAATGAGCAAAAGGAGTAGAAGTAACGTGAGGAAAAATATTTTCACCAGCACAATCTTCCTGAAAGAGTTGGAGGTAGGTATTCAAAAGGGCTGCCATTGGAAAATGAATAAATGTGCACAGTTACGGGGATAAGACAGAAGAGCTGGATTCGTTGGAATGCTTTTTCTGTGAACCAGTGTAGATTTGATGGGCCGAATAGTCTCCTGCACTGTAAAGGTAGTGTCCTGTGAAAGGATAGAAAAGGGAAGCAGAGGAGAAAGTGTATGAATGGTGCTATGGATTATATGCAGTTGGTCTTCATAGAATGTGTAAGAGGCATGCAGGTCAGAGGGATGACAATGACACCAGTGGAACAAACTGTTCTAATGTTTGTTAAATATAAGATGAACAACAGTGAAAAATGGTTAGATAATATTTGGTGATAAAAATTGAGGGATGATGTTGGCCAGGGCATAGGGAGAATTTTGCTTTTTTGAGTAGTTGGGATCTTTAGCGCCTACCTGAGAGGACAGGCACTATCTCTGTTAATCTCCCATTTGAAAGACAGCAAACGTGACAGTACTGATGTGAAGTATCATCCTAGATTATTTTAAGCCTCATAGGGTTTGGACCTACGTCTTGCTGAGAGGCAAAGAGAGGGTCTTGCAGTTAAGGCTGGCGTGTGAGGCTCCATTGTTTGCGTTGTGTAATTGTCGATGCTATCTGTAAAGCAATCACAATGCTGCCTATTGTGGGTAATTTACTTTTAATTTATGATATGGTTGGGAAAATATTGACATTTCCTTTAGACTTGTTTTATAAACTTGAATCCCCCTTTTCCAGCACCTGAATTTATTTGGGGGAACATAAGAAATAGGAGCAGGAGTAGGCCATCTAGCCCCTTGAGCCTGCCCCGCCGTTCAATAAGATCATGGCTGATCTGATAGTGGTTCCGTTCCACTTACCCGCCTGCTCCCCGTAACCCTTAATTCCCTTGGTCAGAATTCAATCTACCTTTGACTTAAACAGACTTAAAGAAGCTTTGTATTGATTTTGAATCTGTTTTTGTGATTTTCTTTGGCAGAAAGCTACACGTCTGGTTGCAGATTGGATTGTTAGATTCCTGCAGATTAATTGATCACAAGTTACTGTTACTGAAGAAATGGCGCTGCCATTCAAAAAGGACCTAGAGAAATACAAGGATATTGATGAAGATGAGCTGCTTGGCAAACTTAGCGAGGAAGAATTGAAACAGTTGGAAACTGCCCTCGAGGAACTGGATCCAGAGGTGGGGATTGAAATTCTTGATCTTTTCTTCCAGGAATGAAGTCACATTTGTTGGAACGTGGTATTACTTCAAAAATAAGCTATTTTGCATCTATTTTTGGAGAAGTTAAACAGGTAATCATCTGAGGTTGGTGAATAGAAATACTTAATCAAATGTCAGGAAACTTCAAACCTATTTATAGCATTAGTGAAGCTTTAAACAATGTTAAACTCAGTACCAGAAGTTTATTATCTTCTATATGCTATGTAAAAAAAAAGCTTGAAATATTATGTGGGAGTATTATATACATTTCACTAACATTTCCCCTTCCCCTATCCACTAGCTATCCCATGGTAACGCTCTTCCCCTCATCTCTAATTTTAAGGTATTTTCTCGTAGTCACATGTGTTCAACGTTTCACTGGAATGGAAAATTGAACCTGTGCTCTGCCCTTCACCACCCATCAATTGCCATAATGCTGCACTTAATTTCGTTTTTGGAACGTAGTGATATCATATCTTGCAGCCTTAAGTTGGTGGGCTGAGATTTTGATTTCCAGGGTGGGTGCAAATCAATGCCTATACTTTAAAAATTGGTCTTGCGATCTTAACTAAATCTTAAGATGCAATTTTATTCGTTTGATGGTTTGTACATTTTAAATTTGGTCATTTCCTCATGGTCTACTGATTGCTCACTTCCTGTGTATATTCAGTATGACAAAATTGCTTGTGTCTCTGCTCTTGTCCGCATTATCAATGTGACGGGCTTGGGGAAGCTGCAGGGTGGAGATAGAGCAACAGGAAGGAGAGGAGAATTTGAATGCAACATGCTCTGATGCTTTTGGGAACCAAAGTTAATAAAAGGGGGTTTTTGGAGCGATGGGAATTAGCCAATTATTCTTCATATTGTATAAGAAAGGAAAAGTTAGTTTTAAAAGAAAAATACTATGATTAATCATTAAGGAATTAATAATTAGCAATTTAATGTATTCCATTTATGGTGAAAGAACATAGAATGTGGAAAGTACAGCACAGTACAGGCCCTACAGCCCTCGATGTTGTGTCGAGCTGTGTCCGAACCCAAGATCAACATATCCCACTCCCTATCATTGTTCCATGTGTTCCATGTGCCTATCTAATAACTGCTTGAAAGTTCCTAAAGTGCCTAATTCCACTGTCTCAGCAGGCAATTCCTTCCACACCCCAACCAGTGTCTGAGTAGAGAAACTACCTCGGACATCCCTCCTACATCTCCCACCATGAACCTTATAGTTTTGCCCCCTAGAAACAGCTACATCCACCCGAGGAAATAGTCTCTGAATGTTCACTCTGTCCCCCTCATCATCTTATAAACCTCTAAATCGCCTGTTGTCCTCCTCCTCTCTAAAGAGAAAAGCCCCAGCTCCCTCAACCTTTCCTCATAAGACTACCCTCCAAACCAGGCAGCAACCTATTAAATCTCCTCTGCACTCCCTCCAATGCTTCCACATCCTCCTTATAGTGAGGTGACCAGAACTGCACACAATATTCCAAATGTGGTCGCACCAAGGTCCTGTATAGCTGCAGCATAACCCCATGATCCTTAAACTCAAACCCCCTGTTAATAAACGCTATCCTCTTGAGTGGCAACTTTCAGAGATCTGTGGATATGAGCCCTGAGATCTCTGTTCCTCCACATTCCTCAGAACCTTGCGGTTGACCCTGTAATCCGCATTCAAGTTTGTCCTACCAAAATGAATCACCTCGCACTTATCAGGGTTAATCTTTATCTGCCACTTTTTGGCCCAGCTCTGCATCATATCAATGTCATATACAGGGCACATGAGGAAAGATGGAAGAAGGTCCATGTGCATTTTAACTCCCTGCAGAAAAATAATTAATGTGGCACCTTTCGTATGACAAAATGTGCTAAGGTACAAAAAATTGACAGAAGTTGGCACTCCAGCATTGACTCACTAAAACACAATTCCTTTCTCATAGTGATGATAAAGCACAGTTAAAAACCAAAAATTAATAGATGAATCTGACATAGTAATGGTGTAAGTGTAGGTATGAGTCTGCTTTTTGGCTTTTTTATTCCTTCTGTTGCCCCTTGCCTTACCTCCACCCTAACGATCAACTTTAAAACTTTGTGGCTGGAATTCTACCATCTCGTCCGCCGCGAGGGTCCGACAACAGAAATCTCCATTGACCTCGGACGGGAATTTTCAGTCTCACTCGAGCAAGACCATAAAACCCCACCCTTTATGTTTACAAATATTGTGTCAACGTATTGTGAATGTTCTTTAGAATTCTAGATTTTTGTCAGTCTTCAGAAATCAGAGACTTGGGTAATGTAAAGAAACATTCCCCTCTCAACAATAAGTAAATAGGGAATATGCAAGAAAACAGAATTGGCAGAGCACAGAGATCTGAGTTGTAGAACTGGAGGGGTGAAGTCATGAGAAGATTGAAATTCAGGACAAGCATTTTAAAATTAGAGCATTACCACACCAGGAACTAATTTAGGTCAGAGGGCATGAATGAACAGGGTTTGGTACAGATTACTGATAGTCAAGTCGAGATGTAGCAAGCATCTGGGCTACAGCAGCGTTTGAGGTGGCAGGAGCAGAGCCACATGATGTTAGAGTTGGAAGTACGCATTCTTTTGTGAAGGTGTGGTCTGAAGCTTATCACTGGGTGAAGTATCGCACCAGGTTTTTGAGCAGTTTATTCTGATGACCCTTTCCCCCACTGCCGCCTCTCGAAACTCTGATCCGCTGATATTCTCTAAGATTTAGGTATTGTGTTACAACACTGAAACATACATTCTGACAAGTTTATGATGCTAATCATTGTGAAGAGAGAAACAAAGGAAAAAAACGAACGGTCGAAGTAGATCCTGTTCTATATTTGTACAATTTGCATTTTGTCATAATTTAAAATGTTCTGATCTCTGTGTCTTCAGTGGAAGCTGTCGTGTGCATGCTCTTCATGTGCGTATCCACATGTTCAGATTGCGTTTGATGTACCTTTTGGTTCAGACATCTAAAATAGTGTGTTTTCTCCAATGTTCTAGCATTCACTGCTGCCAGCAGGATATCGTCAGAAGGACCAGACTGTCAAAACCCCAACAGGCCCCTTTAATAGAGATCAGCTTCTAGCATTCTTGGAGAAAGAGGCATTGGAGTACAAAGACAGGGAGGATTACGTGCCTTTCACAGGGGAGAAAAAAGGTATTGTGCTAGCCTGGTTGTGGGGCTGCAGGCTGTCATTGTTCTCCTGCATGTTTCTGTCTTCCGGGAGGGAATTAAATGATCTTCCTTTAAATTAAGGATCCTATCTCAGTTTTATGTCTTCGACTTATAAATTAAGCAACAGTAGAGCGAATAAAACCCACACTCATACGTAATGGTTTTGATTGATCACTTTATCTGATACTTTAAAAATAGCTTTCATTATGATATTTAAGCATTTCATTTAAAAAAAATCACTATTTCTGATATTAGTGCTCAACATATTTGGTAACTGAAGAAATTTTAGTATATTCTACTTATCAAATAATTTTCCAAGGTTTGATACTTCCCATTGTATGTGAATATGAAGAGATCCTCTATCTTGGATAAGTTTTTTTATATTAATGCACTCTTGACCTTTTTAGTTTAGACATTAAATGGAAAACATTTGTTTTATTAGGCTATTTAGTGGTCAAACCCCCTGAAGTAGGGTAATCGGAATATCTGGAAATATTTTGCAGTAATGGGAATTGTGTAGTCCCTCTTGCAGATTGTCAGACATATTTAAAAAATGCAAAGATTCAATTAAACTGTAATACAATCCACATCAGGATTTGGAACATCCATATCAGGCATCAAAAATGTTGATTACAGCATTTAAATATATTGTAACTGAGGAGAAACAGATTTTTGAAATGGTGTAATGGAATTTGGTGTGGTTACTGTCTATTATATTCGTTCTTTTCCCTGCCTGTTGATGAGACATGTTAGCACTGGTTGGAGGCATGGATTTAGCTCCAAGATGAAATTTTGTGGAAGTAACTTTAATCACATTAGGAGATGTTAGAAATGAGAAATGCCAAAACATAGATGTATTAAATGCACATATAATATTCAAACTAATCTCTTATTCTAAACAATTTGTCTTGACTACTTCACAGTACCGGCATTTTCAATTAGTGCCCAATTGTTAGTATCTTCCTCAGTTTTAAGTAATATTGAAAGTAAGCTTCCCCTGAAATAGTCAGTTCTCTTTTGCGAGTTTGTAAAAGTTAGAGATTTTAAAGATAGCTTCAACATTCCCAAAGATTGGGAAGCAAAACTCCCAAATGTCCAACAAAAGAACAAAGAACAACACAGCACAGGAACAGCCCCTTCGGCCCTCCAAGCCTCCACTGATCGTGTGTTCCCAACTAAACCATCCATTTGTATCCTTCTATTCCCAGTCTGTTCGTGTGGCTATCTGGATAAGTCTTAAATGATCCTAGCATGTCTGCGTCAATCACCTGGCTTGGTATTGCATTCCAGGCCCCCACCACCCTCTGTAAAATATGTCCCCTGCATATCTGTATTGAACTTTGCCACGCCTTACCTTGAACTTGTGACCCCTTGTTTGTCATTTCCGATCTGGGAGAAAGCTTCCACTGTTCACCCTATCTATGCCCTTCATAATTTTATAAACTTCTACTAGGTCGCCCCTCAACCTCCGTCTTTCCAGGGAGAACAACCCTAGTTTACTCAATCTTACCACGTAGCTAAGACTCTGAACACCAGGCAACATCCTGGTAAACCTTTTTTGCACTCTCTCCAAAGCCTCCACGTCCTTCCGGTAATGTCGACCAGAACTGGATGCGGTATTCCAAATGTGGCCTACCCAATGTTCTATCTAACTGCAACATCATATGCCAACTTTTATACTCTGTGCCCTGTCCAATAAAGGCAAGCATGCCATATGCTGCCTTCACCACTTTTTCCACCTGTGTTGCAACCTTTAAGGATCTGTGGACTTGCACACCCAGATCCCTCTGTGTGTCTATTCACCTGATGATTCTGCCATTTATTGTATAGCTTCCCCCTGCATTAGATCTACCAAAATGCATCACTTCGCATTTATCTGGATAAATGCGATCTACAATTTCTCTGCCCAATTTTCCAGCCTGTCTATATTGTGCTGTATTTTCTGACAATGTTCATCACTATTCGCAACTCCAGCGATCTTTGTGTTGTCCACAAACTTACTAATCAGACCAGCTACGTCTTCCAAATCATTTTTATATATCATAAACATCAGCGATCCCAGTACAGAGTCCTGCGGAACACCGCTCGTCACGGACCTCCAATCGGAAAAAGACCCCTCCACTGTTACCTCCTGTTTTCTATGGCCAAGCCGATTCTGAATCCATCTAGCTAGTTTACCCTTGATCCCGCCTGTCATGAGGGACCTTATCATGAGGCACTAATTGAAAATGCCGGTACTGTGAAGTAGTCAAGACAAATTGCTTAGAATAAGAGATTAGTTTGAATATTATATGTGCATTTAATACATGTACGTTTTGGCGTTTCCCACTTCTAACATCTCCTAATGGGATTAAAGTTACTTCTGCAAAATTTCATCTTGGAGCTAAATCCATGTAGACAAAATCCACGGCCCTTCCCTCGTCAGTCATTTTTGTCACCTCCTCAAAAAACTCCACCAAATTTTGAGGCATGATCTCCCTTGTACAAAACCATGTTGTCTATTGCTAATGAGACTCTTCTGTTCTAAATGCGTATAGATTCTATCTCTAAGAAACTTCTCCAACAATTTCCCTACCATGGACGTCAAGCTAACTGGCCTATAATTACCCGGGTTATCCTTGCTACCCTTCTTAACTAACAGGACCACATTTGCTATCCTCCAATCCTCTGGGATCTCACCTGTGAACAATGAAGAAATAAAGATTTCTGTTAGAAGCCCAGCAACTTCATCTCCTGTCTTCCTCAGTAATGCAGGGCAGATGCCATCTGGCCCTGGGGATTTGCCTACCTTAATGCTTCCTAAAACATCTAATGTTTCCTCCCTTGTAATTGTGATTTGTCCTAATGGGTCTACACATCCCTCTGAGACACTATCAATCAATGTATCCCTCTCCTTTGTGAATACTGATGCAAAGTATGCGTTTAGGATCTCGCCTACTTCCTTGGGTTCTGAGCAGAATTCCCTTCCTTTGCTCTTGAGGGGTCTGACTCTTTCTCTGACAACCCTTTTGTTCCTGACGTATGTTTAAAATGCCTTGGGATTCTTCTTAATCCTGTCTGCCAAGGACATTTTGTAAACCCCTTTTTGCCCTTCTAACTCCCTGTTTGAGTTTTTTTCTACTTTCTCTGTACTCCTTCAGTGCTTCCTCTGCTTTTAGCTGCCTGGACCTTATGTGTGCCTTTTTTTTTCTTTTTAATTAGACCGACAATTTCCCTGGTTATCCACGGCTCTCAAATCCTCCCTCTCCTGTCCTTCCTTTTTACAGCCACACACCTGTCCTGCACTCCTAGCAATTGCTCCTTAAAAGACTCCCACATGCCAGATGTGGATTTACCCTCGAACAGCCTCTCCCAATCAACAGCCACCAAATTCTGCCTTATCCGGCTGTAGTTAGCCTTCCCCCAATTCAGCACCTTATCTGTAGGAGAACACTCATCCTTTTCCATGACTATCCGAAAATTTACAGAATTGTGGCCACGCACACTGTTGTAAGGAAGGTCCAGGATTTTGACCCAGTGACAGTGAAGGAACAATGATACAAATCAGGGTGCTTGGAGAGGAACTTGCAGCTGCTGCCCTTGTCTTTCGAGATGATAGAAGTCGCAGGTTTGAAAGGTACTATCGAAGGCGTCTTGCTGAATTACCGCATTGCACCTTATAAAATGTACACAATGCTGCCATTGTGCATTGGTCATGGAAGGAGTGAATGTTTGACATGATGGAGGGATGCCAGTCAATTGGGCTGCTTTTGTCCTGAATGGTATTGAGCTTCTTCAGTGTTATTGGCAACTGCTATCATTCAGGGATTTGTATCTTGTAGATAATAAATAGGCTTGGAGGTGTCAGGAGGTGAGTTACTCACCCAGGATTCCAAGCCTCTGACCTGCTCTTGTTACCATAGTAGTTATATGGCTAGTCCAGTTCAGTTACTGGTCATTGGTGATCTGCAGGATGTTGCTAGTGGGAAATTCAGTGATAGTAATGCCATTGAATGTCATGAGGAGATGGTTGGGTTCTCTCTTGTTGGATATGGCCATTGCCTGGTATTCGTGTAGCGTGAGTATTACTTGTCAGGCCAAGCTTGACCGTTGTCCAGGTCTAGCTGAATATGGGTTTGGGCTGTTTCACTTTTTAAGGAGTTGCGAATGATGGTGAACATTATATAGTCATCAGGAAACATCACCACTATGACGTTATAGAACATAGAAAACAACAGCACAAACAGGCCCTTCGGCCCACGAGTTGCGCTGATCATATCCCTACCCACTAAGCCTATCTATAACCCTCAATCCCATTAAATCCCGTGTACTTATCCAGAAGTCTCTTAAAAGACCCCAACGAGTTTGCCTCCACCACCGACGGCAGCCGATTCCACTTACCCACCACCCTCTGAGTGAAAATTTTACCCCTAACTTCTCCTCTGTACCTACTCCCCAGCACCTTAAACCTGTGTCCTCTCGTAGTGACCATTTCAGCCCTGGGAAATAGCTTCTGAGAATCCACTGATCTATACCTCTCAACATCTTATGAACCTCTATCAGGTCACCTCCTCAGGGTCTCTCTGTCCCTCCAGGGAGAAAAGACCCTAGCTCCCTCAACTTATCCTCATAAGGCATGCTACCCAATCCAGGCAACATCCTTGTAAATCTCCTCTGCACCCTTTCAATAGCTTCCACATCTTACTTGTAATGAGGCAACCAGAACTGTGCACAGTACTCCAAGTGGGGTCTGACTAGGGTCTTAAAGCTGGAGCATTATCTCCTGACTCCTAAACTCAATCCCTTGGTTAATGAAGGCCAGTACACCATACGCCTTCTTGACCACATCCTCCACCTACGAGGCTGATTTAAGAGTCCTGTGGACCGGGACCCCAAGGTCCTTCTGATCTTCTACACTGCTAAGAGTCTTACCCTTGATGTTATACTCCTTCATCCCATAGACTTGCCAAAATAGACCACTACACGTTTACCTGGGTTGAAGTCCATCTGCCAGTTCTCTGCCCAGTCTTGCATCCTATCTATGTCACGCTGCAACTTCTGACATCCCTCCAGGCTATCCACAACACCACCAACCTTTGTGTCGTCGGAAAACTTACCAACCCATCCCTCCACTTCCTCATCCAAGTCATTTATGAAAATTACAAATAGCAAGGGTCCCATAACAGATCCCTGGGGCACGCCACTGGTGACTGACCTCCATGCAGAAAAAGACCCATCCACAACCACTCTCTGCCTTCTTTAGGCAAGCCAGTTCTGGATCCACAAGGCAACAGCCCCTTGGATCCCATGCCCTCTCACTTTCTCAAGGAGTCTTGAATGGGGGACCTTATCGAACACCTTGCTGAAGTCCATATAAACCACTGCTCTTCCTTTGTCAATGTGTTTAGTCACATTTCGAAGAACTCAACCAGGCTCATAAGGCACGACCTGCCCTTGACAAAGCTGTGCTGACTACTTTTGAGAATACTAAACTTCTCTAAATGTTCATAAATCCTGTCCCTCAGGATCCTCTCCATCAACTTACCAACCATTGAGGTTAGACTCACCGGTTGGTAATTTCCTGAGCTATCCCTGTTCCCTTTCTTGAATATAGGAACCACATCCTCAATCCTCCGGAACCTCTCCCGTCTCCATTGATGACGCAAAGATCATCGCCAGAGAACCTGCAATCTCTTCCCTCACCTCCCACAGTAACCTGGGGTGCATCCCATCTGGTCCTGTCGACTTACCTATCTTGATGCTATCCAAAAGTTCCAACACATCCTCTTTCTTATTGTTATTATGATGGAAGAAAGATCAAAAATGAAGCAACTGAAGGTGGTTGGGCCTCAGTGCCATCCTAAAGAACTCCTACAGTGATATTCTGGGACTAGGATGATTGACCTTCAAAAACCACAACCATCTTATTTTCTGCCAGGTACGACTCCAACCAGTGGAAGGTTTTCCTCCAATTTCCATTTTCCAGAATTCTTTTGATGCCATACTCAGTCAAATGCTGCCTTGACGTCAATGGCGATAGATCTCATGTCACCTGTTGGGTTGTGCTCTTTTGTCCATGTTTGGACCAAGGCTGTAATGAGGTCAAGAGCTGTGTCCCGCAGAACTGACATCAGTGAGCAGGTTATTGCTGACTAAATGCTGCTTGATAGCACTGTTGACCCATGATCGCGTGTAGACTGATGGATGGTAATTGATTGAATCAGATTTGACTTGCACGTTGTGGACAAGACAAACCTGGGCAATTTTCCATTTTGCTGAGAAGATGCCAGTGTTGTCGCTGTACTGGAACTTGGCTTGTACTGGAACAGCTTGGCTAGGGATGAGGCTAATCCTGGCGCATAAATCTTTAGTACCACTGTAGGGATGTTGTTAGGGCCTGTAGCCTTTTTAGAATCCAGTGCTTTCAGTCATTCCTTGATATCATGTGGAGGGAATCGTATTGGCTGAAGACTGTTTTCTGTGATACTGGGGACCTCTGGAGAAGGCAAAGATGGACCATTCACTCACACCTTCTCATCTTTTGCATTGATGTGCTGAACTCCCCACTCATTGTCTATCAACGTTCATGACTTTATGCAGCAGGACTGCAGAGCTTATGCCTGATCTCTTGGTTGTGCCGTCGATTAGCTTTGTCTATTATGTGCTGCTTCTGCTGTTTGGCAAGCAAGTAGCTCTGTGTTGGAACTTCACTGGGTTGACACTCGCCCACTGGATGGGTGAGTTTCCTTTCTGTTTCTTTTTCAGTTTCCATTTTCAACTGGGGCCTGTCTCAAAAGATGACAAGCTGAAGTTGAAATCCAAAAAGGTACAACCTTTATTTTCCTTCTGTAAAACATGGGACTTGACCTAGTAGGTCTCAAATTTCAGAGATGCTTTGAAGACTTCCATTTGGGTAGAGTTGTTGGAGCAATGTCCTGCACCATATATGAACTTTGGTTTCTTAGACTCATTGAACATTTACAGCACAGAAAGAGGCCACTTGGCCCATCATGTCTGTTTTATTGATCATATTGCATCAATCATGAAAACCACCTTCATTCCAGGTGTGTTGCCTTCAAAGCTTTGCATCAAATCAAAAAAATGCATCTGTTTCAAGCTTTTGTTACATTTTCTTCACTATTATACTTACGTGAGGCTTGCTTAACAGATTGGATAGTGTAAAGAAAATAAAGTGGCATGGCTCTACTTTAATTGTCGTTATTGTGCACTGGATGTCTGAGATAGAATGCATATTAATATCTTTGACCGGGTAAAGATTCTTGCATTAGCACCAATAACAGTACAGCTGCAACTGGATATTTGGAGGTTAGCAGATTCTTGTTGCTGATGTTAGATAAATTTATCTTTGACGAATATAATTGCAAAGATAAAACTTTAGACCGTATAGGCGATTCTCTGCTGCAGAAATGGAGCCTTGTGATTCATGATGTAGCTTCAAAATTCTTAGTTTGAGCTTTTCAGATCAAAAATTTCCAAGCTTTAACATGGTGCAATTTGACGCTCTGGGGTTATATTGATGACTTCACTTTCTCTCTAGCTGAAACTCCTTTCTAATAGCTCTGTCAGGAATGTGGAGCATTACCCACAGCATAAGTCAATTTGTTTCTTGTGCATTATAGAGTTAAGTGTTGTAATATAATATAATAATATCTTGATTCAATCACAGAAGGCAAGCTTTACAAGAAGTCCTTAAAATAATGCAGATACTGTAAATTTAAGATGAAAACAGAAATTGCAGGAAATATTCAGCAGGTCTGGCAGCATTTGTGGAAAGAGAAGCAAAGTTGATGTTTCACTCTGACTGTTTCAAAGCTCTGAAGGAGTTATAGACTCAACATTAACTAGCAAATGTATTTAATCCCTTATCAATCATTGAGTTCCACATGATTAATATTAAACTGTTGAAGATGTCCATTCTTCCCAATGGAAATATTTTGGTCAAGTATGACTGAAGGTCTGAACATTTTTTATGTTCTTCAGTAAGTTAAAACTATTTTTCTCTGAAGTTAACATGCCAACATCTAAATTTTTCTGCATAGGTAATTATCTAATACCAGTGTAGTGCAGTATGTGAAGAGCGTCTGAACCAGATTTACCAACTACCCCCAGGAAAATACTGAAAATGTAGCCTCTATGGGGTATCATGTTCACTAATTTCATAATGTAGGTTCCAGATGCACTGGGAACACTGCATCATCAAACAGCATAGCTAAAAGGGCTTGGAACAATGTCAGTTAGTTCCAGGCTTGAGATTCCCTCCACAAGGCATAGTTCCTAATCTTCTGCAACCTTACTATTGATTTAACCCTTTAAACTTTTGTACAATTCTAGTTATTTTGCTCTATAGTCTCTTCCAAGGCTGCTATATCATGTCCTGAGATTTGATGCCCCAAACCGAATGCAATATCCAGATGGGACGTGACAAATTAAAGCTTCACTTCCCCACTTTTGAAATTCTACCCTGTTGAAACAAAGGCTGTTAAATTTTAATTAGCAGGAAATCACTGTGGTTTGTGAACAGGACCCACAAATCTTTGTTCCTCCACAGATCCTAGTCACTATTTTTAAGTTAATTCTAATTTTTATGTCTCAGGTTTTTAATATTTATATTTGAGGCCTAGTATTTCTTTCTATGGCATTCCTCTGTCTTTTCATCTTCAAGCTCATATCCAAATCCACGGAGCTCATTGACTTTTGTACGTAAGATTTAAATCATACACTCTATTGCCTCTGCTGTTTTCCCCTTCCCCAGCCTACCAAGCCTATGCACCCTTTCCCCTAGCAATGAACTCACACATTTCTGTAGTTTGTCGTTTGTCCTCACTTTCCTGTCATTCCCCTTCTCAGCTCGATTTGCCTATGCAAACTGCCTCCTGTTCCCTCAACTTTATTCCCACTACGTTGCTGACCACCCGACTGCTTTTCCTAGCTCCCATGTCAGTTGATGTTGTTAATGGTTTTCTCTCTTTAATACTGTCCCCTCTGGGCGTGTATGGGGTGTCAGGGAGGGGTAATACCTTTGGTGGGGGAACATGTCACATCCTTCCAGGGCGGTTTGTCCATCCTTTGTCCCCATCTGGCACTCGGCTGTCACCTGTGGCTCCCCGTAGCTGTTTGCCTGCAACAGCGGCCACACCCCAGGCAACGGCCTCGACAAGCCGGCTAAACCAGGTGAGGGTAGCTGACAGGTCTCAGTGCTCGGTGAGATAGGGAGATGTCAATCCCAGCATGTGAAGACAGAGTCTGGTGGATTGAGCGGAAGAGTCCAATAGAAGGTCTAATGGTTAAGAAGGCGGTCTCTGCAAGCGTCGTGGAACACAAAGAGCAGGACAAGACACAGAAGACTTCATGGTCATCCACTGCGCCTAGTCCCACTTCCAGCCATCTTGACCCTTATCACTGGATCTAGATGGGAATTGGGAAGAGAGAGTGAGGATGACGCTGCACAACTCTCCCTCACTTTAATCCAAATCAAGCACTAGTTTCGACACCATCAGCATCATCATCAGCGTCCTGTTCAACCTTTGAAGCTCTGTGGTGATGGGCGAGCGATGAAGCAGCAGGTGTGGATACACTGAAAGCTGTAGTCACGGACCTGCATGCAGGCGGCTCAGGTCTCGTGGTCGTTTTCCGCTGACCGAAGCAGCAGTGGAACTCGTCTACCTGGGCGACTGAGCAGTCCTCTTCATGAACACACTGCTCACCGCCGTAGAATGAGAAAGGGGCTAGAAAAGGTGCCCCAAACATTGCCTGCTTCACTACACCCTGGCCAGTTTACTGCGGCTGGCGGGGATCCCATCTTGCGGTTGAATACGCAAAATAAAACACAAGGTGATACCACTCACCATTGGCACTTGGAATGTGCGCACGCTTTTGGACAACCCTACAGACAGACCAGAGAGAAGAATAGCCTTAGTTGCCAGAGAACTTGCAAGATACAACATTGACATTGCAGCCCTGAGCAAAACTCATCTTGCCAACGTAGGTCAGTTGACTGAAACTGGAGGTGGATACACTTTTCTCCGGAGCGATCGTGGCAGCGATGAGCATCGTGATGCTGGAGTTGGATTCGCCGTCAGGAGTCACCTTGTTCGGAAACTTGATAGTCTACCCAAGGGTGTGAACAACTGGCTTATGACATTACAGCTTCCACTACAAAACAGAACATAGAACATAGAACATTACAGCGCGGAACAGGCCCTTCGGCCCACAATGTTGCGCCGACCAGTCTTATTTTTAAAAAAAAAACATTGACCCACTAATCTAAACCACTCCTTTTTCGTCCATAAACCTATCCACCAATCTCTTAAACGCCCCCAAACTAGGCGCATTTACAACTGCAGCAGGCAGGGCATTCCAGTCCCTCACCACCCTCTGGGTAAAGAACCTGCCCCTGACATCCGTCCTATAACTACCCCCCCTTAATTTAAAGCCATGCCCCCTCGTGCTAGATTTCTCCATCCGAGGAAACAGGCTATCACCATCCACCCTATCTAAACCTCTAATCATCTTATATGTTTCTATAAGATCCCCTCTTAGCCGCCTTCTTTCCAGTGAAAACAACCCCAAATCCCTCAGTCTCTCCTCATAGGACCTCCCCTGCATACCAGGCAACATCCTGGTAAACCTCCTCTGCACCCTCTCCAAAGCCTCCACATCCTTCCTGTAATGTGGGGACCAGAACTGCACACAGTACTCCAAGTGCGGCCGCACCAGAGTTGTGTACAGTTGCAACATGACGCTGCGACTCCTAAATTCAATCCCCCTACCAATAAACGCCAAGACACCGTATGCCTTCTTAACAACCTTATCTACTTGATTCCCAACTTTCAGGGATCTATGTACACATACACCTAGATCCCTCTGCTCCTCCACTCTATTCAAAGTCCTCCCGTTAGCCCTATACTCAACACATCTGTTATTCCTACCGAAATGGATTACCTCACACTTCTCCGCATTAAACTCCATCCGCCACCTCGCGGCCCAGCTCTGCAACCTGTCCAAGTCACCCTGCAAACTTCGACACCCTTCCTCACAATCTACCACACCTCCGACTTTGGTGTCATCAGCAAACTTACTAATCCACCCAACTATACCCTCATCCAGATCATTAATAAAGATTACGAACAGCAGTGGCCCCAAAACAGATCCCTGAGGCACACCACTCGTAACCGAACTCCATGATGAATAATTACCATCAACCACCACCCTCTGTCTCCTATCTGCTAACCAATTCCTGATCCAAGTACCTAAATTACCACCAATCCCATACATCTGCATTTTCTGCAGAAGCATACCATGGTGAACCTTATCAAACGCCTTACTAAAATCCATATATACCACATCTACTGCCTTACCCCTATCCACCTCTTTGGTCACCTTCTCAAAGAACTCAATAAGGTTAGTAAGGCACGACCTTCCCGCTACAAAACCATGCTGACTATCTCTAATCAATTCATTACTCTCCAAATAACTATAAATCCTATCCCTAATAATTCTTTCTAAAACCTTGCCCACTACAGAAGTAAGACTCACTGGTCTATAATTCCCAGGGAAGTCTCTGCTCCCCTTCTTAAACAATGGGACAACATTCGCTGTCCTCCAATCATCCGGTACTATACCAGAGACCAACGACGACCTGAAGATCAGAGCCAGTGGCTCTGCAATCACCTCTCTTGCCTCCCATAGAATCCTAGAGTAAATCCCGTCAGGACCAGGGGACTTATCTATTTTCAACCCTTCTAGAATATCCAACACATCCTCTGTATCAACTACAATACTTTCTATTTTACACCCCTTCACCCCAGTGACCTCCTCAGCTACATTCATATCGTCCTGTGTGAACACCGAAGAGAAATAATGGTTCAATGCCTCTCCAATCTCTTCCGGTTCCACACACAACTTCCCCCTACTGTCTGTAACTGGCCCTAATCTTGCCCTGACCAACCTTCTATTCTTGACATACCTATAGAACGCCTTAGGATTCTCCTTAATCCTATCAGCCAAAGTCATCTCATGCCCTCTTCTAGCCCTTCTTAACTCCCTCTTCAACTCCCTCCTAGCCAATCTAAAGCTTTCTACTGCACTACCTGAGCCCTCAAGCCTCATCCGAACATAAGCCTCCTTCTTCTTCCTAACCAACAAATCAACTTTTTTCGTGCACCACGGTTCCCTAGCCCTACCAATTCCTCCTTGCCTGACAGGGACATACCTATCACAGACCCACAGTAGCTGCTCCTTGAACAAACTCCACATTTCAGACGTTCCTAGTCCCTGTAATCTCCTAGTCCAACCAATGCTTCCTAATTCTCTCCTAATGGCCTCATAGTTACCCTTCCCCCAGCTAAAACTACTGACCCGAGGTTCATGCCTATCCCTTTCCATCACTAAGGTGAACGTAACCGAATTGTGGTCACTATCACCAAAAAGCACACCAACTTCCAAGTCTAGCACCTGGTCTGGCTCATTTCCCAGCACCAAGTCCAATATAGCCTCACCTCTAGTTGGCCTATCTACATATTGAGTTAAAAAACCTTCCTGCACACTTTGAACAAAAACTGACCCCTCTAACGAGCTAGAGCTATAGCTATTCCAATCAATGTTAGTAAAGTTAAAATCCCCCATAACAATTACCCTATTACTTTCACTCCTAACCAGGATCGTCTCTGCAATCCTTTCCTCAACCTCTCTAGAACTTTTTGGAGGTCTATAAAAGACTCCCAACAGGGTGACCTCTCCTCTCCTATTTCTAATTTCTGCCCATACTACCTCAACAGACAAATCCTCATTAAACTTCCTCTCTGACACTGTGATATAGTCCTTGACCAATAATGCTACTCCACCCCCCCTTCTACCTCCTTCTCTACTCCGACTAAAGCACTTGTACCCTGGCACCTGCAACATCCATTCCTGACCCTGCTCTATCCACGTCTCTGAAATGGCCACAACATCAAAGTCCCAGGTACTGGTCCACGCTGCAAGTTCATCCACCTTATTGCGAATACTCCTCGCGTTAAAGTATATACATTTCAAACCTCGCTCCGCCCCACCCTCACAATGCCGTGCAATGCCATCCTCTTCTATGCCCCCCTCACTTTCACCCCCTCTACCCAGGATCCCACCCCCCCTCTGAATCAGTTTAAACCACTCCGCATAGCCTTCACAAATTTACCCCCCAGGATATTTGTTCCCCTCTGGTTCAGATGTATACCATCACTCTTATAGAGATCCCATCTTCCCCAGAATGAGCCCCAATTGCTCAAGTAATTAAACCCCTCCCTCCTGCACCATCCCCTCAGCCACAAGTTCAAACTTTCCCTCTCCCTATTCCTCTCTAAACTATCCCGTGGCACAGGCAAGAGTCCAGAGATAACCACTCTGTTTGACTTGGCCTTTAGTTTCCATCCCAACTCCATGAAACTCTGCTTAATATCCCCTTCCCTTAGCCTCCCTATGTCATGTGTCCCCACATGAATTATAACTTGGGGTTGATCACCCTCTCCCCTAAGAGTCTTGAATATCCTCTCTGACACATCCCGGACCCCAGCCCCTGGTAGGCAACACACCAGCCCTGAATCCCTACCCTTACTACCAACTCTCCTATCCGTCCCTTTAACTGTAGAGTCCCCAATCACGAGGCCCAATCTCTTGCATCCCCTAGACACCTGAGCTTTTACAATAGGCTCACCCCCAGAGTCCTGCTCCCTCTGGCTATCCCCAGTTGATGCTTCCTCAACTGTAGCCTCCAGGACCGAAAACCTATTTTGGAGGGGAACAGCCCCAGGGGATTCTCCTCCCACATGCTTCTTTCCCCTCCTCTTGACATTGACCCAAGACTGATTACTAGGAGTGACTATTTCCTTAAAACTCCTATCAATGTCTCTCTCAGCCTCACGAATTACGCGGAGCTCATCTAATACCACCTCCAGCTCCTTAACACGCTCCTCCAGAAGCTTCAATCTAAGACACTTCCTACAAGTGAAGTCAAGCCACCCTGATCAGCGCCTACGCCCCCACAATAAACAACCCGACGAGATGAAAGACAAGTTCTACGAAGAACTAGACGCCCTACTATATCAGCAGTGAGCAGTACCGATAAGCTGATCTTGCTTGGTGATTTCAATGCAAGAGTAGGGTATGACTCTGCAATCTGGCAGGGAGTCATTGGGAGGCATGGAGTGGGCAAGTGTAACAGTAACAGCCTACTCTTAATGAAGACCTGTGCAGCACACGACCTCGTCATCACTGAGACAACCTTCCGTCTGCCTACCTGTAACAAGACCTCCTGGATGCACCCCCGCTCTAAGCATTGACATCTTATCAACTATGTCAGGAGAAAAGACAGGCAAGATGTCAGAGTGACCAAGGCCATGTGTGGTGCTGACTGCTGGACATTCCACCGGCTCATTGTCTCCAAAATGAGGCTCCGCTTCAGACCCAAGAGGCGACCACGAAGAAGCGAGGTTATGAAAAGAATCAATGCTGCCAAGCTAAAGAACGCCAGCATAGCTTCAACACTGGCTGAAGACTTAGAAATCAAGCTTGCTGACCTACACCTCGCAGGCAGCGCCGAGGTCGACTGGGAACGCTTCAGGGATGCTATCCATACATCTGTGCTGAAGACGCTGGGGCCCTCCACCCGCAAGCAGCATGACTGGTTTGATAAGAATGATGAGATACAGGCTTTACTTGTTGAAAAGCACCATCTACATCGGGCCTGTCAGAACGTCCCATCTTCAGCTGTCAAGAAAAATGCTTTTACCAGTGCTCGCAGGACAGTCCAGAATAAACTGTGTAAAATGCAGGATGCCTGGCTGAGCGCCAAGGCAGATGAAATACAGGGTTACACTGACAGAAACGACTTGAAACGGTTCTATGGAGCCCTCAACACACTCTATGGATCTCAATCTCTCGGGAGTTCCCCCCTTCTGAGTACAGATGGTACAACTCTCATTACAGAGAAGGCTCGGATCCTGCAGAGATGGGCTGAACACTTTGAAGCTGTCCTCAACTGACTGTCGTCTGTTAACGATGAGGCAATAGACAGGACTCCCCAGGCTGATATCAACAGCGCCATGGATGATCCACCGGTAGTGGCAGAAGTCACGAAGGCTGTCAGCCAGCTATCCAGTGGCAAAGCCCCAGGGGTAGATGCCGTACCCGCAGAGATCTATAAAGCTGCTGGTCCTGCACTTATCGAGAAGCTCATTGAGTTGTTCCAGTCGTTTTGGAAGCAAGGATCCATTCCTCAGGAACTTAAAGATGCTTCCATTGTACACCTCTACAAGAGGAAGGGCAACCGGCAAGTATGCAACAACCACCAAGGAATCTCGCTGCTCTCCGTCACAGGAAAAACCCTTGCAAGAGTCCTGCTAAATGGTCTGGTCACTTATCTGGAGCTGGGCCTGCTTCCAGCGTCAGTGTGGCTTCCGCAAAGGTCGTGGGACTACTGACATGATCTTTGCTGCATGCCAACTTCAAGAGAAGTGTCAAGAGCAGAATCTTGAGCCCTACACAACCTTCGACTCGCGAAAGCCTTCGATACTGTAAGCCAACAAGGCTTGTGGAGGATCATGTCAAAGTTCGGCTGCCCCCCCAAATTCATTCAGATGCTACGTCAGTTCCATGATGGCCAGAGTACTGGATGGTGGAGAATCCTCTGAGGCATTCCCGGTCACCAGTGGCGTCAAACAGGGCTGTGTGCCTGCACCCACACTGTTCAGCATGATGTTTACTGCCATGCTGAATGATGCCTTCCAGGACAGTGTTGCTGGAATCAGCCTCAAGTACAGAGTGGATGGGAGGCTTTTCAACCTGAGGAGACTTCAAGCTGTTACCAAAGTGAAGGAGACTGTTCTGAGAGATTTCCTCTTTGCCGATGACTGCGCCCTGTATGCTGGCTCAGAGCCAGAGATGCAAGTCAGTATGGACAAATTTTCCATGGCTTGTGACAACTTTAGACTCACCATCAACATTAAAAAGACTGAAGTCATGCACCAGCCTGCTCCTCATGCTCCGTACACAGAACCCATAATCACAATCAAAGGGCAGAAACTACAGGCAGTGGGCCAGTTCACTTATCTTGGCAGCACCCTCTTGCAAGCAGTGACTATTGATGCAGAAGTTAACTGCAGAATAGCAAAGGCAAGTTCTGCTTTCGGTAGACTGCACTCCGCTGTATGGGGAACGTTGAGGAATCAGCCCAGCAACAAAACTGAAGGTCTGCAGCGCCGTGGTACTTACTACCCTCCTGTATGCCTGTGAAACGTGGACTGTGTATCGAAAGCATGCAAGACAGCTCAATCATTTCCACATGACTTGTCTTCGCAGAATATTATAAATCCGATGGCAAGACAAAGTACCAGACACTGAAGTTCTCTCTCGGGCAAGTCTACCATCAGTCCACACACTGCTGATGAGAGCGCAGACCCGGTGGGCAGGTCATGTCATCCATACGTCAGACAAGCGCATACGCAAGCAGCTCCATTTTGGGGAACACTCTGCTGGAAAACACTTGCATGGAGGGCAAAAGAAACATTTCAAAGACGCACTCGAAGCCTCCCTGAAGTCGCTTGACATTGACACGACCACCTGAAAAACGCTGGCACAAAACCACCCTATCTGGCGCTGCCTCATCCACAAAGACTGTCAAGCTCACGAAGCAAGGTGCATTGCTGAAGCACAAGTTAAGCGCGAGCTGCCCAAGCCTAACAGCCACCAGCACAACGACTAGTGTCTACACAAGTCTGTCCAATATGTGCCAGGACATTCCGTGCCCGAATTGGCTTGATCAGTCATCTTCGGATACACCACAACCAGCTCAAAATGACTAATGGTGTTGAGGTCCTCATCGATGATGATGGACGAGCAACTATCCCTTCTGGTCAAAGACATGATGAGCAAGGAAAGGTGTAGAGTTAAATGATGTTAGTGGTGGAAATGTGTGATTTTTCTTGATGATGGGGTCAGAAGCTCATCTCAGTCAAATACTACACCAAGGTTGTGAACAATCTGGTTCAGCTTCAGGAAGTTGCTAGAAATAGGAATGGAATGTGCAACAAAGGAATGGACTTTGTAGCAGGGCCTGAAGATAATGGTTTTGTCTTTCTATTTGTTTATTTGGAAGGAATTATTTGACCATCTAATCTGAATGAGGAACAAGTCTGACAACTTCGAGACAGTGGTTAAGAAAAGTGGTGGTAGTATAGAGATGAATATCATCTTAGAAAGAGGTAATTTGCCCATCAACCCAGTACTGACGACAATCCCACCCAGGCCCTATCCCGTTAACCACCACACGCGCGCGCACGCACGCGCACACACACACACACACACACACACACACACACACACACACATTTACTGTTCTAATCCCCCGGACACTAAGGGACAATTTAGCATGGCCAGTCAACCTAACCTGCACATCGACGTAATGATGGAAACTTTTCTTTTTGGGTGATACTGCCTTTGGGCAGTATGAGTTGAGAAATCAGAAGGGGCTAAGTATAGATCCTTCAGACATGAGAGGTAATGGAAAGAAATTCTGGTTACATTTGGATATATAAGAAAGGAACCAGGTGAGTGCAGCCCCACCCAGCTGTTGGGCAGTAGAGAAGTGTTGGAGGAGAGTGATGTGGTCAACTGTGTATGACTGCAGACAGGTTGAGAAAGACAAGGAAGGATTGTGTCCTGAAGACTTGACCTTTCTAATTATTGGCCTGATACTACTTTGGCTGATTCCTTGGACTTGAGGTACTCTGATGAGGATTGTTGTACAAAATGGTTCTGTGATCTCCCACGTTACTGGGGATGCTCTGAATTTGCTTCACAATATGAATATGGATTAGAAGCTCCATCCATCCAGAATGGGGGAGGGGGGGGGAGGGGGGGGCGGGGTGGGATCTAGTGTCTCCCCACTTGTGTCCATCTTACTCTCTTTTTAACCTGCATTGCTATATGCAGGGTCTGTTCTACATGCTATCCTGGATTGCTCTTAAAGCTTTTTCTGGCAATCCGATTTGCTTTTTACAAATTTGAGCCTGCGCCATCCTAGTCTTATCTAGCCTTGTTCTGGATGTCACTTTTCTATTTATATTTCATAGCTTATTGACTATTCCTGCTGTTTATCATGGCTAGAAGTCTTCAGTTTCCTTAGTATTTCTTCACATCACAAATAAACATGAGTGGAATATTTATTTTAGTGCGTTAATGTTCTCAGGCTGTTAAGTATCTGATAGTTAACAAATATTTAATTTTTGAGTTAAGTAAGCTGGGTGATTTATTTGTGCCATTTTGAAAACTGGCTCACGTGAATTTGCTGATTCAAAAATTTTGAGACAGGTTTATAGACCATTGAGCCTCACGAGTCTGTAGACCATTCAGCCTTACAAGTCTGTTCTGCCATTCAATTTGATCAAAGCTGATCTATATCTTAATTCCATCTACCTACTGGAATGTAAACTGGGTTAGCTAGCAATCTGTTCTCTATTCTGACCTATGGTGGTTAACTAATTGAGAAGAACATGTTTTCCCTTTCAATATCAATACTGTACATCTACCTTCTCCCTCTGTGGAACAAGGATAAGTGGAACGTACAAATAGATTTGAGTAGAAATTGTTACATAGCAAAAAGCATCTAATAGACCCTCCCTGAATTACAGAAATTCTGTTGCATGCTTTAAATGAAGGAACATGTCATGTATGGGGTATCTCTTTTGCATGATGCTCTCTACCTTAGCTAGATTTATGTTGCATTTTATCTTCATAGATTGTGGAGGTGGTGCATGGGCTGTTAAATGCCACCCTTGGGTTGCATTGAATTTTACTGTTTAAAGGTGGTCCTTAATTTAGATTCCTTGCACGTTGCTGTTGTTTCTCTTGTCTATTGTCCTTATTTTTGCTGGATTTCTGTACCTTGCTAACCTGTGCTCTCTGCTGCTCACCCTTATGCCAACCACAGGAGCAGCAGCCTCCACTGCCTCAGGTGAGACTTCCTCCGTTGAAAACTCTTGTTTCTGATCGTTTCTTCCACTCCTATCACTAAGGTTTTCTTGTCAAATGCTAACTATTGATTACTTATAGCTGTTCATTTTCATGTCCAAAGACTAAACTGGGATTATCGATAATGCAGTTAAGCTTTAAAAAGAACTTCTTTCACTTGTACTTTTCTTAAATCCCATCATTAAAAATATCTGTAGACATGTTTTTAAATGGAAGAAAAATTACCTCATCTGTGGCACTGGTTTGGAGGAGTTGAAACTCTGACATTGCAATTGAACTAAATTGATATATACAGTACTGTTTATTACTAAATTTGTATCTTCAGATAATGAATGGAATCTTGTTCTCATACTATTAGACTTGGTCAGTAACCCCAACTCCTGTTTCCCTGATGTCGTAAAAACTTCTGATCATGGTGCAGAAAAGTTCCCTAAGTGATTTCATTTTAAAGTTTGCTTATTAGGTCAAAGTAGGCTTACATTGATATTGCAGTGAAGTTACTGTGAAAATCCTCTAGTTGCCACACACCGGCGCCTGTTTGGGTATACTGAGTTTAGCTTAGCGTAGTGAATGCGCATAACCAGCACATCTTTCGGATTGCTAGAGGGAACTGGAGCGCGTGAAGGAAACCCACAAAGACAAGGAGAGAACTTGCAGACTCTGCAGAGATAGTGACCCAAACCAGGTCCCTGGCACTATAAGGCAGCAGTGCTAACTATGTCGCTGTGTGTCTTTAATTTTGTATTTTGCAACTGTCCCTACTATCCTTTTTTGTAATTTTGTGCGTGGGTTGTTCAGAGTGTGGTACTTTTTTCTGAATTGTTACTATTCTCAATGGTCTGGATCTAATTTAATAGTCTCAAATACTCTTAACTTAATCAATGATGTAAACTTAACTAGAATGAGGAATTATTCAATTGACCCATATGTTTGTAGTTAGAATTCTAGAGGGATTTGGCATGAAATTTGTCTTGTGTCATAAGCATAATATGCTGATGATTTAAAGCCACTCTTAAATTTCAAGCTGGAAGTATATTAATATTGGGATACAGGGCAAATGATTTCAGCAGAATTTTTGTAGCCTAATGTAATATAGCCTAATATAATTTGAAAAGAATGTTAAGTTGGCTATCTGCGATAGTTTTTCTGCAGCGTTGGCAAAAGCTATATTTTCACCCTGGCCTTTGAGCATTTGCCTGTCTGGCATTAGTCTGGTAGGTAATGTTGGAACTTTGATCTCAGCGATGGTTATGGTTGAAATTCCATAAAACCAAATGACTAGTTGGGGAGTAGTTAAGAGGGAGCCAGAAGGGAGAATTCCTTTCACTACATTCCCTACAAGCTTCCTCATCAATACTTTGCAATTAAATTGATGGTGTGACTCATTCTTGCCAAATGTTGTAGGGAAAATTGTAATTTTATGCAAACAGTCCTTGTACGTATTTTATAATTTTCAAATAGTTGAAGAATTTAGGACCATTTCATTACTGTATAAGAACTTCAGACTAATTGGTCTGTAACATTTTTATAAGCTGAGTGAATTCTTCAAAATGGTTTTAAAATCAAGATACTTAGCTTCATGAGAATAGTTAGATTCAGAATGTGGTGGATTGAAAAGTAAAATTTCAAGAACTGAAAATTAATGAAGGAGGGCATAATATTTTTGTAAGAAGTTGCAAGTACGCACTTAGAAGACTACAGCGTGGTACAGGCCCTTCGGCCCTCAATGTTGCGCCGACCAGTGGAACCAATCTAATGACTATTTAACCTAGACTATTCCAATATTATCCATATGCCTATCCACTGACCATTTGAACACCCTTAAAGTTGGCGAGTCCACAACTGCTGCAGGCAGGGCATTCCACGTCCTTACTACCCTCTGAGTAAAGAACCTACCTCTGATATCCATCCTATAATTATCACCCCTCAATTTAAAGCTATGTCCCCTTATGTTAGCCATCACCATCCGAGGAAAAAGGCTCTCACTGTCCACCCGATCTCATCCTCTTGATCATATTGTGTGCCTCAATAAGGTCACCTCTTAACCTTCTTCTCTAATGAAAACAACCTCAAGTAGAACATAGAACACTACAGCACAAACAGGCCCTTCGGCCCACGAGTTGCGCCGATCACATCAACACCTACCAATCTATAGACCTATCTATAACCCCCAATCCCATTAAACCCCATATACTCATCCAGAAGTCTTTTAAAAGACCCCAGCGAGTTCGCCTCCACCACCACTGACGGCAGCCGATTCCATTCACTCACCAACGTCTGAGTGAAAAACTTACCCCTAACATCACTTCTGTACTTGCCTCCCCGCACCTTAAATCTGTGTCCTCTCGTAGCGACCATTTCAACCCGGGGAAATCGCCTCTGAGAATCCACCCTATCTATTCCTCTCAACATTTTATAAACTTCTATCAGGTCACTTCTCAACCTTCGTCTCTCCAGGGAAAAGAGTCCCAGCTCCCTCAACCTAACTTCATAAGGCATGCCTCCCAGTCCAGGCAACATCCTTGTAAATCTCCTCTGTACCCTTTCAATAGCTTCTACGTCTTTCCTATAGTGAGGCGACCAGAACTGCGCGCAGTACTCCAAATGAGGCCTGACAAGGGTCTTATAAAGTTGCAGCATTACCTCCCGATTCCTAAACTCAATCCCTCGATTAACGAAGGCCAGTACACCATACGCCTTCTTGACCACATCCTCCACGTGCGAGGCCGATTTAAGAGTCCTGTGGACCCGGACCCCAAGATCCTTCTGCTCTTCAACGCTACTAAGACTCCTGCCCTTGATAATGTACTCGTTCATCCTGTTGGTTCTGCCAAAATGGACGACTACACATTTATCCGCGTTGAAGTCCATCTGCCACTTCTCCGCCCAGTCCTGCATCCTATTTATGTCCTGCTGCAACTTTTGACATCCTTCCAGACCATCCACAACACCACCGACCTTCGTGTCATCAGCGAACTAACTTACCCATCCCTCCACTTCCTCATCTAGGTCATTTATGAAAATGACAAACAGCAAGGGTCCTAGAACAGATCCCTGGGGCACTCCACTGGTGACTGACCTCCATGCCGAAAAAGACCCATCCACAACCACTCTCTGCCTTCTGCAGGCAAGCCAGTTCTGGATCCACAAGGCCAAAGGCCCTTGGATCCCGTGCCCTCTCACCTTCTCAAGAAGTCTTGCATGGGGGACCTTATCAAACACCTTGCTGAAGTCCATGTACACCACGTCCACTGCACTTCCTTCGTCAATGTGTTCAGTCACATTATCGAAGAACTCAACTAGGCTCGTAAGGCACGACCTGCCCTTGACAAATCCATGCTGACTATTTCTGATCATGTCAAACCTCTCCAAATGCTCGTAAATCTTGTCCCTCAGAAGCCTCTCCGTCAGCTTACCAACCACTGAGGTCAGACTCACTGGTCGGTAATTTCCCGGGCTATCTCTGTTCCCTTTCTTGAAAATAGGAACTACATCCGCAATCCTCCAATCTTCCGGAACCTCTCCTGTCTCCATTGACGACGCAAAGATCATTGCCGGGGCTCTGCAATCACTTCCCTCGCCTCCCACAGTATCCTGGGGTACATCCCATCTGGTCCCGGCGACTTATCTATCTTGATAGAATTCAAAAGTTCTAACACATCCTCCTCCTTAATATCCACATACTCAATCTTTTCCATCTGCTGCAAATCCGTAGCAAAGTCTCCCAGATCAGTTTCCACTGTGAATACTGAGGCAAAGTACTCATTAAGCACCTCTGCCATTTCTTCTGGTTCCACACAGACCTTTCCCCCTTCACCTTTTATAGGTCCTATCCCTTCTCTTCTCATCCTTTTACCTCTCACATATTTATAGAAGGCCTTGGGATTCTCCTTAATCTTACCTGCCAAGGTCTTCTCATGACCCCTTCTGGCTCTCCTAATTTCCCTTTCAAGCTCCTTTCTACAGTCCTTATACTCCTCAAGATCCTTAACATCTCCTAGTTCCCTGAACCTTTTGTACACCTTCCTTTTCCTCCTGACTAGGCTCACCACAGCCTTCGTGCACCACGGTTCCCGCGACCTACCAACACCCCCTTGTCTCATCGGAACATTGTCATGCAGAGCTCCAGACAAACATTCCTTGAATATCCGCCACCCTCCTTCGGTACTTTTCCCTAAGAACGCCTCCTTCCAGTTTATTTGTCCAAGTAACTTCCTGACTTCTTCGTATCTCCCCTTACTCCAGACAATCACCTTCCTCGCCTGCCTGATCCTATCTCGTTCCAATGCAATTGTGAAGGAGATAGAATTATGGTCACCATTCCCAAGATGCTCCCCTACCGAGAGATCCATCACCTGCCCTGGTTCATTCGCCAGTACCAGGTCAAGTACGGCCTCTCCCCTCGCAGGCTTATCCACATACTGTGTCAGGAAACCTTCCTGAACACACCTAACAAACTCCTCCCCATCCAAACCCCTTACCCTAGGGATATTCCAGTCGATGTTTGGGAAATTGAAGTCTCCCATCACGACAACTCTGTTATTACTACATCTCTCCAGAATCTGTTTCCCTATCTGCATCTCAACTTCCCTGTCACTATTGGGCGCCCTATAGAATACACCCAGCAAAGTTTTCGACCCTTTGCTGTTCGTAACTTCCACCCACAGAGACTCTGTAGATAGTCCCTCCACGGCATCCTCCTTCTCTGCAGCCATGACACTGTCCCTGATCAAGAGTGCCACTCCACCACCTCTTCTGCCACCCTCCCTGTCCTTCCTGAAGCATCTGAAACCTGGCACCTGAAGTACCCAGTCCTGTCCCTGAGACATCCAAGTCTCCGTAATGGCCACCACATCACATTCCCAAGCAGCAATCCACGCCCTAAGCTCATCTACCTTATTCACTACATCCCTTGCGTTAAATATATACACTTCAGCCCCTCAGTCTGGGCATTTCCCTTCTCCAGCCCCTGTCTAACCTCCCCCTCATACTGCCTGCAGTCCTCCCCTACCTGGGAGCTAACCTCCTCCATCCCAGTCTCCCCATCACAATTCCCTCCCCCCATCCTTTCTAGTTTAAAGTCCCCCCGGTAGCCTTAGCCAGTCTTCCCACCAAGATATTAGTCCCCCTGGGATTTAAGTGCCACCCGTCTTTACTGTACAGGTCCCACCTGCCCCTAAAGAGGTCCCAGTGATCTAGGAACCGAAATCCCTGCCCTCTGCACCAGTCCCTCAGCCACGCATTCAGCCTCCACCTCATTCCATTCCTTCCCTCGTTCTCCCGTGGCGCAGGCAGCAATCCTGAGATTACTACCTTCGCTTTTCTCTTCCTCAGATGCCTACCCAGTTCCCTATAGTCCCTTTTCACGATTGCCTCCCTCTTCTTGCCTACGTCAGTAGTACCTATATGTACTACAACCTCTGGTTCCTCACCCTCCCCCTTCAGGATGTCTGGGACACGCCCAGAGACATCCCGGATCCCAGCCCCAGGGAGACAAACCACCATCCGCGACTCCCGTCTACGTCCACAAAAACGCCTGTCCGCCCCCCTCACTGTGGAGTCCACTATTAGCACTACCTTTCTGCTCTCTTTTTTAATTTTTTGACTTACTGGCTCAGCTCCAGAGACCTGGCCACCGCTTCCTCCCTCAGATGAGCTGTCCCCCCCAGCAGTACTCAGGCCAGAGTTCTTATTTTGAAGGGGGACATCCACCGGTGTGCTCTCCATCACCCGAGGTTTCCCCTTCCTAATAGTTACCCAATTGCCCCCTTCCCGTTGCCCTGGTGTGACTACTTGCTGATGGCTCCTATCTATAACCTCCTCACTCTCCCGAATGAGCCGAAGGTCTCCGAGCTGCATTTGCAGCTCCTTAACCTGGTTCCGTAGGGTCTGCTGCTCCACACACCGAGCACAGGTGTGGATGTCTGGTAGACCAGGAGCTTCCAAGACCTCCCACATGTTGCATTGGCAACAACATACTGGCCTCACACCCATACTTGCCACTATTAGTAACCCAGAGGAAAAAGTAAAAAAAAAACTTATAACTTACCTTAGTACCTCAGTCTTTCTTCATAGAATCTTCCCTCCATACCAGGCAACATCCTGGTAAACCTCCTCTGCACCCTTTCCAATGCTTCCACATCTTTCTTATAATGCAGCGACCAGAACTGTACGCGATACTCCAAGTGCGGCCGCACCAGAGTTTTATACAGTTGCAACATGATCTCACGGCTCCGAAATTCAATCCCTTTACCAATAAAAGCTACCGCACTGTACGCCTTCTTAACAACCTTATCAACCTGGGTGCCAACTTTCAAGGATCTATGCACATGTACACCGAGATCTCTCTGCTCGTCGACAGTACCAAGAGTCCTTCCATTAGCCCTATGTTCTGTAATTCTGTTACTCTTCCCAAAGTGAATCACCTCCCACTTTTCCACATTAAACTCCATTTGCCACCTCAGCCCAGCTCTGCAGCTTGCCTATGTCCCTCTGCAAACGGTAACAACCATCCTCACTGTCTACAACTCCTCTGACTTTGGTGTCATCTGCAAATTTACTAACCCATTATCGTACACCCTCATCTAGGTCATTTATAAAAATGACAAACAGCAGTGGCCCCAAAACAGATCCCTGAGGCACGCCACTAGTAACTGAACTCCAGGTTGAATATTTCCCATCAGCCACCACCCTCTGTCTTCTTTCAGCTAGCCAATTCCTGATCCAAACTGCTAAATCACCCTCAATCCCATGCATCCGTATTTTCTGCAGTAGCCTACCATGGGGAACCTTATCAAACGCTTTCCTGTTTCTAATCTCAGCCCATACTACCTCAAAAGACGAGTCCATATCAAACGTCCTTTCTGCTACCCTAATACTGTCCTTGACTAACAATGCCACGCCTCCCCCTCTTCTACCACCTTCTCTGCTCTGACTGAAACATCTGAACCCCGGAACCTGCAACAACCATTCCTGTCCCTGCTCTATCCATGCCTCTGACATGGCCACAACATCAAAGTCCCAAGTACCAATCCAGTCTGTAAGTTCGTTCACCTTATTGTGTATGCTCCTCGCATTAAAGTATACACACTTCAAACCACCCTTCTGCCTGCCAATACACTGCTGTGACCTTGAAACCTTATCCATAACCTCCCTATTCTCAACCTCCTGAACTTTGGAGCTACAATTCAGGTTCCCATCCCCCTTCTGAATCAGTTTAAACTCCCCCGAAGAGCACTGGCAAATTTTCCCCCCAAGATATTGGTCCCCTTCTGGTTCAGGTGCAGACCATCCCTTTTGTAGAGGTCCCGCCTACCCCAGAATGAGCCCCAATTGTCCAGGTATCTGAAACCCTCCATCCTGCACCATCCCTTTAGCCAGGAGTTCAAATGTCCTCTCTCTCTATTCTTTCCTCACTCTCCCGTGGCACAGGTAACAAACCAGAGATAACAACTCTTTTTAGCCCTAATCTTCCACCCTAACTCCCTGAATTTCTGTCTTACATCCCCATCCCTTTTTCTACCTATGTCATGGGTGCCTATGTGAACCACGACTTGGGGCTGGTTCCCATCCCCTTAAGGATCTCGAACACTCGATCAGAGACATCACGGACCCTGGCACCTGGGAGGCAACATACCAACCGCGAGTCTCATTCGTTCCCACAGAATCTCCTATCTGTCCCCTTAACTATGTAGTCCCAACATATGGACTCCAACATTATGCCAACATAACTTTGGAGTCCCAACTTGACCAACATATTTCAGAACAGGGTTATGTTATTGATGACGACTGGTGAAGCATCAGTTTTCAACAGCTATGTTGCATGCCTTATCTTTATGCAGTTGTTTTGTTTATTTTGCTTACCATTTCAATAACATTAAAAGGATGGCACAGTGGTTAGCACTGTTGCCTCAGTGCCAGGGACCTGGGTTCAGTTCCCGGGTTGGGTCACTGTGCAGAGTCTGCACATTCTCCCTGTGTCTGCATGGGTTTCCTCTGGGTTCCTCCCATAGCCTGAAAGACATGCTAGTTAGATGCATTGGCCATGCTAAATTCTCCCTCAGTGTACCTGAACAGGTGCTGGAGTGTGGCGACTAAGGGATTTTCACAGTAATTTCATTTGCAATGTTAATGTAAGCCTATCTGTGACACTAAATAAACTTAAACTTAAAAACATGAATGTCAATAAGACGACTTTTAGCTGTAAGTCAAATATTTTCTAGACGTATTAGTAAAGAATGTAGTAATCTGCTTTTAGTTGGTAACAATAGTTGACCAGGGAGAAATTGCTTAAAGTAGTTCAATCTGATGTTGGCCAGTGTTGAAGAAGGCAAAATGTTGAGCTGTTGGTTGAGAACACCAGTTTCAATCCCAGCTATAACTGACCCTTGTATTTATGAGGTATTGGAGAAGGAAAATAGATTAAAATAGTTAGTCACACCCTGGTCAGTCATGGGCCAAGAAAGAATGACCCTTAATGTTCAAATATTTGAGCTGATTGGGGTGACAGTATTGATGTCTGGTTAATGTCTGTAATTTGACCTGTATTTTGATGTGTGTGGAAAGGCTTGTGTTCCACAGAATGTAGATTACATATTCTGGGCACTTGTTTTACAAATATGATCCCCTTTTAAGCAATATTTGAGTAATGTATAATGGATTTATTCGCCATAACTCATTTCTTGCAGAAGTAAAAGCTAATTTAGCTATAGGTTGCAAATAACCATGCCAGTACAAGAGACCAAAAATTTTCAGAAATCATTTATGAAATGTATTTTAAAAGTGCCTGGTAATTACTGGCAAATAATATTCAAAAATGTGAAGTGATAGTTTTGATCTGGATTAGAAGTACTAATTATAAGGCAAAATTGACACAATTAAGTTGCATTTTATTACTGTGTTCAGATTTGGATATTTTGAATTACCTACACAGCGTTAAAGACAAACAATTTGGAGGGTCTTGAGTATAGGATAAGAATTTAAATTGAAGGATACAAATATACTTTATTCAACCCTAGTGGACCGAGTCGCAAAAACCCAGCTTGCAGGTGCAGCAGGTGGTCAGGAAGGCGAATGGGATGCTGGCCTTCATAGCGAGGGGGATTGAATATAAAAGTAGGGAGGTCTTGCTGCAGCTGTATAGGGCATTGGTGAGGCCGCAGCTGGAGTACTGTGTGCAGTTTTGGGCGCCGCACCTGCGCAAGGATATTTTGGCCCTGGAGGGAGTGCAGAGGAGGTTTACTAGGCTGATACCGGAGTTGAGGGGATTGAGCTATGAGGAGAGGCTGAATAAACTAGGCTTGTACTCGTTAGAGTTTAGAAGAATGAGGGGAGATCTCATTGAGACGTATAAGATGATGAATGGGATGGATAGGATAGAGGTGGAGAGACTCTTCCCGCTCAAAAAAGACAGTAGGACTAGGGGGCACAGCCTCAAGATAAAGGGGAGGCGGTTTAGAACGGAGTTGAGGAGGAACTTCTTCACTCAAAGGGTGGTGAATCTCTGGAATTCTCTGCCCGTTGAAGTGGTGGAGGCTGCCTCGCTAAATATTTTTAAGAAGCGGGTTGATGGGTTCTTGATAAGAGAGGGGATTAAGGGTTATGGGGAGAGGGCGGGAAAGTGGAACTGAGCCACAACAGATCAGCCATGATCTTATTGAATGGCGGGGCAGGCTCGAAGGGCTAGATGGCCTACTCCTGCTCCTATTTCTTATGTTCTTATGTTCTTATGTGAGTGAAGCACTGCCAGTTCTCTGCAATGCCCTGTCAGTTGCGAGGTATCTTATCAGTTTTTATCTCCTTACCTAAGAAAAGATATACTTGCTATAGAGGAAGTGCAGTGAAGGTTCACCAGAGTGGTTCCTCAGCATGATTGTTGTATGAGGAGAGATTGGGTCATCTAAGCCTGTTTTCAGAAGAATGACAGGATCTCAATGTATAAAATTCTCACAGGGCTGGACAGACTGGATGTAGCAATGATGTTTCTCCTATCTGCAAGGTGGTGGGCCTTGAACAAGGCGCCATGGTCTCAGGATACAGGGTAGGCAATTTAAGACTGAGAGGAGACATTTCTTCTTTGAGAGAGTGGTGAACTTGTGGAATTCTCCATCACATAAAGCTATGGAAGCCAAGTTGCTGAATATGTTTAAGAAAGAAATGGATTTCTAGGCACCAGAGGGGTATGGGAAGAGAACAGGAGTATAGTGTTGAGATAGAAGATCAGTTATGATCATATTGAATGGTGGGGCAGGCTCATTAGACTAAATGGCCTCCTTGTTTCTGTTTACAGTTGAGGTTCATCATCCTTTCATTTCTCTTTAAAACACAATGAATTTATTTCATTACTTTGGAGTAAGAGTAGGCTGTTCAGGTCCTTAAATTTGTTCTGTTATTCAGTTAGATTATGGCTGACCTCTATCCAAATTCCATCTACCCACTGGAATGTAAATTGGATTGTCTGGCCATCTGTTCTCTATTCTTCCTGATTTACAGTAATTAATCCAAGTATAAATGATTATGCAGCATGGAAATGAGTAGAGATCCTAAAATAGTTTACTAAAACTTTAATTTGGAGTGTCTTGTTATATTCTAAGGCATGAGAACTAGTGGAGGAAGTTAATTAAAGGAAGATTAGATGGATGTAAAACAAGCGGAAGAAAGAGAATGATGACATTGGGCACCAGAAATTTAAAAAGGGGAGGCTTCTTTGAACAACAGAAGATGAAAGCACAAGACAGTGAGGTGTGGGGAAATGAGTAGGGAATGTAGCCTTGGGCAGATTGCTACTACTATTAACTGGAGAGGACATATTTTTCCTTTCAGTATTGTTATTTATTATGGTTAGTGTCCGTTATGCTGGGACATGTCCCTTTGAGAGGTGAGTCATATGCACTGGTGACACCCATCAGCCAGGTTTGTCGGCTTTAGTTTCAGTGTTGTATTGAGTCTTAGGGAGTGCACAGATATTGAATAAACCTCCCTGTGAGTTACAGCACAACACAAGCTTGTATGTTCTTTGGTTCCAGCTGCAGCCTAGTAAATTGCCCAGTACAGAATAAGTATCGGTACAGCATCTTTTGTGCACCCGTTTTATCTTTGCAAGGCTAATAGCACAGATTTCAACATGCACTTTTCATCCTCTGGCTATGAGCTGAACACTTTTATGAAGTATATACTTAAGCAGTTCTAAAATATTTAAGCAATGTTCTGGGGAATTTGAATTGCTACCTGGAAGGATGTAGGAGAGTTTGAATATTTAGTTTGTGTTGTTGGATGTACCAGAGCATGACCATTGAAGTGGACAACCATTAGTAAAAGTAATAGCAGGGTGATAAGAGATTTGAGTTTTTTGAGGAGATGAATGAGAGGATAAGGGACCAGGAAGAGTAAGGCCATTGAATGTTGAAAGTTCTGCCTGGTGGGTGTGGTGGTGGTGCACAGAAGGTCAGAGTAGAGAAGGCACAAGATAGGAGATAGACCTAAAGGATGCAGGCATAGTTTGAGGGCTCGCTCCATCTTGGGATTTGCAATTGTGGGCAAGCAGCTGGAATTGTGTTTTTGGCTCAAATGTGACTGTGGTAAACCGTAAAGATTGAGGTTTCATAATTGTAACTGATTACATAACCAAGTCAGATGTATGCAAGACTTCCTGTGCACCTAGACTTCAGTGCCTGCAGGACTGGTTTTCTGATAACATTTAAGAACATAAGAACATAAGAAATAGGAGCAGGAGTAGGCCATCTAGCCCTTCGAGCCTGCCCCGCCATTCAATAAGATCATGGCTGATCTGTTGTGGCTCAGTTCCACTTTCCCGCCCTCTCCCCATAACCCTTAATCCCCTCTCTTATCAAGAACCCATCAACCCGCTTCTTAAAAATATTTAGCGAGGCAGCCTCCACCACTTCAACGGGCAGAGAATTCCAGAGATTCACCACCCTTTGAGTGAAGAAGTTCCTCCTCAACTCCGTTCTAAACCGCCTCCCCTTTATCTTGAGGCTGTGCCCCCTAGTCCTACTGTCTTTTTTGAGCGGGAAGAGTCTCTCCACCTCTATCCTATCCATCCCATTCAACATCTTATACGTCTCAATGAGATCTCCCCTCATTCTTCTAAACTCTAACGAGTACAAGCCTAGTTTATTCAGCCTCTCCTCATAGCTCAATCCCTTCAACTCCGGTATCAGCCTAGTAAACCTCCTCTGCACTCCCTCCAGGGCCAAAATATCCTTGCGCAGGCGCAGCGCCCAAAACTGCACACAGTACTCCTGCTGCGGCCTCACCAATGCCCTATACAGCTGCAGCAAGACCTCCCTACTTTTATATTCAATCCCCCTCGCTATGAAGGCCAGCATCCCATTCGCCTTCCTGACCACCTGCTGCACCTGCAAGCTGGGTTTTTGTGACTCATGCACAAGGACCCCGAGGTCCCTCTGCACCGTCGCCTGCTGCAGTTTTTCGCCACGTAAGTAATAGTCCTTCCTACCATTCTTCCTACCAAAGTGGACCACCTCACACTTGCCAACATTAAATTCCATTTGCCATTTCCTGGCCCATTCGCCCAGCCTATCTAGATCCTTCTGCAGACTCTCCACACCCTCCGCACAATTTGCCTTTCCCCCAATCTTGGTGTCATCAGCAAATTTCGACACCCTGCACTCGGTTCCCTCCTCCAGATCATCTATATAAATGGTAAATAGCTGAGGCCCCAGCACCGACCCCTGGGGCACCCCACTAGTCACCAACCGCCAATCCGAATAGCACCCATTGACCCCCACTCTCTGCTTCCTATTTGACAACCAATCCTCTATCCACGCTAACATCCTACCCCCAACTCCATGTCCCCTGACCTTCTGCAATAACCTCTTGTGAGGTACCTTGTCAAACGCCTTCTGAAAATCCAGAAAGACCACATCCACCGGCTCTCCTCTATCCACTGCCCTAGACACATCCTCATAGAACTCTACTGGATAATGAAAATTGAGGCTCGAAATGCATAATGGACCGATATTAAATCTTCGAAGCACAATTAGTTTTATAACCATATAAGTACACCTAAGAGTATGTTTTGAGAAGTGATGATTATTCCAGAGTTTCTTGAACATAATGTTGTCCGTCACCTCAGGTTGAAAAGTGCGTCTAAATTTAGATTCCAAAACTGATCATTTATGCCTGAAGGTATACGTGGTGATTGATGTGCTGTGCATTTGTAGGTATGTAAGAGACATGTATTTAGTGGATTATAGATTCATGAGAAATAATCTGTCTGGTGGTTTTGTAACTTGTCTGTCAACACTTCAATTTTGGGATATAATTATGGGTTTTCTTACCATAGAATCCCTACAGTGCAGAAGAAGGCCATTTGGCTCATCAAGCCTGTACTGACTCTCCAAAAGAGCATCTTTTATTATTCATTTGTGGGACATGGGCATTGCTAGCTGGCCAGCATTTGTTGCCCTTGAGAAGATGACGGTGAGGTGCTGTCTTGCAACGTGGCAGTCCACGTACTGTTGGTTGATCCACAATGCTGTTAGGGAGAGAATTCCAAGAGTTTGACCCAGCAACTACAAAGGATTGATATATTTCCAAGTCAGGATAGTGAGTGGCTTGGAGGGGAACTTGCAGGTGGTGGTGTTCCCGTGTATTAGTTGCCCTTGTCCTCCTGGAAGAAGTTAATCATGGGTTTGGGGGGTGCCCTTTAAGGATCTTTCGAATTTCTGCAGTGCATCTTGTAGATAGTACAAACTGCTTACCCATGCTCACCCTATCCCTCTAATCCAACACATTACCATAGCTAATCTATCTAATTGACACATTCTTGGACGCTAAGGGGCAATTTAGCATGGTCAATCTGCTTAACCTGCACGTCTTTGAACTGTGGGAGGAAGCCAAAGCACCAGAAGGAAACTCTCGCAGACACTGGGAGAATTTGCAAACTCCATACAGATAGTCACCCAAGGCTGGAATTGAACTGGGACCCCTGGCACTGTGAGGCAACAGTGCTAATCACTGTGCCACCATGTCTACTTGTATCGAACTGTAGATTTTGCAATTAATACCTTTGAAAATTGTTCACAGACTTTGTACTTTACACCGGTTTTAGGATTGTAGCATGCCATGGCAAATTGGTCTGAATTATTGTACTTCTATCTATCATAGCATATCTGTGTGATTGCTAGTTGGGTTAGATGCTGCAAAAGATAACTGAAGATTGCATGTGCTTGATTCAGTGCACAGTCAGATTTGATTTATCCAAACCTCATTACCCCAAATCTCTGGGGATTTGAACAAGCTTGTCAGATCAACAGCGATTTTTCCATTATAATTACTTCTGTTAATACAAATCCCTGTTGCTCTGAGTCCAGATGGTATATTTTCTATAGGAGTAATCAAACTCTATTGTCTTTGCTAAGACTGTACTTTTGTCATCTTGCCAAGTTGTCTCTCTAATCTGTTTTTTATTGTAAATGTCAAGTTTCTTATTAACTACTTGTCCAGCTGTTAAAGAGTAGGCAACTGTAATTATACTATAGTGCACATTGTTGCCAGTAACAAGCTGGTAGTACATTTAAAATGCATTCCATTCTTACTCTTGAAGCATTTAAGGGGCATAAAAATGTTAAGAGTTCAAATACTGCATTGACAAATTGTGAAGCTGGAATTTAATTAATTCTGTCAGTTCATAGGCTGGCATTTGAAAATGACCACAAATACTGCTTTTTTTTTGTTAAAAAATACAAATACTTTACTCGTTCTAGTGGGAAAGAAGCTGCCACCCTGGCATGTTCTATTTTTGATTTGGATTCTAGTTCCACACTACACAGTTGAGATTCATGCCTCCTTTCTGATTTATCAAGCCATTTGATTGAATGCTAAGCACCTTTTTGGCACTGTAGGATAGTTAACGTGGTTATTGCAGTATCTTTTGTTTTAAGTTTGAAGTTTATTAGTCTCACAAGTAGGCTGACATTAAAACTGCAATGAAGTTACCATGAAAATCCCCTAGTCACCATACTCCAGCGCCTGCTTGGGTACACTGAGGGAGAACTTAGCATGACCTATGCACCTAACTCTGGCAGGAGGAAACCCACACAGACACGGAGATCATGCAGACTCTGCACAGACAGTCTCCCGAGGCTGGGAGTTGAACCTGGGTCCCTGAGACTGAGGCAGCAGGGCCAACCACTGTGCCATCATCCATGTTTTGGAGGAAAAAACATTTAGGACTGTAGCTTCCTTCTTACTCAAAAATAAGATTTTAAATATTTGAAGTAGTCTTGGTAAGAGTTTTTGAAAATTGCACTGCTGCCTCTCAGCGTCAGAGACTCGAGTTCAATTCCTGGACTAGGGAGACTGTCTGTGCGGAGTCTGCACATTCTCCCCATGTCTGCGTTTCCTCCAGGAGCTCCGGTTTCCTCCCACAGTCCGGAGACATGCTGGTTAGGTGCATTGGTCATGCTAAATTCTCCCTTAGTGCATCTGAACAGGCGTTGGAGTGTGGCGAGTAGGGGATTTTCAACTAACTTCATTGCAGTGTTAATGTCAGCCTACTTTGGAGCCTGCTATATCTGCCTATGTGTGCTATTTTTACAACCAAGTTATTGTCATTTTGTTCCTGCGTCTAAATACCAATTGATGTTAGCAGCCTGTTGCAGGAAAAGTTCAAGCAAGGAGCACTGAGATTATTAAAATTGGAGTTAGAGATTATGTTAAAAGTTGAATGCGTCTATACTCAAGGGACTTGGGTTCGAATCCCAACTTGGGTTATTGTTTGTGTGGAGTCTGCACGTTCTCCCCATGTCTGTATGGGTTTTCTCTGGGTGCTCTGGTTTCCTCCCACAGTCTGAAAGACATGCTGGTTGGATGCATTTGACCATGCTACATTCTCCCTCAGTGTACCTGAACAGGCGCCAGAGTGTGGCGACTAGGGTTTTTCACAACTTCATTGCGGTGTTAATGTAAGCCTACTTGTGGCACTTTTAACTAAACTTAAAAATTTATGATTGAGGATTTGATAGTTTTCCATAAATATAGACAAGAACAAAAGTAAGTATAGAATCATAGACTGCAGAAAGAGACCATTCAGTCCATTTAGACTGCACTGACTCTGACAGAGCATCACCCCAACACCGTTCCATAACCCTACACATTTAGCATGGCCAATCTACCAAACCACATCTTTTGGACTGTGGGAGGAAAGACCAGAACACCCAGTGGAAACCCACACGGATATGGGGAGAACGTGCAAACTCCACACAGGCCGTCACCCAAGGCCAGAATCAAAACTAGGTCCCTGGAGCTGAGGTAGCAGTGCTAGCCATTGTGCTACCAAGTGCATATATGAGTAGATCTTGGAATAAATTCTTCGTGACTTGGGTATATTCCTATCTTTTCTTTAAAAATGTAATTTAATGCTTCAATCATTTCAAATTTGGCGCTTGTGGTAATTAAGTCTAGTCCATGAGGGATCATAAGCATTCGTTTCTTTCAGAATTAGAGAAGTATTTTTATAGCTTGAGAGGCATCACTCTGCATGAAAGCTGGGGCAAAGCATGGAGGTAGCCCTCTATGAACTACCACAGTCGACACAGGAATTGAACACGTGCCATTGGTGTCATTCTGCACCACATTTTGATTGCACGCGTGTGCTTTAAAATAAGCTTGCGTAGGACATCTCACATAAAACTCATAACCAATAATAAAAGTTATACAGCTTTATTTTTTTCAAGTAGAAATCTTCAGGCAACTTTTTCTCCGTAGAAGTCCACCAGGCTTTAGAATATGCCATCTATTCAGTGAAAGGAATTAATTTATCCCAACATGAGAATGGGTGTGTTCTCAGTTTGTTCATTGTTTTAGAGTAAAAACATCGAAACCAGCTCAACAAATGTTCCACTCTTTGCATGAATGGTTTTTAAGGTCAGTTCTAGTTCACAGCTCTTCAAACCTTGTGGCAGTGACTTCTGAAAATGGTTACGTAGCTACGAGGAAGGGTTTTACTTAAAAAAGATACTCAGAATCATAGAATCCCTTGCAGTGCGGAAGGAGCCATTCAGCCCATCGAATCTGCGCTGACCACAATTCCACCCAGCTCTACTTTATAATTCCCCTGACACTAAGGGGTAATTTAGCATGACCAATCAACCTAATCTGCACATCTCTAGACTCTGGGAGGAAACCGGAGCATCTGTAGGAAACCCACGTAAACACGGGGAGAATGTGCAAACTCCAGACAAACAGTGACCCAAGGCCAGAATTGAATTTGTCCCTGGCGCTGTGAGGCAGCTTTTCTTGTGTGGGAAGACTCCAAAATGCTTGTGTTTTTTGAAAATTATCAATGTTTGGACTAGCAGACTTTTGATAAAGAAGACTACTTTTTTACATGGGATCTTGGAGCAGGATTAAGCTATCTGGCCCTGCGAGCCTGCTCCACCATTCAAACAATCATAGCTGATCTAGTTGTAGTCTCAGTTCCACTTTACTGTCTACACCTCATAAACCTTGACTCCTTGTCTAATCAAAATCTAACACAACCTTGAATAAAGTTAAAATCCTAGCCTCCCCAACTTCTGCAGAAGAAAATTCCACATCTAATGACCCTCAGAGGAAAGATTTCCTCTTGTCTTGCATTTCTTCCCACTTTTGACTTGTATTAAACTATATCCCAGAAGAAGAAACATCATTGGGCATATCGATCCTTATCCAGTCCCCTCAAGTTCTTGTGTTTCAGGAGTACCTCTCATTCTTCTAAACCCGCATGGATTCAGGCCTAATTCCTTCAACCTTTCTTTATAAAGTAAATCCTTCACCCCAGGAATGAGTTGAGTGAATATTTTCTGCTCTGCTCCTAAATCGATGTTGTATTTTTTCAGATGAGGAAACTAAAACTGCACATTTGAAGGAATGGAAATGCTGTGAAATCATAGTATGTCCTTTCATCTCTGGGCCGCTTGTTGAGTAATCTCAGACCTTCATTAAACTGGTGATTATGTGGAAAATAGGAATAGGGCTATATTTACTCATTGCGTGTTCTTAAATCCATCCTTGAATATCCTGGGTTACTTCTAGTTTGAAAAGAACCAAATTTTAGTGAGTGTCTATGTGAGAAAACGGAAGATTGACATTTGTTGTATGACATTATATCCGTGGATCCTTTTATTGCTCAGTTGCATTAATTTTCCATTGCTATGGGCAAATTCATTCCATACATCTTGGGCGGGATTTTCCGGCTGTGCTCTGCCCAAGACCAGAAAATCCTGCCAAGGTCAACGGACTTTTGTATGGCCCTGTCCCATCCACTTCATTTCCCATGGTGGGTGGGATGGGAAGATTCCACCCTTTTGTTTTGCCTCAAGATAAAGGGGAGGCAGTTTAGAACGGAGTTGAGGAGGAACTTCTTCACTCAAAGGGTGGTGAATCTCTGGAATTCTCTGCCCGTTGAAGTGGTGGAGGCTGCCTCGCTAAATATTTTTAAGAAGCGGGTTGATGGGTTCTTGATAAGAGAGGGGATTAAGGGTTATGGGGAGAGGGCGGGAAAGTGGAACTGAGCCACGACAGATCAGCCATGATCTTATTGAATGGCGGGGCAGGCTCGAAGGGCTAGATGGCCTACTCCTGCTCCTATTTTTTATGTTCTTATGTTCTTATGTTCTTATGTTTTACATACATCATACATTTGTGTTGAGGGGCAGCTGTCAATGTTGGTTTATTTTCTACTTGATTGGAGATCACTTCCACAATAGGCACAATAAAAATGTAAGGTGTTGAAACTAATCAACTAATTTCCAATCATTAATGTAATTAGAGTGAGTAGGCCTCTGGTCATTGATTTCTCCAAGGATCTACTCACCACTCGCCCATTCCAACTTAATTACTTTAATGAAAACTTGCAGCATCTTATGCAGTGACTAACATTGCTGAGTTTTTGGAATGTAGGGATTAGAGCAGGAGTAGGCCGTTCGTCCTTTTGAACCTCCTCCTCAATTTGATATGATCATAGCTAACCCAGTTGTGATCTCAATTCCACTTTCCTGTCTGCCCTGCCCCATAACCCCCAACTCTCCTGCCTTGAATAAAATAAATGACCCAGCCTCTGCTTTCTGCAGAAGAGAATTCCACAGACAACCCTCTGGGAGAAGAAAATTCCTCTCATCTCCATCTTTTAAGTGAGATCTCAAACTGTATCCCCATTCCATTTAACTTCTTAATCATTTGCTGCACGTGCATACTATTTGTAATTCATGAACCAGAACACCCTAGATTCCTTTGTATGTCTGAGTTCTGCAAGAGAAAACATCCACTGATGGATGTCCACCCTATCAGTCCCCTCAGGATCTATTATATATTTTTAAAATCATCTAAGCTGCATTGGGTATAGGCCCAACCTGGACAACCTTTCTTCATAAAATTAACTGCTTCTAAAATAATTTATCCTTTTTCAAATAGAAACCAAAACAATATTCCAAATGCAGCCTCACCAAGGCCCCCTATAGCTGCAGTAAAACTTTACTTCTATATTCCATTCCCTCTGCCATATGGCAACATTCTGTTTAGCTCCCTAATTATTTGCTGCATCTGCAAATTAACTTTGTGATCCAAGTACTAGAATGCCCAGGTCCCTCTTTACCATTGAGTTCTGCAATCTCTCTCCATTTAAATAACATACTACTTTTCTGTTCTTCCTACTATAGTAAGTTCACATTTTCCCAAATTATACTCCATCTGTGAATTTTTGCTCACTCGCTTAGCCTAGCTACATCCCTTTGTAAACACTTCAACTCCTCTTTGACAACTTACTTCCCTACCGTACTTAGTGCCATAGGCAAAGTTAGCAGCTAAACGTACATTTGGTTCAAGTTAAATAGTTGATGCATTAGCACTGACCCCGTGGCAGTCCACTAATTACAGCTTGCCAACCTGAAAATCATCGAAGCCATACAGTGCAGAAGAGGCTATGCGGCCCATCAGGTCTGCATCAACTTTCTAATAGTATCTTACCTGGGCTGTCTCTTCTCTGCATGTTCTCCTTTATGTTTCCTGAAATTGATGACAATCTCCTTCGTTTTGTTGACATTGAGAGAGAGAGATTATTGTTGCTGCACCAATTATGGATTGTAGCAATTTCCCCATGACATGTTAGACTAGCAGTCCTATAGCTTCCTCCTTTCTGTCTCCCTCTTTTCCTTGAATGAAGGTGTTACATTTGCGATTATCCAAACTGTTCACACTCTTCCAGAATCTAAGGAATCTTGGGAGCTGTTACAACCAATGCCTCTTCTATCTCTGCACCTAATTATTTTAAGACACATATCTGCAGACCTTCTGGTCCTGTGGACTTGTTAGTTGAGATCTAATATTTTCCTGGCCCCTATTTCCAAGTGACAGTGATTGTTTTAAGTTTTCCCTCCCTTTATCTCAATTTTCTGGATGGGAAATTTCTTTTTAAGTCTTCTACAGTGTAAACAGACACAGGAATTCTATTCAGTGCTTCCACTATATCTGCCTTTTCCACTAATCAATTCTATAGGCATATGAATTAAAAGTAGGCCATTCAGTCCTTGAGCCTACACTGCCCTTCACTTAGCTCATGACTAACCTGATTGTGGCCTCAACTCCACGTTCCTTACCCCTGGTAATCTTTGACTCGCTTGCAATAATCTATCTACCCTTAAAAATATTCCATGACCCTGCTTTTACTGCTGCCTGGGAAGAGGTGATTCCAAAGCTCTCTGACTTTTCAAAGGCGCTTCTCTCAAAATTCTAAGTGCTGAACTGGCAGGAAAAATGGTGTAATTTACGATTTTTTTCAGCGGGAGTTTCAACTCGAGTCTCCCACACTTTGTGCATCGCAGAGATCACAATCATGAATATCGTTAAAAGCTCGGGGCAGGGCCTATTCATGCCAGAGTCTGACAGTTCCAGGCTTTTGCACATGCGCAGTGGCCCCAATCTGTTAGCTTGCACTTTGCTGGCCAGCTTGATTGCAGGCCAGCCCTGGACCCCCCATAGCGCTGCCACCCCCACCCCACAGCCTGATCACAGCCCCCACAAGCATTCCCAGGCCAGCCCCGACCCCTTCCCATCCTGGAGCATTGCAATTTCCAGCCTCCTTCAGCCTGCCCCGATCGCTGGCCACCCTCCAACCCTGACCGATCCCCAGGGAGTGGCAGTGAGCCCTGCCCCTGGGCTCTGCCTGGTGGGCAGTGCTGGGGGCACAGGCTGGCACTGCCAGGATGCCCATGCCCTGGGGCATAATTTCCCCGATACTACTACCACCACCACCACCCCCTTCCTCCACTTACCCTCCTTCACTCTAGCAGGGTCTCCCACTAGTTCCCCAAAAGTGGGGACCTACTCTAAACCCTGCCAGAGTGAAATATCATTATTGGGACTAGAGAATTCAGTCCCAGGCCTGATTAATATTTAAGTTGCATTACAAATAGATTAAAATCACTAACCTGGTCTTCCCTCCAGTTCAGCATTGTCTGACTCGCGCCTGCTCTCCGATGGTGGGAGACGCGCATGCGTCAAGAACGCATGCATGAATCAGCACGTGTGTGCCTCCCAACCCAAAGTCATGCCAAAAAATTAGTGGGTGGTATGGAAGAATCACCCCCCCCCCCCCCCCCCACCCCCCCTTCACTGTCTTAAATGGGAGACCCCTTGTTTTTCTGTGTCCCCTAATTACAGTCCCTTTCCACAAGGGGAAACATCCTTTCAGAATCTACCCTGACACGTCTCCTCAGGTTCTTGTGTTTCAGTAAGATCACCCCTCATTCCTCTGAAAGCTGATGGATACAGGTCCATTACTCACTTCCTGTTTAATACTTGTAGGAGCTTGCTATCTCTTTTTACTACTAGCCTACCTTCTCTTGTACTTTTTTTTTTAGCCATTCTTTGTTGTCTCTTAAAATCTGACCAATCTCCTGACCTGCCAATATTCTTTGCAGGTTTGTACAGTGCTTTTTTCAATTTTGTATTATCCTTAACTTATTTCTCCATGGATGATGCGTCCTTCTAAGTGAGAACTCTTTACTGAGAATTATTAAATAGCTCCTTAAAAATCTGCCATTGCATTTCAACTGTCCTACTTTTGTAAACTAGTTTTCCAGTTCACCTTAGCTAGCGCTGCCTTTGTACCCTTATTATGACCTTTATTTAGATTGAAAACACTAGTCTTGGAACTTCATTTTTCCCCTTCAAACTGAACATGAAATCCTATCGTTCAATGATTGCTGTCACCATAAGGTTATTGATTAATCCTGTCGCATTGCCCATTACTAAGTCTAGAATAGACTACTCCCTAGTTGGCTCTAAAATGTATTGTTTTTAAGACATTGCCCAAATGCACTCTATGAACTAATTTTTCAGACTACTGCCAATCTCCATTGCTTCCAGTGTAAATAGCAGCCTTTCAAATAAAACTTTGTCAGATGCTTGGAGCTCAAAACCTGGAATATCACTTCCTCAAAAATGTCAAGTCATTTGGTCACTTCCTAGTGTCATTCTTTGATTACAGTTTTACATAAGAACATAACAAATAGGAGCAGGAGTAGGCCATCTAGCCCTTCGAGCCTGCCCCGCCATTCAATAAGATCATGGCTGATCTGAAGTGGATCAGTTCCACTTTCCTGCTTTCTCCCCATAACCCTTAATTCCCCTGTCTATCAAAAACCTACCTACCCTTGACTTAAATATATTTAGCAAGGTAGCCTCCACCACTTCAACGAGCAGAGAATTCCGGAGATGCACCACCCTTTGATTGAAGCAGTTCCTCCTCAACTCTGATCTAAACTGCACCCCCCTTATCTTGAGGCTGTGCCCCCTAGTCCTGCTATCCTTTCTAAGCGGAAAGAATCTCTCTATCTCTACCCTATCCATCCCCTTCATTATCTTATACGTCTCTATAAGATCCCCCCTCATCCTTCTGAACTCCAATGAGCACAGACCCAATCTTTTTAGTCTCTCTTCATAGTCCAACCCCCTCATCTCTGGTATCAGCCTAGTAAACCTCCCCTGCGCTCCCTCCAAGGCCAATGTATCCTTCCGCAAGTGTGGCGACCAAAACTGCACACAGTACTCCAGCTGCTGCCTCACCAGTGCCCTGTACAGTTGCAGCAAGACCTCCCTTTTATATTCTATCCCCCTCGCTATAAAGGCCAACATTCCATTCGCCTTCTTGATCACCTGCTGCACCTGCAGACTGGGTCTTTGCGACTCGTGCACAAGGACCCCCAGGTCCCTCTGCACCGTAGCATGCTGCAGCTTTTTGCTTTTTAAATAATAATTCCTCCTACTGTTATTCCTGCCAAAGTGGATAACCTCACACTTGCTAACATTATACTCCATCTGCCAGGTCCTCGCCACTTGTTTAGCCTATCCAGATCCCTCTGCAGACTTTTCACACCCTCCACGCAATTTGCTTTTCCACTCATCTTCCCATCATCAGCAAATTTCATCACCCTCCACTCAGTCCCCTCCTCCGGATCATCTATATAAATGGTAAATAGTTGAGGCCCCAGCACCGATCCCTGCGGCACTCCACTAGTCACCAACTACCAACCAGAATAGCACCCATTGATACCAACTCTCTGCTTCCTATTAAACAACCAATCCTCTATCCACGCCAACACCTTACCCCCAACTCCGTGCACCCTAACCTTCTGTAGCAACCTTTTATGAGGCACCTTATCAAATGCCTTTTGGAAATCTAAAAACACCACAGCCACTGGTTCCCCTCTGTCCACCAGACTAGTCACATCCTCATAGAAATCCAATAAATTCGTCAAACACGACTTCCCCTTAACGAATCCATGCTGCATCTGCTGTATCAAATCATTCTTTTCTAGGTGCCTCGCTATTTCTTCTTTGACGGATCCTAGCATTTTCCCAACTACAGACGTTAAACTAACCGGCCTATAATTCCCTGCCTTTTGCCTGCTACCTTTTTTAAACAGCGGCATAACATTAGCCGTTTTCCAATCTTCCAGCACTTCCCCGGAATCCAGCGAATTTTGGTAAATAATCACTAAGGCATCCACTATCACCTCTGCCATTTCCTTCAGAACCCTGGGATACATTCCATCCGGTCCTGGGGACTTGTCCACCTTCAGTCCCATTAGTCTATCAAGCACTACCTCTCTAGTGACAGTAATTGCATTCAGACCCTCAACTTCGACCAAACTTCTATCTTTAATATCCGGCAAACTATTCGTGCCCTCCTCCATGAAGACTGAGGCAAAAAACTTATTTAAAGCCTCAGCCATTTCCTTATCTCCCACCGCTAAATCCCCCCTCTCATCCTCTAAGGGTCCAACTTTCACTCTAGCCAGCCTTCTCCTCTTTATATATTTGTAAAAACTTTTACTGTCCTTTTTTATATTTAGTACTAGTTTAGCTTCATAGTCTATCCTTCCTTTCTTTATCACCTGCTTAGTCATTCTTTGTTGATTTTTAAATTTTTCCCAATCTTCTAATCACCCACTACTTTTAGCCACTCTGAACGCATCAGCTTTTAATTTAATATTCTCCTTTATTTCCTTAGATAGCCATGGCTGGTTATCCCTTCTCCTACGTTCCTTCTTCACCATCAGAATATATTTCTGCTGAGTACTGTAAAAGATCCCCTTAAAAATCCTCCACTGTTCCCCAGCCGTCCTACCGACCAATCTGCGCCCCCAATCTACATTCGCTAATTCCACTCTCATCCTTTCGTACTCCCCTCTGTTCAAACAGAGGACACAGGTTCGGGAGCCTACTTTCTCATCCTCCATCTGCATCAAAAATTCAACCATACTATGATCACTCATCCCAAGAGGATCCCTCACAAGAAGATCCCTAATTCTACCTGCCTCGTTACACAACACCAGATCTAAGATAGCTCGCTCCCTCGTAGGTTCCGTCACATACTGTTCAAGGAAACTATCCCGACAGCATTCCAAGAACTCTTCCTCAAGCCCACCGTGTCCGACTTGGGTCATCCAATCAACATGCAGGTTAAAATCCTCCATAATTATCTCTGTTCCGTTTCTGCACGCATCATTTATTTGCTTGTTTATAGCCCGCCCCACCTCTAAGTTATTATTTGGGGGCTTATAGACCACACCCACCAGCGTCTTCCTCCCCTTACTATTCCTTATCTCCACCCTCAACGATTCCATGTTTTGCTCTTTGGAGCCTATATCTTCCCTTACTACCGCCCTGATATTATCCTTAATTAACAGTTACCCCACCCCCTTTTTCCTCCCGTCTATCCTTCCTAAACACTTGATACCCCTGGACATTCAGCTCCCAGTTGCAACCATGTTTCCGTAATGGCCACTAGATCATATCCATTTGTGCTGATCTGTGCCATCAGCTTATTCACTTTGTTCCGAATGCATCGTGCATTCAGGTAAAGTGTCTACACTGTCCTAGTTATATGATTCGGACTCTGGTCCCAGCATGGTTCAGACTAAGACCATCCCATCTGAACAGGGTTTGCGAAGTGATTGGGGTGTTTTGTGACATTAACGGTGTTATATAATTATAAGTGGTCCTTATTATATAGGGCTGAACGATTAACCATTCTTGCCAGTGTTTTTCTCAAGATGCCAAACATGGCTTCTTTCCCTCAGGAAGATAGCTATGTGTTACTGGATACATTACATATTGATTCCATTCAAAATTATGCACTGGTTGCAGTCTGATTTTCCTACTACCTTCAAACACTCTGCCAATATAATCGTTTCTACAACAGTCATCCTATTCCATGTGCTTCTAGAGATCATGTATGTTGACATCCATTGTAGACTTATCTGCTCTGTTGGCTCTCCTTTTATGTGCCTATTTCTTGCACCTGGGTCTTGAGTTATTGTGAGCTTATCTATCATTGACTACTTTCTGCTCATTGAGCATTCTGCTCTTGGCATCCACATTGTTTTTCCAATTCCTTTTGTGCTTTTCTCATCCACCATCCTACTTAAATGGCTGCTTTTTTTTTGGATATTCATTATTGTTGTTTAAGTATAGATTGTCTTTTGTGTCAGTCTTTATTGTCTGAAAAATACTTCCCTATACTTAAGGGATAGAATTATTTTCACACTGATTTACCAGATAATCATTTTTAACTTTCTGGAGCATCTTTACTAAAAACAGGAATTAGACTATAGAATCCTTATGTGTATCAATGTGTAAGGTTGAGTTTTTAAGGCTCTTGAATGATTCCTGATTCTTGATGTCATCTATCCCTGAGCAGATACCTTTACTGGATCCTTTTTTCACCTTCATTTGCTCTTGGAACTGGTGTGAATTGTGTAGTTCTAGTTAACCACTCACCATCATATCATGATGTACCATCTACCTTCCTGAATGGATGTTCTATAGCTACGTAATTGTAAATAATTGTAATATACATAGTAAACCATGATTTCATAATATGCAACCTCTTAATGTGTGAAGGAATTGAGCAGTACATAGGATTTCCCTGATGTTGAGTATGTTAAAATTGGATATTCGGGGATGGAAATCTGTGTTTAATGAACAGAATGCTTATCACCTTCAGGTTTTTTATACAATATAGTTGTATAGACCATTGGTTTACCGACACCAAGATTTTTGGCTTTCAACTGTCCGGGAACCACAATTAATTGTTTTGGTGCTATTCACTCTGGCGTCCACAGTATATTCCTTTTGCCATTTTTCCCCTGCCTTTGTTCTTTCTTTAAAAAAAAACTACCTCTTTCAGTTTCTTCTGTACTGTGGAACTTCTGCCTGGTATCTTTATTATGACAGCAGTGGTCTTTCATAAACATCCAGATCTTTATGACCCTTTTCTTTTCTAATCCAGTTAATATCTATATTGTCAGGTTATTCTAAATACTTTATTGCTAGTGAAGTACTTTTGCAGTGCTGTCATTGTTACACCATAGGAAATGTTGAATAATTGGCTTTTCTGCTGAATTTAGTGTTTTCCAGTCTCTCATCTACATAGAAGTGCATTTTATTTGATTGTCTTGATATACAAATGTATAATCTAAAATAGAGGAATACAAAATGATCTGGAGGAGGGAACCGAGTGTAGGGTGTCGAAATTTGCTGATGACACCAAAATTGGTGGAAAGGCAAATTGTGCAGAGGGTGGGGAGAGTCTACAGAAGGATCTAGATAGGCTGGGCGAATGGGCCAGGAAATGGCAAATGGAATTTAATGTTGGTAAGTGCATGGTGGTCCACTTTGGTAGGAATAATGGTAGGAAGGATTATTACTTACGTGGAGAAAAACTGCAGCAGGCGACAGTGCAGAGGGACCTCGGGGTCCTTGTGCATGAGTCGCAAAAACCCAGTTTGCAGGTGCAGCAGGTGGTCAGGAAGGCGAATGGGATGCTGGCTTTCATCGCGAGGGGGATTGAATATAAAAGTAGGGAGGTCTTGCTGCGGCTGTATAGGGCATTGGTGAGGCCGCAGCTGGAGTACTGTGTGCAGTTTTGGGCGCCGTACTTACGCAAGGATATTTTAGCCTTGGAGGGAGTGCAGAGGAGGTTTACTAGGCTGATTCCGGAGTTGAGGGGGTTGAGCTATGAGGAGAGGCTGAATAGATTGGGCTTGTACTCGTTGGAGTTTAGAAGAATGAGGGGAGATCTCATTGAGACGTATAAGATGATGAATGGGATGGATAGGATAGAGGTGGAGAGACTCTTCCCACTCAGAAAGGATAGTAGGACTAGGGGGCATAGCCTCAAGATAAAGGGGGGGGGGGGCGGTTTAGAACAGAGTTGAGGAGGAACTTCTTCACTCAAAGGGTGGTGAATCTCTGGAATTCTCTGCCCGTTGAAGTGGTGGAGGCTGCCTCGCTAAATATTTTTAAGACGCGGGTTGATGGGTTTTTGATGAGAGAGGGGATTAAAGGTTATGGGGAGAGGGCGGGAATGTGGAACTGAGCCACGACAGATCAGCCATGTTCTTATTGAATGGCGGGGCAGGCTCGAAGGGCTAGTTGGCCTACTCCTGCTCCTATTTCTTATGTTCTTAAAACTCTGCATTTCTTCTCTCCTTTAGTGCGGTCACTTTATTGAATTAAGTTTTGCTGGTTCAATCACTCCTGCGCTCGCTGACCTGTACTGGCGCTCAGTCCCACAATATCTCTATTTTAACATTTTCGTTCCTGTTTTCAATCCTCCATGGCCTCAACCCTCTCCATTTCTGTAACCGCCTCTGGAACCTTAAAACCCTCATCTCTAATGCCCTCCATTTTCATGCTTCAACTGTAAAAAGCCACAAGCAGTTCTAGACATTGGACATTATATTGGCTTTGGAAGGAATGATACCAGAATAACTCCAGGGGTTAACTTAGGAGGAGTGATTTTGCAAACTATAGTTACTACAGTCCCTGAAATTTGAAAGTTGAGGTGTGATTTGATCAAAATTTCCATTATGGTGAATAGCTAGAGCAAAGCTGTTTCTGTTGATTGCAACTCTACAACCAGGGAACAGAGTCTAAAAATTACTAAGAACTTTCAAGAGTTAAATTGGTATTTACCATTTATATAGATGATCTGGAGGAAGGAACCGAGTGTATGGTGTCGAAATTTGCTGATGACACCAAGATTGGTGGAACGGCAAATTGCGCGGAGGGTGTGGAGAGTCTGCAGAAGGATCTAGATAGGCTGGGCGAATGGGCCAGGAACTGGCAAATGGAATTCAATGTTGGCAAGTGCAAGGTGGTCCACTTTGGTAGGAATAATGGTAGGAAGGACTATTACTTACGTGGCGAAAAACTGCAGCAGGCGACGGTGCAGAGGGACCTCGGGGTCCTTGTGCATGAGTCGCAAAAACCCAGCCAGCAGGTGGTCAGGAAGGCTAATGGGATGCTGACCTTCATAGCGAGGGGGTTTGAATATAAAAGTAGGGAGGTCTTGCTGTGGCTGTATAGGGCATTGGTGAGGCCGCAGCTGGAGTACTGTGTGCAGTTTTGGTCGCCGCACTTACGCAAGGATATTTTGGCTTTGGAGGGAGTGCAGAGGAGGTTTACTAGGCTGATACCAGAGCTAAGGGGGTTGAGCTATGAGGAGAGGCTGAAGAAACTAGGCTTGTACTCGTTAGAGTTTAGAAGAATGAGGGGAGATCTCATTGAGACGTATAAGATGATGAATGGGATGGATCGGATAGAGGTGGAGAGACTCTTCCTGCTCAGCAAGGACAGTAGGACTAGGGGGCACAGCCTCAAGATAAAGGGGGGGCAGTTTAGAACAGAGTTGAGGAGGAACTTCTTCACTCAAAAGGTGGTGAATCTCTGGAATTCTCTGCCCGTTGAAGTGGTGGAGGCTGCCTCACTAAATATTTTTAAGACGCGGGTTGATGGGTTTTTGATGAGAGAGGGGATTAAGGGTTATGGGGAGAGGGCGGGAATGTGGAACTGAGCCATGACAGATCAGCCATGATCTTATTGAATGGCGGGGCAGGCTCGAAGGGCTAGATGGCCTACTCCTCCTATTTCTTATGTTGTTCTTATGTGAGACTTCCAAGCACAGTTTGGAACTATTATGCAAACTGCAGTTGATGCTTGATCAATTGCTCATTTTAAATTGGAGATTGTTAGATTTTTTGCTAGCCAGATGTATTAAGGGTTCTGCAGGCATGTGGAGTATATGTAGTGCAGCAGTGGTCTCATTAATGGTGGACCAGGCTTGAGGTCCGCCTTCTCCTTATATTTCTAATTGCTCCACTGTTGACAGTCATGTCTTCAACAAACTAGGCCCAAAGATCTAGAATTCACTCCCTAAATCTTTGAGACACTTCTTAAAACATAATTATTTGACCAAAGCTTTACTCATTTGCTCTAATGGGTCCTTATGTGTTAAATTTTTATTTTGTATTCATATGAAATGCCTTGGAACATTTTACTTCATTAATTGTGCTATTTAATACTGACTAGTTTTGTTCCTGATTTCCCAGAACCTGTTGCATATGTTGTTCTTTTTAATGGCTCCAACTGAGCACCAAATAATCTGGACTGCCTCCACTTAACAACCTGGCTCTGACCTAGTAAACTAGCTGAAACTAGTAGATTATATTGAGTCACAAGTTGTGCTATGACCCAAACATCAAGTTTCTGTTTCAGAGCCAAGTGCTCTATTGGCTCAATCCCAGCTCTTATTACCAAAATGTAATAGTAAAATATAAACATGAATAATATCTACTAATCTGTCTACTAATTATGCTTATATAGAAACAACTCCATAGTTGCCTTCTATATTTGGAGGCAAAGGTGGAATCTCTGATTGACTTAAGAACTTCCTTCACTCATAGCTAGTTAGTTTTCGGTTAAACCTTTGTAACAAACATCAACTAGAAGCTGGTCTGAGAAAAGAGATTGGAAAAGCCTTGGAATGTAATTTAGAAATGATGTGTTACAGGAAAATTATGGATACCCAAGCAGAAACCTGTGGAACAGCGTGTGGAAGAGAAAGTGACCCTGGATCCAGAACTGGAAGAAGCCTTGACCAGTGCAACAGATACAGAACTCTGTGACCTTGCAGGTAAACTACTGTGACCACAACATTTTCCTGATATATGGACCTGTTCTCTGAAAACAAAAGGAATGCGTTCAACCAAAAGAGAAAACGCTGGAAAATCTCAGCAGATCTGGCAGCATCTGTAGGGAAAGAAAAGAGCTGGTGTTTCAAATCCAAATGACCCTTTTGTCAAAGCTGACTTGAAACGTCAGTAGTTCTCCCTCCTGACAGATGCTGCCAGCCCTGCTGAGATTTTCCAGCATTTTCTCTTTCAGTTTCAGATTCCAGCATCAGCAATAATTTGCTTTTATCCAGGAATATGTTCACACTTTGCACCTTTTGTGAATTGCCCAGAAGCTTGGGAAACCTGTAGTTTCTTAATGCTGGGGAGATGGGGAGGGAATTGTGCAGAACCTTTAAAAGTTGATGGATTTTGTTTGCATGTTATAATTGTAGGTTTAATTTTAATTGAATAATAACTGAAAATGTGGCAAGGAATCTACTACTAATTTGGACAAAATCCAGAGGAGATAGTTGATTTTAGAGGGGCAGGTATTCTAAGAATTGCACCTATTGATTTAATTGCTGGGAGCTTTGTCCATGTTTTATGGATTAGTGACAACTTCTCCCTATTGTGTAACTAGCCTATTTGGGCATGTTTTGATTTGCAATATATTCATCTGCTGTGTATTTATATTCATTAATTCACTGCTTCAGCAAAGTTGTCCTTGAACATTCATGGAGCCGTTTGCCGAGCAGTGTTGCAGAGCTGTGTTGAGCATGCTATTTACTGAAAGCAGAAACAGTCTTTGCACAATATTCATGTAGTTTTGCAGCTGATCTCCATCAAAAAAGAAATACGTTGAGTGTTGGGACCAATGCCCCATACCACAGAATTATAGGATGTAGCTTTGATCCCCTCTATTTTATTTGTTCTTTTTGGCCATTCTGTTGTTGGTGGATTTCTCCACTGGGGAGAGTTGGAGAGAAAGAGGACGATAGAGAGAAATACACTAGTCGGCAGTTCCACCTGGCTGCCTAGCTGCACCGGTACCATTATTTGTGGCCTGGGAGGAGTGTGCCTGCTGTCTCTTTGAAATGGGAGCTGTGTTGTTCAAATGGAAACCAGAAAACCAAATAAATTAAGGAAATGGGGTAATATACCCGCAAACAAAAGCTGTGCAATAATTATAGCTGCCCTTTTTCAGGCACGGTTGGTATATTAGTACCAAACTTCAAGTAGTTTGCTTAAAGTCTTTATCTGATATCTTCCCGTAATACAGCTGACTTGAAACTTGGTTCCAAAACGACACTCCGTGGTAATATTTCATCATGTTTGTTTATAGCACTTCAAAGACTCTGCTTGTAACAAGTTGCTTGCAAGTACTGAATTCCAGCAGGTTCTTATCCAGAAAACTCTTGCAAATTTCAGTGGCTATGCTTTGTTTTAGTGACATACTTTAGAAAAATCTGTGTTTGTTGCAAATACATCAAACCTTTGTTTATCTAATCTCAGTTAATGTGGGATATTTGCCTTCTCATTTAAGGAGAAATCACTGGCAGTGACTGAATTAAATAATAAAAGCTTCAAAATGTCCCGTTTATCCATTTATTTATCTTGCAGCTTGGATAAGAACTAAACCAAACTGATGTATTTGACTGCAAGGTTAGCAAATCTGTTGAGATTTACTTTATTTCCTCCTAATTTCAGCCATTCTAGGGATGCACACTTTGGTGAGCAATACGCATTATTTGGATTCTGGTGGAAGCAAAGGCTTGAACAGTAAGTTGGAAAATAAGTTATTATCCTTAATTGTTTCAGTTAACTAATGACCCACTTTGCTACTGCGTTTGCAATAGAAATATGACAATCCTTTGGCGAGTAACAACAGTTTAAGTGTTTCATTTTCTACTCAAAATGATTCAAGTAATGGCACCTGTGACAACTAGAGAAAAGATGATTTGTATTAAGTCCGTGTATATTTGTATGGCATTCTGCATTTGCTACAGAACTTTCCACCACAACTAACAGTCCTGTAACTACTTTAACTTCTCCCAGGTGATGCACAACTCAAAATGCTCTCTGCAGGTGCAACCTGTGTTTGAATGATGTATGTTGTACTTGATATCTTGGACACTATGGTAGAAATTTTACCGGCAGGGGACAGGTGAGACTTGGAGAACGGCATTCTCCATTGGCCTTGGGCAGAATTGCATGAACCTCGGAGATATGCCGGTAAAATTCGTCCTATATTGAAAGTTTCACCGGTTCTTCATTTAAGTTTTACTGAAAAATTTAAGTTTTGCTGAGTGGCTCTTTGTCTTCCCCTCTCCATTCTTTAATTTTTCTCCAATAACCTCCCGCCGATGAGAACAAAGAGTACAACACATGAAACAGGCCCTTTGGCCCTCCAAGCCTAAGCCGCGCATTGGTTCAACTAGATCATTCATATGTATCCCTCCATTCCCAGTCTGCTCTTGTGACTATCTAGATAAGTCTTAAACGATCCCAGCGTGTCCGCCTCCACCACCCTGCTTGGCAGTGCATTCCAGGCCCCCACCACCCTGTGTGTAAAATACGTCCCTCTGATATCTGAGTTAAACCTCTCCCCCTTCACCTTGAACCTGTGACCCCTCATGTTTGTTAGCTCCGACCTGAGAAAAAGCTTCCCACTGTTCACCCTATCCATACCTCTCATAATTTTATACACCTCTATTAGGTCGCCCCTCATTCTCTGTCTTTCCAGGGAGAACAACTCCAGTTTACCCAATCTCTCATAAGAACGTAAGAACATAAGAAATAGGAGCAGGAGTAGGCCATCTAGCCCTTCGAGCCTGCCCCGCCATTCAATAAGATCATGGCTGATCTGTCGTGGCTCAGTTCCACATTCCCGCCCTCTCCCCATAACCCTTAATCCCATCTCTTATCAAAAACCCATCAACCCACGTCTTAAAAATATTTAGCGAGGTAGCCTCCACCACTTCAACGGGCAGAGAATTCCAGAGATTCACCACCCTTTGAGTGAAGAAGTTCCTCCTCAACTCCGTTCTAAACCGCCCCCCCCCTTATCTTGAGGCTGTGCCCCCTAGTCCTACTATCCTTTCTGAGCGGGAAGAGTCTCTCCACCTCTCTCCTCATAGCTAAGACCCACCATACCAGGCAACATCCTGGTAAACCTGCTCTGCACTCTCTCTAAAGCCTCCACGTCCTTCTGGTAGTGTGGCGACCAGAACTACTGTTTTTTGTTTAAACTAGCGTCTCCTAGTTTTTTTTTAATTTTAAACTGGATACAGGAAGTAGTCACAGGGAGGCCTGGGTAGTAATTTTTCTTTGCCTCTGGACTCCCATAAATTGGAAAGGTGAGGAATCCCGATACTCTACATGTGTAGAGTATCCCACCCTCCCCCCTCCTCTAACCTTAAAAAAAAGGAGAGTGACTTGGAGTGAGAGCAGGTAAGTTTAAGTTTATTTTTTGTTTCTTGGTAAGGGACGTAATAGTGACGGCAGTGCGATGCTCCTCCTGTGGGATGTTTGAGGTGAGGGACACTGGTAGTGTCCTGGCAGATTACACCTGCAGAAAGTGCATCCATTTCCAGCTCCTTAAGGACTGTTAGGGACCAGGAGCTGGAACTGGAGGAACTAAGAATCATTCAGGAAGCAGAGGCAGCTATTGATAAGAGCTACAGGGAGATGGTTACTCCTAAAAGTGATACGTGGGTGACTGCTAGAAGGGGTAAGAAGCAGTCAGAGCAGCAATCCCCCAAGGCTGCTCCTCTCCAAAATAAGTACTCTGTTTTGGATGCTGTTGGGGAAGAAGACTCAACCGGGGTAAGCTATGGAGTACAGGTCTCGGGAGTAGAGCCTGTCCTTGATGTTCAGGTGGGAAGGGGGAAGAAAAGAACAGGATTAGTGATTGGAGATTCCGTAGTTAAGGGGATAGATAGGAGAGTCTGTGGGAACGAGCGAAACTCACGGTTGGTATGTTGCCTCCCAGGTGCCAGGGTCCATGATATCTCTGAGTGTTCGAAATCCTTAAGGGGGAGAGGAACCAGCCCCAAGTTGTGGTTCATGTAGGCACCCATGACATAGGTAGGAAAAGGGACTGGGATATAAAACAGAAATTCAGAGAGTTAGGGTGGAAGCTTAGGGCTAAAACAAACAGAGTGGTTATCTCTGGTTTGTTACCTGTGCCGCAGGATAGCATGGAGAAGAATAGAGAGAGAGAACAGGAGGTGCAGGAGGGAAGGGTTCAGATACTTGGACAATTGGGGCTCATTCTGGGGTAGGTGGGACCTCTACAAAAGGGATGGTCTGCACCTGAACCAGATGGGTACTAATATCCTGGGGGGGGAAATTTGCCAATGCTATTCAGGGGGATTTAAACTGATTCAGAGGGGGGATAGGAACCTGAATTGTAGCTCCAATGTATAGGAGAATGAGAATAGGGAGGTCATGGATAAGGTTTCTAGGTCACAGCAGTGTATTGGCAGGCGGGAGCGTGGCTTGAAGTGTGTATACTTTAATGCGAGGAGCATATGCAATAAGGTGGACGAACTTGCAGCCTGAATTGGTACCTGGGACTTTGATGTTGTGGCCATTTCAGAGACATGGATAGAGCAGGGACAGGAATGGTTGTTGCAGGTTCCGGGGTTCAGATGTTTCAGTCAGAGCAGAGAAGGTGGTAGAAGAGGGGGAGGCGTGGCATTGTTAGTCAAGGACAGTATTACGGTGGCAGAAAGGACGTTTGATGTGGACCTGTCTATTGAGGTAGTATGGGCTGAGATTAGAAACAGGAAAGGAGAGGTCACACTGTTGGGAGTTTTTTATAGGCCTCCAAAAAATTCCAGGGATGTAGAGGAAAGGATTGCAAAGATGATCCTGGATGGGTGTGAAAGTAACAGGGTAGTTGTTATGGGGGACTTTAATTTTACAAACATCGATTGGAAAAGCTATAGTTCAAGCACGTTAGAGGGGTCAGTTTTTGTCCCGTGTGTGCAGGAAGGTTTCATGACACAGTATGTAGGTAGGCAGGCCAACAAGAGGTGAGGCTACATTGGATTTGGAACTAGGTAACGAACCAGACCAGGTGTTAGACTTGGACGTAGGTGAGTACTTTGGTAATAATGACCACAATTTGGTTACGTTTACCTTAGTGATGGAAAGGGATAGGCATATACCGAAGGGCAGAAGTTATAGCTGGGGGAAAGGTATTTATAAGGCTATTAGGCGAGATTTAGGATACATAGGGTAGAGTAGGAAATTGCAGGGGCAGGGAACATCTGAAATGTGGAGCTTATTCAAGGAGCAGCTACTGCGAGTCCTTGATAAATATGTACCTGTCAGGCAGGGAGGAAGTGGTCGAGCGAGGGAACCGTGGTGTACTAAGGAAGTTGAATCTCTGGTGAAGAGGAAGAAGGAGGCTTATGTAAAGATGAGACGTGAAGGCTCAGGGCACTGGAGAGTTATAATCTAGCCAGGAAGGAGCTAAAGAGAGAGTTAAGAAGAGCTAGAAGAAGACATGAGAAGACTTTGGCAGATAGGATCAAGGAAAATCCTAAAGCTTTCTACAGGTATGTCAAGAATAAAAGATTGGTTAGGGCAAGATTAGGGCCAGTCAGAGACAGTAATGGGAAGTTGTGCGTGGAGCCTGAAGAGATTGGAGAGGCACTGAATGAGTATTTTTCGTCAGTATTCACGCAGGGAAAAGTTATTGTAGTAGAGGAGAATACTGCGATACAGGGTAGTAGACTAGACAGGATTGAGGTACATAAGGAGGAGGTGTTAGCAATTCCTGTGAGTATGAAAATGGATAAGTCCTCTGGGCCAGATAGGATTTATCCTAGGATTCTCTGGGAGGATAGGGAGGAGATTGCAAAGTCTTTGGCTTTGATCTTCATATCGTCATTGGCTTCAGGTATAGTGCTGGAAGACTGGAGGATAGCAAATGTTGTCCCCTTGTTCAAGAAGGGGAGTAGAGACCATCCTGGGAATTATAGACCGGTGAGCCTTCTGTTGTGGGCAAAGTTTTGGCAAGAATTATAAGGGATAGGATTTATAATCATCTAGACAGAAATAAATTGATTAGGGATTGTCAACACCGGTTTTGTGAAGGGTAGGTTGTGCCTCACAAACGTTATCGAGTTTTTTGAAAAGGTGACCAAAGAGGTGGATAAGGGTAAGGCAGTTGACATGGTGTATATGGGTTTTAGCAAAGCGTTTGATAAGGTTCCCCATGGTAGGCTACTGCAGAAAATGCGGATGCATAGGATTGAGGGTGATTCAGCAGTTTGGATCAGGAATTGGCTAGCTGATAGAAGTCAGAGGGTGGTGGTTGATGGGAGATATTCAACCTGGAGTTCAGTTACTAGTGGTGTACCTCAAGGATCTGTTTTGGGGCCACTGCTGTTTGTCATTTTTATAAATGACCTAGATGAGGGTGTAGAAGGATGGATTAGTAAACTTGCTGACGACACCAAAGTTGGAGGAGTTGTAGACAGTGAGGATGGATGTTACAGTTTGCAGAAGGACATAAATAAGCTGCAGAGCTGGGCCGAGAGGTGGCAAATGGAGTTTAATGCGGAAAAGTGAGGTGATTCACTTTGGTAAGAGTAACAGGAGTACAGAATATAGGGCTAATGGAAGGACTCTTAGTAGTGTTGACGAGCAGAGAGATCTCGGGGTACATGTGCATTGCTCCCTGAAAGTTGGCACTCAGGTTGATAAGGTTGTTAAGAAGGCGTACGGTGTGTTAGCTTTTATTGGTAGAGGGATTGAATTTTGGAGCCGAGAGGTCATGTTACAACTTTACAAAACTCTGGTGCGGCTGCACCTGGAGTATTGCGTATAGTTCTGGTCGCCGCATTATAAGAAAGATGTGGAGGCATTGGAAAGGGTGCAGCGGAGGTTTATCAGGATGTTGCCTGGTATGATGGGAAGGTCTTATGAGGAAAGGCTGAGGGACTTGAGTTTATTTTCATTGGAGAGAAGAAGGTTACGAGGTGACCTAATTGAGGCATACAAGATGATCAAAGGATTGGATAGGATGGACAGTGAGAGCCTTTTTCCTCAGATGGTGATGGCTAACACAAGGGGACATAGCTTTAAATTAAGGGGTGATAATTATAGGACAGATGTCAGAGGTAGGTTCTTTACTTTTCAGAGCCTGCAGCAGTTGTGGACTTGCCAACTTTTAAGGGCATTCAAATGGTCAGTGGATAGACATATGGATAACATTGGAACAGGTTAGGTTAGAGGGCCATTAGATTGGTTCCACTGGTCGGCGCAACATCGAGGGCCGAAGTGCCTGTACTGTGCTGTAATGTTCTATGTTCTAGAACTGGACGCAGTACTCCAAATGTGGCCTAACCAATGTTCTATACAGCTGTAACATCAGATGCCAATTTTTATACTCTATCCCCTGTCCTATAAAGGCAAGCATGCCATATGCCACCTTCACCAGCTTCTCCACCAGTGCTGCCACCTTCAAGGATCTGTGGACTTGCACACCCAGGTCCCTCTGTGCGTCTGTACTTTTGATGGTTCTGCCATTTATTGTATAGCTCCCCCCTACATTAGCCCTACCAAAATGCATCACTTTGCATTTATCTGGATTAAATTCCATCTGCCACTTCTCTGCCCAATTTTCCAGCCTACCTACATCCTGCTGTATTCCCTGACAATGTTCATTGCTATCCGCAAGTCCAACCATCTTTGTGTCATCCACAAACTTACTGATCACACCAGTTACACCTTCTTCCAAATCATTTATATATGTATCACAAAGAGCAGAGGTCCCGGTACAGAGCCCTGCTGAACACCACTGGTCACAGACCTCCAGCAGGACCCTTCCACTACTACCCTCTGTCTTCTGTGGCCAAGCCAGTTCTCTACCCAACTAGCTATCTCTCCTTTTATCCCATGAGATTTAACCTTTTGCACCAACCTGCCATGAGGGACTCTGTCAAACGCTTTACTAAAATCCATATAGATAACATCCATGGCTCTATCCTCATCAACTGTTTTTGTCACTTCAAAAAACTCCTCCAAATTTTGAGGCATGACCTCCCTCTTACAAAACCATGCTGTCTCTCACTAATGAGATTATTCCATTCTAAATTTGCATACATCCTATCTCTAAGAATCCTCTCCAACAATTTCTCTACCACGGACGTCAAGTTCACCGGCCTATAGTTACCCAGGTTATCCTTGCTACCCTTCTTAAATAACGGTACCACAATCGCTATCCTCCACTTCTAAGGGATCTCACCTGTGTCCAATGAAGAGACAAAGATCTCTGTCAGAGGCCCAGCAATTTCATCTCTTGTCTCTCTGAGCAGTCTAGGATAGATGCCATCAGACCCTGGGGATTTGTCAGTTTTAATGTTCCCTAAAAAAACCTAACACTTTCTCCCTTGTAATGTAGATTTTCTCTAACAGGTCAACACTTCCCTCTGAGACACTCCCAGTCAACACGTCCCTCTCCTTTGTGAATACTGATGCAAAGTATTCATTTAGGATCTCCCCTACCTCCTTGGGCTCTAAGCATAATTCCCCTCCTTTGTCCCTGAGAGGTCCGTTTTTTTTTCCCGACAGCTCTTTTGTTCCTAACGTATGAATAAAATGCCTTCGGATTCTCCTTAATCCTGTCTGCCAAGAACATTTCATGACCCCTTTTTTCTCTTCTGACTCCCCATTTGAGTTCTTTCCTACTATCTCTATATTCCTCTAGTGCTCTGTTTTTAGTTGCCTGGGTCTAACGTACGCCTCTCTGTTCTTTTTGATCAGATCCTCAACTTCCCTGGTTATCCATTGCTCTCAAATCCTACCACTTCTATCCTTCCTTTTTTACAGGCACATGCCTGTCCTGCAGCCCCATCAACTGCTCCTTAAAAGATTCCCACATGCCAGATATGGATTTACTCTCAAACAGTCTTTCCCAATCAATGGCCCCCAATTCAGCAGTCTACCTGTAGGACAACAATTGTCCTTTTCCATTACTATCCTGAAGTTAACAGAATTGTGGTCATTATTTGCCACATGTTTCCCTACTGAAACTTTGACGACCTGACTGAGCTCATTACCCAGTACTAGGTCCAGTATAGCCCCCTCTCTAGTTGGGCTATCTACATATTGTTCCAAAGAACCTTCCTGTACGCATTTTACAAATTCCTCACCGTCCAGACCCCTAGCCCTAAGCACTTTCCAGTCTATACCAGGGAAATTAAGGTCTTCCACTACAACAACCCTATTTTTTCTGCACCTATTCAGAATCTCCTTACATATCTGTTCCTCCACTTCCAGTGGGCTGTTTGGTGGCCTGCAGTATACCCCCAGCATAGTAACTGCGCCCTTCCTATTTCTGAGCTCCACCCACAGTGACTTGTTACATGAAATTGAACCAAGATAGTACTGTTTTAGCAGTGTGCTTGTATGTTGCACTTGGAATAAGTTGGTCCTTTACCATTTTTAGTATGTATAGATTTGTTAACTTATATTTCAAGCCACACACCCCTGTTGACTTGGTGTTAAACATTCATATAGATTTCTTCAGTAAACCAAGACCAGTTGAAAGCAGTACATGGTAAACCACATGCAGATATCACACTGACTTCTGAATACCAACTACTGTTTCAGCACAAACATTGATCACAACTAGTTGATGATGCAATCAGTGTTAATATATTAGTTATCAATTTTAATTTGCTCTTTTGTGGGAGGTGGATATCACTGGCAAGGCCAGCATTTGTTGCCCATCCCAATTGTTCGTGAATTGAGTGGTCGTTTCAGAGGCCAGTTAATAGTCAACCTAGAGTCACATGTAGGCCAGACGAGATAAGGATGGCAGATTTCCTTCCCTAAAAGACTTTATTTTAATTAACTGAATTTAAATTTCACCAGCTGCCAAGGTGGGATTTGAATCCATGGCCCTCTGGATTACTGTTCCAGTGATGTGGGTATGCCAGCGTTGGACTGGCGTAAACACAGTAAAAAGTCTGACAACACCAGGTTTTAGTCCAACCGATTTATTTGATAATAGACTCACAAGCTTTCAAGGTTTCCCTCTTCGTCAGGTGAATGGAGAGTTCTGGCCTCAGACAGAGCATATAAAGCACATACAGTTTACAGGTTACTGATTAGAATGCTAATCCTTACACCTAACCTGCTGTTCAAGACCTGAAGTGGCTGACAATGTGAGTGGAAGGAGCACTGATCACAGGTTACAGAGATGTATTGTTAGCATTCTCCAAGGTGGCCTTCACGACAGCACAGAGTCGCTGAACAGAGACTGATAGCCAAGTTCCGCACACATGAGGACAGTCTCAACAGGGATCTTGGGTTCATGTCGCACTATCTGTAACCCCCGTGACTTGCCTGGGTTTGCAAAACCTCACTTACTGTACTGTCTGGAGACAATACACATCTCTGTAACCTGTGATCAATGCTCCTTCCACTCACATTGTCAGCCACTTCAGGTCTTGAACAGCAGGTTAGGTGTAAGGATTCGCATTCTAATCAGTAACCTGTAAACTGTCTGTGCTTTATATGCTCTGTCTGAGGCCAGAACACTCCATTCACCTGACGAAGAGGGAAACCTCGAAAGCTTGTGAGTCTATCATCAAATAAATCGGTTGGACTAAAACCTGGTGTTGTCAGTCTTTTTACTGTGTTTACTGTTCCAGTGACATAGTTACTATGCCATCGTCTCCCCTCATTGCTACTACTAGAGAAAGTTTATTGCCACCTATATTTACAAGCCACTTGATGGTTTTTGAATGTTCAGGTTCTTTTGTCCATGAAAGATATTGCTAATTATTGCAAATGGCAATTTCCAGATGTTGTCAAAGGTGAGAAGGTCAAACCAGTTTTTGATGAACCTCCCAACCCAACAAATGTAGAGGAAAGTTTACAGCGAATAAAAGCCAATGATCCCGGACTTGTAGAAGTTAATCTTAACAACATAAAGGTAGGACGGTTGTATTTGAATACTGGTGTTTTTAGACACTATTTTGTTGCACCTTCAAGAAACTAAATTCCTTCTGTAACCAGCAACAGGATTACCGCAGTGTACAACCAATTTGTATGATTGATTAGCATTTCGCAATCTTAATATATTTGCGTAAATTTAAAAATCTGTTAGTGTGACAAAGTTCTTGGCATCACCATCTGAATGGAGTACTTCTGGAGAGCAAGTGCAAGATTCAGTTGTGACCTGTGATATTAAAAATTCTTCATCAATGCAGTAATGCCATGTGCATACCAATCAGTGGATTCATTGTAATGAACTGCTGCTAAAATGAGTACTTGGGTTTAAAGTTTATTTGTTAGTGTCACAAGTAGGCTTACATTAACACTGCAATGAAGTTACTGTGAAAATTCCCTATTCTCCACATTCCGGTGCCTGTTCAGGTACACTGAGGGAGAATTTAGCATGGCTTCTTTTGGAGTGTGGGAGGAAACCAGAGCACCTGGAGCACACACATGGAGAATTGCAGACTCTGCACAAATAGTGACCCAAGTCGAGACTCAAACTCAGGTCACTGGCATGGGAGGCAGTAGTGCTAATCACTGTACCAATGTGCCACCAAGTTCTGTGTTTAATAACTGCCTTGCCTCTTTATTCCTTTCTTGGTCCTGTTGTGCTTTTAGTTGTGTTCGTTGTTTTGATTTATAGTTTTAATACTTAGCTCCTTTTAGTATTTTGTCCACCATTGGCCTTACCTGTATTACGTAAGTAGGAAAACTTGCTTCAAAGGCTAGTTTTTTAGAAATGAAGTCACGGCAAAAGAAATTCAATCAGGTCAGGATTATTTGGCCATTTCCAATGAAGCTCTTTATAGAACAAATTTGGATTACTATTACTCCTGCCTTTCACGAGAGTAAAATTGGATTGACTGTCTCCTCTCTTACACCTCCTGGCGGTTGGCATGTGCTACATCGCAGAATCTTGAAAAAGGGCAGTAGGGGGAATAATGATGTGGAGATGCTGGCGTTGGACTGGGGTAAACACAGCAAGAAGTCTGACAGCACCAGGTTTAAGTCCAATTGATTTATTTGATAGTAATCTCACAAGCTTTCAGGGTTTGTCCCTTCGTCAGGTGAATGGAGAGTTCTGCCCTCAGAGCATATAACAGCACAGACAGTTTACAGATTACTGATTAGAATGCGAGTCTTTAAGACTTGAATAGCAGGTTAGTTGTAAAGATGCAGACAATGTGAGTGGAAAGAGCATTAAGCACAGGTTAGAGATGTGTATTGTCTCCAGACAGCACAGTAAGTGAGGTTTTGCAAACCCAGGCAAGTCATGGGGGTTACAGTGCAACATGAACCCAAGACCCCTGTTGAGACTGTCCTCGTGTGCGGAACTTGGCTATCAGTCTCTGCTCAGTGACTCTGTGCTGTCGTGTGTCGTGAAGGCCGCCTTGGAGAACGCTTACCTGAAGGTCACGACAGCGCAGAGTCGCTGAGCAGAGACTGATAGCCAAGTTCCGCACACATGAGGACGATCTCAACAGTGATCTTGGGTTCATGTTGCACTCTGTAACCCCCATGACTTGCCTGGGTTTGCAAAACCTCACTTGCTGTGCTGTCTGGAGACAATACACATCTCTTTAACCTGTGCTTAATGCTCTTTCCACTCACATTGTCTGCATCTTTAAGACTTGAATAGCAGGTTAGTTGTAAAGACTCGCATTCTAATCAGTAATCTGTAAACTGTGCTGTTATATGCTCTGTCTGAGGCCAGAACTCTCCATTCACCTGACAGGGACAAACTCCGAAAGCTTGTGAGTTTACTATCAAGTAAATCGGTTGGACTTAAACCTGATGTTATCAGACTTCTTACAGTAGGGGGAATAAACAGAAGTGTTCAACAAATGGCAAATTAATTTGTTAGATCTGATTGCCACCATGTGATGCAGTGCTTTGGTAAGACGTGCTGTTACCTACAGTTACTCACATAGGAGGCTCTAACCTCAAAATAAATTGTTTGAAGAAAGTCAAAACCTAAATGGCACACGTGGGTAGCTAGTGACCTCATTGGGGTTGTCAGAATCATGAAGGGGTGTGCCAGGGCTCCAGTCCTGCATTTATCAGTTATTAACTTGAATCTATCCTTAGAATATTCCAATACCGACGTTAAAAGACTTTGCTGAAGCCTTGAAAAAAAATACTCACCTGAAGAAGTTCAGTTTGGCAGCATCTCGGAGCAATGACCCCATTGCTTTTGTAAGTTTAATTTTGCTCTGATTCTGCAGTGTTGTTTAACTTAACTTGGAATTTATGGTTAAGTGCAATATGTTAAGTGTTTTTAATGATGGCTCTTTTGAAAATTAATTAATTAATGGCTCCTTTGAAAATTTGCATGCTAATTAAAGTCACCATTTTCCCTCAGTCCGTGAAGTGTTGATTGAGGTTAGATGATTGTTAAATCCAAACATAACATTTGGGTCATGAAAGTTGTTTCTTTAACATCAAGCTGTCGTCAAAGCTTATTTTTAATTTTGTTCAGACTCTGGGCGACTGGCTTCTGTGAGCCAGTTCATTGTTGAATCCCCTTTCCATAGCCTTGGCTGCAGACTCACTGACTCTTTTTATCTGGGACCACGAGCCAGCAACCAGGCTCTAAAAATGGATTTCACAACATCGACATGGGGATGTGGGCATCAAACTCCTAGAATTTATATTAAAAGAATTTAAGAGCATTCATGTCAATTTTGAGCCTGAGTGGAATTTCCAAGTCCATAACCCCCCTCAATCACACCCTTTCTAGCGTCACCTATCTTCATAGAATCCCTACAGTGTAGAGGAGGCCATTCAGCCCATCAAGTCTGCACCGACCACAATCCCACCCAGCCCCTATCCCTGTAGCTCCATTTATTAACCTTGCTAGACCCCCTGACACTAAGGAACAATTTACCATGGCCAATCAACCTAACCCGCACATCTTTGGACTGTGGGAGAAAACCAGGACACCCACGCAGGCACAGGGAGAGCATTTAAACTCCACACAGACAGTGACCCAAGCCAGGAATCGAATCTCCATTCTTGAATTTCTAATACTCTGGCCAATCTTTTGTTCTCTACTTCCATAAACTTTTACCCCATCCAAAACTCTGCTTCCCTTGTCTTTTACTATGCCAAGGCTGATTAACCCATCACCCATCTGCTGATCACTTTGGTTTCCATTTCCCCAAAGTTTCATGCAAGATTCTCAGCCTTGAGTTCATGGCTTCACCAGTCCCAATCTCTGTCACTATCCAAGATGCTACAACACGCTAAGATCTCTGAACCCTTTAGTGCATCCCAAAATACTTTTCGTCCCACCACTGACAGCTGTGCAGTCAGCCATTTTGGCCCCAGGCTCTGAAATTCTCTATCTAAACCACCATTCTTCTCCTTGCATGTTCAAGGTCATCTTTAAAACCCACCTCTGGACAGAAGTTTTTCTGGCTATTATGCCCGTATGAATGTGAACATCAACCCCTGTTTAAACACACTGTGTTGCAATGCTGCTTCACATTAGTATCGGTGCGTGCTTTTAAAATGTTAGATTTTTTTGGAGACATTGCTGTTAGCATTCAAACCAAGTTTTTGTTTTGAAGGCTTTTGCAGATATGCTACGAGTTAATAAGGCACTTAGAAGTCTAAATCTGGAGTCAAACTTCATCACTGGTGTCGGAATACAGGCAATTATAGATGCACTGAAAGAGAATGAAACTTTAATGGAGATCAAGATTGATAATCAGGTAAATTCTTTTGTGCCTGAAAATATCTGAAATCTCTACTTGTACAACTTTGGCATACTACTGGGAATGTTCATTAGATATTTTTCTAGATATTATGTAACGGCCTTCAGGTCCAGAAACTAAAATGTCATTTAATCCCCCTTGCATCCTAATTGAATAATCCTGACATGTGTCTGCATCTAACCTGAACCCAGTATATTTTCTGAATGTCTTGAGCACCAAACAGCTCTAACGATAACCTGTTGTGAAATCAGCTAAAGTTATGAAGGTATGGAGCGATACATATGGTCAAAATTTAGTATAGCTTTTCTTAAAAAAAAACGTAGTTTGAGTAGTTAGCTTCTGGAATGTTACATTATATCAAAGAACAAAATGTATGATATCTGCATCGGTTGTGTATGTTGTATAAAGAACAAAGTACAGCACAGGAACAGGCCCTTAAGTCCTCCAACCTGTGCTGATCATGATGTCTATCTAAGCTAAAACTGCGTGCGCGTATGAAGCCGTATTCTTTCTTTCCCATCCTATTCAGGTATTATTGTGTTCTGAAAAATAACTGCTAATCTGTAAAGTTGAAAAATAGAGACAGTTATTCATTAATGTTTACCAAAACCACTTTCAGCATCAGTCCTAAAAGATGTCAAGTTCAAACTATTTAATTCTCAATTTGGCAATTTGAAATAAGGGGGAAGTCTCAAAGTCAACTTCTCACACTCGATTGGTTGCATTGATGGTGTTTCTACTTATAGCGCCAACAGTTAGGTGCCACAGTTGAAATGGAAATAGCTCAAATGCTGGAGACAAACACATCAATCTTGAAATTTGGATATCAGTTCACACAACAAGGACCACGGACGAGGGCAGCTGCAGCCATAACCAAGAACAACGATTTAGGTAAGATTTACAATTCCTTTTCATTCTATACCAACAATCCAGTTTCCAAAGGGAATTTGGATTTTCTTCCCCCTCATTCCTTCCCTGCGGCTTCCATCCCTCCAGAGAGGTGCTGGCAGGTTGGAATAGAATTCCAAAGGTTCCAGTCATCCCCCGTGACTTGCTTGAGTCACCACTTTTATGTGTGATGAAAGCAAAATGCTACGGGATGCTGGTATCGTTTAGCAGATCAGGCATTCATCAATTGATTGACCTGAAACATCAACATTGTTCGTCTCGCCACAGATGCTGCCTGACCAGCTGAGCAGTTCCAGCATATTTTGTATTTCACTTACAAGCTGTGCTGAAGATTGTTAGCGGGCTTTTGCATTCTGATGTGGTGGGGTATAGTAGGCCTAGCACCAGGGTTGAGGGTTGTCCTGTCTTTGACCTGCATGTACAAACATAGGGGCCACAGATAATTAAGAGTAAGAGTTTTAGAACACAGAACATCACAGCACAGTACAGGCCCTTCGGCCTTTGATGTTGTGCTGACCAGTGGAACCAATCTAATGACCCTCTAACCTAAACTATTCCAATATTATCCATATGCCTATCCACTGACCATTTGAATGCCCTTAAAGTTGGCGAGTCCACAACTGCTGCAGGCAGGGCATTCCACGCCCTTACCCTCTGAGTAAAGATCAGTTTTGATCAGTTTAGTTATAATTTTGAATCGTGTTTCAGCTGAACCATTGAATTTTCTGAATTGTGAAGCTATTGGAAATTTTTTAATGGCAAATTTAGTTGCATAAAAGTGTTCCCTTTGCTCCCATTCAGATTATTCCAGGATAATTAAATTTTGAATGGAAATGGCAGACCAAACCCTACCCCTCTTTCTCTCTCTCTCTTTCCTTCTTTCTTTCTTTCTTTCTTTCTTTCTTTCTCCCCCTCCCTCTCTCTCTCTCTCTCTCTCTCTCTACCCCTCCCTCTCTCTCTCTTCCTCCCCTGCCCGTGTCTTGGGTAAATATGTCAGGTGTTGCAGCATTGAGCTGTATACTTGAGAATATTCCAACAGGCAGACAAGGTGTTTACTGCTATTTCCACACAGCCTTGACCTGCACGCTGGAAAAGATCTACTTTTTCAAGTTATTTTTTGTTTGAATAAGTGTTACTCCTGCTTATTGCAGGTAATGTGCTTCCTTTCAGGAACAGAGTATTTATTTATTGCATCTGTCTAGTTTGACATGCCCAGATGTTCATAATTTTTAAGATAGAGTAAATCCCCTGTCTGCGTCTATATTTCTGTCACTTCCTCCGTCACTGGGTCAAGTATGTGGCATTGGTTTGGCTGAAAGAGAAGTTACCCATACCCTGCGATGAACATTAACGAGATGTTTGCAAGCTCTGGCACTGCAAGTAACACAACAGAGTGCCTCGATATTTCCTTGTATGGGTGAAATCAGGTCCTGTGTGAAGAAATATCAGCTTAAGCGAGCTGCTGTAAGCAGTGAGGAGCACTTGGTTTGTGTAATCACTACCGAGCCAATTGCTGAATCAAGCTGGTTCAATCCTGGCCTCAGGTAACTGCCCGTGCAGAGTTTGCACATTCTACCCGTGTCTGAGTAGGTTTTCTCTGGGTGCTCCAGTTTCCTCCCACAATCCAAAGATGTGCAAGTTAGGTTGAATGGCCATGCTATATTGACCCTATAGTCAGGGGGATTAGTAGGGTAAATGTGAGGGGTTGGAGGAATAGGGTCTTGGTGGGATTGTGTTCAGTGCAGACTCGATGGGCTGAATGGCCTGCTTATGCACTGTGGGGATTCTATTCTATCCTATTCTATTCTGAGAGCGGAGCAGATGGCCTTGTTTCAAAAGAATTGTGCCTGAAGAATAACCAAGTAAAGTTCTTTCACGGTTTAAAATCTGAAAGCTTTCTTGAAGTAATTATAATCGGAAATAAAGTGCTGTCTTAAATATTTCATTAGCTTTTTATTGGTGTAAGTAACATTGTTCTGATTCCTTCTGTGGGAAACCTTTGTAAATATGATTTAGAACATAGAACATTACAGCGCAGAACAGGCCCTTCGGCCCACGATGTTGTGCCGACCAGTTAAAAAAACAATGACCCACTAATCTAAACCAATCCCTTTTCGTCCATAAACCTATCCACGGATCTCTTAAACGCCCCCAAACTAGGTGCATTTACAACTGCAGCAGGCAGGGCATTCCAATCCCTCACCACCCTCTGGGTAAAGAACCTACCCCTGACATCCGTCCTATAACTACCCCCCCTTAATTTAAAGCCATGCCCCCTCGTGCTAGCTTTCTCCATCGGAGGAAAAAGGCTATCACTATCCACCCTATCTAAACCTCTAATCATCTTATGTTTCAATAAGATCCCCTCTTAGCCGCCTTCTTTCTAGCGAAAACAACCCCAAATCCCTCAGTCTCTCCTCATAGGACCTCCCCTCCATACCAGGCAACATCCTGGTAAACCTCCTCTGCACCCTCTCCAAAGCCTCCACATCCTTCCTGTAATGTGGGGACCAGAACTGCACACAGTACTCCAAGTGCGGCCGCACCAGAGTTGTGTACAGTTGCAACATGACGCTGCGACTCCTAAATTCAATCCCCCTACCAATAAACGCCAAGACACCGTATGCCTTCTTAACAACCTTATCTACTTGATTCCCAACTTTCAGGGATCTATGTACACATACACCTAGATCCCTCTGCTCATCCACACTATTCAAAGTCCTCCCGTTAGCCCTATACTCAACACATCTGTTATTCCTACCAAAGTGAATTACCTCACACTTCTCCGCATTAAACTCCATCCGCCACCTCTCGGCCCAGCTCTGCAACCTGTCTAAGTCTCCCTGCAAACTATGACACCCTTCCTCACAATCTACCACACCTCCGACTTTGGCGTCATCAGCAAATTTACTAATCCACCCAACTATACCTTCATCCAGATCATTAATAAAAATTACAAACAGCAGTGGCCCCAAAACAGATCGCTGAGGCACACCACTCGTAACCGAACTCCACGATGAATATTTACCATCAACCACCACCCTCTGTCTCCTATCTGCTAGCCAATTCCTGATCCAATTTCCTAGACTACCCTCAATCCCATACATCTGCATTTTCTGCAGAAGCCTACCATGGTGAACCTTATCAAACGCCTTACTAAAATCCATATATACCACGTCAACTGCCTTACCCCCATCCACCTCTTTGGTCACTTTCTCAAAAAACTCAATAAGGTTAGTAAGGCACGACCTACCCGCTACAAAACCATGCTGGCTATCTCCAATCAATTCATTACTCTCCAAATAACTATAAATCCTATCCCTAATAATTTTTTCTAAAACCTTGCCCACAACAGAAGTAAGACTCACCGGTCTATAATTCCCAGGGAAGTCTCTGTTCCCCTTCTTAAACAATGGGACAACATTCGCTATCCTCCAATCTTCCGGTACTATACCAGAGACCAACGACGACCTGAAGATCAGAGCCAGAGGCTCTGCAATCACCTCTCTTGCCTCCCAGAGAATCCTAGGGTAAATCCCATCCGGACCAGGGGACTTATCTATTTTCAAACCCTCTAGAATATCCAGCACATCCCCTTTATCAACTGCAATACTGTCTATTTTACACCCCTGCAACCCAGTGTCCTCCTCAGCTATATTCATGTCCCCCTGCGTGAACACCGAAGAGAAATATTGGTTCAATGCCTCTCCAATCTCTTCCGGTTCCACATACAACTTCCCTCTACTGTCTGTAACTGGCCCTAATCTTGCCCTAACCAACCTTCTGTTCTTGACATACCTATAGAACGCCTTGGGATTCTCCTTAATCCTATCAGCCAAAGTCTTCTCATGTCCTCTTTTAGCCCTTCTTAAGAACATAAGAACATAAGAACATAAGAAATAGGAGCAGGAGTAGGCCATCTAGCCCTTCGAGCCTGCCCCGCCATTCAATAAGATCATGGCTGATCTGTGGTAGCTCAGTTCCACTTTCCCGCCCTCTCCCCATAACCCTTAATCCCCTCTCTTATCAAGAACCCATCAACCCGCTTCTTAAAAATATTTAGCGAGGCAGCCTCCACCACTTCAACGGGCAGAGAATTCCAGAGATTCACCACCCTTTGAGTGAAGAAGTTCCTCCTCAACTCCGTTCTAAACCGCCTCCCCTTTATCTTGAGGCTGTGCCCCCTAGTCCTACTGTCTTTTTTGAGCCTTTTAACTGTCTTTTAACTCACTCTTCAACTCCCTCCTAGCCAATCTAAAGCTTTCTAATGCACTACCTGAGCCCTCAAGCCTCATCTGAACATAAGCCTCCTTTTTCTTTTTAACCAACGAATCAACTTTTTTAGTGCACCACGGTTCCCTAGCCCTACCAAATCCTCCTTGCCTGACAGGGACATACCTATCATGGACTCGCAGTAGCTGCTCCTTGAAAAAACTCCACATTTCGGACGTTCCCAGTCCCTGTAATCTCCTAGTCCAACCTATGCTTCCTAATTCTCTCCTAATAGCCTCATAATTACCCTTCCCCCAGCTAAAACTACTGACCCGAGGTTCATGCCTATCCCTTTCCATCACTAAGGTGAACGTAACCGAATTGTGGTCACTGTCACCAAAATGCACACCAACTTCCAAGTCTAGCACCTGGTCTGGCTCATTTCCCAGCACCAAATCCAACATAGCCTCACCTCTAGTTGGCCTATCTACATACTGAGTCAAAAAACCTTCCTGCACGCTTTGTACACGATTTGCCATTATAAGTTATATATTTGCTATTAGGATGTCAAAGCTGTAGCTATCTACCTTCCTTCCAGATTTTAGGTTCTATTAAGTTGTAGACTTTCCTTGTGCTGAATGTTTCTTACAAACTTAAAGATGGCAAAAAATGATGCATCGGCCTTGAAACCAAGCTTAATTGCCGAAAACTTACAAAGCAACGGTTTAAGATGAATAATGCTGCAATTTGTTTCAATATTACATAGTATTTGTTTTATTCCTGCTAATTGCTGTCATCTTGCTCCTTCAGTCTGGAATGTGGGTAAATTCTTCATACACCTTGCCAGCTGTCCGGCCATGAAGTTTCAGACGGTATTAAATGTGATGAGTATGGAGAATTAGAACTGTTGAACTAATTATCACCAGTTTTCTGTGTTTCACTAACTGCTATTTTCAGAGTCTTGCCTTTGTTTATTTCACTGCTTTTCTTCTAATTTCTGGCCTGATAGAACTATGAATGCATGCTCCAGAATTTATAGTTGACCAGAAAAGTTTGGAGTTTCAAAAGGGTCGTGTGTCTGTGCCATATATTCTAAACTACTTGTAGACCATACTATCTTCAGCTATTGTTTCTTTGTTTTAATACAGTTCGCAAAAAGCGAGTCGAAAGAGATGCGTACTAATGGTAATCTGGAGTCTGCCTGCCTGGTGCTGTATTTCATCCTATGGAAGATTCACTACAATGCATTGGGCATGTTGCCAAGCCTAGCTCGAGGCTTTCTCACATTTGCTGTCTGGGTAGAAGGGAAACGACTGGAATTCAACCCCTCCACAGAACTAGCAGTAACTGTAGTTTAATAACTTATCCATAAGCATCACACCTCTCTTTAATTTTTCAGGGGACCTCATAAGTAGCACCAAACTGTTATAATTTGAAAATGTTAAATATCAAGGTATCCAGGACAGGAAAATGTTTGACTTGAAATTTGCACTGTGCCCAGCGTCAAGTATTTTTTAACCTTTTATATACGGTAATGAAAATCGTGCTAAATTGTAGTGTCGTGCAGTTATTATTTTTATACTGCACTTAATGTTCCAGTGTATCAGGATTAAGACAAAAAAGACAACTTTTTTTTTAAGCATTTTGTATTAACTAAAAACAAACTATGAAGTTTGTCTTGGGACTTGGATTTATTTTGCCAATTTGGTGATGCTGTATAGCACTGAACCATGGCAAGTAAACTTTGCTCTTCTGCATGCTTACTGTGTGGTGAGAACAGTTCAAATCAAGACTTAACACAGGGATATTTCTGCAGACTTTCTGCCAAAAAAAAGCCACTTGCAATTCTTGAATTCATCTGTACACCTTTTGCTGCAGCTGCGTTTTATTACCAAATTGACTTGTGTCGATGGAAATTCTGTTGGAGCACTGTAATAAAACACTTGCAAATTATGTTCTGGAAGGAATATGCTAGTTGGCAATAAGTCATACCTGTTTAACCAAAGATCTGCAAATCTGGATTTGTTGCAGTTTTGTTCTCCTGATGTATTAACTAATGAAGGCTGCTGGCATTTTGAGTTAAGTATGTTGGGCTCATTGGAGTGCTAGTATTGGGAAAACAAATCTGAACCATTGCTTACACCAAGTCCTGATGGTTTGAGGAATCCATACCAACCCACACTGATAAAGCTGTGTGCAATAGTTTAAAAATACATCAACCTTTTATGTCCCCCATCATCAACATTTTATTTGTTTATTTTAGGATTTGTCTAATTTCACTTGTATAGAAAATTATGTGGCCGCATGACTAATATTGCAGGAAATATTCTGGATACTAAAAACAAATCCATACGCATGTCAGTATCTTGTGTAGTATGCTTAAATGACCAAATTGTTGTGACTGCTGTCCGAAAGTCCTAGGCTTGTGTGTTTGTGTGGTTAAGCTACATTATGACAACATGATGAAAAGCTATGTCAGTGTTTGTAGACCCATGTATGATGGCTGCTCCATCAATTAATAGATTGCATTGGGATATTGGCTTTTACAAACATAATGAATATCATTGGATCATGTAAAGAAATTGTTATAAATGCTCAATTGTTAATGGTTATGCTTCTCCATTAAACAAAAGGTCTTGTTCATAACAAAAATCCAATTTGTGTTGATAATCAATTTTAATTTGAGTAATTGAAAGTATTTGTATAGCCACAAGTTATAACTGAACTGGTAAACACTCCTCACAAAAGGTGTCGGGTTGTTTTGTGTAGTGTTAAATGATAATTGGTTACCAATCTATTACAAAGTCTGTGTAAGAATTAATCTGCTGAATGAGGGAAGTTTATGTTTGAAAAGTGCTGTGTATATTTAAAATGTACAGCATTCTACAATTAAACCTGTGGGATAATAAAGTTTCTAATACTTACATTTGCATTTTTCTCAGTTACTAGTGTTTAAACCTTAAATTTCTTGGGAAGTTTGAATACACAGCTAATAATTTTGCCATTGTATTGACATTGTTGGGTGGTACAGTGACGTAGTGGTTAGCACTGCTACTTCACAATGCCAGAGACCTGGGTTTGATTCCTGGCATGGGTCACGGTCTGTGTGGAGTTTGTATGCTCTTCCTGTGTCTGTGTGGGTTTCTCCCACAGTCCGGAAGGTGTGCTGAATTCTCAAGTGTACTTGAACAAGCGCCAAACTGATTTTCACAGTAACTTCATTGCAGTGTCAATGTAAGCCTACATGTGATACTAATAAATAAACTTTAAAACTGATAATTTGTAAGAATTTGTATTAAGTCTTGTATCCAATATACATCGTTAGTGACCCTATTATTGTAGCTGATCTAAAAGTTGCACTTCTATTGTTCAAAACCAGAGATACCTGCTATACTGTCAATTTTTCTTGATGGTAGAGGCTGCGTTTATGCATACATCTGTGGAGTCTGTCACCATCACCTCATGGTGCTGATAAAGTTTAAAGTTTATTAGTGTCACAACTATGCTCACATTCACATTGTAATGAAGTTACTAAGAAAATCCCCGTGTAGGATGCCTGTTCAGGTGCACTGAGGGAGAATTTAACATTGCCAACATTAGGCGCATTAGCTATGTGACTAAATACTGTATATAAATCTGTTACAACTGCACTGCTAAAAGTATTGCCGTGCCAGAATGAATGTGTTACTTCATGCTGCGGCAGACCACACAGTTTTCTGTGTGAGTGATGGCTAGGTTTTACCCAGAACACATTCTTCAGTGCTTTTACATATCCAAGAACTGCTACATTGCATTCCTAAAGAGCTACATTTGGACTTGCTTAAAAAATGGAATTGAAAACAGGTCCAGTATGAAATACAGTGGGGCATTTCTTTTCCATAAGAAGCCAATTATTATACGTACGAAACTTCAATTTTCAGTGGATTGGGCATTATACCAAGACACGAGGTTAATGCAGGAATATCACTGGTGTAAGATTTGGTCAGCGTGGAGGTAAGCAGCAGTTGTGCTTGCATTCCTTCACACTGAAAGACCTGCAAGTTTTGGGCAGACCAAAGAGTATTTTTGACCCCGCTGATGAACCTCCTGCTGCAGCTGATTTGCTTCTGAAAAAGTAGTCTTTTCGCTTGAGATTTGATTTGCAGATTTAATTCTGTTCCATAGTTGGGGAGGTGATGGTCTAGTGGTATTATCGCTAGACTATTAATCCAGAAACTCAGTTAATGTCCTGGGGACTCGGGTTCAAATCCTGCTATAACAGATTGTGGCATTTGAACTCAAGGGAAAAAGAATCTGGAATTAGCAATCTACTGATAATCCCAAATCTATTGTTGTAAAATCCCATCTGGTTCACTAATGTCCTTCAGGGAAGGAAATCTGCCGTCCTTACTTTGCCCTGACTTACTTGTGACTCCAGAGCCACAGCCATGTGGTTGACTTTCAACTCTTCTCCAAGGACAACCAGGAATGGGCAATAAGTGCTGGCCAGCCAGCAACACCCATGTCCCATGAATGAATAAAACAAAAGTTTGCGGTTTTATCTTGTAGGCAAGTTGCTGCAAGCAAGGGAATGTACACTTTGCTCCTGAAAGGACAGACTGATATGCAAGCTCTGATTTTTTTTTTAAATACCCTATTTCTAGCTGCTATGCATGACAGTCTTCTGGGTTAACAATATTTCATGTGTTTCTCTAATAGGATTCATAGATTTTCTAAAAGTAAATTACAAAACATTGTAACTTAGAATTACAGAGAGTACAATAAAAGCACAACTTGTCTCCATACAATTGTAATTCTTCTGCCATTTTCAATAAGGCATACAGCCTGTGACATAGCATTTAGAACATAGAAAAACTACAGCACAAACAGGCCCTTCGGTCCACAAGTTGTGCTGATCATATCCCTACCTACTAGGCTTACCTATAACCCTCAATTCTATTAAATCCCATGTACTTATCCAGAAGTCTCTTAAAAGACCCCAACGAATTCAGCTCCACCACAACCGACGGCAGCCGATTCCACTCACCCACCACCGTCCTGAGTGAAGAACTTACCCCTGACACCTCCTCTGTACCTACTCCCCAGCACCTTAAACCTGTGACCTCTCGTAGCAACCATTTCAGCCCTGGGAAAAAGCCTCTGAGAATCGACCCGATCTATACCTCTTTGCATCTTAAACCTCTATCAGGTCAACACTCATCCTTTGTCTCACCAGGGAGAAAAGACCGAATTCCCTCAACCTATCCTCATAAGGCATGCTACCCAATCCAGGCAACATCCTTATAAATCTCCTCTGCACCCTTTCAACAGCTTCCACGTCTTTCTTGTAATGAGGTGACCAGAACTGTGCACAGTACTCCAAGTCGGGTCTGACTGGGGTCTTATAAAGCTGCAGCATTATCTCCAGAATCCTAGACTCAATCTCTCGATTGATGAAGGCCAGTACACCATACGCCTTCTTAACCACATCTTCTACCTGCGAGGCTGATTTAAGAGTCCTATGGACCTGGACCCCAAGGTCCTTCTGATCTTCTACACTGCTAAGAGTCCTACCCTTGATATTCTACTCCTTCATCCCATTTGACCTGCCAAATTGGAACACTGCACATTTATCCGGATTGAAGTCCGTCTGCGACCTCTCTGCCCAGTCTTGTATCCGATTTATGTCACGCTGCAACTTCTGACATCCTTCCAGACTACCCACAACACCACCAACCTTCGTGTTGTCGGCAGACTTACCAACCCCTCCTTCCACTTCCTCATCCAAGTCATTTATGAAAATTACAAACAACAAGGGTCCCAGAACAGATCCCTGGGGCATTCCACTGGTCACTGACCTCCATGCAGAAAAAGACACATCCACAACCACTCTCTGCCTTCTGTGGGCAAGCCAGTTCTGGATCCACAAGGCAGCAGCCCGTTGGATACCATGCCTTCTCTCAAGAAGTCCTGCATGGGGGACCTTATCGAACGTCTTGCTGAAGTCCATATAAACCACATCCACTGCTCTTCTTTCGTCAATGTGTTTCGTCACATTTTCAAAGAAGTCAACCAGGCTCGTAAGGCACGACCTGCCCTTGACAAAGCCATGCTGACTACTTTTGAGAACACTAAACTTCTCTAAATGTTCATAAATCCTGTCCCTCAGGATTCTATCCATCAACTTACCAACCACTGAGATTAGACTCACCAGTCGGTAATTTCCTGGAGTATCTCTATTTCCTTTTTTGAATATAGGAATCACTTGAAAAATTACACAAGTGCAATAGAATTTAAGCTTCCTTCATATCGCGTATCTCTATTTGAAGTACAATTTCAATACTTTTGTATTCATATCCAATGTTAGTCCAGGGGTATTCTACAAATTCTCCAGTCCTTTGATGTAACCTTTCTCCATTGTACCTCTAGCAGCTGCCCCAAGCTTGGGGCATCCCTCGGACACAATCCTGGGCCTTGGAATGTTCCAGTCTGCAACACTCGGGCAAGGGTAGTTCTTGGCATTGGAAGGTCAGTGGTTTCGGGCAGGTCAAAGAGCATTCTTCAGTGAGCTGCTGAACCTCTGGCTACATTTGATGTTTATCTCAGTTTGTAGAGCACAGAGTCCTGCATCACAATCTTGCAGTGATTTTATAGACATTCTTGTAAGGTGAGGCAACCTGGAGCTCTCTTTTCAAAGGTATTGAGGGTAAAAAGTAATAAATACAAATAAATTTGAGGTCTAATTAAATATTTTAACAAATGCTAGAAAAAAAGAGGACCTTTCTTTGGTCTTTTGTTTAAACCAGGTTTTTGATCTGAAATGCTAATTTACGCATTTACAAAATGTGTAAACTTTGATTCTTGCAGTTCAGAACCAGTAAATCTCATATTTAAAGTTAAAAGCTTATTTATTAGTCACAAGTAAGGCTTACATTACAGAGTTGAGGAACTTCTTCACTCAAAGGGTGGTGAATCTCGAATTCTCTGCCCGTTGAAGTGGTGGAGGCTGCCTCGCTGAATATAGTTAAGTCACGGGTAGATGGGTTTCTGACAGACAAGGGATTAAAGCGGAAAAGTGGAGCTGATCCACTTCAGATCAGCCATGGTGTTATTGAATGGTGGGGCAGGCTCGAAGGGCTGGATGGCCTACTCCTGCTCCTATTTCTTATGTTCTCATTAACACTGCAATGAAGTTACTGTGAAATGCCTCTAGTTGCCATGTTCTGGCGCTTGTTCGGGCCAATGCACCTAACTAGCATGTCTTTCAGACTGTGGGAGGAAACTGGAGCACCCGGAGGAAACCCACACAGACACAGGGTCAATGTGCAGATTCCACACAGACAGTGACCCAAGCCAGAAATTGAACCCAGGTCCCTGGCACTGTGGCGCAGCAGTTCTAACCACTGTGCCACCCCTAAATTTAACTAAAATCCAATGTTTCAGAATTTGCATTGCATCATTTACTATAATTTATATAATTCACTATAATAATTTATAATTCACTATAACTTTATAGTTGAATATTCTGGATTAATCTCACATTTGTGTTGTTTGTGAAAATTGTTTTTGAATGATTTTGGTGTCCCAAAATTATTTGATCAGTTGGTTTCAAACAGTGAGATGAGATTAGACTAGATATATCTCTTAAATCTCAAGAAACACTACTACTGGGAAATAGCCTCTTGAAACAACCCTTTCATCAGCTAGTATTTAAATCTATAGCTGAGTAGAGTATATGTTTTGGTAGTTTAAATTAGGACATAAAATTTTTATTCTTGTTTTCAAGAATTCTTGTTTTCTTGTTTTCACCTGGGCAGGTGATGGATCTTTTGGTAGGAGAGCATCTTGGAAATGGTGACCATAATTCTATCTCCTTCACAATTGCGTTGGAACGAGATAGGATCAGGCAGGCTAGGAAGGTGTTTGTCTGGGGTAAGGGGAGATACGAAGAAGTCAGGAAGTTACTTGGACAAATAAACTGGAAGGAGGTGTTCTTAGGGAAAAGTACCGAAGGAAGGTGGCAGATATTCAAGGAATGTGTGTCTGGAGCTCTGAATGACAACGTTCCGATGAGACGAGGGGGTTTTGGTGGGTCGAGGGAACCGTGGTGCACAAAGGATGTGTTGAACCTAGTCAGGAAGAAAAGGAAGGTGTACAAGAGGTTCAGGGAATTAGGAGATGTTAAAGATCTTGAGGAGTATAAGGACTGTAGGAGGGAACTTAAAAGGGAAATTAGGAGAGCCAGAAGGGGTCATGAGAAGACCTTGGCAGGTAAGATTAAGGAGAATCCCAAGGCCTTCTATAAATATGTGAAAGGTAAAAGGATAAGAAGAGAAGGGATAGGACCTATAAAAGGTGAGGGGGGAAAGGTTTGTGTGGAACCAGAAGAAATGGCGGAGCTGCTTAATGAGTACTTCGCCTCAGTATTCACAGTGGAAGCCGATCTGGGAGATTTTGTTATGGATTTGCAGCAGATGGAAAGGATTGAGTACGTGAATATTAAGGAGGAGGATGTGTTGGAACTTCTGAATTCTATCAAGGTAGATAAGTCGCCGGGACCAGATGGGATGTACCCCAGGATACTGTGGGAGGCGAGGGAAGAGATTGCAGAGCCCCTGGCGATGATCTTTGCGTCGTCAATGGAGACGGGAGAGGTTCCAGAGGATTGGAGGATTGCGGATGTAGTTCCTATTTTCAAGAAAGGGAACAGAGATAGCCCGGGAAATTACCGACCGGTGAGCCTGACCTCAGTGGTTGGTAAGCTGATGGAGAGGCTTCTGAGGGACAAGATTTACGAACATTTGGAGAGGTTTGACATGATCAGGAATAGTCAGCATGGATTTGTCAAGGGCAGGCCGTGCCTTACAAGCCTAGTTGAGTTCTTCGATAATGTGACTGAACACATTGACGAAGGAAGTGCCGTGGACGTAGTGTACATGGACTTCAGCAAGGCGTTTGATAAGGTCCCCCATGCAAGACTTCTTGAGAAGGTGAGAGGGCATGGGATCCAAGGGCCTTTGGCCTTGTGGATCCAGAACTGGCTTGCCTGCAGAAGGCAGAGAGTGGTTGTGGATGGGGCTTTTTCTGAATGGAGGTCAGTCACCAGCGGAGTGCCTCAAGGATCTGTTCTGGGACCCTTGTTGTTTGTCATTTTCATAAATGACCTGGATGAGGAAGTGGAGGGATGGGTAAGTAAGTTCGCTGATGACACGAAGGTCGGTGGTGGTGTGGATGGTCTGGAAGGATGGCAAAAGTTGCAGCAGGACATAGATAGGATGCAGGACTGGGCGGAGAAGTGGCAGATGGACTTCAACGCGGATAAATGTGTAGTCGTCCATTTTGGCAGAACCAACGGGATGAACGAGTACACTATCAAGGGCGGAAGTCTGAGTAGTGTTGAGGAGCAGAAGGATCTTGGGGTCCGGGTCCACAGGACTCTTAAATCGGCCTCGCAGGTGGAGGAGGTGGTCAAGAAGGCGTATGGTGTACTGGCCTTCATTAATCGAGGGATTGAGTTTAGGAGTCGGGAGGTAATGCTGGAACTTTATAAGACCCTTGTCAGGCCTCATTTAGAGTATTGTGCGCAGTTCTGGTCGCCTCACTATAGGAAAGATGTAGAAGCTATTGAAAGGGTACAGAGGAGATTTACAAGGATGTTGCCTGGACTGGGAGGCATGCCTTATGAAGTTAGGTTGAGGGAGCTGGGACTCTTTTCCCTGGAGAGACGAAGGTTGAGAGGCGACCTGATAGAAGTTTACAAAATGTTGAGAGGAATAGATAGGGTGGACTCTCAGAGGCTATTTCCCCGGGTTGAAATGGTCGCTACGAGAGGACACAGATTTAAGGTGCGGGGAGGGAGGTTCAGAAGTGATGTTAGGGGTAAGTTTTTCACTCAGAGGGTGGTGAGTGAATGGAATCGGCTGCCGTCAGTGGTGGTGGAGGCGAACTCGCTGGGGTCTTTTAAAAGACTTCTGGATGAGTATATGGGGTTTAATGAGATTGAGGGTTATAGATAGGCCTGTAGGTTGGTAGGTGATGATGTGATCGGCGCAACTTGTGGGCCGAAGGGCCTGTTTGTGCTGTAGTGTTCTATGTTCTATGTTCTATGTTCTAAGTCCCTCCAGAGCCTCAGCCCTCTATCTCTGTAATCTCCTCCAATTCTCACCCCTTGCACATCTACCACACTATTGGTGCAAGTGCATGTAACTATTCGTAAGAACATAAGAAATAGGAGCAGGAGTAGGCCATCTAGCCCTTCGAGCCTGCTCCTCCATTCAATAAGATCATGGCTGATCTGAAGTGGATCAGTTGCACTTTCCCGCTTTCTCCCCATAACCCTTAATTCCCTTGTCTATCAAAAAGCTATCTACCCGTGACATATATATATATACATAACACCTCCACCACTTCAACTGGCAGAGAATTCCAGAGATTCTCCACCCTTTGAGTGAAGAAGTTCCTCCTCAACTCCGTTCTAAACTGCACCCCCCCCCCCTTATCTTGAGGCTGTGCCCTCTAGTCCTGCTATCCTTTCTAAGCGGGAAAAATCTCTCAACCTCTACCCTATCCATCCCTTTCATTATCTTATACGTCTCTATAAGATCCCCCCTCATCCTTCTAAACTCCGAGCGCAGACCCAGTCTATTTAATCTCTCTTCATATTCCAACCCCCCCCCCATCTCCAGTATTAGCCTAGTGAACCTCCTCTGCACTCCCTCCAAGGCCAAAGTATCCTTGCGCAGGTGCGGCGACCAAAACTGCGCATACTACTCCAGCTGCGGCCTCACCGGTACCCTGTACAGTTGCAGCAAGACCTCCCTGCTTTTATATTCTATCCCCCTCGCTATAAAGGCTAGCATTCCGTTTGCCTTCTTGATCACCTGCTGCACCTGCAGACTGGGTTTTTGCGACTCATGCACAAGGACCCCCAGGACCCTCTGCACCGTAGCATGCTGCAGCTTTTCGCCCTTTAAATAGTAATTCCTCCTACCATTGTTTCTGCCAAAGTGGATAACCTCACACTTGCTAACATTATACTCCATCTGCCAGGTCCTCGCCCACTCGCTCAGCCTATCCAGGTCCCTCTGCAGACTTTCCACACCCTCCATGTAATTTGCTTTTCCACTCATCTTCGTGTTATCAGCAAATTTCGTCACCCTACACTCAGCCCCCTCCTCCAGATCATCTATATAAATGGTAAATAGTTGAGGCCCCAGCACCGACCCCTGCGGCACTCCACTAGTCACCGACCGCCAATCAGAATAGCACCCATTGATACCAACACTCTGCCTCCTATTAGACAACCAATCCTCTATCCACACTAACACCTTACCCCCAACTCCGTGCACCCTAACCTTCTGTAGCAACCTTTTATGAGGCACCTTATCAAACGCCTTTTGGAAATCTAAAAACACCACATCCATCGGTTCCCCTCTGTCTACCACACTAGTCACATCCTCATAGAAATCCAATAAATTCGTCAAACACGACTTCCCCTTAACGAATCCATGCCGCATCTGCTCGATCAAACCATTCCTTTCCAGGTGTCTCGCTATTTCTTCTTTGATGACGGATTCAAGCATTTTTCTAACTACAGACATTAAACTAACCGGCCTATAATTCCCTGCCTTTTGCCTGCTACCTTTTTTAAACAGCGGCATAACATTAGCCGTTTTCCAATCTTCCAGCACTTCCCCGGAATCCAGCGAATTTTGGTAAATAATCACTAAGGCATCCACTATCACCTCTGCCATTTCCTTCAGAACCCTGGGATGCATTCCATCCGGTCCTGGGGACTTGTCCACCTTCAGTCCCATTAGTCTATCAAGCACCACCTCTCTAGTGATCGCACTCAGGCCCTCAACTCCTACCATCCTTCTATCTTTAATATCTGGCAAACTATTCACGTCCTCCTCCGTGAAGACTGAGGCAAAAAACTTATTTAAAGCCTCAGCCATTTCCTCATCTCCCACCGCTAAATCCCCCCTCTCATCCTCTAAGGGTCCAACATTCACTCTAGCCAGCCTCCTCTTCTTTATATATTTGTAAAAACTCTTACTGTCCTTTTTTATATTTAGTGGTAGTTTTGCTTCACAGTCTATCCTTCCTTTCTTTATCAACTTCTTAGTCATTCTTTGTTGATTTTTAAACCTTTCCCAATCTTCTAATCACCCACTACTTTTAGCCAATCTGAACGCATCAGCTTTTAATTTAATACCCTCTTTTATTTCCTTTGATAACCACGGCTGGTTATCCCTTCTCCTACATTCCTTCTTTACCATAGGAATATATTTCTGTTGAGCACCGAAAAAGATCTTAAAAATCCTCCACTGTTCCTCAGCCGTCCTACCAACCAATATGCACCCCCAATCAACATTCGCCAATTCCTCTCTCATCCTATCGTACTCCCCTCTGTTCAAACAGAGTTCACAGTATTCAGACCCAAAACTCTGGAATTGCTTCTGTACCTTCACCGCCCACTTTTATGTTGCTGCTTTAAACTTACTTCTTTGACCAATCGTTTTGTCAATTGTCTTAATAGCATCTCATTTGGCATGGTGTTAAATTACCATTGTCCAGTGATACTTTCTCACTTTAAAGGTGCTTTTATTGTCTTGGACCTAATGGAAGAACTGAGACACTTTGTCAATTAAATTATACTTTAATGGAAGGTTTGGTTAATTTGAGGCCTAATCCCCTCAGATTAGATAAAAATAGTTGAGATGCCTCCAAGATGTGGAGATGCCAGCATTGGACTGGGGTGGGTACAGTAAGAAGTCGCGGAACACCAGGTTAAAGTCCAACAGATTTATTTGGAATCATGAGCTTTCACAGCACTGCTCCTTCAACACTTTCCTGACGAAGGAGCAACAATCTGAAAGCGCGTGATTCCAAATAAACCTGCTGGACTTTAACCTGATGTGAGATTTCTCGCTGTACATATTCCAAGTAAAAGTTTTGAACATGCAAAATATCCATGGATGCTGGAAATCTAAAAACCGAGCCGATCTGGTACGGTGGACTTCTCTGGAACATTGCCATCTCATCGGCATGAAACAGCCCTTGGGACTCATCACTGAGTTCAAATTAGACTGTACACAAACCCCACTGGGCCATCTGCCACTCGTTCTTTAGTTTTGCTTTCACTGAGCACTTACCTTTGTTCATCTGTTAACACATTCTGCCATTTTACCTTCATGGCACTATCAGCATCTTCTGTTACCCTTCACGCTGCCATTAACACGTCCCCTTCTTGTGCCCTACACCCTTGTTGCAATTTCTCATAGCTCCTACCCATCACCGACCAAGTACTCTGCTCCGGCTGCTCTGTTCTACAGTATAGAATACAGCACATTTCTCCCTTTCAAATGTCATATGGATTTGAAACAACACAAGTTTTGGTCTTGGTAAATATGAATTTAATTTTGGGTTCTATTTCTGAATCTAATTATGGTACTTGGCATTTCTGTTTTCAAGAAAGAAGATGAAAATCGCAAGTTAAAATAAAATAATTACTTACATGCTTCCTTACTTGGAATTTAAGTATAAACAAAATTAATTTTACTCTGGAGAGTTCATATCATGGGACTTTCGTTTTTATAATTCCATATTTGTTTGTTTTGAGTCCATGCCTGGATTTTCAAAGTCTGCAGTTTGTTCTGCAATTGTGGAAGAAATTGAATTAATTGCACCATTTTTGAAACTGCTAATAAATATTAATCTTGATTAGCACTGATCATTCCAATTGTATTTTAAATCCTACACTGCACGTCAACGGAGGAGCCAGTGGTGTAGTGGTATTGTCATTGGGCTAGAAATGCAGAGATCCAGGGTACTATTTGAATCCCACCACAGTAGATGGTGAAACTTGAATTCAATAACTATCTGGGTAGGAAATCTGCCATCCTTAGTTGGTCTGTCCTACTTGTGACTCCAGACCCACAGCAATGTGGTTGACTCTTAACTGAAGGGCAATTAGGGATGGGTAGTAAATTTTGGCCAAGCCAGTGACACCCACATCCCATGAATATAAAAGAATTAAGCATGTTGTCTACTATGCATCAGACTCCAGATATATTGGTCTTATGAGTACATTTACATTTCATAATACTGAGAATATCACAGTTTATGTCAAATATTGGATCTGTGGAAGGGCTAGACCAGCTTGACATTTGGGGCACTACTGTTCATCTGTGTTGAGCTTTGGGAGGGCAAAAGAGAACACATACATGCAGGATTAGGCTTGATGCAGGTACCCCCATAGTTAAGACCATTACTGGTCAGATTCACACAAGGCTGGTCAGTGGACTGAGACATGAGTGAGCTTCTGTTTTCCTTCAAGATTTGAAAGAAAGGCATGCACTTCTCATGACTATCAGATATCTCAAAGCATTTTGCAGCCAATGAAGTACTTTTACAACTGTACTGTCTACAGTTATGTAGGAAAAATGGCAGCCAGTTTATACACACAAAGCTCCCACAAAGAGCAATGTAATAATGACCAGATAACCTGTTATTCTGATATTGGGGTTATATATTGGCTCGAACAGCAGGGATTGTCAACCTGAGATGACAGATTGGGCCTCAGTTTACCATCTCACTCAGAAGATTGTACCTTGACAGTTCAGCATTCCCTCTACTGCACTGGAGCACCAGGCTTAATATTTTGTGTGCAAGTCCTGGAGTGGAACTTGAACACTGAACATTGTGACTTAGAGGCAAGTTGCTACTAACTGAGCCATGGCTGTTCTGTGCCTCTGCCTTTGGGAGAATGAGGAAAATTTGGGAAAAGTACCAGCTCAGAAGCTATTCCATTCTTGTCACCTACACAATGCTGCGTTAGTTCACACATGTCTTTGGATGGATTGCTTCTAAACCAGAAAGTGACCCTTTGTATGCAGACATGTGATCATGTATGTGCAAGCACTCTGCAATCTAAATAATTTAAGGATGGTTTAATGAACTCTAAACTGTCACAAGTCTGTGAGCTCTCGTGAATAATTTATAAATATTAGCTAAGTTATTTTGGGAGAAATGAATGCAGGTGATTATTGGTAGTCAACCTTTTAAAAAACATTTTGAAGTCGAACATTACAGCGCAGTACAGGCCCTTTGGCCCTCGATGAGATGGAAGAAATGGAGTGGATGACCTTTGGAATTGTGAGCATTAAGATTCTTACTATTAAGCAATTTTTATTCCATATTGAAGTATATGTATATTTAGAAATTGGAGCAATGTTGGCACAGTGGTTAGCACTGCTGTCTCAGCACCAGACACATGTTCAATTCCCATCTTGGGTCACTGTGGAATTTACACATTCTCCCTGTGTCTGCGTGGGTTTCCTCTGGGTGCTATAGTGGCTCGGTTAGGTGGATTGGCCATGCTAAATTGCCCTGAAGTGTCAGGGGAACTAGCTAGGGTGAATGCAAGGGGTTATAGGGATAGGGCCTGGGTGAGATTGTGGTCGGTGCAGACTTGATGGGCTGAATGGCCTCCTTCTGCACTGATTCAATAGTTGTATATTCTGACTATAGATCATTCAGTGTATAATCATTGTCTTGTAGGATAAATATATTTGTGGTCCCAATGTGCTTGCAGCAACAAACTATTCCCATTTATCTCACTGCATTTGAGCACCTTCAGGCCATTCATTTCAAGCTGCATTGTGAGTTGGATTTTTTTGTGTGGCTCAGCTGTGTTGCTGAAGAGACAGACTGTACAGGGCACGTACCATCCTAAAGGAAAGGATGGAAAGTAAGATTGCACAGCAGAATGCTTCTTGGCAGCCGACTCAGTATTTCAGCAGATATTTGGGAACAGTTTGCTCTCCTGCGGTCTTGGTCACAGGAGATACCAACCCTGGGGGTCCAGCAAGGCAAGGAAAAAGATGGTCAACCAATACATAAGCACCCCGTTATATCTGAAACACATTTTCATGCACTTTTCAAAGCTGAACAATTGTTTTAAAATTAGAATTTATTTTACTCTGGAAATATTTTAGTTTATTCTTTTCTGAAATGAATATCAACTAAAGTGACCACAATTTAAATAAATTAGTGATCACCAAAGATAAAGGCAAAATACTGCATGCTGGAATCTGAAATAGTAAATGCTGGAGAAACTTAACAGGTTTGACAGCATCTGTGGGGAGAGAATAGAGCCAAGGTTTGGAGTCTGGATGACCCTTTGTCAGAGTTGGGTCATAACGCTTCAGCCAATTGCATTGCCCTTTGATTATCACCTGTGGGTCTGAGCTTCAGGTTATGTCGATGGTTACTCAGAGTAGCCACAACTTACACCAGCCCGAGATCACTACTTTGCTATTTGATCTACACTGACTCCCAGTTCAACAACACCCTTCTTTCATTTACATTCTTGTTTTCAAATCCTTTCATGGCTTTGTTCTGCTGTACCTCTGCTAATCTCCATTAGTTTTCCAAGCCTGTCAGCTCTCTGCTCTTCTCCAGTTCTGGTCTCTTGCATGTCCCTCATTTTAATCACTCTGCCTTTCGGCCAAATACCTGAGGCCCAAAATTCCCTCCCTGAGCATTTCCACTCCTCTACCTCTCATTGCCTTTTAAAAACTTTCTTTAAAACCACCCTTGGGCTGAGCGTTTAATCCCTATTCTAATATCTCCTGATGTGGCTCAGTCAAATGTTGTTAAATAATCCTCCTGTAAAGCATTTTAGTACGTTAAACACACTATGGGTGGGATTTTAGAGCCTCACTCGACCCCAGACCAGAAAACCCAGCCGGAGGTCAACGAACCTTCCCATTGTTCACCCGTCGCCCGCTCTGATTCCTGTGGCGGACAGAGCAGTAGAATTCCAGCCTGTATATCTGAATATTATCCCACTGGAACTGCAATTGTGCACCTGTAGTTTCTTATACCAATTTCCATTTGTGTAAAAAAAAACTTTAGGTTCAAAGATAATTATATTTTCTTCTTCATGTTGTTGTCGGTGCAAGCTTAATGGGCCGAATGGCCCCCTTTCTGCACTGTAAAGATTTTAAGATTCTATATTTTTAGGCGTATAAAGACAAATGAAGAATGGGGTAGCACAGTGGTTAGCACTGCTGCCTCACAGTGTCAGGGACTCAGGTTTAATTCTGTCCTTAGGTAACTGAGAACTTCGAAGTTCTCAGCCGAGGGCACAATTTCTACCCCACCACCAAAATGGATCCCATCAGTCTCGCAGTGGGCACAGAGGAATTCATCAGGCGAATGAGGCTGCGGGAGATTTTCCACAAACCCCAAGAGGCCAACAGCGAACACAATGAGACAGCCGATGAACCGAAACAGCCGACAGAGAGATCCGCAGTGCAGCATCCGAAGAGGAAGGAATCCAATTGGACTCCTCTGGAAGGCCGCTGCCCTCGACTGGACTTGTCTGCCCAAACCATCAGGAGGTGCGATAACACCGGATTCATCAGCCGCACTCACAAGACAGCTCCGAACATCACCCAAGCACAACGCAACACCATCCACGCTCTCAAGACCAACCGCAACATTGTCATCAAACCAGCAGACAAAGGAGGGGCCATCGTCATACTGAACAGAACGGATTACTGTAAAGAAGTGCACTGACAACTGAACAACGAGGAACACTACAGACAGTTACCCGCAGATCTGACCAAAGAACACACCTGTCAACTCAACACTCTGATCAAGGCCTTTGATCTGGACCTTCGGAGCGCCCTCCGTGCTCTCATTCCACATACTCCCCGCATTGGAGATCTTTACTGCCTCCCAAAGATACACAAGGCAAACACACCCGCCCGTCCCATCGTATCGGGCAATGGGACCCTGTGCGAGAACCTCTCCGGCTATGTCGAGGGCATCCTGAAACCTATTGTACAAAGAACCCCCAGCTTTTGTCGCGACACTACAGACTTCCTACAGAAACTCAGCACACACGGAGCAGTTGAACCAGAGGCACTCCTCGTTACAATGGATGTCTCAGTGCTCTACACCAGCATCCCCCATGACAACGGCATTGCTGCAACTGCCTCAGTTACTCAACGTCGACAAACTGCCAGTCTCCAGATGCAATTTTACAATTCATCCGCTTCATCCTGGACCACAATGTCTTCACCTTCAACAACCAGTTCTTCATCCAGACACACGGAACAGCCATGGAGATCAAATTTGCACCTCAATATCACAACATCTTCATGCTCAGGCTCAAATAAGACTTCTTACTGCACAGGCCCTTCAACCAATGCTATACACTAGATACATCAATGACATTTTTCTTCCTTTAGACTCATGGCGAACAATCACTGAAACAACTATATGATGACATCAACAAGTTCCATCCCACCATCAGACTCACCATGGACTATTCTTCAGAATCAGTTGCATTCTTGGACACACGCATCTCCATTAAGGACGGTCACCTCAGCACCTCACTGTACCGCAAGCCCACAGACAATCTCACAATGCTTCACTTCTCCAGCTTCCACCTTAAACACGTTAAAGATGCCATCCCTTATGGACAAGCCCTCCGTATACACAGGATTTGCTCGGATGAGGAGGATTGTGACAGACACCTCCAGACGCTGAAAGATGCCCTCATAAGAACAGGATATGGCGCTCGACTCACAGATCGACAGTTCCAATGCGCCACAGCGAAAAACCGCACCGATCTCCTCAGAAGACAAACACGGGACACGGTGGACAGAGTACCCTTCGTCGTCCAGTACTTCCCCAGAGCGGAGAAGCTACGACATCTTCTCCGGAGTCTTCAACATATCATTGATGAAGACAAACATCTCGCCAGGGCCATCCCCACACCCCCACTTCTTGCTTTCAGACAATCACACAACCTCAAACAGACCATTGCCCAGCCTTCAGGAGAACAGTGACCACACCACCACACAACCCTGCCCCAGCAACCTCTGCAAGACATGCCGGATCGTCGACATGGATGCCATCGTCTCACGTGAGAACACCACCCACCAGGTACACGGTACATACTTGCAACTTGGCCAACGTTGTCTACCTGATACGCTGCAGGAAAGAATGTCCCAATGCATGGTAAACTGGGGAGACCATGCAGACACTGCGACAGCAGATGAATGAACATCGCTGGACAGTCACCAGGTAAGACTGTTCCCTTCCTGTTGGCGAACACTTCAGTGGTCACAGGCATTCAGCCTCTGACCTTCGGGTAAGCATTCTCCAAGGCGGCCTTCACGACACACGACAGCGCAGAGTCGCTAAGCAGAGACTGATAGCCAAGTTCCGCACACATGAGGACGGTCTCAACAAGGATCTTGGGTTCATGTCGCACTAACTGTAACCCCCGTGACTTGCCTGGGTTTGCAAAACCTCACTTACTGTACTGTCTGGAGACAATACACATCTCTTTAAACTGTGATCAGTGCTCCTTCCACTCACATTGTCGGCCACTTTAAGACTTGAACAGCAGGTTAGGTGTAAAGATTCGCATTCTAATCAGTAATCTGTAAACTGTCTGTGCTTTATATGCTCTGTCTGAGGCCAGAACTCTCCATTCACCTGACGAAGGGGCTAACCCGAAAGCTTGTGCGTTTACTATCAAATAAATCGGTTGGACTAAAACCTGGTGTTATCAGACTTCTTACTGGGTGAAATTTACACATTCTCCCCAAGTCTGTGTGGATTTCCTCCCAAAGTCCATAGGTGTGCGGTTAGTTTGCTTGGCCATGCTAAATTGACCTTAGTGGGGGTGGGGGGGATTCGAAGGGTATTTCTGTGAGGTTACGGTCTGGGTGGGTTTGTTGTTGGTGCTGGCTCGATGGGCCAAATGGCCTCTCTCTGCACTGTAGGAATTCTATGGTTCTATGAAACAATGTGGCTGGAGGAGATCTAAATGGAAATAGCAGAATCATTACCAAAAGTGACATTCGTGCGACACAAATACCAGGCAATGACCATTTCCAGCAAGACAGAACTGAACCATCCCCCCTTGACATTCAGTGGCATTGCCATCAGGCCGATTCGCCACTGTCAACATCCTGGAGGTTACTATTGACCAGAAACTGATTGGATTAGCCACATAAACGCTGTGGCAACACGTGAAGATCAGAGGCTCAGAATCCTGTGGTGAGTAACTCTCAAACTGACTCACCAAAGTCTGTCCATAATCTACAAGCAGATATTAGGAGGGTGTTGGAATATATTCCATTTGCCTGGTTGAGTGCAGCTTCAACAATACTCAAGGAACATAAGAACTAGGAGCAGGAGTCGGCCGTCTGGCCCCTCGAGCCTGCTCCGCCATTCAATAAGATCATGGCTGATCTTTTTGTGGACTCAGCTCCACTTACCCACCCGCTCACCATAACCCTTAATTCCTTTACTGTTCAAAAATTTATCTATCTTTGGCTTAAAAACATTCACTGAGGGAGCCTCAACTGGGCAGGGAATTCCACAGATTCACAACCCTTTGTGTGAAGAAGTTCCTCCTCAAGTCAGTCCTAAATCTGCTCCCCCTTATTTTGAGGCCATGCCCCCTAGTTCTGGTTTCACCCGCCAGTGGAAACAACTTCCCTGCTTCTATCTTATCTATTCCCTTCATAATCTTATATGTTTCTATAAGATCTCCCCTCATTCTTCTGAATTCCAATGAGTATAGCCCCAGTCTACTCAGTCTCTTCTCATAATCCAACCCTCTCAACTCCAGAATCAACCTAGTGAATCTCCTCTGCACCCCCTCCAGTGCCAGTATATCCTTTCTCAAATAGACCAAAACTGTGCACGGTATTCCAGATGTGACCTCACCCGCACCTTATACAGCTGCAACATAATCTCGCTGTTTTTAAACTCCATCCCTCTAGCAATGAAGGACAAAATTCCATTTGTCTTCTTAATTACCTGCTGTATCTGCAAACCAACTCCTTGAGATTCCTGCACAAGGACACCCAGGTCCCTCTGCACAGCAGCATGCTGCAATTTTTTACCGTTTAAATAAAAATCCATTTTGCTGTTAAAATGAATGATCTCACATTTACCAACATTGTACTCCATCTGTCAGACCTTCGCCAACTCACTTAGATTATCTACATCCCTTTACAGACTTTCAGCATCCTCTGCACACTTTGCTCTTCCGCCTATCTTCGTGTCATCTGTGAATTTTGACACACTGCACTTGGTCCCCAACTCCAAATCATCTTTGTATATTGTAAACAACTGCAGTCCCAACACTGATCCCTGAGGCACATCACTAGTCACTAATTGTCAACTAGAAAAACATCCATTTACCCCCACTCTTTGCTTTTTGTTAGTTAACCAATCCTCTATCCATGCTAATAGATGACCCACAACACCATGCACCTTTATCATATGTAGCAATCTTTAGTGCGGCACCTTGTCAAATGCCTTCTGGAAATCCAGTTACACCACATCCACAGGTTCCCTCTTGTCCACTGCACCTGTAATGTTCTCAAAGGATTCCACTAACTTAGTCAAATGACCTGCCTTCATGAACCGATGCTGTGTCTTACCAATGGGACAATTTAAGAACATAAGAACATAAGAAATAGGAGCAGGAGTAGGCCATCTGGCCCTTCGAGCCTGCCCCGCCATTCAATAAGATCATGGCTGATCTGTCGTGGCTCAGTTCCACTTTCCCGCCCTCTCCCCATAACCCTTAATCCCCTCTCTTATCAAAAACCCATCAACCCGCTTCTTAAAAATATTTAGCGAGGCAGCCTCCACCACTTCAACGGGCAGAGAATTCCAGAGATTCACCACCCTTTGAGTGAAGAAGTTCCTCCTCAACTCCGTTCTGAACCGCCCCCCCTTTATCTTGAGGCTGTGCCCCCTAGTCCTACTGTCTTTTTTGAGCGGGAAGAGTCTTTCCACCTCTATCCTATCCATCCCATTCATCATCTTATACGTCTCAATGAGATCTCCCCTCATTCTTCTAAACTCTAACGAGTACAAGCCTAGTTTATTCAGCCTCTCCTCATAGCTCAACCCCCTCAACTCCGGTATCAGCCTAGTAAACCTCCTCTGCACTCCCTCCAAGGCCAAAATATCCTTGCGCAGGTGCGGCGCCCAAAACTGCACACAGTACTCCAGCTGCGGCCTCACCAATGCCCTATACAGCTGCAAATTTATATCCAGATGTCTTGCTAGTTCTTCCTTGATGATAGATTCAAGCATTTTCCCAACTACAGAAATCAAGCTAACTGGCCTATAGTTACCTGCCTTTTGTCTCCCTCCTTTTTTAAACAGCGGTGTCACATTTGCTGTTTTCCAATCTGCGAGAACCACCCCAGAGTCCAATGAATTTTGGTAAATTACCATGAGTGCATTTACTATTTGTCCCGCCAATTCTTTTAGTACCCTGGGGTGCATTCGTCAGGACCAGGAGACTTGTCTACCTTTGGCCCCATTAACTTGCCCAATGCTACCTCTTTTGTGGTAATGTTAGTTTCCTGGCAGAATCCTGCAACCTGCTTGATTGGCACCCGTTCCACAAACACTCACTCCCACCGCCACCAACAGTGGCAGCAGATATACCATCTACAAAATGCACAGCAGGATCTCACCAAGACTCCTCAGGCAGCACCTTCCAAATGCATGACTGCTACATTCTAGAAGGACAAGGTCAGCAGACACACGGGAACACCTCCACCTGCAAGTCCCACTTCATCATCCTGACTTGGAAATATATTGTTGTTCCTTCACTGTCACTGGGTTGAAACCCTGCGCCACCGGAATTGCAGCGGTTCAGGAAAGCAGCATCTTCTTGAGGGCAACTAAGGATGGGCAATAAATGGTGGCCCAGCCAGAGGCGCACTTCCTGTAAATGAATGAAAAAAAGCTGCCATCCAAAACATTGAAACATCAAAGAAATAGGGATAGAGATTATGATGACATTGTTGAACCCAGAAGACTGTAAAATACCCAGAACAATGAAAAAAGTAAATCTATCACAAATAAGGTCTACATTAACACTGAAATGAAGTTACTGCAACATTCCCCTCCTCACCATATTCTGGCATCTGTTACAGGTCAATGCCTAACCAGCACATCTTTGAGACTGTGGGAGGAACTAGAGCCCTCAGAGAAAACCCACACAGACATGGGGAGAACAGGCAGTGACCCAAGACAGGAATTGAACCCAAGACCCTGGCACTGTGAGGTAGCAGTACTGACCTCTGTGCTATCCTTGAAGCTTACACTAATGGTCTTTAAAACAGTACTTGCTTATTTAGTCTTTTCCTGATTTGACTAACGACAATATCAACCTGAAATCTCAACTCTGCTTTTCTCTGCACACATGCTGTCTAACCACCTGAATACCTCCAGCATTATCTATTTTTATAAAATGATAGGTTCAATTAATTATAATAGAAATTAAAATATAGGGAAATAAAGAGAGAGGATATTGATATTCAAACTTTTAGATTTGATTATTCAGTGCTACTAAATTGCTTATAATATTGCCCGCAGCACACTGATAAATTACAAGAAATCCCTGAAACTTGCTGCATTGTGGAAAATGATGAGGCAAAGTCAAATGAGAAATGTTGGCATGGTAACCATGGAATGGTAAATGTCCACTAAAGCAAAACCAAACATTTTGCAACAGGTAAGGTTTTTAAAAATCTATTTATTTATATTATGAAACTATGTTAACATCTCAACGGTATTACTTCAATAAGCAATTCTTAGCCTTTAAAGACAAGAGGTAAAAGACTTTCACAGAGCAAAGATTTCCCGAAAGAACCAAGTATTTACATTGTTCATGTTTCTGCTCTCGTTTATCACTAACTCCACACTTTGAACTATTTCATCTGTCCTGTTGTCTGCACAGAACCATTTGTTTCCACATAAATTCTTATTATTACTACAAAATTACAGATTCCATGCTTTTTTGATTCAGCCTAACTATTATTGTGATTCAATCGAAAGGTAAAATATAAATTGATTTTCCCAAAAGTTTTATTTTTATTATAGGGTTAAGCTTCCATTTTTGTTAAAAACAGATTTATTATCATTGTGTGACAAAAAGTTACATTTTGTAAACATGAGAATCCAATATACTGCATGGTGGCAGAGTGGTTAGCACCGCTGCCTCATAGTGCCATGGACCTGGGTTCAACTGCTGGATTGGGTCACTGTCTGTCTGCATGTTCTCTCGATGTCTGTGTGGGTTTCCTCTGGTGGTTCCAGTTTCCTCTCACATTCTGAAAGATGTAATAGCAGAGTGGTTGTGATGGGAGACTTTAATTTCCCTAGGGTAAGGGGTTTGGATGGGGAGGAGTTTGTTAGGTGTGTTCAGGAGGGTTTCCTGACACAGTACGTGGATAAGCCTACGAGAGGAGAACATAGAACATAGAACATAGAACATTACAGCGCAGAACAGGCCCTTCGGCCCACGATGTTGCACCGACCAGTTAAAAAAAAACAACAACAATGACCCACTAACCTAAACCAATCCCTTTTCGTCCATAAACCTATCCACAGACCTCTTAAACGCCCCCAAACTAGGCGCATTTACGACTGCAGCAGGCAGGGCATTCCAATCCCTCACCACCCTCTGGGTAAAGAACCTACCCCTGACATCTGTCCTATAACTACCCCCCCTTAGTTTAAAGCCATGCCCCCTCGTGCTAGATTTTTCCATCAGAGGAAAAAGGCTATCACTATCCACCCTATCTAAACCTCTAATTATCTTATATGTTTCAATAAGATCCCCTCTTAGCCGCCTTCTTTCTAGCGAAAACAACCCCAAATCCCTCAGCCTCTCCTCATAGGACCTCCCCTCCATACCAGGCAACATCCTGGTAAACCTCCTCTGCACCCTCTCCAAAGCCTCCACATCCTTCCTGTAATGTGGGGACCAGAACTGCACACAGTACTCCAAGTGCGGCCGCACCAGAGTTGTGTACAGTTGCAACATGACGCTGCGACTCCTAAATTCAATCCCCCTACCAATAAACGCCAAGACACTGTACTTGACCTGGTACGGGCTAATGAACCAGGACAGGTGTTGGATCTCTCGGTAGGAGAGCATCTTGGGGATGGAGATAATAATTCTAACTCCTTCACGATAGCATTGGAAAGAGATAGGATCAGGCAGGCTAGGAAGGTGTTTGTCTGGAGTAAGGGGAAATATGAAGACATCAGGCAGATAATTGGACGAATAAACTGGAAGGAGGTGTTCTTGGGGAAAAGTACAGAAGGAAGGTGGCAGATATTCAAGGAATGTTTGACTGGAGCTCTACACAATAACGTTCCGATGAGACAAGGAGGTTTTGGTAGGGCGCGGGAACCGTGGTGCACGAAGGTTGTGATGAACCTAGTCAGGAAGAAAGGAAAGGTGTATAAAAGGTTCAGAGAGCTAGGAGATGGTAAGGATCTAGAGGAGTATAAGGCTTGTAGAAAGGAGCTTAAAAAGGAAATTAGGAGAGCCAGAAGGGGTCATGAGAAGGCCTTGGCAGGTAAGATTAAGGAGAATCCCAAGGCCTTCTATAAGTATGTGAAAAGTAAAAGGACGAGAAGAGAAGGGATAGGACCTATAAAAGGTGAAGGGGGAAAAATCTGTGTGGAACCGGAAGAAATGGCAGAGGTGCTTAATGAGTACTTTGCCTCGGTATTCATGGTGGAAAGTGATCTGGGAGGTTGTACTACAGGTTTGCGGCAGACTGAAAAGATTGAGTATGTGGATGTTAAGGAAGAGGATGTGTTAGAACTTTTAAACTTTATCAAGATAGATAAGTCGCCGGGACCGGATGGGATGTACCCCAGGTTACTGTGGGAGGTGAGGGAAGTGATTGCAGAGCTCCTGGCGATGATCTTTGCATCGTTGATGGAGATGGGAGAGGTTCCGGAGGATTGGAGGATTGCGGATGTGGTTCCTATTTTCAAGAAAAGGAACAGGGATAGCCCGGGAAATTACCGACCGGTGAGTCTGACCTCAGTGGTTGGTAAGTTGATGGAGAGGCTTCTGAGGGACAAGATTTATGAGAATTTGGAGAAGTTTAGAATGATCAGGAATAGTCAGCACGGCTTTGTCAAGGGCAGATCGTGCCTTACGAGCCTAGTTGAGTTCTTTGAGAATGTAACTGAGCACATTGACGAAGGAAGAGCGATAGGCGTGGCTTACATGGACTTCAGCAAGGCGTTTGATAAGGTCCCCCATGCAAGACTTCTTGAGAAGGTGAGAGGGCATGGGATCCAGGGGGCTTTGGCCTTCGTGGATCCAGAACTGGCTTGCCTGCAGAAGGCAGAGAGTGGTTGTGGATGGGTCTTTTTCTGCATGGAGGTCAGTCACCAGTGGAGTGCCCCAGGGATCTGTTCTAGGACCCTTGCTGTTTGTCATTTTCATAAATGACCTGGATGAGGGATGGGTTAGTAAGTTCGTCGACGATATGAAGGTTGGTGGTGTTGTGGATGGTCTGGAGGGAAGTCAGAAGTTGCAGCGTGACATAGATAGGATGCAAGACTGGGCGGAGAAGTGGCAGATGGACTTCAACGCGGATAAATGTGTAGTGGTCCATTTTGGCAGGAGCAATGGGTTGAAGGAATACAATATCAAGGGTAGGAGTCTTAGCTGTGTTGAAGAGCAGAAGGATTTTGGGGTCCGGGTCCATAGGACTCTTAAATCGGCCTCGCAGGTGGAGGATGTGGTCAAGAAGGCGTATGGTGTACTGGCCTTCATTAATCGAGGGATTGAGTTTAGGAATCGGGAGGTAATGCTGCAACTTTATAAGACCCTTGTCAGACCCCACTTGGAGTACTGTGCACAGTTCTGGTCGCCTCAGTACAGGAAGGATGTGGAAGCTATTGAGAAGGTGCAGAGGAGATTTACAAGGATGTTGCCTGGATTGGGAGGCATGCCTTATGAAGATAGGTTGAGGGAGCTGGGACTCTTCTCCCTGGAGAGACAAAGGTTGAGAGGTGACCTGATGGAGGTTTATAAGATGTTGAGAGGAATAGATAGGGTGGATTCTCGGAGGCTATTTCCCAGGGCTGAAATAGTCACTACGAGAGGACACAGGTTTAAGGTGCTGGGGAGCAAATACAGAGGAGATGTCAGGGGTAAGTTTTTCACTCAGAGGGTGGTGAGTGAGTGGAATTGGCTGCCGTCGGCGGTGGTAGAGGCGAACTCGCTGGGGTCTTTTAAAGGACTTCTGGATGAGTATATGGGATTTAATGGGATTGAGAGTTACAGATAGTTCTATGGCCTGGTAAGTATGGATATGATCAGCGTAACTTGTGGGCCAAAGGGTCTGTTTGTGCTGTAGTGTTCTATGTGTGGTTGGCTGCATTGGCCATGCTAAATTGGACACTTTAGGAACTTTCAAGCGATTATTGGATAGGCACATGGAGCACTCCAGAATGATAGGGAGTGGGATAGCTTGATCTTGGGATTGGACATAGCTCGGCACAACATTGAGGGTCAAGGGGCCTGTACTGTGCTGTAATGTTTCTATGTTCTAAATTCTCCCTCAGTGTATTCAAATGGGCGCAGGAGTGTGGCGACTGGTGGATTTTCACAGTAACTTCATTGCAGTGTTACTGTAAATCTACTTGTGACACTAATAAAAAGACTTTAAACTTAATTTGTAAAAATCAGATCATATAGTCTGTAAATTTCAATAAAGTCTGTACCTGTTTTAAGTTTTTAATGTGTTGGATAAACCCAACTGTTAAAAGTATGTGTAATGGATATTTCTGGTTATTTGGGAAAGTATTGTTTCCAGATCATTTAATGGAAGGGATTAATTGGTTCTGGATCTAAACTGGTTGTATCCCAAGGTGGCATAACCCCATTCACAATCACAATTACTATCAATTTCAATAAATAATTTCAGTTTGTCCTGGTTGACACCTCTGCCTTTTGCAATGATTACACATTGATTCACTGGTGACCCACTGACCCTATTACCTGATAATGTCAGTCTTAACACTCATCCCAGTTCCAGAATTCATTGTCTGTTAAGTCAAATGCAATTCCCAAACATTCTTTCACTCTTCCCACAACAGGACTTGTTACTCTTGCTTCGAATGCAACTTGGTGATTTGGTCTTCAAACCAACAATGCATCAAGGATTATCTTTAGCTTTGGATCAGCTTTCAAGATATCAGTATCAAGATAGTGACCAAGCCTGGGGATATTCCACGACAGTTGTATCCACTACCTGTGTCCAAGAATAAAGCAAGTCATCAAAGGCACTCTTGAAGCCCAACTGTGAGACATCTTTATAGCAGAAAAGTCATTTGACTCCATTCTTTCCTCTGCACAGAATAGCCTTGCTTTGTCCTCTAGTCTCCTTTCAAATTACTTAGTTGGTAGAAAGGCATCAGAATATGTATTCATGGGAAATGGAACATAATTTTAAGATGTAATTCTCATCAATCTTTGAATGAAGTTGTAAGTCATAACTTCTGATTAGAAACAGAAACTGATCTGATTTATTATTGTCACATGTATTAGTATACAGTGAAAAGTATTGTTTCTTGTGCACTATACAGACAAAGCATACCGTTCATAGAGAAGGAAAGGAGAGGGTGCAGAAAGTAGTGTTACAGTCACAGCGAGGGTGTAGAGAAAGACCAACTTAATGCGAGGTAGGTCCATTCAAAAGTCTGACAGCAGCAGGGAAGAAGCTGTTCTTGAGTCGGTCGGTACGGGACCTCAGACTTTTGTATCTTTTTCCAGATGGAAAACGTGGAAGAGAGAATGTCCGGAATCCTTGATTATGCTGGTGCTTTCCTGAGGCAGTGAGAAGTGTAGACATAATCAGTGGGGGAGGCTGGTTTACATGATGGACTGGACTTTGTTCATGGCCCTTTGTAATTTCTTGCCGTCTTGGACAAAGAAGGAGCCGAGCCGAGTTGTGATGCAATCAGAAAGGATGCTTTTTATGGTGTATCTGTAAAAGTTGGTGAGAATCATAGTGGGTATGCCAAATTTCCTTAACCTCCTGAGAAAGTGGAGGCATTGGTGGGCTTTCTTAACTATAGCGATGAGCACATGAACGGGAGGCAAACAGAGGAGTAGAAACTGCATTTGAGCAATAAATAGTGAGTCTAAATAAAGATTAAGAATTAGTACAGGCTTGGTGGGCTGAAGGGCGTGTTCCTGTCTTGTATTCTTTGTTCATCATTCTGACTGATTCAGAGTATATACATGTCAGCTAATAAGAATAATGATTTCCTAAAAGTAAGTAAAGTACTCTTTGTTCTCAAGGGAAATGAGCTTAAATGAGGTTACATTTTAAAATTAAACATCGTATAATAAAAAAAAATCATTTCATTGTGGAGTTGTTCTTTTAATTGGTGTGATCACTTACGAACGTGTTTGTAAAAATAATATATATGAATATATATTATGTTTGATCTTGTTCGTAACACAGACAAGAAGATTTACATTCAACAGTTCCTTGTATGGCTTGTTAAATCATTTAGATGACCTCACATTGGTTTCTGTTTCAGCAGAGGTTGTTAGATTCTCTTGGAATGAGGTAACGGCAAGGACAATGACTTATAAACTCAACATGTCGTAAGTTGATTGATTATACTTGCACAGTACCAAGTGCTGAGTCTGATTTGATTTGTGTACTTGCATGCACTATTTCAAGTTCAGTACTTTCTTCTCCAAGTATGGTATTTTCCTCCTCAACTTTATTGATCATCTATCCCGAGTCCTGGTAACTGTGTACTCTCAATTATACTGGCTGAAATTGCTCCAAGAATGAGAGTCTCAAAGATTTTCTTTGCCAGAAAAGGGTAAAATATGTAAACGAACAAGTGCCTTAAAAAATTTGAACTCATTCATCAAACTCCACTGTTAAAGGGTTAACTATATATAAAAATATATATATTCATGTATATTATTTTTATAAACATATTCCTTTATATATGAATGACGAAAATTGATCATACCAATTAAAAGAACTCTGCAATGAGATGATTTATTATACGGTATTTAATTTAAAAAATTTAACCTCATTTAAGCTCATTTCTCTTGAGAACAAAGAATATTCTGATTAAGGGAAGGCAGTGTTTGGAATAAGGACTTTTCCAACTCTGTTTAATTAGCCAGGAGATATGATGTTGTAACTGGGAAAGAACATTGTCCATATTCCTTGGAGCACTTATCCTTTCTGTTTCTTTGACAAGGTAATAATTACAGCACACATGCTTGTTAAAGTGGGAATTAAAGATAATGGGCCAGAATGTGACAGTGTCCCAGGGTATACACTGTGTCAATTTCTAGACTTTTTCCTGTACACCCACTCAGCTCAAGAACAAAGTTGGTGCCTAACTTAGAAAGAGTGACAGCTCATATCAGCGCAGTAAGAGCAGCAGGGATATCTGGGATCTTAGTGAGCTATTTCCTTAATGAAAGAAATTAAAAGGTTGAGAATTAAACGGAGGAATTACTGAGACAGAGAAAATATTTGAATCAAATCAGAATTGAATCGGATGCATACCATCTTATGAAGTAAAAGGATCTGAAAAAGTTTAGCAAGTCAAAACATACAAAACTTCACAACATACAACTTCTGTTAAAAGGAAAATAAATGATGCTGTATAGAAGATAATTAAGACTAACCTGCATATCCCTGGAGTGTGGGAGGAAATGATGTGGAGATGCCGGTTTTGGACTGGGGTAAACACAGTAAGAAGTCTCGCAACACCAGGTTAAAGTCCAACAGGAATTGAAAAGCATTGACTTTAACTGAAATAAGCATTTACTTGTCTGGCATCCCCAGGGAAGAAAACACTTTATTATTAAATTATCTCATCCAGCGAAAAGTGAGAAGCAAGAGATCATGATCTTCACAAAACGCAATGCGAAGAAAAGCCCAGGAAAGAAAACATCACTATTAGATGTTTGTTTTAGTAAATGAGGTCCAGGAAAAATCAAATTGTTTTCTGTGCCTCCTTTTCATTTCACTCCCATCCTGCGCTGAGGGTACAGACAAAGCACTTCATAGGCACGGAATAAATAGGCACGGAGTAAATAGGCACGGAATAAATAGGCACGGAGTAAATAGGCACGGAATAAATAGGCACGGAGTAAATAGGCACGGAATAAATAGGCACGGAGTAAATAGGCACGGAATAAATAGGCACGGAGTAAATAGGCACGGAGTAAATAGGCACGGAATAAATAGGCACGGAGTAAATAGGCACGGAGTAAATAGGCACGGAATAAATAGGCACGGAGTAAATAGGCACGGAATAAATAGGCACGGAATAAATAGGCACGGAGTAAATAGGCACGGAGTAAATAGGCACAGAATAAATAGGCACGGAATAAATAGGCACGGAATAAATAGGCACGGAATAAATAGGCACGGAATAAATAGGCACGGAATAAATAGGCACGGAGTAAATAGGCACGGAATAAATAGGCACGGAATAAATAGGCACGGAGTAAATAGGCATGGAGTAAATAGGCACGGAATAAATAGGCACGGAATAAATAGGCACGGAATAAATAGGCACGGAGTAAATAGGCACGGAGTAAATAGGCACAGAATAAATAGGCACGGAATAAATAGGCACGGAATAAATAGGCACGGAATAAATAGGCACGGAATAAATAGGCACGGAATAAATAGGCACGGAGTAAATAGGCACGGAATAAATAGGCACGGAATAAATAGGCACGGAATAAATAGGCACGGAGTAAATAGGCATGGAGTAAATAGGCACGGAATAAATAGGCACGGAGTAAATAGGCACGGAGTAAATAGGCACGGAATAAATAGGCACGGAATAAATAGGCACGGAATAAATAGGCACGGAATAAATAGGCACGGAGTAAATAGGCACGGAGTAAATAGGCACGGAGTAAATAGGCACGGAATAAATAGGCACGGAATAAATAGGCACGGAGTAAATAGGCACGGAATAAATAGGCACGGAATAAATAGGCACGGAGTAAATAGGCACGGAGTAAATAGGCACGGAATAAATAGGCACGGAATAAATAGGCACGGAGTAAATAGGCACGGAATAAATAGGCACGGAGTAAATAGGCACGGAGTAAATAGGCACGGAATAAATAGGCACGGAGTAAATAGGCACGGAATAAATAGGCACGGAATAAATAGGCATGGAGTAAATAGGCACGGAATAAATAGGCACGGAATAAATAGGCACGGAGTAAATAGGCACGGAGTAAATAGGCACGGAATAAATAGGCACGGAATAAATAGGCACGGAATAAATAGGCACGGAATAAATAGGCATGGAGTAAATAGGCACGGAATAAATAGGCACGGAATAAATAGGCACGGAATAAATAGGCACGGAATAAATAGGCACGGAGTAAATAGGCACGGAATAAATAGGCACGGAGTAAATAGGCATGGAGTAAATAGGCACGGAGTAAATAGGCACGGAGTAAATAGGCACGGAGTAAATAGGCACGGAGTAAATAGGCACGGAGTAAATAGGCACGGAATAAATAGGCATGGAGTAAATAGGCACGGAGTAAATAGGCACGGAATAAATAGGCACGGAGTAAATAGGCACGGAATAAATAGGCACGGAATAAATAGGCATGGAGTAAATAGGCACGGAATAAATAGGCACGGAATAAATAGGCACGGAGTAAATAGGCACGGAATAAATAGGCACGGAGTAAATAGGCACGGAATAAATAGGCACGGAGTAAATAGGCACGGAATAAATAGGCACGGAGTAAATAGGCACGGAATAAATAGGCACGGAGTAAATAGGCACGGAATAAATAGGCACGGAGTAAATAGGCATGGAGTAAATAGGCACGGAATAAATAGGCACGGAGTAAATAGGCACGGAATAAATAGGCACGGAATAAATAGGCATGGAGTAAATAGGCACGGAATAAATAGGCACGGAGTAAATAGGCACGGAATAAATAGGCACGGAATAAATAGGCACGGAGTAAATAGGCACGGAATAAATAGGCATGGAGTAAATAGGCACGGAATAAATAGGCACGGAGTAAATAGGCATGGAGTAAATAGGCACGGAATAAATAGGCACGGAGTAAATAGGCATGGAGTAAATAGGCACGGAATAAATAGGCACGGAGTAAATAGGCACGGAATAAATAGGCACGGAATAAATAGGCACGGAGTAAATAGGCACGGAATAAATAGGCACGGAGTAAATAGGCACGGAATAAATAGGCACGGAGTAAATAGGCACGGAATAAATAGGCACGGAGTAAATAGGCACGGAATAAATAGGCACGGAGTAAATAGGCACGGAATAAATAGGCACGGAGTAAATAGGCATGGAGTAAATAGGCACGGAATAAATAGGCACGGAGTAAATAGGCACGGAATAAATAGGCACGGAGTAAATAGGCACGGAGTAAATAGGCACGGAGTAAATAGGCACGGAATAAATAGGCATGGAGTAAATAGGCACGGAATAAATAGGCACGGAGTAAATAGGCACGGAGTAAATAGGCACGGAGTAAATAGGCACGGAGTAAATAGGCACGGAATAAATAGGCATGGAGTAAATAGGCACGGAATAACGGTGAGAAATGAAGATGGAAATGGAAAACAAAATGCTGAAAATCTGAAATTAAAGCAAGCTGCAGGAAACGCACAGATTATCAGTCAGTGTCAGCGGACAAAGACGGAGTTACCTTTCCTTATCATCACTTTGTTTTTTTTACTAGTTTTGGCTTGACTCATGTTTTTCTTTTGCAATCAGATAGCAGCTGGTCATTGTTCCATCATTCACTCCTCCTCTTAACACGTCTTTTAGAAACCACAGAAAATTCCAGCTCAGAAACAGGCCTTTTGGCCCTTCTTGTCTGTGCCCAACCATTTTTTTGCCTAGTCCCACTGACCTGCACTTGGACCATATCCCTCCACACCCCTCTCATCCATGAACCCGTCCAAGTTTTTCTTAAATGTTAAAAGTGACCCCGCATTTACCACTTTATCCGGCAGCTCATTCCACACTCCCACCACTCTCTGCGTGAAGAAGCCCCCCTAATATTCCCTTTAAACTTTTCTCCTTTCACCCTTAACCCATGCCCTCTGGTTTTTTTCTCCTCTAGCCTCAGTGGAAAAAGCCTGCTTGCATTCACTCTATCTATACCCATCCAAATCTTATACACCTCTATCAAATCTCCCTTAATTCTTCTATACTCCAGGGAATAAAGTCCTAACCTATTCAATCTCTCTCTGTAACTCAGCTTCTCAAGTCCCGGCAACATCCTTGTGAATCTTCTCTGCACTCTTTCAACCTTATTTACATTCTTCCTGTAACTAGATGACCAAAACTGTACACAATACTCTAAATTCAGCCTCACCAATGCCTTATATAACCTTACCATAACATTCCAACTTTTATACTCGATACTCCGATTTATAAAGGCCAATGTACCAAAAGCACTCTTTACGACCCTATCCACCTGTGACGTCACTTTTAGGGAATTCTGTACCTGTATTCCCAGATCCCTCTGTTCAACTGCACTCTTCAGAGTCCCACCATTTACCCTGTATGTTCTACTTTGGTTTGACCTTCCAAAGTGCAATATCTCACACTTGTCTGCGTTAAATTCCATTTGCCATTTTTTAGCCCATTTTTCTAGCTGGTCCAAATCCCTCTGCAAGCTTTGAAAACCTTCCTCATTGTCCACTACATCTCCAATCTTTGTATCATCAGCAAATTTCCTGATCCAATTTACCACATTATCATCCAGATCATTGATATAGATGACAAACAACAATGGACCCAGCACCGATCCCTGTGGCACACCACTAGTCACAGGCCTCCACTCAGAGAAGCAATCCTCCACAACCACTCTCTGGCTTCTTCCATTGAGCCAGTGTCTAAACCAATTTACAACCTCCCCATGTATACCTAGCGACTGAACCTTCCTAACTAACCTCCCATGGGGGATCTTGTCAAAGGCCTTGCTGAAATCCAGGTAGACAACATCCACCGCCTTCCCTTCATCCACTTTCCTGGTGACCTCCTCAAAAAACTCTAATAGATTGGTCAAACATGACCTACCATGCACAAAGCCATGTTGACTCTTCCTAATAAGTCCCTGTCTATCCAAATATTTGTAGATCCTATCCCTTATCACACCTTCCAATGACTTGCCAACCACCGATGTCAAACTTACTGGCCTGTAATTCCTCGGATTTCTTTTGGAACCTTTTTTAAACAATGGAACAACATGAGCCACCCTCCAATCATCTGGCACCTCTCCCATGAATATTGACATTTTAAATATGTCTACCAGGGCCCCTGCAAGTTCACTACTAGCCTCCCTCAAGGTCCATGGGAATACCCTGTCCAGACCTGGGGATTTATCCTCTCTGATTTTGTTTCTTTCCTCACCCCATTCACACTCTTTCTGGCCTTATACCAACAACTCTTCTGTCACTTAATCTCCTTATGGCAGCATTGTTGCCTCACAGGCCAGGGACCTGGGTTCGATTCCCGGCTTGGGTCACTGTGTGAAGTTTGCACATTCTCCCCATGTTTGTGTGGGTTTCCTCCAGTTTCCTCCCACAATCTGAAAGACGTGCTGGTTAAGTGCATTGGCCGTGCTAGATTTTCCCTCAGTGAACCCAAACAGACATTGGAGTCAGGGAGTTTTCACAATAAATTTAGTTCATTTATTTGTGACACAAAGTAGGTTTACATTAACACTGCAATGAAGCTATTGTGAAAATCCCTGAGTTGCCACACTCTGGCGCCTATTCGGGTACACTGAGGGAGAATTTAGCATAGCCAATGCACCTAACCAGTACGTCTTTCAGACTGTGGGAGGAAACTGGAGCACCCGGAGGAAACCCACGCAGACATGGGGAAAATGTGCAGACTCCGCACAGCTAGTGACCCAAATCGGGAATCGAACCCGGGTCCTTGCCTTGTCAAGCCACCATGTTGCCCTCATTGCAGTGTTAATATAAACCTACTTGTGACACTAATAAATAAAATTATAAAAACTTCACCTGCCAGCCCGTTCCCACACCTTCCTCCTGTACTTTTACCCGTCTTCCGTACTTTCATCTGCTTAAAACCTTTGATATTTTTTATCTTGTCTCATTCTTCAGGCCTCCTTTTATTTTCAGTAACTGGTTCATTGCAGTTTGAGAGGTTATTTTTGAATTACCCTCTAGTCAGCATTCTCAGCCACATCTTGTGTTTAGACCCCCTCTCCTCCCATCAGTAGCTAAAATTAAAATCAGATACTGCTAGTGGGCCTGACAGCGTAACAGCTTCTTATTTTCAGCTCCTTGTAGAGAAGGTATTTGAAACAAGAAATTAGTAATCTTTTAAACATCACATAATGAGCTGCTCTGTAATATCTCCAACCGAATTAACTCTACTGGGACATACGGCTTAGGAGCAGGAGGAGGCCATTCTGTCCCTCAAGCCTGCTCCACCATTCAATAGGATCATCTAATCGTGGCCTCAACTCCCTTTCATATCCTCCCCTCCCTCCTCCCCGTTGACACTTTTAACCCTTAAATAAAGGCAAAGTCCCGCAGATGCTGGAAATTGAAAAGTAAACAGAAAGTTGCTAGAAAACTCAGCAGGTCTGGCAGCCTATGTAGATGGAGAAGCAGAGTTAACGGCCAGAGATTTTCTATCCCACCCTTTGGGTAAATAATAATCAGAGGGACAGAAAACTCCATGGACCATTTAAAGGTCTGTTGACCTTGGGGGGAAGCTCCAGTTTTGGGGGGCGCCCGGCGGGAAAATCCTGCCCAATATTTTGAGTCCGTGTGACTTTTAGGAAAGTCTATTCCTGTTTTATCCCATGACCCCCTTGTTAGTCAAAAACCTAGCTACCTGCCCTGTCAATGTGACCAGGATCCAGGCCAGTGGACTGCAGCAATGGATGGTGGGAATGTAGCATAATCACCCATTGGCAAGCTATAACTCATTATTGGAAAATTGCCCCAAACATTTTTATGGTAAACTTTATATCATGGAGATTAAGGAGAGATAATAACTAGTAGTATTATCAGCAAACTATTAATCCAGATACTCAGCCAAGGTTCTGGGAACCTGGGTTTGAATCCCACCATGGCAGTTGGTGGAATTTGAATTCAATAAAAAATAAATATCTGGCATTAAGAATCTACTGATCCATGAAACCATTATCAGAAAAATCCATCTGGTTCAATAATGTCCTTCAGGGAGGGAAATCTGCCATCTTTACCTGGTCTGGCCTACATGTGACTCCAGATCCACACCAAAGTGGTTGACTTTCAACTGCCCTCAGGCAACTAGGGATGGGTAATAAATACTGGTCAGGCCAGCCACACCCACACCCCTCAAATTATGTTTTTTAAATCTGAGTTTCAATGTGACAACCGAGCGAAAAAGAATGCATCTTAAACAGCAGTGACTGATTTTAAAATAGAAATGTGTGTTCAAATTTAATTGTAGTTATTTTTAAAAAAACACTTTCGAAAGACAATGAAGAATTAGTGAAACAAGCTGCAGAAATCTGTCAAATGTTTCTGCTTTTAATTTGGAGCTCAGCTGTGTGTAGGACTGCGGTAACACTAACCTTGCAACGCATTGCTTGATTTCAACATCAATCTCCAGGGAGCCTGTGAACTGATCTCAATGTTCAACATTTTCAACAGCAACACTGCAACTATTCATATCGAAAGTTCCTTGAAGGCGACTTTATTTTTACTTTGGGCATTATAGTTGAGAGAGAGAGATCTCAAAAATAATTCTAACAGGCTCGAAGATTTGTTTATTTTAGGTGTGACATAAACTTCCTTGACAAATCTCTGGCTACATCTCTGTATTACCATCAGTTAATGGGACTGTGACATGCAAACTGACTGAAGCCATCTGACATCAGCAAAACCGATCAACAAACAAGCAGCCTTTCCATCATTCACTGCTGCAGTTTGGTCTGAATCCAAAACCATCAGATTTCTTATCTGTTTTATCAGATTTCTCGATTAGCTGACTTACTGGTACATTATTTGTGATGTTATCAGAGAATCATAGAATCCTGACAGTGCAGAAAGAGATCATTTGGCCCATCAAACCCATACTGAAAACAATCCCACCCACACCCCCATTCCTGCCATCCCATGTATTTACCCTGATAGTCCCTGTGACACTAAGGGGCAATTCAGCATGGCCAATCCACCTAACCCACACACCTTTGGACTGTGGGAGGAAACCGGAGCACCCAGAGGAGACCCGTGCAAATGCAGGGAGAATATGCAGACTTCATACAGACAGTGACCCTAGGTCGGGATTGAGTTCTGGTCCCTGGCACTGTGAGGCAGTGATGTTAACCACTGTGGCACCGTGCCACCCCATGTTATCTGCAGATGAAAACATTATTGTTGCTATTTATTGCATGTTTTCCTTGGGTGTTGGAAGTTGGGACAGAGGGTCTGTAGGAATGTGTGTGGACTGTCAGTATTTGCTAGTGGTTCCTGGGAGTTTGGATGGGAGAGGAACAGATAATTATAGAATCCCTACAGTACAGAAGGAGACCATTTGGCCCATCACATCTGCACCGACTCTCTAACAGAGCATCCCACCCCAGGCCCTAACCCCATAACCCCACAAATTTACTCTGTTAGCCCTCCTAACCTACACCTCTTGGAACATAAAGGAGAAATTTAGCATGGCCAATCCACCTAACTTTCACATCTTTGGACTGTGGGAGGAAACTGGAGCACCCAGAGGAAACCCACGCAGACATGGGGAGAATGTGCAAACTCCACACAGACAGTCACCTGAGGTTGGACTTGAACCCAGGTTCCTGAAACTGTGAGGCAGCAGTGCTACGGTTGAAATAGGATAAGGTTCGAAATTTCTAAAAAGGTCTGCAATTGTATAGTATCGGCCAAATTGAATCCTGGTCCTTGTCAGGACGAGGCAGCAGTGCTAGTGTGGAATAGTTTTCTTCTCTCTAACACAGGGATCTGAAGCTGACTGTGGAATATTGGCACTGTTCTGCCTGAGCTCAACTCGTTCAACAATGAAACCTCACTTTCTGCCTTTATTACATTCCTTAAAACCTACCTCTGTCTGACCTAATATCTGATCATTTAGCTTGTTCCCTGACATTCTCGGGACTTAGTATATCAAAGGCATTTTGTAAATCTAAGATCTTTTTGTGATTTGTTTTGATTTATATTTTAATTTCAGCTCAGGATAATCCAGACAATCATTTTTAACCCCAGTTTAATTCTCTTCTATAATCGTTCCATGATCTATATCTGATTGGGCGACTGATACAGGAAAGGCCTTTTCGCTGGCCACCCTTAGCCCGAGCTTCACGTTTGTGCAATATTAAACCCGAGAGGGTAAACTCCTCCACATCAGGGGGAATTTTTCCCCAAAAATAATGGCAAAGTGTCAATCTCCATGCAAATCCTGGTGTGATTCCCGCCAGCCTCAGTGATCTGGTCCGCAATTTTTAAGAATTTAGAAAAATAAGATTTTCCCCACGTGAAAATCGCCACACCTGAAGCAGGAAGCGTTTGATTCGCCCACACCGAGGGGGGGTGGGGGGGGGGCGTTGTGTGGGGGGGGGGGGGGGGGGGGCGTTGTGGGGGGGTGCATGGGGGTGTCAGACACATTAAATGGCTCCGTAGCGCTTGATCTCTCTGATGGCAGGAGGATGGCAGCGAGGGAGCAGCTCCTGGATTCACAGAGGGGGCCCTCGCCCGTACGCAGGATGCTGTTGAGGAGAGACTGCCAACAATATACCCCTGGGCTGGCGGGAGACCCTCCTGCAAGGTCACGGACCCCACCTGGGAGATGGTGGCAGCACTGGTCAGTGCCACCGGCCTGCACAGGAGGACAGCTCTGCAGCACCAAAAGAAGGTGAACAATCTACCGATTCTGCCAGGGTGAGTCTCGCTGTCTCCTCTCCACACTCCACCTTGCTGTTACCCCTTTTACTGTAACCCCAATTTCAGATGCTGCCACCCAGCAGAGGCCCAACACTCGACCTTCCACAAGGTTCCTCACATTCCCTGGTAATCCTCATCAGAATCCCTCCCTGCTCACACTCTGTACCCATCAATACAGCTCTCATTAATATCCAACCCACCAGGCAGCCAACTCATATCATTCCCTATCTGAGTTCCCGCAGGATATGCTCGCTCACAACTGTTGTGAGGGGTGAAGATGGGATGCCTGAGTGAAGATCCCGGCTCCTTATCGAGGGAGAGCCTGAAGCTTTCAGGGGAGTAGTCTGCACTCAGAGTGAGGTGGGCCCGCGTTGAGAGTGAGGTGGGCCTGCGCTGTGAGTGAGGTGGGCCCGCGTTGAGAGTGAGGTGGGCCTGCGCTGTGAGTGAGGTGGGCCCGCGTTGAGAGTGAGGTGGGCCTGCGTTGAGAGTGAGGTGGGCCTGCGCTGTGAGTGAGGTGGGCCCGCGTTGAGAGTGAGGTGGGCCCGCGTTGAGAGTGAGGTGGGCCCGCGCTGAGAGTGAGGTGGGCCCACGCTGAGAGTGAGGTGGGCCTGCGCTGAGAGTAAGGTGGGCCCACGCTGAGAGTGAGGTGGGCCCGCGCTGAGAGTGAGGTGGGCCTGCGCTGAGAGTGAGGTGGGCCCACGCTGAGAGTGAGGTGGGCCCGCGCTGAGAGTGAGGTGGGCCTGCGCTGAGAGTGAGGTGGGCCTGCGCTGAGAGTGAGGTGGGCCTGCACTGTGAATGAGGTGGGCCCGCGTTGAGAGTGAGGTGGGCCCGCGTTGAGAGTGAGGTGGGCCTGCGCTGAGAGTGAGGTGGGCCTGCGCTGTGAATGAGGTGGGCCCGCGCTGAGAGTGAGGTGGGCCCGCGCTGAGAGTGAGGTGGGCCTGCGTTGAGAGTGAGGTGGGCCCGCGCTGAGAGTGAGGTGGGACTGCGCTGTGAGTGAGGTGGGCCTGCGCTGAGAGTGAGGTGGGCCTGCGCTGAGAGTGAGGTGGGCCCACGCTGAGAGTGAGGTGGGCCCGCGCTGAGAGTGAGGTGGGCCTGCGCTGAGAGTGAGGTGGGCCTGCGCTGAGAGTGAGGTGGGCCTGCGCTGAGAGTGAGGTGGGCCTGCACTGTGAATGAGGTGGGCCCGCGTTGAGAGTGAGGTGGGCCCGCGCTGAGAGTGAGGTGGGCCTGCGCTGTGAATGAGGTGGGCCCGCGCTGAGAGTGAGGTGGGCCCGCGCTGAGAGTGAGGTGGGCCTGCGTTGAGAGTGAGGTGGGCCCGCGCTGAGAGTGAGGTGGGACTGCGCTGTGAGTGAGGTGGGCCCGCGCTGTGAGTGATGATAAGTTTATTTATTAGTGTCACAAGTAGGCTTACATTAACACTGCAATGAAGTTACTGTGCAAATCCCCTAGCTGCTACACTCTGATGCCTGTTTGGGTACATTGAGGGAGAATTTAGCATGGCCAATACACCTAACCAGCACGTCTTTTGAAAGAAGCTGGAGCACCCAAAGGAAACCCATGCAGACATGGGGAGAACATGCAGACTCCGCACAGACAGTGACCCAAGCAGGAAATCGACTCCGGTCCTTGGCTCTGTGAGGCAGCAGTGCTAACCACTGTGCCATCAAGGTGGGTCTATGCAACAAAAGTGAGGAGCCACGACACCTGCACCCAGGTGAGCAATCTGGAGAGTTCTGTGTATCCCAGACCATCGCCCTGGGACTGTTACTATCTTCCCTAACTTGCAGCAGCACCCAATCAGCCTGGCCCATCTGCTGCAGTGTATCACCACCCACCTTGACACAACCTTGGAGGAGATCCCTGTGAGGGACACTGATGATGTGTCACCCACACCCTCCACCAGCACAGAGACACACCCCTCGGTGGGCAATCTTAGCAGCATCTCGTCACTATCTAGTGAGCACCACACTGTTTCTGATACACATCAAGTGCGTCCAAAAAATGGGCAGGATATACTCCCGTTTTCCCACCCATTGGATACTTAGTTTTGTTTTGGGAGAATTCCGGCCAATAGATCTCCCTATCACCGTTCTCAATTCACCAGCATTCTGCAGCTAGTGAATGTCTCTCACAGGCTACAAATTCTAATGAGCAAGCAAACATGACTAAATCAGCTCATTCAAGCTTTAATTGGTCTTCAGGATTGCAATAGCGCCCAGACTTAGTTTATAGAAAGGCTTTGAGGAACTTGCAAATGCTACAGCCGTGATTCTCCAATCTTGTCCGTACCCGCCCTGCTTCCAGAAGAACATAAGAACATAAGAAATAGGAGCAGGAGTAGGCCATCTAGCCCCTCGAGCCTGCCCCGCCATTCAATAAGATCATGGCTGATCTGAAGTGGCTCAGTTCCACATTCCCACTTTCTCCCCATAACCCTTAATCCCCTTGTCTATCAGAAACCTATCTACCCGTGACTTAAATATATTTAGCGAGGCAGCCTCCACCACTTCAACGGGCAGAGAATTCCAGAGATTCACCACCCTTTGAGTGAAGAAGTTCCTCCTCAACTCCGTTCTAAACTGCTCCCCCCCTTATCTTGAGGCTGTGCCCTCTAGTCCTGCTGTCCTTTCTGAGCAGGAAGAATCTCTCTACCTTTACCCTATCCATCCCTTTCATTATCTTATACGTCTCTATAAGATCCCTCCTCATCCTTCTAAACTCCAACGAGTACACACCCAGTCTATTCAGCCTCTCTTCATAGTCCAACCCCCTCATCTCCGGTATCAGCCTGGTGAACCTCCTCTGCACTCCCTCCAAGGCCAAAATATCCTTGCGCAAGTGCGGTGACCAAAACTGCACACAGTACTCCAGCCGCAGCCTCACCAGTGCCCTGTACAGTTGCAGCAAGACCTCCCTGCTTTTATATTCTATCCCCCTCGCTATAAAGGCCAGCATCCCATTCACCTTCTTGATCACCTGCTGCACCTGCAGACTGGGTTTTTGTGACTCATGCACAAGGACCCCCAGGTCCCTCTGCACCGTAGCATGCTGCAGCTTTTCGCCCTGTAAGTAGTAATCCCTCCTACTATTATTCCTGCAAAAGTGGATAACCTCACACTTGCTAACATTATACTCCATCTGCCAGGTCCTCGCCCACTCGCTCAGCCTATCCATATCCCTCTGCAGACTTTCCACACCCTCCGCACAATTTGCTTTTCCACTCATCTTCGTGTTATCAGCAAATTTCGTCACCCTACACTCAGCCCCCTCCTCCAGATCATCTATATAAATGGTAAATAGCTGAGGCTCCAGCACCGATCCCTGTGGCACTCCACTAGTCACCAACCGCCAATCAGAATACCACCCATTGATACCAACACTCTGCCTCCTATTAGACAACCAATCCTCTATCCACGCTAACACCTTACCCCCAACTCCATGCCCCCTAACCTTCTGAAGCAACCTTTTGAAACGCCTTTTGAAAATCGAGAAACACCACATCCACCGGTTCCCCTCTGTCTACCGCACTAGTCACATCCTCATAGAAATCCAATAAATTTGTCAAACACGACTTCCCCCTAACGAATCCATGCTGCATCTGCTCTATCAAACAATTCTTCTCTAGGTGCCTCGCTATTTCTTCTTTGATGATGGATTCAAGCATTTTTCCTACAACAGATGTTAAACTAACCGGCCTATAATTCCCTGCCTTTTGCCTGCTACCTTTTTTAAACAGCGGCGTAACATTAGCCGTTTTCCAATCTTCCGGCACTTCCCCAGAATCCAGCGAATTTTGGTAAATAATCACTAAGGCATCCACTATCACCTCTGCCATTTCCTTCAGAACCCTGGGATGCATTCCATCCGGTCCTGGGGACTTGTCCACCATCAGTCCCATTAGTCGATCAAGCACTACCTCTCTAGTGACAGTAATCGCATTCAGGCCCTCAACTCCTACCATCGTTCTATCTTTAATATCTGGCAAACTATTCGCATCCTCCTCCGTGAAGACTGAGGCAAAAAACTTATTTAAAGCCTCAGCCATTTCCTCATCCCCCACCGCTAAATCCCCCCTCTCATCCTCTAAGGGTCCAACATTCACTCTAGCCAGCCCCCTCTTCTTTATATATTTGTAAAAACTCTTACTGTCCTTTTTTATATTTAGTGCTACTTTAGCTTCATAGTCTATCTTTCCTTTCTTTATCAACTACTTAGTCATTCTTTGTTGATTTTTAAACTTCTCCCAATCTTCTAATCACCCACTACTTTTAGCCACTCTGAACGCATCAGCTTTTAATTTAATACTCTCCTTTATTTCCTTCGATAACCACGGCTGGTTATCCCTTCTCCTACATTCCTTCTTTACCATCGGAATATATTTTTGCTGAGCACCGAAAAAGATCTCCTTAAAAATCCTCCACTGTTCCTCAGCCGTCCTACCAACCAATCTGCACCCCCAATCTACATTTGCCAATTCCTCTCTCATCCTATTGTGCTTCCCCTCTGTTCAAACAGAGGACACAGGTCCGGGATCCTACTTTCTCATCCTCCATCTGCATCAAAAACTCAACCATACAACCTTCCAGCGAGAATGGAGAATTTGGCGCTCAGCCAAAACTTCATTCACTGCAGCGGGGCTGGGGAATCCCAGCTGTGGACACGGCCAGAGGTTTTCAGCGTACGTATTTCTAGGATATTCTGTCCCTAGAGTTTTTTCAATATACCTTCCAACTCATTGAGTTTTTTTTTAAGTATAAAGACATTTGCACTGGGAAATGTAACTCGTACGAGCCTGACACCCAAAACATGTCAACCAAGAAATGGACCTAAAACTCCTTACATTACTGATAAAGTTCAGCATACCTTCATGAGAGATGTGATTTATTTGCAGAATTTGACCGGTTACATTATTGAACCTCCAGAGGGCAACGTAGTCTCGAATGTGGACAAAGCAAACACTGCAGATTAACCCTTCAGATTTCAGAATGCAGCATTCAATATCCTGATCTTAAAGCAAGGCTAAAGCAGTAAAATATCCTGTGAATATTCTTTGAAAAATAGATAGAAAAAGAGTTATGAAGGGTTGGATCCCTGGCCTAAGTTTATATAGTGGTGCACCTAACAAGGTGATGCTCAGTTAAGAGAAGTGGGGTTAAGTTTCATAACACTATCTTCTCTAACAAGATGTGCCGATTAGGCAACATTATCGAATCCCCACAGTGCAGAAAGTGACCATTTGGCCCATCGAGCCTGCATTGACAACAACCCCACCCAGTCCTCTCCCCAAAACCCCGTGTATTTATGATTATGTAAATAAATCTAAGTTTGATGAAGGGACGTGAGCCTCGGAGAAGTTATTTCATCCTGGATTTTGCTTGTGTGCTCCACATTGGAACTGCAAGAACTGGAAAGGACAGCATCCTATTGGTAATGCTGTCATTATAATAATGTTCCTACACTTTGCCTGGTTATTTGGAAGTCCAGAACTTTAGTGTTTCTGAAAAAAAGAGACATGTCAAATTTTTTGTCTCACACTCATCAGGACACTTTGCGAGAATACCGGTATAACGGGAGCAACAACAATTTATACTGCGTGAGAAGAGAATGCTGATTGGTTGCTAGGTGGACTGTGATTGGTAGAGGCATTGCCATGGGGAATGTAACAGTTGATGGTGTCTGACAGATAACTGCGAAGCATTATTTGCATTTTAAACCAGGCAGCTTGACATTCGCCATAGAATCCTACAATGCAGAAGAAAACCATTCAGCCCATCAAGTCTGCACCAACAACAATCTCACCCAGGCCCTATCCCCGCAACTCCATGTACTTACTCCACCAATCATCCTGACACTGAGGGGAAATTGAACATGGCCAATCAACCTAACCTGCACAACTTTGGAGTGTGGGACAGAACTGGAGCACCCAGAGGAAACCTATGCATACACAGGGAAAGCTTTTCATCTTGCTCTCAATCAGGACACTTTGTAAGAATACCAGTATAAAGAGAAAACAACAGTTGAGCTCACAAAGTGGCACATTTGCATGTATGAGAATGAGATATACTAACACACAGGGCTCTATTTTATGTAGACAGAAAGAACTGGTACATACATTACCCCTGATTCAGCTAAACAAGATAAGGGGCAGCCAGTCACTGATTCATCCCTCAGGACAATGCCTTGACCATCTAACATCAAGCTGCCTGGTTTAAATTATGAACAATGCTTCATAGTTATCTATTGGACACCATCATTCCCCATGGCAATGCCTCCGCCAATCACAGTCCACCTATCAACCAATCAGCATTCTCTTCTCATGCAATATAAATTGTTGTTGTCCCCATATACCAGTCAAAATGTCCTGATGAGTGCGAGACAAAAAACTTTGACTTTTTTTTCAGAAATTTTGAAGTTCTGGACCTCCAAACAATCAGATAATGGACTCATTGAGAAATGTTGTGCGTCGCCCAAACAACCAAACAAATATAGGAAGATTATTATAATCACAGTGTTGTCCCTTCCAGTTATTATTGTTATGGAGGCATAGATCAATACAGCACAGAAACAGGCCCTTCAGCCCAACTGGTCCATGTTGACAATGCTGCCCTCCCAGCTGATCCCTATTGCCTGTGTTTGGCCCATATCCCTCTAATCCTTTCCCATCCATGTACTTATCCAAATGCTTTTTAAATGTTGCTATTGAACCTGTCTCAACCACTTTCTTGCAGTTCCAATGTGGAGCACACAAGGAAAGTCCTGGATGAAATAACTCTTCCAAGGCCTATGTCTCTTCACCAAACTTAGATTTATTTGTACAGTCAGCACCACTCAGTCCAAGTACTTTCTCAGACTGAATATAAACCAGGAGTGCCAATAACCCAGAAACAGGCAGGGATCCCTGACTGGACAAGTCATTATTGCCTAAATCGTGGAGCTTGTATTCTAGGAGGTCCATATCATGAGTCTCATTACAGTCATTACGCACGACACAGGTTTTCCATGAGTCACAAGCTCGAGTCTACAGCAAAGTAAACACATTGAATAAGGACCCAAGTTGGAAGTTCAATATCAGAAGATAATGGAAGGAATGAAAGGGAGCTGTAAGTAGTTCTAAAGGAAATTAGGATTAAACACCAAACCATGAGAGAGCACAAATATTCTTGGAAAAGATAAATGAGATAATGGTCGCATTGAGAAATGTTGTGTGTTGCCCTGCAGTGGGATGAAGGGGTGGGGTGCAGGGAAACAAGTTATATTCCAGCTGGGATTTTGGAGTTGTCTACAAAGTGTACAAAACTAGAAATACCCTCACTTCTTGCAAATTGTGGTGTCCATTTCCAAGGAAAACACAACACAAGCTGAAGCAAATCCAACAAATTAATCTTTGTGTACAGTTGCCAAGATATCATTAGAAAACTGGATATTGTTATAATGAACAGGAATACAGGATGATTCAGAGCAGTGGGTGGTTGTTGCCATGACGACCATGGCTCTAATGGAATAATTTTATACTTTCGTACACTTCAGTAATTGACAACTAGATCTGGATTTGCTCAAAATAGATTTAATTGTTTACCCCGACAAAAAGAATGATTTTCTGCCTTAAGAATGCAGCTATTTCAGACCCAAGGTAAAAGCTTCATTTCACAAAGCAACTAAAACCATAACAGCTTTTCTGACTCATACAGGTCACTGAATCCTAACGCCAAATGTCGTGTCAATCAGCTAACGCTCTATACACAACAGACCAAACATGGATCTCTTGGGCTGTACAGCTGTTAGATAAATTTATTAATGCATCACGGAAACATCTGTTTCTTACTGTGAATATCGTCCCAAAATGGAGTTAGTTTGTGGGACGTGAGTTTCAGGTTTTTGTTAATACCGTTCACAATCTGCAGAAACATGAAGGTTGACCACGGTGGGCCTTGCTCGTCCTGGAAAGGTAAAATCCCACCCGAGGTCCACGGACTTTTCCATGGTCCGGCCCCCCCCCCCCCGACCTGCTCCGATTCCCGTGACAGGCGGGGCAGTAAAATTCCGGCGTTTCTCCCAACCCGACCCGCGTGTTAGGCCGGGAGAATCACACATGGGTTGATGTTCCCGACGCGCTCAGATCTCCGAGCACCAGACATCGAGCACCACCAGCAGGTAAATCATTTTAATCTTGTTCTGATGTTACTTAAATGTCGTTATTGGGCCTGGGCCTGAAGTCTCCAGACCTGATAACATTTCTCAACCCATCAGCGGCATTCAGACTAGCTCCCCACTTTCAGGGAGCGAGACAGAAACCCCAATGGAGTGAAGGGGGGCAATTAGTGCCCCCCGTGGGATAATGCAGTAGGGGATGGTGCTCCCTGTGCCCCTTGCCACTGGAAGGGGGCACCTTGGAACTGCCCCCAGGCATCAGGCAGTGCCAAGGGGGTGGGGCTAAGGGGTGGGGCTTAGGGGCAATTGGGACGGGCTGGGGGGGCTGGTCTACCAGGGAGCCTGTGGGGTGGTCTAACTCCTGTGGGGGGGAGGGGTCTGAGAGCTGGCGGTGGTCTGCTTCCTGGGGGGAGGTGGTGGAGTGGGATCATCACTACTGGAGAAGGCTGGAGATCAGGGCGTTCCGGGACATTGTGGGGGGAGAGGTTGGGGCTGGCCCGAGAATTGACAGGGGGGCCATGATCTTGTAGAGGGAGGTGAATGGAGGCGCAGCAGTGTGAGGGTCCCGGCTGTCCAGCGATCGAGCTGACCAGCAAAGTGCAGGCTAACAGATCAGGGCCACTGCGCATGTGCAGAGGTCTGGAACTGTCAGACTCCCCCCCCCATAGGCCCACCGCCACCCCCCCCCCCCCGCCCCCCCGAGTTTTTAATGATATGCACAGTTGTGAGCTCTACATTGCACAGAGTGTGGGAGATTCAAGTGTGAATTCCCACTGAAAAAACAACCTGTGTTTTCCCGTGAATTCTTTTGAACTTTTTTTTGGGAGAATCGCCCCATTGTCTTTTTTTCACCTTTGATGTTGGGTAAATATCAAACATCTACATTGTGCTTGGATGAACTGACTGATCTGGTCAGGTCTTCAGTGAATCTGGATGAAGGAAATGGACTATCCCAAAAAGTTTGTCAAAGGAGGTATTTTAACAGGATTACCCAGTAGGACGTGACTCCACGATGTTCCAAACTTCCACATACGGAGAAAGTCTCTGTGGAATTTCTATGTCCCAGTTGTATTGGGTCATTTTTCAGGAATTTCTGCCAACCTATAGCGAAGTTACAATATGAGATCAGACGTATCCACTGGAAATTATAACTCACCCTTTTTTGGTTAAAATCCAGCTGAGATTGTTTAAATCAGTCTTCATAACTGAAATGATAATATTTCCAAGTTTCTTTTTCATGTTTGACTCAAGTGACTGTTGACATCATTGTTTTATGTAACTATCCTTCCAGAAAATTAATTCACAGCAAATAAAATTCTAGACAGGGTAGATTCAGAAAGAATGTTCCCTATTGTGGGGGAGTCCAGAAGCAGGGGTCATAGTTTGAGGATAAGGGGTAAATCTTTTAGAACTGCAGTGAGGAGAAACTTCTTCACCCAGAGGGTGGGGAATGTGTGGAATTCATTATCACAGAAAGTGGTTGAGGCCAAAACGTTGTCTGATTTCAAGAAGAAACTAGATATAGTTCTTGGGCCTAAAGGGATCGAGGGATAGGGGGAGGAAGAGGGGAGGAGGATATTGAATTTATTGATCAGCCATAATCAAAATGGACGAGGGAGAGGCTCAAAGGACAGAATGGCCTACTCCTGCTTCCAGTTTCTAACCAATAAGATCACACAGCAATGACATCAATATTCACCAATCACACCAGCTGTAAATAAAGTACAATGCGATGCTATGAACCAATAAAATGGTTTCTTCTACCCAATTAATTTTACTTACTTATTTTTAAGTTGTTGAACAGATCAATCCACAAAGATCCGCTATGAATTTGTCAGTCATCTGGAATAGTGTGAGTAGTTTTGGTCTGCTTATCTAAAGGAAGATATACTGGCATTGGAGACAATCCAGAGAAAGTTTGTGAGTTTGATCCTGAGTATGGAGGGATTTTCTTATGAGGAGAGGCTGTGTAGGTTGGGCCTGTACTCACTGGAATTTGGAGGAATGAGAGGCAACCTTTTTGTTTCAAATAAGATACTCAGGGGGCTGGACTGGGTCGATGCCAAGAGATTGTTTTCCCTTGTGGGAGAGTCTAGGATCAGAGAACATCATCTCAGAATAAAGAGTCACCCATTTAAGATTAAAATGAGGAAGCATTTCTTCTCTCAGAGGGCGGTGAATCTGTGGAATTCCTTACCACAGGGGGATGTAGAGGTTGGGTTGTTAAGTATGTTCAAGGCTGAGATAGATTTTTAATCAGTAAGGGGATCAAACGTTATGAGGATGAAGTGGGAAAGAAGAATTGAAGATAATCATGTTTGATCAGTCATGATCTCATTGAATGGCGGAGCAGTGGGTCGAATGGCCTACCTCCTGCTTCTACATCTTATGGTCTTATGGCTGTCGTTAGCCCACATGTAGCTAGAAATCTTTGTGAGGTAATTTTCTCTTTTTGACATCTGACTGTAAGGTGTCAAGCTGAACCCAGTTTGATTCGCCTTAATCTAGTCTCAATCTGGTTGGCCAATGTGCTTTAGGAAGGTAATTGGCCTTCCTTATCTGGTTTGGTTTACCTGTGACTCCGGACTCAGAACAATGTCGTTGCCTCAAAGCTGCCGTCTGAAATGATCGACAAGTCACTCTGTTGTAGAAGGATGGGAAAGAAATGATGACCTTAACAGTGATGCCCACATCCTGTGAATCAATTAATAAAAAAGAGAAATGTGTTTGAGTTTGCAGCGCAGAATTATTTATTATTCAGCACACCCCTCTTCAGTTTCTCAGTTGAGAGAACGCTGCTTGATAGCCAATCGACTCCAAATTAATTGTTGTTCTTTACACATCATCTGCAATATTTATACTGTGATTTATTTCAATATAAGCAGAGAGGGGCAGCTTGCAGAGTTAGTTATCATCCAAGTGGAAATTATTTCCCTAACGTTGTAATGGTTTGAGATTACACCATTTATCTCTGAGTCCTAGAGTGTTTGTGGCCTTATGACTAATGTAAACACAGCTATATTCCGAGCCAGAAAGATCTATTTTTATCCTGCATTTATCTTGAGTATCAGACAATCACTATCAAATATAGCATTATTCAAATGAGATTATATAGTTGCACCATGGTCTCACTGACAATTTTTCTGGCTTGTAATTTGTACAGTTTTGCAAAGGGTTTTATTACAAGCCCATTAAAAGATTTCGTATAGGGATGCAATGAAATTAGCAGTGACTGCAATGATGCGACCTATTAATAATAGAAATTACACACAGATGAAAGTGGATTGTTGTTGGGGGCATGTTACATGAGGTTGACTTTGCAGAAACCACATATTATTCCTGAGGGTGGCCCTGGTAGCTGCTTCATAGCACCCAGGGACCTGGGTTCAATTCTTGGGCTTGGCTACTGTCTGTTAGAAGTTTGCACATTCTCCTTGTGTCTGCGTGGGTTTCCTCTGGGTGTTCTGTTTCCTTGCACATTCTGAAAGATGTGGTGGTTAGATGCATTGACCCAAACAGGTTCCAGAATGTGGCAGCTAGGGGAATTTCACAGTGACTTCATTGCTGTGTTAATGTAAACCTTATTCGTGATTAATAAATAAACTTCACTTTACTCTAAAGCTGATACATTAAGATTTCAAATTTCCATTTTGAATTTCCTCAATGATAAGGAACTCAAAATAGCTTAGAAATTTGTCTTAGTTTAAAGAGATCTGCTGGAGATTTTTTTCAATTAGAAAGGTAATTCTATATTTTCAGACGAACCTCAGTTTAAATTAGTCTTTGTGACATCTGCGCTTTGAAATATTACAAACTGTGCTGACTCCAATTATGTTCAGACAGGCAACATGCATTAGTTAATGAGAGATTATAGATAACAAAGAATTCAGTGGTTATGTTGCTCATTATTTAGCCGCATTAACGATATGTTATATTGTACCAGTAGGAGAGCATTGGAAAGAGTGCAGAGGAGGTTGACAAGAATGGTTCCAGGATGAGAAACTTCAGTTATGAGGATAGATTGGGGATGCTGGGACAGCTTTGCTTGGAAGAAGAGGAGATTTGGTAGGGATGTTCAAAATCATGAGGGAACTAGACAGAGTAGATACGGAGAAACTGTTCCCCCTCGAAAAACGATCAAGAGCGAGAGAGCACAGATTTAAAGTGATTTGCAAAAGAAGCAAATGTGCTGTGAGAAAATACTTCTTCACAAAGCGAGTGGTTGGGGTCTGGAATGCACTGCCTGGAAGTGTGGGGAAGGCAGGTTCAATGGACACATTCAAGATGATTATTTGAATAGAAACAATGTGCAGGGATACGGGGAAAAGGCAGGAGAAAGGCACTCGGTCATAATGCTCATTTGGAGAGCTGGTGCAGACATGATGGGCTGAATGGTCTTCTGTGCTGTAATAATTCTATGATTTTGTGAACAAATGGAATGTAAAGATGTTAATTTTTAAAATTCATCTTCTCACAAATGGAAAGTTGATAATATTAGTGGGGTGGTGGATGTTTGAAGATTTCAGCAGAGTAACCAAGCTGTCTTACCCAGTACAAATGATGAAACAAATATGATGCAGAATGGGTTTGAGAACCAGTATTTGAATATGCAATCTACATTTGATTTTGATTTGATTTACTATTGTCACATGTATTAACATACAGTGAAAAGTATTGTTTCTTGCGTACTATACAGACGCATACCATTCATAGAGAGGGAAAGGAGAGAGTGCAGAATGTAGTGTTACAGTCATAGCTAGGGTGTAGAGAAAGATCAATTTAATGCAAGGTAGGTCCATTCAAAAGTCTGATGGCAACAAGGAAGAAGCTGTTTTTGAGTCAGTTGGTACATGAACTCAGACTTTTGTATCTTTTTTCTGATGGAAGATGGAAGAGAGAATATCTGGGGTGTGTGGGTTGCTTGATTAAGCTGGTTGTTTTTCCAAGGCAGCAGCAAGTGTAGATGGAGTCAATGGATGTGAATCTGGTTTGTGTGATGGATTGGGCTTCATTCACGACCCTTTTGTAGTTCCTTGCAGCCTTGGGCAGAGCAGGAGCCCAGACCAAGCTGTGGTACAAACAGAAAGAATGCTTTCTATGGTCAAATGATCATTATAACTGGATTTTGTCATACCCTGCATCATGATAGCTTTTGTTTAATAATTGTCCACTAATTGTCCTTTCTCCTTTTATTAGAGTAAATATTTTATGTTTGAAAACTGTAGGGAACTATCAACTGGTCCTCCTAAATATAGATGGGCAGATTTGAAGGGAAAGATGTAGAAGCTATTGAAAGGGTACAGAGGAGATTCACAAGGATGTTGCCTGGACTGGGAGGCATGCCTTATGAAGATAGGTTGAGGGAGCTGGGTCTCTTTTCCCTGGAGAGACGAAGGTTGAGAGGCGACCTGATTGAAGTTTATAAAATGTTGGGAGGAATAGATAGGGTGGATTCTCAGAGGCTATTTCCCCGGGTTGAAATGGTCACTACGAGAGGACACAGATTTAAGGTGCGGGGAGGAAAGTACAGAAGTGATGTTAGGGTTAAGTTTTTCACTCAGAGGGTGGTGAGTGAATGGAATCGGCTGCCGTCAGTGGTGGTGGAGGCGAACTCGCTGGGGTCTTTTAAAAGACTTCTGGATGAGTATATGGGGTTTTATGGGATTGGGGGTTATAGATAGGTGTTGATGTGATCGGCGCAACTCGTGGGCCGAAGGGCCTGTTTGTGCTGTAGTGTTCTATGTTCGATGTTCTATGAAACAATGGCACTGGAGACCATCGCATGCATGGCCGGTACATTTTCCATGAAATCAATGCTCCTCATTCAATATAGAGAATCAGGGCTGGAAATGTCCACTTTGTTTGCAATCAGAACTCTGTGTTTCCCATCAGTGTCCAGTCAATATATAGATGGAAGAGTTAATGTGAGAGCAGGAGCATGAAGGTCATACAGTAAAATAGACATGTTTGTGTACATGGTTAACTGTGAGAACAGATTATAGGGGGAGCCTGAGCGTAGAGACTTGCGGATACTCAGTCTATTGAAGAATCTTTCAGAGACATTATAAAATTTAATCTAGTTCCATTTCCAGCCATTAAAGGCAACAATATTAATTTCCTGGGAGGATTAGTCTGATATCTGATGAGCAATGATGAAAATACAGGACAATTCAGTAATGAACTTGTATAATTTCCCATCTGTCAGGGCATTACAATGTAATACTACTGTAGAAACCAAAGGTAAAACCAAGGTCACTGTAGGGCCAAAATAGACTTGTGATGGATAATCGTTGTGGTTTGTAGCGATTGTCCCTTTAAGGACAACACAGCAGGAGAGGATCATCTGACTTGGGGAATCAACTGGGATTGAGAGTGAGTAATCACTCCAGAGAGTGGAGTCCTCTCTTGGACAGAAGACATGTAGGAGATGCAGGCAGCTGTATGGGCTGTTCTAGACACAGTGAGAAGTCTCACAACACCAGGTTAAAGTCCAACAGGTTTATTTGGTAGCAACAGCCACTAGCTTTTGCAGTGCTGCTCCCTCATCTTGTGAGTGGGAGATCTTTTCACAAATAGAGCATATAAAGACACAAACTCAATTTACAGAATAATGATTGAAATGTGAGTCTTTACAGGTAATCAAGTCTTAAAGGTACAGACAATGTAAGTGGAGAGAGGGTTAAGCACAAGTTAAGGAGATGTGTATTGTCTCCAGACAGCACAGTAAGTGAGGTTTTGCAAGTCCGGGTAAGTCATGGGGGTTACAGATAGTGTGACATGAACCCAAGATCCCGGTTGAGGCCGTCCTCATGTGTGCGGAACTTGGCTATCAGTCTCTGCTCAGCGACTCTGCGCTGTCGTGTGTCGTGAAGGCCGCCTTGGAGGACTCTTACCTGAAGATCACATCATGGGCTGTTCTAGGGCAGACATGTGGGACTGGTGGCTTCTGCATAGTTTGTTTTATTAACAAATACCTTTTGTGTTTTTAATAAGGTTTGTGAAAGTGCGACATTGTATCTGGTGAGGAGGATAAAATGATGATGACACTGCCTCTGGCCCAATGTCTGTGTGTATCCTGTTTTAAAAGCCTTAGGAAAAACATAATCACCCGAATGCCTGTCTTTGGGCAAATGCACCCATTTGAGATGTTGAAGTTTATAAGAATTTTAAAGGTAATTTACTTATTAGCGTCACAAGTAAGACTTACATTAACACTGCAATGAAGTTACTGTGAAATTCCCCTAGTCGCCACACTAAAGCACCTGTTCGGGTCAATGCATCTAACCAGCACCTCTTTCAGACTGTGGGAGGAAACCAGAGCACCTGGAGGAAACCCACACAGACATGGGGAGAACATGCAAGCTCCACACAGACAGTGATCCAAGGCTAGAATTGAACCCAAGTCCCTAGCACTGTGAGGCAGCAGTGCTAACCACTCTGCCGCCCAAATGTTGGCTCTATTCTCTCTCCACAGATGCTGTCAGACCTGCTGAGTTTCTCCAGCATTTTCTGTTTTTGTTTCAGATTCCACCATCCGCAGTATTTTGCCTTTATCTGTGGCAATCACCCTAATTTATTTAAATTGTGGTTACTGCAGTTGAAGCATTCATTTCAGAAAAAATAAACTAAAATATTTCCAGAATAAAATAAAGGTTTGTTTTGGTGGAGAAACACTAAAACTGTTTGGCAAATTTAATCTTTCATCTCATCCATCCACCAGTTCTACAGCGCATCGAAAAATCAGATAGGTCAGAGGGTCAAACTACCTTCCAAGATAATACCGGACTGTGGCTACTCGTTTGGGCGGCACGGTAGCACAGCTGCTTCACAGCTCCAGGGACCGGGGTTCGATTCCCGGCTTGGGTCACTGTCTGTGTGGAGTTTGTACATTCTCTCCGTGTCTGCCTGGGTTTCCTCCGGGTGCTCCGATTTCCTCCCACAGTCCAAAGATGTGCGGGTTAGGTTGATTGGCTGTGCTAAATTACCCCTTTGTGTCCTGGGAAGTGTAGGTTAGAGGGATTAGTGGGTAAAGATGTGGGGGTGGCCTGGTTGGGATTGTGATTGGTGCAGACTGGATGGGGCTAGAGGCAGAGTTTCTATGATGCTTCTTGCCAGCTGTGCCCAGCATGGCCTCTAAATTCTATCTTTTACTCTTGTTCTATGCTTTCAAAACTCTTAACTCTTACAAACTCTAACAACGCTACACCCTAATTATGGCTGTAACACACCTTTCTGAGCCCTCTCCTTTCCTTTTCTATGAACGGTATGCTTTGTCTGTATAGCACGCAAGAAACGATACTTTACCCTGTGTACTAATACATATGATAAGAATAAATCAAAACAAAACTAATGAGAACAGACAATTTGAAAATGGTATTAAATTTGTGTGTTTGCCCTCTATCCACTTCCAATTTTAGAGGGTGATCACGATTGGTTGGTGTTGGTTATGGATGTGAAGCCAGTGCCAGGCTGGCAGCAGGGAGAGGATTTTAATCAGAGATTTCTCAAAACAGATTCGAGTTGTCAGGTACTTGGCTTGAAGTTGCTATTTGACAGATGGAAGCCAAGATTAGAAGGCTGAGTGGCAAAAGGCAAGTGTTTTGCGAAGTGTTCTATTGTTCCATTTTAAATCAAAAGAATCGTGAGTGTTTGTTTGGAGCACAGGGTCTGTGCCCCCACCCCCCCCCACAGGGTCTGTGCCCCCACCCCCCCCCACAGGGTCTGTGCCCCCACCCCCCCCCACAGGGTCTGTGCCACCCCCCCATCCCCCCCCACAGGGTCTGTGCCACCCCCCCCCACAGGGTCTGTGCCACCCCACCCCCCCCCCACCCCCACAGCCCCCCACCCCCACAGGGTCTGTGCCACCCCCCCCACAGGGTCTGTGCCACCCCCCCCAACCCCCCCACAGGGTCTGTGCCACCCCCCCACCCCCCCTCCCCCCACAAGGTCTGTGCCACCCCACCCCCCCACCCCCACAGGGTCTGTGCCACCCCCCCCCCCCCACAGGGTCTGTGGCTTTTCCAGTCTCTGCTTTCCCTCCTCCGCAATCGAAACCATCAGGGGCCATTTCATTAATGTCACTGAAACTGTTGCCTCCTCCAGCACAATCCAGGTTCTTCTTTGGTCGCCTGTGACTGTGATCAGCTACAAGGTGTCCAGGAGGTTGGATGAAAGCTGACAGCTGGAAAGTTGTGTTTTAGAAAGAAAGGCTGTTTGAATGGGATCCCGGTGCATCGGAAAATATGACGTGGTGGTTGTTATGTCAATTAGTTACCACAAACTGGATAGTCTCGCTGTTATGGAGATGGCATCATTAATCTATCATTACATGTACATGACATTTCTGCCCAAAAAAGCAGCTTAACAGTACTTTGAAAATAATTAATAAGACTGCATTTATATCGGAGATTTCAGCTTTGTGCCAATGCTAATCTGGCAGAGCTGATCTGTGCTCTCTCACTAATTTGACCTGATGCCATTTGTAAGTAAACATTTCCTTCACTGTTTGAGAGGTAAACTGGGAGAAAAAATCACCTGCTTATTATACAACTTGCCCAGTTTTCATTACAGTAAGAAGCCTCACTACGCCAGGTTAAAGCCCAACAGGTTTATTTGGCAGCAAAGCCACTAGCTTTCGGAACGCTGCTTCTTAGTCAGGTGAGTGGGAGTTCTGTTCACAAACAGGGTATATAAAGACACAAATTCAATTTACAAAATAATGATTGGAATGCGAGTCTTTACAGCTAGTCAAGTCTTAAAGGTACAGACAATGTGAGTAGAGAGAGGTTTAAGCACAGGTTAAAGAGATGTGTATTGTCTCCAGACAGCACAGTTAGTGAGATTTTGCAAGTCCAGGCAAGTCACAGGGGTTACAGATAGTGTGACATGAACCCAAGATCCCGGTTGAGGCCGTCCTCATGTGTGTGGAACTTGGCTGTCAGTCTCTGCTCAGCGACTCTGCGCTGTCGTGTGTCGTGAAGGCAGCCTTGGAGAACATTTACCCGAAGATCAGAGGCGAATGCCCGTGACCGCTGAAGTGTTCCCCAACAGGAAGAGAACACTCTTGCCTGGTGTCTGTCGAGTGATGTTCATTCACCCATTATTGCAGCCTCTGGATGGTCTCCCCAATGTACCATGTCTTGGGACATCCTTTCCTGCAGCACATCAGGTAGACAACATTGGCCCAGTTACAAGAGTTTGTACCGTGTACCTAGAGGATGGTGTTCTCACATGAGATGATGGCATCTGTGTCATTATCATTAGTTTTCATTACCACAGTGGAATTCTGTAACAAATGGATGATGAATGCCCATGCAACACAAATGGCAGCACAGTGACACAGTGATTAGCATTGCTGCCTCACAGCGCCAGGGACCTGGGTTCAATTCTGGCCGTATGTAACTCTCTGAGTGGAGTTTGCACATTCTCCCTGTGCTTGTGTGGGTTTTTCTGGGTGTTCTGATTTCCTCCCACAGCCCAAAGATGTGCGAGTTAAGAGGATTGGCCATTGCTCAATTGCCCCTTAGTGGACTAGCAGTGTAAATACATGGGGTTACAGGAATAGAGTTTGGGCAGGAGTGTTGTTAATGTAGGCTTGATGGGCCGAATGACCTCTTTCTGCACTATAAGGATCCTATGATTCTCTGATAACATCACAAATTAACGCAGCAGTAAGTCAGCAAATCCACAAATCTAACAAGATGGATAAGGAAATTGCCCCTTAGTGTCAGGGGACAAGCTGGGTACATATGTGGGTTATGAGGATGGAGCCATGGCGTGGTTGTGGTCGGTGCAGACTCAATGGGCCGAGTGGCCTCCTTCTGCACTGTAGGGATTCTTTAATTCTATAAATGACGCCCTTACAGATTAAATCCACCAAACCTGATGTGCTGGATTATAAATAAAAGCAGAGATTCTCCCCTTCACCAATCCCAACGCCCCCCAACCATTTAACCTCCTGAATGTTTGGCAAGAGCTTTGTGTATCCATATTGACATTAAGCATATACAGGATTCTGTCCTAAATAGATAAAAGTCTAGTTAGTCAGGAGGCAGGCGCAGAGAATGGAGATCTGCCTTGTTAAAACTCAGATGTTTTTAAGTTTTGGTTTGCATATTACCGTCACTTTGTTGCTTTACTCGTGTATTTGAAGACAATTTTTAACAAAATTATATTTAAAAGCAGTAGCCAGTCATGCACCAGTTGTACCACAAGACCTTTCAAAAAGCAAACAAATCCCACCTGCATCCCTCATCGAATATGTTAAACCCTGTTTTACAATCAAGGGGAACAGTTTTACTTTGTCTATCCTATCTAAGTGTGTTGTAAGCTTGTACACCTCATCAAGTTTCCCCTCAGCATTTCCAAGGAGAATGACCCTACTCCTTCAGCCTAACCCTGTAACTAAAATCTCTCATCCCTGGAATCATTCTAGGAAATCTCCTCTACACCTTCTCATGGACCTTCACATCTGTCCTAAAGTCATTGCACGATGGGGTGGCACAGTGATTAGCACTGCTGCCTCACAGCGCCAGGGACCCAGGTTCACAATCCTGGTTTGGGTCACTATCTGTGTGAAGTTTACACGTTCTCCTCGTGTCTGCGTGGGTTTCCTCCGGCTGCTCTGGTTTCCTCCCACAGTCTGAGAGATGCGTTGGTTAGATGCATTGGTCATGCTAAATTCTCCCTCAGTGTACCCAAACAGGCACCGGAGTGTGGCGACTAGGAGATTTTCACAGTAACTTCATTGCAGTGTTAATGTAAGCCTGCTTGTGACACTAATCTAATGTTACTGTCTCTTCTCATCCTCAGACTCTATACTCCGATTTTCACCAAACCATAGGATATTCATTGAATGTTTTCAACAAAAAGGAGAAAGCCACTCACACAAACACACACACACACACATACACACTCACATTCCCACACACACTCACACACACACACACACACACTCACATTCCCACACACACTCACACACACACACACACACACTCACACTCCCACACACACACACACACACACACACACACTCACTCTAATTCCCACACACACTCACACACACACACACACACACACACACACACTCACATTCCCACACACACTCTCACACACACGCTCACACACACACACACACACACTCACACACTCACACACACACACACACACTCACACACTCACATTCCCACACACACTCACACACACACACACACACACACACACACACATTCCCACACACACACACTCACACACACTCACACACTCATACACACACACACTCACATTCCCACACACACTCACACACACACACACTCACACACACACTCACACACACACACATTCCCACACACACACTCTCACACACACACTCATACACGCACACACTCACATTCCCATACACACACACACACACACATTCCCACACACACACTCACACACACACTCACACACTCATACACGCACACACTCACATTCCCACACACACTCACACACTCTCACACAACACACACACACTCACACGTACACACACACACACTCACATTCCCACACACACTCACACACACACACACACACTCACACACACAAACACTCACATTCCCACACACACTCACACACACACACACTCACACACACACTCACACACACACACTCACACACAAACACTCACATTCCCACACACACTCACACACACACACTCACACACACACTCACACACACAAACACTCACACACACACTCACACACAAACACTCACATTCCCACACACACTCACACACACACACACACACACACTCACACACTCACACACACACTCACACACACAAACACTCACACACACACTCACACACAAACACTCACATTCCCACACACACTCACACACACACACACACACACACTCACACACTCACACACACACACTCACACACAAACACTCACACACACTCACACACACTCACACACTCACACACACCCACACACACACTCACACACAAACACTCACACACACACACTCACATTCCCACACACACTCACACACACTCACACACACACTCACACACACACTCACACACACAAACACTCACACACACACTCACATTCCCACACACACTCACACACACTCACACACACACTCACACACAAACACTCACATTCCCACACACACTCACTCACACACACACACACACACTCACACACACACACACTCACACACACTCACACACACACTCACACACAAACACTCACACACACAGTCACATTCCCACACACACTCACACACTCACTCACACACACTCACACACAAACACACACACACAGTCACATTCCCACACACACTCACACACACAAACACTCACACACACACACACACACACACATTCCCACACATACTCACACACACAAACACTCACACACAAACACACACACACACTCTCACATTCCCACACACACACACACACTCACACACACACTCACACACACACTCACACACAAACACACACACACACACACACACTCACACTCTCACACACTACCTGCTGAGCAGTGAATACAATCTATTACAAAGTAGAACTTGGCATTGTGTCAGAATGTTGTGATACAAAGGAAGCTGCTAAGGACATGTTTGTTCAATCACTGGCTTTGCAAGGCTGCATTAGGAAATCATGATTCACAATCTCATCCTTCAATTCAGAGCAGCTGATTTTGTTGTACTCCAGAAACTGTAAAGGATAGTGAACGTAGCCCAGTCCATCACTCAAACCAGCCTCCCATCCATTGATTCTGTCTACACTCACTGCTGCCTTGGATAAGCAGCCAGCATAATCAAGGACCCCATGCACTCCGAATATTCTCCCTTCCACCTTCTTCCATCAGGAAAAAGATACAAAAGTCTGAGGACACACAGCAACCGACTCAAGAACAGCTTTTTCCCTGCTGCCATCAAACTTTTGAATGGACCTACCTTGCATTGAGCTGATCTTTTTCTACATCCTAGCTAAGACTGTAACACTACATTCTGCACTCCCTCCTTTCCTTCTCTATGAATGGTATGCTTTGGCTGTACAGCGCGCAAGAAACAATACTTTTGACTGTATATTAATACATGTGACAATAATAAATGAAATCAAAATAGTTGAATCTTTGAACAAAGACATAATCTTCTCAGAGAACCAAGATGAGTCCTAAAGAAGAGATGGTAATGAAATCTGTCAGCTTTGGCAATTCATTATCTGAGAAAGGATATACAAGTTAATGACCTCTATTTCTTGATTTTCCACAGAGACACTGCAACTAGTCACTAAAACCCATGAAGTGACACATGGGTGTACAGGCCAGAGGTTGTTCTATTAGTATCTTGAGTCTCCAATTAGTAAGAATTATCCCAGAACCCTAATATAAATGCAAGTTTTTTTTAACAGTTCCTTATTTCAGGACCCAGGGTACTGAAACCAGACAAATATAGAAATTAGAAGCAGGAGTAGGCAGTTCTGCCCCTCGAGCCTGTTCTGTTATTTGATCAGGTCATGGCTGAGCTGATTGCAGACTCAGTGCTATTTTCCTGTCTAATCCCTAAAATCTTTGACTCCCAGATTAATCAAAAATTCAGCCTTAAAAATATTCAATGATACTACCTCCACTGCTGTCTGGGAATGAGAACTGCACAGACCAACTGTCCCCGAGGGAAAATGCTTCTCTCCATCTCCATCTGAAATGGAAGACCTTTAATTTATAAGCAGTGTCCCCAGGATCTAGTCTCTTCCACAAGATGTCACTTCTATTACTTCCTTTTGAGGTTGGTTCTGTGATAGTTCCTGATGGAGAGAGTCTCCTTTTTATATATTTATTCCTGGGACACGGGTGTCACTGGCTGGCCAGCATTTATTGCCCATCCCTAGTTGCCTGAGAGCAGTTGAGCATCAACCACATTGCTGTGGTTCTGGAGTCACATGTAGGCCAGACCAGGTAAGGACGGCAGATTTCCTTCCCTAAGGGACATTGGTGAATCAGATGGGTTTTTCCGACAATCAACAATGGTTTCATGGTCATCGGTGGATTCTTAATTCCAGGGTTTTTTTATTGAATTCAAATTTCACCACCTGCTGTGGCGGGATTCGAACTGGGTCCCCAGAATATTGCCAAAAGAGAAAACGCTGGCAAATCTCAGCAGGTCTGGCAGCATCTGTAAGGAAAGAAAAGAGCTGACGTTTTGAGTCCAGATGATCCTTTGTTAAAGCTGGTTTGACAAAGTGTCATCTGGACTTGAAAAATCAGCTCTTTTCTCTCCTTACAGATGCTGCCAGACCTGTTGAGATTTTCCAGCATTTTCTCTTTTGGTTTCAGATTCCAGCATCCACAGTAATTTGCTTTTTACCTTGGAAGATAAATTGAGTTTCTGGATTAATTTTCTAGCGAGAAGAGGGGTAGGCCATCCCCTCCCCGGTAGTTTACTGAGTTCAGCTGAGAGCTGCGTACCAACGGGTAAAACAACTGCAGTTCATTGAGACAATCAATTGAGCCAGGCTGGATGGAATTCCGGAACATTCTTGACGATGCACGAGGCCATTAACACAAATTAGAGTTGCCCACCTTCTAGGACTGGCCCGGAGTTCCCAGGAATTGAGACCAATCTCCAGACACAACTGTGTGCAGCCCTGAAGAAAAGTCATTGGGACATTAGTGGGTGGCACGGTAGCACAGTGGTTAGCATGGCTGCTTCACAGCTCCGGGGACATGGGTTCAATTCCCAGCTTGGGTCACTTTCTGTGTGGAGTTTGCACATTCTCCTAATGTCTGCATGGATTTCCTCCGGTTTCCTCCCACAGTCCAAAGATGTGTGGGTTAGGTTGATTGGCCATGCTAAAATTGTCCCTTAGTGTCCTGAGATGTGTAGGTTAGAGGGATTAGTGGGGAAGTGGGGGTAGGGCCTGGGTGGGATTGTGGTCAGTGCAGACTTAATGGACCAAAATGGTCTCTTTCTGCACTATAGGGTTTCTATGATTAAAATTATTGTTTTCTTGTTTCTTTTGAACATTTCTCTCTGGATAAAGTATTGAGAATGGAGAGGAAAGGGCAGATTGGCAGACACTCTAATTGGGTAATGAGCCACAGGGGTTTACAGCATGGAAACAGGCTCTTTGGCCCAGGTTTTCCATGACTCCCTTTTTTTTAAACCCCTAATCTAGTCCCAATTGCTGCATTTGGCCCATATCCCTCTATACCCATTTTCCCTATGTAACCGTCTGAATGCTTTTTAAAAGACAAAATTGTACCCGCCCCACATTATAGGAAGGATGTGGAGGCTTTGGAGAGGGTGCAGAGGAGGTTTACCAGGATGTTGCCTGGTATGGAGGGGAGGTCCTATGAGGAGAGGCTGAGGGACTTGAGGTTGTTTTCGCTGGAAAGAAGGCGGCTAAGAGGAGACCTTATTGAAACATATAAGATGATTAGAGGTTTAGATAGGGTGGACAGTGATAGCCTTTTTCCTCGGATGGAGAAAGCTAGCACGAGGGGGCATGGCTTTAAATTAAGGGGGGGTAGTTATAGGACGGATGTCAGGGGTAGGTTCTTTACCCAGAGGGTGGTGAGGGATTGGAATGCCCTGCCTGCTGCAGTTGTAAATGCGCCTAGTTTGGGGGCGTTTAAGAGATCCGTGGATAGGTTTATGGATGGAAAGGGATTGGTTTAGGTTAGAGGGTCATTGCTTTTCTCTTAATTGGTCGGCGCAACATCGTGGGCCGAAGGGCCTGTTCTGTGCTGTAATGTTCTATGTTCTATGTTCTACTACTGCCTCTGGCAGCTTGTTCCAGACACTCACCACCCTCTGTGTGAAAAAAATGCCCCTCTGGACACTTTTGTATTCCTTCCCTCTCACAAATCTATTCCTCTAGTTTTACACTGCCCTACCTTTGGGAAAAGATGTTGACTATCTAGCTGATCTGTGCCTCTCATTATTTTATAGACCTCTATAAGATCACCCCTCAGCCTTCTACGCTACAGAGAAAGAAGTCCCAGTTTATCCAGCCTCTCCTCATAACTCAAACCATCAAGTCCCAGTAGCATCCTAGTAAATTTCTTCTGCGCTCTTTCTAGTTTAATAACATCCTTTCTATAATAGGGGGACCAGGACTGTACACAGTGCAATTACCAATGTCCTGTACAACTTCAACAAGATGTCCCAATTCCTGTAATTCAATGTTTTGGCTAGTGAAACCAGGCATACCGAATGCCTTCTTCACCACTCTGTCTACCTGTGACTCCACTTTCAAGGAGCTATGAGCCTATACCCCTAGATCTCTTTGTTCTGTAACTCTACTCAATGCCCTACCATTAACTGAATAAGTCCTGCTCTGATTCAATCTACCAAAATGCATCACCTCACGTTTGTCTAAATTAAACTGCATCTGCCATTCACCAGCCCACTGGCCCAACTGATCAAGATCCCATTGTAATCTGGGATAACCTTCTTCACTGTCCACTATGTCACATATCTTGGTGTCATCTGCAAACTTACTAAACATGCCTCCTATACTCTCATTCAAATAATTAATATAAATGACAAATAACAGCGGTCCTAGCACCAATCCCTGAGGCACACCGCTGGTCACAGATCTCCAGGCTTTACAACTACCCTCTGGCTTCTGTCATCAAGCCAGTTTTTTATCCATTCAGCTACCTCACCCTGGATCCCATGAGATTTAACCTTATGCAACAACCTACCATGGGGTACCTTGTCCATGTAGACAACATCAACTACAGTGCCCTCATCTACCTTCTTGGTTACCCCTTCAAAAAACTGTGCAATAAGTATTGCTTTCTTATTTACGTAGGAAGGCAGTACATCACAAGGATTGGCCGACTAATGGCAGGAGTGTGTGGGCAAGTCATGTGATAAAACCTTCAGGAGTTTCATGATTGGTTTAAGACCAGGTCACATGATTTGATGGTGATGTCATTGGAGTGTTTGAGGCCCTGACTTTTAGTTTCAGTTTGTAGTTGGTGAGAGAACATTTCTTTCCGTAAACCTGTTGCTACTTTGAATCTATGAGCTGAATTTTACCGTTCGGCCCACTACGGGAATCACAGTGGGGGGCCTGTGTAAATGTTTGCCGACCTCGGACAGGATCTTCCAGCTCTGGGTGAGCATGGCCAGAAAATTCCACCCTATTTGAGCAAACCATGTCTTCTTCCTTTTGTTTAAAACCCACAACCCCTGACATAGTTATAAATACATGTAATCACCGTTGGCAAACCTACATTATATTGCTGTTGGTGGGAGTTTGCTACATGCAGAATTGGCTGCCATTTTTTCTGCATTACTTCATGGGTTGCCAAGCACTTCCTAGCCTAAGCTAAATGACCACTAACCTTCCAAACTTCACAACTTCAGATGTTTGCCCGTAATTTACTGTGTCATCTGCATCCAAAAAATGTTGCAAAATGCGACAGGTTCCACTGCTTGTTGTGGTTTATTTTGAAAGGGGAATTGTTACCTCCCTGAGTTAGGTATTGCTGAATCGTTGTGATTTATAAAGAAATACTAAGATTCTGTTGCTCCTGCACCAAACTAAATTGTTACCAGGCTAAGTTGCCCCTTGGTGTCCAATGATGTGTGGATTAGCCGTGGTAAATGTTTGCAGTTGTGGGGATAGGACAGGATATGAGCCCGGGTAAAATGTGCTTTCAGAGAGTCAGTGCAGACTTGATGGGCCAAATAGCCTCCTTCTGCACTGGAGGGTTCTAATGTAAAGGAACAACCTGACTTCACTGTAAATACACTGCTGCCTCTTTCAGTACCTGCCAGGGAGAGGGAGGTAGTTATTTGTAGATTGCAGTCCACAACCGTTCTGTGTGATTGTGTATGTGCCAATGAGGTTGATAAATTACCCACATTTTAATAAGTAAATTTATTATTATTCTCTGAGGAATCCCACTATTCATCATATAATACATGTCAGCTGTTCTGAATAGTAATTGTTCTTGTGAATATTAATGGTGTCTGTGCAGATTGTTTACATTAGTACTTGGTTTCTCAGTTGCTGAATGAAAGTTAAAGGAGTTGGAAAGTTGGTGCAGCTACTTAAAGGAGGAAGGGACTCTCAGGCCAATTCAAATTAATATGAATGGTGCTCAGAGCAGTCACCAGGTATATTTTTTAGTTTTATAATCACCCAACTAACTTCTTTTCAACACTTATTAACGTATTTAACAAAACTTTGGTTTGCAGGTACTGTTCCGGATGACAGTTTGGGGCGGCACGGTGACACAGTGGTTAGCATTGCTGCTTCATAGTGCCGGGGACCTGGGTTCAATTCCCAGCGCGGGTCACTGTATGTGTGGAGTTTGCGCATCCTCCCCATGTCTGCGTGGGTTTCCTCCGTGTGCTCTGGTTTGCTCCCACAGTCTGAAAGACGTGGCTAGGTGCATTGGCCGTGCTAAATTCTCCCTCATCGAGATTATTAGCTCCATGAATGAGCGTTTCTTTCACACCGGCACTAATCCCACTCCCCTCTCAGATCTCCAGGTATGACTATCGCTTGTGTTTCCAGTGCTGGAGTGTGGCAACTTGGGGATTTTCCCAGTAACTTCATTGCAATGTTAATGTAAGCCTACTTGTGACACTAATAAATAAACTTTACCCCTGAAATGTTGGGACTGAATCAGAAAAGCATAATCCCCAGCTCCTTCTCTCCAAAGTGGTTTGTTCCATTTGTCTTATTTGGCACATTCCTGCCTTTCCCTCCTCCCCTGGAAACCTTAACTCCTTTGCAGACACTGGTTGCCCTCTGATCTCTGGATTCCCTGACTGCTGGAAATATAGTTCCCACCTACATCGTTCAGTAGGGGCATCAATCACTGAAGATATGCTTGAGAAGCTCACTATCAGTGGGAATGATTATTCGGGTGACACTGCCTGTTAGTCGCTCTGAAAGCTCTTCCATGTGTTGCAGCTTAAAGAAATGATCCATCCAGCATCATGGTTATTCAGAGGCATTCATACATTGCATTGATTTTTGGTTTGATTTGGTTTATTATTGTCAAATGTATTGGGAACAGTGAAAAGTATTATTTCTTGCGCACTATACAGATAAAGCATACCATTCACAGGGGAGAAGGAAAGGAGAGATGCAGAATATAATGTTGCAGTTACAGATTGGGTGTAGTGAAAGATAAAACATTATTAGAAAGTTTAAAGGAGATAGAGTTAGGTTTTAGAACATATAATGAGAGTAAAAGGTGGAATTAGAAGGTACACTGGGTACAGCTTGCAAGGGACCAACTTTGAAAATTGGGGCCTCTATAAAATAGAATAAAATCCGAGAATCCCTACAGTGCAGAAGGAGGCCGTTCAGCCCATCCCGACAACAATCCCAGCCAGGCCCTATCCCCATTATCCCCACATATTAACCTGACTAACACCAAAGGGCAATTTAGCATGACCAATACGCCTAATCAGCATTCCTTTGGAAACCCATGCAGACACGGGAAGAATGTGCAAAGTCCACACAGACAGTCATCCAAAGCCGGAATCGAACCAGGTCCCTGACATTGTGAGGCAACAGTACTAACCATTGTGCCAGTCTTCATGTGCACTAACCATCTGATGAGATGAGATATGTACATGTCAGTCAGTGGGACTGTGAAGTGTCTTCTGGATGTCAAGTTCAGAACATCCTAATCTGGATTTCTCTCTGGTCCTGTCATTCCTCCCAAAATCTCCAGCTACAGAAGATGCAAGAACACTTTTCACAAAGACTCCTGAAAACTTAAGTGGCAGCAAAAATAGATTTTTTTTGTAACGTATTCTTTCATTGGATGTGATCATTACTGCAAGGGCCATCCCTAATTACATTTGAACTGAGTGGCCTGTTAGAGCCATTTCAGAGGTTAGTTAGTGTCAAACACAAGGCTGTGGATCTGGAGTCACATGTAGGCCAAACCAGGTAAGGAGGGAAGATCTCCTTCTCTAAGGGACATTAATGAACCTGATGTGTTTATACGACAGTGAGAACTCCATGTTCATCATCGCTGAGATTAGCTTCGTATTTCAGATTTTTAAAATTAATTACATTTTAAAATCCACCAGCTGCTACCATAGGATTTGAACCATGTTACCAGAGTATCAGCCTAGGCCTCAGGATTACTCAGTGAGTGATATTACCACTACTCCACTACCTCTATTCAGTGAATATGTTTTTAAACGAACTGCTGTATATAGAGCGGCACGGTGGTACAGTGGTTAGCACTGCTGCTTCACAGCCCCAGGGACATGGGTTCAATTCCCAGCTTGGGTCACTGTCTGTGTGGAGTCTGCACATTCTCCCTGTGTCTGTGTGGGTTTCCTCTGGGTGCCCCAGTTTCCTCCCACAGTCTGAAACCTGTTCTGGTTAGGTACATTGACCCGAACAGGTGCTGGTGTGTGGCAACTAGGGGAATTTCACAGTAACTTCATTGCAGTGTTAATGTAAGACTTACTTGTGACTAATAAATAAACTTAGGAGATCATAGAATCCTGTGGTGCAGAAGGAGCCTATTTGGTCCATCGAGTCTGCTGCAAACACTTATCCAACAAATATTATTCTGAGAGTTGAGGAAGACCCTGTGCCCGTGCTATCTGAGTGTGGGAATAGTGACTGGAGCTCAAGGTCTGGTGAAATGCAGAAATCGCAAGCCCTGCTGATGAGTTTGTGATATTCAATTTTCACCGCACCTCACTGGCGACATAGTCAAGCTCATGCCCATAATGGGCAAGAACCTGATTTTAATACACTTTTAAAGTTTATTTATTAGTGTCACAAGTAAGGTTTACATTAACACTGCAATGAAGTTACTGTGAAAATCCCCTAGTCACTACCATCCAGTGCCTGACAGGGTACACTGAGGGAGAATTTAGCATGGCCAATGCACCCTAACCAGCACGTCTTTGAACTGTGGGAGGAAACCAGAGCAACCAGAGGAAACTCACGCAGACACAGGGAGAATGTACAAACTCCATATGGACAGTGACCAAAGCTGGGAATTGAACCTGCGTCCCTGACATTGTGAGGCAGTTGTGCTAACCACTGTGCCACCATGCATTTGTGTATTTGTAAAATTATGTGAGCATTAATTAAAGTGTTAGTAAGGTGAATGTTCTTGTGAAATCTGTTTCCTCTTACTCACTGTATTTGTGTTAATACTGATTTGACACAGGAGAGGGGGCTATGATACAAAACCTGGTCCACCAAGAAATTTCACCCTCTCTATTTAAAACGGGATAGCTGATTTGCACCAAGTGCTGGGATGATTCATGAACTATATTACACTGGAGGTACTTGAGTGAAAGGGAGGCATTTAGTGGCATTACTTATTAGAAATTAGCCAGTTCCTATTAAATTATCTTCACATCCTATCGTTGCCTTTATCTGGCAGAAATTATGAACATCAAACGTACGACATTAATCTGTGCAAGTACAGTATTTCCTAATATGTTGCTGTTCAGAAAGGACTCCAATTGTATCACTTCTCTTCATTTAAATTTAATATGACCAGGTACAAAGCAGCAATACAGAGTATTCTGACACACAGAAATTGGACTGGAAGGTAAAATCATCCACTCAAATCTACTTTCTTCTTTCATCTACAGTATGCGTGCTGCTGGGAGGTTCCTTATTTCCCCACGACCATAGATGAAGTCAGAATACTGGTAAAATCAATAGCTAACGGCACCGATACTGTGGGTGCTGGAAATCCACAAAATAAACAGAAAATCCAGAAATATTCAACAAGTCAGGAGAACCTTTGTGGAGAGAGAAACATTGAGCTACTGCTTCAGGTTGGCAGGTGTATTTCCAGCTCTTCCTGTTATAAATTGTATTTTGGGTCTTGAGCGTGAATAATTCTGGGTGACACAGTGGGTTAGAACTGCTGCCTCACAGCGCCAGGGACCCGGGTTCGATTCCCGGGGGCACGGTGACACAGTGGGTTAACACTGCTGCCTCACAGCGCCAGGGACCCGGGTTCGATTCCCGGGGGGGCACGGTGACACAGTGGGTTAGCACTGCTGTCTCACGGCGCCAGGGACCCGGGTTCGATTCCCAGGGGCACGGTGGCACAGTGGGTTAGCACTGTTGTCTCACAGCGCCAGGGACCCGGGTTCGATTCCCGGGGACACGGTGACACAGTGGGTTAACACTGCTGCCTCACAGCGCCAGGGACCCGGGTTCGATTCCCGGGGGCACGGTGACACAGTGGGTTAACACTGCTGCCTCACAGCGCCAGGGACCCGGGTTCGATTCCCAGGGGGGCACGGTGACACAGTGGGTTAGCACTGCTGTCTCACAGCGCCAGGGACACGGGTTCGATTCCCGGGGGCACGGTGGCACAGTGGGTTAGCACTGTTGTCTCACAGCGCCAGGGACCCGGGTTCGATTCCCGGGGGCACGGTGACACAGTGGGTTAGCACTGCTGTCTCACAGCGCCAGGGACCCGGGTTCGATTCCCGGGGGCACGGTGACACAGTGGGTTAGCACTGCTGCCTCACAGCGCCAGGGACCCAGGTTCGATTCCCGGGGGCACGGTGACACAGTGGGTTAGCACTGCTGTCTCACAGCGCCAGGGACCCGGGTTCGATTCCCGGGGGCACGGTGACACAGTGGGTTAGCACTGCTGTCTCACAGCGCCAGGGACCCGGGTTCGATTCCCGGGGGCACAGTGGCACAGTGGCACAGTGGGTTAGCACTGCTGTCTCACAGCACCAGGGACCCGGGTTCGATTCCCGGGGGCACGGTGACACAGTGGGTTAACACTGCTGTCTCACAGCGCCAGGGACCCGGGTTCGATTCCCGGGGGGGCACGGTGACACAGTGGGTTAGCGCTGCTGCCTCACAGCGCCAGGGACCCGGGTTCGATTCCCGGGGGCACGGTGACACAGTGGGTTAGCGCTGCTGTCTCACAGCGCCAGGGACCCGGGTTCGATTCCCGGGGGCACGGTGACACAGTGGGTTAGCACTGCTGTCTCACAGCGCCAGGGACCCGGGTTCGATTCCCGGGGGCACGGTGACACAGTGGGTTAACACTGCTGCCTCACAGCGCCAGGGACCCGGGTTCGATTCCCGGGGGCACGGTGACACAGTGGGTTAACACTGCTGTCTCACAGCGCCAGGGACCCGGGTTCGATTCCCGGGGGCACGGTGACACAGTGGGTTAACACTGCTGTCTCACAGCGCCAGGGACCCGGGTTCGATTCCCGGGGACACGGTGACACAGTGGGTTAACACTGCTGCCTCTCAGCGCCAGGGACCCGGGTTCGATTCCCGGGGGGCACGGTGACACAGTGGGTTAGCACTGCTGCCTCTCAGCGCCAGGGACCCGGGTTTGATTCCCGGGGACACGGTGACACAGTGGGTTAACACTGCTGCCTCTCAGCGCCAGGGACCCGGGTTCGATTCCCGGGGGCACGGTGACACAGTGGGTTAACACTGCTGCCTCTCAGCGCCAGGGACCCGGGTTCGATTCCCGGGGACACGGTGACACAGTGGGTTAGCACTGCTGTCTCACAGCGCCAGGGACCCTGGTTCGATTCCCGGCAGCACGGTGACACAGTGGGTTAGCACTGCTGCCTCACAGCGCCAGGGACCCGGGTTCGATTCCGGACTTGGATGACTGTGTGCAGTTTGCACGTCCTCCCCGCGCCTGTGTGTGTTTCCTCCTGTGCTCAGGTTTCCTTCCACATTCCAAAGATGTGCGGATTAAGTGGATTGGCTGTGTTAAATTGACCCTTAGTATCAGGGGGATTATTAAGGTAAATATGTGTATTATCGGGGTAAACACCTGGGGTTGTGGGGATAGGGTCTGTGTGGGATTGTTGTCAGTGCAATGGGCTGAGTGGTCTCCTCCTGCACTGTAGGGATTCTATGATTCTTTAACTCTAATTACAAACCAATAATTCTAACTATGCATGTGCTTTGCAAAATCTAATGTCCAATTTCATCCAAGTATTCAGATTTTGTTTTCAATGTAACCTGCACAATATCCCCATTCCCAGGACAGTTTCCTAAAATCATAATTCGAAAAACTGCAGCCCAGGATTAGAGTTATCGAGGTTTACAGATGGAAACAGGCCCTTCTGCCCAATTTGTCCAGGCTGCCACTTTTGTTAACCCCTAAGCTAGTCCCAGTTGCCTGCATTTGGCCCATATCTCTCTATACCCATCGTACCCATATAACTGTCTAAATGTTTTTTAAAAGACAGAATTGTACCCACCTTTACTACTACCTCTGACATCTTGTTCCAGACACTCACCACCCTCTGTGTGAAAAAATTGCCCCTCTGCACACTTTAGTATCTCTCCCCTCTTAAACCTCTGCCCTCTAGTTTTACACTGCCCTACCTTTGGGAAAAGATATTGACTATTTAGCAGATCTGTGCCCCTCATTATTTTATAGACCTCTATAAGATCACCCCTCAGCCTCCTACGCTGCAGAGAGAAAACTCCCAGTCTATCCAGCCTCTCCTTATAACTCAATCCATCAAGTCCTGGTAGCATCCTAGTTATGTGCATCTTAATAGTATCACAGCACTGATGTGAAATAATCTTGCTACTTCAGCAAAAGCAGATGAGACAATTCTTTACGGCTGTTAGAAATGTAAAGGTATTTCCACTTAGGGTTCCTTTGAAATAAATTCTAAAGTTGGTTTCACAATGCTTGTAGTCATATTACGTGAAATGACTTTGCCTGTGATTTCTATTGGATTAGGATCTAGGAGTCAGGCACTGAGGCACTTTGTTTCTCTGCCCAGACAGATGTGCGAACTGAGCAAGATAAGTCAATGCAGCTACTTTGCAGAGTCCTTAGGGCTCTGGCATCGAAATGGTACCTCTGATACAACAAAGCAAATTACTACAGGTGCAGAAATTGTGAAATAAAAACTGAAAATGCTTGAAATATACAAAAGGTCAGGCATGGTGGCACAGTGTTTGCATTGCTTCTCACAACTCTAGGGACCTGGGTTCACTCACAGGCTTGGGTCACTATCTGTGTGGAGTTTGCACATTCTCCCCGTGTCTGTGTGGGTTTCGTCCAGATGATCCAGTTTCCTCCTATAGTCCAAAAATGTGCAAGTTAGATTTATTGGCCATGCTAAATTGGCCCTTAGTGTCCTAGGATGTGTCAGTTCGAGGGATTAGTGGGGTAAATATATGGGGTTATGGGGATAGGGCCTGGCTGGGATTGATATCGGTGCAGACTCAATGGGCCAAATGGCCTCTTTCTGCTTTGTAGGGTATGATTTGTATGAACCTCCAGAGAGAGAAACAAAATCTGAGTGACTTTCCATGAATGCTACCTCGCGACCATTTTCTGTTTCTTTGTCCACAATAAATTAAAGCATTAGTTAGCAACAATTCTATTCTATTGAACGTCTGGAACTGATGTGTTTAAAATCATGTCATTTTTTTTTTCTTCAGGGGTAATTTAAAGAGCTGAGGTTCAGCACCATACTAAAGTGTGGTATTTTGTCTCAAATCCTTCAATTCCCTCAGGAAACGCAAACTAAATGTCTCTTCCATTTTACACCTTACTGACTGTCAAGACATCTAAAGCAATATGTGCGTTTGATATCTGTCTGTCACCTTTTCTTACGCGAGAGACAATACTATTCGAAATTGAAACTAGCTTTCGCTATTCTAGTATTCAGTTGTGAAGCTTTATAATATCAAACAACTCCTTTTAGTTTTTTATCACCAAGTTTTAGCCATGGTATTTAATTGCCCAGGAAGTTTTGCGTTGTTTCAGCAATATTAAACAGCAACAAGTTATCAGTTCTGTGCAGGAAAGAGTTATAAATTATACCAGCACAAAGGCACTTTCTTTTCTCTGATTCTATGCCACTGCAGTGGAATATGTTTGGATGTATTATTGAGTCTTTATTCTTGAGACACAGTACAGTTCACACCTGATTGTGCCACTGATTTTCCCAGCAGAGATTTTGTATTGTTTTAGATAGTGAAGCAGATCTTTTTAAAATCTGGTATTTTCCATTGTGACTGTGATGGTGACACTGGCACATTTTGAATTGCATTTCATTTACTTTCTGCCACAGGAAATAGCAGTTATCAGCTCTGATCCATTACAATCTAAAAGCGACAGCCCATGACCTGATTTAGCAACTGAAATCCGATTCAGGATTTTCAAGTTGTTCCAAGCTGCTGCTCCTTTTGGTTATTTTCATTCATTTACAGAACATGGGCATTGCTGGCAAGGTTAGCATTTACTGCAATCCCTAATTGCCATTGAGAAGGTGATACTGGGCTACCTTCTTGAACCGTTGCAATCCATATGTACTCTAGGTACATTTTCTCCAGGGCATTGGTTTCCATAGAAACCTCAGTATGCTATTTGGGAAGGTGCTTTTTATTCTAAAAACAGAAAATGCCAGAAATATTCTGCAGGTCTGGTAGTCCATCTGCAGGTCCGTCTGCACTTCTGGCTGCCTCAGAAAAGCAGCCGGCATTATCAAAGCCCCCAAACCCTGGACATTCTCTCATTATCAAAGCCCCCAAACCCTGGACATTCTCTCATTATCAAAGCCCCCAAACCCTGGACATTCTCTCATTATCAAAGCCCCCAAACCCTGGACATTCTCTCATTATCAAAGCCCCCAAACCCTGGACATTCTCTCATTATCAAAGCCCCCAAACCCTGGACATTCTCTCATTATCAAAGCCCCCCAAACCCTGGGCACACTCTCATTATCAAAGCCCCCCCAAACCCTGGACATTCTCTCATTATCAAAGCCCCCAAACCCTGGACATTCTCTCATTATCAAAGACCCCCCAAACCCTGGACACACTCTCATTATCAAAGCCCCCCAAACCCTGGACATTCTCTCATTATCAAAGCCCCCCCAAACCCTGGACACACTCTCATTATCAAAGCCCCCCAAACCCTGGACATTCTCTCATTATCAAAGCCCCCCCAAACCCTGGACACACTCTCATTATCAAAGCCCCCCAAACCCTGGACATTCTCTCATTATCAAAGCCCCCTCAAACCCTGGACATTCTCTCATTATCAAAGCCCCCAAACCCTGGACATTCTCTCATTATCAAAGCCCCCCCAAACCCTGGACATTCTCTCATTATCAAAGCCCCCCCAAACCCTGGACACAATCTCATTATCAAAGCCCCCCCAAGCCCTGGACACAATCTCATTATCAAAGCCCCCCAAACCCTGGACATTCTCTCATTATCAAAGCCCCCTCAAACCCTGGACACAATCTCATTATCAAAGTCCCCCCAAACCCTGGACACAATCTCATTATCAAAGCCCCCCCAAACCCTGGGCACACTCTCATTATCAAAGCCCCCCAATCGCTGGACAGTCTCTCATTATCAAAGCCCCCCCAAACCCTGGACACAATCTCATTATCAAAGCCCCCCCAATCCCTGGACATTGTCTCTTCCAACTTCTTCAATTGGGAAAAGATATAGAAGTCTGAGGTCACGTACCAACTGACTCAAGAACAGCTTCTTCCCTGCTGCCATTACTCTTTTGAATGGGCCTACCTCGTATTAAGTTAATCTTCATTTAAGAACATAAGAAATAGGAGCAGGAGTAGGCCAACTAGCCCTTCGGGCCTGCCCCGCCATTCAATAAGATCATGGCTGATCTGTCGCTGCTCAGTTCCACATTCCCGCCCTCTCCCCATAACCCTTAATCCCCTCACTTATCAAAAACCCATCAACCCGCATCTTAAAAATATTTAGCGAGGCAGCTTTTACTCCCTAGCTATGACTGTAACACTACATTCTGCACTCTCATCTTTTCTTATCTATGTACGATATGCTTCGTCAGTGCAATGCACAAGAAACAATACTTTTCATTCTATATTAATACATATGATAATAATAAATCAAATCAAATTTAATAATTGAGGGGGGATTTCACTTCTCCGTGATGGGGTGGTAGGGTTGTTCTTGAGCAGGTGGCTGGGTCTCCATTTACGTAGGAGGAATGTAGTTTACCCCCTCCCCCGGTGCTATCTTGTCCTGTAACACCATCCATTTGCCTTACATATAATGTGTCTGGAGGGCTTCCTGTCCATTCTCTCTACATTTTCTCTGCAGACACATGGGGCATCTCTCCTCCTTTTCACCTTGTCCTTGTATGATCAGAATTCCCCCAGCTGGACTTTTTATAAATATTAACTATAAAACCTCAAAAAAGTTTCAGGGATTGCAAACAAACAGGCCAAACCTCAGCGTACAGAGGCACGCTGTACTGTTGTTAATCTACAAAGCATGTTAACAGTGAAACCAAGTCCATACCGTGTAGACACTGGAACATTTTCATAGAATCCCTACAGTACAGAAGGAGGCTATTTGGCCCATCAAATCTGCACTGACAACAATCCCACCCTATCCCCATAACCCCACATATTTACCCTGCTAATCCCTCCAAAATTAGGGTCATTGTAGTGCGGTCAATCAACCTAACCCACACATCTTTGGAGCGTGGGAGGAAACCAGAGCACTGAAGGAAACCCACGCAGTCACAGGGAGAATGTGTAAAGTCCACATAGATAGTGACCCAAGCTTGGAATTGAACCTTGGTCCCTGGCACTGTGAGGCAGCAGTGCTAACCATTGTGCCACAGTCCCGTCCATTTATATCAAAGCTGATAGCTCCAGACAACAGCCATTAAACAAACATCAACTGCAGCGAGACAGAAATGGACTTTAGCACATACATATTTATTGAGAGCCAGAGACATCGCGCTTGAATGGGCTCAATTGTTACAGTCAGGAAATAACATTGAATGGATTTGTCTGGACCAAGGCAAGATAGAGATCAGAAGGCACAAAGCACTGACCATCAAACAGAATGTTTCCAGGAAATACACTTTGATATTTTTGAGAAAGTTTGTAATAAGAAGGCAGTTGGGTTTGGCATTACTCAGGAGAATCAGGAAGGGTCAACCTGATCCACAGACCTACAAATCGCAGTGGAAGGACCAACCGTGTGGGGAGTTGTTTCAGCCAGATCCGAGGGATACTGAGGCTGAGGTTTAAGGATAGTTAAAAGTAGAAACTAAATCCTGACTGGGTTTGAGTTGAATGGGTTAAGGAGCCAGATTCGCCAGCCTCAATCGCAGCTGAGATTCTCCAGTCCGGCTGCAGTGAATGGAGATTTGGCTGAGCACCAAATTCTCCATCCCCGCTGCCAGGGGCAGAGGGGTATGGATGGCCGGAGAGTTATGGCCAAGGTCTGAGCAGAAACGCTGAGTTTTTCCAATGGTTTGTCAGTGAAGGCTTTTATTAATACATTGTGGTTTTGAGTGTGGCAAGGCTAGTTTAGCGCTTTTGTATCAGGGCTGTCAAAATGTTTTTTTGTTAATAACCCTGTGTCCATGTAAGTTTGTCCTTTATAAAATCCTGAAGTCAAGAAGTGACAGGAAGGATGAAGGGGAACGTGCGCCTCTTTCATTCTTTATGGCTTCCAGCACAGTGTCCAATAACATTGGCCGTCCCCACTCCCCTATATCAAGCCATTCCTCATTGTTCCCAGACAGATTCACTTTTTAGTGACTGACGGTACTGCAACAGGCACAAAGCCTGTTGTTACAGGCGCAGCTTTGATTTTAGAGTCATAGAGATTTACAGCATTGAAACAGGCCCTTCAGCCCAACTTTCCAAATCACCCTTTTTTTTTAACCACTAAGCTAATCCCAATTGCCCGTGTTTGGCCCATATCCCTCTATACCCATCATACCCATATAACTCCCTAAATGTTTTTTAAAAGACAAACTGGTACCCGCCTCTACTACTGCCTCTGGCAGCTTGTTCCAGACACTCACCACCCTCTGTGTGAAAAAACTGCCCCTGTGGTCACGTTTGTATCTCTCCCCTCTCACCTTAAATCTATGCCCTCTAGTATTAGATTCCCCCACCTTTGGGATAAAATATTAACTATCTAGTTAATCTATGTGGCTCTGGGATTGATTTTATAATTTTTGTGCCTGTGTTGGCCAATGAACAATGCCATGAGTGCTGGCTGCATGCATGAAATATTGTAATGAGTAGGTTTCCCAAAGTTGATCCACGTTTAGACCAATGAGTGAAAGTTAATCAAGCATCATGATTTTGGCACTTGTTTTCGAGGACTATCCAATTTAATCTCCTGTTTTCTCTCCCGCTGCTGGCTTCCATGAAATTTTAACCTTGATTTTATTTGTGGATTGAAATGTCTCAGATTGCAAAGCAGAATAAGAAAAACAGATGTGTCGCAAGTCGTCACGAGAATGGCACAATTCAGACAGATTAAAAATTGCCAAGATAAATTAAAATTTCATTAAGAATGGATGGTAGCTTCTTAACTCTTGTGTTCTGCTTTTCTATGAGGAGAATTTTTAAGAGTTTTAAATAAGCAAAGGACCACTAATTGAACATGCTAAGGAAATAGGCAACTATTTCTAACCTGTTTAATTTAGATGTTGTTTGACACTTCCAGGGCTGGTAACAGCACAACACAATTGCTTTGAGCTGTGTCCTAACACTCTGCAATTTAACTGCTGGATATATGGTGCCTGTCACATGCAGTATGTTTCAGTTGAAAATCATTTAATTGACTTAGTGTTTGCCTTTCACACTCAGGAATATGTTTAGCTTTGCACGCATTTATGGGGAGGCTCGATAAGCATGTGAGGGAGAAGGGCGTAGAGATCTGTGTTGATACAGTTAGATAGAGGAAAATCAAGTGGAGCATGAAAGCCAGCTTTTCAGCCAAGTGGCCTGTGTTTTCTATGTAATTCTACTCAATTCTGTGCATTTTCCTGCACAATGCATGCCAGACACTATTACATCAGACATGCATATGTCCAGCCTGCTGTACATGTGTATACTCCAGACAGCAAGGGAAAAATTGAGTCTAAATCTGATTGAGTGCTCAGGCTGGGGAGAGGTCCTGGGCTGAAATCAGTGAAGTTCTTTTGTCGCAATCACTTCCGTCACTGTTCCTCAGATCACACCTACCCTGAGTTCACCCCTAGGAATCAACTATTGACTCTAATGACCCCTCAATGTGAGCCCTTTGGCGTGGACACTGCCCCTCATACTATGCCTCTTTGCATGGACCACCTACATGCCCTTCCATCCTGTACCCCACTACCCAGTACTACCCGGCATCCATCAGAGCCCTTCCTGCCCTCCTCTCCATTCCATCTGCTATGTTGCTAAAACTCTGTAATACACTTTCCAACTCCCCCAACTGCCCACACCGTTCAATGGCCTCTATCTTCCAACCACCATCACTTCTGTCCTTTCCTAACCTTTAACCCCTTCCCTCAGCAGACTCTCACTATCCCAACTCCTGCTGTCTTCCATTCAACAATCCAAACCCATGAGAAGTCCCTGGAAGGAGGTCTGACGGTTGAGTGAGGCTGCTGTGTACAGAACTCCCACCTTCTGGAAGCTGCTGAGGACTCGTGTGGATGAAGCTCCATCTAGGCTGTGTTGCACGTGGCGCTCCAGGGTCTGATAGCTGGAGGACTCCATTTTCTCCTTGGATATCACCAGCTGGCCACGGCTTTCTGAAGATAAATCCCACTGTGGCACACCACATCGGTCCAGGTGTGCTGTGGGCTGATGTGTTTTCCCGCTGGCATTGCAAAGAATAGATCATGGGGGAAGATTCCAGTCAGGCCTTCACCTGCATCCCATTAGCGAGATACAAATCGGTTTCACCCCAGCCCCTGGCAGCGATGGTGAGCTGCCATTGGTGGGCAGGATCAGAAGATCGTATCAGTATTTCACATTGGAGTGAAAGCAATGTTTGGACTTCCTGCCTAATTCTTCTCCTCAGTCCACCGTTGAACAAATTGACAGAGGCATGGGAAGATTCTGCTCAAAATATCCTCTCCGTTCACTTCTGATTCAGAGAGAAAAAAGAGGAAAATAAGAAGGAAAATGAATGTGGGCTTCAGGATGGTGAGTGCCCAGGTATTAAAAACGAAGATATGTTCCAGTCCATCACTCAAACCAGCCTCCCATCCATTGACTCTGTCCACTATTCCCATTGCCTCGGAAAAGCAGCCAGCACAATCAAAGACCCCACTTACCCCGGACATTCTCTCTCCCATCTTCTTCCATCGGGAAAAAGATACAAAGGTCTGACATCATAGAACATAGAACAGTACAGCACAGTACAGGCCCTTCAGCCCTCAGTGTTGTGCCGAGCTATGTCCAATCCCAAGATCAGTCTATCCCACTCCCTATCATTCTGGTGTGCTCCATGTGCCTATCCAATAACCGCTTGAAAGTTCCTAAAGTGTCCGACTCCAGCAGGCAGTCTATTCCACGCCCCAACAACTCTCTGAGTAAAGAATCTACCTCGAACATCCCTCCTGTATCTCCTACCATGAACCTTATAGTTATGCCCCCTAGTAACAGCTACATCCACCCGAGGAAATAGTCTCTGCACGTCCACTCTATCTATCCCTCTCATCATCTTATAGACCTCTCATCCTCCTCCACTCCAAAGAGAAAAGCTCCAGCTTCCTCAACCTTTCCTAATAAAACCTACCCTCCAAACCAGGCAGCATCCTGGTAAATCTCCTCTGCACTCTCTCCAGTGCTTCCACATCCTTCTTATAGTGAGGTGACCAGAACTGAACACAATATTCCAAATGCGGTCTCACCAACGTCCTATATAGTTGCAGCATAACCCCACGGCTCTTAAACTCAAACCCCCTGTTAATAAATGCTAACTCTATAAGCCTTCTTCACGGCTCTATCCACTTGAGTGGCAACCTTCAGAGATCTGAGAATATGAACCCCAAGATCTCTCTGTTCCTTCACATTCCTCAGAACCCTGCCGTTGACCCTGTAATCTGCATTCAAGTTTGTCCTACCAAAATGAATCACCTCGCACTTATCAGGGTTAAACTCCATCTGCCACTTTTTGGCCCAGCTCTGCATCCTATCAATGTCTATTTGCAGCCTACAAGAGCCCTCCACCTCATCCACTACTCCACCAATCTTGGTGTCATCAGCAAATTTACTAACCCACCCTTCAGCCCCCTCTTCCAAGTCATTGATAAAAATCACAAATAGCAGAGGACCCAGCACTGACCCCTGTGGTACACCGCTGGGAACTGGCCTCCAGTCTGAAAATTTTCCCTCCACCACCACCCCCTGTCTTCTATGAGACAGCCAGTTACTTATCCAATCGGCCAAATTTCCTTCTATCCCACACATCCTTATCATCTTCATGAGCCTACCATGGGGAACCTTATCAAACATCTTACTAAAATCCACGTATACGACATCAACTGCTCTACCTTCATCCACACACTTAGTGTACCAACCAACTCAAGAACAGCCTCTTCCTTGCTGCCATCAGACTTTTGAATGGTCCTATCATATATTAAGCTAATCTTTCTTTACACCCGAGCTATGGTTGTGACATTATATTCTACATCCTCTCTTTTCCTTCTCCCTATGTACTCTATGAACAGTGTGCATCATGTGCAAGAAACAATACTTTCCATTGTATTCCAATATATGTGATAATAATAAATCAAATTGTATCTAAAAGCAATGGTCCATCCCATGCTTACACAGGAAATTTAAAAATCTCCCCCACACAACAGCCTCGTATCCATTGACTCTGTCTATACTTCCCACTGTTTCGGCAAAGCAGTCAACATAAATAAGGATCAACGCAATTCTGACCTTCTGTCATTCATCTCCTTCCGTCAGGAAAAAGGTACAAAAGTCCGAGGTCACCCTGCACTAAGTTGATCTTTCTCTACACCCTAGCAGTGACTGTAACACTACATCCTGCACTCTCGCATTTCCTTCTCTATGAACGGAATGCTTTATCTGTACAGCGTGCAAGAAACAATACTTCTCACTGTAAACTGATACGTGTGACAATAATAAATCAAATCAAATCAACAGTAGGATCTCCTGAGTGAGGCAAAGAAAGAGGATGGAAGCACCTGAGATGAATTCAGGGAAAACTTTGGGAAATTCTTTTCTGATTCCCAGGATTCCAGGAGATACAGGAATTAAAGCTGGAACCGACATTTTGGAACTTCAAAACTGAGACACATGTCTGTTATCCCTGCGCTGTTGGTCTTTGCCAGTGTCTCGCTTCCAGCTGCGTCCTCGCATTGTTTAACCTTTTGGTATCAGCAATAAGTGACATTATCATTCAAAGAGAAATCCAAGCCTCAATTCTTAATGCCACATTAATCATACATAGCAACTAATAATATTCACATCTTCCCTTGGCCACACAATGAATGACATTTGCAGCAAAAAATTATGTGGACAACACATCCCTCACCATTTTCACACCCCAGTGAAGGAACTGTGCTCCTAACAGCCCAAGCTCTCCATTCCTGTAAATATTTTATGTTATTTGCCAAACAATATTAATGGAGAATGATAATATTCACTCATCAACAGCTCCATTGATTTGTTCGCTAGAAATTGTAGAATTGTAAAATTATAGAATTTGCTAGAATTATATTACAAACTCTTTGACATATACAGAACAGTGAAAAAAGATTAAAAATCCTGAAGTATTATACCAAAGAAAGCAGACTTGCTAGAGATTTTCAATGTTTTTTTCACTGTTCTGTATATGTCAAAGTGTTTGTTTGTAATATAATTTGACACATCAAACTCTGTAATTACGAGGTGAACAAAGATATCAGCTAGCTAGAAATTTAAGATTTTCCATAATGGTTCTTATGAAGTTACAGCATGTTGAATCTACACGTTGGCAGATTTGACGTGTAAAATAAATTGCTACAGTATTAAAAATGTATCCACGCCTATCATCTGACATTTGATTAGTCAAAAGTGGATTTTAGTTCATTTTCAATCCATTCAAATAATTTCACTTTTAAGCTAAACACCTAGGAAACAAATCTCCTCTGTGAGGGAGGCATCACTGGTACATGAGCACTAACACGCCTTCTTTAAATTGATGTTTGTAGAACTTAATGCAATCGAGTCGCAGACAGACAGTCACAGACACTCACAGACAGTCATCCAAGGCCGCAATCGATCTTGGGTCCCTTGTGCTGTGAGGCAGCACAGATAACCACTCTGTTCAAGGGCAAAAAAAAAACTTGATTTGATTTTTTTAATTTCTTGATTTATTTTTGTCAAATGTATTAACGTACAGTGAAAAGTATTGTTTCTTGTGCACTATACAAACAAAGCATATCGTTCTTAGAGAAGGAAGGGAGAGAGTGCAGAATGTAGTGTTGCAGTCATAGCTAGGGTATAGAGAATGATCAGCTTAATATGAGATACGTCCATTCGAAAGACTAATAGCAGCAGGAAAAAAGCTGTTCTTTTGTTGGTTGCTACGTGACCTCAGACTTTCATATCTTCCCAACAGAAGAAGGTGGAAGAGAGAATGTCCTGGGTGCATGAGGTCCTTGATTATCCTGGCTGCTTTTCTGAGGCAGCAGGAAGTGTAGACAGTGTTAATGGATGGCCCTTTGTAGTTCCTTGCGATCTTGGACAGAGCAGGAGCCATACCAAGCTGTGATACAACCAGAAAAAATGTTTTCTATAGTGCACCTGTAAAAGTTGGTGAAAGTCATAGTGGACATACCAAATTTCCTTAGTCTTCTGAGAAAGTAGAGGTGGGCTTTCTTAACTACAGAGTCGGCATGGGGGGGACCAGGACAGTTGTTGATCTGGGCACCTAAAAACGTGAAGCTGTTGCTCATTTCTACTCTGTCCCCATTGATGTGGAAAGGGGCGTGTCCTCCAGTACACTTCCTGAAGTCTATGACTACCTCCTTGATTTTGTTGATTTTGAGGGAGAGATTATTGTCTTGGCCCCAGTTCACCAGATTCTCTAGCTCTTTTCTGTACTCTGTCTCATCATTGTTTGAGATCCAACCCACTATGGTGATGGCATCAGCAAGCTTGAAAATGGAGTTGGAGGTGAGTTTGGCCACTTGGTCATAGGTGTGTAAGGATATAGTAAGGGGCTGAGGGTGCAGCTTTGTGGGGCAGCGGTGTTGAGGATCATCATAGAGGAGGTGTTGTTGCCTATCCTTACTGATTGTGGCCAAATGCAAGTGCCATAGTGCCACCCGTTATAAGATAAAGTATGACACCGAGTCACATACGGAGACATTGGATTGGATGACCAAAAGCATGGTCAAAGAGATAGATTAAGAGATATGAGCATCTTAAAGAAGAAAAGCAGAAGGGGTGGCATGGTGGCATAGTGGTTAGCATTGCTGCCTCACAGTGCCAGGGATGCTGATTCGATTCCCGGTTTGGGTCACTGTCTGTGTGGAGTTTGCACATTCTCTCCGTGTCTGTGTGCTTTTCCCCCAGGTGCTCTGGTTTCCTCCCACAGTCCAAAGATGTGCGGATTAGATGGATTAACCATGTCAAATTGCCCCTTAGTGTCAGAGGGACTAGCTAAGGTAAATGCAAAGGGTTATGGGTTTAGGGCAAGGCTGGGATTGTAGTCGGTGCAGACTCGATGGGCCGAATGGCCTCCTTCTACACTGCAGGGATTCTATGATTCTATTTGTATGCGGAGGGTATTTCAGAGCTTGGAACCCAGGCAAATGAAAACAATTAAAATCAGGGATGCTGTAGGGGCCAGAATTAGACTGCAGATATTGTGGTTGCTTCTAGGGCAGAAAGAGATTGCAACTATCAGGAGGGATGAGGCCACGGAGCGATTTGAAAACACGGATTAAAACTTTAAATCAAGTTGTTACTTGACTGAGAACCAAGTAAGTCAGCAAGTTCACAGATGATATGAGTAAGACCTAGCGTGAGTTAAGACATTGGCAGCAGATTTTTTAGATTGCCGAGATGTCTCTGATGGCTCTGGGTATGTCTCTTGTTTTGGGGGTTTGTATGATCTACTGATTCAAACTGGGAAGGGTAGGTGACCAGCTGACCCAATATCGACCGTTTCTGTACCATTGCTCAAAAGTCAAAATGACCCTGTATGCAACTTAATGACATTGCACTCAGCAAGATTATCCTTTGCTAATTACTCTGGCTATTGACTTCTAGTATTTTTCTTCAGGGAAAAGCTAGTTTAGCGCAAACCAGGTTTTGCTAAATTAAGCAAAACCCCAGAGGCTTTGTTCCCATTTGTATGTAAATTCAGAAGCTGAAATTCAGAGGAATAGTCATGTGCACAGAGCTTATCTGAGAATCTGTTTGGTGATGCGTGATCTGCTGGCTAGCAAACATGAATGCAAACCAGAGACATTTTCAATTTGGCAATCTTTATTATAGGTTGAATCACACTATGTTTGGGCTAATTTTTTTTGAAATATTATTGTTTTTCAATAGCAATGAATAAAAATCCCTGATGACAGTAAGTGCCCATCACCAGGTTCAGTTCAGGCTGGGAGCCAGTCTGGGACGCTGAGAAATAATTTACATCATTACAATCCTTTCTCATCGATTTAAAAAAATCCAGTTACAGAATGTGGCCTGGCTAGTAAGGCCAGCATTTATTACCCATCCCTAATTGCCCTCCATTTCAGAGGGCATTTGCCAAACAACCACTTTGTTGTGGATCTGGAGTCACATGTAGGCCAGAACTGATAAGGACGGCAGATTTCCTTCCCTAGAGGGCATTAGTGAACCAGGTGGGTTTTTCTGACAATCGACAATTGTTTCGTGGTCATTGTTCCATAATTTTACAGAATTCAAGTTTCACCATCTACCTAGGTGGGATTTGAGACCCGGACCGCAGATCTAGCTTTGGGTCACTAATCTAGTGACAATACACTACACCACTGTCTCTCCCTTGTTGTACTCCTATATTCATCAGGAGGCTAAGAAAATTCGACATGAGCGCTTCGACTCTCACCAATTTTTACACATACACCATAGAAAGCATTCTTTCTGGTTGTATCACAGCTTGGTCTGGGCTCCTGCTCTGCCCAAGACCGCAAGAAACTACAAAAAGTCGTGAATGAAGCCCAGTCCATCACACAAACCAGCCTCCCATCCGTTGTCTCTCTCTACACTTCCCGCTGCCTCGGAAAAGCACCCAGCATAATCAAGGACCCCACGCATCTCAAACATTCTCTCTTCCAACTTTTTCCATCAGGAAAAAGATACAAATATCTGAGGTCATGTACCAAACGACTCAAGAACAGCTTCTTCCTCCTGCCATCAGACTTTTGAATGGAACTACCTCGCATTAAATTGATCTTTCTCTACGTCTTAGCTATGACTGTAACATTAAATTCTGCACCATCTCCTTTCTTTCTCTATAAATGACATGCCTTTTCTGTATAGCGCACATGAAACAATACTTTTCACTGTAAATACATGAGACAATACATTACTATGTCGAATCAAAAACCAAATCAAATCATGCGGCTGTGATTATAAAACAGTCTTCATTGTGATTTCCTTTTTGCTCAGTACTGTATATGGATGAACACAGTAAGAAGTCTCACAACACCAGGTTTAAGATAAACAGGTTTATTTGGAATCATGAGCTTTCAGAGCACTGCTCCTTCATCACCACTCACTTGATGAAGGAGCAGTGCTCTGAAAGCTCATGATTCCAAATAAACTTATTGGACTTTAACCTGGTATTGTGAGACTTCTCACAGTGCCCCTGCCAGTATATGGATGATATTTCTTGATCTGTTCCCTAACTTCTGGTGATCTGACTTTTTTGAACTTGTTGCCAGGTGATTTGGAAGAACAGTATTGATTGATTCTGTTACTGAATTTTTTCTTCTCCTTCCCTTCATTACCAGCACTCAGCTCAGCTGATAAATTACAGAGAAAGAATCTGCCCCAACACGCACAGGCAAGTTCATTAGTGTTTATCCAAGAACCAATCAGTCTCCATTTTTGGTCATTTTTGCTGTCATTTCAGTTCATTATTTTCCTTTGCCTGTGAGTTGATGTTCTTTGCTTTCCTCCATCTTTCAGGTGCTATCGGAATGATTGTTGGAGGTGTCATTTGGGTTTTAACCCACCTCCAACAGGTTTTCAGTCACCTGGTTCTCTGACACATGTGGAAGTTCACTGTTGTGGGGAAGAACGTTAGTGTTCTGCACTCCAGGGAACAAGTAGACAAAGTTGTGGGACTTAGATCAGCCTTTATTTCAGGCAATAGTAGGGAATTTCTGTGAGCACGCATGTGACAAACAGACTCTCCGAACAAAGGAATACAATGACAGTTATACCTTCTGACTGCTCTGTAGGTAATTAACATCTACAAATTGAAATTACACACTCATTTGCAAGTAATCAATATCTAATCCCAACTAAAATTTCCAATTACTTCATTTGTTTCCAACAATAGTAATTAACTGGTTATAACAACTCTACACCTGCCTAATTAAAATATCTATTCATTAACATTGCAAGTGCTTATATCTACATTACCAATAAACACATGTCTATTGTCTTTGACCCATGGCAGCGACTTATAACTTCTATCAAAACACTGCAGTCTTGGCCTGTTACCTGAAGCAGTGATTCATGTAGTTACAACCCTCCTGTGGTCCATCAATGCCCCTTTGTCCATTGTTTTTACAACTGGTACCTTGCAGCTGAAGCAATTTACTCCAGGCTTTGCTGCATGAATGATTTCGAACCCACCATTCTTTTTAAAGGTCCCCAATGCAAATCAGGCTAGTCTACACTCATCTGTGAGGTTTTGCCTGATATGGAGCCACATTTACATAGTGAAGACAGATCTCACTTACCCTTTGTCCAGACCACAGGGATACTGCTGAGTTTAATTGAAGCAACTTCCTTCAGGTTATTCAGCCAAGACCACCAGCTTACTTGATATAACATGAGCTGATGTGTTCACTGGAAGTTAAATATGTTGAAGACCAGCCCCGGCTGACACATCTACCCTTCCAAATTCCACTCGTGACCCAATCGGGTGGTCAATGGTTAACAATTGAAGAATGTGGCCAACATGATTGGGGTGTCAGAATTTGCCACAGACTTGGCTCCTAGACTTCTGTTACCAGATGCATCACCTACCCCTGAAATGAAGGAATCCGACTCACCTCCTCTTGGAGACAGGCAGATAAAGTAGGTGAAGTCACATCTGGAAGACTGACATGGGAAGGAGGTGTTCCATTTTATGGATAACTAGCACAGTACCGTGACAAGAAGGAGCAGTATTGCTGGAATGGGCTCTACTCGAATTGGAGCGGAACCAGTGTTTTGAAGGCGAAGATTGGAAAGGAACATTGCTGTCATATCCAGAATCATAGAATTTCTATAGTATGGAAAGAGGCCATTCAGCCCATCAAGCCTGCACTGACAACAATCCCACCCATGTCCTATCTCCTCAACTGCTGCTAATCTCCCTGATATGAAGATGCCAGCATTGATACAAATCATTGATACCTGTGCTTAACCCTCTCTCCACTCATCTTTACAACTTGATTACCTGTAAAGGCTCACATTCTAACCATTATTTTGTAAATTGAGTTTGTGAGTTTATATGTTCTGTTTGTGAACAGAACTCCCACTCTCCTTATGCAGGGGCAGCACTCTGAAAGCTGTGGCTTGTGCTACCAAATAAACCTATTGGACTTTAACCAGGTGTTGTGAAACTTCTTACAATCTCCCTGACAGCAGGGGCAGTGGAGCATGGCCAAGCAACGTAATCCGCACATCTTTGGACTGTGAGAGGAAACCAGAACATCCGGAGGAAACCCATGCAGACATGGGGAGAACATATATGGCCATGTATAGAATAATTCCACACAATACCCTGGGAAAGAACCCGACTGAGCTGCTATTTCAACATAAAATATGCACTAAAATGCCAGAGCTGAGGGACATGGTGTTGCTCAGGAGGTTTGAAATGATCGTACAGAGACAAAGGGTGCTGTAAAGCTTTATGCAGCAGGTGACCTGGACAGTTTGATATGATGCCAGGTAATGGGGTACTGAGATGGGAGAATCCGAGTAAGATGGATACACCATCTTACCAGGGTGGCATGGTGGCACAATGGTTAGCACTGATGCCTCACAGCGCCAGGGACATGGGTTTGATTCCAGCTTGGGCCACTATCTGTGAGGAATCAGCACATTCTCCCTGTGTCTGTGTGAATTTCCTCCGGGTGCTCCGGTTTTCTCCCACAGTCTGAAAGACGTGCTGGTTAGGTGCATTGGTCGTGCTAAATTCTCCCTCAGTGTACCCAAACAGGTACTGGAGTGTGGTGACTAGGGGATTTTCACAGTAACTTCATTGCAGTGTTAATGTAAGCCTACTTGTGACTAATAAATCAATAAACTTTGAACCATTTTACCCCCAAACTGTACACTGTCATCACCAAGAAAGAAAACTGTGTTACTGTGTAGTCATGATGTGGAGATGCCGGTATTGGACTGGGGTAAACCACCAGAAGAACCGTGTGACAGAAATTCTTTATGTGTCAGAGAGTATCACAGTGACAAAGACACAGCAGCAGATGAACCAGATGGAAGTGTTGAAGCGAAGCTGACATCCAGCAATCTAGAAATCCAATCAAAAGATGCTGATGGCAGGCAGACAGCTTGCTATCCACAGGGATAACCATCAGTTCCAGAGAGGAGGCCAACACTTCTTAACCCTGAGACAGCAGGCAGCCCATGGTGTGAGTGGAGACTGCCAAAGCGATATGAAGACTCTGTGTGATTTTGTGACAGAACACGAAATCAGATCAGTTTGGAGCAATGACCTGTGATCTTAAGTTGAAAATCTTGACACACCACATGTTGGCTTAAAAGTGAAGTTTTATCTGCTGTGATTATGTACACAAACAGGGTGTACACCAAGCACTGCTTTTGAAGTTTCTGTTTGTGATGTTTGCGATACAAGTGAAAACAGTTGGATTGGATCATTAAATTACATACTGAGAATGAGGGGAGATCTCATTGAGACGTATAAGATGATGAATGGGATGGATAGGGTAGAGGTGGAGAGACTCTTCCCGCTCAGAAAGGATAGTAGGACTAGAGGGCACAGCCTCAAGATAAAGGGGGGCGGTTTAGAACGGAGTTGAGGAAGAACTTCTTCACTCAAAGGGTGGTGAATCTCTGGAATTCTCTGCCCGTTGAAGTGGTGGAGGCTACCTCGCTAAATATTTTTAAGACGTGGGTTGATGGGTTTTTGATAAGAGAGGGGATTAAGGGTTATGGGGAGAGGGCGGGAATGTGGAACTGAGCCACGACAGATCAGCCATGATCTTATTGAATGGCGGGGCAGGCTCGAAGGGCTAGATGGCCAACTCCTGCTCCTATTTCTTATGTTCTTATGTTTTTACGCCACAGATAACTAGCAGGAGAGAAAGAACATGTCCAGAGAGTGAAATACCGAGAAAAAGACTGAAACTTATCTAACAATTGTAATTAAAAGCAAGTAATTTATTCAGTGAGTTTGAGAATCTTGATTTATTCAATTTACTTGCAAAACTCATTGCAGTATGTTTAGTAAATGATGGTGGCTCCAGTGCAGAGGGATCTGGGTGTCCTTGTTCATGAATCACAGAAAACTAGCATGTAGGTACAGCAGGAAATAAAGAAAGCAAATGGAATGTTGGCATTTATAGCCTAAGGAATAGAATATAAAGGTGAGGAAATATTGTTGCGACTATACAAGGCATCGGTGAGGCTGCACCTGGAGGATTGTGCACAGTTTTGGTCCCCTTATTTGAGAAAAGATGGAGTAGCATTGGAGGCAGTTCACAGGAGGTTCACCAGATTGATTCCAGAGACAAGGGATAATGTCTAAGCTGCATACAGTAAGCAAAAAAATCATGGGACATGTTTTGGTCTAATGAGGGAAGGATGTCACGATGATTGTGTGTGTGGATTAGAGTATTAGATACTATATGATACTCGGAGAAGACACTACAAGGTAGGCTTTGCTACCTATGGGGTCATCTGACCTGTCACCTGGCAGTAAGGACACTCCAGTAACAAGCAATAAAAGAACTAATTTCACAAAGTAAATCGAAGAAAAGGCTTAATAAACTTCATTTCACCAGCACTTTGGCCATGCCCTGGGCCATGGATGCTTCCCACAAACCCCATCTGCTTTCTATTTATACTGGGTCAGCTGATCACCACATCGTGTTCATAGTATCATAGAACCCTACAATGCAGGAAGAGGCCCTTCAGCCCATTGAATCTGCACCGAACACAATCCCACCCAGGCACTACCCCCATATCCCTACATATTTTACCCACTAATCCCTCTAACCTACACACACCTGGACACTAAGGGGCAATTTCTTAGCCTGGCCAATCAACCTAACCCGCACATCTTTGGACTGTGGGAGGAAACCGGAGCACCCGGAGGAAACCCACACAGACACGAGGATAATGTGCAAACTCCGCACAGACAGTGACCCGAGCTGGGACATTGGTTACATTAAATCTGTCATTACCAGGGAGGAAGTCACACCAAAGGAAAGCCACAGAAAGAGTAGGTTTATATGAAGGTCTATACAACTTGCATTCCAGCCCTTGAGTGGCTGGAGAGGCAGGAGTTACAAATGAAGTTCTGAGTGAATGAGCAAGAGAGAGAAAATAGGAGGTGTGCCTCAAACAATTTTTAGGTGGCACGGTAGCACAGTGGTTAGCATTCTGCCTCACAGCGCCAGTGATCCGGGCTTGATTCCCGGCTTGGGTCACTGTCTGTGTGGAGTTTGCATAATCTCCCCGTGTCTGCATGGGTTTCCTTCAGGTGCTCCAGTTTCCTCCCTCAGTCCGAAAGATGTGCTGGTTGGGTGCAGTGGCCATACTAAATTCTCCCTGTGTATCCGAACAGTTGCCAGAGTGTGGTGACTAGGGGATTTTCACAGTAGCTTCATTGCAGTGTTAATGTAGGCCTACTTGCGGCAGCAATAAATAAACTAAAACTCATCTTCCTCCATCAGCTTCAGGTTGCATGGTTTCCTTCAGTAAATCCAGATCTTCTGCCTCTTTGTTCTCTGAGAAGCTGTATACTTTTCAGATAACTATTCCTTGCTGCTTTATCCAGTAAGAAGTCTCACAACACCAGGTTAAAGTCCAACAGGTTTATTTGGAATCACAAGCTTTCGGAGCGCCGCTCCTTCATCAGGTGGGTTTTGGAATGCATCACTCATCCGATGAAGGAGCAGTGCTCTGAAAGGTTGTGATTCCAAGTAAACCTGTTGGACTTTAACCTGGTGTTGTAAGACTCCTTCCTGTCCATCCCAGTCCAACGCCGGCATCTCCACATCACTGCTTGATCTATACTTTGAACTCTTTACTCCATTCTGTTATTTTTTATTCCCTTGTTCATCCATGATCTTGCCAACTAAGTTTGAATTGTTTTTTGGTTTTATTACTATACCAATGATGACTTCAGACATGTTCCACCACCCCCTCCCCACCCAGCATCACCTACTTTCTCCTTAGAGCAGGAACATGAAACAAAGGTGATGTTATCACAGTCCCTCGTCAACATCAGTCACTGTGTTTCTATGCATCAATAATAAAAATAAGGTGCTGTTTTTTATTTCCGATCTCCAGCATCTGCAGTATTTTGTTTGTATTCTGCTGCGTTGTCCATCAGATTATCTTAGTACATATAATTTATTTCTCCTGAGTAAAGTTTTACTCATAAGCATCTGTTATTAAATTGTGACTTCATAATTCTAGCTCAGATCCTAGCAGTACATTCAGATGGAGCTATAACTGGGATCAAATAGGGTTTAAATGTGAGAAATATTAAGAAAATGATTGTGGAATATCTGATTTGATATGATTCATTATTGTCACATGTATTAGTATACAGTGAAAAGTGTTGTTTTTTGCATGCTATATCGACAAAGCATATCATACATAAGGGAGAAGGAAAGGAGAGAATGCGGAAGGTAGTGTTACAGTCATAGCTACGGTGTAGAGAAAGATCAACTTAGTATGATTATCAACTTAATATCCATCCCAAAGTCTGATGGCAGCAGAGAAGAAGCTGTTCTTGAGTCAATTCGTACATGTCCTCAGACATTTGTATCTTTTTCCTGACAGAAGAAGGGGAAAGAGAGAATGTCTGGGGTGCGTGGGGTCCTTGATTATGCTGGCTGCTTTTCCAAAGCAATTTCCAATGGGATGTGTAGACAGAGTCAATGGATGGGAAGCTGGTTTGCGTGATGGATTGGGCTTCATTCATGACTCTGTAGTTTCTTGCGGTTTTGGACAGACCAGGGGCCGTACCAAGCTATGATACAACCAGAAAGAATGTTTTCTGTGGGATGTATGTCAAAGTTAGTAAGAGTTGTAGTGGATATTTCCTTAGTCTCCTGAGAAAGTAAAGGCATTGTTGAGTTTTCTTAACTGAAGTGTCTGAATGGGTGGACCAGGACAGGTTGCTAATGTTATCTCTTACTCTTTCTGAATGGCTATGACCAGGTAAGGTGAGAATCCCTCTTGAAACAGAAATTACTTGTCCAAATTGTATATTCTAACCATAGAATTGAACTGTCCAAATTTAACAATCATTAAAGCACCAAGTAAGGATGGACTTCTCATTGTTGCTGTTTTCTGTGACACCAAATCATTGGCACCTTTCAATATATATTTTTAATAAGAGAATTTGATGTGTAAACCTGTGCTGCTACCAGAATGAGGCGTACTGTGGATCAGAAACATGTGCCATTCAGAAGGCCAAAGCATATTTTCAGTAATGGCACCTATATCTGTATGCATAGAAAGTATGAGTCAGAGGTGGATATTGATTTGAAACTTCTCATTTCTCTGCATAGATATTATTTCTTACTCTATCTCATTCATTCCTAATACTTCTAGCTGGAATATTGGCAATTTACAGGCTTTGTCAAAATGCTGTTATTTAGGTTTCCTATATCCCAAGGAACCAGATGCACTTGGGTGGCACGATGGCACAGTGGTTAGCACTTCTGCCTCAAAGCAGCCTTAGGACACTGTGTATGGAGTTGCATATTCTCCCCATGTCTGCATGGGTTTCCTCCGGGTGCTGCGGTTTCCTCCCACAGTCCAAAGATATGTGGATTAGGTTGATTGAGAATGCTCAATTGCCCTGTGATGTCTGGGGGATTGGCAAGGTAATTGTGTGGAGTTACTGGATAGCGCCTGGTGGGATTATTGTCAGCGTGGGCTGAATGGTCTCTTTTTGCACTGTAAGGATTCTATGTGTAACCAAACTACCCCCATCCTCGACATTTTAACTCCTCACTAAGAAATTGTCTCAGATTCACTGACTAGCTGTGGTCTAGAAGTAAATGAGATTAAAGTCAGCTTGCTGAACTGTGTCACAATCAACCAGTTTGGATTGATTTTGAGTTTATCTTCTTACCTTTCATTAGCTACTGAGTGAATCAATTATTTGAATAACATGAAGCTAGTAGACTGATTTTGTACAAGACAAACAACAAGTAGCAAAGGCATCTCGATGTATCATTTTATGTCAGCATTTCTAAATGACTGCCTGTTTGCTTATGATGGAGTGGTTCAGACTGCTGCAAACTGGGGCGGTTCTGTTGGACAAAAAGTAAAGGAATTACAGCACAGGAACAGGCTCTTCGGCCCTCCAAGCCTGCACCGACCATACTGCCCGACTGAACTAAAACCCTCCTACCCTTCCGGAGACTATATCCCTCTTTTCCCATCCTATTCATGTATTTGTCAAGACGCCCCTTAAAAGTCACTATTGTGTCTACCACTACCTCCCCCAGCAGCAACATAAGCTCTTTGTGCAGTTGACAAGGTAACATGGTATAGCCAGTCCATTGAATAGAATAAAATTTATTTGCTGGTGATTGGCAATGCTGTAAGAAGTCTCACAACACCAGGTCCAACAGGTTTATTTGGTAGCACACACCACTAGCTTTTGGAGCACTGCCCCTTCATCAGGTAAGTGGGAGTTCTGTTCACAAACAGGGCATATAAAAACACAAACTCAATTTACAAAATAATGGTTGGAATGCGAGTCGTTACAGATAATCAAGTCTTAAAGGTACAGACAATGTGAGTGGAGAGAGTGTTAAGCACAGGGCTCCAGACTGGCAATGCTACCAACACTTCCACCATCTTGTTCCTATGAGCAACATATGGTCAAGTTGAACTTCTTTTCCTGGAATGGCAGAATTAACATCTGGAACATTGAAACAAATATTTATTCCTTTGTTAACGAGGTTATCTGTTTGAACTGGCTCCTCTGTTCCCATTGAATCCACCTTTGTGGCAGCAGAGAGTTGTCAATGATTGAGTGTTGTAGACTGGCACATTCCAGTGTTCTCAACAATGTGCTGAGGGACTCACTAAAGCCTGGGCCTACCGCCATTGGAGCACTGTGGGGAAAGACCATCACCTAAGGCCTTTTGGCCATATGTCAAGATATGTCAGTAAAAGGAAGATTCAAGAATTGAATAAAATAAAGGTTAAGAAATAGAATTTGGAAAGAATGAAGTGAAGAATGGGATTATTAAAAGTACATCTGTTTGAAAGGGTTCTTTGTAAAGAAACGTAGCAGCAGGAAAACAAGTGTTTATCTAAGTGGTGAGGGGATGAACAAGGATGTATACAAATAGATGTTTGAACTGTAGAAAATGTGAGTTCAAAATGCAGAGACAAGGATATAATTTGCAACTATACTCTATAAGTCTGGTCGAAGGGATTATTTAGGTAGGGTAACATTAAAGTATTTCTATAACAGGGTAAGTGAGTACAGCAGGAGAGGAGGAAGAGGGGTACAGCTAGTAAACAGCTGCAGTGATAGCCACACCCAGCTGCAAAGCAATTCTGTTTCCTGAAAACAAGTTTGTGCTGAAAACTACTGTTTTAAAAACTCTCAAAGAGAGGGAACACTATGTTGAACTGGAGAAAGGTTTTCCTAAACTGGAAGATAACATGTGGGTGATGACTAGATACTAGATTTAGCTCATTGAGTTATAGATTGGATGTTGCTTAGAGAAGGAGCATTTCTCAAGAGTTTAGCAAATAGATGGCTGGGAACAGGGATTAACTTCATGAGATAATGTGTACATATAATCATTATTGTATTAAAGTGTACAGTTGTCATATATTGTAATTTTTCTTGTTGTGCATTTCTTTTAAATTAATAAATATTTTTTATTAATTTAAATATGAGGAACGTTTGAAGATTCTGGTCCTGTACTTGTTGGAGTTTAGAAGAATGAGGGGAGATCTTATTGAAACTTACAGGATACTGCGAGGCCTGGATAGAGTGGACATGGAGAGGATGTTTCCACTAATAGGAAAAACTAGAACCAGAGACCACAACTTCAGACTAAATGGACAATCCTTTAAAACAGAGATGAGGAGGAATTCCTTCAGCCAGAGAGTGGTGAATCTCTGGAACTCTTTCCCGCAGAAGACTGTGGAGGCTGGGTCATTGAGTGTCTTTAAGACAGAGATAGATAGGTTCTTGATTAATAAGGAGATCAGGGGTTATGGGGAAAAAGCAGGAGAATGGGAATGAGAAAAATATCAGCCATGATTGAATGGCAGAGCGGAATCAATGGGCCGAGTGGCCTCATTCTGCTCCGACGTCTTATGGTCTTATAGCATAAGTTGATTGCAAAAACACCACATTGTTCCTCACTGGCTTGTGTATCTTTTCTCACATTATACCAAATTGAAAATATACACCACAAAGAGCAGGTGTTACAGATTACCCGTCTGGGTTTTTTGGATACCCCTGCATTTTTCATCAATGGGACTCTTAACAATTGAGGAATCTTTGGTGGGATTTTGGAAAACATAATTCCTTGGGTGTAAGGAACTTTTAAATGTAACAAAAGTGAGGAGAGTATCGAACTAGTGATACTGTGTGATTTAAAATAATGTGACTGCAACATGGCTGTTGCAATGGCTAAGACTTGTTTAGGAGGAGAGGATATAACTTTGGAAAGTTTGAAAAATGTACCTGAAGCCAATTTGATGGAATTGGCGAATATGTTACATTTAGGGTTACCCACAGAGGGTAAGAAAGCTGTGATAATTGTTTTAAAGTTTTAGTTTAAAGTTTATTTATTAGTCACAAGTAGGCTTACGCTATCACTGCAATGAAGTAACTGTGAAACTCCCTAGTCGCCGCACTCTGGCGCTTGTTCGGGTACACTGAGGGAAATTTTAGCACGGCCAATGCACTTAACCAGCACGTCTTTTGGACTGTGGGAGGAAACCGGAGCACCTGGAGAAAACCCACTCAGACACAGGGAGAACGTGCAGACTTTGCACAGTGACCCACGCTGGGAATTGAACCTGGGTCCTGGAGGGATGGTGGTGGTGGTGGGGTGCGGTGGTGGCAACAGTGCTAGCCACAGAAAGAATAGCGAAGAATTTAAACGTACAACAGTTGTCAGATAGATCAAGTACTCTGAAAAGTGAGGCCATTGAATTGGCAAAACTCCAATAACAAAGAGATGTAGAAATGAAGAAGCTTGAAGTGTAAGGAAAAGGGAAAGAGATGGCTTTTTAAAGGGAATTGATAATGGAGAAGTTAGCAATGGCAGAAAGAGAAAAGGAGAAAGATACACGGCGGAATCTTACAGCAGTTAGCAGCGGCAGGATTTTCTGGTTCCACTGCAATGAATGGAGATTAGGCTGGGCCCCAAATTTTCCATCCTCACTGCAGCGGCCGTGTGGCTGCTAAGATCAAACCCAGAGACTTTCAGCTCAAAAGACTGACGGTTAAAGCAAATACATCGGAGCAGGTTGAGGAAGAGAGTACATGAATCTAATGGGATGATTTGTACAAAATTCCAAAATTTGATGGAAGAATGTGGATGTGGCTTTTTGGAGCTCCCAAACGCAAAGGGTGGCTTTTGCAGCCGTGCTAACCCCAAGACCAGAAAATCCCACCCGAGTTTACAGTCTGTGTCCCGCCCATCATGGGAATCAGACGGGAAAATTCTGCCTGAAATTATAACTCCCCCCCCACCGCCAACTGAGTCCAGACCAACCACAATCCCACCCAGTCTCTCTCCCCGTAATCCCACATATTTACTGCACTAATCCCTCTAACCTACGCATCCCAGGACACTAAGGGTCAATTTAGCATGGGCAATGCACCTAACCCACACATCTTTGGACTATGGGAGGAAATTGGAGCACCCAGAGGAAACCCACGTAGACACGGGGAGAACGTGCAAACTCCACACAGACAGTGACCGGAGCCGGGAATCGAACCCGAGCCCCCGGCACTGTGAGGCAGCAGTGCTAACCCCTAAATATCATTCCCTGATTCTCCTCCTCTCCACAGAGGCTGCCAGACTTGTGCAGCACTTTCTGTTTTTACATCCAGCATCCGCACCTCCTGATCTTGTAGACAGCGCTACAGGAATGTTTTATTCTGAACGAAGACGGGGCGTTGTCGACAGTGCGGCACTTCCTGCAGTACTGTACACTCCTGTGAGGGTCGGGAGTGGGATTTGAACCCGGGTCGCCGGGTTCCCAGTCCAGTGCGCTACCCGCTGAGCCGCGCTGGCTGCGGGCGCCGGCCGCGGGAAGCTGCGGTGAGGAAGCTGGCACCGGTTTTGGCGCTGACGGGCTGAGGGGAGAGGAGGCTCCTCCCGCCGCTCAAGGAGCCGCATCCCCAGGCGTGGTCTCCGGGCCCAGGCATCGCTCTAACCCCACCCGCCCCTCCCGCTGCTGTCCCGGGAGGGATGGCCGAGGCGCTGGCGGCCGGGCCCGGAGCCGGGCTCGGGGCAGGACGAGTCGGAGGCCGAGCTGTCCCAGAGCCTGGCCCGCACCAAGACGCGCTCGTACGGCAGCACGGCCAGTGTGTCGGCCCCGCTGGCCGAGAAATACATCCAGCACCCGGTCAGCCCGAGCGACACCCTCCGAGGCCTCGCCCTGCGCTATGGAGTCACGGTGAGTGCGGGGGGAGCGGGGAACAGGTTCAGAGCCCAGGCCGGGCCCGGGACAGGGAGGGAGGGGCAGCTTGGAGCACATCACCCCCCCCCCCCCCGGCTCATCACCCCCCCCCCCCCCCCCCCCCCGGCTCATCACCCCCCCCCCCCCCCCCCCCCCCGGCTCATCACCCCCCCCCCCCCCCCGGCTCATCACCCCCCCCCCGGCTCATCACACCCCCCCCCCCCCCCCCCCCCGGGGCTCATAACCCCCCCCCCCCCGGGGCTCATAACCCCCCCCCCCCCGGGGCTCATCACCCCCCCCCCCCCCCCCCGGCTCATCACCTCACCCTCACCCCCCCACCCAGTCACCCCCACCCCACCTCCCCACCCAGTCACCCTCACCCCCCCCCACCCAGTCACCCTCACCCCCCCCACCCAGTCACCCTCACCCCCCCCCCACCCAGTCACCCTCACCCCCCCCCCCACCCAGTCACCCTCACCCCCCCCCCACCCAGTCACCCTCACCCCCCCCACCCAGTCACCCTCGCCCCCCCCCCCCCCCCACCCCCACCCAGTCACCCTCGCCCCCCCCCCACCCCCACCCCCACCCAGTCACCCTCGCCCCTTGGACATTCCTGCTGCATGCCCCTGGCTCCCCCACCCTCCTCTCCTGGCACCCCTACACACCCCATACCTCCCTGATCCGCACTCCGCTGCTCTGGCACCTCTCGCTCCCTCCCCTGGCACTCCCCACCCCCCCCATACCCTCCCCCAGCACACCCCACCTTCCACCCCCTCTTCCCCCAGCACACCCCACCTTCCACCCCCTCTTCCCCCAGCACACCCCACCCAGCACACCCCAAACCCCCTTGCCCCTGGCACCCCAACCCCTTCCCTGGCACACTGCCCCCCCTTCCTGAGTCACCCTCTTCCCTGCACACCCCCATCCCCACTCCTGTTTCTGACACCCCTATCCCACCTATCACTGGCACCTACAACCCCTGTCCTCCTCCTCCTCCTCCTCCCCCAGAACATCAGATCCCTCTCCACTTTTCCCCGTTCGGACAGTGCAATCCACAGGTCCCCACCCCTGACCATCCAATCTGCCCTCCATCCTAAACTCAATTCAAAGCAACCGCCCCCCTACACTCGCATCTTGGAGCATCCACGGAACACTCATTATCTATCCCTGGAGTCAACCCCAACTGCCAGGCACCTTCCCCACCTCCACGGCAACTGTATCACCCCTGTCCTCAACTGGATGCATGGGGGAGTGATGGTTTGTGAAGGGGAAAACGTACTTGGGGCCAAGTGAGTGGGGTACACCAGTGGTATGGGGTATGAGGAGGTGGGTCTGTGCTTGAAATGAAGAAACAGTGCAGTGGTGATACGGGGATGGGTGTTGCCTTAGGGTCTCTGGATTGGGATCAGACATCACAGAATCTGAGGAAGGGTCTGACTAACTTCTCATCTTCCAACCCTCTGCTGAGCAAAGATTTACTGAGGATGGTTGAAATAAACTAGCTCACGGAGATAAACTAACAGAGAATACTTTTGAAATTGATCCTGAATCTTAGATAGTTGGGTAGATATTAGAGATTTTTGGGGCAGCACAGTGGTTAGCACTGCTGCTTCACAGCTCCAGGGACCTGGGTTCAATTCCTGGCTTGGGTCACTGTCTGTGTGGAGTTTGCACATTCTCCTTGTGTCTGTGTGGGTTTCCTCCGGGCGCTCTGGTTTCCTCCCACATGTGCGGGTTCAGTTCATTGGCCGTGCTAAAATTGCCCTTTAGTATCCTGAGATGTGTAGGTTAGAGGGATTAGCGGGTAACTGTGTAGGGATATGGGGATAGCGCCTGGGTAGGATTGCGGTCGGTGCAGACTCAATGGGCCAAATGGCCTCTTTCTGCACTGTAAGGATTCTATGATTCTTCTATGATCCAGGGTGAGATGACATTCTGCGGTCAGTTGCATTAAGAACTGGTCCGCTTTTCTGTGGTTTCTAACATCAACACCAGTGGTAGCTAAAAGATTTACAAATAGCATCTCGCGAGAGATGATGTAAACTGCTGTTGCTCCCCCTGACATTGAGTTGAAGGACTTGTCTTGTGAAGAGAGATTCAGCACTTTAGGCCTATGCTCACTGGAGTTTAGAAGAGGGAGAGGAGATCTAACTGAGGTATGTAAGATGCTAAAAGAGGAATGATCGGATAAACGTAGAGCAGGTGTTCCCCCTTGGACATTCTAGAACGAGAGACCATAGTTTTAGGCTAAGGGGTGGCATATTTAAAACATAACTGAGAAGGAATTACTTCACTCAAAAGGGTCGTGAATCCGTGGAATTCTCTACCCCAGAGTGCAGTGGACACAAGAATGCTAAATAAGTTGAAGGAGAGGTTAGATAGGCTTTTAATTAGTCGTGGGATGAAGAGTTGTGGGGAGTGGGCTGAAAGGTGGAGATGAGGCTGAGATTAGATGAGCCATGATCAGAACGAGTGGCAGAGCAGGCTTGAGGAGCTGAATTGCTCCTGCTCCTATTCCTAGTTCTTATATTTTTATTGCCAATAAGAGCTGATGGGTACCACATTAACTGTCGACGGAAAGATATAGGGATTTTCCCATCTCGCCTGCCACAAGAATTGTAACGGGCAGGACACTGACCATGGAAAGGTCTGTTGACCCCGGGCAGGATTTTCTGGTTTCGGGGCGAGCGTAGTTGGAAAGTTGTACCCGTGGAGTTGAATTCGGGCTGGGTTCATTTGCTAAAACAAAATGGTTCTTGGCAGGAAGAACAGTAGATTGTTGAGGGAACCGAGTCATATTTTGCATGAAAAAGTTTGTGTTGTGTTGTCCATTCCAGAATGTGTTTTCTGAGGGAGGGGGTTGAGGGAGAGAATGAGGTACAAAAGGTCATGTTGCTTTTGCAATGAATAATTTATTTGCGTGAAAAATAAGACTCATTCACTTGAGTGAATTCTGGTTTAGTGCTTGTCCAGCAGCCATTGGCTTCCAAAATTAATTTGGAATTTGGCCTTGGTGCTACTGCTGTTCACAACCAGATCATAAATATTATCTGTCGCTAGCTGGTGTGAGTTCTGAGTGGTCAAAGAACAAGTCGTACTCTATTCATTATAGAACTATTCATATTGTTGAGTTCTTATTGCCTCAGCAAACATGTAATAAGACACAGCAATGACTAGACTCCTCAGATTGGCTCAGTTGCCACAGGTTGATTAATAACCATAGAATCATACAGAGCAGAAGGAGGCCATTCGGCCCATCAAGTCTGCACCAACCACAGTCTCATTCAGGCTTTATCCCCATAAACCTATGCATTTACCTTAGCTAGTCCCCACCCCCACATGCATTTACCCTAGCTAGTCCCCCCCCCCCACCCCCACATGCATTTACCCTAGCTAGTCCCCCTGACACTAAGGGGCAATTTAGCATAGCCAATGCACCTAACCTGCATATCTTTGGATTGTGGGAGGCAACTGGATCACCCAGAGGAAACCCACACAGACAAGGGGAGAATGTGCAAACTCCACAGACAAGTGACCCAAGCTGGGAATCGAACCCGGGTCCCTGATACTGTGACGCAGCAATGCTAACCACTGTGCCGCCCAGTCAAAGTACATGTATTCTTCTTGCATACATTAATGATGTGACCAGAACAAACTGAGGAAAAATTCCTCCCAGCATGTCGAAACCTTGGATAGGACATAGCAAACGGAGTGAAATGCATATCATGCTCCCCAAATGCCACTGCTGCCTCTCTGTCTTCCCAGTGACAACTGTTGCTGGGGCAAGCTTCATTAGGTACCGTTTCTGGTATTGGTCATGCACCATAAGTTTTTAAATTCATTTATGGGATGTGGGTTTCGCTGGCCAGGCCAGCATCTATTCCCCATCCCTAGTTTCCCTTGAGGGGTAGTGGGGAACCGTCTTCTTCCATGAGGCAGAGGTACATACACAGTGATGTCAGTCTAGGGTAGAGAGTTTGGATAAGTTTTCATCAGACCAGTTAAGCCAAATCCTGTTCTTTTCCTGAGGTTCACGCACGCACGCACCAGCGTTTATGCTCGACACACGCACCCTTCCATCCCTCTCTGTCTATATCTGTATGTACACTCTTCTCTTCCTTTCCCCAGTAGGAAGAGAGGTAATAAGCCGTGGATAACGAAGGAGGTGAAGGAAAGTGTTAAATTAAAAGCAGAGGAATTTAGAGTAGCTAAGAGCAGTGGGCGAGAAGAGGATTGGGAAAGGTTTAAATGTCAACAAAGATTGACAAAAAAGTTGATAAAGGAGGGTAGAAGAAGCTATGAAGCTGGGCTAGCGCTTAATATAAAAAAGGATAGCAAGAGTTTTTATAAATATATAAAAAGGAAGAGGCTGGCTAGGGTGAACGTTGGTCCCTTAGCGGATGAGAAAGGGGACCTAGTGGTAGGGGATGGGGATATGGCTAAGGTCTTGAATAACTTTTTTGTTTCTGTCTTCACGGAGGAGGACGTGAATAATTTGCCGGGTGTTAGCGATGGAAAGGTGGTAGGACTGGAGGGTCTTAATGACATTACTGTTACTAGAGAGGTGGTGCGCGACAGACTGGAGGGGCTGATTGTGGACAAGTCCCCAGGACCGGATGGAATGCATCCGAGGGTTCTGAAAGAAATGGCGGAGGTGATAGTGGATGCCTTGGTGGTTATTTTCCAGACGTCGCTGGATTCCGGGGAAGTGCCGGAGGATTGGAAAACGGCTAATGTTACGCCGTTGTTTAAGAAGGGTGCCAGGCAAAAGGCGGGGAATTACAGGCCGGTTAGTTTAACGTCTGTGGTAGGTAAAATGTTAGAATCCGTCATTAAGGAGGAAATTGCGAGGCATCTTGAAGGGAATTGCTTGATAGGGCAGACGCAACACGGTTTCATTAAAGGGAAGTCGTGTCTGACAAATTTACTGGAGTTCTATGAGGATGTGTCTAGGGCGGTGGATAGAGGAGAGCCGGGTGGATGTGGTCTTTCTGGATTTTCAGAAGGCGTTTGATAAGGTACCTCACAAGAGGTTACTGCAGAAGGTCAGAGGACATGGAGTTGGGGGTAGGGTGTTAGCGTGGATAGAGGATTGGTTGTCAAATAGGAGGCAGAGAGTGGGGGTCAATGGGTGCTATTCGGATTGGCGGTTGGTGACTAGTGGGGTGCCCCAGGGGTCGGTGCTGGGGCCTCAGCTATTTACCATTTATATAGATGATCTGGAGGAGGGAACCGAGTGTAGGGTGTCGAAATTTGCTGATGACACCAAGATTGGGGGAAAGGCAAATTGTGCGGAGGGTGTGGAGAGTCTGCAGAAGGATCTAGATAGGCTGGGCGAATGGGCCAGGAAATGGCAAATGGAATTTAATGTTGGCAAGTGTGAGGTGGTCCACTTTGGTAGGAAGAATGGTAGGAAGGACTATTACTTACGTGGCGAAAAACTGCAGCAGGCGACGGTGCAGAGGGACCTCGGGGTCCTTGTGCATGAGTCGCAAAAACCCAGCCTGCAAGTGCAGCAGGTGGTCAGGAAGGCGAATGGGATGCTGGCCTTCATAGCGAGGGGGATTGAATATAAAAGTAGGGAGGTCTTGCTGCAGCTGTATAGGGCATTGGTGAGGCCGCAGCTGGAGTACTGTGTGCAGTTTTGGGCGCCGCACCTGCGCAAGGATATTTTGGCCCTGGAGGGAGTGCAGAGGAGGTTTACTAGGCTGATACCGGAGTTCAGGGGGTTGAGCTATGAGGAGAGGCTGAATAAACTAGGCTTGTACTCGTTAGAGTTTAGAAGAATGAGGGGAGATCTCATTGAGATGTATAAGATGATGAATGGGATGGATAGGATAGAGGTGGAAAGACTCTTCCCGCTCAAAAAAGACAGTAGGACTAGGGGGCACAGCCTCAAGATAAAGGGGGGGCGGTTCAGAACGGAGTTGAGGAGGAACTTCTTCACTCAAAGGGTGGTGAATCTCTGGAATTCTCTGCCCGTTGAAGTGGTGGAGGCTGCCTCGCTAAATATTTTTAAGAAGCGGGTTGATGGGTTTTTGATAAGAGAGGGGATTAAGGGTTATGGGGAGAGGGCGGGAAAGTGGAACTGAGCCACGACAGATCAGCCATGATCTTATTGAATGGCGGGGCAGGCTCGAAGGGCCAGATGGCCTACTCCTGCTCCTATTTCTTATGTTCTTATCTAACTGTCACTTGAATGCATTGATTGCTTTTTGCCTCAACTGCTCCTTGTGGTAACAAGTTTCACATTCCCACCACTTTCTGGGTAAGAAGATTGGTCCTGTATTCCCTATTGGATTTATCAGTGAGTAATTATATATTTGTGACCTCTAGTTTTCGATCCCAACACAATCATAGAATGGTTATGGCACAGAAAGCAGGCCACTCTGTCCATTATGTCTGTGCTGGCTCTGTAATAGTTACACAGCTACCTGGCCATCTTTTCTTTTCTGATAGTTATCCCATTCTCCTTTCAAACTGAATCTACCTCAGATACACTTTTGGACTGTATTACAGATCGTAACCACTTTCTTTCTGGCATTTTCTCTCCGATCACCCTGTAAATTCTTTCATGAACTTAAAGATTCCTATCAGGTCACCACCCCCTCAGGCTTTTTTCTCTGAACAGTCTTGGTCTTACCAGAGAAATATATCCTTCCTGTTCTGTATTCTTGTAAATCAACATTTAAATGGGAGAGTTTCAGTTTCCGTATTACCCAATTGATAAAATAGTGTTTGCAGTTCAAATTAACAATTCTGGGAACCATTAAAAATAAATCATTGAAATTTTTTCTACTCATGACATGTAGATCCCTTAGAACCGTGCCTTCTGGCATTTATCTGCTTTCATTTACTTTTGTGTGCTAATGGTAAAATCCTTTGTCAGCCATATCCTCACCTTGTACAAGCCAATTGGGAGGGTTTTTATTGCATAATTATTAAAATTTCCATTGTAATAAAATAAATTATTAGTGTTATTGGTTGCATTTGGTAACCCAACATGGATCATTTTAATACCTATTTTGTGTTGCTAATGATTAATCCTAAACCCATAAACTTTGATCTATGAGCTCAATGGCTTATAACCATCATGGACTAAATTACTGTCTTAGACATGCCTTTGTTATAAATAATGTGAAAAGTTTAAACATGTAAGTTGAGTTTTATTTTGTATTTGGACAGTTGTTTGTGCTAGCTTTGTTTGTGGGCTCCTTGTAGTCCATAAGACATAGGAGCAGAATTAGGCTACTCGGCCCATCAAGTCTGCTGTGCCATTCAATCATGGCTGATATTTTTCTCATCCTCATTCTCCTGCCTTTTTCCCATAACCCTGATCCCCTTATTAATCAAGAATCAATCTATCTTTGTATTAAAGACACTCAATGATCTGGTCTCCACAGCCTTCTGCAGCAAAGAGTTCCACAGATTCAGCACTCTCTGGGTGAAAAAATTCCTCCTCATCTCTGTTTTAAAGGATTGTCCATTTAGTCTGATATTATGCCCTCTGGTTCTAGTTTTTCCTACTAGTGAAAACATCCTCTCCACGTCCACTCTATCCAGGCCTTGCAATATCCTGTAAGTTTCAATAAGATTACCCGCCCTGCCCCCTGCATCATCCTTCTAAACTCCAACGAGTACAGAGCGGAGTCCTCAACCGTTCCTCATACAACAAGCTCTTCATCCCAGGGATCATTCTTGAAAATTTCCTTTGGACCCTTTCCGAGGCCTACATGTCCTTCCTTAAATACAGAGTCCAAAACTGCTCGCAATATTCCAAATGGGGTCTGACCAGAGCCTTATATGGCCTCAGTAGTACATCTGTGCTCTTGTATTCTAGCCCCCTCAACATGAATGCTAATATTTAATTTGCCTTCCTAATTGCGGACTCAACTTGTATGTTAACCTTAAGAGAATTTCGAACAATGACTCCCAAGTCCCTTTGTGTTTCTGATTTCCTAAGCATTTCCCCATTTAGAAAATAGTCTATGCCTCACTGCCAGAGTATGTGGTGGATGCAGGTACGTTAGCAACATTTGAGAGGCATCTGAATGGGTACATGAATAGGAAGAGAATAGAGGGATATGCCCAAGCAAAGACAGAAGGTTTTTTTTGTTTAGTTAGTGCATCATGATTGGCACATGCTTGGAGGGCTGAAGGGCCTGTTCCTGTGCTGTACTTTTCCTTATTCCTTTCCATTCCTCCTTCCAAAGTGCATAACCTCGCACTTTTCCACATTGTATTCCATTTGCCACTTCTTTGCTACTCTCCTGACCAGCCCAAGTCCTTCTGCAACCCCCCTGCTTCCTCAATACTACCTGTCCCTCTATATATCTTTGCATCATCTGCAATCTTAGCAACAGTGCCTTCAGTTCCTTCTTACAAATCGTTAATGTATACTTGATTCATGGCAGTATTTCACACAGGGATTATTTATCAATAAGTTGTTTTTTTTGCAAAAATATACTTTATTCATCTAAAATCTAAAGACAACAAAACATTTCAAATTATCATAAGCGCTATGATATACACTTTTTCTCCAAAGATTGAGAGTCACTCTAAGGTGCTTCAGTTCAGCAATGAGAACATTACAAACATTTTAATGTTCTCATGGTGGAGAGTACAATTCTGTTCAAGCTATATACGTCAGGCATGTGGCCCTCTGCAATACTTCAGTCCAGTTACATATGGTTAGTAATAAAGTACATAGTCTGAGGGGTTTTACTGGTTCTCAGCCCCTCAGTGTACATTGGCTGAAAGGCCTTACACTATGACCTTTCCCATTGCACCTTGTGGCGGCTGCCCCAAACCTGACAGAGTCCCTCAGCATGTAGTCCTGGATCTTGGACCTTGCCAGTCAGCAACACTTAGTGGAGGACAACTCTTAGCACTGGAAGATCAACGAATTTCGGGCAGACCGAAGAGTGTCTTTCACTGAATTAATGCTCCTCCAGCAACAGTTCTTGTAGTCTTTTTTAAATTCTTTTTACTCCATCCTTAAAGTTACAAAGCCAATGCTCGGAGTGGACCAGATGAACCCAAGTCCATTCCTTGCTTGCTTCAAAAACCAAATCCAATTCATGGTCCCCGCAAGGAAGGCAAACAAGATCCAAGCCGACAAGATAAGGCATTGCACCCTGTCTTGGGCTTGATCTGACACTTGACCTTAGCCAAAAAGCCGAAAAGAGTTGATGTAGTCTTGTTTCAGACCTTTTCAGAGAGACTGTAACTGATTACTAGGAACCGGTATGTTATAGATAATGGGTGGAGGTAACTGATCTCTGAGCTCAGGTAACTATTTTAAATATCACCTAGATGCACTTTTGTAATCACTGTGGCATTAATATTTTGTATATATACAATATCTAATTTAAGGGAATTAAGTTTGGCATTTTGCCTTTTCTTGGTTGACATTAACCAATGAGCTTTTTGCATGATGGTGTGTGGACAGAGTCTCCCTGAGGTAATGTCATCACTGCAGGTTCAGATGATCTGAAAATAACTTGTCAGTATAATTAAGTAACTACGGACCACTGCTCTCCATTCAAAATTGGCAAGCACCAAATTCCAATGTTATTGGATAGTTCATTCATTTTTAGTACAAAGGATGAATTTATCACTCTGATCTGTCGGCAAGCTACTCGTCATGGAAGGCATTTCCTGGCCACATATATATGTTTTATATGAATTCCTAATTTAAAAAGGAACGGTTAGTAATGTCATGTCAGGCAATGCTCAGTGGGGGAGGGAGGTGGTTTATAACTATGTACTGCGCAGATGAGATTATACGAGTGGTGGGGCATGTTTTCCTTCCTGCAATTCTTTGTTCCTTGATTAAGTTAACAAACGTTGTGAGTTAGTTACCGATAAAAGGCACTCTGTGACTGGTGTGACACTAGGACTCACAGCGAATCAGACTTATCATCACTCGAATCTGCTGGGTGCTCTTTCACACTTACTGGCAGTAAATGTGGATCTTCTAAGGAATGAGATTGCTGATCTTTCTCAATCCCTGTGTTCTATAAAATTGACATTACTTAAGCCTGCCTATGGTCCCCAATGCACACAGTCTGCAGAGCTGACAAACATAATCAGTAAATTAATTGACCACCCCATAAAAGATTAATTCTTGAGTTAATAGCTACAGGTGCACCATTGGCTGTGTGTCACACTGTTGAAGGGCGAACCAGTCACCCTAAGTTTTGCAGCCATTGTAAACTTGCTGTTAAAACGGGAGTTCTGTCACTTGTCATAAAAACAGAACATGCTGCAAACACTAAGCAGATCAAACAGCATCTGTCCAGAGACAAACAGTTCTGCAAGAGTTTGTCGCTCCTGATGTCACAGGGCTTTCTGACCATATGAAATGCTATTTTCTTCAAATAACTGGGAATAATTACTTGTTTTTTTTAAATTAGATAGCTGTATTGCAGCATGGGCTATAAATAGGAGATAATAGACCACAAATATAAGACACTCACTCATAAATCCAATAAGGAATGCAGGAATAAAATTCTTATCTAGAGAGTGGTTAGAAATTCATTTAAGCGGCGGTTAGATAAGCAGAAGGACGGAAGGAATAAGAGGATATGTTGATGGACTTAGAGGAAGATAGAAGCTAATGTGAAATATAAATACTGGCATAGAACTGTTTGCCTGAATGACCTGTTACTGTGCTAAACGATACAATACAAATAGCTATTCCAAACTTATGGAAAAAGGCTGAAACAATCAGCTAGTGCAGTGTGCCCCTCCTGTACTGCCATTGTGCAAACTCTGTGCATCATCCATCTCTCCTCCACCCATCAGAGAAAATCCTAGACCAATTGAGAAATTCTGCTATGACCTGTGAAGGCAAACAAACAGAACTAAGGAAAAGATGCGTTTATTTTTATGCAGTGAGTTGTGATGATATGGGATGCAAGGTCTGAAAGCCAGGAGGAAGCAGATTCAACTGTAGCTTTCAAAGCAAAATTGGATAAGTACTTGAAAAGGAAAGATTTGCAGAGCGGGGGTTTGGTGGGAGAAGGGGGAGAAGAAAGAATAATGGGACAAATTGATCTTTCAATGAACTGCTACGTGTACAATGGACCATTGGCTCCTTGATCAAGTTCTGGGAGACTGCAGTGGCCAAGTGGTTCATTCCATGGTGACCCAGCTATTTGCTATATATAGTAATGTTGACCAATCTCAGCAACTCATCGGGCTTCCTTTTTAAGGCTCGGATTAAGAGGTCACTGAGCTGGCATTTTGATTTAGTTGGATTAAAGAATCTTGCTGTTTTCACGAATCAGATAATATTTCAATATTGCGCTAGCAAACTGCAGTTACAATTAAGTCATTTTACAAACTCTAGATGTATTCCCTTACACAATATTCCCCTGCTTTCTTCCTCCTCCTCCTTTCTTTACTCACTCTCCCGCAGCTATTTTAACATGGTGCTCAGATGCTGCAGCGACCAGTTTCAGCTTGGTACCAGCTTAGATGACAATGGCTAAGTTATACTGCCGGCTGTGTTTTACTTGTAAGTAAACCATTTACAGGTGTAGAATACAGGTTAAATTCGGCAAAGAGCTAACCCACCAACTTGAGAGAGTTTATTTTTTTGACCCTTTGCTTTACATTATACTTTGTGCTTTCAGCATAAATTATATCATACAGTTTGCTTTAATGTTAAGTTGAAACTGATTTGGGTACAAGCCACTGGTCCACTGCTCCATTTCCTCCAACACCCCTCCTCCTCCTCCTCTCTTTCTCCCTCTCTCTTCTCTTCCCCCCGCCCCCCCCCCTCAATTCAAGGAAACAATCTTTTCGGGTGAAGCAGTGCTTCACGTATACCTCCCTTAATTTGGTCTTACTACATGTGCTGCTCGTAATGTAGTCTACTCTGCATCGGAGAGACCAAACGCAGACTGGGTGACTGCCTTCGGCCCATCTGCAAGCAGGACCCAGGCCTTCCTGTCACTTGCCATTTCAACTCACCTTTCAGCTCTCATATCCATATGTCTACCCTTGGGCTGTTGCAGTGTTCCAGTGAAGCCCAACACAAACTGGAGGAACAGCACCCGATCTTCCAATTAGACACTTTACAGCCTTCCGCACTGAGCATTGAGTTCAACCACTTCAGAGCGTAAACTCTGCCCTCCATCTTCACCCAATTTCCATTTATTTTGTTTCATGTGATGTATTTATTTTTATTTTTTTAAATTTTCATTTCTTCCATCGTTTCATTTGTGGACTTTTTACAAATCTCGCTTTTGAATTTGTCACATACACACGCGTGCACAGATACTCGCATGGGCACGCACACGTACACTGGTCTTTCCCCATTCCTACTTTCACCCCACTTGGGTCATCTGTTCATTCTCTTGGGTTGACCTTTGATACTCTGCTTGGCTTTGTTCTGCCCTTTAGTGGCCATATTGGCATTCTTCTTAGCCATGATCACCACCATTTAAATTCCCCTTGTCTTTTTGCCTATGACATCTTTGTCAATTACACCCCCTCCCTTATCCTAACAATATAAATCTTGTCCTGTTTTCTTCGTCTTCTGTTCTGGCAAAAGGTCATCCAGACTCAAAATATTGGCTGTTTTCTCTACACACATGCCATCAGACCTGCTGAGATCTTCCAGCATTTTCTGTTTTTGTTGGGCGGAAGATCACATTGTTATTAATTTTGTTCAAATAAATATCTAACGTACCTACCATTTCACAGCAAATGTTGCTGAATAATATCTTGCTGAAAATTGGTCGAATCTCACTGTGCAAAAGAACAGGACAGATGGCAGTGCAGTGATGTCATGGTATCTTGTATCATCTCCACTGTGGTGGTTTTCACTGCTATGGTGCTGAAATTGTACTGATAAAACACCACTGACTGGACAACCTTGTAGAATTTGTCTGGCAAATATTCTGATTAACTTGCAAATGGAGGTGTAGTCTCACCAACAACTGCAAAGTACTTACAAGTGTTTTGTTAACTGACGTACAAAGTTATACTTTTTGCAGCTAGAATGTATTGACACTTCTTTGAACTGTTGCATTTTCATTCTTAGCAATTTTTTTAATTATAAAGGACATTGTATCGTTAAATTGGGAACGTAAAAGTAAAAGACTTGATACTTACTTTACGTATTTGACACTTATTTTGAGAAATGAGGAAAGCAATTGCATTTGAAAGTGACTTGACATGCATTGTTATTTACAGGTTATTTCAAAATTGTTGATTTTATAAGCTTTAGAAGCTATCAAATTTTATTAATGTCATCAGTCATTTTGCCCACATAGGAACCATTTTACTGATCATTTAGCGTTTTGAGGAATGAGGAAGTCCGGAGATTTTGTTTTTAGACTGATGCAGTCTAACTGTGTAGCCAATGATGAGTAGCCTCCTCATCAATTAACATTGACTCAGATAAATAGCACAAATTATGAATTGTCCTCATAAGCCATTGATGATAATCAACAGATAGTTTGCTCTAAAATTGAGTTGATAATCTCTTTTTATCATCACTGCTGCCATTTAATTTAGTTTAAGTCATCAAATAACCAGTCAATAAATTTCAGATAAAGAGACGGCACTTGATGCAGTGGTATCAGGGTAATTTAGGTGGCAACAAAAGTTATACTTAACAAATCATGATAAATATCCTAGTTTCGAAGGTCCTTTCTTCCCACTGGCACTAGTGACACATGGAGCAAAGAACAAGACAGATGGCAGTGCAGTGATGTCATGGTATCTTGTATCATCTCCACTCTGGTGGTTTTCACTGCTATGGTGCTGAAATTGTACTGATAAAACACCATTGACTGGACAACCTTGTAGAATTTGTCTGACCAATATTCTAATTAACTTCCAAAATGAAGGTGTGGTCTCACCAACAACTGCAAAGTACTTGCAAGTATTTTGCTAGTGGCACAAGCAGATCATGACTCCTATTGTACCTCCCTGTGACTTCAAATCTGTGCCACAAACCTCTCCAGGCCAGTTCCTTTTATCCTAAGTAACTACTGGTTCTCCCTGTATTCTTGTGTACTTGTCATGCTCTGATGCATACGTATGACTACGTATGGGTGAGTTGTGGTTGGTTCAGACTCTGCGTCGAATCGCCGCGTCCTGCGTTGTAGGATTCTATGATTTTGACCTTGGGTCTGGAATATGAAGAGACCACCATTTTTACCTTTGCTTGAGACCTCCTCAGGCCCCTCAAATAGATTTTTGAGGGTTGATTGCAAGCTGGATGTAACATTTCTGGAGCTCACTTAAAAGTGACTGCTGGGAAGATCCATTTGTAACATACAATTGAGTATGTGCACGTACCTGCCAGAAAATGTAAGACTTGGCTTTGGCAGTTTGTTTTACACAGCCTATTGTGTGTTCAAAGATCACAGAGCTGAATCAATTCTGAAAGCAGAACTTTCACTGTTTGTTTGGAAATATTGAATGACATTAGACCAATTGTTCCATGCTATTACAAATGTTGTGATTCAACAAGAGAAACATGTAAGATCTTATTACTGATACAGTTACAAAAATAGTTACTTCAGTCTCCCTTAAAGGACCTAGAAATATAATAGGTTCTATACATTTGGGACCTAAGATTTAGAGATCTGTTTAATTTTGCCCCTTTTTCTTAATGGTTCAGTGGTTGATGCATTAAGTCATGAAGTACTCAGCCATGTAGATTAGGAACAATTTCAGTTTCATCCCTGCTGTGCTCAGGTTTAGGTAATCTTGACTGGACAACTTTGAGTGCGTTTCATTATAGATTCCGTGTTCCAAAAGTTGCAGAGGAAAAAATAGTGTTGCACATTAAACTTCCTGTCAGTGTCCAGCTATTGCTTAGTAGAGAAATTAATGTGTGTAAGTCAAATGGTGGGAAACTAATTCAGCTTGAAGCCCTCCTGAGGTTGCATAGCTGATCTTGCTTGAATAAGGACACTGCGTGTCCTTGATAATTATGTACATGTCAGGCAGGGAGGAAATGGCCGAGTGAGGGAACCGTGGTTTACTAAAGAAGTTGAATCGCTTGTGAAGAGGAAGAAGGAGACTTATGTAAAGATGAGACGTGAAGGCTCAGTTAGTGTGTTTGAGAGTTACAGGTTAGCCAGGAAGGACCTAAAGAGGAGCTAAGAAGAGCCAGAAGGGGACATGAGAAGTCTTTGGCCAGTAGGATCAAAAACCCTAAAGCTTTCTATAGGTATGTCAGGAATAAAAGAATGATTAGGGTAAGGTTAGGGCCAGTCAAGGACAGTAGTGGGAAGTTGTGTGTGTGGAGTCCGAAGAGATAGGAGAGGCCCTAAATAAATATTTTTCATCAGTATTCACACAGGAAAAAGCCAATGTTGTTGAGAATACTGAGATACAGGCCATTAGACGGGATTAAGGTTCATAAGGAGGAGGTTTTAGCAATTCTGGAAAGTATAAAAATAGATAAGTCCCCTGGGCCAGATGGGATTTATCCTAGGATTCTCTGGGAGGGTGGGGAGGAGATTGCAGAGCCTTTGGCTTTGATCTTTAGATCGTCATTGTCTACAGGAATAGTGCCAGAAGACTGGAGGATAGCAAATGTTATCCTCTTGTTCAAGAAGGGGAGTAGAGACAACCCTAGTAATTATAGACCAGTGAGCCTTACTTCTGTCGTAGGCAAAGTTTCGGGAAAGGATTTTAAGAGATGGGATTTATAATCATCTAGAAAGGAATAATTTGATTAGGGATAGTCAACACGGTTTTGTGAAGGTTAGATCATGCTTCACAAACCTTAGTGAGTTCTTTGAGAAGGTGACCAAAGACGTGGATGAGGGTAAAGCAGTTGATGTGGTATATATGGATTTTAGTAAAGCGTTTGATAAAGTTTCCCACGATAAGCTGTTTCAGAAGATATGGAGGCATGGGATTGAAGGTGATTTAGCAGTTTGGATCAGAAATTGGCTAGCTGTAAGAAGACAGAGGGTGGTGGTTGATGGGAAATGTTCATCCTGGAGTTCAGTTACTAGTGGTGTACCACAAGGACCTGTTTTGGGGCCATTGCTGTTTGTCATTTTTATAAATGACCTGGATCAGGGTGTAGAAGGACGGTTAGTAAATTTGCGGATGACACTAAAGTCAGTGGAGTTGTGGACAGTGCGGAAGGATGTTGCAGGTTACAGAAGGACATAGATAAGCTGCTGAGCTGAGAGGTGGCAAATGAAGTATAATGTGGAAAAGTGTGAAGTGATTCAGTTTGGAAGGAGTAACAGGAATACAGAGTACTGGGCTAATGATAAGGTACTTGGTAGTGTGGATGAGCAGAGAGATCTCGGGGTACATGTGCATAGATCCCTGAAAGTTGGCACCCAGGTTGATAGGGTTGTTAAGAAGGCGTACGGTATGTTAGCTTTTATTGGTAGAGGGATTGAGTTTAGGAGCCATGAGGTCATGTTGCAGCTGTACAAAACTCTGGTGCGGCCGCACTCGGAGTATTGCGTACAGTTCTGGTCGCCGCATTATAGGAAGGATATGGAAGCATTGGAAAGGGTGCGGAGGAGATTTACCAGGATGTTGCTTGGTATGGTGGGAAGGTCTTATGAGGAAAGGCTGAGGGACTTGAGGCTGTTTTCGTTAGAGAGAAGAAGGTTAAGAGGTGACTTAATCGAGGCAAAAAGATGATTAGAGGATTAGGCAGGGTGGACAGTGTGAACCTTTTTCCTCGGATGGAGATAGCTTGCACGAGGGCACAAAGCTTTAAGTTGAGGGGTGATAGATATAGGACAGATGTCAGAGGTAGGTTCTTTACTCAGAGAGTAGTAAGTGTGTGGAATGTCCTGCCAGCAACAGTAGTGGATTTGCCAACATCAAGGGCATTTAACTGGTCATTGCATAAACATATGGATGATATTGGAATAGCGTAGGTTTGTAGGTGGGCGCAACATCAAGGGCCGAAGGGCCTGTACTGCACTGTAATGTTCTATATTCTAATGTCTGTGGTTGTGGCTATGACTCTGGTTACAATTAAGCCAATGTTATATGGAGTTCTCCATTTTGCCCCTGAGGCACCCCACTCATGTCAAGAATATTCCATAGATCCATTGTAACACTTCGGCTGCTGCCATGTGGTTAAAAATCCAGCAGCAAATTCATGCACAGCAAGATCACGTGGCAGAAAGCCAGATAGCTCACCGTATAGTGGTATGCACCTGATTGCCAGGCTGACTTTTCAGTGTAAAGATGATCAGCTTTTGTGGCTGGCTGCACCTTACAGGAGTGGTACCTTAGGGTCCAGATGGCTGCGGCAGCAAGCAGTTTGATTAGCTGCCTGTGCTGTGCTTGGCTGTAAACAAGGGCAATCAGTCACATAAAGACCAAAGGTAAAGTTCTCCAAACGCTTGTTGATAATCTTTGATTAATTCTGAGTCCATAACCCCAGAAATTGGATTTCAAATCCCACCAATTTCTCGCTCAGTTTAGTCAGTTTAAACTTGGCGGGCAGGAGAACACACCTATTGAGAACCTATTTGAGTGGCACAGTGGTTAGCACTGCTGCCTCACAGCGCCAAGGTCCCAGATTCAATTCTGGCCCCGGGTCACTGTCTAAGTGGTGTTTGCATGTTATCCCCGTGCCTGAGTGGGTTTCCTCCCATAGTCCAAAGATGTGTGGGTTAGGTTGATTGGCCATGGTAAATTGACCCTAGTGTGAGGGGATTAGCAAGGTAAATGAAGGTTATGGGACTAGGGCCTGGGTGGGATTGTGGTCAGTACAGACTAGATGGGCCAAATGGCCTCCTTATGTACTGTGGGATTCTATGAACTGTCGGTATTGGATCCAGGAGAGTTCAAAACTGGCGGTGGAGGCAGCACATCAGCTTCCTATACATTGGTGCATTGAATCAAATTCTCTGCGAAGGTGGTAAAAAAAAAAGGCCTACTTTGCAGTCTCATTCTTGGTCATAAACAGGGTGCCCGTGACCTCAGTAGTGATCAGTCTCAACCTTGTGCTTGCAGAACGAGATTTTTAAAAAGACTTTATTTTTGAAAGATGCTGCCTTGATTCTGTGTTATACCTGTAGGCTCCCAATTGAGAATCGCTGGTGGAGAGTTTCCGTTAGAACCTTTAGAAACAAAGAGCAAGAAGCATGCCTTGTTTGGTTTCAACCCTATTTAATCACATGCTCTCTCTCCAGAAAGGTATCTAATTGCCTCTTGATCCTATATCTAATCAGAGGGGGACCAATATCCTGGGGGGTAAATTTGCTAAGGCTATGCAGGGAAGTTTAAACTGATTCGGAGGGGGGGTGGGATCCTGAGTAGAGGGGTTGAAAGTGAGGGGGGCATAGATGGGGACTGCAATGCACAGCATCGCAGGGGTGGGGTGGAGCAGGGTTTGAAATGCGTATACTTTAATGCGAGTATTCGCAATAAAGTGGATGAACTTGCAGCGTGGATCAGTACCTGGGACTTCGATGTTGTGGCCATTTCAGAGACATGGATAGAGCAGGGGCAGGAATGGTTGCTGCAGGTCCCAGGGTTCAAATGTTTTAGTCGGAGTAGAGAAGGAGGTAGAAGGGGGGCAGGGGTAGCATTATTGGTCAGGGACTGTATCACAGTGTCAGAGAGGAAGTTTGATGAGGACTTGTCTGTTGAGGTAGTATGGGCGGAGATTAGAAATAGGAGTGGAGAGGTCACCCTGTTGGGAGTCTTTTATAGACCTCCTAAAAGTTCTAGAGAGGTTGAGGAAAGGATTGCGGGGACGATCCTGGTTAGGAGTGAAAGTAATAGGGTAATTGTTATGGGGGATTTTAACTTTACTAATATTGATTGGAATTGTTATAGCTCTAGCTCGTTAGAGGGGTCAGTTTTTGTACAAAGCGTGCAGGAAGGTTTTTTGACTCAGTATGTAGATAGGCCAACTAGAGGTGAGGCTATATTGGATTTGGTGCTGGGAAATGAGCCAGACCAGGTGCTAGACTTGGAAGTTGGTGTGCATTTTGGTGATAGTGACCACAATTCGGTTACGTTCACCTTAGTGATGGAAAGGGATAGGCATGAACCTCGGGCCAGTGGTTTTAGCTGGGGGAAGGGTAATTATGAGGCTATTAGGAGAGAATTAGGAAGCATGGGTTGGACTAGGAGATTACAGGGACTGGGAACGTCCGAAATGTGGAGTTTTTTCAAGGAGCAGCTACTGCGAGTCTGTGATAGGTATGTCCCTGTCAGGCAAGGAGGAATTGGTAGGGCTAGGGAACCGTGGTGCACCAAAAAAGTTGATTCGTTGGTTAAAAGGAAAAAGGAGGCTTATGTTCGGATGAGACGTGAGGGCTCGGGTAGTGCACTAGAAAACTTTAGATTGGCTAGGAGGGAGTTGAAGAGTGAGCTAAGAAGGGCTAAAAGAGGACATGAGAAGACTTTGGCTGATAGGGTTAAGGAGAATCCTAAGGCGTTCTATAGGTATGTCAAGAACAGAACGTTGGTTAGGGCAAGATTAGGGCCAGTTATAGACAGCAGAGGGAAGTTATGTGTGGAACCGGAGGAGATTGGAGAGGCATTGAACCAATATTTCTCTTTGGTGTTCACGCAGGGGGACATGGATATAGCTGAGGAGGACACTGGGTTGCAGGGGAGTAGAATTGACAGTGTTACAGTTGATAAGGAGGATGTGCTGGATATTCTGGAGGGTCTGAAAATAGATAAGTCCTCTGGTCCAGACGGGATTTACCCCAGGATTCTCTGGGAGGCAAGAGAAGTGATTGCAGAGCCTCTGGCTCTGATCTTCAGGTCGTCGTTGGCCTCTGGTATAGTACCGGAAGATTGGAGGTTAGCGAATGTTGTCCCATTGTTTAAGAAGGGGAACAGAGACTTCCCCGGGAATTATAGACCGGTGAGTCTCACTTCTGTTGTGGGCAAGGTTTTAGAAAAAATTATTAGGGATAGGATTTATAGTTATTTGGAGAGTAATGAATTGATTGGAGATAGTCAGCATGGTTTTGTGGCGGGTAGGTCGTGCCTTACTAACCTTATTGAGTTTTTTGAGAAAGTGACCAAAGAGGTGGATGGGGGTAAGGCAGTGGACGTGGTGTATATGGATTTTAGTAAGGCGTTTGATAAGGTTCACCATGGTAGGCTTCTGCAGAAAATGCAGATGTATGGGATTGGGGGAGATCTAGGGAATTGGATCAGGAATTGGCTAGTGGATAGGAGACAGAGGGTGGTGGTTGATGGTAAATATTCATCATGGAGTTCGGTTACGAGTGGTGTGCCTCAGGGATCTGTTTTGGGGCCACTGCTGTTTGTAATTTTTATTAATGATCTGGATGAGGGTATAGTTGGGTGGATTAGTAAATTTGCTGATGACACCAAAGTTGGAGGTGTGGTAGATTGTGAGGAAGGGTGTCATAGTTTGCAGGAAGACTTAGACAGGTTGCAGAGCTGAGCCGAGAGGTGGCGGATGGAGTTTAATGCGGAGAAGTGTGAGGTAATTCACTTTGGTAGGAATAACAGATGTGTCGAGTATAGGGCTAACGGGAGGACTTTGAATAGTGTGGATGAACAGAGGGATCTAGGTGTATGTGTACATAGATCCCTGAAAGTTGGGAATCAAGTAGATAGGGTTGTTAAGAAGGCGTACGGTGTCTTGGCGTTTATTGGTAGGGGGATTGAATTTAGGAGTCGCAGCGTTATGTTGCAACTGTACACAACTCTGGTGCAGCCGCACTTGGAGTACTGTGTGCAGTCCTGGTCCCCACATTACAGGAAGGATGTGGAGGCTTTGGAGAGGGTGCAGAGGAGGTTTACCAGGATGTTGCCTGGTATGGAGGGGAGGTCCTATGAGGAGAGGCTGAGGGATTTGGGGTTGTTTTTGCTGGAAAGAAGGCGGCTAAGAGGGGATCTTATTGAAACATATAAGATGATTAGAGGTTTAGATAGGGTGGATAGTGATAGCCTTTTTCCTCGGATGGAGAAATCTAGCACGAGGGGGCATGGCTTTAAATTAAGGGGGGGTAGTTATAGGACGGATGTCAGGGGTAGGTTCTTTACCCAGAGGGTGGTGAGGGATTGGAATGCCCTGCCTGCTGCAGTTGTAAATGCGCCTAGTTTGGGGGCGTTTAAGAGATCCGTGGATAGGTTTATGGACGAAAAGGGATTGGTTTAGGTTAGTGGGTCATTGTTTTGTAACTGGTCGGCGCAACATCGTGGGCCGAAGGGCCTGTTCTGCGCTGTAATGTTCTATGTTCTATGTTCTATGTTATGTTAATTCCCTCAGTGACCTTTCCTTTGCCCATTACCATTTTATTCCGAATGCTGTGTGGGTTTTACATGCAGTTTTCTAGGTATTAATAAACTTGTCTGGATCATCTTTGCAAATTTCCTTCATAATCTTGAAAAGTTCTGTTGAGTCACCCTGAAGTACCTAATTTTCTAAAAAGAGAACAAAGCTAATTTGTGTAATCCTTCCTCATGACCTTGAGAGTTGGAAACTTGCCTTTGTGCCATCTCATGGGCAGTAATGTCCTTCCTCTGATTAAATAACTAGAACTGTATAAAGTTCTGCAGATGCAGTTTGAACCAATTATTTTTACAAGAACAATATAACTGCCCTTGATTTGTACTGTAGCTGGTTGCCTGTTCAATCCCAAAACTTTACTTGCCTTTTTTTAAAAACGTCTGACAAGCAAAGGCATAGATGTGCAAGGGAAAGTTAGCTAATGTATGAATGGATGGATAAACACTTTACCTCTTAGAATCATAGAATCCCTACAGTGCAGAAGGAGGCCATTTGGCCAATCAAGTCTGCACCAACCACAATCCTACCCAGACTGCAACCCGATACGTTTATCCTACTAATCCCCTGACACTAGGGTCAATTTAGCATGACCAATCAATCTAACCTGCACACCTTTGGACTGTGGGAGGAAACTGGAGCACCTGGAGGTAATCCACGCAAGGAGAGTGTGCAAACTCCACGCCAAACTCCATCTATCCTGATTTCAACAGTAATCTTCTATTTTTCTTTAACTTATTTTTGGTGTCAATGGCACCACTGTCTTTTCCAGTATCTTTAGTGCTTTCAAAGCTCTCATGCTGCATTTTAATTATCTCCAGTTAGCAACATTCTGTATAAGTTGAATGGACTATACTTGCACTTGTCACAATTTCTTTTGGTGAAATAATCATGTTACCTGTAATTAGTCTGAAGCTTTCCTGCTGATGTTTCGGGGCTAAACAATGTGGTCACGACAGCTTTTTATTAACCTGGCATAGAAACTATGAGCAGGAGTAGGCTATTTGGCCTTTCAAGCACGCTCCACCACTCAGTATGATCATGGCTGATCATCAATCGTGATGCCGTATTCCTGCTTTCTCCCCACCCTTTGATGCCACCAAAATCTAAAAGATTATTTATTTTTTAAGTCCCCTGAAAGATGGCCTTGAGCTTGTATCTGCTCAGTTGTTTTCACCACGCTATCAAATGAAGGAAAAAAAATACTAGGGCCAGGATTTTCTGATTTCTTTATGTAAAGATGGGATATCTCCACAAACGATCAATTAATCCCATTCCCAGGTCCTAGACTAGGGTCACCATGTATTAGATCCTGGAATTGGTATATATGGTCCATTGTGGCACAACGCATTGGCTTCACAAAGTAACGGGGTGGAGTACTGGAAATATATTTATATATTTTCCCCTCCTCATCCAACATGGTGGGACCCGCTGCGGAGGTTCGGCAGCCCAGCCTAAAGTCCATTGACTTTCAGTGGAACCGAACAATGCAGGAGGGGCCAGAAAATCCTACCCAAGGCTAAGTATTTACAATTGAGTTTATTAAAGATGCAAATCCTAACCAGCAAGAATATATTTATACGAGGAAGTGATTGTTTCCATGAAACCTTTCCCCTTATAGAAGTGATGGGCCTTGGGGGCAGATTTCCCTGCCCTTGTATTCAGCGCTTAGTGGATCTCTTGTGTGAAGTGAATGCAAGACAGATCAAATTGGGAAGAGCCCACGTCTGTAAGTGAACTTGTCTGATTTTCCGACTGTTTAAATGAATGAATGCAAACTCCTTTCCTGAACATATTGTTATCTCTCAAATCTGTGTCCATTTTTACAACATTGTGCTTGAATCTCCAGTGAAATGGCATTGCAACAGCTCGAATCAAAGTCACAAATGACATCTTCCTGTGACTATGACACCCTTCGCCCTTGGTCTCTGTGCAGCATTTAACACAGTCACACTACAGCATTCTCATCAAATGCCTTTCTTGCATTGTCCATCCCACTGGGACAGGTCCTGCATCATTCCATTCTTATCCATTGACTGTTAACCAAAACATCCCCAACAATAGCTTCTATATGGTTTATGACTCCTTCCTGTTTGATTTGCTTATATTTTCTGCATATGGACAATCCTGCCCCATTTTCTTTGCACAGTTTTCAATTTTTGTTGATTGTTATTGAGGAAGTGGCTTATATGTGAAAATACACACAAGCCATGATTTAGTTTTATATCCCTTGTGAAAGTTGACTTATATTCTCTAATTATTGTTTAAGTAACATTGAGGCACATCACATTGCTAGGTAGAGACTAGGAATGGTGACCGTATTTCTTTTAGAAATGCTATAGCATTATTGTCACAATTTATTGGGTGATGATTGTGATTGAATATATTCAATTGCTGTGTTCTATTGTGTGAAAGGTGTTTAAAATTCACAGTTACATTTATGAGGGATGAGTAGCTCGATAGAATGCCAAAGAACTCAAAATGTACTGTTTGTCACTACTTCTTGATATATTGTGGATTCTCTCCTGATCTGCCATGTGTATCTTGCACTTTTCCATGTCACACCCATCCATCACCCATTGCTTATTGGCTTCTGATCCCCTACTGCCTCAGATTTAAAATTCTCATCTTCATAATTAAATCCACTCAAGGCCTTGCCCCTCCCTATGTTCGTAACTTTCTACAACCTACAATCTCTTACAATCTCTGCTTTCTGTAACTCTGGGCAGTTGTGTATCTCCCACTTCCTTTTTCTCATCATTAGTTGTTTTTCCCTCAGCTATCCAGATCCTAAACTGTGGAATTCCCCGTGTAAACCATTATACCTCTCCATTTCACCACCTCCTTTGATTTGGCATCATTTTATGAAGGTTAACCTCTGTAAAACATTTAATATGTTCAAGTTGCTATATGAATTCAAGTTGCTTTTTATGAACTGAGTCTGGAAGGTATCTGTGCCTTTAGGAAAATAAAGGTTTGATAAGAATTAGGAAGGAGGAAATATAAATCCAAGAGAAGATGTTTGATTGTTAATATATAATTGAGGATATGCTGTTCAATATACTGATTTCTAAATGGTCTAAATGATATATTTGGTAACAGGAGCTTTTGGAGTGCCGCTCCTTCATCAGGTGAGTGGATGTTGAGTTCACAAACAGGGCATATATAGACTCAAACTCAATTACAAGTTAATGGTTAATGGAATGTGAGACTTAACAGGTAATCAAGTCTTTAAAGATACAGACAATGCGAGTGGAGAGAGGGTTAAGTACAGATTAAAAAGGTGTGAATTGTCTCAAGCTAGGACAGTTAGATTTTGCAAGCCCAGGCAAGTCGTGGGGGTTACAGATAGTGTGACATGAACCCAAGATCCCGGTTGAGGCCGTCCCTTATGTGTGCGGAATGTGGCTGTCTGTTACTGCTCGGCGATTCTGCGTTCTCGTGTGGCTTGAAGGGTGCCTTGAAGAATGTTTACCTGAAGATCCGAGGCTGAATGCCCTTGACTGCTGAAAAGCTCTCCACCTGCATTGTCTGCACCTGTAAAGACTCGATTTACCTGTTAAGACTTGCATTTCAACCGTTATCTTGTAATTGAGTCTGTGCCTATATATGCCCTGTTTGTGAAACCAACGTCCACTCACCTGATGAAGGAGCAGTGCTCCGAAAGCTCGTACTACCAGATAAACCTGTTGGACTTTTACTTGGTGTTGTGAGACTTCGTACTGTGCCTACCCCGGTCCAACGCCAGCACCTCCACATCATGTACGGCTTTGAGACGTGATTGATTATTTCAACCTGCCCATGGCCTCTGTCCAGTTCTGTGGGACTGACCTTCCTTACCTTCCTGTCCCTGCGCACCTACGCCAGATGCTTTTCTACTTGTGCTTGATTAGTCATTTCAGGGGAAGAAGTCTTGTAGCATGCTATATTTTGCACCGTATAAAACAAGACTGGTGATGTTTGGGGAAGCATCAGATAATGGCTTTGTCAGATGGCATGTATTTTCTTGTTGCCTGGCCAGATGTGAGAGTGGTTTTGAGACAGGATCATAAGTAACCACAAACAACTCCTGACAAAAGTCAAATGATTGAAATACCAATGAATTTTCCACACATTAATCTGTAGGGACTGTTAAAATAATTGCGTTGAGCTTTGCAAATATCAGGATTCAATTTGTTCATTCTGTTATTGTCAAAGTCTTGGCTCAACTTGATTCCTGAGTTAATGAATTGTTAAGGGGAAAACAAAAATGTTTAGCACAAAAGTATCTCTTGGAGTCAGCTTTAACAATAGAAGAGACATGGGCGTTCCCTCTGAGGCCGTAAGACACAAAAAATAAGATCAGGAATATCTGACAGAAACAAAAATTCAGGGTAGAGCCATTAAAGCTTAAGGGATTGTGAAGTATGAGAGAGACCTGCCTGAAATAATTTGTGTCTTAAATTCTTGAATGAAACCAGCTTCAAAATATATCATTTGAGGTGCATGTAGGAGATGAAGATACAATGATTCATATGTTGCATCACAAAAGGATTGGCACAGAGACCGTGCAACCATCAGAAAATGGGGTTAAGGTTAGATAGTTAGTGGAGGAATTCATTTCTTTGGGGTAACAGATAAGAAAGCGAGAGAAGCTGGGAGATGATAAATTCGAACATGAACTTATGTTGGAGGTGCAGTGGGTCGCATCCCTGACTCTGAGCCAGAAGTTCTATGTTTAAGTCCCACTTCAAAACCAGTGACCATCAGATCAAGTGGCCACACAGGTTGAATATCAATCAATACATCCTTTTCAACATAAAATGACAGGTGGTAAGAGTGGGGGAGATTCCTGGTCAGCCATGTGATGGAGAAAAAATTGGACTCTACAATCACTATCCATAGTTCCAGGCTACATAATGTAAAAATGCACATTGCCACAGCAAGTCTGATTCCGTTGAAGATCCACTTGGCTCAGTCCTCTGGATGGCTGGTTCGCTACTCTAGCTCGGGTGGATTTGGGACGTTGCCATATCAACAATCCATTCGATTTTGCATGGTAAACGATTGAAACATTCTGGAGACTAAGGTTAAAGTGATGAATTAAGTGAGGTGAAGAAGCTGAATGAGTCACAGGAGATATGGGCTTGAGGAATCAGAGGTACTAATTCCTATGGGCCCAACTGTTTCGTTTAAAATGGACAGTACTTCAGAAACTGGAAGCATAAAATGGCAACTGACAGCTGCCTATCGAAATGCTTAATAGTTTTACTGACCCGTTTGTCTAGATTGACCCCATTTGCGCCATCGCATTTGATGAAAGAACAATCTTGATTAGTTGAAACATAGTCATTGGATCATTGACTGCTCCTCTGCGAGACGGTAATGGTGTAGCAATCCTTAGCACAGATAAATGTTCCAGCAGGCAATCTGCTGTACTGTGAGTACATTGATTCCAAGTTCTGAATCTGACTCTGCCCTCTGTAACATTGTGGTTCTGATTTGACATTTTAAAACCATCCACAGTTGTGCCTGCCCAAGTAAGGCCATCAGTTTTACATTTCAAAAAACCCAAAATCAATGAAGAAAATTCTCACGCAAAATGCCTTGACAGCTGGTGCTGTTCCATTTGATTACTGCACCTTTGCTGAGTGCTGAAGATCTATATAATTATGTCTGAAAATTGTTTCTGAATGTAGCATTTTAATAGTATAGCATTTTTCCATTTCGGGGTGATAGTTTAGAAAGCTCTCACTCACAGCTTGGGAAAAATGATTGTGTTCTGAGCAGTATTTTCAATTTATATCATTGGAATGTAGTGGATATGAAAATAAGGGACTATTGAGTGCCCCTCCCCCCGAGCCAGCCTTGAATTGGACCATGTCTGAAGTCATCTTCAAATTTCACTACTGTTTCCGTAAGGAATTTAGCTGTCAGTTTTATTTACTGTTCTGATTTTCTGCTTAGTCTTTTTGTCAGACTAATGAAAACATTTGGAGACAATGGCCTTATTAAATATAACTTTCCATTAAGTGGAAATCATGGTGCAAATTAAACCTTGGGACTAATAAGAGCGTCAAAACCACTTTAATCCGAACACCCCAATGCCAAACATCATCATCTACAACTGAATGTAATCAGCCAGAATTAAGATAGACTACGGACCTTCCTTAATTTTGCCAAAAATGGCACACAGCGTGTGCATGCCTGGTATGTGGAGAAGAGTGCACACATTTGACAGGCCAGACCTGTCCTGTGAGGTATAGGATTGACCTGATTCAGAAAAACATTTTGAGGTTGAATTATTGCATAAAATATTTGCCAACCAATTAATAAAGCCGTGCCCCCTGCAAAGGAGCATAGTTTAGATTTGATCTGATTGTAGATCACTGCAGGGTTCGAAAAATTATCCCAAAGCCTTCTGTTCTGTGGACTGTATACTTCAAATATTGAATTTCCATTCTGTGAAAGCGTGTGTATGTGTTCATAATAGTTTTGTGGCATTAAATAGCACTCAAGGTTACTGTTGTATCAACAGAAAGGCATACAAGATAATTGAAGAAAATTTGCATCTGTAAACTGATGTTGCTGCAGTCAGAGAGCTGATACCCCAACTGGTTAGATAAAATCTCACTTGGAATGAATAATAGACCATTTCCTTTTTTTCCTTTTTGGTATACTGTCTCGCCAGACTACGCAGTTCTTTCGGATCCTGTCATCCTGCTTTTGAGAGCCTGGGCAGTGAGTTCTAATAGTTTTCTAATTGTTACGTCAACAGTAACCCATTTAATTTAATTGGGTTACTGTTATAATTATAAAATATAGGTCTGTCTCTCTGTAGGTAGTGGGGTTGAGCATCTTAGTTGAAGTCCAATCTTGTTCTCAGCTAATGTTGCGCTCTGATTTTTCTGGCTTGTCTCAAGGAAGTCTGGTCAGGTGGTTTGTTTCTCTTGAAAAGAGAAGGCGGAGGGGGTGACTTGATGGGGATCGTTAAGGTTATGAACAGATTTTAATCAGTAGAATGTAGGAAAAATATTCTACTTGTTAGATAGCTAAAATTTGGGATCATAAGAACATACATAACAACATAAGAAATAAGAGCAGGAGTAGGCCATCTAGCCCCTCGAGCCTGCCCCGCCATTCAATAAGATCATGGCTAATCTGTCGTGGCTCAGTTCCACATTCCCGCCCTCTCCCCATAACCCTTAATCCCCTTGCCTATCAAAAACCTATCAACTCTCATCTTACAAATATTGAGCGAGGCAGCCTCCACCACTTCAACGGGCAGAGAATTCCAGAGATTCACCACCCTTTGAGTGAAGAAGTTCCTCCTCAACTCTGTTCTAAACCGCCCCCCCTTTTATCCTGAGGCTGTGCCCTCTAGTCCTACTGTCCTTTCTGAGCGGGAAGAGCCTCTCCACCTCTATCCTATCCATCCCATTCAACATCTTATACGTCTCAATGAGATCTCCCCTCATTCTTCTAAACTCTAACGAATACAAGCCTAGTTTATTCAGCCTCTCCTCATAGTTCAACCCCCTCAACTCCGGAATCAGCCTAGTAAACCTCCTCTGCACTCCCTCCAAGGCCAAAATATCTTTGCGTAAGTGCGGCGACCAAAACTGCACACCGTACTCCAGCTGCGGCCTCACCAGTGCCCTGTACAGCTGCAGCAAGACCTCCCTACTTTTATATTCAATCCCCCTCGCTATGAAGGCCAGCATCCCATTCGCCTTCCTGACCACCTGCTGCACTTGCAGGCTGGGTTTTTGCGACTCATGCACAAGGACCCCGAGGTCCCTCTGCACCGTTGAATGCTGCAGTTTTTCGCCACTTAAGTAATAGTCCTTCCTACTAAAGTGGACAACCTCACGTTTGCCAACATTAAATTCCATTTTCCATTTCCTGGCCCATTCACCCAGCCTATCTAGATCCTTCTGCAGACTCTCCACACCCTCCGCTCAATTTGCCGTTCCACCAATCTTGGTGTCATCAGCAAATTTCGACACCAAATTTCGGTTCCCTCCTCCAGATCATCTATATACATGGTGAATAGCTGAGGCCCCAGTACCGACCCCTGGGGCACTCCACTAGTCACCAACCACCAACCCGAATAGCACCCATTATACTACCCATCATACTATAAGGTAGTCACTGGAATAATTAAGCATGGGCATTTTGGGATGGCATCTCATGCTGGCCTTGCTGGAGTAATTCACACCCCATGAACGAATTAAGAAATGAAGTAAATCCAATAGGAAATTCATGAGAAACACCGATATCCAAAGAGTGGTAAGGTTATGGATGTGCTGTAATACCGAGTGTTTGTCTGAGGCAAATACCAGAATTGCAGAATGGTTACAGTGCAGAATGAGGCCATTCAGCCCATCATCTCTCAAAGGAGCAATTCACTCAGTGCCAATTCCTTATGTTCATCCCATAGCCCTGCATTTTCAAATGACCCAATTTCCCCCAGTGCTTCAATTGCACCTGCCTCCAAAGATGCAGATATGTACTTAAGGGGAAGCTAAATGTGTACATCAGAGAGGAGGGGGTCAAAGACATGCTATTAGAATGAGGTGAAGAGGAGTACAAGGAGGCTCATGTGGAGCAGAAGCTCTGGTGTCATCAATTTGGCCAAATGTATTCCTGCTTTGCTGTAATTTTGACTCAGAGTGGAGGATCGTTGACTAACATTTTTTTACATCCTTCTCTTTCCCCGTGCAGCATGGGGGGCATGAGCTAATTGTAATGTGTTCCACTTCTGCTTTGATTGACATGTAAAGACCAAGAATTGAAAATAGGACTTTTTGTAGTTTGGAAGTGATTCAGTAATTGAGCTGCTGGTGAAGCAATCAATATGTATTTTCCTAAAATCTTTGCCTGCAGCATTCTTTGCAGGTATCTGGTCCCTGAAAAGCTAGAGTTGTTCTAATGTGTCAGTACTTTAGCTCTCTGTTCATGTTTTTTGAGAATGTTGCATTTCTAAGGGACATAGGTTTAAGGTGCGAGGGGCAAGGTTTAAGAGAGATGTAGAGGCAAGTTTTTTACACAGAGGGTGGTGGGTACCTGGAACTCGCTGTTGGGGGAAGTAGTGGAAGCAGATACAGTAGTGATTTTTAAGAGGTGTCTTCACAAATACATGAATAGGATGGGAATAGAAGGATACAGTCCCAGAAGAGTAGGGGGTTTTAGTTCAGTTGGACAGAATGGTTGATGCAGCCTTGAAGGTCTGAAGGGCCTCTTCCTGTGCTGTAATTTTCTTTGCTCTTTGTTGAGTTTTGTCCATTAACTGTCTCTCTTTGCCCCACATGAATTTCTTCTCCTTCAGCCTTCAAGGTGTTGCAGACCCCTGCTTGGGGAATGGTACAATTGGGAAAAGTCACTTCCTGTAACTTGTCCAAGTGGCCATTCCTCATTGGTGAGCTTAGGAAGTGAGTGCCAGCAATCTGCTCAACCATGGGAAGAGTACCATAGCTGAGTCTGACTGACTCTATATTTGCATGTAGATTTTCCTGCAGGAGTCACTGGATAGTTGATAAGGAGTTGCTAAGGCTCTTGTGTGACACTACAGCTAAGGTCCATGCACGGTGACTGGGGAGTTGAACCTGGATCAGTAGATCTAGATGGTTTCTTGATATCACTTGCTGACTGGGCCATTGAGGCACCTTCAGTTACTTGAAGGAAATTGATCCCCATATCCCATGAATGAATAAAAATGATAATGATCAGATACTTTGTCCGGAATATTATCTAGAAAGAAGATGGATAGGGTGGACATTATTTAAGATCTTTAAAATACCTTCTTTACGTAGAAATATTAAAAGTAGTTTTGAGATGAACGCAACACAAGAACACAAGAAATAGATACAGAAGTAGGTCATCAGGCCTTTCAGCCTGCCCCACCGTTCAATACAATCATGGTTGATTTATGCAGGCCTCAACTCCTTTTCTGTGCCACTTCCATATTGCTGTCTATTCCTCCATCTATCAAATATTTATCCATCTCCATCTTAAATACTTCTAATGATCCAGCCTCCGCCACTTTTTGGGGTAGAGAATTCCAGAGATTAACCACCCTCTGAGAAGAATAGTTTTATTAATTTTATATATAAATTTGATTTTATTAATCAATTCACTGCACACCTCAGTTTTAAATAACCGGTCCTTTATCTTTTATGTCCCCTTGTTTGAGACTCTCCACTAGTAAAAACATCTCATCATCCACCCTGTCAAGCCCCCTACATTTGGATAAGGCCACCCCTCACTCTTTTAAGCTCCAAGGAATGTCAGATCTCTTTTGCAAGAACTTCTTTATTAAGTGATAAATAGCTTGCTAGGCTGGGGAGTGGAGTTAACTATTAGTGTTATTTAATTGTGTGTTACATTGGAGGGTTAGTGATGAGTTTTAATGGACAGAATAACCTTTTCATGATCATGACTTATTCTAATGAATGGTGTATTTATGTGGGGTTTGTGACTGGACGTGTACTCATTCTTGTGCCATTCAGAAGATGTAGTGTCTTAAGCCTTGGCATTATGTGCAACATTGTGATACATCATTTCTATTGATTTGCTCCATTTATATTCACTGCAGCAGAATGATGTCTTTTTAAGTACTGGGTTACTGATGAAGGCTTGATGCGCTGAAGGCATTTTTGGTGTAGTATTCTTCTTAGCAAAGGAGGAAATTGGCTGGCAAATCAAAATTGAAACCTGAAGTGGATATTCAGCAAATGTGCATGAATCGTGGTATTATCCAGCACTAAGATTACTCCTCTCTCTGAGGAGCCTTTCAGCTTTTAAGGCAGTCTTTTTAAAGAAAAAGACCATAAGGTGTGGATGCAGAAGTAGGCCATTTGGCCCTTCAAGTCTGCTCTACCATTTGATGAAAGACAGATCTCATAGAATTTGCTCTGTCTTCCATTCTATTTGTTTTATCCAACCCCATTAACGTGCTTACACCGGCAAAAAGGTTGAGAACCAGCGGCACCAGCTTAAGGTGAATGGCAAAAGAACCAAATGTGACATGAGAAAATGTTTTACGTGGCGAGCTGTTAGGATTGGGAACACCCTGCTTGAAAGGGTGTTGGAGGCAGATTCAGTTGGGGCTGTCAAAGAACATTGGATAATTACTTGTAGAGAAAAGATTTGCAGGACAGTGGTGCAAAGGTGAGGGCTGTGTTGCTGCTCTTGCAAAGAGCGGCACGGATGTAATAGGCCTCCTCCTGTACTGTAACCATTCTGTGATGCTATAACATATCCTTTTATTCCTTTTTTGCCTCGTACTTACCTATCTTCCCCTTAAATGCATCTGATCGATCCTACACTTAGTTGTGGATTTTCCTGCAGGATTTGCTGGATAGTTGTCAAGGGGAGAGGCTGCGTGTGACACTACAGTTAAAATCTGTGAACTACGCAGAGACTGGGAAATTGAACCTGGACTCAGTAACCCTGGATAACTCCCTTGATATCATCTGAGCCGTTGATAGCTACTCTTAGTTTCTTGAGGAAAATTAAATGTCAAAAACATTCAACTGTTATACAAAGTGAAATATTATTTTCAATAAGGCTAGGGAAGTGTAAGCTCTACAAAGGGAAACAGACTATTTTCATTTATTTAATGTCTTTCATGACCTCAGGACATCCCAAAATGTGTTATACTGTGTTAAGGTACTTTTGGGGTGTTATCACAGTTGCAATGCAAACATAATAACCAATTTGTGCACAGCAAACTCCCGCAAATAACTACATAATGGTCAGACACTCTGCTCAGAATATCTGGAAAAAACATGGTTAAGGGTGGACATCATTTAAGATATTTAAAGTATTATTTAAGTAGATAAGATTAACTCAATATTTAAAAGTAGATGTTGAGAAGAACTTCTTTATTTGCTGATAAATAACTCAGCAGCTTGCTTTGCACACTTAGAAACATAGAATCCCTACAGTGCAAGAGGAGGTGATTCAGCCTATCGAGCAAGCAACGACAACAATGCCACCCAGGTTATATCCCCATAACTCCAAGTTTACTCTACTAATTCCACTGACACTATGAGGCAATTTAGCACAACCAATCAACCTAACTGCACATCTTTGAGATTCCACACAGTCATCCAAAGCTGGAATTGAACCTGGGTCCCTGACACTGTGAGGCAGCAGTGCTAACCACTAATGCTAATTCTCCTGAATTAATCTAACACTCGGATTTTATGTTTCCAACATTCCTGGAAATTCTTGTTCATTCCGTGTTACTGTTGTAATGTAGAACATGCTAGTCAATAGAAGCTACAGGTTATGATTAATGAATACATTATAAATAATGGATGCCTTGAGTGACTACATATGCATGACAAGGGATAGATTGCTAAGCAGCAGTTTTGTCAAACGTTTCTTAGTTAGATTGCTGCTGTCTTATTTGATGCCACTCATTTATGTAAAAAAAAATTATGTTAATTCCTAGTTACCAAGTATTAGCAAGATTTCATTGTTGGGTAGATCATGGATTTTTGGGGAGAAATCCTTGCGAAAACTGAATGTTTGGGGCTTTTCAGAATATTATACTGTGCCACGGCCTCTTCAAAATGCAAAGGTTGTTCCATCAGTAAATAAAAGAAACAAAGACAAAAAGTCCATGTATACTTGTTCTATCATAGACATATGTGTTCCTTTTCCCTCTCGGCTACCATCTGGTGGTCCCCACATGAAACACTCTCTCCTCGGAAAAGGAAAAATTAGCAGTTATATAAAATCTTCAAAATGCCTTTCTGAATGCAATTGATCCAGCACTTTTGAATGGTGTCATTTGATGTCAGATCAACTACCTTCTCCTGGAATACTTTCCACAGAAGACTATCAGGCTGTAATCTCGTTTGGATGATCCAGATCGTAAGATAATGGTTGTGTGCAAAATTTCAAAAATATCTTCTGCACGCAGAGATGCAATTGCAGCCCAAAGCTGTGCAGTAGCAAGGTGGTTAGCACTGCTGCTTCACAGCAGATGCTGCAACAATGGATCAATGAACACCGCTCAACAATCACCAGGCAGGAGTGTTCCTTTCCTGTTGGGGAACACTTTAGCAGTCACGAGCATTCAGCCTTTGATCTTCGGGTAAGCATTCTCCAAGGCGGCCTTCACGAGTCGTCACAATGCAGAATCGCTGAGCAAAAACCGATAGCCAAGTTCCGCACACATGAGGATGGCCTCAACCGGGATCTTGGGTTTATGTCACACTATCTGTAACCCCTATGACTTGCCTGGGCTTGCAAAATCTCAATAACTGTCCTGCCTGGAGACAATACACATCTCTTTTAACCTGTGCTTAATCCTCTCTCCACTTTCATTGACTGTACCTTTAAGACTTGATTACCTGTAAAGACTAACATTTCAACCATTATCTTGTAAATTGTGTTTGTATTTATATATGCTCTGTTTGTGAACAGAACTCCCACTCACCTGATGAAGGGTCAGTGCTCCAAAAGCTTGTGGCTTGTGCTACCAAAGAAACCTGTTGGACTTTAACCTGGTATTATGAGACTTCTCACTGTGCTTCACCATGCCAGGGACCCGCCTGGGTTCGATTCTGGCCTCTGATCATTGTTTGTGTGGAGTTTGCACATTCTCTCCATGCCTGTGTGGGTTTCCTCCTGGTGCTCCAGTTTCCTCCCACAGTCCGAAAATGTGTGGGTTAGGTTGATTGGCTATGCTAAATTGACCCTAGTGTCGGGGGATTAGCAGGGTAAATATGTGAGGTTACACGAATAGGGCCTGGGTGGGATTGTACTTCATCCAGTCTCGATAGGTCGAATGTCCTCCTTCTGCACTGTAGGGATTCTATTGTTTCAGCTACTTACTGTTTTCACACAATGTAGAACAGGAATTGTAAAAACAGTAAAAAGTCTGACAACACCAACAACAGGAATTGGCCAATTAGCCTCTCAAACTTGTTATGCTAGTCAATTGGATTATGGCTGAATTGTGCTCTACAGATTTATGATACAGTCTCGTCGAATCATCATTTTAAAAATTGCTGTTGGTGTAAAACTTTGCACATCAACCGGTGTACTTCGTGTAGCTGATGTGTAATGACCTGTGTGTCCAAGGAATTAATGACCTGTGTGTCCAAGGAATAACAATTATTGATATGCTGCAGATAAATTGAATAATAATCTACATTTGAAGTAATTAATAAAGACTTACCACTGTTTTTCACAGCAGTTCTTCAATTATTAAAATTTTAAAAACTATTTGGATGCTAATTTGGGTTGTAAATGCATACAGGAAAATTGACTATTAAGGTTATTGCTGGTGTCTGTTGCTGCCTAGCACAGGAGGGAGATGAAAAGCTCTAGCTGATGAGTGATCAACATCCATTTACATTACTGTGATATCTTAAACTTATTAATATGAATGTTGTAAAAGTTTAGACGTAATTATTCAGAGTACCCAACTTGTTTTAGTGTGTTTATGACATGGACTTACACCTGGGTCAAATCCAGTGATATAAATTTCCACTGCAGGAATAAATACCCTGGGGCTAATGGGGTACCCAGAATTTTTAAATGATTTAAATTCTGAAGTGCCTGTGAATATTTCTGTAACGCAACATGTTTTTTAGACACAGTAATATCCGAACTTAATGAAAAGAAGAGCTTCTGCTCATGCTCACTTGGAGCTATGCAGCGGCAGTGCTGTGCTCCAGAAAATACTAAAATAGAGTACATTAGAATAGAGTAAATATGCTGGAAAACATGGTTTTGGTTATAGGTTATAGTTACATTTACTGAAAATTATGGACCAGTAAGGCCTTTGCGGTTGTACTGTAATGTTTGTATTTTCTGTCTGTATTTGGAATGTCTATGACCTGTGGCATCAGAAACTTACCGTGGCACAGAGTAACTTGAGTATATTTGAGTATTGCTGAGAAATGACATTTAGTCAAAGCTATTCACAAGAACTAGAAGCAGGCGTAGACCACCAGGTCCTTCAAGCCTGATCTGCTATTCAGTGCAATCATGGCTGATCTATGCTGGCCTCCACTCCTTTTCTGTGCCATTTTCCCATTGCCGTCTATTCCATGATTTATCAAATATTTATCTACCTCCATTTTTAAATACTTCTAATGATCCAGACTCCACCATTCATTCTGGCAGAGATTAACCAGCCTCTGCATGAAGAAATTTCTATGTACCTCAATTTTAAATGACTGGCCCTTTTATCTCATAACCGTACCCTCTAAGAACATAGAAAAACTACAGCATAAACAGGCCCTTCGGCCCACAAGTTGTGCTGATCGTATCTCTACCTACTAGACTTACCCACAACCCTCAATCCTATTAAGTCCCATGTACTCATCCAGAAGTCTCTTAAAAGACCCTATTGAATTTGCCTCCACCACCACCGACGGCAGCCGATTCCACTCACTCACCACCCTCTGAGTGAAAAACTTACCCCTGACATCTCCTCTGTACCTACTCCCCAGCACCTTAAACCTACGTCCTGTCTTAGCGACCATTTCAGCCCTGGGAAAAAGCCTCCGAGAATCCACCCGATCTATACCACTCAACATCTTATACACCTCTATTAGGTCACCTCTCATCCTTTGTCTCTCCAAGGAGAAAAGATCGAGCTCCCTCAACCTATCCTCATAAGGCATGCCACCCAGCCCAGGCAACATCCATGTAAATCTCCTCTGCACCCTCTCAATAGCTTCCACGTCCCTCCTGTAGTGAAGCAACCAGAACTGAGCACAGAACTCCTAGTGGGGTCTGACTAGGGTCTTATAAAGCTGCAGCATTATCTCCCGACTCCTAAACTCAATCCCTCCATTAATGAAGGCTAGTACACCATACGCCTTCTTAACCACATCCTCTACCTGCGAGGCCGATTTAAGAGTCCTATGGACCCGGACCTCAAGGTGCTTCTGATCCTCTACACTGCTAAGAGTCTTACCTTTGGTATTATACTCCTTCATCCCATTTGACCTGCCAAAATGGAACATGACACATTTATCCGGGTTGAAGTCCATCTGCCACTTCTCCGCTCAGTCTTGCATCCTACCTATGTCACGGTGCAACTTCTGACATCCCTCCAAACTATCCACAACACCACCAACCATCATGTCGTTGGCAAACTTACCAACCCATCTGTCCACTTCCTCATCCAGGTCATTTATGAAAATGACAAACAGCAAGGGTCCTAGAACAGATCCTTGGAGCACTCCACTGGTGACCGACCTCCATACAGAACGAGGTTTTGTTCTAGACTCTCCCATTAGTGAAAACATCTCAACATCTACCCTGTCAAACCCTCTCAGGTTCTTATATGTTGAATAAAGTCACTCCTGACTCTGCTAAACTCCCAAGGAATACAGACCCAGACTATTTAGTTTCTGTTGCTAGGACAATTCTCTCATCCCAGGAATTAGCTTTGTGAATCTCTTTTGGACTGCCTCCAGTGTTAGTATATCCTTTTTTAAGTAAGGGAACAAAACTGTAAGCAGTATTTCAGGTGAGGCATCACCAACATTGTGTACAATTGTAACAAAACCTCCCTATTTTTAAAATTTATTTTACAATAAAGCCTGTTTGCCGCCTTAACTACTTTTGGACCTTCTTGCTAACCTTTTGTGATTTATGTACTAGAACACCTAGATCCCAATGTAATTCACTCACCTGCAGTCTCCTTCCAACTAGATAATTTGCCTTTGGATTCCTCCTACCAAAGTGCATGACTTCACACTTTCCCATATTAAACTCCATTTGCCAGGTTTTTGCCCAGTCACCCAGTCTATATCCTGTTGCAGAATCACAATATCCAATATGCAGCCTTCAATGCAAGTGGCCTTGACACCATTCGGAAATACGCTAGACTCCACCATCTCAGCACAATCCCAGCTCGCCACAAGACTGAAAAAGCATCTGTGTTGTTTGAATCATACCTGGAGTGAAACATCTTACACTTACCTATTCCAAATTTCAAAGTGCAAAACTTATGGTCTAGGTTGACTTCAGAAAATACCTTGGAGTTTTTGACCTGGATTTTAACAATATTGAAATTCATATTCCACGTTACTCATTTGTGTTATAGGCAGGACATCTTTTTGGCTTGATAGAAGCATCCTGTTTGTGATAAATGTTAAAAATTGAGCTGACAACCAAATTAAGATTGTTAATCAGGTTCACAGTGTGGTGTATTTGCATATATGGAAGCTTATATATATTAATACACAGCGTCCTGTCTTTGCAGACAATAAAGAACATTATACACTTGATGTTTCAGCTGAGCAAAATAAGTGATAGTCATTAGCTGGTTTATTCCACAGGGCAGTCCATTGGCCAATCAGGGTCAAGCTGCCTGGTTTAAATTTCAATCAGTGCTCGCCAGTTAACTGTCAGTTACCATTAATAGAACATAGAACATTACAGTGCAGAACAGGCCCTTCGGCCCACGATGTTGCGCTGACCAGTTACAAAACAATGACCCACTAACCTAAACCAATCCCTTTTCGTCCATAAACCTATCCACGGATCTCTTAAACGCCCCCAAACTAGGCGCATTTACAACTGCAGCAGGCAGGGCATTCCAATCCCTCACCACCCTCTGGGTAAAGAACCTACCCCTGACATCGGTCCTATAACTACCCCCCCTTAATTTAAAGCCATGCCCCCTCGTGCTAGATTTCTCCATCCGAGGAAAAAGGCTATCACTATCCACCCTATCTAAACCTCTAATCATCTTAATATGTTTCAATAAGATCCCCTCTTAGCCGCCTTCTTTCCAGCGAAAACAACCCCAAATCCCTCAGCCTCTCATAGGACCTCCCCTCCATACCAGGCAACATCCTGGTAAACCTCCTCTGCACCCTCTCCAAAGCCTCCACATCCTTCCTGTAATGTGGGGACCAGAACTGCACACAGTACTCCAAGTGCGGCCGCACCAGAGTTGTGTACAGTTGCAACATAACGCTGCGACTCCTAAATTCAATCCCCCTACCAGTAAACGCCAAGACACCGTATGCCTTCTTAACAACCTTATCTACTTGATTCCCAACTTTCAGGGATCTATGTACACATACACCTAGATCCCTCTGCTCATCCACACTATTCAAAGTCCTCCCGTTAGCCCTATACTCGACCTAGCAATGCCTCTAATTTTTGTTTCGGTCTTCACGGAGGAAGACGTGAATAATTTGGCGGGTGTTAGCGATGGAAAGGTGGTAGGACTGAGGGTCTCGATGACATTATTGTTACTAGAGAGGCGGTGCTCGACAGACTGGAGGGACTGATTGTGGACAAGTCCCCAGGACCGGATGGAATGCATCCGAGGGTTCTGAAAGAAATGGCGGAGGTGATAGTGGATGCCTTGGTGGTTATTTTCCAGACGTCGCTGGATTCCGGGGAAGTGCTGGAAGATTGGAAAGCGGCTAATGTTACGCCGTTGTTTAAGAAGGGTGCCAGGCAAAAGGCAGGGAATTATAGGCCGGTTAGTTTAACGTCTGTTGTGGGTAAAATGTTAGAATCCGTCATCAAGGAGGAAATAGCGAGGCATCTTGAGGGGAATTGCTTGATAGAGCAGACGCAGCACGGTTTTGTTAAGGGGAAGTCGTGTCTGACAAATTTATTGGAGTTATATGAGGATGTGTCTAGGGCGGTGGATAGAGGAGAGCTGGTGGATATGTGGTCTTTCTTGATTTTCAGAAGGCGTTTGACAAGGTACCTCACAAGAGATTGCAGAAGGTAAGGGGGCATGGAGTTGGGGGTAGGGTGTTAGCGTGGATAGAGGATTGGTTGCCAAGTAGGAGACAGAGAGTGGGGGTTAATGGGTGCTATTTGGGTTGGCGGTTGGTGACTAGTGGAGTGCCCCAGGGGTCGGTGCTGGGGCCTCAGCTATTTGCCATTTATATAGATGATCTGGAGGAGGGAACCGAGTGTATGGTGTCGAAATTTGCTGATGACACCAAGATTGGTGGAACGGCAAATTGCGCGGAGAGTCTGCAGAAGGATCTAGATAGGCTGGGTGAATAGGCCAGGAACTGGCAAATGGAATTTAATGTTGGCAAGTGTGAGGTGGTCCACTTTGGCAGGAATAATGGTAGGAAGGACTATTACTTACGGGGTGAAAAACTGCAGCAGGCGACGGTGCAGAGGGACCTCGGGGTCCTTGTGCATGAGTCGCAAAAACCCAGCCTGCAGGTGGTCAGGAAGGCTAATGGGATGCTGGCCTTCATAGCGAGGGGGATTGAATATAAAAGTAGGGAGGTCTTGCTGCAGCTGTATAGGGCATTGGTGAGGCCGCAGCTGGAGTACTGTGTGCAGTTTTGGGCGCCGTACTTACGCAAGGATATTTTGGTCTTGGAGGGAGTGCAGAGGAGGTTTACTAGGCTGATATCGGAGTTGAAGGGGTTGAGCTATGAGGAGAGGCTGAATAAACTAGGCTTGTACTCGTTAGAGTTTAGAAGAATGAGGGGAGATCTCATTGAGACGTATAAGATGATGAATGGGATGGATAGGATAGAGGTGGAGAGGCTCTTCCCGCTCAGAAAGGACAGTAGGACTAGGGGGCACAGCCTCAAGATAAAGGCGGAGGGCGGTTTAGAACGGAGTTGAGGAGGAAACTTCTTCACTCAAAGGGTGGTGAATCTCTGGAATTCCCTGCCCGTTGAGGTGGTGAAGGCTGACTCGCTAAATATTTTTAAGACGCGGGTTGATGGGTTTTTGATAAGCGAGGGGATTAAGGGTTATGGGGAGAGGGAGGGAATGTGGAACTGAGCCACGACAGATCAGCCATGATCTTATTGAATGGTGGGGCAGGCTCGAAGGGCTGGATGGCCTACTCCTGCTCCTGTTTCTTATGTTCTTATGTTTTATGTAATCAGTGCCCACTTGCCAATCAAACCCTTTCTCACGCAGTATAAATCATTGTTTCCCTTTACATTGATATTCTTGCAATTGTCCTGATGAGTGCAAGACAAAAAGCTTCTCTAAAATGTCTTTCTTCAGCAATGCTCAAGTTCTGTACTGCCAACCAAATGACTTGTTGAGTCTATTTCTTTACGTACCAATTTAAAGTTCAGTGAGGGCTGATCATCAAGTGATCAAAGCAAAGGATGTTGGTACTGTATGATTAAAGACTATGATTTGAAGTTTGTAGTTTTCCTGGGAGGTCAGGTAGAGCGCAATCAATGGCATAGTGGTAGTGTCACTGGAATAACAAGAGACCTAGGGAAAGATCTGAGGACCTGGGTTTGAATCCCACCATGGCAGATGGTGAATTCAATAAAAAAAAATCTGGAATGAAAAGTCTAATGGAACATTGTTGTAAAAACCCATCTAGTCCATTTAAGTCCTTTAAGGATGGAAATCTGCCGTCCTTACCTGGCCGACGTGTAACTCCAGCGATGTGGTTGACTCTTAAATGCGCTTTGAAGTGGCGTTCAGTTAAGGGTGGGCAATAAATTCTGGCCAAACCAGCAACTTCCAAACCCTGTAAATAAAATAATCAGCATCTACAATAAACCTCTGAAGTGTGCCCTGTGCTGCAGCACCATGATACCTCTTCCATTTCCTAATCAATTATTCTTGTAATCCTTTTAGAATTGGATTGACATTGCTCAAGTTCAGCCCACCAAAAAACAATGCTGCTAAATGGTGAAGAATGTTTCATTGTATCAATCTGGATTTGAGTCAGGGTCCCAGAGGAGAATTGTGTTGTGCACTGTGTTGCCTTGTCTTTGTACCATGTAATCTCATGGAATGCCTGCTAAATTCACTTGAGTGTTTTCTTTGGCAGTTCCTCAGGGCCGAGGATGACTTAGTTCCACTCTGGGTAATTGTGTTCTTCAATAGCTGAATAGTCTAATCCTACAGGTTTGGCAGGTGGTATTTGATGAGGTGGGTGGGTGGGACACTCTGGATTCTGTGTAATTCTCAAGTATAATTTAGGCTAAAATATACTTTGAGCTTCAAAATACGGGACAGGTAGGATATTGTAAAACAGTCATGTTGTTAAGATGTTAACATTTGTCAACAATTTTATTCTAGATGGAACAAATAAAAAGGACAAATAAGCTCTTCACAAGTGATTGCATATTCCTAAGGAAAACCCTTATTATTCCAGTCATATCTGAGAAAGGGTTACTATTTAATGGACTGAACTCATTGGAATCTCCTGAGAATGAATCCAGGGAGACGTACACTCTGAGTGATGAAAGGCCGCTGAGTATGGAAGAAGAAAGCTCTACATCCCCGAGTCCTGAAGATGCTGACAGCAAACCCATTCACCCTGAGGAACTGTCTGCCAAAGACTTCTTACAGAGACTGGACTTGCAGATTAAACTATCAACGCAAGCAGCTGCTAAGACCATACAGGAAGATAATCATGGGTAATTATACTCCAAATAGCAGTGTGTTTATATGACTTCTGGATAATATATTTACATTTGTCGAATTTGAATTTTGAATTTTTGGTGTTGCTCCATATATGTCCTGTGTCTGAAAACAGGTCCTGGCTTATTGCTTGCTGATGCTTCATCCTGAGCTGTTTTCGTGGCAGTTTTTACCAGCAGTCGTTTGCCATTGCCTTCTGCTCTCAGGGACAGGATGAAGAGGCATGGTCCCTAGTCCACCTCAGCTGGACTGGGAATCAAACCCACACAGTTGCTGTTATTCTGAATCACATTCTAGCCATCTCACCAACTGAGCTAACCAACCCCAATTCAATTTATACATATTAGAAAAATCAGTAATATATTTGGTAAATGTTCATTCTGTAGGTTCTAATGATAGAAGATTAATTAAACTCTTTGGTTGACCATTGTGCTACCAACATAATCCTGTGATTAATGATTATAGATTATGGATTTAGCCTGAGACCAAAATTTTACAAAGTGGCTGAAATTAGAAGATATTTTTTGTTCCTTTTTAACATTTCTTGAATACATCAAACACATTTGATGATGCATGTTACAGATTAAGCTGTCCAAGGTCATCGGTAAGAATAAAGTTAATGCCTTCAAATCTTTGGTTAAATCAGGTACTTGTTTAGATTACAATCCATTATAAAAACAAGTTGTGTTAACTTAGAGACAATAAGTTGGCATCTGCCAAGTGCACCAAAGAGTTAATTAACTAATTTCATCATTAAGCAGGAGAGATCTGCAGACAATCAGGCATGCATGCTTACCAGTCTATTAGTAGGTGAAAGCTGACCATTCTCCAATATCTATTATTCCATCCCTTACACATGAATCATTCCTTGATTTTTGTGGCTTATCCACAATTGTATATCGCATAAATTAGATTTAAGTAATATATTTACTTGTGCAGTTAATCTTTAGAGAGAGTTTAGGTTGTGGAGATGAGTATCAGTGCTGGAGAATTGAATATTTTGGATCTGAGTTGGGTACTGCGCCCCATAATGTGATTCAGCCTTTCTCTCGGAGACATTATTCCACTACAGCATCATGTGTTTCTCACCTTCCCCACACCAACCGTCCATGTGGGAATCCCAACGTATTATATTAGGATTACTATTTCAAGGCCTGCCCTTTATAAATTGGGGTGACTGTATTTTTATTTATATGGATTAACTAAAATGGCCCTCCTCATTAAATCCCTCATTCCTCATTCAATCATCAACATTGAAATAAAAGTAAAATATTGTAGATGCTGGGAATCTGAAAAATGGAATTTTCTGGAACGACTCAACAGATGGCCTTCCTCATCTGTTTGACTTCGGTTAAAATTGGTTAATTTTATGTTGGATTCTTAAAGCTGACAGCAAGGGGAAAGTTTCCTCCATCAGTCTGACAGCTGTCCAAATTCAAAGGGAAATGTGCCTCTTCCTCTTTTTGCACAGGTGACCAGAAAAAAAGTCAGGAGTTTCCTTTTAAACTTTTAAAGTTAATACTGCACCACTTCCCATTTAATTATCTTTCTGTCGGCAAGACTGCTTTGCAGGTTTTGCACCACGATTCTATTTTTTTTCCCAGTATTGAATGATTCTCTGAAAATACTATCATTCAAGCCGAAGTTAAGACTCCCCATTGCTTGGTAGAAAGCCAGAGTGCCCCTTGTTTCATTTTCCTTTTGGCTGTACAGGGCTGAGGTTAAACCAATTCAATGTCAGAGAATATTGTACTCCTGCGCATATGTGAAAAATGGTAGATTGGGACCTAAGCAAACCTTTAAAAATCAACTGATTAACTCTGGCTCATATGACAAATGCAAATAAAATATTATCATGGGTTGGTGCCTCAACTTTGACTCAATAGGATGCAAAGGTCTCTTATGGATGAAATTCTTATTTAATAAATTGGGTCAATATTTAAAAATAAGCAAATCAACTTGAGTGCAAAATGAAAACATGTAGGATCCCTACAGTGCGGAAGGAGGCCATTCAGCCCATCAAGTCTGCACCGACCACAATCCCACCCAGGCCCTATCCCCATAGCCCCATGCATTTACCCTAACTAGCCCCCCCTAACACTAAGGGACAATTTAGCATGGTCAATCCACGAATCCCACACATCTCTGGACTGCGGGAGGAAACTGGAGCACCCAGAGGAAACCCACGTTGACATGGGGAGAACGCATAGACTTCACACAGTGACCAAACCGGGAATCGAACCCCGGTCTCTGGCACTGTGAGGCAGCAATGTTGACCATTGTGCCACCATGCTGCCCCAGGTACATTTCTGCACTTTTATTTGGCCATTCATTATGGAGGTGATGGGCATTCTTCTGATTTTTTTCTCATTTAATAGAGGAGTTTTAGGCCTTGTATTCTTGGATTTTGGGCGAAATGTGTAAAATACTTTCATACTGAAAATGTAGTGAATGCTGTGAATTAACTTGTTTCTGGCAGACCTAGTGGTGTGTGTAAAAGACATGGACCAAAGAATCTAGTGACAGTGAGCCACTGCTTTCCGCAGTGTGATTCACGTGCACTTTCCATTTGTTAGCAGTCAGTTGTTATTGATCAACTTGTTAACTCTATTAGAAGAGTGATGTTTTTGACCGCAAGGACTCTGGTTCTGAATTTCATTGTAAGAAGTCTCTCAACACCAGGTTAAAGTCCAACAGGTTTATTTGGTAGCGCAAGCTTTTGGAATGTCACTCCTTCTTCAGATGAGAGAGGAGTTGTGTTCACAAACAGGACATATGTAGACACAAAGTCAATTTACAGGATAATGGTTGGAACGTAAGTCTTAACGGATAATCAAGCCTTAAAGGTAGAGACAATGTGAGTGGAGAGATCGTTAAGCACAGGTTAAAGAAGTATGTATGGTCTCCAGCCAGGACAGTTGGTGAGATTTTGCAAGCCCAGGCAAGTCATGGGGGTTACAGATAGTGTGACATGAACCCAAGATCCTGGTTGAGGCCATCCTTATGTGTGCGGAACTTGGCTGTCAGTTTCTGATCAGCGACTCTGCATTGGCATATGTCATGAAGGCCGCCTTGGAGAATGCTTACCTGAAGATCAGAGGCTGAATGCCTTGACTGCTGAAGTGCTCCCCAGCAGGAAGAGAACACTGTTGAACATTGTTGCCTGGTGATTGTCAAGCAGTGTTCATTCATTCGTTGTCTGCATGGCCTCCCCAATGTACCATGCCTCGGGACATCTTTTTCTGCAGCGTATCAGGTAGGCAACGTTGGCTGAGTTGCAAGAGTATTTACCGTGTACCTGGTGGGTGGTGTTCTCATGTGAGATGATGGCATTTGTGTCGCTGATCCGGCATGTCTTGCAGAGGTTGCTGTGGCAGGGTTGTGTGGCGTCGTGTTCACTGTTCTCTTGAAGGCTGGGTAGTTTGCTACAGACAATGATCTGTTTGAGGTTGTGCGGTTATTTGGAGGCAAGATGTGGGGATGGCCCTGGCGTAATGTTCGTCTTCATCAGTGATGTTGAAGGCTCCAGAGAAGATGTCGTAGCTTCTCCACTCCTGGGAAATACTGGATGATGAAGGGTGCTCTGTCCGCCGTGTCCCGTATTTGTCTTCTGAGGAGGTCGGTGCGGTTTTTTTGCTGTGGCATGTCAGAACTGTTGATCGATGAGTCGAGCGCCGTATCCTGTTCTTATGAGGGTGTCTTTCAGCGTCTGTACGTGTCTGTTGCGATCCCCCTCATCTGAGCAAGGAACTTCATTCTCAACTTGATTTGAAATGGGGCTACTCCCAGTAGTTCAGTCCTTCCTGTTCTTGCACAGAAGGAAGAATCAGTGGTTAGATCATTCTATCCTAATCTTTGGCACCTGCTTTGTACCTACTGCAATGAAGTGGGATCAGTGGCATATGGCCATGGTGAAGTGGCACAGTGTTGTGATTCAGACCAGCTGTAGACTATGGAGCTGGAAAAGCAACAGAAATATAACCATAAAGGGGAGCATTATCAAAGACGCTGATCATGAACTTTTTTTACATTCCAGATACTGCATAACAATAATAGCATAACTAGTATGTATTTTGTATCGGGTCTCTTTTATGTCCTTTGTCCTTGGTTTATTTGATATTCTTTTGTACCGACATATATTCATTTCATGGGCTACCTACTCTATTTCCTAGCTTTAATAATTTTCACCTTGTGTGTCACATACTGGGCTTCATTACCACTTCTCTAATCCTTGCTGTGCAGTGCGCTTGGTATCGACTTTGAAGTCCCACTTCATATTTGCAAAATAATACCATTGTGCCATTAGTGTCCATGGGCAGCATCTCTAATGAGAGAATTTGTTGCTTAGAAGTAGGACAAAGGAACATGCGCTTTTCATTAGTTTCAAACCCTGATGAGCTGAAAGGTTGAACTAGCCTCCTCTGAATGAATGATTATTTTCTCTGAATTATTTTCTGCTTTGGTTAAGGCAGTCTTTTTTTAAATTCCTATCTAAATGAAGCACAGTAAATATTAAATATAAAATATTTTGTCTTGATGGCACATTTAGTTTGTAAAGCCCCAAATTGGACTCGTCCAGTATTTGGAACTAGTTCTGTTCGTAGAATCATTGAATCCCTACAGCACAGAAGGAGGCCATTTGGCTCATCGACTCTGCACCGACCACAATCCCACCCAGACCCTATTCCTGTAACCCTCATTTACACTGCTAATCCCTGATACTGAAGGTCAATTTAGCATGGCTAATCAACCTAGCCCGCACATCTTTGGACTGTGGGAGGAAACCCGAGCATCTGGAGGAAACCCATGTAGACACAAGGAGAATGTGCAAACTCCACACAGATGGTCACCCGAGTCTGGTGCTGTGAGGCCATAGTTTCTGTGATTGTAAATTTTGTCAAAAGTTTTCCTCCTATTTCATTCTAGGTTGTGAATGTGAAAATTACCAACCTCGAGAGGAGGGTGAAAAGACGTGCATTTCTGTAACATTAAGCATTAACTATTCAGTTATGCTACCATTTTCTGCAGTTATGAAGTCTGCAGTTATGTTGCAAGGAGGGGAAGCAGAAACATGATTGAGAGAGCTGTAGTGATGGCTGTGGCATTTTATGAGCTTTGCACTCCCTATTTACATTCCTGCTCTGCTGTAAGTAGCACTGGCACAGTAACGCTAAAGTTGCCACTTTCTGCATAGCTGAGAGATACATCAGGCATTCCAGATTTGCTGCTTGGAGCAATAGAAATTTAGTGTTAGATGGTACAGCTGCTCTGGTCACTGCAGCACTTAGCACTCTGCCTGCCACTGGAGCACAAATGACACAAAGCAGACTTCATGAAGAAAAGCTTACCTATACTGCATTCCTGTAGATTGGGCGTTCCAATTAGTAACAATACCCCATTTAAAAAAAACAGTAACTTGTCTTTATATAGTGTATTTTAGCATAGAATAACATTCAAAGGCATTTCAACAGCTTAATCACAAAGGATGGCAAACCAGATATGACCATTGAGATAGATTTTAAGGAAGATCTTAAATGAGGGCGGGAGGTGGAGAGTTTCAGGAACTTTCATTGAGTGAAATTTAGGTGACCAAAGTGCTGGATGCCGCTTCAGAACAGAGATGACAATGTACGAAGGCATGAGCCATTAGAGCAGAGAATCTTTTAGGGTGAGGTAAGGCTGGAGGAGATTAGAGATACTCTGGGATGAGGTCTTGAAATGTGATAGCAACTTTAGATTGAGAACCATTGAAAAAAATAATGGCGAGTTGTAAGAAAACAAGCCATTAGCAGGAATATTATGGATGCATTCAGATAGGCAAGGATTGACATGGCTGAGAATAGTCTTACTCGGCTGTTCAACTGAAGAAGGTATCATGTGGTCAGTTGAGGAGGTGTGAGGTGGACATGGTCACAGTCACCAAGTGAATTGCCCCTTAGGAGGGAGTCACGGTGGCACAGTGGTTAGCACTGCTGCCTCACAGCATCGGGGATTCCGACCTTGGGTGGCTGTCTATTGTGGTGGTGGACACGAATATTTTTATGTGTTTTGCATAGGTTTCCTCCGCTTTCCAACCGAAAATGTGCAGGTTAAGTGCATTGGCTGTGCTGAATTGTTCTTTAGTGTCCTAAGATTTGTAGTTAGAGGGGTAAAGGTATGGGGTTACGAAGATAGGGCAGGGGATGGGCCAGGGTAAGATGCTCTGTCAGAGAGTTGGTGCAGACTTGATGGGCTGAATGGCCTCCTTCTGCACTGTAGGAATTCTATGGAAAGTGAATCATTTCTAACATTGAAGGCCACATGGTGATGTGCATCAATTGAATGTTTAAATAAATGCTCCATTAAATGGGAGCATTTATTGCTCAATCCTAATTGTCCTTTGAATGGCTTGATAGGCCGTTTTGGAAGACATTTAAGAGTCACTCATATAGTTGTGGGTCTGGGGTCACATGTAGGCCAGACTAGGTAAGGATGGTAGATTTCTTTCCCTGAAGGACATTAGTGAACCAGATCGATAATGGTTTCATGATCATCGTTGCTTTTTTAATTCCAGACTTCTACTGCTGTGGTGGGATTTGAATCTGGGTTCCCAGAGCTGTCTGGATTACTAGCTGATTGGAGAGATTCAAGCATGGATTGCAGAAAAGATGACTTTTTTAAACTCTGCCCAGATGGAAAGCAGTGTTTTTCCCCATTCCTTTATATTTTTCGCATGGTCTGGCCACTGGTAATTGAATTTTCAGGATGACCAATACTTGGTGCCAACCATTTGAGAGTCAATGGGAAATGGATCCCTGTCAATTCTGACAGGCCCACGGCCATTTTACGCTGAATTGGGCGTTGATTGGCAGCAGGTGCAACTTCCGTCCGCCCTTAGTTGGGGGTCCAGCCTTGGAGAGCTGTTGACTGTCTGACAATTCTGCAGCTCTTCCAGGCACAGTACTGCAGTGGCCAGAAGAAATACTGCAATGCTGTGCCTGAGCCTCAGTCCAGGACTGCACTTTAGGTGAGTATCAGGAGCCCTGGGGGCTGGAGGGTAGTGGTTACTCTGGAGTGTAGAGAGGGAAACGAAGACAGTGTCGGGTTAGGCTGGTTGGAGGGGATCCCGGAGGGAATTCTGACTGTGCAGTTTTACCCCTTCCCCACCCACCTGAAAACCTGCCAAGGGGGCAGTGGGGAGGAACATAAAATTCTGGCTAATTTTTCCATGTAAAATCTGAACTGCCTTATTGTAGGGAAAAAGACAGAAGTTTGTTTTAAACTTTTAAAGTCTGAAATGTTTGGTCTCGACAAAAACTTGCAGTTTGAAAATGATTGCATTGATTTTCCTCTGAGCCTATCGCTGAGTCAGCCAGCTGAAACTCCATGCCTACTTGTTTAGATTTATTTTCTCAATTTTGTGGGGATGAAATGAAATCATTTTCAGAAACCTTGCCTGTTTGTCGAAGGCAAAAACTGCGTTAGAACTTTACTTAAATCAGTTTGATGTAGTTGAATGGTTGCAAAGCCTGTGGATGTTTGCTTTTGCAAGTACATTAGAGTAAAATCTACATGGCACAGTTCCCATGGAGATCAGTAAACCAAATCTGTGGCATCCCCAATTAGTTTAATAATTGGCAAATTGGGCATATCACAGATCTTGATGATCGACTGCTGGTTGCAAAAGGACCGTGGTCTATCTGGTTTACCTTCTACCATCTTGTTGGTCGCATTCTTTGCCACGTCCTCAAAGAAAGCCAGTAAAATAAACTGGCCAAGATTTCCCATTCACAAACCCATTTTGGCTACCTTTTCTGATTTTATTTTATTCAAGTGCCTCACAAGAATGCAAGAAAAGAAATAGGAGCAGAAATAAACTGTTGCCCATCAAGTCTGCCAATCAATATAAACATGGCTGATCCTGGGCTCAACCCCATTTTCCCTTCATTACAAAAATCTATATCTCAGCCTTAAATGTATTCAATGCTGGAGCATTTATAACTCTCTGGGGTAGAGAATTTCAAAGATTCACAACCCTTTGAATGGAGTAATTTCTCCTTGCCTCAGTCCTAAATGATTGGCCCCCCCCTTGTCTTGAGACTGTGTCCCAACAGAAACAACCCCTAAGCTTTTACCCTATCGAGTCCCTTCAGAATGATCTGGATATTAATAAGATCATCTCTCATTCTTCTAAATTGCAGAGAATATAAGCCCAATTTACTCAGCCTTTCATCAGAGGACAACCCTCTCATTTCGGGAACAATTTAGTGAAATCCCTTTGTACACTTCCAATGTCAGAAGGGGGGAAGTGGAGGGGGAAACAGGGGTGACCTCTGATATCAGATGCATTATGAAAAGCTTTAGAAAGCAAAGGAAACTGAGAATAAGCAAGAGACAAAGATTAAACTTGCTCTTCAATAAAATGGGTAGACTTCCAAACGTGGTGATGCAAATTGGGCTGCAGGAACAAAGACTTGTAGAAACAAAATGTCTGTGGGATCTTAAAGAAGAGAAGCTACTACTCAGAAAAAAGAAAAAGTTTCAGGAAAAGGGAAACTGTTGCATTGTTAGCAAAGAACTTTCTTGCGTTGTATGAGGAAGAGGAAGATGGCAACTCAGCCCTCAACATGATTATTACTACAAAACTCATCTCCAAACTCCGTGACCTGGGACTCGGCTCCTTTCTCTGCGACTGGACCCTGAACTTCCTAAGCCACAGACCTCAGTCAATAAGGATAGCCAACAACACCTCTTTCACGATTATCTTCAACACTGGTGCCCCACAAGGCTGTGCCCTCAGCCCCTTACTGACTATGTGGCCAAATTCCCCTCCAACTCTATTTTCAAGTTTGCTGATGACACCACCGTAATGGGTTGGATCTCAAACAATGACAAGACGGAGTACAGGAAAAAGATAAGAGAATCTGGTGAACTGGTGCAACAACGATAATCTCTCCCTCAATGCCAGCAAAACGAAGGAGATAGTCATCAAATTCAGGGTGTACTGGGGGACATTGGGCCCCTATCTACATCAATGGGGGTGAAGTAGAAATGTTGAGAGGTTCACATTTTTAGGTGTCCAGATCACCAACCTATCCTGGTCCCTCCATGCCGACAGTATAGTTAAGAAAGCCCACCAATGCCTCTGCTTTCTCAGAAGGCTAAGAAAATTTGGCATGTCAGCTACGACTCTCACCAACTTTTACAGATGCATCATAGAAAATTTTCTGGTTATATCGCAGCTTGGTATGGCTCCTGCACTGTCCAAGACCACAAGAAACTACAAAAAGTCGTGAACAAAGCCCAATCCATCACTTAAACCAGCCTCCCACCCATTGACACCGTTCACGCTTCTTGTTGCCTCAGAAAAGCAGCCAACATAATTAAGGACCCCGCAGACCCCGGACATAGTCTCTTTCACCTTCTTCCATCAGGAAAAGGATACAAAAGCCTGAAGATGTACTAACCGACTCAAGAACAGCTTCTTTCCTGCTGCCATCAGACTTTTGAATGGACCTACCTCGCATTAAGCTGATCTTTCTCTACACCCTAGTTATGACTGTAAGACTACATTCTGCACGCTGTCCTTTCTTCTCTATGTATGGTATGCTTATCTAGAAAGCACACAAGAAACAATACTTTTCACTGTGACAATAATAAATCAAATCAAGGAAAGTTGAAGAAAGCGTAAAACCCGAGAGTTGATCATCAAAATTCAAAAATATTCCAGTATTATCTCCAAGCAAATCCAGTACCGGATGACCTAAAGTTTAAAATATTTCTTTAGTAGTCTGCAAAACATTTACATTGCTGTAAAGGTCAGTCCATTCAGCAAAGCCAAGAGGTGAAACCTATAATGAACTAACAAAAGTCTTAGAGGAGCATTTCTCGCTGAAACTGCTCATTATTGCAGAAAGATTTAGGTTCCACCACCAAAGCCTGGAGGAAGGCAAAAACATTTTACACGTCACAAGAACTGTGGCACAAGGGGCCATGTTACCAAAACATGCTGGACATAGCAAACTTCCTCTACACCAGAAATGCGTAAGAGAAAGAAAACACCCAGACATGCAGGAAAAATCTACCATATGTCAGGCAAAGATGGAGACATCGTTAGAAGACAATGTGCTAAACAAGTTCAAGAGTTGACATTGGGAGCTTTGTTGGGGTACAAAAGGAAAGACAGGAGGGCCAGAATGACTCAGAGGGAAGGAAGGGGGCTGGCAATGAGATAGTGGTGGGGGATGGGAGGGTCAAAGGAATTGATAGGTGGTTCGGTGGGCAAAAGCGTGAATCTAGGATGGTAGTCTGCCTCCCTGGAGCAGGGGTACAGGATGTATTGGAGAGGATAGAGGGAATTTTGAAGGGTGAGGGGACCCAAGCAGAAATAATAATACACATAGGAGAAAAGGATGTAGGAAGACAGAGTAGGGCAGATGTACGTAGGCAATTTAGGGAGTTGGGGGCCAAGCTGAAGAGCAGGGCCTCCAGGGTGGCATTCTCTGGGCTGCAGCCGAGTACCAGCAGGGCTAGGAATAATGAGATCATGCAGCTGAATGCATGGCTGAGGGATTGGAGCAAGGTAGAAGGCTTTACTTTTGTCGATCACTGGGAAGTATTTGTGAGAGAAGGGCGCCTGTACAGGAGGGATGGGGAGCATTTGAATGGGAGGGGGACAAATATCTTAGCTGGGAGGTTAGCTGGAGTGTTTAGGCAGGATTTAAACTAATATGGAGGGGGGGGTGGGGATGAGAATGAGACTGATAGCTCAATAAGAACTGGGATCGGGAGCAAGTTGGGTGACAGGGTAGATTTGGGTGAAAGGAATATTATCAGGGGAAAGGAGGATCCGAGTGGGCCTGGAGGGTTGGATTGCGTCTGTTTCAATGGGAGGAGTGTAACGGGTGAAACGGATGAGCTTTAGGGCCTTGATGTTTGTGAGGAATTTAGATGTGGTGGCAGTGATGGAGACGTGGTTAAAGGAAGGGCAGGACTGGCAGCTGAATATTCCTGGGTATAAGTGTTTTAGGTGTGACAGAGGAGGGTTGAAGAGAGGTGGTGGGGTGCCGTTGTTAGTTAAGAAGTACATCACAGCAGTGCAGAGGGAGGACAACATGGAGGAGTTGGGGATTGAGTCACTGTGGGTGGAATTGAGGAATAGAAAGGGAGAAATTACGATACTAGGGGTATACTATAGGCCACCCAACAGCCCGAGGGCAGTGGAGGAAGGTATTTGTAGAGACATTTTAGATAGGTGCCGAAAGAATAGGGTGGTTGTAGTGGGTGACTTTAATCTTCCTGGAGTGGATTGGAAGGTGCCGAGAGCTGGGGGTACAGATGGGGAGGAATTTGTAAAATGTGTGTTGGAAGGGTCCTTGGAGCAGTACGTAACCAGTCCGACAAGGGAGGGGGCTATACTGGATTTAGTGTTGGGTAATGAGCCGGGGCAGGTGGTTGAGGTTGAGGTAGGCGAACATGTGGCTAACAGTGACCACAAGTCTGTCTACTTTAGGATAAAAATGGAAAGGGACGCGTGCCGTCCAAAGGGGAGGGTGCTGAACTGGGGGAAGGCGAGCTATAGTCGGATTAGGAGGGAGCTGAAGGACACTGATTGGGAGAGGTTGTTAGCTGGCAAGTCCACGGTTGGCAAGTGGGAGGCTTTCAAGGGTAAACTGATAATGTTGCAGGAAAGGCATGTGTCGGTAAAGAGGAAGGATGGGAAAGGCAGGATTAGAGAGCCACGGATCACAGGGGATATTGAGGACTTGGTCAGGAAGAAGAGGGCGGCGTATATTAGGTCGAAACAACTGGGAACGGAGAGTGTGCTGGAGGAATATAGAGAGTAGGAGGGAGCTTAAAAGGGGAGTTAGAAGGGCAAAAAGGGGGCATGAAATGGCTTTGGCTGATAGGATTAAGGAAAATCCAAAGGCATTTTACTTTTATATTAGGAACAAGAGAGTGGTTAGAGGGAAAATTGGTCCTCTTAGGGACAAAGTAGGGGAACTGTGCTTAGAGTCTGAGGGAATGGGGGAGATCCTGAATGAATACTTTGCGTCGGTATTCACGAAGGAGAGGGGTTTGGTGTCTTAGAATGTCTTGGAGGGAGCTGTAGATCATTTGAAGGAAATATCCATTACGAGGGAGGAAGTGTTAGGGTTTTTAGGTATCATAAAAGCGGATAAAGCTCCGGGGCCTGATGGTATTTATCCCAGGCTGCTTAGGAGGTGAAAGATGAAATTGCTGGGCCTCTGACGCAAATCTTTGCCTCTTCTTTGGACACAAGTGAGGTCCCAGAGGACTGGAAGGTAGCTAATGTGGTACCGCTGTTTAAAAAGGGCAGTAGGGATAACCCTGGTAATTACAGACCAGTGAGTTTGACATCGGTGGTAGGAAAATTGTTGGAAAAAATTCTTAGGGATAGGATGTATAAGCATTTGGAGCGTTGCGATCTGATTAGGGATACGCAACATGGCTTTGTTCAGGGGAGGTCTTGCCTTACGAATCTGGTAGAATTTTTTGAGGTGACAAAAATGGTTGACGATGGGCGAGCCGTTGATGTCATCTATATGGATTTCAGTAAGGCGTTTGACAAAGTCCGTCACGGTAGGCTGGTAGAAAAAGTTAAGGCACACAAGTACGTTTGAAAACTCACTGGGCTCAATGACTGGAGTAGATGTCCACCTCAAAATTAAGCCAGATAGCATGCCAAAATATCTTTAAAAAAACGGAATAGTACCATATGCTATCAGACCAAAAGGACAGGCAGCTAGATGGATTGAAAACTGGCTGGGCAACAGGAGACAGAGAGTAGTAGTGGAAGGGTCCTTTTCTGGCTGGAGGTCTGTCACCAGTGGTGTGCCGCAGGGCTCAGTACTGGGACCTCTTCTATTTGTAATATATATAAACGACTTGGAAGAGGGCCTACGTGGTGTGATCAGCAAGTTTGCAGATGACACTAAGATGGCAGGACTGGCGGATACTGAGGAAGATTGTCAGGTGACATAGCAGGATATAGATAGGTTGGTATACTGGACAGACAGATGGCAGATGGAATTTAATCCTGACAAATGCGAGGTGATGCATTTTGGAAGGAATAATGCAGGGAGGAGTTACATGATAAAAGGTAGACCAATTAAGAGTATAGAAATGCAGAGGGACCTGGGAGTGCAAGTGCACAAATCTCTGAAGGTGTCAACACAGGTGGAGAAGGTTGCGAAGAAAGCTTATGGAATGCTAGCCTTTATAGGAAGGGGTATAGAGTATAAGAGCTGTCGTCTAATGCTTCAGTTGTACAGAACGTTGGTGAGACTGCATTTGGAGTACTGCGTCCAGTTCTGGTCACCTTACTACCGGAAGGACGTGGAGACCCTGGAGAGAGTGCAGAGGAGGTTTACCAGGATGCTGCCTGGTATGGAAGGACTGGGTTATGAGGAAAGATTGGGAAAACTGGGGCTCTTCTCCTTAGAAAGACGGAGATTAAGGGGGGATCTGATAGAGGTGTATAAAATAATGAAGGATATAGATAGAGTCAACAGTGGCAGGCTTTTCCCTAGATTGGGGACAACTATCATGAGAGGTCACGATCTAAGGGTGAGGGGGGAGAAATATAATTTCGATACTAGAGGAAGGTTTTTCACACAGAGGGTCGTGGGGGTATGGAATGCGCTACCAAGTAAGGTGGTGGAGGCAGGCACTTTGGACTTGTTTAAGGTTTACTTAGATAGGCACATGAGTGAAACAGGGATGGAGGGTTATATAAGACGGTTTTAAAAAGGGACAGAGCCCCGGGATGATACTGGAAATGTAATAGTATATGTTAATGTTTTGTCTCTTTAATCCACAGGTGTCGGTCCACCTTGTTGTCACACGGTGGGTCGCGCGTGGGCTGCTCTTGGATGTTTCGAGAGTAGCCTTGTACTTTGTGTCGATATGTGTGCTTAAATCTGGACCAGCAGACGGGCACCACAACAGCTCAGTGACTATCACTGCTAGCTATGCAGATACATGGATTTGGGCCAGTGTCTGTGGGAGTTTGCGCATTCTCCCTGTGGTTGCGTAGGTTTCCTCCGGGTGCTCTGGTTTCCTCCCACACCCCAAAGATATGCTCTTAGGCTGATTGGTGTACCAAATTGACCCTACACTATTCTCCCCTGAATCTGGCTACAGTAGGGGTACCATTCTCATACGCACGGGGCAAGGTAGGTGTAGGAAAATGCTTTAAAATGGCGCGGGCTCGTTGGGCCGAAGGGCCTGTTTCCCGTGCCGGGTTGTTCTTTGTTCTTTGGTACATGGCGATTCACAACATTTTTGTGCATTCCCTAAACTTAATGGCAAATAGATCAAAATAGAAGTGGATACTGGGGCTACAGTATCATTGATATCTGAGACAATCTATAAGCAGAAGTTAAATCATTTACTATTGAATCCAGCTAATGTACACATAAGTCATACCATTTAAAGGATACATTAACATGGAAGTGAATGGACAAACAGTGGATTTGCCTCTTCAAGTTGTTTGCAGCAACTTTCCTTCCTTATTTTGTTGGGGAAAATCAAACTCAGCGTGGAAGTTGTAGACCAACTAATCGATAGCATGACTGACCTACAGTAATTTCTGTAAAAGTACACAAGTACGTTTGAAAACTCACTGGGCTCAATGACTGGAGTAGATGTCCACCTCAAAACTAAGCCAGATAGCATGCCAAAATATCTTTGAAAAACGGAATAGTACCATATGCTATCAGACCAGAAGTCAAAGAAGAACTAGAAAACGAGTTATTGAACTATTTACTACAAGTGATTGGGTTACACTATTTGTACTATTACTAACATCTGATGGTTGAGTAAGGATATGTGGGGATTTCAGGATGATGATTAACCCAGTATTTTGCGCTAATCAGTATCTACTGCTGCTGATTGAAGATTTATCTGCTGCACTATCTGGAGACCAGAAATTTGGTAAAATAGATCAATGACAAGCATACTTGCAAATTAATGTGGCTGCAAGTTTGCAGCCGTTAAAGGGGAAATCCTGTATGACAAATTTATGATTTTGTTTTTAATAATTTTACCCCTATACGAACATTCTGTCTGAGTTGTAGTTTCTTGGGTTGCTCACACTGTCTCGGTTTTTGAATAATCAGACAAATATCTGCCTTTCTCCGGTATTGTGTGATTTCTGTAAGAGTTGTGTCAAAGCTCTTACGGTTTCCCCTCAAGTCTTGTAGCATCCTTGAATGCTTTTTGTGCTGCTCGTGAGGTTTGATTACCTTAAATTTGCACAGCAGCTCAGCAACACTACTGGTAGAAATGTGAATAATGTCTTGTCTCTAGCATTCTGTTGTTTCCTTTCCAAATCATCTTTCTCCTTGGTTAGAAAGAAGCAATTTAAATTTGTTCTATGTAGTGCCTCTTTTTGGAAGACTCCATTGTTCACATTCGCATGAATGTTGTTGTCAGGGCTCTGGCTGAATTAACTACTGAAATTCTACTGGCCAGAACTGATTAATATGTGTGGGAGTTTTGCTAAGTATGGAAACTGGAGATAAATTGTGCTTGATTGTATATTTGTTTCAAGAGGTTAAATATATGGAAATGGAAAAAAATCATGCACCATCTGCAGCAGAAAAGAGCTTGATGGACTGTGTAACCATTCCCCATTTCACACTTTATTACAGAATCATTTTGTAGCCTTTCAAAATGACATGGTCAAACTGCATCAATATCATTTAAAATTAATGCATCCAATTTGAGTTCATTTCCCTGAACATGTGTATCAGAGAGCATGGGGTATGAGTCTGTGTGTATTCCACTTATTGCATTGTTTCAATACACATTCTATTGCTTTCAGACATCTGGTTAGTCAACTGGATATAATATATAAATGTTGTTTTATTACTCTCTAATGTATAGTCTTAGTTTCTACGGTTCTATTTCATGTTTCCCTATCTTGGGTTTAATTAATGATTTGTGTGGAACAGTGTCCCACCTGTCACTTTGATGATTGTAACTACTGAATCGAAAAGTAATTTCAGCATGGGCTTTGTAAATATCAGATATTAAAGCCCACAATGTTGGGAATGCATAGTTGCTTCATTAGTATCTGTAAAGAAAAAATGGTGGACCTTTTGTCAGATTTATTTTCAGTTTCTTCTGTGTTTTGCGTTCCTAGAAAAATTGAGCATGCTGCTAAATTAAATCAGCTGCAGCTATAAAAGATATAAAACTTGTTAGTAGCAGGCAAGTCTTTTATCTGTTGTGACAATTTTTTTTGAAAAGGGCTTCTTCGATGTTGAAATGCTTGAGAGAGAAAATGGTTGAATGTTGTTTCCAAGTGACCCTTATTATGGGAAATGCCAGTACTTCATGGAACCTACCTGTCATCATTATGATGAATGTTAGCATTCATGTATTCTAGCCCTCTTGACAAGAGCAGAGATGTACTTCTGAGGCTGTATAAGGCTCTGGTCAGACCCCATTTGGAGCTTGCAGAACAGTTTTGGGCCCTGTATCTAAGGATGGATGTGCTGGCCTTGGAAAGGATCCAGAGGAGGTTCACAAGAATGATCCCTGGAATGAAGAGCTTGTCACATGAGGAACGGTTGAGGCTCTGGGTCTGTACTCGTTGGAGTTGAGAAGGATGAGGGGGATCTTATTGAAACTTACAGGACACTGAGAGGTCTGGATAGAGTGGACATGGAGAGGATGTTCCCATTAGTAGGAAAAACTAGAACCAGAGGGCACAACCTCAGAGTAAAGGGACAATCCTTTAAAGCAGAGATGAGTAGGAATTTCTTCAGCCAGAGAGTGATGAATCTGTGGAACTCTTTGCTGCAGAAGGCTGTGGAGGCCAGGTCATTGAGTGTCTTTAAGACAGAAATAGATAGTTTTTTGATTAATAAGGGGATCAGGGATTATGGAGAAAAAGCAGGAGAATAGGGATGAGAAAAATATCAGCCATGATTGAATGGCAGAGCAGACTCAATGGGCTGAATGGCCTAATTCTGCTCCTAGGTCTTTATAGTCTTATTAATTTGATTGGTAAACCTAAAGCTGTTCCTGGACTGATAGTGTAAAATATTGTTCTCAAGTGTGTTCAACTTATATTGGAGGAGTATCATCTATATTTTCAAATGTTGTGTGTCCTCATGTTTTCCACTCGTGTAACTTCCTTCTGCCATCCGATCCTCTAAAAACTGTATTCCTCCCACTCTGGCCCTTGTATGTTTCCCCCCATCTTTCACCCACCATTGGTGCAGTGCCTTCAGCCATCTGGGCCATGAGGTCTGGAATTCTTCTCCATCCTTCTTTCTTCCTTTAGGACTGAGTTTCCCAAACGTTTTCAGCTGGGAAATGCTTTGACCTACCAAGAATACTAAAGGAACCCTGAGAAACATTATTATTGTGTCAAAGAAGCAAACCACAAGAAAATGATTGTTTTCATACAGTAGAGTTTGCACATGTGGATTTTGCACATTCTCCTCGTGTCTGCATGGGTTTCCTCCCACAGTCCAAAAATGTGCAGGTTAGGTTGATTGGCCATGTTAAAATTGCCCTTAGTCTCCTGAGATGTAAAGGTTAGAGGGATTAGTGGGTAAATATGTAGAGATGTGGAGGTAGGGCCTGGGTGGGATTGTGGTCAGTGCAGACTCGATGGGCCGAATGGCCTCTTTCTAAGATCTAAGTTCTAAGATACAAACGTACAAAAACCTAATTTATGGAAAAATTTTCTACCTCTGTTTACTATAATTTAAAAGTTCTCTTATTAAAACGCATACTTTGGTCTCACGTTTTTGATATTTTTAACAAGAGAAGTGTTGCTGCTCCTTTTGTTTAAATGTGTGCGTTGCTGGAATTTCCCTGTTTGACTGACATGCACTCCCTCTCTTTCACACACTGTTTCTCACACACACTGTCTTTCTCACACACACTGCCTCTCTTGCATTCCCTCTTATCAAACACACTCAACCTCTCACACACACATTCAACCTCCCTCTCACACACAATCGCGCTCTTCCTCCACCCTTGCAGGTCTCACTCTCTCCTCCCATCCCACTGTGGGGGAGGTTTCTACTCTCTCCTCCTTCCTCTCAGATATTCTGTTCAAACCCCTCACCTCCTCCCTCCACACACACACACACACACAAGCACGCGCCCCACTCACACTTGACAAGACCATTTAAGTTTCATGCTGTTTCCAGCTCGTCTAATGGAGAAGCCAGCCTCTGATTGGATGAGCTGGGCACTACACAATACTAAAATGGTCTGGATCTGCCTGGCCTGCTGCTGAACAAAGCCAGTTTGGAAACTTCTGTTTTAAGACCTTTCCTGAACCCACCTGTTTGATCTTTTGGTCTCCTTTGGCTTTGTCACTTTTTGATTATTTATGATTATGCTCCTGTGAAGCACCTCCAAATATTTTACTACATTAAAAGGAGTAAACAGCAGAAAGCTGAGCTAAAATGAGAAAACAGTATTTATAGAAGCACTTTATCTGGAGTGTCACTTCAGTATGTTTCTGGAGAGGTACTGCACTATTGAAGGCATCGTCTTTCCGATGTTAGGTTAAACAGATGCCTGGTCTGTGTGTATAGCACGGTTTCATCTTCCCATTTCTTAGGCAGTTTATTGCTTTGCATTCCCCTTTGCTCTTTGATACTTCACATTGGAAGAGGAGTATGCCCTTCTGTACCTTGAGCCTGTTTTGCTGTTCAGTTTGATCATGGCAAATATGTTGCTTTATTCTTGGTTGTTTTTGCTTGCCTTTTATCGGCTAATCTCATTTTTCAGCCCTTCCCCTACTGTGCTGTCTTCATTACTGCAGTTAACTGTCTTCTCTGGCTCAATCCACTATATCCCTGTTACTGCTGCTCACTCTGCGTCCTCAATTTTGCATCTTCAGTTTGTTTCCCTCAACTCGTCCTAGTTGTTTGAAATATTTAAATATTTTGGGTGAACCTTAATTTGGAATTCACCAGGCAAACTGGAGGGGTTCAGATAGGAAGCAGTCCCCTGTAGCTGAATACATTCCACCCCAAGGATTCCATGTAGTGTCTCCTAAGCAGCTGCAGGAAGATTTTGATGTGTTTGCTGTCAAGGTGCTGATGTTCACACATTTTGAGTTAGTGGTGGCAGGTGCTCAGACCAAGCTGGTGGATAGCAACGCCCAGAATGAAGCCTCAGTTTAATCTCTGCCTCAGGATAGCTGATGAAAAATCCCATAAAGCTGTTAACTTTCTCTTTCCCTAGCTGGCTGGCCTGTCATTCCAATCTGTTTCTGTTTTCTTTTTTCCTTTTTACCTAAGGCGGGTGCCCTTGACTTATTTCTAGACAAAAAAAGATTATGATCAAGCAGCTGAATGCCTGGTCCAGAGATCTGAAAAACAGCTTATGGTACAAATGCAACAATTGTTGAGGATTTCTGTCTTCCGAGATGGTGTTTTTTGTTAAGAAATTATATAAAAATGGGAGGCATTCCTGTAAAATATTACTTAAAGTCAAAACGAATGGGACGGTTTGTGGTACGAAGTTCACTGGTTTTGCGTAAGGCTGTAAAGCAATGTTAATTGCTTCGTGTCTGTCCCATTTAGCACGGTGATAATGCCACACAGCATGATGGAGGGTATTGTAAGAGGTACGTGCTCTGTTTTACCCTTGCAGTCAGTTCTTGAGATTTGGATTCTATAAAGTTAAAAATTTATTTATTAGTTAGAGTAGGCTTACATTCACATTGCAATGAAGTTACTGTGAAAATCCCCTAGTCACCACACTCTGGCACCTGTTTGAGCACACTGAGAGAGAATTTAGCATGGTAAATGCACCTATGAGAAGCCTCACAATGTGGATGTAAGCCTCACAACACCAGGTTAAAGCCCAACAGGTTTATTTGATAATGCAAACCAAAGCTTTCGGAGCACTGCCTCTTCATCAAGTGAGTGGGAATTTTGTTCACAAACAGGGCATATAAAGACACAAACTCAATTTACAAAATAATGGTTGGAATGTGAGTCTTTACAGGTAATCAAGCCTTAAAGGTACAGACAATATGAGTGGAGAGAGGGTTAAGCACAAGTTAAAGAGATGTCACTTGTCTCCAACCGGACAGTTAGTGAGATTTTGCAAGCCCGGGCAAGTTGTGGCGGTTACAGATAGTGTGACATGAACCCAAAATCCCGGTGAGGTTGTCCTTGTGTGCAGAACTTGGCTATCAGTCTGTGCTCAGCGACTCTGCGTTGTGAAGGCTGCCTTGGAGAACGCTTGCCCAAAGATCAGAGGCCGAATGTCCGTGACCGCTGAAGTGTTCCCCAACAGGGAGAGAACACTGTTGTCTGATGATTGTTCATTCATCCATTGTTGTAACATCCAGTGCGTCACAACGAAAAACCACACCAGTCTCCTCAGAAGACAAATACCGGACACGGCGAACAGAGTACCCTTCGTCGTCCAGTATTTCCCTGGAGTGGAGAAGCTATGACATCTCCTCCAGAACCTTCAATATGTCATCGATGAAGATTAACATCTCATCTAGGCCATCCCTACACCCCCACTTCTTGCCTTCAACCGCACAACCTCATATAGACCGTTGTCTGTAGCAAACTACCCTGCCTTTGGGAGAACAGTGACCGCAACACCACACAACCCTGCCACAGCAACCTCTGCAAGACATGCTGGATCATCGACATGGATGCCATCATCTCATGTGAGAACACCATCCTCTAGGTACATGGTACATACTCGTGTAACTGGGCCAATGTTGTCTACCTGATGCGCTGCAGGAAAGGATGTCCCAAGACATGGTACATTGGGGAGACCATCCAGAGGCTGCAATAATGGGCGAATGAACATCACTCGACAGACACCAGGCAAGAGTGTTCTCTTCCTGTTGGGGAGCACTTCAGCGGTCACGGGCATTCGCCTCTGATCTTCGGTAAGTGTTCTCCAAGGCGGCCTTCATGACATACAACAGCACAGAGTCGCTGAGCAGAGACTGATAGCCAAGTTCCACACACATGAGGACGGCCTCAACCGGGATCTTGGGTTCATGTCACACTATCTGTAACCCCCACGATTTGCCTGGCCTTGCAAAATTTCACTAACTATCCTGTCTGGAGACAATACACATCTCTTTAACCTGTGCTAACCCTCTCTCCACTCACATTGTCTGTACCTTTAAGGCTTGATTACCTGTTAAGGCTAGCGTTCCAATCATTATTTTGTAAATTGAGTTTGTGTCTTTATATGCCCTGTTTGTGAACAGAACTCCCGCTCACCTGATGAAGGGGCAGTGCTCTGAAAGCTTGTAGCTTGTGGCTTGTGCTACCAAAGAAACCTGTTGGACTTTAACCTGGTGTTGTGAGATTTCTCACCGTGCTTATCCCAGTCCAATGCCAGCATCTCCACATCAATGCACCTACCTAGCCCATCTTTTGACTGGGAAGAAACTGGAGCACCCGGAGGAAACCCATGTAGACACAAGGAGAATGTGCAAACTCCACTCAGACAGTGACCCAAGCCAGGAATTGAACCTGGGTCCCGCTGTGAGGCAGCAGTGTTAACCACTGTGTTACCCAAAAGGATAAACTTACATGGACACAGGGTTTTAGGCCCAACCAAAAACATGTTTACTAACAAATAGAAAAACAGTCCTAATGCCCTTACAATAGTTCAGAACTCTTGTATAATGATGCTTCACAACACTCGAAACCATGACTTAACAACGAAAGCCTCCATGGAAAGCCACAGGTAAAACCCACATTCCTGTCCAAACTGCAACTCAAATGCCCTCAGGATTTAGTTGCTACATTTAAACTATCTTTGAACCTCAGCCGCAATATCTCTGATTCTAGCTGATGCTTACAACTCCCCACACAATCAGTCCGTCCAGTGTGAACTGTGCGTCTGTGAATCAGGTTTTGTTTTGGTAACTGCAGTGTAAGCTTCTACTATGTTGGCGTTTTATTACAAAACTTTATCAAAAATGTCAAAGCATAGTTCCTGGTGACATTCTGTTTGGATGGTCAGTGCTAAGCACCTTATAATCTCTTTCCAGCCTTAGTCCTGATAAAACTGTTATTTGCAGTGTAGTTCCCACGACCAAAACAATGGATCCCATTCAGGTGTGATGTCCCTGGTTCCCCAGTTGATGTGTACATGCTAAACATAAGAAATAGTAGCAGGAGTAGGCCATCTAGCCCCTCTAGCCTGCCCCGCCATTCAATAAGATCGTAGCTGATCCGGTGGATCAATTCCACTTACCCGCCTGTTCCCCATAACCCTTAATTCCCTTATCGATCTAAAGGTTTGCTGCGTTTGAAGAGATGGCCGGAACCAAGCAGACAGCGCGCAAGTCAAACGGTGGGAAAGCCCTCCGCAAGAAGCTGGCTACCAAAGCTGCCCGTAAGAGCACTCCAGCCACGGACGGAGTGAAGAAGCCTCACTGCTACAGACCCAGCACTGTGGCTCTGAGGGAGATCCACCGCTACTAGAAATCCACCGAGCTGCTGATCCACAAACTGCGCCTGGTGCGAGAGATCGCTCAGGACTTCAAGACAGACCTGCACTTCCAGAGCTCGGCTGTCATGGTCCTGCAGGAGGCCAGCGAGGCTTACCTGGTGGGGCTCTTTGAAGACACCAACCTGTGCGCCATCCACGCCAAGCGATTCACCATCATGCCCAAAGACATCCAGCTGGCCTGCTGCATCCATGGGGAACGCGCCTAAACAGATCCAGACCTACTATTGGAATCGAAAAAGAAAAGGGAGACCATTTCTCAAAGAACATAAGAACATAAGAAATAGGAGCAGGAGTAGGCCATCTGGCCCTTCGAGCCTGCCCCGCCATTCAATAAGATCATGGCTGATCTGTCGTGGCTCAGTTCCACTTTCCGGCCCTCCCCCCATAACCCTTAATCCCCTCTCTTATCAAAAACCCATCAACCCGCTTCTTGAAAATATTTAGCGAGGCAGCCTCCACCATTTCAACGGGTAGAGAATTCCAGAGATTCACCACCCTTTGAGTGAAGAAGTTCCTCCTCAACTCCGTTCTAAAACGCCCCCCCTTTATCTTGAGGCTGTGCCCCCTAGTCCTAGTGTCTTTTTTGAGCGGGAAGAGTCTCTCCACCTCTATCCTATCCATCCCATTCATCATCTTATATGTCTCAATGAGATCTCCCCTCATTCTTCTAAACTCCAACGAGTACAAGCCTAGTTTATTCAGCCCCTCCTCATAGCTCAACCCCCTCAATTCCGGTATCAGCCTAGTAAACCTCCTCTGCACTCCCTCCAAGGCCAAAATATCTTTGCGCAGGTGCGGCGCCCAAAACTGCACACAGTACTCCAGCTGCGGCCTCACCAATGCCCTATACAGCTGCAGCAAGACCTCCCTACTTTTATATTCAATCCCCCTCGCTATGAAGGCCAGCATCCCATTCGCCTTCCTGACCACCTGCTGCACCTGCAAACTGGGTTTTTGCGACTCATGCACAAGGACCCCGAGGTCCCTCTGCACCGTCGCCTGTTGCAGTTTTTCGCCACGTAAGTAATAGTCCTTTCTACCATTCTTCCTACCAAAGTGGACCACCTCACACTTGCCAACATTAAATTCCATTTGCCATTTCCTGGCCCATTCGCCCAGCCTATCTAGATCCTTCTGCAGACTCTCCACACCCTCCGCACAATTTGCCGTTCCCCCAATCTTGGTGTCATCCGCAAATTTCGACACCCTACACTCGGTTCCCTCCTCCAGATCATCTGTATAAATGGTAAAAAGCTGAGGCCCCAGCACCGACCCCTGGGGCACTCCACTAGTCACCATCCGCCAATCCGAATAGCACTCGTTGACCCCCACTCTCTGCCTCCTATTTGACAACCAATCCTCTATCCACGCTAACACCCTACCCCCAACTCCAAGTCCCCTGACCTTCTGCAATAACCTCTTATGAGGTACTTTGTCAAACGCCTTCTGAAAATCCAGAAAGACCACATCCACCGGCTCTCCTCTATCCACCGCCCTAGACACATCCTCATAGAACGCCAGTAAATTTGTCAAAGCTGCTGCTGATGCTTGTTTGTATAAAGGATGTTGCCTGGAGCCATCAGCTCTGGCCTCCCAGTTTCTTCACTTGGGTTGTTAGCCACTGTTTTCTCTTTGAGATGGTAATATCTCAGTGTCTTTACATAGTTTTGACTTGGTTTTGGTATTGACATGTTTTGAAGATTTAGTCCTTACAGTATAGTTTGCCTCTGTGTGTTAAGGTTTCGTCTGTTTGTTTCCAGTGTTTATGTCCATGTAGCTTCCTGGGGTTTTATATTTAATAGAAGTCCAATTGGACAGGATTCCAATTCTGCCATATCCTCAATGTGAAACCGAAAGAGAAAGTGCTGGAAAGTCTCAGCAGATCTGGCAGCATCTGTAAGGAGAGAAAAGAGCTGATGTTTCGAGTCCAAGTGACCCTTTGACAAAGCTTTGACAAAGGGTCATCTGGACTTGAAACATCATCTCTTCTCTCCTTACAGATGCTGCCAGATCTGCTGAGATTTTCCAGCGTTTTCTCTTATGATTTCAGATTCCAGCATCTGCAATAATTTGCTTTTAACCTCAGAGTGATGACTGGATTTTGTCTCCACAGGAAGTGAGCAATGGTCACCCCTACCACTCCTTTATAGACAGATGCATCTGTGACAAGCAGATTGATGATGACTAGGTCAGTAGGTTTCCCCTCTTGTTCATTCACTCACCACATGCTGAAGACCTAGTCTAGCAGCTATATCCTTTAGGATTTGACCAGCTCATCAGTAGTAATGGTAATGAGCCATTGTTGGTGGTGGACATTGATATTCCCCCACCCAGAATACACTGTATCCTTGCCACCCTCACTGCTTCTTCCATTTGGTGTTCAGCATGGTGGGGTGGAGTGCTGATTCATGGATGGGGAAGGGAATTGGTAATTAGCAGGATGCCAACTGGCCAAGATTCCTGCCTCAAGGTAAAACCACAAACAAGTCATGTGGTGATTTATTTCATTACTATTTGAAATGTATATAAACTGACTGCTTAATATGTCTAGATAGCTGAGGCTGTAATTGAAATGTAATTTGTTGACTTTCAGTGGGAACTCCTGGGGATTATGTTAACTCAAGTTCTTAATCTTACTGTTTTTCTTCTAAGCATTTATGATTTGATCAGATGTTGAAATAGAAATACAAAAATAAGTGGATTATTAAAAAAAATTTGAAAATCCTTAATCTTTGCAAAGTAATAATCAAGTTCTTTACTTTCAACAGAGCTGGTGACACAGAACACTATGCAGGATCCTCCTACCAGGGCCACCATTAAATACAAACAGAATCCAGACCTACAGGACAACTACTGAAAGCAGTGGTCTATATAAGTTGTCGAAGGTGGAGACTTTGGCTTCTGAGGCGCAGACTGTCACATCTGTAGGTTTCTGGGGGAGAGGCGTATTTGCTTTTTCCTTTGCTTAAATTTTTGCGAAGGGAATTGTATACCCTTGCAGGGCACTGGAATACAGTAAAAGGAAAAGGCAGCATTTTACCTTGAACATCTTCAGTGTGAAGTGTGAGCTGCAGTTAATTTTGAGTTTCCTCGTGCTTTCTCTACCCCTGTTTTATATTACAACAGCAAAGTTTCTGTTGATTTGCAGTGTGTGCTTATTTGCTGCAGTCCTGGTCCACAGGAATTACTCTTGTTGCTGGATTGAAGTTAGGTGTAAAGCAATTTCAAATATATAGCCTGTTTTACATCTTGCATGCATTGGCTGTTGTGCTTTCCTACTGTCTAGCACACGAGTGGGTCAGGGCAGAGATAAGTGTAATTGCTCTGACTAAGCTCTGCAGAAATTAATTCTCACTAAGTATGACCTTACCTTATGAGTTTGTGCAAAATGAGACTGAATGAAGAGCAGATTTATCTAATTACCTGGACGTCCTGTGTGCATACTGGGTAGGTTTATACATAATAATTTGATTGAAGAAACCATTTGTTCATAATTTCCAGGTTAAGACCAAGAGTAATGCAGAGTATTACCTTTAGTTCTAAGCAACACCTTAATATCAGATGAAGATAGTGGGGCAATCACAGGACTTTGTTCTTTAAAAAGTGGAATTACATTAATTACATGAAGCTGAACCCGATATGCAGGTAGAGAAGACAGACTTTTCTCCCCATGTCTCTGTGGGTTTCCTCTGGGTGCTCCGGTTTCCTCCCATAGTCCAAAGATGTGCAGGTTAGGTGATTGGCCATGCTAAATTGCCCCTCAGTATCAAGAGGATTAGCAGGGTAAATGCGGGGACAGAGCCTGGATGGGATTGTGGTCTGTGCAGGCTCAATGGGCAGAATGGCCTCCTTCCCACTGTAGGGATTCTAAGCCACATTTAATAAACATTTGCTTTCAAGGAGGTCAATTGCAGTGTCCAAACATGGCAAGTACTGTTTCATCAATGCAGCTAGCTGGAACTGGCAAGGATGACTAGTTTTATACATTCTGACTTGATTGAGGAAGCCTATTAAATAGTACAAGTCGCACTGTCTCAAGCACTGTAATATCCGTTCAGAATCTGATTGTACCAAACAGAGTACAGTTGTTTCCCTGGAGGAGATTGTGATAATATATCTAACAGTGTAAGTTATCCAATAAAAATTAGCCAAATATTTGCGATGGATTACCTGGTCAGTGCTTAACTTATATAATTGCACCTTTATAAATGGTTTTAAGACCACAATTCCGCCTTTAAAAAGCTCGTTCGCATCAGCTTTTGTTACCTTGTTTTATAGCTGATCTAATTTCTAGTTGTCTTATTTACCTGGCGCAACTAGTTAACGCTTGATTTAAAGGATGATTGACTCATGACCCATCGAGTGGAAGAAGAAATGCAGGGAGAACACTGCTGTATTTATGCCACTTGAGCATTCAAACTGGGTGGATACTAATGTGAGTATGATACAAAATCAGAGCCAAAGAGGTAGGAACCAGCCTGAAGATATGAGTACCAGACAGGAGATACCAGTGAATGTGCCAGATTCACGAGGGTTTGACTTTGGTTCTATTTTGAGTGAGCGTCAGCAAGATTACGTGAAAGCAGTAGTTGCTCAAGTTAAGTTCATTGGAGATTAGCATACGAGTTAATGTATGCACAGATTATTCTTTAAAGCAGCGCAACTTCCCTAACCTGGAACTCCATGAATTTTGAACCTGTAGCAGTTCATTTATCTATGAAATGATGACCAAACCAACTGATAAAAGATCCAAACAATATGTTGTTATCTGATTGTATTCTTAACTTGTTTCTCATCTACCTGCCCAATCCCACTTTCTCATCATTGCCTTCCCTGAAGGCAGTGGTTTGTGTTGGATTGGATTTTCCAGGGCGCTAACAGGACCTCCATTACCTCATCAGAATGGCTTTTCTTAAATATTCTCAGAGCCTCAAAAGCAAGGAACAACAGTCTTTTCAAATCATGAGCCACTTTCCAACTTAGCCATCGCAGTTGAAACAATAATTTCTTCGTACTTCACCAAAGTGCATCTTTTCTAAGTTGGCATTGTTTCTCAAATTTTAATTTGGCTGCTTCTGAACCTAAAACCTGACCTAAAAAGACTGATAGGCGTGGTATCGTCTCATTGTGCAGGAATAATTCTCTTCTTAACCACGCTCTACATCTGAATTTTATTTTCAGAGAAAAAAAATAGTTGCTGCAATATGTGCTAAGAAAAGGGAGAAACATTCAGGCCTTAGCAGATTTTGGGCTTGGCAGTAGCTGCATGTAGAGGGCAGAACAGGAAGTAGTTTAATGACAGGCAATCTGCAGGGAGCACTGGCGGTTGATATCAAACTGTGAGCAATTGCGTATATTTGTTCAGGTCCCTTCATACCCAATTTGTTCACTTTGATTGATTGATTGGTTGCTGAGTGGTGGAACTGTTGGCAGTGCTCTTATCTGCGTGAGATCTGTCGTCACAACTGAATGCACAATGGGAGGCATCACTCAGCAGTGACAAGGAACTGCCTTGAACACATTCAACGAGCTGAGCCTTACCACGGTAATTTCAATTTTCAGCATTTGTCTTGTGTAACTTACAGACAATTATAGCAAAATGTTTTGACGGCAGTTCGAATGTTAAAACAGAGAAATTGCACACGTTGCGTGCAGGGTAACCAGGATAGATCACTGTGTTTTGCCTTTCATTTATCAGCCACTTTATTGAACCACATCTATTTTACTGCTGTGCTCAATAAAGAGAGGCAATTTACTTTTTCAGCCAATTTTGAGTATATATATATATATTTAAAGGGACCGTGTAAAATACTTGCTATCAATAGAAAATAGTAATAAAAAGGAAACCTATAAATGCTGGAAATCAAATCAAAACTGGAGATATTAAAAATGCACACAGAGTTTGATTATCTAAGGCAGACAAGTTAATATTTCAGGTGGGGCCATTCATCTGTAACAATAGGATATTGAGCACCAATTGTATACAGAGTAATTTTGGTAAGAATTTTGACTGGAGTTATTATATTTCCATGTGGTAGCGTTGCACGTCAACCCTATTATTTACCGCATGTCATTCTTTTCCTTGATTTTCAGATGATAAAACGTGTTACTTTTCTTCCTGCCAGATGTTTTCAATGTAATTTGGTGTACAGTTGTGTTGAATCTTACTTTACTTTTCCAAATAAAGTCTTTTTTATATAAAGATGCTGTTGAGGATGTTTCAGCAGGAAAATTTAAGGGGCTGCCTTTGAAATTATTGTAGTTATCAAACTGCAGGATGAGAACTCCCTTGCTGTTTTTTTAAAGTCTGCATTTAAAGTGTCATTTTAACCAATTATTTTGACTGAGAATGATTTCTGATGACAGATCTTGGGATGATTTTTAACGGCATGGTGCCACAAAACTGTAAAGTTGCTGATGGTTATTTTTAAACTCAGGCTCAAAAGCATATATTACAATCACATTTCACTAAATTAGAGAATTCACACTACTTGGAGCACGATACCTGTCAATGCCAAGTTTCTTAAACATATTAACAATGAGTGACAAAACATCCCTCCCTGGAGAGCTGAGTTGACCTGGATTCTTACGTTTTATTTTCCCTCTGTGTCATTGTCCTTTCTCTAACTCCATCTCACTCCTCAAAGCCCATAAAGTAAATGGATAGATTTTCAACTTGCTGCCCTGGTATGAAACTTGACATTACATTTTGACAATCTGTGAAAGAAATTGCTTGATTTTATCCAGTACATTTCAGTTGCTCTGCCACCCCAGTATTAACAGCCTCCCAAGGCAGTAAGTTGTAAATCTGTCACTCTTTAGGACATTAATTTAACGGGTCTTAATGGATTGAATTACATTTGAAAGTAAAGGCAGCGTGTGCACATGGTTAACTATATTCCTTCTCTTGTTTAGCTTCATATTCTGATCATCATGTAAAAATCATGACTGACTGAATGTAAGCCTTATGAATTGTTCAAAATATGTTTTAATATCTGAAAATCTGACATTGTTGCAAAACTGGGTTAGGCATTGTAATGTTTATCACATTTGTTTGTGTTCTTTTTGGGGAGGATGGATAAGAAAGAAATTCATTATGCCTTTGATTTGAGTGAAAATATGGTTTTAAAGCTGGTTTAAGTAGTATTTATTTTTCTTGCCTTCCTGTTCTATTCGTAAATTCAGAGAAGGTTGTTTTGTTTCCCCATCCATACTGAGCTAATCTGATGTGGAAGAATACAGTTACAGATGATGATTCTGAACATGTGGAGATCTGTGACTTTGTTCAAGACCCATGCAGTCAACTTTTAGTGCATGAATTATTTGTGTTGCATTGTTGTGGCCTTAGGTTTTGTTTTTAAATGTACTGGCAATGAAGACTTGTTCTCTGGTTGATATTTCATCTGACAATCTGCAATAAATGGATTTTGTTACGACTGCAATTTGAAGTTACGTCTCATTTTATACTTTTCAGTGTGAAGAATGTAATATTTATTGCTATTTTGTCTCTCACAACACTTGTAACAGGGTGGCGCAGTGGTTAGCATTGCGGCCTTACAGTGCCAGGAACCAGGAGCTTGATTCCCAGCCTGGGTCACTTTGTGCAGGGTCTTCACGTTCTCCCCCGTGCCTGCTTGGGTTTCCTTCGGGTGCTCCGGTTTCCTCCCACAGTCTGAAAAACATGCTGGTTAGGTGCAATGGCCTTGCTAAATTCACCCTCAGTGTACCTGGGCAGCATGGTAGTACAGTGGTTAGCATTGCTGCTTCCACAGTATTAGGGACCCGGGTTCAATTCCTGGTTTAGGTTGCTATCTGTGTGGAGATTGCATGTTTTCCCCGTGTCTGTGTGGATTTCCTCCAGTTTTCTCCAAGCGTGTGAAAGACATGCTGGTTACTGCACTGACCCGAACAGGCATAGGAGTGTAGCGACAAGGGGAATTTCACAGTAACTTCATTGCCGTGTCAATGTAAGCCTACTTGTGACACTAAGAAATAAACTTTAAAACCTTGTCAATTAGTTCAGTTGAGCTTCATGTATACAAGGATCTTTGAGAGTTAGGGAAAGATGCATTTTGTGTAAGTGATGCAGGAAGTGCCATGAAGCTGTTTGCAAAGAGAAAAATACTTCATTACAAAAATGTACATATATTCTTTAGGAAAATGTGAATCAAAAGTATTGAATTATTATCCTTTGAGAGAATTAAATTGGTCATTACCAAAATAACGTGAATTATTGTGTGTGCCCTTTGTACCAAGAAAATATGAATGCTTATTTAAAAAATGAGTTTGTCTAACTTGTCAGAATATTGGATGGGCTAGAATTCAGCTCTAAACCCCCTTTTTAAAATATGCAGTACAAATGGCACAAGAATTCTGATTTTGGATGTTGAAAAGAAGGTGGAGGTCAAAGATAGATGCTTGCGTCAGACTATGAAAGCATAAGACAAGGGGCTCACTGGTTACAACTGAATAAATAATGGGGTGTCACAGTGGTTGGCATTACTGCCTCACAGCACCAGGGACCCGGGTTCAATTCCCGACTTGGCTCACTGTCTGTATAGAGTCTTTATAGTCTCCACGTGTCTGCATGTGTTTCCTCTTACAGTGCAGGAGGAGGCCATTCAGCCCATCAAGTCTGCACCGACTCTTTATCCCCATAACCCCACAAATTTACTTTGCTAATGCCCTACCCTGCATATCTTGACACTATGGAGCAAGTTAATATGGCCAAACTGCTTAACCTTTGGACTTTGGGAGGAAACAGGAGCACCCAGAGGAAATCCACGCAGACATGGGGAGGATGTGCAGACTCGACACAGATAGTCACCCTGGGAATGGAACCCGGTTCCTTGGTGCTGTGAGGCAGCAGTTCTAACCACTGTGCCACCGTGCTGCCCAAAGTAATCGATTAGAATTCCAAATATTCATCCATTGCTAAATATTTAGCACGCTAGTTTTGATGGTTAAAGAGAAACATAGGGATCAAAATGGATCTGAATACCCTGATTACCCTAAATAGACTGGGCGGCATGGTGGCACAGTAGTTAGTGCTACTGCCTCTCAGAACCAGAGACCTGGGTTCATTTCCCAGCTTGGATCACTATCTGTGTGGAGTCTGTACATTCTCCCCGTGAATGGGATGGATAGGATAAAGGTGGAGAGGCTCTTCCCGCTCAGAAAGGACAGTAGGACTAGAGGGCACAGCCTCAGGATAAAGGGGGGGGGGAGCGGTTTAGAACGGAGTTGAGGAGGAATTTCTTCACTCAAAGGGTGGTGAATCTCTGGAATTCTCTGCCCGTTGAAGTGGTGGAGGCTGCCTCGCTCAATATTTTTAAGACACGGGTTGATGGGTTTTTAATAGGCAAGGGGATTAAGGGTTATGGGGAGAGGGCGGGAATGTGGAACTGAGCCATGACAGATCAGCCATGATCTCATTGAATGGTGGGGCAGGCTCGAAGGGCTAGATGGCCTACTCCTGCTCCTATTTCTTATGTTCTTATGTCTCCGTAGATTTCCTCTGGGTGTTCCGGTTTCCTCCCACAATCTGAAAGACATGCTGGTTAGGGCCATTGGCCGTGCTAAATTCTCCCTCCATGTGCCCTAACAGGTTACTCGGGGATTTGCACAGTAACTTTGCTGATGTGTTAATGTAAGCCTACTTGTGACACTAATAAATAAACTTTAAAATAGAAACAGGTGAATGAAGCTCCACCCATTTGAATTACCTATCTCAAGGTATTCTTACCATTTTTTAAAGATATGCATTCAGCTGAAGTGTTCCATTCCTGCTTCAAAAAATTGAACACTTTTTTTGGATTAGTTGCAGGGGATGGTATTGATTTCACCTGAGGATGTGACTGGAGAAAATTCTTAAGCCAACAATATAATGACATAACTCAGTCATGAGCAACCATTATGAACCTGTGCGTTGTTCTAACTTCAATCGTGCTTGTTGCCCGTGTAATATTGGGATCAATAAGACAAATGCAGAGGTTCTGCCAATGACATCAAGACTTCTGCTTTGAAGAGAAAGAAAACACAAGAATTTCAAGGATAAGGATAACATTTTCAAAAAATTATTGCTGGTGGCATTTGGGTTGTGAGAAAGTAATACCCATGCATACAGGCTTGCCTCCAAATCTATACATACCTACCTTTCCTGCAACCCCATGTTTGAATTCCTTCAATCAAGTTTCTGTCTTTGCCACGGCACTCAAATGGCCCTTTTCAAAGTTAGCTGCCCATGCTGGGTGGCACAGTGGTTAGCACAGCTGCCTCACAGCTCCAGGAACCTGGCTTGAGTCACTGGCTGTGTGGAGTCTGCACGTTCTCCCCGTGTCCGTGTGGGTTTCCTCCGGATGCTCCGGTTTCCTCCCACAGTCCAAAGATGTGCAGGTTAGGTGTGTTGGCCATACTAAATTGCCCCTTAGTATCCCAAGATGCGTAGGTTAGAGGGATTAGCAGGGTAAATGTGTGGGGTTACAGGGATAGGGCCTGGGTGCAATTGTTGTCGGTGCAGACCCAATAGGCTAAGTGGCCTCCTTCTGCACTGTGTTTTTTCCCCTCTTTCCTACATTTTTGACCAAACTTTCAATCAGCTGTTTTAATATCACCTTATGTGGCTTGGTGGCCAATTGTTTGATAATGTTCCTGTGAAGTGCTTTGGGACCTTTTTATATATTAAAGGTGCAATATAAATGCAAGTTGTTGTTTTCTTCCATCTATTGTTCCTGATTTAAATGTAGATTCCTTTGTTGATCAGAAATCTAGCTTGGCCTTACATATATCCAATCACCCAGTCTCCACTATTCCCTGGGCAAGAGAATTCCACAGCCTTTCAACCTGAAGACAAAGAAATTCTTCTTATCTCAGTCTTAAAGACTCAATTTTTAACTGTATCCTTCAGTTGTAGATTCCCCACAAAGTGAAATATTTTCCCAGCTTCCACCCTAAGTCCCTTCAGAATCTTGTATGTTTCAATAAGATCACCTCTCATTCTTTTTAATTCCAATGCATGTAAGCCCAACCTGTCCAACCTTTCTTCTTAAGATGAGCCCTTCATCCCAGGAATCAGCTGAGTGAACTGTCTGTGAGCTCCTAATGCAGCAGAGTCTTTTCTTGCATAAGGAGACCAAAATAGTGCACAGTACTGCAGATGTGTTCTAACTAAACTACAGCCACAGCGACACTTCCCTATTACACTTCATTCCCATTGCATTAAACATCATTCCATTTCCCTTTCTAATCACTTGCTTACCAACTTTTCCTGATTCATATACAAGAACACCCAGATCCTTCTGTACCATAGCGTTCTGCAATGACCGTTCAAAGGACACTGGTGGCACAGTGGTTAGCACTGCTTCCTCACAGCACCAGGGACATGGGTTCAATTCCTGGCTTTGGTCACTGTGCGGCCTCTGCACATTCTCCCTGTGTCTGCGTGGGTTTCCTCCAGTGCTCCGGTTTCCTCCCACAATCCAAAAGACGTGCTGATTAGGTGCATTGGCCATGCTAAAATTCTCTCCGTGTACCCGAACAGGCACCATACTGTGACGACTTTTCACAGCAACTTCATTGCAGTGTTAATGTAAACCTCCTTGTGACCAATACATAAACTTTAGCTTTATTTTTTCAAATGATATACTGCTTTTCTATCCCTCCTGTCAAAGTGGACAAGCTCTACACTTGGCATCTGCCAAATTTTTGCCCGTTCTCTTCACCGTTCTAAATCCCTCTGTGGACTCGCCACATCCTCTTGACAACTTATTTTCCCCCTATCTTTGTGTGATCAGCAAAGTCAGCCATCATACAGTTAGTCCTTCATCCAAGTCATTGATATAGAGCGTGAATATCTTGTTCCAGGATAACTAAGTTTGTAAAGAAAACTCAAAACATTGTGTTTAACACGAGTTTGAAAATTTAACAAATATTTACACTTGAACAAAATACTTTTTGCGCTTTACTGAAAACACATGAATGGGTCCCATTTACACATACAAAGGACACAAGATTTCGCACACAATTCATTCAGATGGTCAACTTCAACATTGCTCATTCAGATAAGTGATACACTACTGGATTCTGTGTGTCCCCCCACCTTTCCCTCCCATTCTCTACGCATTATTATTTTGGAGGTGTGGCTATGTGGGGGGCTCAACGATGGAGACACAAGGACATAAGAATTAATTTCTAAAATCACTGCTCAAGCAGTGGTGCACAATGTTTCCTCTCGTGACTCACGTAATCTGTTTCAGTAACCATTCTGTTTGGCAGGAGGAAAGCCAGCATGGTTTTTCTGAACTAACAAGCTACTTGGTACAAGCCATTTCCCTGGAATTGAACAAAAAGAGTGAAAAAAAAATCAGAGCCTTTAACAATTAAAAACACTTCCAGCAATTCTTTATATATCTATTGCCATTCATTAAAATGCTTAATTAAAGGAGGTTTCTTTAAGGTATGATTTTAAATTTCACCAGATGAATTGTAATTGCAAGTGATTGTTTCCGAGGACAACTTACAACTGGAAAGGAAACCTAGAAGGCATAAATTGACTTTTCCGTAAATCTACCAGGACTTGCATTGATTTAATAATCACTCACTGACCAATCTGGGACATGCATCAGAGATTGTAGACTTTTTAAAAAGATTATTAGCAAACTTTAGACATCATTTGTTGTAATTAATTCTAATTGCTGTTACAGTCCGATGTGTTGAAGATGGATGTAAAGATTTAAAAGCTTTACCACAAGCAATGGCCAAATTGCATATCCAGCAGTCTCTATTCTGAAATGGAGAAAGTGAAGTTGGCTCAGCTGACCTTGGGAACCTGAGCTTCCAGCAGGGAGCAGCATTGATAGAACAGTAGGTGCAGCAGGATCTCTACCTGCCAGCACACTTCTCCACTGACAACATTGAATCTCCCCCATTTTTCCCCCACCATTTTCCATTGGCTCTCTGTTCCCCTATTCTAGTTTAGAACCTGCTTGACATCGCAGAATAGCCAGAAAAAAAAGTCTAACATACGCAGCCTAATATGAACTAGAAGTAAAGTTGCATTGCCGGCCATTGTTGAAGGATCTGACAACCAAGAGACCATCCCCTTGAAGAATTTCACAGACTGTTGTAAATACGCTTGATGACATCGCCTTCTGCCTTCTCCAGGATTCCTTTCTGTACGTAGGAGTCAACTTGTTGATCAATGATGTCCCGAAGCTTCTGTAGGTCATACTCTGCAACAAATTATACAACATCTATCTCAGTTCTTGGGTTTATACAATGTCTAGAGCAAGGTGTGCAGCCTGTGGTGTCTGGAACTGCCTGAGGCTCATTAAAGACTCATACACGGTTCCCAATCCTGGATTGTTCAGACCCAATTTGATGGCAATTAAATAGCTCGGTTCATCGTTTTAAAACCTTTATCAATATTGTACCTGTGAGAAAGTATACAATTAACAACCCTTTAAAAACTCCATTAAAAATTTGTCTCTGTCTTGTTTTTCATTCTTGTTGGCATTTAGAATCCTTACAGGACAGAATGAAGCCATTTGGACCATTGAGTCTGCACCGACCTGAATCCCACCCAGGCCCTATTCCTGTAACTCCACACATTTACCCTGCCATTCCCCCAACCCTAGGGTCAATTTAGCATGGCCAATCAACTAACCAGCACGTCTTTCAGACTGTGGGAAGAAACCAGAGCACTCAGTGGAGAATGTGCAAACAGACAGTAACCCAAGGCCGGAACTGAACCTGGGACCCTGATACTATGAGGCAACAGTGCTAACCACTGTGTCACTGTGCCATTCCATATGAGTAAAAGCATCATGACTGAAGAATTTGCGTTTTTATTAACTTTTTTTTACGTGTCTTATTAATGTTGCCGACTCTTAGTCTCAGTGAAGTATTTGGAAAGCAAAAATTAATATGCATGGTGGCACAGTGGTTAGCACTGCTGCCTCACAGCACCTGGAACCAGTGTTTGATTCTCGACTTGGGTCACTGTCTGTGTGGAGTTTGCATGTTCTCCCCATATCTGGGTAGGTTTCCTCCGGGTGCTCTAGTTTCCTCCCACAGTCTGAAAGACGTGCTAGTTAGGTGCATTGGCCATGTTAAGTTCTCCCTTGGTGTACGTGGACAGGCACAGGAATGTGGCGACTAGGGTATTTACACAGTAACTTCATTGCAGTGTTAATGTAAGCCTACTTGTGACACAAACAAATAAATAAATAAACCTTTATTAAGTAACCTTTAAACCTAGCTCTCATGGTGAAAAATGTTTGGTAATAATTGGTAATCAACTGTGGCTTACTTTAAATATCTGCTCTGCTGATAGGTTGTCTGACGTATGAGAGATGTAATTATGAAATGCTGCAATTGATCTGGTTTCTTCATTGCGAGAACCCTCTTGCGTTCAAAGTAGCCAATGTTGGCCACCCAATAGGAGTACATGGAGAGGCTGATTACGGTTGGAGGTTTAGAGGGAGTGGTGTTCTTTCAGTTATTCTAGTCACAAGACTGACATTTTCCATAAGACATAGGAGCAGAATGAGGCCACTCAGCCCATTGAGTCTGCTCTGCCATTCAATCATGGCTGATCTATTTCTCATCCCCATTTTCCTGCCTTTTCCCCATATCCCCTGATCCCCTTATTAATCAAGAACCTGTCTATCTCTGTCTTAAAGACACTCAATGATCTGGCCTCCACAGCCTTCTGTGGCAAAGAGTCCCACAGATTCACCGCTCTCTGGCTGAAGAAATTCTTCCTCATCTCTGTTTTAAAGGACTGTTCCTTTAGTTTGAAGTCGTGCCCTCTGGTTCTAGTTTTTTCCACGAGTGGAAACATCCTCTTCACATCCACTCTATCCAGGTCTCTCAGGCCTGTGTGGAGTGTATTTAAATGAAACAATGAAACCCACTCCATTCGAAGGTGATGCTTTGACAGTTCAGAACTTGATTTCTTTTTCTAATTAAGAATACAATGAATTTCATTTTGCATTTACAAGATGTATATAGTACAGAATGAGTTGTGAATCTATTTTTCCATTATTTGAATTAGACATGGTAAAATGGAGGCCAGACCATCAATGAATGAATCCTTAAAAATAATCTAATATACAAAGTTAGTCTTAAACCACATAATCTCTGTGCTTTTTAATGTATGGATCAATAATATATTCATAATGTTCTCAATCTTATTTTTCTTTACCATTGAAAACACACCTTGATCTCCAATATTATGAAACGTACCTTCTCCATTTCCTTGCTTATCATGTTTCTTCAGCCACTCAATATTCTTCCTGATTGCTGATAGATACGATTCTGTTTTGTCAAAATCTGTTGACCGATGAAAGAAGAGCTATTAGTTGCTGAGTAACAAGCAGAATGTGTCATTTCCAGTATTTAAACACGAAAGGTGTTTGTGAAATGATGCAGTTTCATACACAACATGCAGTGCTGGCAATATATTGTTTTATAAGTACTTCTTCAATTGTATTTCCAACCGCTAATCAATACAGTGTTTATAGTGCTCAGTAATGACAAAATATGGCATAGGGCTTGAACTAATGATAACTAATGATAAAATGGAACTGGGTGCCACAAGTTTCATTTTACGTCAGTATTTCACTAACCTTCCTTCAATGCCACTCTCAGAAATGTTCATTAATGTGGTATAAGGGTCTGGCACATGCAGGGTTAATGTGGAACTGAGTTCCATACCATTTACACAATGATACAAATAGGCAGATGACCCAAACTAAAGGTCAGTGTGGTGTTGAACAGAAACTTTTTAAACATAGAAACTAGAAGCAGGAATAGGCCATTTGGCCTTTTGATCCTGCTCCGCCATTCATCTTGATCATGGCTGATCATCGAATTCAATATCCTGATCCCCACTCCTCCCACATCCCTTGATCCCTTTAGCTTCTGGAACTACACCTAATTTCTTCTTGAAATCAGACAACATTTTGGCCTCAACTCCTTTCTGTGGGAGTGAATTCCACACATTCACCAACCTATGGGTGAAGACATCTCTCGTCAGCTCAATTCTAAAAGGTTTACCCCTTATCCTCAAACTATGACCTCTAGTCCTGGACTTCCCCACCATCGGGAACATTCTTTCTGAATCTATCCAATCTAACCCTTAAAATTGTATAAATTTCCATGAGATCCTCTCTCACTCTTCTAAAATCTAGTGAATATAATCCTAACTGACTTAGTCTCTCCTCATTTGACAGTCCTGCTATCCCAGGAATCAACCTGGTAAACCTTCGCTGTGCTCCCTCTATAGCAAGGACATCCTTCCTCAGGTAACGACAGCAAAACTGCACACAATACTCCACATGTGGCCTTGCCAATTCTCTATACAATTGCAGCAAAACATCCCAATCCCTAACCTCAAATCCTCTCGCTATGAAGGTCAACATACCATTTGCCTGCTGTATCTACATGCTTACTTTCAGCAAGTGATGCACAAGGACTCCAGGATCTTATTGAGTATCCACCTCTCTCAATTTACATCCATTCAAATAATAATCTGTCTTCCTGTTATTGCTACCAAAGTGGATAACCTCACATATATCCACATTATACTGCATTTACCATGCAGATGATCACACACTCAGCCTGTCCAAATAACGCTGAAGCATCTTTGCATCCTTCTCACAGCTCACCTACCCATTCAACCATCTGCAAATTTGGAGACAATACATTCAGTTCCCTCTTCCAAATTATTAATATACAATGTGAACAGTTGAGGTCCCTGCATAGATCCCTGTGGAACCCCACAAGTCATTGACTGTCAATCAGAAAAATACCTATTTATGCCAACTCTTTGCTTCCCATCTACTAATCAGCTTTCTATCCATCAAAACATTATCTGCAATCCCATGTGCTTTAACTTTACATAGTGGTGTGTTATGTGAGACTTTGTTGAAAGTCTTTTGAAAGTCTAAATAAACCACATCTACTGGTTCTCCTCGGTCAACTCTGCCAGTTGAATCCTCAAAGAATTCCAGTAGATTTGTCAAGCATGATTTCCTTTTTGTAAATCCCTGCTGACTTTGTCTGATTATTCCACTGCCTTCCAAATGCTGAGTTATAAAATCCTTGATCATAGGCTCTTGCAGCTTTCCTATTATCGATGTTAGGCTCACTGGTCTATATTTCCATTTTTTCTCTCTACCTCCCTTTTTGAATAGTGGGCTTACATTAGCTACTCTCCAATCTGTACGAACTATTTTAGAGCCCAAGGAATTAAAAAAAACACCAATGGATCGACTATTTCCAGGGCCAGCTCATTAAGTATTCTGGGATGAAGTCAGGACCTAGAGATTTATCCACCTTCAATCCCATCAATTTCCCCCAAAACCATTTCTCTACTAATGCTGATTTCCTTCAGCTCCTCACTAAGACGTGTACATGGAGATAGTTCCTTACTGGTACCCTTTACTGTACATAGTTATAAGTAATGAATAAAGATTTAAGAACATAAGAACATAAGAAATAGGAGCAGGAGTAGGCCATCTAGCCCTTCGAGCCTGCCCCGCCATTCAATAAGATCATGGCTGATCTGTCGTGGCTCAGTTCCACTTTCCCGCCCTCTCCCCATAACCCTTAATCCCCTCGCTTATCAAAAACCCATCAACCTGCGTCTTAAAAATATTTAGCGAGGCAGCCTCCACCACCTCAATGGGCAGAGAATTCCAGAGATTCACCGACCTTTGAGTGAAGAAGTTCCTCCTCAACTCCGTTCTAAACCGCCCCCCCTTTATCTTGAGGCTGTGCCCCCTAGTCCTACTGTCCTTTCTGAGCAGGAAGAGTCTCTCCACCTCTATCCTATCCATCCCATTCATCATCTTATATGTCTCAATGAGATCTCCCCTCATTCTTCTAAACTCTAACGAGTACAAGCCTAATTTATTCAGCCTCTCCTCATAGCTCAACCCCCTCAACTCCGGTATCAGCCTAGTAAACCTCCTCTGCACTCCGTCCAAGGCCAAAATATCCTTGCGTAAGTGCGGCGACCAAAACTGCACACGCACTCCAGCTGCGGCCTCACCAATGCCTTATACAGCCGCAGCAAGACCTCCCTACTTTTATATTCAATCCCCCTCGCTATGAAGGCCAGCATCCCATTCGCCTTCCTGACCACCTGCTGCACCTGCTGGCTGGGTTTTTGCGACTCATGCACAAGGACCCCGAGGTCCCCCTGCACCGTTGCCTGCTGCAGTTTTTCGCCACGTAAGTAATAGTCCTTCCTACCATTCTTCCTACCAAAGTGGACCACCTCACACTTGCCAACATTAAATTCCATTTGCCATTTCCTGGCCCATTCGCCCAGCCTATCTAGATCCTTCTGCAGACTCTCCACACCCTCCGCACAATTTGCCGTTCCACCAATCTTGGTGTCATCAGCAAATTTCGACACCCTGCACTCGGTTCCCTCCTCCAGATCATCTATATAAATGGTAAATAGCTGAGGCCCCAGCACCGACCCCTGGGGCACTCCACTAGTCACCATCCGCCAATCCGAATAGCACCCATTAACGCCCACTCTCTGCCTCCTATTTGACAACCAATCCTCTATCCACGCTAACACCCTACCCCCAACTCCATGCCCCCTTACCTTCTGCAATAACCTCTTGTGAGGTACCTTGTCAAACATCTTCTGAAAATCCAGAAAGACCACATCCACCGGCTCTCCTCTATCCACTGCCCTAGACACATCCTCATAGAATTCCAGTAAATTTGTCAGACACGACTTCCCCTTAACAAAACCGTGCTGTGTCTGCTCTATCAAGCAATTCCCCTCAAGATGCCTCGCTATTTCCTCCTTGATGACGGATTCTAACATTTTACCTACAACAGACGTTAAACTAACCAGCCTATAATTCCCTGCCTTTTGCCTGGCACCCTTCTTAAACAACGGCGTAACATTAGCCGTTTTCCAATCTTCCGGCACTTCCCCGGAATCCAGTGACGTTTGGAAAATAACCACCAATGCATCCACTATCACCTCCGCCATTTCTTTCAGAACACTTGGATGCATTCCATCCGGTCCTGGGGACTTGTCCACAATCAGTCCCTCCAGTCTGTTGAGTTTCTGTTTAACATACAGAAGATTACAAATTTGAACACACCTCTTGTAACCATCACAATCCCAATAACAAACATGACACCTGCCTTCATATATATTATCAAAGCATTTTACAGATAAAGAGAAAAATCTTTCAATTGATAAATTGTAATATTGAGAAGTACAAATATTATACAATATATGCAAATATTAAAAAAAACTCATTTAACAAGTCTCTGCTTAACAGCACACTGACCTTTGGTCTGGGTCATCTGTCTTCTCACTTGCAATAGGAAGGCTGGGATAAGTTTACTTTCTAACACTCTGGACAATATCAGCAAAAAAGAGAATACCAGTTCATCTCAGCTCTGACATCATCCCTCAGTGAAGTGGGGTCACGTATAGAAGCATAAAGACACACAGCCACATTTTCTGATTTTATTTTAAAATGGTTTAACTGTTCAGTAAAACTAAATAGGAAATGTGAAATAGCAATGTTCCAGCAGATTGCTGGTACACAGCAAACAAATCACTTTTAACATTGTGATCCTACCATTTATTTTTACATGATCTAGTCTTGTTCGCATTTAGTGTTGCTGCAGTTTAAAATATTTTGTTCCACCTTTATCCACGTACAACATGATTGCTTTGAGTTTTGAGCTGGGATATCATTTTGTCCTCAAACATTTCTCAAAAGGCTGCAGTGACCTTCCAGTTACTGCAATGGAACAGATTTTGTTCATCGAGCAGTTGGTAAACACCTTGGGGGATTATGTGGAGACAGTTGATAGAACTCTGCCTTAGATCAGCCACAAGAAAAATCCGAGTCAGATTTTAAACAAGTATTTTTGCTTTCTAGCTTGTGTACGGTGACTAATGAAAAAGCAGCAGCTTTGAGTAAATACACAGAGGGTGTTATTTCATATCGAAAGCAGTGGCGGGCAGTACTATTATCATTTGAAATACAACCTTTAAATTACAAGTAATGTTAACAAATGTGCTTAATGTTCATCTTCATTCACCATGTAATTAAAAATGTGATTGATGAACATAGGGAATGAATTACAATCTTTAAATAATGACTTTTTTATATAAGTGCCATATTTTTATGTGTTCCCTGTTTTCTGTAGAACCATATTGTCAAACAGCTCTGTCATGGTTGTGATAAAATGACACAGACAATCAGAAATAAGTTTAAGTTTATTTATTAGTGTCACAAGTAGGCTTACATTGAATGAAGTTTCTGTGAGAATCCCCGAGTTGCCACACTCCAGCATCTGTTTGGGTACACTGAGAGACAATTTAATGTGGCCAGTGCATCTAACCAGCACTTCTTTTGGACTGTGGGAGAAAACCCATGCAGATACTGACAGAATGTGCAGACTCTGCACAGACAGTGACCCAAGCTAGGAATTGAACCTGGGTCCCTGGCGTTGTGAGGCAGCTGTGCTAACCACTGTGCTACCATGCCATCCATTGCATATTTCTCAGAAGGCTAAGGAAATCTAAAATTGCTGAGAGCCCAATAGCATTTGCAAAAAGAGTTGGCTGGTTTTCATCGAGACCCTCAGTCGTGATGCTGCCTGACCTGACTTCAGGGAGGAAAATCCCACCCAATGTGTCATAGCCATTGGCTAACTGAACTTCAATCCATTAATCAGGAATTTGCAAAGGTGAGTTTTCAATGATTAAACATTAAAAAAAGGATCAATTCTTAAGGAACTTTTCATTTCAGCCTTCTGTAACTCAGATATAACAAAGTGCTCTGTGGTGTGTTTTGAGGTGAGAATTGCAGCAGGATATTACAGCCCCCTTGTTGCCAATGGGGTTTCCTGTCAAACATAACCCTTGCTGCCAGGAAGCCTGCAGTTGAGTCGTGCTGTTGGTGCCGATGATGTAACTGCCAGCAAGATTTCGGTGAGGTTTATTTTAATCCTACCAACTAATTTCCATTCACGCATTCCATTTACACCAAACCACACCAACTCCAAGAAGGATGATCACCCATAAAAATGCTGCTGTAGAAATTAGAGAGAAACTTGTGTAAACTGTTCTGAAATCTGGATCTTCTGACTGTTCATGAAAACTAGACCAAAGCAATAATTTCCTGTTGGAAATTGCTCCAATAATTCAATGCAACCTCAAACTTGATCATCCTTCTAGGTAGCGAGGGAAAGCTGCTCAGGCAATGATCTGACATGTTGACTGCATGACAAGATATTTACAATCTGCCTTTTCTGGACCATTTCATTCATTTAAACTCTGATCTTTCACAGAATTCATAGAATCCCTAAAGTGCAAAAGGAGGCCAGTCAGCCCATCAAGTCTGCACTGACTCTCTATACTCCAATCCCCACACATTTACCGTGCTGATCCCCTAACCTGCACATCTTGGGACACTAAGGGGCAATTCACCATGGCCAATTTTTCTTTTCTTTACTCAGAGGGTAGTAAGGGCGTGGAATGCCCTGCCTGCAGCAGTTGTGGACTCGCCAACTTTAAGGGCGTTCAAATGGTCAGTGGATAGGCATATGGATAACATTGGAATAGTTTAGGTTGGAGGTTCATTAGATTGGTTCCACTGGTCGGCGCAACATCGAGGGCCGAAGGGCCTGTACTGCGCTGGAATGTTCTATGTTCTAATCCACCTAACCTACACGTTTTTGGACTGTGGGAGGAAACCCACGCAGACACAGGTAGAACATGCAAATTCCACACAGACAGTGACCCCAGTGAAATTGAACTCAGCTCCCTGGTGCTGTGAGGCAGCAGTGCTAACCACTGTGCAACCGTGCAGCCCAAATTAATTGATTAAAACTCCAAATATTCATCCATTGCCAAATATTTAGCACGCTAGTCTTGACAGTTAAAGAGAAACATAAGGATCAAAATGGTTCTGAAAACCCTGATTACTCTACGTACCTCAGACAGCATGATGGCACATTTGGTAGATATGTGACCTCAGTCTTTTGTTTTTTCTCCCAGGGGACAAAGGTGGAAGAGAGAATGTCCGGGGCGTGTAGCATCCTTGATTATGCTGGCTGCTTTTCCGAGGCAGTGGGAAGTGTAGACAGGGGCAAGAGGGCTGGTGTAACGAAAGCACTCCTGTTCCTCCTGGCCACAAGGAGTGCTGTGAAGGAACCTGCCCGCCTGCTGAGGACCTCACCTCATGGCAGCTGCCATGTTTCCCAGGCCGCCTAATGTTAAACCTGATTAAATCTGAGGCCCTGTTAATATTTTTAAAATGCCAACCTGGCTACTGGTAGTAGACTAGATGTCCAACTCTTGCCCTGCTGGAATAAAACCAGGTGTTGAGGGGGTGTTGGAGATGGCTTCATCTCACACTTGGAATTTTACTCTATTTAATCTCCCACTGCTACCAAATCCCACCCACTCATCCACATTAAAATTACTCCACAGAATGATGTAACAAAGAAGGAGTACACTCCGGTACATGTTTAAGCACGAGATAATCTGATATTTAGTACTGGTTTTTCAGAATCTGATGTACAGGGCTCTCTGAGAATCATTTCTAATGGAGCACGTCGTGAATGATATATTAATTCATCTGTCACTTCTCAAGAAGCCATGGGACAGACAGTGGAAAATCTGACCTATATTTCAAGTGTGTGTTCGCAACTTTTATGCTATGTTTAGTATGTAATATTCTTGAAATCTTTTGGACTGAAGTAGTTCTCAAGAGAAAGCAAATTACACTTTACAATTCAATTTTAACCTAGCTCTCAGATACCATAAACTAAATTTGATTATGTACAGTCTTGTGTGTTATACTTCCAATCAGAAAAGCCATCAACGCCTGGAGGATTGGCCATGACTAGAAAGAAACAAGCCACTTCTGCACTCTCCTTTGCAACGAGCAATGCATTTTATTCTTTTAGATACAGAATTGGCCCAAAAGTGAACCAGATGGGTTTTTATGGCAATAGTTTCATGGTCATCATTAGATTTTTAATTCCAATTTTTTTTTTCACTGAATTCAAATTTCACCATTTGCCATCATGGGGTTTGAACCCAGGTCTCCAGAGAATTACCCTGGGCCTCTGGATTGCTAGTCCAGCAACAATATCTTTATGTCGCCAGCTCCCCAGTTGGTTATATAGTGGTGGTAATTAGTGCAAACAACAGTTGCTTCCTCAGACTGCCACTCATGTGTGAGTTGGAAAATCTACGTTTCCGTTGAACTTACCGTTTGCAGGTTGGACATGAAGCTTTTTCCAATAAAACAGCAAAGTATTGGTGTTGACACATCTTTGGTTTAATGGAAGATGTGGTAGAGCATTCCTCAAACGATTGGTGGATAAGGGGCGGAGGAGAGGGATTTCTTTTGAATTACCATATCGTATACTGTCCAGCAACCCAGTTCAGAGCCTCTTGAAGTCCTCTATTGTACAATTCTGTAAGCCCTCGGACTTTCACAGACAATTTTTTGGTTAGGTGTTGTTGAGTGAGCATTTGGCTATTTCCCCAACCAAATTGCTGCGCTCTACACTATAGCACGTCACTGATTTAATGAGATTCCAAAATGTATTTCCTGTTACTATGGAATTGCAAAGTCCTGTGAAATCATTGCCTTTAAGAACTTGAATAGGCATCAGGACAGTCTCATGTTCCTACTTATTCATTCACTTGAAGGGAATGTCACCCTTCATTAAAGGGAATAATTTTGAACTTTGTACCTTTCGAACTTTCTGTTTTGTCTACTTCTTTTGTGGAGTCATCAGAACTTGCAGTTTCTTTCTGCAGCTTTCCAAAATTATTCTTTGTGCTGTCTATGTTCTCACTCCTATCTGCAGAGAACAAACCTTAAATTAGTATGATTTTCTGTGCAGAACTTATATTCCTGGGAAGGGGATATAATTGTTTCAATTTTCGTGTGCATTTAGATCTCAGCTTTACCTGTTTCCTTATTGATGGAGTAAGTCTTGCCTTTGCCAAGCTTGTTCTTTGTCTGCACGGCTATCATTGCATCCAAATTCTCTGCAGGAAAAACAAGAGTTCATTTCTGAATGACTCTCACTCTTTTCGAACAATCTTTAAATATGCACTCTTAGATAATCTGGTGACAAGTTGGGTCCAGTGATCTGGGTTGTTTCTAGCTGAAGAGTAATCACTTCCACACCTTTTTATCCTCTCCCCTCCCTCGCAAACAAATTCTTTCCAGCAATCCTGGAGTAATATGTAAATTAAAATAAAATCTAAACAACATGTAAACTTGTCAACTCTTTGGCGACATTCCCTCTTTAGTATATTTCTCAGAAGGCTAAGGAAATTTGGCATGTCCACGATGAATCACCAATTTTTACAGATGCACCATCACAGAAAGCACCCTTTCTGGATTAATCACTGCTTGGTATGACTCCTGCTCTGATCAAGACCACAGGAGACTGCAAAGCATTGTGAACATAGCCCAGTCCTTCACACAAACTAGCCTCTCATCCATTGACTCTGTCTACATTTCCCTCTGTCTCAGAAAAGCAGCCAGCGTAATTAAGGATTCCACGAACCGCAGACATTCTTTCTTCCACCTTCTTCTGTCAGGAAAGAGATACAAAGTCTGAAAATACGTACCATCAAACTCAAGAGCACTTCTTCTCTGCTGCCATCAGACTTTTGAATGGTCCTATCATATAATTAAACTGATCTATCTCTACACCCTATTTGTAACTGCAACACTACATTCTGCGTCCTATCCTTTTCTTCTCCCCTGTGTATTCTATGAGTGGTATGGTTTGTCTGTATAGCATGCAAGAAACAATACTTTTCACTGTATACTAATGCATGTATCCACTCCCTTCACCACCGATGCTCAGTAGCAGCAGTGTGTACTATCTACAACATGCACTGCAGCAATTCACCAAAGATCCTTAGACAGAACCTTTCAAACCCACGACCACTTTCATCTCAAAGGACAAGGGGCAGCAGATATATGGGAACAGCACCGCCTGCAAGTTCCCTTCTAAGTCATTCACCATCTGGACATTTTTACACCTCACTTTTCATAGAACATAGAACATAGAACACTACAGCACAAACAGGCCCTTCGGCCCACGAGTTGCGCCGATCACATCAACACCTACCAATCTATAGACCTATCTATAACCCCCAATCCCATAAAACCCCATATACTCATCCAGAAGTCTTTTAAAAGACCCCAGCGAGTTCGCCTCCACCACCACTGACGACAGCCGATTCCATTCACTCACCACCCTCTGAGTGAAAAACTTACCCCTAACATCACTTCATCTTGGGGTTAATGGCAGGAATAGATGTGTTTATTCAGAAACTGCCAGCGTAAATGACACTGCCACAAATTGCCGTTCCTTTGCAGTCCCTGGGTCAAAATCCTGGAATCCCCTCACTAATGGCATTGGGTCAACTCACAGAACACGGACTGCAGCAATTCAAGAAGGCAGCTCACCACCTTCTCAAGAGCAACTGGGATGGGCAATAAATGCTGGCCAGCCAGCGACGCCCATGTCCCGTGAATGAATAAAAAAAGTGACAATAATAAATCAAATTAAATCACATTCCCTCAACAGAATTCATGTAATTTTGGCTTCATCTTGACAGCTTGTCCAAACCTTCAGAAATAAATGATCTGGCCTTAATTTGACAGCAGCTGATTGATGCACTAAGCTGATCCAGTTGGACATTCCAAGATCTTGATTAATACAGAAAATGTCCAAGTTGCAGATTTATCTCTTACTGCAACCTTTGATGCACTGATTACACAGCAGGCAAGCTTCTTTCAGTAACAGGCTACACTGATGTCCCATTCTGCAACAGATATTCAAGTCTTCAGAGACAGACAGTTCCTACATTGCAGATCCCAAATAGTGGTTTCTATTTTACTGTCCTTTCTCCTCCTCACTAAAGATATACACCCGGATTTAATAAAAGATGCTACATGCACACATGTATAAGGAACTACAGTTTTCAGGTGCTTAGTCTGTGTTAAATGAATTCATATTTAATTTACAATGTGTAACATGCAATGTAATTTAAATATAAATGCAGCTAATTATTATAAATTAGTTCACAGCTGTAGACAGATAAATGGCGATGAGACAGCTGCACCGTTACTCACCTCCATTTTTACACCTCACTTTTCATCTTGGGGTTAATGGCAGAAGTAGATGAGTTTATTCAGAAACTGTCATCGTAAATGACACTGCCACAAACTGAAATTAAAGCTACTGTTTCAAAGCAGGCCATTCAAGCACCTAATCACAGCTAAATCACATTAGTTGCTCAGCACCAATTGATTGCTAAGTAGACACACAGTCTGGACATAAATGGATGCCCAGTATCTAGGCAACTAAGGCTTTTATCTGCTGATTCCTGTAGAATCATACAACACAGTCACTTTTCTCCAATAGCAACTCGAATCCTGTGCACAAAGTGTTCACATCAGCATTTTAATATTTGCAGTCCGGCACATTTATCAAACACCTCTGAGTAAATTTTGAAAGATTACAGGGTGTTGCTTTTTATTTTAATTACTTCCCTTTGTTTTGCTGGAATTTGCTTAACTGTACATCCATTTCAGTGGCAACTATGGAACTTCATGATGAATACTGGAGCCTTCCTTGAAACTTTAAAAAAATCTGTGGATCTGTTTGGAAGATTTATGATATTGTCTGTAACTTAATGTAAGGTTGTTGTTTAAAATATAGAATGCCTACAGTGCAGGAGAAGGCTGTTCTACCAATTGAACCGATTCTCTGACAGAGTACCCTGCCCACTCCCAGTAACACCACACATTTACCATGGTCAATCCACCCTAACCTACATATCTTTGGACACTAAAGGACAATTTAGCATGGCCAATCCACCCTAACCCGCACATCTTTGGACTGTGGAAAGAAACCAGAGCACTCGGAGGAAACTCGCACAGCCATGAGGAGAACATGCAAATGCTACGCAGACAGTCACACAAGACCAGAACTCAGGTCCTTGGCGCTGTGAGGCAGCAGTGTTAACCACTGTGCCACTGTGCCGCCCTCTAGAATTAAGTATGATTTAGTTAATCAGCCTGACATATTGGAACATTATTCAGGTTTTTAGCAAAATTAATACAATCAGAACATAAAATTGTTAGTTGTAACAATTATGTTGCCTTGTAACAAATAATTTAAATTACATTTCCCAATTCAATGGCTTATTGCATCATATTGTAGGAGTGTATTGAATATGAGTGGAAATGCATAAAGAAAGTTGAGGTGTTCAAATCCATCTCAGACTCATGGGTTCAAACCCTCACCTCTTCTCTTCTAGCTGTAAATTGCCTTGGAAATATTTTGCTGTTCCTTCACTGATTCCGAGTCAAAATCCTGGAATTCCCTCCCCAACAGCGGTGAAGTTTCTCCTGTTCCATCCTAAATCTCTTTAGTTTAATTTTATATCCAATGACCTCTCATTCTAAATCCCTTAATCACTATAAACAGACTACCCCCACCTACTTTCAGTCTCAGTAATAATAAAGAGTTGGCCATTTAACACTAAGACGAGGAGAAATTTCATTACTTGAAGTGATGGAAGCAGTTTGCAGCAGAGAACATTGTGGGAAACCTTGACCTAGTTTCACTCACTGTGAGAAACTGCCCTTAACTCCCACACTGTGACCTTTTTTCCAACAAGCTCTTCATTCAATTTGTTAGCTTCCTAATAATTCCATCCTCCTTCCTCTTCTGTATTAACCCCCTATGTGGCACCTTGTTGACAGCATCCTGAAAAGCTATGTACACCACATCCATTGCATTTTCCCAGCCAACTTTTCAAAGGATCAATCAGCAACAATGAACGATGTATTGCAAGCGTTGTTACCACAAGATCCCACAAACGTTAGTGACATGAAGAAAATGCCAATGAATCTGTGTTTGATAGCATTGGTTGAGAACGGAATGTTAACCTGGACTTGCTGCTCCTCAAGCAACGATATTGGATGTTTAATGAGCAGACTGTAGGAAATCCAGTTCAAAGTCTTATCTGAAGAATGGTACCAAGACTGCCTCGGTGCTGCACCAGTGTGTCAACCTCAATTAGGAGCTCAAACCGCTGGCATGAACCTCAAATCCACAGTTCTCTGGCTCAGTCATGATGCTGATGTCAACTGAACTAAACCAACACAGATGGGACAGTGGTTAGTACTGCTGCCTCACAGTGCAGGGACTCGGGTTCAATTCTGGCCTCGGGTGACTATCTGTGTAGCGTTTGCATGTTCTCTCCATGTCTGTGTGGGGTTCATCCAGATGCTCCCATTTCCTTCCCACAGTTCAAAAATGTGCAGGTTAGGTGGATTGGCCATGCTAACTTGCCCCTTATTATCCCAAGGTATGTAGGCAGAGAGGGTAAATATGTGGAGTTGCAGGAATAGGGCCTGGGTGGGATTCGCTGTTGAAGAGTCAGTGCAGACTGGATGGGCCAAATGGCCTCCTTCTGCATTGTAGTGATTCTGCAGTTCTATTCTAACACTTGAGAGGCTGAGGGTGTGTGCGTAGCAATGACTATTTTCATTAAAATCACCTTCTTTCAATATAGACTAAAATAACCAATACTAAAGTGGAAACAGACACTCAACTAATATTTAACAATTTTATAATGTTTGCTTTTCTGCTTTCACTGTCTATCAATAAATCAGTCTTGAAATGGTGCACAGTACTGTCAATGAAAATAGGGTGTAGAATAGATGAAAACACTCTCTTTTGTAATGTTTGAGGAAGGTAGCCCTGTTAAAGTGCTTCACTTTAAAGGTTTGGCCGCAAAGCTTCTCCATCAATAAAATTAATATTTAATGTGAACTTGATACGTTTTCCAGTAAAATGTGTATGTGCTATATTTATCAATGGCATCATAATGCTCCTGTGTGCCTTTGCAATTGTGAAGGTGAATTTCAAAGTGATATCGCTGGTAGCTGATTGAACTTGATGCTGAAGGAATCGCTGTGAGGTTTCTCTGTGCTCCCCTATGAGGGATTCAATGTCACTGAGCCAAAAAGAAGACGTGTAAGACGTGTGAATTGTGCCACAGGACGATTCCTAGCTCTCCTCACCACCTGCAAGTGCCAGACACTTTAATATTGCAGTTGATTTCTAGCTGTGCGGAGCCTGATTACTGTAATCACACTTCCCAGAACTGTCCACTCATACTTTCCAATGACTTTGAATTGCATTGGAAAAACATTTGAAGGATTGATTTCTTATCCCAGGCCTGCAATTTTCAGATGGTGACTGACGGACGACGGAACCGTGCACAGCCTAAATGATAGTTGAAGAATTTAATCTGCCAATCTTTCAATGTCTGTCCAGCATGATTTTTATTTTTCAAAACATTCTTACTTTTCTCTCTTGTGAATTGTATAATAATGCAATATGATAGTTACCATATTGTATAGTACAGGTGGTATGGTGGCACAGCGGTTAGCACTGCTGGCTCACAGTGCCAGGGTCTCAGGTTAAGGCCTCAGGTCACTGTCTATGTGGAGTTTGCACATTCTCCCCGTGTCTGCGTGGGTTTCCTCTGGGTGCTCCGGTTTCCTCCCACACTCCAAAGATGTGTTGGTTAGGTTGATTGCTAAATTGACCCTAGTGCTAGGAGGATTAGCAGGGTAAATATGTAGAGATACGGGAATAGGGTCTGGATGGGATTGTGGTTGGTGCAGACTTGAAGAGCTGATTGGCCTCCTCCTGCACTGTAGGGATTCTATGATATTCTAGTAGAAGAGTTAGAAAATAGTTAAAACCTAAGGCACATTGATAGAGCTGAAAGAAGATGCAGTAATCAATAGTTTCTGTTGTAAGATATTCACTAAGTGATCTTGGTTATATTAGACGCTCGATTTTAACCAGAGCGTCACAGTGAGGCTTGTACCTAATGTGATACATGAAGTAAATTGATTTTTCAAGGGGTCAAATATGCTTGGGTTATTTTTCATCATCATAATATTGGCTGTTACTTGGAATAAGAGTAGGAGAAAGTAAAGAACAAGAAACAGTCATTTGACCTTCAAACTTGCCCCATGCAGTCTCTGTGCAAAATCACCCTCCTCATGGATTACTTCCAAACTCCACAGCCCATTTATTTCCTACTTTGGAAGATCCAAGTTTATTCCCCTACATTCCCTGCAAGCACTTCAGATGTACGCCTCTGTAACCACTTCCCGCTGCTTCAGAAAAGCAGCCAGCATAATTAAGGACCCCCTGCACCTGGACATTCTCTCCTCCACCTTCTTCCATCAGAAAAAAGATACAAAAGTCTGAGGTCACGTACCGACCGACTCAAGAACAGCTTCTTCCCTGCTGCCATCAGACGTTTGAATGGATCTACCTTATATTAAGTTGATCTTTCTCTTCACCCTATTGGTAACGTTAACACTACATGCTGCACCCCCTCCTTTCCTTCTTCCCTATGTACTCTATGAACAGTATGCTTTGTCTGTATAGCATGCAAGAAACAATACTTTTCACTGTGTGCTAATACAAGTGACAATAATAATTGAAATCAAATTAAATCCTGTTCTCAATATATAAAGATACAATTTGCTTTTTAAAGGTTCTGAAATAAAAGTAGAATGACTATGGTTGCTGGTAGTCTGAGATGAAGACAGAAAACGCTGGAAATATTCAGCAAGTCTGATCGAGTTTGTAGTGAGAGAAGGAGGATTAATGTTTCAAGTCAATAACCTTTTATCAGAGCAATGAAACCCTGTTTCTCACGCACCACAGATTCTGCCTGAGCTGCTGAATTTTTTTCCAGCATTTTCTGTTTCTATATTTCTCTGGAAGGATGTTTGGATAAAAAATAGAAACAGGAGTTTGGCCTTTCGGGCCTTCTCCGCCATTCAATATGATCATGGCTGATCCTCTCAATGTCATCCCCCTGTGTTCTCCCCAAACCCTTTGACACCTTCAGAGTCTAGAAATCTATCCATATCCTTCTTAAATATATTCAGTGACTTGGCCAACACAGCGATCTGTTGGACCCTCTGAGTGAAGAAATTTCTCCTCACCTCAGTCCTAAATGGCCTAGTCCGTAGCCTGAGATTGAGACCCCTTGTCTTAGACCCTCTAACCGGAAGAAACAACATCCCTGTGTCCAGTCTGTCCAACTCTGTCAGAAATTTATATCTTTCATTTAGATCCCTTCTCATTCTTTTAATTTCCAGTGAATACAGACCCAGTTGACCCAATTTCGCCTCACGCCACAATCTTGCCATCCCAGGAAGCAGTCTGATAACCCTTTATTGCACTCCCACTATGGCAGGTATATCCTTTATTAGATAAGGAGGCCAAAACTGCGCACAGTACTCAGGATTGGTCTCACCAAGGCCCTGTACAGTTATATTAGACGCTGGTTCCGAGGAGAAATTTCTTCACTCAGAGGGTCCAACAGATCGCTGTGTTGGCCAAGTCACTGAATATATTTAAGAAGGAAATGGATAGATTTCTAGACTCTGAAGGTGTCAAAGGGTTTGGGGAGAACACAGGAGGATGACATTGAGAAGATCAGCCATGATCATATTGAATGGCGGAGAAGGCCCGAAAGACCAAACTCCTGTTTCTATGTTTATCCAAACATCCTTCCAGAGAAATATAGAAACAGAAAATGCTGGAAAAAAGTTCAGCAGCTCAGGCAGAATCTGTGGTGCGTGAGAAACAGGGTTTCATTGCTCTGATAAAAGGTTATTGACTTGAAACATTAATCCTCCTTCTCTCACTACAAACTCGATCAGACTTGCTGAATATTTCCAGCGTTTTCTGTCTTCATCTCAGACTACCAGCAACCATAGTCATTCTACTTTTATTTCAGAACCTTTAAAAAGCAAATTGTATCTTTATATATTGAGAATAGGATTTAATTTAATATGCTTGCTCATGTACTCAAATCCTTTTGCAATGAAGGCTCACATATCATTTGCCTTCCTAACTGTTTGCTGTACCTGCATACTTGCTTCCAGTGATTGTTATACAAGAACACACAGGTCCCTTTGTATGTCAACATTTCCCATTAAATAATATTCTGCCATTCTGTTTCTGCACCCAAAGAGGACAACTTCATATTTATTCACATTATATTGCGTCTGCTACATATTTGCCCACTCACTCAACTTATCTAAATCACTATGAAATCTCAGAACATCCTTCTCACCGGTTACCTTCCCATCAATTTCTGTGTCATCAGAAAACTTGGAAATAATACTTTTGGTTCCCTCCTTCAGATCATTGATGAATATTGTGAATAGCTGGGGCTCAAGCACTGATCCCTGGAGGAGTCCACTAGTCACTGCTTGTCACTTCAAAAATGACCCATTTATTCCTGCTCTCTGTTTCCTATCTGCTGCCCAATTTTCAATCCATGCCAATATATTACTCCCAATCCCATGTGCTTTAATTTTTGCACACTAACTGAGTTTGATATAAAATCATTGCAAAAATGCACTGAAGTAAATTTATTTGCACTAGAATGATTAAAAGTTAAAGTTTGTTTATTAGTCACAAGTAGGCTTACATTAACATTGCAATGAAATTACTGTGAAAATCCCCTAGTCACCACACTCAGGCACCTGTTTGGGTACACTGAGGGAGAATTTAGCATGGCCAATGCACCTAACCAGCACATCTTTCGGACTGTGGGAAGAAACCCACACAGACACGGAGACAATGTGCAAACTCCACAAAGTCAGTGAATCTAAGTTGGAAATCAAACCCAGGTCCCTGGCACTGTTACATATTTGCCCATTCACTCAACTTATTGTTTAATACGCAGTTAACCGTAGCGTCACCATGCCACCTATTAATTCTTGATAGTGAAAACTGAAAAGTTACCAAGTATAGCATAATTTTTCAGACTAATGTTCTGGGTATGTACTTGTTTCCCAAGATTTTTAAAGCAGCTTTAACTGCTGACGTCATATTGGACTGAAATTCTTGGTTTAATTTTTTTTAGCGTAGCTCTTGCACTGTCACTGTTACTTGTATTATATATGTCAAGAACTCTATCATTAATACCTTGATGAAGTATCCATCGTTATCCTGTACATTTAGCACCTCAAATGACACACTATTAAACCAGAACTCTGTTCATTTATATCTAATTACATCTCAAATTGCTGAATTGTGCTGTATTTGATGCCTCATTCTCTGACTTTTTATTGCATTCCCTGGGCTCTGTCTTCACTCACATTTTGTTCCTTTCTCATGTCAATGACCGTGGCAGCTAATCATCCAATTCCATCCTCTTAACAAACCATTTTGGTCGACATTCATCACAGTGCTTCAGAAACATGCCTTCAGCCTGGACATGCCCCCAAATCCTCAATCACTATCATTTGATTTTTTTTCTTTGTGAAGGCGGAAAAGGAAATTATAGTTCTTCCAATTTTTCAGACATACTTCATTTGTGTCTCTTACAAATATATCCAGCAGCGAGTGACATTCACCTCTGAAGATTTGCTGTTGAGTATTTGTTTCTATCAAGCATTCCTGGCTTTATTATTTCATCTAACTTCATTTCTCTTCCATTTCCAAGATGCTTTTATGCAAACTGTTTCTTTTACTCTCAACCACTCTTAATTCCACCTTAAATTAAAGTGTGCTGAAGCACTGATCTTGTACCTGAGAATGCTTTTCTGACGTTTCCTTCGTGCAACTAAGAAACATTTTGCCATCTGATGGACAATCCCTTTCTCACCTTTTGTCCCCAATCTATTTCTCTTGATTGCAACAGTTTTATTTCTCTGTTTTTTATCAGTTTTGTTATGATTGAGAGTCCCGGACAGCTTGGCCTTTGTTGCTCCTTCTAAAGCTGCAATCATACAGACTCAAGCTCCCCATGGCATGAAATTGAAACCTTGGTGCTTTGGTTGTTGCACTTAGTTTTTTACTGGGCTCCAAAGCTGTCATATGAACTTGTGTACAAACAAACCAATTCGGAGCAGGAGTTGCCACTTGGCCCCTCCATCCTGCCCTGCCATTCATTAAGATCATGGCTGCTCTGATTGTGGTCTCAATTCCACAATCTGCCTACCCCCAATTAACTTTTGCCCCCTTGCTAGTTAAGGGTCTATCTTAAAAATATTCACTGCCTTAAAAATATTTAATGACTCTGTAGTCACTGTTTTCCGGGGATGAGAGTTCCAAAGACTCACCGGAAATAAAACTCTTCTTTGTCTCTCTCTTTACCTTCCTTAATATTTCCTCTTAAAATCCCCCAGTGGTTAAATCAGTCATTGGAACCCTACTGATTTGTCTTGCCTTCAGTACAATTTGAGCTGGCCTTTGTACCATTTGCAATACAAACTTAAATGCACAATGAAAGAGTTCTGATAACTTTTATTTAGAAGATTTTAGGATGAGTTAAACTAAGCAGAAATAAGGGAGACCATTCTGCCCATTTTAACCTGATAATCCACAAAAAAACTTACATGCCCACCTCATCGGGTGGAATCTTTCAGCCGTGCTCGCCCCAAGACTGGAAAATCCAGCCCAAGGTCAACGGACATCTTGCCTCAAGACAGGAAAATTCTGCCCATCATGTTATCTATTGTATCTTGAGTGAATCTCAGGTTTTGCTCTTTGCTATTCTACTCTTGCCAACCATCACAAGTGTTAAAATCATGGAATTCTTACAGTGCAGAGGGAGGCCATTTGGCCCATTGGGTCTGCACCAACTCATACCCAAGCTGACCCTGTAACCCCATGTATTTACACTGAAAATCCCCCTAACCTATTTATCTTGGGACACTAAGGGATAACGTAGCACGGCCAATCAACCCTGTCTGCACATCTTTGGAGTGTGGGCTGGAACCAGAGCACAGAGGAAACCCATTCAGACATGAGGAGAACATACAAACTCCACACAGTCACCCAAGGCTGGAATTGAACCCAGGTCCCTGATGCTGTGAGACAGCAATGCTAACGACTATGCCACTGTGCCACCCCAACTCATTTCCACTCTTGACCACTCTTTTCCTGCAGATGTTATTCATATCTCTTCTCTGAATTATCCTATTGGCTTACATAATTTAGTTTAGAAATATAATTGAACTCTCTGCTTGCCGCATTTTAAGATATACTTCTAGAATGCTGATGTAAGAAAGAAGACATCCATGTTTGATTGAGGATATTTTGGGAAATGGTATCCAGTTTTCTAAGTTTAGGACTTTAACAGCATCCACTACAATGGAATTGTAGCATCGCTTATCAAAACACCAGCTGGACGTAAACCTCGCAGTCTAAGTTTAGGAAATGAGAAAGGATCTTTCAATCCATTCAGCCTTCTCCTGTAAACAGACTGTACACAATAAACACCGGCAATTTAATCTCCAGAGAGAAGTAAAAATGTTAAAGTGGAAACTGTCTGAAACTTCTACCTGACCCTCAAAAGCAATTGAACAAGAACCCATCAGATTAATACGATCACCGCAGAGTTTGAAACCAGTCATAGAGAAAATGCAACATTACATCAGTCACATTAATGTTCCATTACATATTTGATCATTAGGCCCATGGAGAAGTTTTTTTTATTCATTCATGGAAAGAGCTGGTGGGATTTTCTGCCCATTCTCACCCCAAGACTGGAAATCCCCGGCCCAGGTCAATGGACCTTTACGTGATCTGTATCCCCCCACTATGGTTTCTGTGGCAAATGGGTTGGGAAAATTCTGCCCAGGAAGTCACTGACAGGGCCAGCATTTATTGCCCATCTCAAATTACCCTTGAAGGGGGCATTTAAGAGTTAACTATATTGCCATGGGACCTGAGTCACATATAGTCCAGGCCAGGTAAGGGTGGCAGATTTTCTTCCCAAAAGGAAAGATGTTGGTTAGCCGAATGGGTCTTTATAACATCAATAATAATTTCATGGTCATCCTTAGACTTTTTAAAATTCATTTATGGGACATGGGTGTCACTGGCTGGCCAGTTTATTGTCTATCCCTAATTGCCTGATGGCAGTTGAGAGTCAACCACATTGCTGTGGCTCTGGAGTTCACATGTAGGCCAGACCGGGGTAAGGACGGCTAATTTCCTTCCCTAAAGGACATTAGTGAACCAGATAGGTTTTTCTGACAATGGTTTCATGGTCATCAGTAGATTCTTAATTTCAGATATTCAAATTTCAGCATCTGCTATGGTGGGATTCGAACCCAGATCCCTAGTGTGTTATTCTGAGTCATTCCTAGTGACAATAGCAATACATTATTGCCTCCCCTTATTGTAGTAATGTAGTTTATGTACTAAATTTATTCTTACCCAAGTATGAAACACCTTCTTCAGGTGTTATAGTTCCATATTTCACCATCATCTTCACAAAATCGATTAAAGTCTTCATTATAGTTATTAATGTTTCTTTCTCCTTTGCATCTTGCTCTGTGATAACGAGAGATTATTAGATGTGCTGTGTAATACTTGTATTTAACATTTGCTTTCAACAGACCAATGAACATAATAATGTTCATTGAAAATGCACATCTCAATATTTTGAACAGAACAGGGATGGTCTGATTGAAGTGAATTAATTGTTTTTGACTCTTGTTCTCCATTTTTTTTCAGCAATTGAATGATATGAATACTGCCCCTATAAATAATGAGAGGTCACATGACACCAGGTTATAGTCCAATAAATACAGGCCAGCATTTATTGCCCATCTCTAATTACCTTGAAGAGGGCATTTAGGAGTCAACCACATTGCTCTGGATATTTATAACAATCAATAATAATTTCATGGTCATCCTTAGACTTTTAATTTCCTATTTATTTATTCATTTGTGGGACATGGGCATCGCTGGCTGGCCGGCATTTATTGCCCATCCCTAGTTGCCTTACAGCAGTTGAGAGTCAACCACATTGCTGTGGCTCTGGAGTACCATGTAGGTCAGACCAGGTAAGGACAGCAGATTTCCTTCCCTAAAGGACAATCACAAGTTTTCAAAACATTCACCTGACGAAGGAGCAGAGCTCCGAAAGCTTGTGATATGACATAAACCTGTTGGACTAGAAGCTGGTGTTTTGTGACCTCCCATCTTCTCACCTCAGTCCAACGCTCACATTATAAATAATATGATGTAGAATATTGGTTCACAAAACAATATATTACTTACAATTCCTTGCTACTAAAACTCATTTGTAACAATTAGCCAAACTCACCCAGGCATTTTCAGATTGACAGCTGTCAGAACTTCCTTGCTACAAAAGATGAATTCAGTAATTCCTGGATTAAATGCTACTGTATCACTGTCACTGTTGGAAACCTAGTTTTACAGTTGTGACACTATAATCTGATATTAATATCAGATGGCATTAATAATTAAAGTAACAATCTGAGTTCTGAGATTAAACTAATGGGCTGGAATTTGTAGAAGGCAGTGAAAGAATGGCGCTAGCCAGGATTCCCTCTTGCACTTTCCCATAGATTTGTGGATTCTTGGTCTGGGTGTTCCTGTCGGACAGCAGACAGATATACAGCAATTCTTGGGGCAATGCGGGATCTGTCTGAACAGACCAAATAACTGTACATCTGCCTAGTCAAGTGAGGTTGAAGAATTGTTAGTAAACAGCGCAGGGTGTGAACTGGGGTGGCAGTTGTAATGTTTCAGTGTTACATCAAATACAGAAAGCAAAAGAAAGATTTGATTAAGAAAGGGAAAGAAAGAAAAATTGAAGAAAAAACATTTTTAAATCTCCGACAATAATTAAAATCTGAGGGAATGAGACTCCACACTTCTAAAGGTTAATTTTCAATAGCAGGATTTTGACAATATTTAAGACTTCGAATGCCACCAAAATTTGTATATGCAAAAGGAGTTTTGTTTTAAAGATGTCATAAATGGACATCCTTCTCTGAAAGCCTTTTTAATATCACTAGTTTAAAATCAAATTACTGTAGAAATATGTAAGAGCACATCTCATAAGACTAATTAATACAATGTTGTAAATTAAACTTCAATACAATGAAAAACTAAAAAAAAGTTACACTGGAATTAATAATTTGTAATGTTTTCTGGTGAATTTAGTGTGTGTATAATGGGAAAATATAGCAACATTGTGTCGCTCTATGTATTTCAATAATGAATTTCTGGTAAGATATCATTCTCACACAGCTTTTTGGAGGAGCAGTGATCGATAGGCTGGATAACTGGTTAATTGTGCGGAGTGATGCCAACCGCATGGATTCAATCCCCATACCAGCTGAGGTTATTTGTGAAGATTCCGCCTTCTCAAACTTGCCCCTCAGATCCTCAGGTTAAATCACCACCAATCAGCTCTCCCCCCTCAAAGGGGAGAGCAGCCTTTGGTCATCTGAGACAATGGCAACTTTACCTTTACACCTTGGACAGCAACTTCCTGATTTAACCATTGAACTGCACAGATGTATCACTGGGAATTGCTGTCTGATTTACCTGTAAAGGTGAGCACTATTAACCTCGCTGATATTTCTATCCCAAAATCTCTCTCAGTGTCTCCATTACCTGTGTTTAAACTCTTCAGTAGGTTGTAGAAGTTTGGGAAATACTGCAGGTCATCCAGATCATCAGCGGCAGAAGCACTACTTCTTTGATTCATGTTATTGGTTGAGACCCAATTGTTACCCAGAGCAGCATCGCTCTCCTCTTTCACAAGGTCATCTGCATTCTTGTTAGGTTTTCTAATTTTCTGTGGAAAGTGAGACAATGAAAAATTACATATATTCTCATAAGCATCTGCTCAGTTGAGCTGGACCATTCAGGAGCAAAATCAAAAAACACGTGCAGCACAGTGACACAGTGGCATAGTGGTTAGCACTGCAGTCTCACAGTGCCAGGGATCCAGGTTCAATTCCTGGCTTGTCTGTGCAAAATCTGTGTGTTCTCCTCCTGTCTGTGTGGGTTTCCTCCCACAGTTCGAAAGGTGTGCTGGTTGGGAGCATTGGCCGTGCTAAGTTCTCTCTCAGTGTACCCGAACAAGCACCAGAGAGTGGCAACTCAAAGATTTTCACAGTAACTTATAGAATCCTTACAGTGCAAAAGGAAGCCATTCGGCCCATTGAGTCTGCACTGACCACAACCCCATCAATGCCCAATCCCCATAACCCCACATATTTACCCTGCTAATCCCTCTAATCTATGCATCCCGATACACTAAGGGGCAATTTAGCTTGGCCAATTTACCTAACCCGTATGTCTTTGAACTGTGGGAGCAAACCGGACCACCGGGAGGAAACCCCCGAGACACGGGGAGAACGTGCAAATTCCACACAAACAGTGACTCAAGCTGGGAATTGAACCCAGGTCCCTGGAGCTGTGAGGCAGCAGTTCTAACCACTGTGCCACCGTGCCACCCACTTCATTGCAGTGTTAATGTAACCCTACTTGTGACACCAATAAGTTAATTTTAAACTTCAAACATGTTTTGCACATAAAGGGTGATAAGACATTAGTAACGTCATCCACCAAAAGGCAGTGGATACTGGGACAGCTGGAACTATCAAGATTGAATGAAATCGATTTCCTGTGGCCAACACATTCTGTGTTGGGTTGGGAATTTACATTGGCTGATTTAATTTGTTCTTCCCAAGTCCCTGCCTGAGAAGTAGATATTTGCGAAGGAGATTGCATAACACCCAAAAATATAGTTTTGAGGAGGTGGTTGCTTCCTTGCTTCCTTAAGTTAACACATACAAGAGTGGTATTAATTAGTGAACATATAACAAAATGGTGGCATTTAGGTTCATTTCAGAGTTTCCCATTGAAATGAATTCTTGATGTTGACCCAGATAAGCCATCAGTAATGATGATTCTCCGTTTAGAGGAGCTGAGGACTGAAGGAATGAAGAACAAAGACTGGCTCTTGGCTGTTAGTTTAAAAAGTGAATTAGTAAAATCCTGAAAACAACAACCACTCATTCTCTGTCTCGAACTGTAGTCTGGCTTGGAAAGCATAAACAAGTGTAGTATATTTTCAGTTTCCTTTTTTTTGAAGATATGATAGTGTAACTCCTGTTTGATGGGGACTGCAGATGGAAGGTAATCCAGTGTCTGTAGTTCTTTGAATGGTAAATATAAATATATAATACAGCTCATGCTATAATTAATGTCTTATTTTGAAAATAAAACAAGGGCATTGCATGTGTATTTTTTTCCTTGCTGGATGCATTTTTGAGCTACATTGAACAGAGTTCCCATTTAGAAACGCAACAAGTTCTGAAATCTTTTCACCTGAAGGTATGTCACAAGAATGAGTCATGCATCAACATTCTCTCCACCTCTACGAGGAGGCACTTGTGTCCGCTCACCAGCTAGCTGCAGTCATTTGGCTTAGAAAAGGACTTCTATTGGTGGTGATATCATGAATCCTTGTCCTTTTGGTCTCATCATGCAGTATTTTGGTGCTGCAGTTTGCCTGTCTGCCACAACATAGCTGAACTGAACTTTAATGCGACAAGTTAAGAAAACAAAGAACTCACATTGAAATAGCATATCCCCAATGTCAGGATATCCAGGATTGTGTCACAACTGAATTATTATGAATAATAAGCATTTTGTTTCTGCAATGTGGTCATTGTTGAAGGGAAACTTGGAAGACAATTTTCTAATATCAAGATCCCAGAATCATTGAATCCTTACAGTGCAGAAGAAGACCACTTGGCCCATCGAGTCTGCACTAACTATAATTCCACCCAGGCCCTATGCCTGTAACCCCATGTATTTACCCTTCTAATTCCATGACACTAAGGGGCAATTTAGCATGGCCAATCAACATAACACAAACATCTTTGGAGAAGCGGCATAAGTCGGCAGAAAAGGGGGAAGATGATGGTGTAGTGGTATTGTCACTGGCCTAACAATCCAGGGTTATTGCTCTGGGAACCTGGGTTTGAATCCCACCACAGCAGGTGGTGAAATTTGAATTCAATAAAATCTATAAGGCATTTTAAAAAGTCCAGTGATGACCATGAAACCATTGTCAATTATCACAAAACCCATCTGGTTCACTAATGTCCTTTAGAAAACCAAATGTGCTGCCCTTACCTGCTCTGGCCGACATGTGACTCCAGAGCCACAGCAATGTGGTTGACCCTCAACTGCCCTCTGAAATGCCTAGCAAGCCACACAGCTCAAGGACATTTAGGGATGGGCAATAAATGCTGGCCCAGCCGAGGACACCACATCCCATGAATGAATAATAAAACCAAAATCTGCTTTGGTGATGTTAGTTAAGGACTATCAAGAAAACTCTGCACTGTAGGGGTTCTATTATTTCTATGACTGATCAATACCCCTCCAAAGAGAGCAGCTTTTAGATGAAGAGATTGTCTTAGGAGGAAACATGAAGCTGGTTACGCCTAAATTCATTGGAGTTTAGAGGAATGAAAGGTGATTTTATTGAAACATGCAAGATTCTGAAGGGGATTGTAAGGTGAGATGCTGAAAGGGTTTTACACCTTATGGGGAAATCCATACTGTTGGCAGCTTAATTTCAGAACTATTTAAAAGGGAGATTAGGAGGAATTTCTTTTCTCGGAGGCTCAAGAATGTTTGGAGTTTTCTGCTGTGCACTCTGGGTCACTGAATATACTCAAGGCTGAGATAGATTTTTGAACTACAATGGGAGTCAGGGGTTAGAGGGAACAGGTAGCAATTTGGAGTTAAGTCAAAGATCAGATCAGCTGTGATATGATTGAGTGGCAGCTCGTGCTGAAGGAACAGTCAGCCAAACTTCCTGTGTTCATGTTAGTATTAGCATGTTAGTAGTGACCTGACCACATAATGATCGAACCTGTTCAGTCTGGGTTGAAGGTAAATATAGCCCTCTTGATGGAGAATACGCTCCACTCAGACAAGGGAAGTAAATTTATAATTTGCTTTTATGAACTTGCCATTCTCTCCTCTTCTCTTTCATTCACATCATCGTCCACCTTCATACTCGGGTAATCAATATTTCCAGCCTCCACTTCATTCTTACTAGCTTCATTGGCAATAAGTTGTTGCAAAGCTGCTGCTACCTCATCCTCCAGATTGTAAGCTTGACTTTCTGTTATCTGGAACAAGAACATATGAGATTATAATCAGCATAAATAAGTAGCGAGTATAACAATAATGTTTCATTTTCTCTTTTTGTCTAACTACGCTGCTCTCACCCCCAAAAATAAAACACTGGTTCCTGTTGTACAGCTCCAGAGCCAATTGGCATCCTCTAATACTCTAGTCAAATGACCTTTCTTCATCTGGAGGGTTAGTTAAGGCTTGAACATCTATTTGACCATAAAGGACATATTATTGAAGCCTGAATCTCTTAGAACCATAGAATCTCTACAGTGCGGAAGGGGCCATTCAGCCCATTGAGTCTGCACTGACTCTCTGACACAGTATCTCACCCAGGCCCATCACCCTGCCCTATCCCCGTACATTTACCATGGCTAATCTATCTAACCTACACATCTTGGGACACTAAGGGGTAATTTAGCATGACCAATCCACCCAACCCGCACATCTTTGGACTGTGCGAGGAAACCAGAGTACCCGGAGGAAACGCGTGCAAACATGGGGAAAACATACAAACTCCACACAGTCACCCGAGGCTGGATTTGAACCTGGGTCCCTGGCGCAGGGAGGCTGCAGTGCGAACCACCATGTCATCCTAAACATTCCCTCCCAACATTCACATTTTCTCAGATAGTGATCATAATGGGGAATCATGAGTAATCTTCCTGCTCCTATTTATGCAGAGAGCAGCAAGTGAATTTTAGATCTTCCTGGTTGACAGAATTCAGTGTTACATAGGATGAAATATTGACTGACTGGGGGGGAGAGGAAGTAAGTAAGGAGTTCCAGTTAAATTGAAGGGTTCAGATAAAGTTACAGTGTGGTGGAAAACATTCCTTAAAATCTGTACTAAACTAGGTTACAATTCAAACTATTATTATACATTGCAGATGACATAAAATCAATGTTTGTAGTGTTTCTGATATTTAATAGAACTCTGCCTGAAAACAAAGTCAAGAAAATACCAGTTGCAACATACACACAACCTTTTAAAATAAGGTTAAAGAACAAGCAAGGGGCACAGATCACCAGGAAGAAACGACAGCAATTAAAATGGTAAAACTCCAGTAAATATAAAGACAAAGGCATTCCATAGCGGATGAAGAAAGGTAACTGAACAATCTCACCAGGAGGACCCAGAAATCAGGAGAAACGTAAGAGAGAAATAGAAACACAAAGGAACGGAATTCTTTTTCCTCTTTGACCATTGGACCTTCCATCTTTATATCCGTATGTGCAGACACTGTTTATTTCTACACTTTTATTAATTCTATATGTTTATGCAGGCAGAAAGAGCCACACAAAAACTCTAACTTGCAAATAATAAAGAAGCATTCTTTCTCTAGAAACGCAAGTGATATGCATTTCTGTCTGGGAAATTTCATTCCATCTCCTTTAGGTTGACATTAATCTCTCTACCACCACCCCGCACCCCCCATCCTGCCCTCAAATAACTATATTTATCCTTTTATAAGACCCTTGTCAGGCCCCACTTGGAGTACTGTGCGCAGTTCTGGTCGCCTCACTATAGGAAGGATGTGGAAGCTATTGAAAGGGTGCAGAAGAGATTTACAAGGATGTTGCCTGGATTGGGAGGCATGCCTTATGAAGATAGGTTGAGGGAGCTGGGACTCTTCTCCCTGGAGAGGCGTAGGTTGAGAGGCGACCTGATAGAGGTTTATAAAATGTTGAGAGGAATACATAGGGTGGATTCTCAGAGGCTATTTCCCCGGGTTGAAATGGTCGCTACGAGAGGACACAGATTTAAGGTGCAGGGAAGCAAGTACAGAAGTGATGTTAGGGGTAAGTTTTTCACTCAGAGGGTGGTGAGTGAATGGAATCGGCTGCCGTCAGTGGCGGTGGAGGCGAACTCGCTGGGGTCTTTTAAAAGACTTCTGGATGAGTATATGGGATTTAATGGGATTGGGGGTTTTAGATAGGTCTATAGATTGGTAGGTGTTGATGTGATTGGCGCAACTTGTGGGCCGAAGGGCCTGTTTGTGCTGTAGTGTTCTATGTTCTATGTTCTTTGTTCTATCCTGTACTGCTAAAAATTTCCACTTGATAAAAATATAAAATAGAAACAGAAAGTGCTGGAAAAACTCAGCAGATCTGGCAGCATCTGTGGAGAGAGGAATGGTGTTAATCCTTCCAGGGCAAAATGACCTTTCTTTAAAGAACTTTCTTCAGCACTTTTTAAAAAAATTCAGATTTCTTGCATCCATGGTATTCTGTTTTTATAATAAAAATGTAATCTGCCTTCATTCTATAAATGAAGCAATCCACCATTTTGAAAGACTTGATGTACGATGAGCATCAGAGCACTCTGGAGCTGTACTCAATGCAGCTTAGAAGGATGACAGGGGATCTCATTGAAACTTACAGAACACTGAAAGGATTGGATAGAGTGGATGTGGGGAAGATGTTTCCATTAGGAGAGACTAGGATCTGAGGGAATAGCATCAGAGTAAAGGGACGAACCTTTAGAACCGAGGTGAGGAGGAATTTCTTCAGCCAGAGGCTGGTGAATCTGTGGAATTCCTTGTCACAGAAGGCTGTGGAGGCCAGGTCATTGAGTGCATTTAAGACAGAAATAGATAGGTTCTTGATAGGTAAGGGAATCAAAAGTTACACTGAAATGATGGGAGAATGGGGTTGAGAAACACATCAGCCATGATTGAATGGCAGAGCAGACTCGATGGGCTGAGTGGCCTCATTCTGCTCCTTGTAGCCTTTGGCCTTTCCTAACCTGCAACCCATGGAATTCAGCTGTTAATTAAATAACATCTCTTCTAAGGTTTTAGATGTATGGCCATGACATTTGTCTTCAAAGAATGCCTCATTTATTCTCAATTTTTATATTAAATATGATTCTCTTGCAATTATTGGTCCCTATCCTTGGGGCACATGTGGTGCCTCAGTGATCCAGAAGAATGGCATTGAGTCGTTCACCCGAGTGGATGTAAGATTATTCTATTATCCAGTTCTTGTTCTCTGCCTGTATGATGAGTAGATGGTAAAATGTGTTGTCTTGTTTGATAACAAAAAACATGTTTAGAATTGTTGGTGTAGCTTCAGGCACCTACCAGTCCCAAGTTTAGGAGCTTAGAGACGATTCTATCAAAAACCCCTCTATCATTTTCTTCATAAATCCTGTTGGCGATCTTCTGGACAATGTCTTCAGCTGTTAAAGGTGTCCCGTCCAGTTGGTGAAGACCATCGGGGTCATCTGCAAGGGTAAATATCATTGGGTCATAATAATGTTTTAAGGTTTTGAGTTTGCTTTAAAATTCATGCAACAATAATGATGAACCTATGACATTCAAACACATTGTTCCTAAAAGTTAGGTCAGATCTGTGTGGAACCAATTTATTTAATTTATTTAAATTTTATTTATTAATGTCACAAGTCAGCTTACATTAACACTGCAATAAAGTTACTGTAAAAATCCCCTAGTTGCCACACTCTGGCATCTGTTCAGATAAATGAAGGAGAACTTGGCACGGCTAATATATCTAACCAACATATCTTTTGGACTGTGGGAGGAAACCAGAGCACCAAGAAGAAACCCATGCAGACACAGGGAGAACATGCAGACTCTGCACAGACAGTGACCCAAGCCGGGAATCAAACCCAGGTCACTGGTGCTGTGAAGTAGCAGTGCTAACCACTGTGTCACCAGACCACCCATTGTGGCACAGTGGCACCAAATGTGTTCCACACAAGGGGAAGGAAGGCAAAAAGAAAATTCATAAAATAGCAAGACCTTCATCTTTGTAATCCATTGCATTTTTGGTGGAATCGCCATAGTCCTCTGCTAGTCTTCTGCTTTTGGTTGAATCACTGTTGCCAGAGGTAGGTGAGGATGCACCCAGGGTGTTTCCTGTAGCCTGGTCTCTCTTCTGACTCCTTTCTTTCTCAGCCAAGGACTTGAGCAGAAGAAAATCATCTGCAGCCGAATCATTCAGTTGCAAGGCTCTGTTCTCTGGAAGGATAACAAATGGATGTGGTGGCAAAATGTGGAAAATAGCCAAGGAAGCAGCTACCTGTGACACATGAGTTATGTAATCAACACAGCGAAAAGAATAGCAGTGTCCTGAATTTATATAACGCTTTCAACATTCCACTGATTGGCACTAGGGAAGAAACTGAAGTATGGAGGGTGGGATTAGTGGGGTTCGGTTGGGAAGATGTGTTTCTGAGTTTTTTTTTAGAAAGAGGCAATAAAAGAATAGAAATGTAAAGGGGTTTCAAACGAATTGAGCTTAAACTGGTGAAGTCAAAAAAGAGAAGGCTGGATAAACTCAAAGGGCAAAAGAGAGAAAAACACAAAATTGTACAAGTTATATGGATCCAAACCTTAACTGTTTCCCTCTCCACACACGCTGCCAGACCCACTGAGTTTATCCAGCATTCTCTCTTTCTATTTGAAGTTTTCAGTATTTTGCTTTTATTCCGGTGAAGGGGAAGGGCCGGAGAATAAAAGGATGTGATATTGGGCGTAAGACTGGAAGAATTTGCAAAGATGTAGGGGCAGGATGAGGCGTATTAGTTATGGACTTGTGCTATCCGTTTTAGGTTTTTGGAGCAAACGGCTGACTTCTGTCTGTCAACCCCGTGCAAAATCTTTATAAAAAACAGAATTAACCTGTTTGTGTTGACTGGCTGCTCCGTCCGGCTTCAGCAATCTGGAGCGAGACAAAAAAAAACATTTCAAAAGTGAATATTAACATTACCTTCCGGATAAGTTGCTCCAAATCCACTTGGAGAGAATTAACACCAAAAGGTTCAGATTCAGATTCACGCATTATAATACCCTGACTCCACTTACCCACAAATATCCCAAAATGACGAGGTTTGAATTGGACTAAACCTTGCAACACACTCGCTAACACCTTCAATGAAACGATAAAGACTGTTTTGGTGAAAATATAACTCACATATCGGGGTTTGTTTCTTGAAGCAATGTGTTATAATGTTAAAATCACTGACCTGTTCCTCTACCGGTTTTTCCGCTGACAATTCCCGATTGTATTCAGCTTTGTCTGAAATAAATGGAAGAAGCAATGATTTTATCTGTGATTGAGATAAAGCAAATGCTCCTTTATGAGCTCTCCACCTTTCAGACTGATTATTAAATGAGCAACATTTATTGACAGCAGGAACATCTGGAACGCTGACACTTAAAAATCTGATTTCAGCCAATTTCTACCAATTGTTTGACAATGAATTTTTTCTCAGCAAGTTCCAGTCTGCCTCACCAGCAAGTGTGGCGGTTAGCTTTATTGCAGGCTATTGGATTGTACTGTAACAGCATTATTGATGAAGACACACAGATTGGCAGCATTGCTTGACATGGAATCGTTTCATCATTAGAAAATAACTATTTTCAGGTCAAGATTTGAGAAGCTCTTGTTCCATCCATTCATGCACCAGTGGCCCCAGTCCACACTCAATGCTGAAGTTGCATGGCAATACTAACCTTTTTATTTAACTTCTTTAATAATGTGGGGGGAAATATCTCTAACCTCACCTCGGGAAAAAGCTCCGTTAATGTTTCTTAACAATCCTGGAGGCTGCGGTTGAAATCTTCGCGAAGTAGTTGCCGAGACCCGAAACAGATTCTAGTAACTGCAACCTCAACATTGGGTGGAGCAGTCTGTACATTTATTGTGATAAAATCGGACAAATTGGAAATCTTAGCAACAACGCCCCCCCCCCCTGCCATACACACACACCCCTTACCCCATCCAATCCAACCCCATTTACAACAGTGTCAGAATCTGACACAAATATAGTTGCAGGAAAGAATATTGAACTGGGAGACCAAATTGAGCTCAACTGCGGTCTTTTTAAGATATGAGATGGTCTAAGTACACACCCGGGTGCATCAGGAATGTGTGTGTGTGTGTATGTGCGTGTGGTGTTTTTTGCTTGCATTGGACCTACCTTTCAGTCCTGCAGGTGTAGGGAATGCCTGGATCTGGGATGACAGCAGTGAGAGCGCCTGGAGACAGAGTGCCAACGCTGCATATTTGGAAGTCATTGTTGGAGAAAGAGTGGGCCAGGAGCCGGGGGTAAGAAGGTGCTGATCTCGACGTCCTTTGCCGGGAGCTCTCCAGCACTCTGACCGCCTCTGGGGCTGCGGGTGAACCGGCTGTGGCTTTCAGCACCTTGGAGAGCGCAGCGAGACTCTGTAGCTGCGGCTGGTGGAGAGGGCTCGGTGCTGGGAACTGCTCTCTCTCTCTGACAGCTTCCAGAGGGCTGGACTCAAATCCACTCCTGTGCGTCAGCCCGCTGTCTACATGCGTCACTCCACATTACAAATAACGCCCCCCTCCCTCCAAAGACTCCAAAACAAGCGATCCGATGTTTCCATTTCATCCCCAGTGCCTCGACAGCAGGAGATTTCCTGAGCTCTTTCATTACGGTCTTTCCCCCACAAAAGGCACCGAATCCCCAACAATTCCAGCCTCATGCGTAAATCATTCAAACAAGGAGATGTTTTAAAGATAGCACCGCTCTCTTGCTCATTGTTCCATTGACACAGATTAGCAGAACGATGATTAATGTCTATAGGCCCCCCATTTCCGAAGAAAATCTCAATATCCGGCTGCCATCCCTGAATGGAGATCTGTAGCAGGAAAGAATAAAAGGGATGAGGTATTGGGATTCTCCTGAAATCCCTCTTTTATCCAGAGCTCATTGTAATGTTCCAACACTCGTAATACATAAATCATTCAACTTCTTTTCTGCGCGTATCCTAGAATATTTTAAGTCTCATTTTACGCACATGCGAGAGCTTTTTTGAGTCTTATTTGTTGCTTATAATAAAACAAAATTAAAACATTGCTAGGAATCTGAAGTTAAAAACCTCTGAATAAATTTGCACTCAAGTGGTTCAGGCGGTATCGGTGGAGAGACAAACGGGGGTGGGGGGAATAACGTTTCTGTCGACCTCATTTCATCTGAAATGGAAAGAATTAGAAATGATTTTTTTAAATCAATGCTAATTTCAGTGCGAAGGCGGCTTTGGGAGGGAAAACAGGAGGGATAGCTGGAGGCCAAGGATGACTAACTAGATGGCAAAAGCCACTATGGTGGGAGATAAGGGTTGTCAGCGAGAGTTTGTAGCAGAGACAGTTGAAAGGTCTTTAATGGCTCGCGTTGTTTTGACTTAAGAGTATAGAGGTGTTTAATAAAGGCGCAGAAATATCCTTGTCAAATCTGAGGAAAGTCTATTTTACCAAAGAAAATCCTGCATTTTAAATGAGTACTTTCAGCAAACAATGCATTCAAAGAAAAAAGTAAAGTTTATTTATTAGCCACAAGTAAGGCTCTGCAATGAAGCCAGCGTGAAATTCCCCTTGTCGCCACATTCCAGCACCTGCTTGGGTCAATGCACGTAACCAGCATGTCTTTTAGGAGGAAACCAGAGCACCCGGAGGAAACCCACAGAGACATGGGGAGAACGTGCAAACTCCACACAGTGACTCAAGCCAGGAATCAAATCCAGGTCCCTGGCGCTGTGAGGCAGCAGTACGAACCACTGTGTCACCGTGCCCCCGCTCCCCCCCCTCCATGGAATGGAAAGATATCAAGTAGAGGCTTATGAGGCTCCATTCAGACACATAATTGGTAAAGTGGATGGAAACTGATACTTAATGTTGTGGAAAGTAAGTATTGTGAACATTGTGAAATCTATATGAGCAAAGGTTCACTACTGAGTAAAAAGAAAGTATTAGTGTGTCAGCTGATCACTGTACATTATGTATTAATGCAGTTTCCAAGACATTAGAGTGTTGTAAGGTTTTTGGAGATCCATTGAATGCAAAAAAGGGAACATATCATTAACTCTCTATGGCATTAGTGAGCCTGCACGTGGAATAGTCTCTGCATTGTTAATGGTTCAAACATAGGAAACATATTAGGTTTTAACTCAATGAGCTCCAAAAGCATACCATGAGAAGCATTTCTGCTTTAGTTTGTAGTTAGACAACTATGGGTGGCACAATGGCACAATGGTTAGCACTGCTGCCTCTCAGTGCCACTGACCTGGGTTTGATTCCTGGTTTGGGTCCCTGTTTGTGCAGAGTCTGCATTTTCTCCTCGTGTCTGCATGGCTTTCCTCCAGATGCTCCTGTTTCCTCCCACAGTCTGAAACACTTGCTGGTTAGATGCATCGGCCATGCTAAATTCTCCCTCAGTGTAGCTGAAGAGGCACCAGAGTGTGGCAACTGGGGGATTTTCACAGTAACTTCATTGCAGTGTTAGTGTAAGCCTACTTGTGACACTAGTAAAGGAACTTTAAGGGGGACTGAAGAGGAAATGATTGTGAAGGAAACTTGAACAAAATTAGGAGATACAAATCAGAAAGTCTAATTATGATATAAGAAGACAACACTTCAGACTTGGCACTATTAATATAAGGAGTAAAGAACCAGGACTGTGAATGTTATAATCAGCTTTAGCATCTTTCAATTAAGTAGAGAAATAAAGTTGAAATTCTCATTTTTTTAATTAATCTCCAATGACTTCTACAAGAAATAACTATATTCGAAAATGATCAGGTCCAGCTATCATGGGTTCCCAGACTGCACTATCTTATGGCCAGGACCACATATGAGGAGGTTGGCTTAGACAAGATAGTAGAAATTCCACCTGCATGAATCATTATCTTTAGTAGAGGAGGCAAGGCCAAGAAGCTAGAATCATTATATGCAGACTGCAGTTAAGGCTTTGTTGAAATATTTAACAATACATAGGCTGACCCTTATCTCAATAGGGAAATAATGTTAAATAATTAAGGTGCAGAAATTGAAGAATAAATGGTCTGAAGACACCAAAAATGAATTAAGCAGCTCTCTGAGCTAATTAGCTGAGAACATTGACAAGTGGAAATAATGAAATAAAAGCAAAACAAAAGTAAAAATTGTTATGGTGAGTGAAAGCATTTCCTATTCAGAATTCAAACTTTGTCTGTGTTCCTGAGGAAGCTTCTAGAATTATCTTTATTTTTGAATGGACTCTCACAAGGTGGCTAGAATAATTAACATTTGGTCTGCTGACTTTGCAAAATCAATGCAGATTATCTCAAGTTTTTGTGAAGTTCCAGGTTGAATAACTATGGCACGGGAATCCCCTGTTGAATGGACACAGTAAGAAGTCTCACAACACCAGGTTAAAGTCCAACAGGTTTATTAGGTAGTAAACGCCACTAGCTTTCGGAACACTGTTCCTTTGTCAGGTGAGTGGAGAGGAATTGAATGGACGTACCCAGAGAGCACCTCACTGTGGAATTCACACCTGCCATAATTCCTGATTCACTCCAAAGTCAATCAGTGGATCTTCCAGACTCCCTGTTCCTAAGTCTGCAATCCAACAAAAGGAGAGCTGAAGAAATCAATTATCCACAAGTGAGTGTGAAAGACACCAATCTAACTCAAATTGCATCACAAAGGCTTTTAGCTTTAATCCATCTGACTGGACACTGGATGGTTATCATGTGATTAAAACTGGCTTGAGATAAGGAGTTTTATTATCTCAAGACTCAGAAGGAACTGGGCAGTCCGCAAAGAACACCACAGCAGAGTATTGACTGCAGACGAAGTCAGCAGCTCTGAAATGTTTTTACACTTGGAGGTGGTACTATCTTAAAAAGCCTCTTAGACTGACACCCAAATCTGAGTCCAAATACAAAGAAATTGGATTTTCTGATGCAATAACCACAAATGTCCAAATTTTTGACATGCTGATCATTCAGCTCTTTGAGGGGATTCTGCAATTATCTTCATATCTGACTCTAACTATCTGAACTCATCTAAACTCCAATTCAGGAGTGGAAAACACTATTTATAGGCAGTAAATAAGTGTTATCCTACAATTAGCCTGACATTTGACTATGAACGATGAAAGTTTTTGTTTAGAACTTGTAAAAGTACGCTATTCTCTATAACAGTATTTTTCTAAAGTTTTTGTGTGAGTGCTGAGTGATTGGATAGTGTTCAGGATTTCAAGTTGAATGTGTGAATAATCATCTCTCAGTATTCTGGGATAGATCCTGTCTGGCCCTGGGGACCTTTTTCAAAACCTCCAGTGCCTCCTCTCTCTTTATTGCACATGTCCTAGAATGGCAACATCCTCCTTTCTATGCTCACCCTCCACTTCATCCTTCTCTTTTAGGAATACTGATATAAAGTGCTCTTTAAGGACCTCACCTACCTCATCTCACTCCACTGTCTTTGAATGGACCTACCCTTTCCTTAGCTACTCTCTTCCTACTTATATATGCATAAAAACATTGGGATTCTCCTTAATCCTGCCTGCCAGGGATCTTTGATGGCCCCTTTTTGCCCTCCGAAATCCCTGTTCTTTCCTGTTAGTTTTGTATTCTTCAAGGACCTTACCTGTTTTCAATTTCCTGTAATTTATATATGCCTCCTTCTTCTTTTTCACTGAGCTCACAATTTCTCTCTGGTCATCCAGGATTCCTGACTCTTGCCATCTTCATCCTTCCTTTTTACAGGGACATGCGGTGAGGTGCTGGCCTAGTGGTGTTATTGCTAGACTATTAATCCAGAAACTCAGCTAATGTTCTGGTGACCTTGATTTGAATCTTGTTATGGCAGATCCTGGAATTTGAATTCAATAACAAAAATCTGGAATTAAAAATCTATTGCTGACCATGAATCTGACCATTGTCGATTGTCGGAAAAAAACCAACTGGTTCACTGATGTCCTTGAGGGAAGTAGATCCGTAGGTCCTTATCCGATCTGGCCTACATGTGACTCCAGAGCCACAGCAATGTGGTTGACTCTCAGCTGTCCTCCAGGGGCAACTAGGGATGGGCAATAAATGCTGGCCAGCCAGCAACGCCCATGTCCCACGAAGTGGAGATACTGGTGTTGGACTGGGGTGGGCACAGTAAAAAGTCTCACAACACCAGGTTAAAGACCAACAAGTTTGTTTGGAATCACTCACTCACCTGAGGAAGGAGCAGCACTCCAAAAGCATGTGATTCCAAATAGACCTATTGGACATTAACCTGGTGTTGTGAGACTTCTTACTGTGTCCCGTGAATGGACATAAAAAAAACTTGGACTGTGGGAGGAATCCAGAGACCCGGAGGAAACCCACTTGTGACATTAATAAATAAAGGTTCTCACTCTGTGCTGCTGGCTGTGGGGGACGCAGTGAGAAGCCTCACACCAGGTTAAAGCCCAAAAGGTTTAACCTGCAGCAGCAGCTGGCACAGGTTGCAGCACTGCCTCACTGCTGCCCCCCGGTGGCCGGGCCCAGGACTGCCTCACTGCTGCCCCCCGGTGGCCGGGCCCAGGACTGCCTCACTGCTGCCCCCCGGTGGCCGGGCCCAGGACTGCCTCACTGCTGCCCCCCGGTGGCCGGGCCCAGGACGGCCTCACTGCTGCCCCCCGGTGGCCGGGCCCAGGACGGCCTCACTGCTGCCCCCCGGTGGCCGGGCCCGGGAATGACACTGTCCCCGCCCCGGGTTTTGATAAAGTTTTCCGATTCAAACCGGAAGTGGCGGTGAGGGAGGAGGGCCCGAGGCTGAGGCGCCGCTTTCCGACCCCCGGACACCGGGCCGCAGCGGCGCCGCTCCCCCCGCTCCCCCCGTTCCCCGCTCCCGGACACCGGGCCGCAGCGGCGCCGCCATGAGCGATGTGATGGAGAAGACGCTGTCGGCGCTGCCGGGCCTCCTGTCCCTGGATCCCGGAGCCAAACTTTCCGCCGCCTCCAAACTCGGGGCTTTGATCCGGGGCGTCACCGAACTGGCGTCAAAACAGGTGGGGAGCAGAACCCCCCCCCCCCGACAAACCCCCCCCACCCCCGACAAACCCCCCCCACCCCCGACAAACCCCCTCCCCCCCCGACAAACCCCCCCCACCCCCGACAAACCCCCCCCACCCCCGACAAACCCCCTCCCCCCCCGACAAACCCCCTCCCCCCCCGACAAACCCCCCCCCCCGACAAACCCCCCCCACCCCCGACAAACCCCCTCCCCCCCCGACAAACCCCCCCCACCCCCGACAAACCCCCCCCACCCCCGACAAACCCCCCCCACCCCCGACAAACCCCCCCCCACCCCCGACAAACCCCCCCACCCCCGACAAACCCCCTCCCCCCCCCCGATCAGCCCCCAGATCACCCCCCCCGATCACCCCCCCACCCCCCCCAAACTAACACCCCCCACCCCCCCCGATCACCCCCCACCCCCCCCCAAACTAACACCCCCCAAACTAAACCCCCTCCCCCTCCCCTCCCATACTCTCAACCCTGTCTATCACCCTCCCCAACCAATCTAACCTAAATCCTAAACTCCTTTCCCAACTCCCCCAAATCATCTAACACTCTGTCCCCCACCCCACCATCCAAACCCCCATAACCCAACATAAACCACATCCCCAACCAAACTCCAACCTGAACCCATTTCCCCAATCCCCCAAATCACCTCTCCCTATCCCCACATCCAAACCCCCATCACCCGAACTCCTCTCTCCAACTCCACACACCTCCTCTCCCCCTGAATAGTGATTATGATGACTGCAGTTTTTTTGTGTTGATTGTTGAGAGATGCACCTTGCATCAGGGTGCATTCCCTGTTCCAGTTCGAATACTGACTGTGGGATATTTTACATCCACTTGAAATGGCAGATGGAGACTCTGGGTGACACAGTGGTGCCTCACAGCGTCAGGGACCTGGGTTCAGTTCCAGCCTCGGGTCGCTGTCTACGTGGAGTTTGCACATTCTCCCCGTGTCTGTGTCGATTTCCTCCGGGTGCTCCAGTTTCTTGTGCAATCCAAAGATGTGTGGGTTATATTGACTGGCCATGCTAAATTGGCCCTTAGTATCAGGGGGATTTAGCAGGATAAATGAGGTTTATGGGATTAGGACCTGGATGGAATTGTGGTCCGTATGAACTCGCTGGGCCAAATGGCCGCCTCTACTGTAGGGATTCTATGATTAATGCCTCACCTTTGACAGTGCAGCATTCCCCCAGTGTCTTCTGCCTCAGAAGTGATTTATTATTGAAACATATATACAGTGAAAAATATTGTTTCTTGCGCACAATTCATTCATAGAGAAGGAACGAGAGAGTGCAGAGTTACAGTCATAGCTGGGGTGTAAAGAAAGATCAACTTAATGCAAGGTAAATCCATTCAAAAGTCTGATGGCAGCAGGGAAGAAGCTGTTCTTGAGTCAGTTGGTATGTAACCTCAAACTTTTGCATCTTTTTCCCGATGGAAGAAGGTTGAAGAGAGAATGTCTGGGATGCATGGGGTCCCTGATGATGCTGCCACTGAGACGTGGCTGATGCTTGAGGGATAGGCAACTGGGAGAACTTGCTACTTTTCCAGAATTGCGTGGGATTTTTAACATTCACTACAAACCTTGGTAAGGATTGCAAGGACAGTGAGAAGTCTCACAACATCAGGTTAAAGTCCAACAGGTTTCTTTGGTAGCACAAGCCACAAGCTTTTGGAGCGCTGCTCCTTCAGGTGAGTGGGAATTCTGTTTAGAAACAGGGCATACAAAGATACAAACTCAATTTAAAACATAATGGTAGGAATGTAAGTCTTTACAGGTAATCAAGTCTTAAAGGTACAGGCAATGCAAGTGGAGAGTGGATTAAGCACAGGTTAAAAAGATGTGTATTGTCTCCAGCGAGGACAGTTAGTGAGATTTTGCAAGCCCAGGCAAGTTGTGGGGGTTACAGATAGTGTGATATGATCCCAAGATCCCGGTTGAGGCTGTCCTCATGTGTGGAACTTGGCTATCAGTTTCTGCTCAGCAATTCTGTGCTGTCGTGTACCGTGAAGGCCGCCTTGGAGAATGCTTACCCAAAGATCAGAGGCTGAATGCCCGTGACCGCTGAAGTGTTCGCCAACAGGAAGAGAACAGTCTTGCCTGGTGATTGTTGAGCGATGTTCATTCATCCGTTGTTGTAGTTTCTGCATGGTCTCCACAATGTACCATGCTTTGGGACATCCTTTCCTGCAGCATATCAGGTAGACAACATTGGCTGAGTTGCAAGAGTATGTGCTGTGTACCTGGTGGATGGTGTTCTCACGTGAGCTGATGGCATCCGTGTCGATGATCTGGGATGTCTTGCAGAGGTTGCTGTGGCAGGGTTGTGTAGTGTTGTCATTGTTCTCCTGAAGGCTGGGTGGTTTGCTGCGGACAATGGTCTCTTTGAGGTTGTGTGGTTATTTGAAGGCAAGAAATGGGAATGTGGGGATGGTCTTGGCGAGATGTTCGTCTTCATCGATGACATATTGAAGGCTACGGAGAAGATGTCGTAGCTTCTCTGCTCCGGGGAAGTACTGGACGACAAAGGGTACTCTGTCCGCCGTGTCCTGTGTTTGTCTTCTGAGGAGGTTGGTGTGGTTTTTCGCTGTGACATGTCAGAACTGTTGATCAATGAGTCAAGTTCCATATCCTGTTCTTATGAAGGCACCTGTTAGTGTCTGGTGGTGTCTGTTGCGATCCTCCCCATCTGAGCAGATCCTGTGTATATGGAGGGCTTGTCCATGGGGTGGCTCCTTTAACATGTTTAGGGTGGAAGCTGGAGAAGTGGAACACCGTGAGGTTATCTGTAGGCTTGCAGTACAGTGAGATGCTGAGGTGACCGTCCTTGATGGAGATATGTGTGTTTAAGAATGCAACCAATACCAGAGAGTAGTCCATGGTGAATCTGATGGTGGGATGGAACTTGTTGATGTCATCATATAGTTGTTTCAGTGATTATTCACCATGAGTCCAAAGGAAGAAAACATCATCGCGCTATCTAGTGTGTAGCATCGGTTGAAGGTCCTGTGCGGTGAAGAAGTCTTGTTCGAGTCTGTGCCATATTGCCATAAGATGTCGACATATTGAGGTGCGAATTTGGTCCCCATGGCTGTTCCGTGTGTCTGGATGAAGAACTGGCTGCTGAAGGTGAAGACATTGTGGTCCAGGATGAAATGGATGAGTTGGAAAATTGCATCTGGAGACTGGCAGTTGTCGACATTGAGTACTGAGGCAGTTGCAGCAATGCCATCATCATGGGGGATGCTGGTGTAGAGCACTGAGACATCCATTGTAACGAGGAGTGCCCCTGGTTCAACTGCTCCATGTGTGCTGAGTTTTTGTGGGATGTCCATAGTGTCGCGACAAAAGCTGGGGGTTCTTTGTGCATTGGATGTCAGGATGCCTTCGACATAGCCGGAGAGGTTCTCACACAGGGTCCCATTGCCCGATACGATGGGACGGCCGGGTGTGTTTGCCTTGTGTATCTTTGGGAGGCAGTAGAGATCTCCAAAGCAGACAGTACGTGGGAGAGTGCTCTGAAGGTCCGGATCAAAGGTCTTGATCAGTCTGTTGAGTTGATGGTTGTGTTCTTTGGTCGGATCTGCGGGCAACTGTCTGTTACCTGCAGATCAGTGTCTGCGACAACACGGAATGAGCAGGAACTGATAGCCAAGTCCTGCACACATGAGGACGGCCTCAACCAGGATCTTGGGTTTATGTCACACTATCTGTAACCCCCACGACTTGCCTGGACTTGCAAAATCTCACTAACTGTTCTGCCTGAGGACAATACATATCTCTTTAACCTGTGCTTAACCCTTTTTCCAGTCACATTGTCTGTACCTTTAAGACTTGATTACCTGTAAAGACTCGCATTCCGACCATTATTTTGTAAATTGAGTTTATGTCTCAAGAAAATGAAGGGAACAGACTGACAGAAATAAGAGGGTTTCAACAGAGTGAATTTTGAGTCTTAGTCTTGAATTTGTTTCCCGTTGTTTGTTATCGTTTTGGGTTAAGTTTTTTGATGGCAGTTGCTGGGAACCCTTCCTGCCTATGATGTTTATTTTGATGGCATTTTTAATAGTGTTGGTATCATTACAGAAATAAATTGTAGTGTATTGCCTTAAAATCCTGTTGTCAGTCTACACTGTACAGGATTGTTGTAGTCATGCAGGTATTTCATGGAGTATAGTTAGTGTTCCCTGTTGTTCATGTTTTGAGTATGCCGTGCACTTATTTACAAAATAACATGGTTGAGAATTTCTGCTCGGTTTTGACAATTCACTATTTTCTATAATTGAACTTATTACAAATAGATAATTGTTTGAGAATATTTATAAAACGTTGAGTTGAATCAGCATCAAAGTAGGAACAGCAGTTGCGTTATTCTGAATAATATTTGTATTTTGTTCACAGCAGGTCTGTCAAGATTTAAATAGGCGAAAGAGGTGAATGAATTGAGCATAATGCTTCTATACCAGAACCGAAACAACATTTTGCTTTCTTGAAACAGAATGTTTAGTTTTAGTTTATTTATTACCGTCACAAGTAAGCTTACATTCACATTGCAATGAAGTTACTGTGAAAATTCCCTCGCAGTCACACTCTAGGGCCTGTTTGAGTACAGTGAGGGAGAATTTAGCACGTCTTTTGCACTGTGGGAGGAAACTGGGGCACCCAGAAGAAACCTACGCAGTTACAGGGAGAACGTGCAAACTCCCTACAGACCAGCGACCCAAGCTGGGAATCGAACCCAAGTCTCTGGCACTGTGAGGCAGCAGTGCTAACCACAGTAGCAATCTTCTCAAACATAGAGAAATTAGGCCCAGAGAGATCAATATTGCCATTATTTTATGTGATTGAACATTTGCTGAATGTTAAGTTTTTTTTGTGTATAGTTTCCATTATTGAGTTTTTCAGAGGTTCATAAGGTCAGGACCTGATACTGGTGGCTTTGAGGATCCCTGTCCTGGAGGTCATGTTGAACTTTGGGACAGTTTGAATTTTCAATGGGCTGCCGATGCAGGGAGGTAAGACACTTGCGCCCCATTAATGGCTCCTTGAGCTCCTTCAGGAGTTTCTTAAAGAGCCTGTGCAGAAAGAAATTTAAATTTTCAACTTTTTTTTTTCCCAGTGAGCCCCAACAGTCTTGTGCCGAGCAGTGATCAGCTGTTGTGTTCTCTACAGGGCCCGAATAAATTTGTTTGGAGGTGATTTTTGGAGGAATCTGTGGGGAAAACTGGTGTGAACGCTGGCAGGTAACTTGTCTGCCTTGTTTAACCACTGACCACCTTCCACTTCCTGCTTGAATCTGCAAGATAGCAGCAGCCCCCAACATGGCTGCTGCTTTGCCAGAAAAGCAGTTCTCTATGCCTTGAGGCAGTTGGTGCCTCTAATGGGGCACCGGGCTTGCTGTGGGGCCAATTGGGCTATTTGAATTTTGTGTGGGCTAAGAGAGGCATAGAATTCATCCAGGTACCTGGATCCTGACCCCATGTCTCTCCCATATATCGTTGAGAGCAATTACTGCTGTGTGCTCTTGGGGTGAAGTTTACAAAATATTTTCACTTCTGCATCAATGATAAGCAATTGCTTTTCAATTCCTTTTATGTAGAATCTAGAATTGTTCACAAAAGTAATTCCATAGAAAGTAATCACAATCAGATCAGGTAAAACATGCAATTGTGATTAGAATTTTAATGTATCTAAACCAGCGACTACACAATCTATCTTTCACCCTCACCCTCCCCTCTCTCATTTAGAATCCTACAAGGCAGTTTGGTCCATCACAAGAACATAAGAACATAAGAAATAGGAGCAGGAGTAGGCCATCCAGCCCTTCGAGCCTGCCCCGCCATTCAATAAGATCATGGCTGATCTGTCGCTGCTCAGTTCCACTTTCCCGCCCTCTCCCCATAACCCTTAATCCCCTCTCCTATCAAAAACCCATCAACCCGCGTCTTAAAAATATTTAGCGAGGCAGCCTCCACCACTTCAACGGGCAGAGAATTCCAGAGATTCACCACCCTTTGAGTGAAGAAGTTCCTCCTCAACTCCGTTCTAAACCACCCCCCTTTTATCTTGAGGCTGTGCCCCCTAGTCCTACTGTCTTTTTTGAGCGGGAAGAGTCTTTCCACCTCTATCCTATCCATCCCATTCATCATCTTATACGTCTCAATGAGATCTCCTCTCATTCTTCTAAACTCTAACGAGTACAAGCCCAGTTTATTCAGCCTCTCCTCATAGCTCAATCCCCTCAACTCCGGTATCAGCCTAGTAAACCTCCTCTGCACTCCCTCCAAGGCCAAAATGTCTTTGCGCAGGTGCGGCGCCCAAAAATGCACACAGTACTCCAGTTGCGGCCTCACCAATGCCCTATACAGCTGCAGCAAGATCTCCCTACTTTTATATGCCTGTTCCAGTTCTCCAAAAGTGCTACAATTGATCCTACACCTCTGCTCTCTCTCCCAAAGCCAGTCCAAGTTTTTCTCTCTATCCATTCTGAGTTATTATTGAATTTGCTGCCATCAGGTAATGCATCCCAGGTCATTGTAACTCACCTGAAGAGAAAAAAGAAGATTCAATCAAGTTAAACATGCAGAGGAACCCCTGCCAAACTGCTTGGACCTGGTGGTTAGAAGATAAATGGTGGATACATCATTTGGATCATTGTAACTCAGACATTTGGAATGGAACCCACAGTTTCCCCAACCCAAACACAAAGGCCAGAGTATCTGTTGGTGTGGCTCTGCCCAGAGTTCTGACCAAGTTTTGGTACAAAGCGTAGCCTCCTGATATTAACTCTATTGTCATGGTAAAATTCCAAGCAGTTTTCTGGATTGATGTTCCATCCGGTGTATTGCTGAACTGTTTGAATAATTTCCACAACTGTTTTCCATTTCCTTAAGATTTTTGTCATAGAAAATATTGACACATTTTGGAATCCTTCGAAACTAATTTGTAAAATGATCATATCATACCTGCTCTATAACATTGCATTCTGTGGATACATCTGCCTTAACAATTAGATTATGGACTGAAAAAAGTTACTGTTATCTGTTCAAGTGCTCTCATTTTGTCAGTAAATAATTCAAACCTAAGTTAGAACTCATCATGTTTAAATGTTTCATTTTGTATTAACATTTAAATGTTTTTGATTTTAGGATGAGGAGAAATTGATAAAGAAGGAATTGGCTGCATTAAAAGAACAGGTGTCTGCTCCTACCACATCACTGGTAAGAATCATCCTTGCAGTAAGTGGTCTATATGATGCGATTGTGTCTGGAAGCTCAGTACAGCATCTTTTGTGCATGCTCTCAATTAATAGCGGTATTGCGCTTTAAGACAGATTCCCCAGTTGCTGGGTCAAGTATATATTAAAATCACATTTCAATGTAACATTTTAAAAAACAATATTTAAAGTTTTAGTGTTTATTTATTAGTGTCACAAGTAGGCTTACATTAACACAGCAATGAAGTTGCAGTGAAAATTATCTAGTCACCACACTCGGGTGCCTGTTCGGGTTCACTGAGGGAGAATTTAGCCAGGCCAATGCACACAATCTGCATGTCTCTTGGACTGTGGGAGGAAACCAGAGCACCCGGACGAAACCCACGCAGACATGGGAAGAAGATGCAAACTCCACACAAACAGTGACCCAACCTGGGAATCGAACCTGGATCCCTCGCGCTGTGAAGCAGCCGTGCTAACCACTGTGCCAAGATTTCATCTTGGTTGAGAAATCTTAAGTAAAGTACATGGTCAATAAACACAGGGCAGCATCAAGGGTGAAGAGATGAGAGACTTCGAAAGCTGCAATTGAAAATTGAACCAGTGTGTTCATATGCAAATGAGCTGTAGCTGAAAAATCTTTTATAGTCAGCATTTTCTGTTGTATAATTTTGAACAAATGTTTCTCTTAAAACCCCTTGGATAGATTTCCATTTTTCATTTTTAAGACTTATTTTCTGTTAACTGTTTTTTCTTTTAAAGACCCTGGGTTATCAACATTCCATATTTAGAAATTCTTTTACTTTCATTTATGGGATGTGGACATTGCTGGCAAGGCCAGCATTTATTGCCCATCCCTAACTGACCTTTTAAATTTGATTTATTATTGTCACGTGTATTAGTATGCAGTGAAAGGTATTGTTTCTTCTGTGCTATACAGACAAAGCATACTGTTCATAGAGAAGGAATGGATAGAGTGCAGAATGTAGCGTTACAGTCACAGCTTTGTCCTTGCTAGGCTGTTTCGGAAGATCACATGTAGGCCAGAACTGGTAAGGATGGCAAATTTTCCTCCTTGAAGGACATGAGTGAACCAAATATGTTCTTACGACAAACAGCAATGGTTTCATGCTCAGCATTAGACTTTTAATTAAATTCAAATTCCATCATCTGCTTGGTGGGATTTGAACGTGCATCCCCAGAGCATTATCCTGGGTATCAGTGACAAAACCACTACACTATCATCTCCTCGTCAGGGGAGGTGGTGTCACTGAAGTGCACATTTGATAAGAATTTTATTGGTGGAAATACGATTAGCATTTGAATTAAAGTATAATCTGACAATTAACTAAAACTGCACTGTTGTCTAGCGGGTGGAGAGATCATTTTGTTTCAGAACTTATTTGGTTTATTTAAGTTTGAACACTTTGTTTTCTTGTGGGAAGTACAATAAATATATTCTTTAATCATATTTTTGAAGCTGTATTTCAGAGCTGGGAGAGAATAATCAGACAGTGTTTCTGAGTTAATTGCTGACTAGTGTGCCTGCCGGGAATAAACAGTGTGGACATTAGTTGAAAGCTGGAGCAAGTTTGGTGCAATGACCCTGCAATTGAATGGCTTTCCAGCACCTCCTGCCACAGCTCACTGGTGAATGATGATTATTTGGGTGGGGGACCTATTAGTGAACACTGTCAGAAAAACCAACTCATGATGAGGACACACATTTCAAAGTTTATTAATTAGGCACAAATAGACTTACATTAACACTGCAATAAGGTTACTGTGAAAATCTCCTAGTTGCCACACTCCAGCGCCTGTTCGGGTACACTGAGGGAGAATTTAGCATGGTGTGCCGCACCTGCGCAAAGATATTTTGGCCTTGGAGGGAGTGCAGAGGAGGTTTACTAGGCTGATACCGGAGTTGAGGGGGTTGAACTATGAGGAGAGGCTGAATAAACTGGGCTTGTACTCGTTAGAGTTTAGAAGAATGAGGGGAGATCTCATTGAACATAGAACATAGAACATAGAACATTACAGCGCAGAACAGGCCCTTCGGCCCACGATGTTGCGCCGACCAGTTACAAAAACAATGACCCACTAGCCTATACCAATCCCTTTTCGTCCATAAACCTATCCAGAGATCTCTTAAACGCCCCCAAACTAGACGCATTTACAACTGCAGCAGGCAGGGCATTCCAATCCCTCACCACCCGCTGGGTAAAGAACCTACCCCTGACATCCGTCCTGTAGCTACCCCCCCTTAATTTAAAGCCATGCCCCCTTGTGCTAGCTTTCTCCATCCGAGGAAAAAGGCTATCACTATCCACCCTATCTAAACCTCTAATCATCTTATATGTTTCAATAAGATCCCCTCTTAGCCGCCTTCTTTCCAACGAAAACAACCCTAAATCCCTCAGTCTCTCCTCATAGGACCTCCCCACCATACCAGGCACCATCCTAGTAAACCTCCTCTGCACCCTCTCCAACGCCTCCACATCCTTCTTGTAATGCGGGGACCAGAACTGCACACAATACTCCAAGTGCGGCCGCACTAGAGTAGTGTACAGTTGCAACATTACACTGCGACTCCTAAATTCAATCCCCCTACCAATAAACGCCAAGACACCGTACGCCTTCTTAACAACCTTATCTACTTGATTCCCAACTTTCAGGGATCTATGTACACACACACCTAGATCCCTCTGTTCATCCACACTATTCAAAGTCCTCCCGTTAGCCCTATACTCGACACATCTGTTGCTCCTACCAAAGTGAATTACCTCACACTTCTCCGCATTAAATTCCATCCGCCACCTCTCGGCCCAGCTCTGCAACCTATCTAAGTCTCCCTGCAGACTATGACACCCTTCCTCACAATCTACCACACCTCCAATTTTGGTGTCATCAGCAAATTTACTAATCCACCCAACTATACCCTCATCCAGATCATTAATAAAAATTACAAACAACAGTGGCCCCAAAACAGATCCCTGAGGCACACCACTCGTAACTGTACTCCATGATGAATATTTACCATCCACCACCACCCTCTGTCTCCTATCTGATAGCCAATTCCTGATCCAACTTCCTAGATTACCCACAATCCCATACATCTGCATTTTCTGCAGAAGCCTACCATGGTGAACCTTATCGAACGCCTTACTAAAATCCATGTATACCACGTCAACTGCCTTGCCCCCATCCACCTCTTTGGTCACCTTCTCAAAAAACTCAATAAGGTTAGTAAGGCACGACCTACCCGCTACAAAACCATGCTGACTATTTCTAATCAATTCATTACACTCCAAATAACTATAAATCCTATCCCTAATAATTTTTTCTAAAACCTTGCCCACAACAGAAGTAAGACTCACTGGTCTATAATTCCCGGCAAAGTCTCTGTTCCCCTTCTTAAACAATGGGACAACATTCGCTATCCTCCAATCCTCCGGGACTACACCAGAGACCAATGACGACCTGAAGATCTGAGCCAGAGGCTCTGCAATCACCTCTCTAGCCTCCCAGAGAATCCTAGGGTAGATCCCATCCGGACCAGGGGACTTATCTATTTTCAGCCCCTCAAGAATTTCCAGCACATCCCCTTTATCAACCGTAATACTGTCTATTTTACACCCCTGCAACCCAATGTCCTCCTCAGCTATATTCATGTCCCCCTGCGTGAACACCGAAGAGAAATATTGGTTCAATACTTCTCCAATCTCCTCCGGTTCCACACACAACTTCCCCCTGCTGTCTGTAACTGGCCCTAATCTTGCCCTGACCAACCTTCTGTTCTTGACATACCTATAGAACGCCTTAGGATTCTCCTTAATCCTATCAGCCAAAGTCTTCTCATGTCCTCTTTTAGCCCTTCTCAACTCACTCTTCAACTCCCTCCTAGCCAATCTAAAGCTTTCTAGTGCACTATCTGAGCCCTCCAATCTCATCCGAACATAAGCCTCCTTTTTCTTTTTAACCATCGACTCAACTCTTTTAGTGCACCACGGTTCCCTAGATCTACCAAATCCACCATGCCTGACAGGGACATACCTATCAAGGACTCGCAGTAGCTGCTCCTTGAAAAAACTCCACATTTCAGACGTTCCCAGTCCCTGTAATCCCCTAATCCAATCCATGCTTCCTAACTCACTCCTGATAGCCTCATAATCGCCCTTACCCCAGCTAAAATTGCTGACCCGAGGTTCATGCCTATCTCTTCCCATCACTAAGGTGAACGTAACCGAATTGTGGTCACTATCACCAAAATGCACACCAACTTCCAAGTCTAGCACCTGGTCTGGCTCATTTCCCAGCACCAAATCCAATATAGCCTCACCTCTAGTTGGCCTGTCTACATACTGAGACAAAAAACCTTCCTGCACGCTCTGTACAAACACTGACCCCTCTAGCGAGCTAGAACTATAGCAACTCCAATCAATATTCGTAAAGTTAAAGTCCCCCATAACAATTACCCTATTACTTTCACTCCTAACCAGGATTGTCTCCGCAATCCTTTCCTCAACCTCTCTAGAACTTTTAGGAGGTCTATAAAAGACTCCCAACAGGGTGACCTCTCCTCTCCTATTTCTAATCTCCGCCCATACTACCTCAACTGACAAGTCCTCATCAAACTTTCTCTCCGACACTGTGATACAGTCCTTGACTAGCAATGCTACCCCACCCCCCCTTCTACCTTCTTCTCTACTCCGACTAAAGCATTTGTACCCCGGAACCTGCAACATCCATTCCTGACCCTGCTCTATCCAAGTCTCAGAAATGGCCACAACATCAAAGTCCCAGGTACTGATCCACGCTGCAAGTTCATCCACTTTATTGCGAATACTCCTCGCATTAAAGTACACGCATTTCAAACCCTGCTCCGCCCCACCCCCACTATGCCGTGCCTTGCATTCCCCAACTATGCCCCCCTCACTTTCACCCCCTTTCCTCACTATCCCTCCCCCCCTCCGACTCAGTTTAAACCTTCCTGCATCGCTTTTGCAAATTTACCCCCCAGGATATTGATTCCCCTCTGGTTCAGGTGTAGACCATCCCTCTTATAGAGGTCCCACCTTCCCCAGAATGAGCCCCAATTGCTCAAGTACCTGAACCCCTCCCTCCTGCACCATCCCCTCAGCCACGAGTTCAAACTTTCCCTCTCCCTATTCCTCTCTAAACTATCCCGTGGCACAGGCAAGAGTCCAGATATAACTACTCTTTCTGACTTCGCCTTGAGTTTCCACCCCAACTCCATAAATCTTTGCTTAATATCCCCTTCCCTTAATCTCCCTATGTCATGTGTCCCCACATGAACTATAACTTGGGGTTGATCTCCCTCTCCCCTAAGAGTCCTGAATACTCTGTCCGATACATCCTGGACCCCAGCCCCTGGTAGGCAACACACCAGCCCAGAGTCCCTACCCTTACCTCCAACTCTCCTATCCGTCCCCATAACTGTGGAGTCCCCAATCACGAGGCCCAATCTCTTACCCCTAACCACCTGAGGCTTGCCAATAGGCTCACCCCCAGAGACCTGCTCCCTTTGGCTATCCCCAGTTGATTTCTCCTCAACTGTAGCCTCCAGGACCGAAAACCTATTTTGGAGGGGAACAGCCCCAGGGGATTGTCCCCCCAACTGCTTTTTGCCCCTCTTCCTGGCAGTGACCCAAGACTTATTCCTAGGAGTGACTATCTCCTTATAACTCCTTTCTATGTCCTGCTCCACTTCCCGAATTATACGGAGCTCCTCTAATTCCCCTTCCAGCTCCTTTACACGCTCCTCCAGAAACTGCAATCTAACACACTTCCCACAAGTAAAATCACCTGAAACACTGTGGGAGTCCCTCACTACATACATCCCACAGGAGATGCAGCTTACAGCCTGAACTGCCATCCCTGAATCAATTACCAGCAGAAAAGTAAAAATATAAAAAAAAACTTCCCTCACACTTATAATTAGGTTAGAGGAGGTGGAAGGGTGGGATTCTCTACCAGTGTAGAGAATCGGGAATCCTCTCTGCACTAATTTATAGTGTTAGGGGCACGAGAAAAAAAAACTACAACTACCGGTAAGCGTCCTAGTGACGACTTCCGGTTTCTAACTAATTTAAAAAAAAACCGCCGAAACTCGCGACTTAGCACTAAAAATAAAAAGTTAAACGGAATAAACAGAAAAATATACCTTGTTTTTGCCTCCTCGCACGCCCAAAAATCGCTGAGACGTATAAGATGATGAATGGGATGGATAGGATAGAGGTGGAGAGACTCTTCCCGCTCAGAAAGGACAGTAGGACTAGGGGGCACAGCCTCAAGATAAAAGGGGGGCGGTTTAGAACGGAGTTGGGGAGGAACTTCTTCACTCAAAGGGTGGTGAATCTCTGGAATTCTCTGCCCGTTGAAGTGGTGGAGGCTGCCTCGCTAAATATTTTTAAGACGCGGGTTGATGGGTTTTTGATAGGAGAGGGGATTAAGGGTTATGGGGAGAGGGCGGGAAAGTGGAACTGAGCAGCGACAGATCAGCCATGATCTTATTGAATGGCGGGGCAGGCTCGAAGGGCTGGATGGCCTACTCCTGCTCCTATTTCTTATGTCTTATGTCAATGCACCTAACCAGCACATCTGTCAGACTGTTGGAGGAAATCCACGCAGATACAGGGAGAATGTGCAAACTCCACACACACTGATCCAAGCTGGGAATCAAACCCGGCGCTGTGAGACAGCAGTGCTAACCTCCGTGCCACCAGTAAACCTTTGCTCTCTTCCTATTACAGAAACAGATGCGAGAATGTTTGGTGCGACTGATCTACTGTGAAATGCTGGGGTACGAGGCATCCTTTGGATATATTCATGCTATCAAACTAGCTCAACAGGGTAGTCTGATGGAAAAAAGAGTTGGTATGTTGCCTCCTCAAGCATTGATTAAATAACTTTTTAAAAAGTAAATATATTTAACTTGCCTGGTGGTACGACCCAGGTAATTTAACATTACAAAGCAGGAGAATTGCAGGCCTGATTACTGGAGTGGTCTGCTGATCAGTAAGAAGGATTGTACACTATTTTTTGAATACAAAGAGCAATATTGTACAGAATTTCTGCTGCTTGTGATTTAATAACCTCTGTTAAGTTGCACAAGTAAATGTCTAGTGAGGATTGATTGGTTATTTTCCTCCTCAATGATGAGATAAATTAACATGCCTCTTTTCTCTAGGTAAAGCAGTAAGAATCAGAGCATGGTTACAGCACAGAAGGGGGCCATTTGGCCCATCGTGTCCATGCTGCCTCCCTAATTAGAGCATCTCATTAGTCCCACTAAAGTAAAGATTTTTTTAAAAAAGCTTATTTATTAGTCACAAGTAAGGCTTACGTTAACACTGCAATGAAATTGCTGTGGAATTCCCCAAGTCGCCGCAGTCCAGCGCCTGTTCGGGTCAGTGCATCTAACCACATCTTTCAGACTGTGGGAGCAAACTGGAGCACCTGGAGGAAACCCATGCAGACATGGGGAGAATGTGCAGACTCCACACAGACAGTGACCTAAGTGGGAATCGAACCTGGGTCCCTGGTGCTGTGAAGCAGCAGTGCTAACCACTTTGCAACCGTGTCGCCCTTTACTCTGTCTTCTCTCTGCAGCTCAGCATATTTTTAATCTTCAGAAAAGTGTCCCATTCTCTTTCTCAAACCACGATTGAATCTGCGTCCACCACATTCTCAGACAGTGCACTCCAGATCCTAACCACTCCAAATTTGTGAATGGTTAACTGGTCATTTTATTGTAAATAACATGGCAATATACCCCAAAATAACTTTTGGCCTGGAACTGTAACCTCTCTGATCAAAATGCTTGGGACCAAGTCATTTCTGAATTTTGGACTTTTTTGAATTATAAAATGACATTAGAATGTCTAACCAAAAACACCAATATAAATATTTACCTGAATGTAAAACAGTGATAGAACTTTACAACTGGTAATAGAACTGGTTATATAGATACTGTAACTTCAATTTTTCTCCTCAAAGTACTGTACTAAAAGGATGCGAATGATACTTGTGTCTGCTCAAAATAATTTCTGGACACTCAAAGTTTCTGGACTCGAGGACTTGGATTGAAGGTTTCACTGAAACATTTGACTTGTTATCCTGAAATTCTGCAGTGGCAATAACAGCGGGAATTGCACTGGAATTACTTGATATACATTCCAATTTACATTTCGTTTCTTTGCTAGGTTATTTGGCCGTTTCTCTCTTTCTGAGTGAAAGCCATGAGCTGCTGCTACTGCTCGTGAACACTGTATTAAAGGTAAGAAAAGGTGGTATATTGAATCAATCCTAACTGTTTCATAGAAAATGCTGATTTGCATCAGTCAAGTTAATTTGCAAACTCTGCCTTCACATTAACTTTCTTGCAGTGTTAATGCAAGCCTTACTTGTGACTAATAAACAAACTTTATGATCATAGAATCTACGCACGGAGACAAGCCCTTTGGCCCAAACTACTCCATGCTGACTGAAATGCCCATCTAAGCTAACCCCATTTGCCTGCATTTGGCCCATATCCCTCTAAACCTTTCCAATCCATGTAACTGCCCTTTTAAATGCTGTAAATGTCCCTGCCTCAACCACTTCCTCTGGCAGCTCACTCCACATATGTATCACCCTCTGTATAAAAAAAGTTGCTCCTCAGGTTTCCATTAATTCTCTCCCTTCTTAATTCAAGCCTGTACCCTCTAGTTGTTGATTTCCCCAACCCTGGGAAAAAGACTGAGTGCATTCACCCTATACATGCCCTTCATGATCTTACACACCTCTATAAGATCACCCCTCAATTTCCTCCGCTACAAAGAAAAGTGTCCTCACCTGTCCAATCTCTCCCTATAACTCAGTCCCTTGAGTCCCAGCAACATCCTTGTAAATCTCTTCTGCACTCTCTCCAGCTTAATAACATCTTTCCTATAGCAATGTGACCAAAACTGAACACAATACTCCAGGTGCGGCCTCACCAACATCCCATACAACTGCAACATAACTTCCCAATGTCTATACTCAACTATATTGTACTCTATAAATACCATCAGCAAGGATGTAATGCTAATAAAAATGTTTTGCAGTGTTTTTGTTTTTTGTGATCATACAGATGCATTTACTTACCATTTTGCAAGTTACTTCCCTACGCTCTATAAATCCTTACTCTAAAACAAAAATTCTCACCTTTTCCCTCAGGTTTCCTTTAGAGTCATAAAGGTGTTTTTTAAAAGACAAAATTGTACCTGCCTCTATTACTGCCTCTGGCAGCTCGTTCCAGACACTCACCGCCCTCTGAAAAATTGCTCCTCTGGACCCTGTTGTACCTCTCCCCTCTGACCTTAAACCTATGCCTTCTAGTTTTACACTCTGCTATCTACCTTATCTAATTTCTGACCCATACTGATTCTGGCAAAGCTCCTGGTTTATGGTAACTCAATAAATCAAGTTCTGTTTTTATTGTTTTGTGGTGACTTACACAACTTTATTCATTTTTTTCTTTGAAAATCCCAAACTATAGAATCAGATACTGGCTAGAATTATTCTGTGCCAGTTCTCAGACCACTTGAATTGTTTAAAATGTATTTATTAGTGTCACGAATAGTCTTACATTAACACTGCAATGAAGTTTTTGTGAAAATCCCCTAGTTGCCACCACACTCTGGCACCTGTTCGGGTACACTGAGGCAGAATTTAGCATGACCAGTGAACCTAACCACGTCTTTGGACTGTGGGAGGAAATCGGAGCACCCTGAGGAAACCCACACAGACATGGGGAGAACATACACACTCTGCACAGAGCTGGGAATTGAACCCTGTCGCTGTGAGGCAGCAGTGCTGACCACTGTGCCAACGTGTCGCAAATTGTGACTCACTTTTCGTGTTTGAATGGGTCAGTGCAGCTGACCTGCTGTGAACCAGCCACCCCGCAAGTATCAGCATTGAGCAGAAATAAAGATCAGGGAAACGTCAGCAAAAATGTGACTTTTTTTTAAAAGGAGGCTTATAAAAGAACAATGAGTGAATATTTCTGCATTGTCAGATGAAGAATACTCTGTGTGGCTGATGGAGGGAGTGTATGTTGGAGGTTTTGGACGGATTGCCAATCAGAGCAGCTGCTTTGTTGGGTCTGTCAGAGTGAAGCTCCAATGAAACTACAGAAATTCGACACCAACCAGGACAAAGCAGCCCGCCTGTTTGGCACCCCATCCACCATTTTAAACATTCGTTCCCTCCACCACTGACAGACAGTGGCAGCTGTGCGCACCATCTACAAGGTGCACTGCAGCAGATCACCAAAGCTATTTTGACAGCCCCTTCCACACTTGTGACCTCTATCACTTTGGACAAGGACAACAGATGTATGGGGACACCACCAACTTCAGGTTTTCACCCAAGCAACACATCATCCTGACTTGAAACTATATTGTCATTCCTTCCCTGTAGAGAGAGAAACGGTGGTAATACTTCAAGTCGATGACCTTTCAAAAAGTGACCATTAGTCATGTTAACTCTACAATTACTATGTATTTGATAGTGGTAAAAATACTGGCACATCAAATTAAAATGCACAACAATCATAGCATAGTTGCAGCACAGAAGGAGGCCATTTGATCAATTGTGTCCATGCTGGAGCAATTCACCTAGTCATAAATAGGCTAACATTAACACTGCAATGAAGTTACTGTAAAAATCTCCTGCTGGCTACACTCTGGCGCCTGTTTGGGTCATGATGTGGAGATGCCGGCGTTGGACTGGGGTAAACACAATAAGAAGTCTGACAACACCAGGTTTAAGTCCAGCCGATTTATTTGATAGTAAATTCACAAGCTTTCAAGGTTTGCCTCTTTGTCAGGTGAATGAAGAGTACTGGCAGTCTGAGGCTAGTACACTCCATTCACCTGATGAAGAGGCAAACCTCAAGCTTGTGAATTTAGCCTGTTTGGGTGCACAGAAGGAGAATTTAGCATGGCACCTAACCAGCTTTGGGCTGTGGGAGGAAATCAGGGCACCTGGAAGAAACCCACGCAGACAAGGGGAGAACATGCAGACTCTGCTCAGTGACCCAAGCTAGAAATTGAACCTGGGTCTCCTGTGTTGAGAGGCAGAAGTACTAACCACTGTGCTGTCCATGATGTCACCCCCCAACTTTTTCCTACAGCCCTGCAATTTTCTTTGATCAGGAACCAACCAGTTTGTTCACATATGTTTGTTGCTAGCAATCCTGTTTAATTTTCTGTTCCACAAACCGTAGGAAGGAATTGGCCATTTGGCCCATTGAAGTTGATCCTCTCTTGATGCCACACTACAACACTGCTGCCACCGCACCCCCCCCCCCCCCACCCCACCCCAACAACCACCACCCCAACCCCTTGATACCTTTAGTGTTTAGAAATCTATTTTTTTATTCCTTTGATACGTTCAGTAACTTGGCCTCCATCACCATCTGTGGTGGAGAATTCCACAGCTTCACCACCACCTTAGTGAAATAATTTCTCCTCATCACAGTCTCAGATGGCCTATCCTGTATCCCTTGACCATGATTCCTTCCTTATCTTAATGAGGTGGACTTTCTAGTGCTTTGATCAGAGCTTGACCGTGTCTTGGTTTGGACGCCAGAGGAAATCATTTAATGGATAACATTTTAAGGCAAGAGTGATTTCTATCTTTAAACCAATATCTATCTAAATTATATTGTAATCAGCTAAAGATGCCGAAATACTGTGCTTTTTCAGAGCATGTTTGTTCTAAACCTGGAATTGGAGCTCAGTCTTTAAACGTTGCCAAAATCTATTGGATTATTTCTCTAACATTTAAATTAAGAAAATAAATTCAGTGCCTGCTTTTAAATAAAAATGCTGTGCTTACAGTGTCATACAACCATCTGCTCATATTCATTGTGGCCTTTGTTTTCCATGTTTAGCAAAAGCTGGAGCTTAGCACTTTATTCAAAGTAAAAATGTCCGTCAGGTGATGTCACAGCACAGAGGGCTTTGCCTGTACTTCCTGTAAAGGTGTTGGTCTGCGTGTGTGGTTTGTCTGTCTGACAAGTGGCCTGATGCTTCCAGTATTTGCTAATGAAGAATGTGCAGTGATGGATATTGAATGTCCAAGTCTGATGACAAATTTGAGGAAACTCTAGGGAACTATGTAAGGAGAAGAATCTCACTGTGATTCTGCAAGGAATGGTGGCACAGTGGTTAGCGCTGCTGCCTCACAGCTCCAGGGACCTGGGTTTGTTGATTCCCAGCTTGGGTCACCATCTGTGCGGAGTTGCACGTTCTCTCCATGTCTGCGTGGATTTTGACTGGGTGCTCCAATTTCCCCTCACCTGCAGATTAGGTGCATTGACCATGCTAAATTGCCCCTTAGTATTCCCAGAATGTGTAGGTTAGAGGGATTAGCAGAGAAAATATGTGGGATTACATGGATAGGACATGGAGGGAATTGTTGTCAGTGCAGACTTGATGGGCTGAATGGTCTCCTTCTGTAGGGTTTCTATGATTCTATGAAGCCATGGTAAAGGTATCTGAAGTTTAATCAGTTTTAGTTAAACAATTGAACTTTGAAGGAATGAAGCATCTTGGTCTTTATACTTGCTGGTAAGTAAAATGATGACTAGTATTAAAGACATATCAAACTTTCTTCATACCATAACATACCAGCAATCTATGCTAAACACATCAACATCACGTGGACATTGGGAGAGATTCTCCCTGTGAACTATGTGTTCTAAAATTAGAAGCGTGTTTACTATTTTGTTTTATATAACACAGAGGAAACCCGTCCCCCTTGGAATTAAATGTAAAAAAAAACAAATTCAATTAAATGAATGAACATCAACAGTACAATTGTTCCTTACTGTTCCCAATTACATGAAGAATTTTACTTGATAATTCAAGATTTTATTTAAAGAATATTGCATTTTTGTATATTTGTCATTAGCTGACTTAGCAAAAGAAAGACAATCTTGAGGATGTTGGCGGTATAAACATTAGTGCACTGGCATGATACGCCTCAGATTAAAAGGCTGTGTTTTCACCTCAGGTTGTTATTTCTGTCAGGATCACCTTTGTTTTTTAGACATGGAATGGGAACTGCAGGACTTCCCGAGACTATCCCAGGAGGGAAATGTTTGAAAAACGTATTGTGCTCTTGGTTCTCATACCAATTGATTGGACTTGCAGAAATGGCCATCCTCCAGACTGCAGTATTTGCAAAGTTGTTAGGGAAGAGAAATCACAGTGGTTAACACCACTGCCTTGCAACAGCAGGGACCTGGATTCGATTCCCGGCTTGGTTCACTATCTGGGTGGAGTTTGCATTTTCTCCCCGCGTCTGCGGAGATTTGCTCTGGTGCTGTGGTTTCCTCCCACATTCCGAAAGACATGCTGGTTAGGTGAATTGGCCATGCTAAATTCTCCCTCAGTGTACCCGAACAGTACCCGGAGTGTGGTGAGTTGGGGATTTTCACAATAACTTCATTGTATTGTAAACCTACTTATGACTAATAAATAAACTTTAAAACCAAATATTTTTTTTAAATGCTCTTAAATTTCAGCCCGGTTACAAATTTCCTTTTAATATTGGACAGCAACTTTTGATTCAGTGTAAGCATTAATGATTGTTAAATTGAGGTAATTTTAACAGTGCTTCAATGTGGATTCAGTTACTCATTAGTCACCTCTCCTGTACATCTTGTGGGGATATCAGGGGAAATGCACAATGGATGGCTGAAATCGCTTCGGTCTTTTATATGTTCCAAGTTTAAAACATTCCTTACCATGTAGAGTTTAAAATGAGTGCTTTTACAGGGTGATTACAATGAACTATCCAAGATGCCTCATAAATTTGCTCTGACCCCACAGACTGGTGAATTGTCGAGGATAGCAAATGGAAGAGTGCAGCATTGTGTGATAGGAAGTTAGGTTTGTGTCATGATGCTGTTTGAAATCCCCTGGAGGCAGTGCGCTCAGAAGAAATAAGCAATCAGTAGCTGCTAATGAGTTAGATTACATGGCAAATGTAGAAGTGAATCATGATGTATAGTTCTAACACTTGAAAGTTGAGTAATTTGTAATATCTGGTAAAATTCTAAGTGGTTAAATCTTGCTTTACAAAAGTGAAATTCAGGATAAATTATTTATCAGAATTGGAGTACGTGAATGCATCAAGTTGATGCATGTGCCAGAGGCGAGATAATTTGAAATTCTTTTAAACCTTTTGTATTCATACATTAAACACTAGTTCATTATATGTCTGGAATATAAATGTAGGAATAATGTGCTTTGCATTTCAAAGCAGTCATGAATATTTGGTCCACAGTAGTACTTGCGTTTGGAAAAGTGCTGCCTTTGTTCGCTTTTCATGTTGCTCACACAATATTTCATATATCACAAAACAATCATTTGATACATATTATCTCCCATCAAAATAGAGTTTAAAATCTATCACTTCATCCATAGTTTATTCAGCACCCCAACAATCCCCCAAATCTGCTCTGATTGGTGTCAATTACTGTCTGACTGTCTCGAGGTGCTTTTCCTGTTTTAAAAACAGCAGTTTACATTTACATAGCACCTTTACTTAATAAAAAGGCACGAGACATCTCGCGAGGCTTCATTGAATAAAATGAGACTGAGCCACGTAAGAATAATTGGGTCGTGACCAAAAGCTTCATCAAAATTAGAATCATAAAAGAATCCCTACAGTGCAGAAGGAGGCCAGTTGGCTCATCAAGCCTGCACCAGCAACAATCTCACCCAGACCCTCGCCCCGTAACCCCACGTATTTACTCTGCTAGTTCCCCCTAATATGAAACTCAGACTTGTGTTGCTATTGATTTTAATTCTGGAAACTCTTGTTCTAATTTCAGGATCTGCAGAGCACTAATCTTCTCGAGGTGTGCATGGCTCTAACTGTTGCCAGCCAACTTTTTCCACCAGATATGATTCCAGCAGTTCTTCCTTTGGTTGAAGAGAAGCTTCAGCACTCTAAGTGAGTGAATATAAATCAGGGCTGTTCCAGAATGGAAACATTCGGTCATTTCCAGGGCAATATTAGCACTTGTTTCATAAATCCAGGCAGACTGTGTATTGCATGTTGTGTTTTACTAGATTCACTAATACTTTCATTGGGAGGGGAGAAGACTGTCACTGTTAGCCAAGTATAATAACATGACAAATGCTGTCTTTACCATATATTTTATGATAAGAGAAGAAATTCCTTTCTCCTCCTCCTCCTCCCCCCCGCCACCCCCAAGCCTTTCTCCTTCCCTCCTACACCCTTTCCTCCCCAATGTACCAATTGGCAGGTTTGGTGAGAAGTTTAAAATAATCTTAACTTGTCAAAATGTGGACAACTGTAGCTACCTATACACAGGGAAAAGTCCAAACTGCTTAAACGCAAAGGTCTGGAAAAGTCCAGACTCCTTAAATACAACTTCACCTTTCAAGAGGAATAATGGTATTGTACTCCTGTCTCTGTAACCCACCACATTGTATAAGTTATCATGAAGGACAGGGAAATTTGCTGGTGCACATGAATCCAAGGGTTTTTTTCTTCATGATACTGAACTACAGAGGATTATTGACAAGAATTCTTGGATCACCCTCTGAGAGTAGCCATGATGTGGAGATGTTGGCATTGGACTGGGGTAGGCACAGTAAGTAGTCTGTCAACACCAGGTTAAAGTCCAACAGGTTTATTTGGTAGCACAGGCTTTCGGAGCACTGCTCCTTCATCAGGTTGGACTTTAACCTGGTGTTGTGAGATTACTTACTGTCCCTGAGAATAAGCATCTAGTCCATTAAAGGAAAGTGGGGGAGGGCTTGAAAGTTTCAATAAATTAAATATTCTTGAGATTGCTATTCGCAATGTGTGGAATGCTTAACAATGCACAGAAGATACATGTTTTACACTCATGCTTGTTTTATAAATAATGAATTAAAATTAATAATTATGAATATAAATCTGTGCGCAAAAATGTACTTAAAAACCAAAACAGTGCTTCTTTATAGGGAAATAATAAGAAGAAAAGCCGTACTTGCCCTGTACAAGTTTTATCTTATCGCTCCAAATCAAGTTCAACACATTCATGACAAGTTCAGGAAAGCCCTGTGTGATCGGGACCCGGGGGTTATGGCTGCCTCCCTTCACATCTACCTATTGCTGATTAAGGTACAATGCTATAACCAGTAATGGAAAAAATAAAGCTATTTTTAATTAAAGTTCTTTTTTAATTGAAGTTTTCTTACCTCCCAATCTAAGTCAAAACTCATGGTCCATTTGAGAGTTTTTCTAATGCCATCAATTCACACTGGAACTTTAAAAGAAGAATAATTAATTTGAATTGCGTGAATGATTCAAACATTTTTTAACTCTAGCAGATGTGGTTAATAATATTGGCAAGGTGCTGACTCTGGGGAATAGTGCGTGAACCAAGACAGCAAGTCTTGTCTGACCATTTTGAATCATAGAATCCCTGCAGTATAGAAGGTGGCCTTTGGCCCATCAAGTCTGTACTGGCCACAATCCCACCCAGGCCCTATTCTTGTTTACTCCACACATTTACCCTGCTAATCCCCCACACACTAGGGCCAATTTAGCATGGCTAATGCACCTAACTTGCACATCTTTGGAATTTGAGGAAACTGGAGTACCCGGAGGAAACCCACGTAGAAACGGGGAAAACATGCAGACTCTGCACAGACAGTGACCCAAGGCAGGAATCGAACCTGGGTTCCTGGCCACTATGCCATCCACCTTTAATTTGACTAGTTGATTTCACAGCTCAACATAATTCCTCATCATCCAAATGTGCATTTAGCTTCATCTTCCAGTCGGAGTCACTGGACAGCATTTAGGAGTAAATTGATTTATTGTTATATGTATATAGTGAAAAGAATTGTTTCTTGCATACTATACAGACAAAGCATATTAGACATAGAGAAGGAAAAGAGAGAGTGTAGAAAGTTTTTTTTAGTTTATTTACTAGTGTCACAAATAGGCTTACATTAACACTGCAATGAAGTTGCTGTGAAAATCCAGTGTTACAGTCATAGCTAGGGTGTAGAGAAAGATCAACTTAATATGAGGTATATCCATTCAGACGTCTGATGGCAGCAGGGAAGAAGCTGTTCTTGAGTTGGTTGGTACGTGACCTCAGACCTCTGTATCTTTTTCTTGACGAAAGAAGGTGGAAGAGAGAATGTCCGGGGTGCGTGAGGTCCTTGATTATGCTGGCTGCTTTTCCCAGGCAGCGGGAAATAAAGATAGAGTCAATGGATTGGAGACTGGTTTGCGTGATGGACTGGGATTTGTTCACAACTCTTTGTAGTTTCTTGCAGTCTTGGACAGAGCAGGCACCATACCGAGCTGTGATATAACCAGAAGATGCTTTCTATCGTTCATCTGTAAAAGTTGGTGAGAGTTGTGGCAGACATGTCGAATTTTCTTAGCCTCGAAGTAAAGGCATTGGTAGGCTTTCTTAACTATAGCATCAGTGTGGAGGGACCAAGGCAGGTTGTTGGTGTTCTGGACACCTTATTGAAATCCTCCTGTACCTTGCAGCACGCAGGTCCTACGAATAACTAACAACCCCGTTAGCGAGACTAATTCAGCATCTGCTAAAAGTCAAACCAACAGCTTTTGTTTTGAATGGCATAGAGCTACCACAATCAGTGCATGTTTGGGTAGCAGGGTCGAGTGATGACCGAGCAAATTTTGGGAGATAGCTCTGTTTGTTTTTCAGCTTTAAAGGAATGAAACTTACTAGTTTAATTCTTCAATTTTAGGAAAATCCAGGTGGCTATAAAGATTTAACCAGGAGTTTTGTAACAATTCTCAAGCAAGTAGTTGGAGGAAAACTCGCAGTGGATTTCAACTACCATAGTGTACCAGCACCTTGGTTACAGATTCAGCTGCTGAGAATTTTGCGGTTACTTGGAAAGGATGATCAGATGTAAGTTGTTCTTCATGTAGTTTTCCCTTTTCAAGTTTAATATTGCCATGCTTGGCAGTGAAAATGTTACTGGAAAATCTCATGTTGGCATTGCGCAGTGTTCACTGGGGAAAACAGTCTGCTTCTTACAGGCAGAAGATCGTTATATTACCACCTCTGGAACAAGTAAGCAAGCGGCATGATTAGAGCATTAATCATTGATTTCTGTGTACTGGACCATTACAGCTACCAATGCGAGGATTTAACTTGAAGATAGTTTTGCATAATGTTGTGTATGGGAAGTCCAAACATTATGTAACCGTTGGCTGAAATTGAGTAGGGACCAGAAGTCATTACCGGAATGATAGGGAGTGGGATAGCTTGATCTTGGGTTTGGACATAGCTTGGCACAACATCGAGGGCCGAAGGGCCTGTACTGTGCTGTACTGTTCTATGGGTATTATGTACAGATGTAAATTTGTCAATGTTGTGCATTCTGCCTTTATTCCTGTACTTATTTCAATATAAGTTCCTGTATCCGTCATAATGGTAACTGTCTCTGTAAGCTTAGCACACTAAATATACTTAAGTTTTAAAGTTTATTTATTAGTGTCACAAGTAGGTTTTCATTAACACTGAAATGAGCTTCCTAGTCTCCACACTCTTGACACCTGTTTGGGTACACGAAGGGAGAATTTAGCATGGCCAGTGCACCTAACCAACATATCTTTCAGACTGTGGAAGGAAACTGAGAAAACCCACGCAGAACATGCAAACTCCATACCGACAGTGACCCAAGCCTATATACACGTGTGAAAGTTGTACTTTTGAGATCCACGTTTTTAGGTCATACATAAAAGGGGTGATTTTTATTTGGGTATAGTTGATGGGTTGACATGGATGCTTGATTTGGGCTCAGATAAAATCCAGAAAAGACCATCACAGTGGAATGAAGGAAAGGTCAACAACATCAAATTCATAATCATTGTTCATAATCTGATCACTAATTTGAATAGATAACATAAACACATAAATGTTTGAAGCATTTATTTACTGGTCTTTGTTTTCATTAGCATTTATCAGCCACAATCTGATTGCAGGCTCGACGGGCTGAATTTGCCCACTCCTGCTCCAAATTCCTATTTTCCTATATATTTACAATGGATTTGATCATTAACATTTTCCAGATTATATGTTGATTTCGAAATTTTAAAAATTAGCATCAACTTTAACACGCACTGCATAAAAATAGAATTACAAATGAGACCAAAAGTGATGGGGTCAGTTTTTACATGAGTAGATATGGTACCTCTTTCCTGTTTGGTTGCAATTGCATTGACGAGGAGCATTACAAGTATATGTTTGCACATCCCATTATAAATGTCAACATCGGAACCCATAATGGAAAAGTTCACAGGAAGTGCATGAGGATTTCAGGACGCAGACAAGGATAATTCAAAATAGACATTTTTGTTCACTATTTATGCTATCCTTTTCCCCACAGTTTAGTTTATATATTGTGGGTTAAATTTGAGGCGTCAGCCTTGGCTTATGGAAATTATGTGGCGAATACTTTCAGAAGGGAAGCAGCATTAAGGGAATTGTATATTACGTTGAAACAATAACATGTCCTGAGATGATGAAAGGCATTATATAGTTGCCAGTTCTTTCTTCACTAAGGCACTTTAATTTCTATGCATCATCTGTTGTACTTCAAAGTTATTTCTGACTCATTCAATTTGAAGTTTTCTTGAATTGTCTGCCTGCCAGTATGGTTATAGAGATGTTTCGATTTTGTCAAAGTCTACAACTTCTCAGTTGCAATAAGGAGCAGCACGGTGATTAGCACTGATCTTCACAGCGCCAGGGACCTGGATTCGATTGCTGACTTGGGTCACTGTCTGTGTAGAGTTTGCACGTTCACCCTGTGTCTGTGTGGGTTTCCTCTGGGTGCTCCGGTTTCCTCCCACAGTCTGAAAGACATGCTGGTTAAGTGCATCAGCCATGCCAAATTCTCCCTCAGTGTACCTGAACAGGGGCCAGAGTGTGGCAACTAGGGGATTTTCACAGTAACTTCATTGCAGTGTTAATGTAAGACTACTTGTGACTAACAAATAAACTTTGAAGTTTTTAAACTTTTTAAAGTTAAATGTAGAATACAGCTACGATACTGATTGAATTATAATTTGATAAATTATCCAGGTCCCTCTGCATTTTAAATATTTGTGATTCTTTAGCCTAAAACTAGGAACCAACATTTAACAACATTTTACAACATTTTTGTCTGTGGTCAGATTCAGCTGGAGTTTTTAATTGGCTGGTTGGAGTCTATCTAGGGACGCATTTCTGTTTTTGAAAAAAAATTACAAATCCCATTACAATTTAAGAAAAAATTCTTATGAAATATTGGCTTGATGTAGTTCAGAAACAATAAATTTACTTTCATCTGATGCATTAATTTGGCCACTATAAATTATCACCTAGTTAGTAAATTAGAGATTTGTTTTCACCTTATAGTTTAATGTTGATATGCACCACCAAAACTGTACAGATCAGAAATTCCAATCTCTGGTTGCTGACACTCCTCCAGCTTTTATTCTCTAAGTTTGAATAAGACCTTTGATCATCAGGATGAGGTACTGGGGAAAGACCCATACTTGTGTGCCCCAACAAAAGGCAACATTTTCAGGAGGGAAGCTAATTAAAAGGACAAACTGCCTGCAGAGCAATTCATATTGGTTGTTTTATTACAACCTTTACTATTAATCATAAAGCAGTACAGCTCAGAAATATGTCCTTTGGTCCAACTAGTCCAGGCCAACCATGTTGCCCTCCCAGCTTGTCCCAATTGCCCGCATTTGGCCCATATCCCTCTAATCCTTCCCCATCCATGTACTTATCCAAATGTTTTTTAAATGTTGATATTGTCCCTGCATCAGCCACTTTGGCAACTTATTCCGTATACACACAGTGGTTATCACTGCTGCCTCACAGCGCCAGGGACCTGGCTTCAATTCCCAGCTTGGGTCACTGTCTGTGTGGAGTTTGCACATCCTTGTGTCTGTGTGGGTTTCCTCCGGGTGCTCCGGTTTCCTCCCACAGTCCAAAGAAGTGTGGGTTAGGTGGATTGGCCATGCTAAATTGCCCCTTAGTGTTAGGGGGACTGGCTAGGGTTAATGCAAGGGGCATGGGGATCGGGCAGGGTGGGATTGTTGTCATTGCAGACTTGATAAGCTGAATGGCCTCCTGTGCTGTAAGATTCTATACCCTCTGCATGAAGAAATTGCCCCTTTTGAATCTTTACCATCTCACCTTAAACCTATGCCCTTTAGTTTTCAATTCCCCTTTCCTGGAAAAAGGGCTATGTGTATTAGGAATTGCATTCTTAGCTGTCAGCCTCGGTTCATTGATAGCCCTTCCAGCTTTGAGATAGGCATTCGAGCCTGTCTGCAGTGACTTGGGCACGCAATCTAGATTGACACTTCATTGCAATACTAGGGGCATGCTGCATTGTTGGTGCTGCCATCTTTCGGATGAAATATTAAACTGAGGTGAGGCCCCGTTTGACCCCCTCAGGTTTATGTAAAACATTCCAAGGCTCTATTAGAAGATGAGCAGAGGAGGTTTTTAGGTTTGTGATCAATATTTATCCCTCAACTAACATCACCAAAGGAGCATAAATGGCCTCGTTGTTATTGTGGAACTTTGTGTGCAAGTTTGTCTAAATGTGATCATGTTTCAAAAGTACTTTGAGTTATGAAGTGCTTTGGGATGTCCTGTGTTTGTGCTACACAATTGCAAGTTTTTTCTTTGTTTCTACTTTTCTGTCTCTTTCATGTATTTACCTATGCAAATGTCTTTAAAATATGATGTTCTTTTTGGGGCAGAACAAGCGAACTAATGTATGATGTTCTGGATGAGTCTTTGCGAAGAGCTGAAATCAATCACAATATAACTTACGGTAAGTAATTACCTGAAAATGCAGCTTATTTTATTTGATTGTAGATCAATTCTCAAAAGGAGGAATGGCATATAGTCGTTTGGTAGCACTGAACTTGAGTATTTCTGAAAAACGGGACATGATGTCGAAACTTTTCATCTTTCACTCATCAGGACAAACTCAAATTTCCGAGGGAGCAACAATTTATACTTCATGAGAAAAAGGGTTCTGATTGATTGGCAACCTGACACTGAACGAAAGCATGGGGGTGGAGGGGGAGGGAAGCAACTGTTCCCTGATGCATTCTCCATGGCAATGCCTCAACCAGTTGGAGTCAACTGCTTTTCTACAACTTAACCATAAACCTGGGGGGAATAATATTTCTTCCTGGCGCATTCTTCATGGGAATGCCTCACCCAGTCCGTTTACTTTTGGGATAATTCTGCCTTTTCTGCCCATGAAGATGAAGGTGCTATTTTGCTGTGGCCCAATCGATTTGAATGCGGACCATGATGATTTTTAAACTAAAAGCCCATTAGTTGGCAGTTCATATTTTCTTTCTGGTAGTTAGTGTTGATCATCAAATATGTAGTCATCTGAATTTTCTGTATATTGTACGTGAAGTGCCATGACAGGAAACTTGGCTGCATTCTCTGTTGAAATCTTGGTAAATAAGTCCTCCGCTGCTTTACAGTTTTTGAAAAACGTGTGAAGTAGCTCAGTCAGTAATCTTAACTTGAATTTTGATCAGTAATGAATGCAAGCTGTTTCGGTTTTCGAAGCTAGATTGGATTACTGAGTTAAATTGCTTACAGATGCAGGTCAATTACGATCTATATACTGGCAATGGAAGCTGATTTGAAGAGCCTACGGTAATGGTGGGGGTAATTATTGCAATCAATGGAGCAGTTCAAGAGATTAAGATTAGTGAATTTGGGATAAACTGCTGCTTGTGATCACAAGATGTGGTATTGTACCTGACCTGCAAGTGCTTTACACTTGCTCCATAACAGATGTAGCATTTGACAGACCATGAGAAAGACTTCATTACTCCCCATCCTGCCAAGTGTTGCATCACCAATTTTATGACGTGGAATGTGGCAGAAAATGAAGTGTTATCTGTCATTTATTCTATAGTAAACCAATGGACAACTCATGTTCTGTCAGATATACCACATTTTAAATGCATTGTTCAAAATGTATGTTTCAGTATTTCCCACAACACCAGGTTAAAGTCCTAACAAGGTTTATTTGGAATCACAAGCTTTCGGAGCACTGCTCCTTCATCAGATGAGTCACCAGATGAAGGAACTAGTGTGGCAACAGTATCTCTCCCTCACTGTCAACAAAACGAAAGAGATTGTCATTGACTTCAGGAAACGTAAAGGAGAACATGCCCCTGTCTACATCAATAGGGGTGAAGTATAAAGGGTTGGGAGCTTCAAGTTTTTAGGTCACCAACAACCTGTCCTGGTCCCCCCATGCCGACTCTTTAGTTAAGAAAGCCCACCAACGCCTCTACTTTCTCAGAAAACTAAGGAAATTTAGCATGTCAGCTACGAGTCTCAGCAACTTTTACAGATGCACCATAGAAAGCATTCTTTCTGGTTGTATCACAGCTTGGTATGGGCTCCTGCTCTGCCCAAGACCGCAAGAAACTACAAAAAGTCGTGAATGTATCTCAATCCATCACGCAAACCAGTCCCCCATCCATTGACTCTGTACACTTCCCGCTGCCTCAGCAAAGCAGCCAGCATAATTAAGGACCCCATGCACCCTGGACATTCTCTCTTCCACCTTCTTCCTTCGGGAAAAAGGTACAAAAGTATGAGGTCACGTACCAACTGACTCAAGAACAGCTTCTTCCCTGCTGCTGTCAGACTTTTGAATGGACTTACCTTGCATTTAATTGATCTTTCTCTACAACCCTAGCTATGACTGCAACACTACATTCTGCACTCTCTCGTTTTCTTCTCTATGAACGGTATGTTTTGTCTGTATAGTGGGCAAGAAACAATACTTTTCACTATGTGTTAATATGTGTGACAAATCAAATTAAACCTGTTGGACTTTTGTGAGGTGTTGTGAGACTTACTGTGCCCACCCCAGTCCAACACCGGCATCTCCACATCAGTGTTTCTTGATGGGGCACGTCATATGTTCATGTGATGTGCTGCAATTTATTCCTTGTAGAGTAAGATGTTATATATGAATTCATAAGTATTACTTTCCAGCATTAGTCTCGATGATTGCTACAAATTTTCTTTCTCCTATAGTATTTTTGTCAACATTGTGTGGTAAGTTAATTGCACAATTTGCAAACACTTGAATCTTATTTCATTTGTTCATTTGGATACCTTTATCACTCATTTTGTTGGAATTTGAGACTGTAACCTCCTTATTTTCACAAACTTCTGCTTTAATGTTGTTTTTCAGCAATTTTGTTTGAATGTATTCAGACAGTATATACCATTCACCCAAAAGCAGATCTGTTGGAAAAGGCAGCAAAGTGTAATGGAAAATTTATCTTATCACCCAAAATCAACCTGAAATATTTGGGTAAGGATATTCTGTGAAGCGATTGCTTGTATTTTTACTTTACATTTTGCTTGCATTTTGAAAAGTGAGCCAATGCATTTTCATGTTCCAGGGTTAAAAGCCCTCTCGTATGTAATCCAGCAAGATTTGAATCTAGTCCTTCAGCACCAAATGACAATAATTGAGTGCCTGGATCACTCTGACCCAATTATAAAGCGAGAGGTAAGAGTTGTTTTGACCTAGGTTGTTTGAATATTAAGGCAAATGTTTCAAAGCACTGATGTGAAGGCTTATTGAGCACATTATTCACCAGGGTGTAATCTTAAATGTTCTTTTTGAGGTTTATCCAAGTTCACTTAAGTAAAGAGTCACCATAGGCCACAAATCAAAGTACAAAATGGATTGAGGAGTGGAAAATGCCTTGGGCAATTAATCCTTGCTAATCTGATTGTACAGCTTGATTGAAAGATTTCTGATTTCATTCATACTGTTTTGCTGTTTTTAATGTCATCTGAGTTGTACTCTTTCCACAGACACTAGAACTGCTTTACCGAATCACTAATGCCCAGAATGTTGCTGTTATCGTCCAAAAAATGCTGGACTATCTGAGACAAAGCAAGGATGAATACATTACCATCAGTTTAGTTGGCAAAGTAGCAGAACTTGCTGAAAAATATCCTTTCAACACAGCAAATCAGTTAAGATTTGTAGGTGTTATGTGAATTAATGGGCAGTGCTGTTTTTCTTTTGTTTCATAATTAGAGAGGGTTTGTTGAGATTGAAAATATGGAGTTATAAAACCTTTTGGCACTGATTTGAAGACCTTATTGAAACATATAAGATGATTAGAGGTTTAGATAGGGTGGACAGTGATAGCGTTTTTCCTCGGATGGAGAAAGCTAGCACGAGGGGGCATAACTTTAAATTAAGGGGTGGTAGTTATAGGACGGATGTCAGAGGTAGGTTCTTTACCCAGAGGGTGGTGGGGGAATGGAATGCCCTGCCTGCTGCAGTTGTAGATGCGCCTAGTTTGGGGGCGTTTAAGAGATCCGTGGATAGGTTTATGGATGGAAAGGGATTGGTTTAGGTTAGAGGGTCATTGCTTTTTTAACTGGCTGGCGCAACATCGTGGGCCGAAGGGCCTGTTCTGCGCTGTTATGTTCTGTGTTGTATGACAGTGTTTGTAATTCTGATTCTGTTGGGTGTGTTTGAAATGTGAACTGTGGGGGAGTCAATGACCTATAAGTATTATCTCTAGACTATCAAACCAGAAACTCAGCTAATGTTCCAGGGACCCAAGTTCAAATCTCGCCACAGCAGATGGTGGAATTTGAATTCAACAAAAAGTATCTGGAATCTACTGATGACCATAAAACCATTGTCACTTGTTGAAAAAAAAAACCCAGCCCAGTTCACTCATGTCCTTTAGGGAAGGAAATCTGCCATCCTTACCCGGTCTGGCCTACATGTGACTCCAGAGCCACAGCAATATGGTTGACTCTCAACTGCCCTCGGGTAACTAATGATGGGCAATAAATGCTGGCCCAGCCAGCAATGCCCAAGTCCCACGAATGAATAAAAAAACTAAATTTTTATACCGTGGTAAATTAAAATAGAAAACTGTGTACCTGTGGCATTTATTTTGCAGATGCTAAAATCCTATGATTCACCAGGTTCTGAGCACTAGGGAGTCACTTGGCTATATTTAAGGGAGTTGAAGGTGGCACATTGAATGCCTTGTTTGTTACTTTTTAAGGTGGTGTGTGTGGCGGGTGTAATCTACTCACCCGCATAGGTTTTGGCAAAGTGAGATTTCGCCTTGTAATTATAGTTGCATTTGTATTATTGGTTTACATTTCTGTATCACTGTAAATATGGTGGCTTCCTTTATGATAGAAGGCACTGAATGGAGGGGAAATTAGGACACTAGCGATATTTATAAAATTTAAATCTATTTAAATAAAAAAAGCAATCAGTCCTATTTTTGTTTGTCCAGAATGATTTGACTTGATCGTTACATCTTTAAGAATTATTTTACACTCCCTGATGGTTGTATCATGCAGCTAAGAAAGTGAAAATTCGCACCTCCTTTCTCAGTTTGCATTACTGGCAGAAGTTTGGGGCGTTATAAATCTCAGCTTTCTAAAAATGTGTTTCATAGAGTAAATGGAAGTGTTAGATTTAGATAAATTGTGCTGCAGTTGCATACTTGTCCAGGTTTCCCTGAAGTTAAAGTGCTTTGTAGCAGTTATATTAATTAAAGCATCCAGTTTGGGATTGTTAATTATATCCACGCATGTGCCAGACATAAGAATGCAGAGCAACACTTACTTCATTAGCTAATCTTAGCAAAAAAGTAGCTGTGAGAACAAAGTGGGGACACCAGCTTAACCTACATTCTTTGGTATTAAAAGTAGCAAAAGGGGAAATAATGTAAAAATGCTATTTTCAGTTGAACATTTTAAAAAGCTTGCAAACTCACAGTGCCCTTTTTTTGATACATTTATTTAGTACAACTTTATACTGAAATACGCTGTCCCTTTTTATCCTTAGAATCCTTAGAGTGCAGAGGGAGGCCATTGATATATTTGGGCAATGTAAAGTTTGTTTATTAGTCACACGTAGGCTTACATTAACATTGCAATGAAGTCATCCTACTTGCCACACTCCGGCGCCTGTTTGGGTACACTGAGAGAGAATTTAGCGTGGCCAATTCACCCAACCAGTATGTATTTCAGACTGTGGGAGGAAGCCAAGCAACAGGGGGAGAACGCAGGTGAAGGATGTGGTTAAGAAGGCGTAAGGTGTACTGGCCTTCATTAATCGAGGGATTGAGTTTCGGAGTTGGGAGGTAATGCTGCAACTTTATAAGACCCTTGTCAGACCCCACTTGGAGTACTGTGCGCAGTTCTGGTCGCCTCACTACAGGAAGGATGTGGAAGCTATTGAGAGGGTGCAGAGGAGATTTACAAGGATGTTGCCTGGATTGGGTGGCATGCCTTATGAAGATAGGCTGAGGGAGCTAGGTCTCGTCTCCCTGGAGAGACGAAGATTGAGAGGCGACCTGATAGGTTTGTAAAATGTTGAGAGGTATAGATAGGGTGGATTCTCGGAGGCTATTTCCAAGGGCTGAAATGGTCGCTATGAGAGGACACAGGTTTAAGGTGCTGGGAAGCAAGTACAGAGGAGATGTTAGGGGAAAGTTTTTCACTCAGAGGGTGGTGAGTGAGTGGAATCGGCTGCCGTCGGTGGTGATAGAGGCAAACTCGCTGGGGTCTTTTAAGAGACTTCTGGATGAGTACATGGGATTTAATGGGATTGGGAATTATAGATAGGCCTGGGTAGGTATAGATGTGCTCGGCGCAACTTGTGGACCGAAGGGCCTGTTTGTGCTGTAGTGTTCTATGTTCTAACGTGCAGGCTGCACATACACAGTGACACAAGTCGGTAATCGAACCTGGGTCCCTGGTGCTGTGGGCCAATCACTGTGCCACCATGTCGCCATGGCCATATCAAGTTTTTAAGTTTATTTATTAGTGTCACAAACAGGCTTGCACTAACACTACAATGAAGTTACTGCGAAAGTCTCATTGCCCCCACACTCAGGCACTTGTTCAGGTACACTTGAGGGAGAATTTTAGCATGCCCAATGCATCTAATCAGCATATCTTTCGGACCGTGGGAAGAAACTGGAGCACTGTGGAAGAAAACCCGCACAGAAACGGGAAGAACATGCAGACAGTGACCCAGGCTGGCAATCGAACATGGGTCCCTGGTGCTGTGATGCAGCAGTGCTAACCACCTAACCTGTACATCTCTCTATTTGAAAAAAATATTTGTTGCTGAAATAGTTTCTGTTTTGGGTTTGGTTTCTGTCCTTGACAACCCACAAACGTATGCTCCCAACAATGAGTGGTTTATACAAACGATGAATGCTGTGTTCTCTGTCGGTGGAGATATGATACCATCAGATATTCCAAACAACTTCCTGAGGCTGCTGGCTGAAGGTAATTAAACAGCAGGATGCTGTATAAATATAATAATTACAGATCAGTCTGAGACAGTTCTAACCCATAGCTAAGTAATTTCAGTTCACTAATTATTCTTTTTATGTCATGCATTTTATATTGCAGTGGGAAAAGCTTTTAAATTCTTACCAATTGCAGTTTTTTTCATTTCTGACACAAACCCCAGTCTCGTCATTTCATTACACTAACAAACCCATATTTTAAAAAATAAGTTGTGTTTATCTACTTTGATTTGTAACTGTGGGTGCACATGTGGGTGTAGTCTGTAATATACGGTTGATTATAATGATGTTGATTTTCCAAAGGTTTCATGGCAAATGTTTACAACTCGTGTTCTAATATTTAAAATACATATTTTTTAACCTCTCTAGGATTTGATGATGAAGTGGAAGACAAACAGCTGAGACTTTATGCAGTGAATTCCTATCTTGCCCTTTTGGGAAAGAGTAATATTCAATATCCGCAGAGATTCCTGCAGGTTATGAGCTGGGTAAGGTTGTAGCTAGAATGAATTGAGTATGTGAGCAGATCGGGAGTGTAGGGATCTTGCGGGCCACGTATTGTGCTATCAATCACATTCTGAAATATTTATCAGGGAAGCTGAATTGATTAGAAATAGCTACCGATGACAATGAAACAATTGTGATCCTGGATGGACTGATGGCAGACTGTCTGAAAATTGATTGTTCCGTCTTGAATTCCACTTGAATCTAAGCAACAAGTTGCCCAGAGACCAACACCCATTATTCTCAAGGCAGGCATTCTAGCTGCCAGAAAAGGTGTTTATCAACTGGATGTGGTTTTTTTTCCCCTTTATTCTTTCATAAAATCATAGAACCCTAAAGTGCAGAAGGAGGACATTCGGCCCACTGAATCTGTACCGATCACAATTCCATCCAGGCCCTATCCCCATAACCCCCTGCAATTACCCTAGTTAGTCTCCCTGACACTAACGGGTAATTCAGCATGGCCAATCCACCTAACCTGCACATCTTTGGACTTTCATGTGATCCAGGCATTGCTGGCAAGACCAGCATTTGTTCATCCCTAATTACCCATTTTAGATTGCGGTTAAGATTCAATCACATTGCTGTGGGTTTACAGTCACATGTTGGCCAGACCAAGTAAGGATGGTCTATTTCCTTTCTTAAAGGTATTCCCTTCTCTAAAGGACAGTAGTGAATCAGCTGGGTTTTTACGATCATCAGTGATCATTTGTCACCATTACTAGCTTTCTATTACAGGTTTGCTAATTGGATTAAGATTCCACCAGCTACAACAGTGGGATTTCAAACCATGTCCTCATTAGCCTGGATCCCTGGATTATGAGTCCAATGACATTGCCAATAAACCATCTGCCCTGGATTTATGCCACTTAATTTATATTATTTCTTCATTGGCAATTTGTGCACAGAGATAACCCTATGTTTGCTTAAAACTTTTGCAAACTCGAGTAAACATTTTTACAACCGGCTTAAAGTACTGCACTGATCAATCTAAAACTTCTTTGCCCACTTATTTATGCAGGGCCTTGGTGAGACCACACCTGGAATAGTGTGTGTAGTTTTGGTCTCCTTATCTGGGGAAGCATGTATTTGCAATACATGGAGTGCAGAGAAGGTCTTCTCACTAGTCTTCCCCTACTTGAAGGGGCTGACTACTTGTTAGAGTGACGTAGAAAATAGGAGCAGGAGGAGGGTATGTGCTCTTCGAACCTGCTCCGTCATTCATTATGACCATGGCTAACCATCCTACTTAATAGCCCAATCCTGCCTTCCTCCCCCATGTCCTTTGATCCCCTTTGACTCGAGTGCTACATCTAACTGCTACTTAAAAGCATACAATGTTTTGGCCTCAACTACTTTCTGTGGCAGTGATTTCCATGGGCTGACCACTGTCTGGATGAAGACATTTCTTTTCATCTTTGTCCTAAACAGTCCACCCTGTATCCTCAGACTATGACTGCTGGGTCTGGACACCTCCATTGGGAATATCCTTACTGCATCTACTCTGTCTAGTCCTGTTAGAATTTTAAACGTTTCTATGAGATTTCCCCCTCATTCCTCTGAACACCAGTGAATGCAATCTTAACTGACTCAATCTCTCCTCATGCGTCAGTCCTGCTATACCAGGAATCAATTTGCTAAACCTTCTCTGCACTCCCTGTATTGCAAAAACATGTTCCCCAGATAAGGAGACCAAGACTACACACACTATTCTAGGTGTGGCCTCACCAAGGCCCTGTATAATTGCAGCAAGACTTCCAAACTCATTGGATACCTAGCCATGTGGACTGTAATTTTGTACTGGCTATTTGACCGTAGCTTTTCCAGGTGAGTTGGTTGGATACCACACTGGAGCAGGACAGTTCTTTTATTTTGCCCCTACCAAGCTCAGGAGATGACACAGTTGTAACCCACATGCCTGAGATTAAATAACTCAACATGGACTAGTGTGCCCTGTCTAGATTTTACAGTTAATCTACTAGCATGAGCTTCCTGGGTTATTATGAGAGCTTGCATTTTATTTACACTGATCCTGTTATAATGTCATTGCCTTTTTTGAACAACAGTCACATAAGTTCATAAGATACAGGAACAAAATTAGGCCATTCGGCCCATTGAGTCTACTCCGCCATTCGATCGTGGCTGATATGCTCCTGATCCCCATTTTCCTGCCTTCCTCCCCGTAACTCTTCAACGCATTACCAATTAAAAATCTGTCTAACTCCTCCTTAAATTTACTCACTGTCCCAGCACCCACCGCACTTTGGAGTAGTGAATTCAATCGATTCACCACCTAAACATGGATATCCGGCCTGTGAGATTTCACGTCACCTGCAAGGGACATTGATAATACAGCACTGCATGGAGACATACAAAATTGTGCAAAGATGCAGTAGCTGATGTTTTACGACTATAAACCTGACATAACCTGTGAATTCTAAATGGGTTGCTGTATTTTGATCAAAAAATCTGTGACAAACTTTTTGTACATCTTAAAAAACAAAAGCGCTGTTGTTTTTGAGAAATCATGAAAATTCATTTCACTTTGGGTGGTACAGTGGTTTGCACTGCTGCCTCACAGCCCCAGGTTCAATTCCGGCTTGGGTCACTGTCTGTATGGAGTCTGCATGTTCTCCTAGTGTCTGTTGGGTTTCCTCCAGGTGCTCCGGTTTCCTCCCACAGTCCGAAAGATGTGCTGAGTAGGTGTATTGGTCATGCTCAATTCTCCCTCAGTGTACCCAAACAGGTGAAAGTGTGAGACGACTCGGGAATTTTCACAGTAGTTATTTGATTTGTTATTGTCACATTAGAATACAGTGAAAAGTATTGCTTCTTGTTTGCTGTACAGACAAAGCATACCCTACTTAGAGAAGGAAAGGACAGGGTGCAGAATGTAGTGTTACAATCATAGATAGCTAAGGTGTAGAGAAAGATTAACTTAATATGAGGTGGGTTCATTCAAAAGTCTGATGGCAGCAGGGAAGTAGCCGTTCTTGAGTTGGTTGCAGTGTTAATGTAAGACTGCTTGTCATTGTAATATTTTTGTGTGATGTGTGTATCAGGTACTGGGAGAATATTCCTACCTCAAAACAGAAACCAAAGCAGAAGATATCATACGGAGCCTACATTGTTTACTCGGGAAGAGCTTCGTGAACTTAGAAACAAAAGCCTGGATCTTGAATGCAATTACTAAACTCTTTCGTCTGACACTGAATGTTGAAGTATTGCCTGAAGTTATGCAAACCTGTGGCAATTCAATGGATTCTTGTTTGAGACAGTGCTCTTTTGAGTTGAAGCAGCTCGTTGAGAACAGAGAGATAATGAACACAGTTTTACCTCAGGATAAAAGTTGCGATGATATAGTGGTAAGCCCTTAATGGTGATTTGTTTTTGATTAAAATAATATGGTTCAGGGTGGCACAGTGGTTAGCACTGCTGTCTCTCAGCATCAGGGACCCCAGGTTCGATTCCCGGCTTGGGTCACTGTTTGTGTGCAGTTTGCATGCTCTCATCACGATTGTGTGGGTTTCCTCCAGGTGCTCTGGTTTCCTCCCACAGCCAAAGATGTGCAGGTTAGGTGGATTGGCCAGGGTAAATTGCCCCTTAGTGTCAGGGGTTAGCAGGGTAAATATGTGGGGTCATGGGAATAGGGTCTGGGTGGGATTGTGGTCGATGCAGACTCAAAGGGCTGAATGGCTTCCTTCTGCACTGTCGGGATTATACAGTTGGGTACATACTGCGGAACATGAGCTAATCCTTGAAAGTGCGGAGGAAATAATTTTGTTAAAAAGTAATGTCCAGCCTCCTGGTTGCCTCAATTCCCACGTGTAGTTCTTGGTGTGAAACTGCACTAAACAGATCAGCAAGGTCCCAGATTTGATCCCTAAATTAGCTGAGCACATTGCAGCTTTAAGGGAAAAAACTGCATTTATATAGCACCTCCCTGTCCCAAGGATGTTTCAAAGGGTTCCACAGCCAACGAATTATTTTTGAAATGCAGTTACTATTCATGTCAGCAATCATGGCAGCCAGTTTTCACACGATGGCCATCTGTTTTGGTGTCATTGATTGATATGAAGGCAATAGGGAAATGTCCTGAAATTCCTGGGGGGGATACCCACTTGATCAGGCAAACCTGGCTTTGGTTTAATGCTCCACTTGAAAGATAGCACCTCTTGCAATACAGTGCTGCAAGATTGTGCTTAGGTGCTGGAGTGAGGCTTAAGCCCAAAGTCTTTTGAATTTGAGAAGTGCCTGTTAACACTGAGACAAGTTGACAGACTGAGTTGCTTGCTAGGCCAATTCAGAGGGCAGTTGAAAGTTAACCACATTATCATGGGTCTGGACTCTTAATGCTGACAGGAGTCACATGTAGGCCAGACCAGATAAGGAGAACAGATTTTCTTCCCCGAAGGGCATAAGCGAACTAGATGGCTTTTTGTAATAAGTCTTCAGAGGCCAAAGTCCTTCCACCAAAATCCCTTTAGTTACAATCTCTAACAGCTGTACACTGAGTGCTAGCGGTCAGCAGTCTATCTCCAGGGGTGTCGGAGGAACTGACACACCCAGTTAAGTACAAGACAAAGACTTACTGATTGGCCCATCAATTGGATCCTTAATCAGGGATTTCATGCTGCAATAGGCCAATGCCAATGGCCTGATTGAAGTCATTACACTCTTGTAACAATTGATGATAATTTCATGGTCACCATTACTGAGACCAGCTTTATATTCCAGATTTGAATTCCACCTGTGGGTTTGGAAACAGGGACGGGGGCAGAAGTATTGGTGGAGTCAGTGAGGGTTCTTGCTTCTAGTGATTATCTGGCCATTCCTGTCAGAAATTGGATGTTGTGGATTGTCAGTCTTACATGATTGGAGAACCTGCTTTGTGAGAAGGGGAAATTAAAAAGAACTCTATTGAGCTTTAGATTGTAAAATTTTAACTGACTTTCAATTCTACATGCAGGAAAAGATCTCAGCTAGAAACGTGTGCTGTGTAATTTCATACGCCAGCTTGTTTTACTTACTTAGGTTGATGCTTCGTTATCTTTTCTCGATGGCTTTGTTGCTGATGCTTTGGGTGATGGAGCTGCACCTTATAAGCCACATCATCAAAGACAGGAAGAGAAGTTGTCACAAGAGAAAGGTAAAAAGAAATCCAGTTTTGTTTGGTAGAGCAGTGGAAATACGGCATTAATTCAGAGACATGAGGCTTGTGTTCCAGTTGTGTGAAAAGTCAATTTCCAATCTTGGAGCTGCTTGTAAGTACTGGAGTTGTGGGACATGGACGTCGCTGGTTGGCCAGCATTTATTGCCCATCCCTACTTGCCCTCGAAGGGTAGTTGAGAGTTAATGTATCTCTGGAATCACATGTAGGCCAGACTGGGTAAGGATGTCAGATTTCCTTCCCTAGAGGACACTAGTGAAACCAGATGGGGTTTTCCGACAATCGACAATGGTTTCATAGTCATCAGTAGATTCCTAATTCCAGATTTTTTAAATTGAATTCAAATTCCACCATCTGCTGTGGTGGGATTCAAACCCAGGTCCCCAGAACATTAGCTGAGTTGCTGGATTAATGGTCTAGCAATAATACTATTAGGTCAGCACCTCCCCACCGCCCCCCCCCCAAAAAAAAAACTGGCTTTTAAAGGATCAGTGAAAGATGACTTAATTATAGGTCGTGGGAGTCATCATCAGCACACCATTTGACAAAGTTAATGTCTGCTTATATAGAGCCTTGTGTGAATTGAGAAACATAGCGAGCATAATGGTGCTCTGAAAGAGGAAGTTGCTTTGGATGTATGGTCATTGTGGACTGGATGCTTGGTCTAGATAGAAACATAGAAGTTAAGAGCAGGAGGAGGCCATTTGGCCCTTCAAGCTGCTCCACCATTCATCATAGATCATGGGTGATCGTCCTACTCAATAGCCTAATCCTGCTTTTGCCCCCATAACCTTTGATCCATTTACCCCAAGTGCTATATTCAGCCGCCTTTTGAATACGTTCAATGTTTCTGTGGTAATGAATTCCATAGGCTCATCGCTCTTTGGGTGAAGAAATGTCTCCTCATCTCCATCCTAAATGATCTATCCTGAACCCTCTGACTGTGATATAGGGAAACCGCTATAACGGTAATTTTCGATCAGTGAATGTTGAAAATCCAGATGTCACTTGATTTTTCCTTGCTTTTGGGTTCTCATTTTTAAAACCTAAATATTCTTGAACAGAGCTAGATTTCATAATTGTTTATATAAAAATTCAAAATTATCCAGGGAAGAATGAGCCTGGTTCCATCTGGAAATGAGCCCCTAATGTGCCATGGCTGTTTGGATTTTCCCTTGCTAGTCTCCCAGATTATTTTGTGTACTTACCGCTCGAAGTATAAAGTTGGGCAACCACTTGAGTTTACATTTCGGAGCTTTTTTATGTGCTGTCGGCTTTCTGGGGATTTGTACTTCTCTATTTTGGCCGTGTTACATTTTTGGGAATAGCTCTGTGACAAAACCTTTCACGTCCAATGGATTTACAGCGCTATGGTTATAACACTTTATTGATAGATTCTTTTGATATGCAGGTCATGCTGCAGTAATCACAGAACCAACAGTCCTTTGGACTCGGATCTTTGCCACTTCCACATTAGCTGGTTTGTTTGTTAAAGGAAGTGGAGGGAAAAGTTTTTGGTTGCTTTATTTTTATCATGTTACAGCTCTTTGTGATCGGATTTGCTGATAGAGATGGTTAAATAGCTGCTGAACTGGAGAGATGAGGAAACACAGAGAAGTATCCCATTGTACCTTGTTAGGGGCTAGATTAGAAAATCCATGGTATATTTGAAGTTAGCATAGACCCATTTGATTTTGGTATTAGTGCGAGTATAAGGTGTTTTGCTCCAAGCATGATTCTATTCACTCACTAGGTAACTTTTATTAAACAAATAAACAAAAGAACACAGAACATAACAAAAACAATTAGCATTACTTTTAGCTATAAAGAAAAGTAAGATGGATCATGAGAGTAAACTAGCTCAATATAAAAACAGTAGCAAAAGTTTCTACAAATATATAAAACTAAAAAGAGTGGCTAAAGTAAACATTGGTCCTTTAGAGGATGAGAAGGGGGATGTAATAACTCGAAATGAGGAAATGGCCGAGGCATTGAACAGATATTTTGTGTTGGTCTTCACAGTGGAAAACACAAATAACATGCCAAAAATTGATGACAGGAAGGCTATGGCAGGTGAGGACCTAGAAACTATCATTATCATGAAAGAGGTAGTGTTGGGCAAGTTAATAGGGCTCAAAGTAGATAAGTCTCCTGGTCCTGATGGAATGCATCCCAAGGTATTAAAAGAGATGGCGGGAGAAATAGCAAATGCACTAATGGCAATTTACCAAAATTCAGTGGATTCTGGGGTGGTTCCCGCAGATTGGAAAAGAGCAAATGCAATGCCACTTTGAAAAAGGAGGTAGACAAAAGGCGGATAACTAGAGGCCGGTTAGCTTAACTTTTGTAGTAGGGAAAATGCTTGAATCTATCATCAAGGAAAAAATAGTGAGATATCTGGTTATAAATTGTCCCATTGGTAAGACGCAGCATGGGTTCATGAAGGGAAGGTCGTGTTTGACTAATTTGGTAGAATTCTTTGAGAACATTACATGTGCAGTGGACAAGGGGGAACCTGTGGATGTGGTGTTTTTGGATTTCCAGAAGGCATTTGACAAGGTGCCGCACTAAAGATTGCTACGTAAGGTAAAGGTGCATGGTGTTACGGGTAATGTATTAGTATGGATAGAAGATTGGTTAACTAACAGAAAGCAAGGAGTGGAAGTAAATGGATGTTTTTCTGGTTGGCAATCACTGACTAGCGGTATGCCTTAGGGATCAGTGTTGGGACCGCAGTTGTTTACGATTTACATAGATGATTTGGAGTTGGGGACCAAATGTAATGTGTCAAAATTCGCAGATGACACTAAGATGAGTGGCAGAGCAAAGTGTGCAGAGGATACTGAAAGTCTGCAAAGGAATATAGATAGTCTGAATGGGCGAGGGTCTGACAGATGGATTACAATGTTGGTAAATGTGAGGTCATTCATTTTGGTAGGAATAACAGCAAAATGGATTATTATTTAAATGGTAAAAAATTGTAGCATGCTGCTGTGCAGAGGGACCTGGGTGTCCTTATGCAGGAATTTCAAGGAGTTGATTTGCAGGTGCAGCAGGTAATTAAGAAGGCAAATGGAATTTTGTCCTTTATTGCTAGAGGGATGGAGTTTAAAAACAGCGAGATTATGTTGCAGCTGTATAAGGTGCTGGTGAGGCCACACTTGGAATACAGTGTATAGTTTTAGTCTCTTTACTTGAGAAAGGATATGCTGGCACTGGAGGGGGTGCAGAGGAGATTCCGGAGTTGAGACGGTTGGCTTATGAGGAGAAACTGAGTAGACTGGGGCTACACTTATTGGAATTCCGAAGAATGAGGGGAGATCTTATAGAATCATATAAGATTATGAAGGGAATAGATAAGATAGAAGCAGGGAAGTTGTTTCCACTGGTAGGTGAAACTAGAACTAGGGAGCATGGCCTCAAGGTAAGGGGAAGCAGATTTAGGACTGAGTTGAGGAGGAATGTCTTCACCCAAAGAATTGTGAATCTGTGAATTCCCTGCCCAGAGAAGCAGTTGAAGCTACCTCATTGAATGTTTTTAAGGTAAGGATAGATAAATCTTTGTACAGTAAAGGAATTAAGGTTATGGCAAGCAGGTGGATAAGTGGAGCTGAGCCCACAAAAATATCAGCCATGATCTTATTGAATAGCGGAGCAGGCTTGAGGAGCCAGATGGCCTACTCCTGCTCCTAGTTCTTATGTTCTTTTAGCAATTAAATTTTTAAATTTTACCAATATAATTCTTAGAACAAAGAACAACCCAGCACGGGAAACAGGCCCTTCGGCCCAACGAGCCCGCGCCACCGCATCACCCTACACCTATTCTACCCTGCATGTCTACGAATGGAACCCTACTCAGTCAGATTCAGGGAAGAAATAGTGTCAATTTGGTAAAAACCGATTAGCCTAAGAGCACATCTTTGGGGTGTGGGAGGAAACCGGAGCGCCCGGAGGAAACCCACGCAACCACAGGGAGAATGCGCAAACTCCCACAGACACAGGCCCAAATCCATGTGTCTGCACAGCCAGCAGTGCTAGTCACTGAGCTGTTGCGGCGCCCGTCTACCGGTCCAGGATCAAGCACACACACCGACATGAAGTACTAGGCCACTCCTGGACTTCCAAGAGCAGCCCATGCACGACCCGCCGTGTGCATGCCCCTCGCTTGACACGAGGTGGACCTCCACCTGTGGAATAAAGACAAAAATATTAATCTTACAGCCTGCCTTTCCGGTGTCTCCCGAGGTTTAACCCTATTTAATAGCCCCTACCATATCCCTCCATTCTCGTTTCACTCATGTGCCTATCTAACTGCATCTTAAACGAGTCCAACGTTCCTGCCTCCACCACCCTACTCGGTAGCGCGTTCCAGACCCCCACAACTCTCTGCGTAAAGAACCTTCTTCTCACCTCCAAATTATACCTCTCCCCCCTCACCCTTAAATGATGACCTCTCGTGTTCGTACCCAGTCTAGGGAGCAGTCTCTCACTATTAACTCTATCTATTCCCTTCAGTATCTTATATACTTCTATCATGTCCCCTCTCAATCTCCGTCTTTCCAAGGAAAATAGTCCCAGTTTCTTCAATCTCTCCTCGTAACCCAGTCCCCCCATGCCAGGCAACATCCTGGTAAACCTCCTCTGCACCCTTTCCAGAGACTCCACGTCCTTCTGGTAGTAAGGTGACCAGAACTGGACGCAGTACTCCAAATGCAGTCTAACCAACGTTCTGTACAACTGAAGCATTAGACGGCAGCTTTTATACTCTATGCCCCTTCCTATAAAGGCTAACATCCCATAAGCCTTCCTAACAACCTTCTCCACTTGTGACGCAACCTTCATGGATTTGTGAACCTGCACTCCCAGGTCCCTCTGTATGTCTATACTCCTAATCGACCTACCTTTTATCACATAGCTCCTCTCTGCATTATTCCGTCCAAAATGCATCACCTCGCATTTGTCAGGATTAAATGCCATCTGCCACCTATCTGCCCACTGCACCAACCTATCTATATCCTGTTGTATCACCTGACAATCCAGTTCCGTACCCGCCAACCCTGCCATCTTGGTGTCATCAGCAAACTTGCTGATCACACCACCTACGCCCTCTTCCAAGTCATTTATGTAGACTACAAAGAGGAGAGGTCCCAGTACTGAGCCCTACGGCACACCACTGGTCACTGGCCTCCAGCCCGACAAGGTCCCCTCCACAACTACCCTCTGTCTCCTATTTCCCAGCCAGTTCTCAATCCACCTAGCTACCTGGCCTCGTATCCCATGCGCCTTAACCTTTTCTACCAGCCTACTGTGAGGGACTTTGTCAAACGCCTTACTGAAATCCATATAGATGACATCAACGGCTCTCCCATCGTCAACCGTTTTTGTCACCTCCTCAAAGAATTCCACCAGATTCGTAAGGCAAGACCTCCCTCTAGCAAAGCCATGTTGCGTATCCCTAATCAGATCGCAACGCTCCAAATGCTCATACATCCTACCCCTAAGTATTTTTTCCATTAATTTCCCTACCACTGACGTCAAACTCACCGGCCTATAATTCCCAGGGTTATCCCTACTACCTTTTTTGAACAACGGGACCACATTTGCTACCCTCCAGTCTTCTGGGACCTCACCTGTGTCCAAAGAAGAGACAAAGATGTGCGCCAGAGGCCCAGCAATTTCATCTTTCGCCTCCCTAAGCAGCCTGGGATAAATACCATCAGGCCCCGGAGCTTTATCCGTCCTTACGCTACCTAAAAGCCCTAGCACTTCCTCTCTCGTAATAACTATATCCTGCAACTGAACCTCCGCTCCCTCCAAGAGACCGCACGATTCCGAACCCCTCTCCTTCGTGAATACTGACGCAAAGTATTCATTCAGGAGCTCCCCCATTCCCTCCGACTCAATACACAACCCTCCACTCTTGTCCCTAAGAGGACCAATTTTCCCTCTAACTACTCTCTTGCCTCTAATATAGGAATAAAATGCCTTTGGATTTTCCTTAATCCTACCAGCCAAAGCCATCTCATGCCCTCTCTTCGCCCTTCTAATTCCCCTTTTTAGCTCCCTCCTACTCTCTCTATATTCCTCCAGCGCACTCTCCGTACCCATTTGTTTTGACCTAACATACGCCTCCCTCTTCTTCCTGACCAAGTCTTCAATATCCCCCGTAATCCACGGCTCTCTAATCCTACCTTTCCCATCCTTTCGCTTAACCGGAACATACCTCCCCTGCAACCATTTCATTTTGTCCCTAAAAGCCTCCCACTTGCCAACCGTGGACTTGCCAGCTAACAGTCCCTCCCAATCAGTTTGCTGCAGCTCCCTCCTAATCCTGCCATAGCTCGCCTTTCCCCAGTTCAGCACACTCCCGTTCGGACGGCACTCGTCCCTTTCCATTTTTATCCTAAAGTAGACGGACTTGTGGTCACTGTTAGCCACATGTTCGCCAACCTCTACCTCACCCACCTGCCCCGGCTCGTTTCCCAACACTAAATCCAGTATAGCCCCTCCCCTAGTCGGGCTAGTTACATACTGTTCTAGCGACCCTTCCATAACACATCTCACAAACTCCTCTCCCTCCGTACCCCCAGCTCTAGGCCCCCTCCAATTCACTCCGGGAAAATTAAAATCACCCACTACAACCACTCTATTCTTCCTGCACCTGTCCAAAATGCCCCTGCAAATGCCTTCCTCCACTGACTTTGGGCTGTTGGGTGGCCTATAGTACACCCCTAGCAGTGTGATCTCTCCCTTTTTATTCCTCAACTCCACCCACACTGACTCAATCCCTATCTCTTCCATATCGTCCTCCCTCTGCACTACTGTGATGTTTTCCTTTACTGACAGTGCCACCCCTCCACCTCTCTTCAACCCTCCTCTGTCACACCTAAAACACTTGTACCCAGGAACATTCAGTTGCCAGTCCTGCCCTTCCCGTAACCACGTCTCCGTTACAGCCACCACATCTAACTGCCTCACAAACATCAAGGCCCTAAGCTCATCCGTTTTCCCTGCCACACACCTAGCATTGAAACAGACACAGTTCAACCCACAAGTGTCCCTCGGAACCACCTTCTCCCTTATAATTTTCCTTTCACCCGACTCTCTCCCAGCCACCTCCCCACCCCCCCTCCCTATTAGTTTAAATCATTCCTGAACACCCCAGCTAACCTCCCCGCTAAGACACTAGTCCCCCTCCCGTTCAAATCCTCCCCACCCCTCCTGTACAATTGCCTTTCTCTCCTAAACACCTCCCAGTGATCCACAAAAGTAAACCCCTCTACCCTACACCAGTCCCTCAACCATGCATTCAACTGCATGATCTCGTCATTCTTAGCCCTGCTCGTACTGGGCAGCAACCCAGACAGTGCCACCCTGGAGGTCCTGCTCTTTAGTTTGGCCCCCAACTCCCTAAATTGCCTATGGACCTCTCCCCTACTCCTCCTTCCTATGTCCCCCTCCCCTACGTGTACTATGACCTCTGCCTGGGTCCCCTCCCCTTTCAAAATTCCCTCTACCCTTTCCATTATATCCTTTACCCCTGCTCCAGGGAGGCAGACCACCATCCTGGAGTCGCGCCCCTGCCCACAGAACCTCCTATCAATCCCTCGGACCCTCCCATCCCCTACCACTATCACCTTACCAGCCCCCTTCTGTCCCTCTAAGTCAGTCTCCCCTTCCTTCCTATTTTTCTGTGCCCCTGCCGACGAACCTTGGGGGGCCTCCGGGGAGGCCGGGGGACCCTGACTACTCTTCTTCTTCCTCTTTCCCCACCTAACAGTCGTCCATCCTCCCTTCTCTTCAGCCCTTGAGACCTCCTCCTGCTCATGGTTCCCAGCCATTATCTCCTCGTTCTCCCTGACTAGAAACGCATCTTCCAGCCGCCCCTCGAGTTGCCTGATCCAGGCCCTCAATCGCTGCAGTTCTAAACATTTACTGCAGATGTGTACCTTGGGGACACGTGACACCACCAGAAACTCCCACATGTGGCACCGGACGCAACTTACATTCCTCCCTATATTCCCTACCATGTCCCAACCTCCTGTAAGTGCCCAAAGGTAGAAATCTGTCACTCACCTTCTCTAAGCCTACTCTCTCCTAAGCCCAGCGAGCCAAAGCCCTTCTCACTCAGTTCCCACTCACTCCGCTGCCCGCTCTATGCTGCTACCCCTTTTTTATACCCCCCGCTCCCCCTTAACGACAATCCCCTGGCCTAACTTCCGGTACGGAAGTAAACTACACTCTAACAAGCCCCGAGAACCGGAAGTAGAGGAAAAAAGCGGTTTTTAATTCAAATCAGTCACTCACCACAGCCACAGCCACCAGGTTCAATGCTCCGGAGAACAATCTATCTCTAGTTCCACTTTAAGCAATATCCTCATAGATATACATCTTTCTTCAGAACCAATTAGTACCAAAAACAGAAATGCCCATGTGGATACTAGATTTCATGTCTATTAATGCCTCTGGACAGACACACAAAGACACCTGATTTCTGACTTCCGTATAGCAGTGTTGAGGAGCAGTGTTGGGTTCAGGTCCATAGGACTCTTAAATCAGTCTCGCAGGTGGAGGATGTGGTCAAGAAGGCGTATGGTGTACTGGCCTTCATTAATCGAGGGATTGAGTTTAGGAGTCGGGAGGTAATGCTGCAACTTTATAAGACCCTTGTCAGACCCCACTTGAAGTACTGTGCGCAGTTCTGGTTGCCTCACTACAAGAAGGATGTGGAAGCTATTGAGAGGGTGCAGAGGAGATTTACAAGGATGTTGCCTAGATTGGGAGGCATGCCTTATGAGGATAGATTGCGGGAGCTAGGGCTCTTCTCCCTGGAGAGACGAAGATTGAGAGGCGACCTGATAGAGGTTTATAAGATGTTGAGAGGTATAGACAGGGTGGATTCTCGGAAGCTGTTTCCCAGCGCTGAAATGGTCGCTACGAGAGGACACAGGTTTAAGGTGCTGGGGAGCAAGTACAGAGGAGATGTCAAGGGTAAGTTTTTCACTCAGAGAGTGGTGAGTGAGTGGAATCGGCTGCCGTCGGTGGTGATAGAGGTGAACTTGCTGGGGTCTTTTAAGAGACTTCTGGATGAGTACATGGGATTTAATGGAATTGATTTAATGGAATAGATAGGCCTGGTGGGTATAGATATGATCGGCGCAACTTGGGGCCGTAGGGCTTGTGTGTTGTAGTGTTCTATATTCTATATAGCAGCTTCCAGAGAAAGATGTACCTTCAAGCAGCACAATGTCAGAGAGAGACCTATTTTATGGCAGATTCCAGTCTCCAAATTCAGAGAGAGAAAGAGACAGACAAAGCTATTCCTTTTCTCTTCAGATTCCAAACAGCAACTGAACTGGGTTTCTCTTTGTGAACCTAGCCCCACCCATTCATATGAGCTTGCTTGTCAATCAACCTAATCAAACTCCACTCTGAAAAGCTCCAGGGGGAAAAAACTAAAACAATTCTACACTAGACCAGATTAAAATAAACATTTTAGCAATTGAGATCAGTTATGCTGTTGCAGTAACAGCATGCGCTGATGGTTACAGATAATGCAGCACTGATAATAAAACTGCTAAAACAAGAAACATGATACAGAAACATTTCTTAAAGGCAAAGTATTGTCACAATCTGAATGAAATTAATGATATTAACCCAAATCAAGTCCTATTTAATGAAATGATTGTATGGTCTTTTTGATTGGTGAGTAGTATTGTATATTATTCCTTATGGTTAGAACCTCATAAAACTGGACCTTCATCAATCCCTGTTTAGGGGCTTTCTATTTTGGACCAATTAGCAATTTCAAAAAAAATTCTGTCATGGAATGTGGGCATCACTGGAAAGGCCAGCATTTGTTATCCATCCCTAAATGATCTTGAACTGAGTTGTTTACTAGGCCAGTTCAGAAGGCAGTTAAAAGTCAACTGCATTGCAGTGAGTCTGAATTCTCGATGCTGACAGGAGCCACATGTAGGCCAGACCGGATAAGGACAGACGATTTCCTTCCTTAAAGGAAATTTGTGAACCAGATGGTTTTTTACAACAATCAAAGTTTCATGGTCACCATGACTGAGACCAACTTTATATTCCAGATTTGAATTGAATTTAGTTTTGCTGGCTACTGTGATGGGATTTGAACTCGTGTCCCCAGAGCTTTAGTCCAGTGACGTCCCCACAATGCCACAGTCTCTCTAGTTAATTGAATATGACACCATATATCTTCATAGCTTTCAGATTGAGATTGATTTTAAAATGCTCAGCAAAAAGACAGCTGGTAAACAAGACCGCACTTTTTTAAAATTCAAGTTTGTGTTGCCATGTAGTCAGTGAACTGTCCTCTAAAAGTTGACTTGTCTTGTATGTGTGCTGTGTAATCCAAGGCAATGAGAGGGTAGAGCTGTGGTTAAAATGACTTAAGTGAAAAGTTCAAGTGGTTGGGTGGTGGTGGTGGGGGGTTGGGGAAATGAGATAGTTATTACCAAAACCAAGACAAGGGTGGTGGATGGGCGGCGGCTGTGACGTTTACACTTAGGCCAAACCTGTGTAGAGGGTTAGTGCTGGGTCCAAACAAAGTGAAGGAGGTAGCCATTGACTTCAGGAAGCATAGTGGAGAACATGCCCCTGTCTCTATCAATGTGGGCATAAATAGAAATGGTTGACAGCTTCAAATGTTTAGGTGTCCAGATTGCCAACAACCTGTCCTGGTCCCTCCATGCCAACATTATAGTTAAGAAAGCCCACCAATCCCTCTACTTTCTCAGGCCAAGGAAATTCGGCATGTCCTCTACCACACTCTCCAACTTTACAGATGCATCCTAGAAAGCATTCTTTCTGGTTATATCACAGCTTGGTATGGCTCCTGCTCTGCCCAAACCCACAAGAAACTATGAAGGGTCGTGAACGAAGCACCGTCAATCACGCAAACCAGCCTCCCATCCAGTGACACTGTCTACAGTTTGCGTTGCCTTGGAAAAGCAACCAGCATAATTAAGGACCTCATGCTCCCCAGAAATTCTGTCTTCCACCTTCTTCTGTCAGGAGAATGATACAAAATTCTGAGGTCACGTACCAGCTCAAAAACAGCTTCTTCTCCGCTGCTGTCAGACTTTTGAATGTACCTACCTCGCTTTAAATTAATCTTTCTCTACACCCTAGATATGACTGTAACACCACATTCTGCACTCTCTCGTTTCCTTCTCTATGAACAGTATGCTTTGTATAGCTTACAAGAAATGATATTTTTCGCTGTATATTAATATGTGTGACAATAATAAATCAAATCAAAATAAGCCCTTTTCATACAAGTCGGCCTCTGCTTTATCGCAGGAGGAATTTCTAGGGCTCCGTTGCCCCATGTTACCCTGTTGGTTGCAGCCAGATATTACCCTTCTTTCCCCATACCCCCACCCACAACATGCTGCTGGGGGCTATTGTCTCGAGCCTTAATTCTGACTTGCTGCTAAATTACCATTCAGATCAATAGGCCTTCCCATGTGTGCTACTCATTTTGAATCTGTCCATTTTAAATCAGGCTGATACCTGGTCTTGTTGAACTGTGCATTCGTATTTTTATTGTTATTATTGTTTCGCTTTTGTTTTATTTTGATGAAGAATCATTTGTGAGAATGTGGATCAGCATGCTGAAAGGAGCAGCCAGTTGTGGGAAAATATTCTTAGTGTTAGATCATTAGTTTGGAAGTGCCAATAAATGAAACTCATCATTTAGTTCTGACTTTCCCATTCTTAGTTCAGATGCAAAAAGGGGGCATGTCCACCGTTGTTTCACTGTACTTTTGAGTGATGAGCAGTTTTGGGCCCTGTATCTGAGGAAGGATGTTCTGGCCTTGGAAAGGGTCCAGAGGAGGTTCACAAGAATGATCCCTGGAATGAAGAACTTGTCATATGAGGAACGGTTGAGGACTTTGGGTCTGTACTTGTTGGAGTTTAGAAGGATGAGGAAGGATCTTATTGAAACTTACAGGATACTGCGAGGTCTGAACAGAATGGACATGGAGAGGATGTTTCCACTAGTAGAAAAAACTAGAACCAGAGGGCACAACCTCAGACTAAAGGGACAGTGCTTTAAAACAAGAGATGAGGAGGAATTTCTTCAGCCAGAGAGTGGTGAATCTGTGGAACTCTTTGCTGCAGAAGACTGTGGAGACTGGGTCATTGAGTGTCTTTAAGACAGAGATAGATTGGTTCTCGATTAATAAGGGGATTAGAGGTTATGGGAGAAAAGGCAAGAGAATGGGGATGAGAAAAATATTAGCCATGATTGAATGACGGAGTAGACACATTGGGCTGAGTGGCCTAATTCTGCTGCTATAGTCTCTGGGTGAAACTGTGATCGTGAGGGTTGTTCACCGCCTTTTGACGAAGATCAGGCCCAAGATGGGGTGCAATGTCTTTTTGTGTCAGCGTGGATCTTGCATGTCTGTCTTGTGGGGACTGTGAGTTGGATTCAACTTGAATTTAGCTTTTAGAGCAAGCAAGGAGATGGATGGTCCATTCTGTGGATTGGCTTTGTAACTTTAAGAAGTTAAATGTTGCACTCGAGGTGAAGGAGATCAAAAAGATATTAGAAGGCGGCTGTTGAGTTGGACGATCATCCATGATAATGAATAGCAGAGCAGGTTTGAAAGTCCGAATGGCCCCCTTCTCCTATTTTATGTGTTTCTAAACCCTCCCACTGCCTACTGCCTTTACAAAATCCCTAAAAGGTCTAAGCTCCCGGCATTCCTATCACAATAGATTCATGCCCCTGTTAAAACACAATTTCTAAATGTACTGCTATGAGCAGCTTTTATACTGTGCTGAAAAATTATTGAAGATGGTTCTTGGATTTTACTAAAACTGTAAACTGTAACCATATTGGACGCTGAATTATGGAGCCACGACGTACGTGGATATTTTGTTGTACCTAGTCAAAGCTTTTATTTAACGGCATTATTTTGATAAATGGAATCAGATTGCTTTAAGAGGGGGGAACTGTTCAGGGTTAGGTCTGACTCAGATCTGAGAAGGTGACGCACAGACAGGCTTACAGATGACATTTATATTTTATCCACTTTAATGAGTTTCAGATTTAAAATCTTTGGTCTATTACATAAATGCCCTTGAAATCACTTGTGACTCAGCAGAAAAGCAATCTCTTTCAACCCTCTATGATTTGCGTTTAAGGAATTGTTTATTAGTTTTAACAACTAAACCCCCACCAGCTAATAAATGCTGACAGACATATTCTTGGCATTTGAACAATTTGCTTTCTCCTCAAACTGTTTAGTTTGCTGTTCTCTTTAATAAGCTGGTGCTAATGCCTGCTCACGATTTGTTTGCACATCCAAGGACATTGGAGACTAGAGGTAAGCCTTAGGATGTGATTCGTTCCATGGTTTACTTTGCGCTAAAAGAAAGAACTACTTCATAGAATCCCTACAGTGCAGGAGAAGGCCATTCAGCCCATTGAGTTTGCTCTGCCATTCGATCATGGCTGATATGCTTTTCAGCTCCATTTTCCTGCCTTCTCCCCATAACCCTTCAACCCATTACCAAATGAAAATCTGTATAACTCCTCCTCAAATTTACTCACTGTCCCCCCCCATCCATTGCACTTTGGGGTAGTGAATTCCACGGATTCACAACCCTTTGGGAGAAGTAGTTTCTCCTCAACTCAACTTTGAATTTGCCATCCCTTATCTGATCCTAGAATGCCCCATAAGAGGAAGCATCTTCTGCCTGTCGACTTTATCCGTACCTTTTATCATCTTATATACCTCATGATTTCCCCTCATTCTTCTCAATTCCTTCAGTGTACCCAAAAAGGTGCCGGAGTGTGGCGACTAGGGGATTTTCACAGTAACTTCATTGCAGTGTTAGTGTAAGCCTACTTGTGATACCAATAAATAAACTTTAAACTTTAACTTGTTTGTGCCAAGTGCTACAGTTGAAATAGGATAAGGTTCCAGTTATAGTACTGTGATGTGTGTGTGTATGATTCGAGTGCATATGATAGAATAAGATATGGGGCAGCATGGTGGCATAGTTGGTTAGCACCACTGCCTCGCAGTGGCAGGGACCCATTTTCAATTCTAGCCTTGGGTGACTCTGCAGAGTTTGCACACGCTCTTTGGGTTTCCTCCCAAAGATGTGCAGGTTAGGTGCATTGGCCGTGTTAAATTGCCTGTTAGTGTCAGGAAGGAGAGCAGAGTAAATATGTGGGGTTATGGGTATGTATGGATGGGATTGTTGGTGCAGGCTTGATGGGCTGAATGGCAGCCTCCTGCACTGTAGGGATCCTGAGGTGCTAATAACAAGGGTCCAAAATCGGGATTAGGTTGGACAGCTCTTTCATGGCTCAGAAGCAATGGGCCAAATGGCCTCCTCCTGCGCACAATGTTCCTGAATACAAATTAAATTCACCGCCTTCAGATGCAATTTATAGATTTTGTTTTGCAGAGGCAGGATAAGACTTTTTTTTATTCTCATTTCTGAAATCTTACTCATCTTGCTGTTGAGAGAGAATTCTGACTGACCTACATTTTTATGACCTATGCAGTGTTTCTCAGAAATGTTCAAAGTGGTTCATGTGAGTTTATAGCTGCTGTTATTTTGCAAGTAAACACAGAATCCCTCCAGTGCAGAAGGAGGCCATTCAGCCTATCAAGCCTGCACTGACTCTCCGACAGAGCATTTTACCCAGGCCCTATCCCCTTAACCCCATGTATTTACTCCGCTAATCCACCCTCTCCGCACCCCTCCTCCCCCCACCTGCGTATTTTGAGACACTAAGAGACAATTAACCCTAACCTGCACATCTTTGGACTGTGGGAGAAAACCGGAGCACCCAGAGGAAACCCACGCAGACACCGAAAGAACATGCAAATTCCACAGTCACCCAAGGCCGGAATTGAACCCAGGTCTCTGTGAGGCACCAGCGCTAATCACTGTGGCACTGCTCGGCATCCATTTTATAAATAGTAGAATCATAAAAGCTGCAGCATTGGATGGCAATTTCATTTGTTTAATGGTGCATTGGCAAATGAAAAGATGTTGACCTAAAGATTGGGAGAGTTCCCCACTTTCCTTTGAGCGTTGGTTTAATACCCTTGTAAGGAGTTACATCATTGCCCAGGACTAGTGTGGATATGTTCTCACGTTACCACATTGGTTTTATTTTCCCTTTCTGGGAAGAAGAGAAATTGCATTAGCATTGCTAATATGCCAGTATATTTTTGCATTTGTGTTCTTTCAAATGGTGAAATGATCTTGCTGGAGAATAGAACAATCGTTTGTGTAAACCTGTCGTCAGTATCAGAATACGTCTGATGTAGCAGAAGCTGGCTGCAGTCAGGAACTGTTCGCCTTTAATTATATGGACAAAAGAGCTACACTGTACCAAACTAATGGCCCAGAAATTGCTGGATTTATGCCGTTAATATGAATTGATCTTCATGAAAGATATTCAAATCTTAAAGACCCTGTCAATGACGTGATTCAGGGTCCTAACATGCCAATCAACCTTGCAGGCACCAAACTGGGGAATTGCTCCAGTGGGTAGTAAATTGGTCCTAGAGGCTTATAACACATATATATTTAGAATTTTTCCTTTGTTTCTTTCGTCTCTCATTCCACTCTTCCTTCCCTTCTTTATTTCTGTCTCTATCCAGTCTGACTGTTCGACTAGTTTGACCCTTAATTGTCCTGTTTCTCTCTCTATTGTTGGACCAGTTTTTCCTTTATAAATTCTGTGGCTGGAGTGAGACTCTGGGCTTGGTGTTTGTGAGGCCCAGATGCCCCCGTTGATCTTGTATGCTGCAGTGCGTTTTATGTAGGTGATAGTACAAATTAGTTGAGAGAGAGCACCCCCAAGTGGCAAGCTAGAATTGAAGCTGATGTTATAGGAGGTGCTGTGCAATTTAATGAAAATAATCTTCAGTCAAACGAAATCCAGTAATAGATCTTTGTGACAGGGTTAATGAATATTTAAACATTTCCTGTAGCAAAAGTAAATGTGGGGATAAATTTTTTTTGTTCTGAACAATTTAACTTTGTGTCAGTACAGATCCAATAGGCCAAATGTCTGCCTTCTGCACTGTAGGGATTCTGATTTCTCCAGATCTGCAAGATGGTGACAGTTTTTTGTTAAAACAAATTGAAAAAATGTAATTTCATTTTTCTGCAGTGTTGAACTTTGAACCGTATGGGCTGTCTTTTGCTCCCAGCCCACAGACCTCCAGTGTTACAGGAAGACAGTCTCCAACAGGGTTGTCCTTAAGTTCTGAGATTTCCTGCAACAGCACAGAAGCTGGATTAAAAGAGTAAGTTTGGACTATTTTGGTTAGTATCAGTAGATGGAAGCATGAATGCTGTTTGTTTAATGTGTCCACTAGAATCATTCCTTTGGAATAGTTATTCCTGTTTCCCAATCCTACCTTTACGCAGCTTGAAGACTGTTACTTGCTGAATGTAATTTCAATCATCCACTGCTAGTTCAAAATTAAAATCAACATTTTCCTTCTTGGAAATGAAAGGCCAAGTGTATCCTTAGCATCTTTCTCTGCTTCAGGATGTTTCAAAGCAATATGGAATCTTCGAATCCATACAGCGCAGAGGATGGCCATTTGGCCCATCTGGCCTGCACCAATGACAATCCAGGCCTTATCCCCTTAACCCCATGTGTTTACTCTGCTAATCCCTCTAACCTACACAATCTTGGGGCAATTTAGCATGGTCAATCCACCTAACCCACATATCTTTGGAGTGTGGGAGGAAACCAGAATACCCGGTGGAAACCCATGCTGACACTAAGAGAACATGCAGACTGAGGCCAGAATTGAACTTGGGTACCTGACACTATGAGGCTGCAATGCCAAAATTGTGCCACTATGCTGCACCTTAGTAAATACAGTCTAGTAAATCATTTTGAAGTCTATTCATTGTCAGAATATGGATAAATTAGGCAATCTTCAATCCGCACACACCAATGTCCCATAAACAGCAATAAAGAATGACCAAATAATCTATTCTGATGTTGTTCGAGATGTACCTAAATGGCATGAGCACCTGGAGAGTCCCTCTCCTCTTCAAATAGCACCACTGGATTTTTTTTGTGTCCACCTGAGAGAGAAGTAACAACACTACTGCACTGAAGCTCCATTCCTGGAAGTGGACTTGAATCCACACCTCTGCCACTGCAGAAATTGAGTGTTATTACTGAACCAAGGCTGGCAACTTTGTAAGAAAACTACGTTAAAAGCAAAATGCTGCAGATGCTGGAATCTGAAATGGAAACACAAAATACTGGAAAAATCTCAGCAGGTCTGACAGCGTCTGTGGGGAGAGAATAGAGCCAACATTTTGAATCTGGATGACCCTTCAAAACAGAGAACTACTTTGCTCTTTTCTCATTTGCAGCTTGTTGCCTGCATCAGGCTTAATGTGATATTTCTTTTTGTCTGAATTATACATTTAAAAGCTGACGTTTTTGAGGCAATATATTAAGTGTTACTTTGAGACTTTGCAATACAATGAAAGTTGCTTCAGTTTGGTAAGTAGAACATGATGCCGCCGATGTATATTTAATTGTATTAAAAGTATCAATCCAAAGAAAACATGTCCTTTGATCTCAGTGGCATGACCCCCAGAATTTACCATATTTTCATGTCAGTAGATCATTATAACTAGATTCAAAATTTTTGTTATATTTGAATGTAATAAAACCACTGCAGCATTTGTAATTATGGATGTATATTAATCATATTAATTGCCATTGGAAATACTAATTAAATAGTTACATAGTTAATTTAGCTAAGAGTTTATTCCCACGACTCTTCTCCACTCCTAATTCCAATCATGCTATTGCGGGTAATTACTAAATGAAGGCCAAATACTTTCAGTTGGGAGAGGTGGAGCTTTGGGAAGAATTGTCACCTGGCTACTGACACTTCTGCTGATTGCCTTGGAAGCGAAATTGGCAAAACCTTGGGTGCAATTACTCATCTGCCCTCTTGACCCCAAAGTGGTGATTTTCAAAAGAAGACCAACACAAGGAAAGAAGAAGAGGCGATTTGCATTTATATAGCACCTCTTACATCTTTGGAGTATCTTGATTGCAACCAGTGAATTACTTTTTGAAGCGTAGTCCCTACGGTAACATATAATGACCAATTTGTGATAAAGTTCCACACATTCAAGTTTAAAACAGAATAACTGGTTATTTGTGATCCTGGTTGAGGGATAAATGCTGGCCAAGACACCAGGAAGAACTCCCATGCTCTTACTTAAATAGTGCTGTGGGGATTTTCATATTCACTTTTACAAGCAGATATGTCTTGGCCAAAATATCCAATTCAAAGGGTGCTCTCTGTACTGCATTCAAATATTAGCTTAGAATGAAATGCTGAGTTTCTGGAGCGGTTCTTGAATCTGTAACCCTCAGACGGGTGCACAAGTGCTTCCACTGTGTTAAGGCTGACAAATAACTTCCAGTCAGTGCTACAAACATTCACTGTATTCCATTTTGCAAGTTTATAATCTTTTATTCATTCATTGAAAACCTGAGAACAGCATACCGTTTAATTTTTTTGGGTTACACATGTGCCCTTTAAGTTTTTTCTTCTGGAGCTGCGCATATGTAACTTAAAGCAGCCAACTTGTGCACAGCCTGACTTGCAGATTACTGTGCGGCAAGCAGCTTCAAGGGAAAATTGTCTGAAAACTTTTAACATTTTGGCCACATCTTGACTATCTGTCTACAATAGTAATTTCTAACATGGTTGGATAAGGCTGTTTTAGTCAGTGTTTGGACAAAACAAATTGAATTTAAATCTTTCTTTAGCTCAGATAGTCTGAAGCTTGATGGAGTAAAGAAGGTGTGGGGTAAGGAGGGCTACCTTCGAAAGAAGAAGGAATCCAAAGAACAAACCGTAGCAAGTCCCAGTTCAGAAGGTGATGTAACTGCAGACTGCACCTTCACAGCTGAAAAAACTGCTGCACTTTCTGCAGAAGAGCGAGAAAAGCAACTTTTGGCATCATCACTATTTGTTGGGTTAGGATCCAACAACTTAGTTAATCTGGTAAGTGAATTTTAACATTACTCTGTCCTCATTCACATGAAGTAGGATTTAGCCCCAAGTATAAATTACCAGCGACCCATTAGGATCTCTTGAAAAGAATTATCATCAGCCACTTGTTTGTTTGTGTTGTTTTTTTTATTATATGTGGGATAAATAATCAGCTGTTAAGTCTTGGAGGTGATTTAAAAATCTGCAATTTAAGGGATATTGGGTTAATCTTGTCTGCATTTGGTAGAAATAACAATAGGAGGGATTATTATTTAAAGGGTGAAAAGTTGCAGCATGCTACAGTGCAGAGGGACCTGGGGGTCCTTGTGCACGAATCGCAAAAACCCAGTCTGCAGGTGCAGCAGGTGGTCAAGAAGGCGAATGGAATGTTGGCCCTTATAGCGAGGGGGATAGAATATAAAAGCAGGAAGGTCTTGCTGCAACTGTACAGGGCACTGGTGAGGCTGCAACTGGAGTACTGTGTGCAGTTTTGGTCACCTTATTTGCGAAAGGATATATTGGCCTTGGAGGGAGTACAGAGAAGGTTCACCAGGCTGATACCGGAGATGAGGGGCTTAGCTTGTGAAGAGAGATTGAATAGACTGGGTCTGTAGGGGGGATCTTAGAGACTTAGAAGATAATGAAGGGGCTAGATAGGGTAGAGGTAGAGAGATTCTTCCGGCTTAAAAAGGATAGCAGAACTAGAGGGCACAGCCTCAAAATAGGGGGGGGGGGGGAGCAGTTTAGATCGGAGTTGAGGAGGAACTTCTTCACTCAAAGGGTGGTGAATCTCTGGAAGTCTCTGCCCATTGAAGTGGTGGAGGCTACCTCGCTGAATATATTTAAGTCACAGGTAGATAGATTTCTGATAGACAAGGAAATTAAGGGTTATGGGGAGAAAGCGGAACTGATCCACTTCAGATCAGCCATGATCTTGTTGAATGGCGGGGCAGGCTCGAAGGGCTAGATGGCCTACTCTTGCTCCTATTTCTTATGTTCTTATTTGGCACCTAGTGTTATTATCGAGCTTTTTTGGATTGGATACCATATATAAAGTCTAAAGATCCAGTAATGTTGTGTGTTAATATTTATTTATTAGTGTCAGAAGTAGGCTTACATTAACACTGCAATGAAGTTATTGGAAAATCTTCTAGTTGCCACACTCTGGTGCCTGTTTGGACACACTGAGGGAGAATTTAGTATAGCCAATGCACCTAAAACAGCTCTTTCAGACTGTAGGAGGAAACTGGAGCACCCGGAGGAAACCCACACAGACATAGGGAGTACATGCAAACAGTAATCCAAGCCAGGAATCAAACCAGGGTCCCTGGTGTGGATTCAGTGATGGCTGTTGCCTTTGTCCACCCCAAATGTATCTGCATCAGTTCTTAATTTAACTCAGTCAACTAGGAGAAGAAGCTCCTCTCAGCTGTGCCTGAGCTAAAATGTCAATTAGAAATAACTAATATTCCCAACACATCCTTAAAGCATGTTGGTGGATCCACCATATCTTGTTGAATCTCAACCCAGTTTTCTTTGCTAATGCGTCGTAGTTACGCCCCATTTCCTATAAAAGATAATGGTATCTTCCCCCTCATCTCTTGAAATTCCAATACAACAATATGTTCAGATCACTGGCCTATTCAATTCTTAGAATGAGTTGTGCGTTATCCTGGTTTACTTACGTAGTAAGAGGGAAGGGCCATGCATTTCTGAAACACCTTCCTGTCCTCAGGAGTTCCATTGGACTTTGCAGCCAGTGACTCCAGTCATTCTCCTGGCATCAGTGCTACTAATCAAGCCAAGCTTTCACCATAATATTGAAGGTAATATAGTGGAAGACTGAATGAATCTGACCACTTAAGTAATTATATTTCCTTTTGAGATGATTCAAATTTTTTAGTTAGACCCAAAAATTATTTTGGAAAAGTATGTAAGGTGTAAATGGTGACTCCTCTGTTTAAAATTTTCCTGTTCTAAATGAGCTTTGTGCTACGCAACAACCCAAACCACATTTCCAAATAAAACCTTTAAAGGCTATTTTTGAGAATGTTGGCAGAATTTAACCTATGTAATCACTCCAGTGACTGGCCAAGAATCTTACTTTCACAGCTCCAATAATTGTTAGGACCAGTGGCTTAAAGTTTATCGTAAACACTCAAAGATGCTAACTGCCAAGGTTTCTTTCATATTAAACTTCAGATGTTGGAGTGCAGTGATATGGAAATATAGATTTAACCACTTTAATCCATTTTAGAATGGCTACAAAATCTGTTAACCTCGGGTCATAGAACACTACAGCACAAACAGGCCCTTCGGCCCACGAGTTGCGCCGAACACATCAACACCTATCTATAACCCCCAATCCCATAAAACCCCATGTACTCATCCAGAAGTCTTTTAAAAGACCCCAGCGAGTTCACCTCTACCACCACTGACGGCAGCCGATTCCATTCACTCACCACCCTCTGAGTGAAAAACTTACCCCTAACATCACTTCTGTACTTTCCTCCCCGCACCTTAAACCTGTGTCCTCTCGTAGCGACCATTTCAACCCGGGGAAATAGCCTCTGAGAATCCACCCTATCTATTCCTCTCAACATTTTATAAACCTCTATCAGGTCGCCTCTCAACCTACGTCTCTCCAGGGAAAAGAGACCCAGTTCCCTCAACCTAACTTCATAAGGCATGCCTCCCAGTCCAGGCAACATCCTTGTAAATCTCCTCTGTACCCTTTCAATAGCTTCTACGTCTTTCCTATAGTGAGGCGACCAGAACTGTGCACAGTAACCAAACCTGTTTCAAATTTTGTCACATTCCTGACTGACTTCATGACCTTTCAGGATTATAGTTAATAACTATGCAGCCAGCTAACAAAAACACCCTTTTCTCTGGAATCATAAACACTTTTAATTTTTTGTAATGTTTTAGAATGAAAAATGGTTTTAAATTATGCTTCAAGAATGTTTATATTTATACATTTAATTCCATTCCATGAGTACTTTGTCTTGGGGCAGCTCCTGGACTCATTGCTGATGCTTTATTCTGAGCCCTGTTTCTTGGCAGCCTTTGTCAGTGGTTATTTTTCATTGCTTTCCATTCTTGGGACTGATCTTACTGCAACGTCAAAGCCTACCTCAACCAGAACTGGAATCAAACCCTCACTGTTGATGCTATTCTGAACTATACACTATCCAATGAGCCAAACTCTTTAAAAATTCAATTATAGGATGTGGGTGTCATTGGCTAGGCCAGCATTTATTGCCCTTCAGAAGGTGGTGGTGAGCTACCTCCTTGAACTGCTGCAGTCCCTGTGCTGTAGGTTCAGGATTCAGGAGGGAGTTCCAGGATTTTGTCCCAGCAACAGTGAAGGAATAGTGGTACATTTCCATGTCAGGTTGGTGGGTGACTTGGAGGGGAACTGCCAAGTGGTCTAGGTATCTGCTGCTGTTGTCCTTCTGGATGTTGGAGGTCATGGGTTTGGAAGGTACTGTGTAAGAAACCTTGGTGAGTTCCTCCAGCACATTTTGTGGATGGTACACAAAGCTGCCACTATTCCTCAGTGGTGGAGGTATTGAATATGGAAGGGGTAGCAATCAAATGGCTGCTTTGTCCTGCATAGCGTTGAGCTCTTTTAGTGTTGTCCATCCAGACAAGTGGAGAGTTTCCATCACGCTGCTGTTTTGTGCCTTGCAGATGGTAGACAGGTTTTGGGAATCAGGTGAGTTACTTATCATAGGATTCTTAGCTTTTGACCTGCTCTGGTAGCCACAGTAAGTGGCTTATTCAGTTTCCGGTCAATCGTAACCCCACAAGATGATAGTGGGCTGAGCAATATGTGTGTATATTTGTGTATACACGTACATCAGGGTGGTCAAACCTTCTGAACCTTAGGGCTGCATCTCATCTGATTTTGATTTGATTATTTGTTGCATGTATTGGGATATAGTGATAAGTATTGTTTCTTGCACACTATACAGACAAAACATATCATTCATAGAGTACATAGGGGAGAAGGGGCGGCATGGTGCAGTGATTGGGTGGTCTGGTGGCACAGTGGTTAGCAATGCTGCCTCACAACACCAGGCACCCGGGTTCAATTCCCGGCTTGGGCCACTGCCTGTGCAGAGTTTGCACAATCTCTCTGTGCCTGCGTGGGTTTCCTTTGGGTACTCCGATTTCCTCCCACAGTCCAAAAGATTTGCTAGTTAGGGTGCATTTGCCATGCTAAATTCTCCCTCGGTGTACCTGGACAGGCGCTGGAGTGTGGCAACTAGGGGATTTTCACAGTAACTTTATTGCAGTTTTAATGTAAGCCTACTTGTGACTAAGAAATAAACTTTTAACTTTGAACGGAGCAGATGCAGAATGTAGTGTTACAGTCATAGCTAAGATGTAGAGAAAGATCAGTTTAATATTGTTCAGAAGTCTGATGGCAACAGGGAAGAAGCTGTTCTTGAGTCGGTTGGTACGTGAACTCAGACTTTTGTATCTTTTTCCCAACGTGCGCAACCTTTAGAAACATTTTTATTACAATTGCACGCACTTCTGTCAGGAAACAAGTTCAACAAGAATGTAAGTGCAAGTATAAAAATCTGAGTTTTATAGTACAGCAATTCATGTGTTGAAAAACAAAATCGAGTCCGTGTGCCTGTGTCCCAATACAGCAGATTCTTACATTTCTGCTTGCATGAAACTGTTTCCTCTGCTTCCAGGCGGAGAAGTTGGTGGTCTAGCAGTGAGAGAGTTGGCTAGGGAGCCAGAGAAAATGGCACTGAGGCGTCACGTGGCCCTCTAAGATGGGCGACAAACTATAAAAGGAATCTGGAAGGATTCATTAATCTTACCCCTTCTGCCTCCTGGTGCTGCTGTCTGCTCTCCTGTTATAACCCTTTGTGAAATCGTTTGCGGCCAAGGCTGCAGCCACCATTTTATCTTTGTTCAGTGCATGGGTTTCACAGCCTGAGGAATGAGCCGCACTCTGCGTGTGTGTCAAAGAGCTGCATGTGCCTTGACCACCCCCGACACACACAGTTAATTATAAACAAAAAGAGAAGATTCAAGTGGGGTGGGGTCAGTATTTTGGGGGCCACAACCTAATGAAACGTTTGAAGTCTGTGTAAGCTGCTGAAGTTTTAATGCAGCATTCAGTTCTCTCACTGGAGAGGGAATAGCTATTCCTGCACAATTATGGCAGTAATTGGGAATCCTGAGCAGATTTACCTTTTGTAATGAGATTTGCCCCTTAGGAGGGAGTCACGGTGGCACAGTGGTTAGCACTGCTGCCTCACAGCATCGGGGATTCCGACCTTGGGTGGCTGTCTATTGTGGTGGTGGACACGAATATTTTTATGTGTTTTGCATAGGTTTCCTCCGGTTTCCAACTGAAAATGTGCAGGTTAAGTGCATTGGCTGTGCTGAATTGTTCTTTAGTGTCCTAAGATTTGTAGTTAGAGGGGTAAAGGTATGGGGTTACGAAGATAGGGCAAGGGGTGGGCCAGGGTAAGATGCTCTGTCAGAGAGTTGGTGCAGACTTGATGGGCTGAATGGCCTCCTTCTGCACTGTAGGAATTCTATGGAAAATCAAAGCAAGACTTGAATGAGAAGCATTTGCAGAGTCCAAATATTGGAGATAGTGCAAATAATCCAGTGAGGTGATTGTGATTGTTTAAAGTTGATTTATTCATTGGTTTCACAAGTAAGGCTTACATTAACACTGCAACGCAGTTACTGTGAAAATCCCCTAGTCGCCACACTCCTGTTCGGGTACACCGAGGGGGAATTTAACATAGCCAATGCACCTAACCAAGTCTTTCGGACTGTGACAGAAAACTGGAGCACCCAGCGGAAACGCACGCAGACACGGGGAGAATGTGCAAACTCCACACTGACCCAAGCCAGAAGTCAAACCCAGGTCCCTGGCGCTGTGAGACAGCAGTGCTAACCACTGTACCGATTGTTTCTATTATTTGAATAAACCTCCAAATTAATTTAGTTCTCTAACCCTGTTGTCATAGTAACCAATTACCATACAAGATTTCATTTTGTTCATTGCTCATTTTACTTGACTAATGGATGCATATCACATAGTTGCGCATCATTTGCCATCTGTTCCAGAACTCTAACAAATAATAAAAACTAAAGAGCAATTTGAACATTATCCCTGCAGTTTCTATGAAGTTATACAACAGAAGAGTATTGCTAATTATCTCATTAAAGTTCCTGATAAATTATGAAACTGGCTTTTTGCTTTTGACTTGCCTTGAAACAAATGAGCATCATTGTTTTAGGGCACAGGAAGTGTGTTTTAGTGCCCATTATTGTTTCTCGGCCTTTTGGCTAAGATCAAGTGTAGTTTGGACATACTGTGCTTGGTTGAAGTCATTAGATTACATTTTAGCTTCATTTGAAGCAATTTTTAAAAGCGACATCTCGGCCTTTTGGCTAAGATGCAACTGAGATCAATCCTTGGAGGAGGAGCTATGCCTACTCCAATCAGCTTGGATCATGTAGATCAAGCCCAAGGCAGGAGGTGAGAGCCCTGTCTTGTCAGCTTGGATCGGGAATGTCCCAACTTGTTCAGACTCTGAATTGGACTTGAGTTGATTGAATTGGAATAAAAACAAAAAAAACTCACCTGAATAAGAGTAGTTGACTAATGCTTTTTAGCAAATTTAAGAAATACAACTTCTATATTTCTGCAATCTTTCTAGATGGGAAAAGCTCAGAGCACTACTCAGAAATTTCGAAGAAAATCCAAAGTTGTTGAGGGACAAAATAGCCACGAAAGGACGATGGGTGCACAGAATGCAATTGTTCCACCTCTTGCGGAAATTCCAAACCTCATGGATAATGTCCTAGAAAGGTGTAATCTCTTCCAAGAAAGTAAGGAAAACCTCTTAAGGAAAACCACATCGGATCCTGCAGAGGTCCCCAGTGAGGAGCCTGCCAAAGAATCTGGCAAATCGTGGACTCCAAGTAACAACTTGCAGACAGTCAGGGCTGTGCCTTCATCAAAGGAATCTGTTTCAGGCTTATTCGCAGATGGAAATTTTGACATTGTACAGCCTGCAAACTGCAGCTCTGCCCTTGTGGCTCGTGAACCTATCTCCGGTCTGACTCCAAGTTTACCTGTGGAATTAACTGAGCATTCTCATTCAAAGTTTGAGCTTGTTTGTGCCAATGAAAATATAGCTTTGTTTTCCTGTAAAGTTTGGAAAGCGGACTGTCTGCTAATAATCCTGTTTTTCACTAACCGCAGCAGTATAGAAGTTACTAATGCAACGATCAACATTGCATTAACTGATGGATTGGAGGTAAATATAATCTGGCTTTGTTACTTGTAACTAAGCAATTAAAATGTAATTTGCTGAAATTAAATCTTGTTAGTTACAATGCTAGCATTGAAGGTAATTAGAATTAAATTTTAAGTATCAAAGTTTGAACATTAAAGTTTATTTTTTAGGCTTACATTAACACTACAATGAAGTTACTCTGAAATTCCTCTAGTCGCCACACTCTGACACCTGTTTGGGTCAATGCACCCTAACCAGCGCGTCTTTGGACTGTGGGAGGAAACCGGAGCACCCAAAGGAAACCCACGCAGACACGTGCAAACTCCACATAGGCAGTGACCCAAACAGGAATCGAATCTGGGTCTCTAGCGCTGTGATGCAGCAGTGCTAATCACTGTACTGTCTGTAATTAATTGGATTTATGCTAAACATTACTTTAAAAAGCAATCCTTAATGCTGGTCATGTGAAATTCTGAAATAAGAGCCACAATTATATCCGGGTAAACTGCAGCTTTAGAACTTGGTCAACCATGTATTTGTGAAGTGAACCTTTGCACTTGTTCACATTTTACTACTTTTCCCTGGGATTTGCCCATCCCATTTGAGTTTTTTTTCTATTGGTTTCTCTTTGCTGTCCCAAGCTGTCACCATTCCTCAGCTGACAGATGTGCTGCCTGACGGCTTCATGCTGGAATTCTTTAGACTTTGATGTGGGGGTGGTGGGGTTGGTGGTGTTTATACTCCTCCTCAGGCTCACTTGTGGTTGAACGGATTGACCACAAATGTGGAGGTTCATTTGCAAATCGACCTCCTGCAACAACTTTGTTAGATCCCATCTTGCCTGATGCTGTTTTTTTTTAAATGTGATAGTGTTGTGTATTTATAATTTTCATGTTAACAGCTCCACTTTCTAATGTCTTTACTACTTTGCAGGCTCGTGAAAGCACAGACTTCTCTTTTCCACTGGTGGAATCCCTAACCACAGTCAGATGTCAGCTCTGTTTACAGATGACGAAACCTTGTGCCCAGGTGCTACTTACAGGGTGTGTTATGTATCATCTAGAATCTAGTCAATGTACCCAGGAGGACTTTGCACTCGGTCTATTCTTAACCGATTTCATCAGGTACGAGACCAATATGCAGCAAAAAGATTGTTTCTTAAAAATTGGTTCTTGCAGCAAAATGATTAAAGTTTAAAGTTGATTTACTTATGTCACAAGTAGGCTTACATTATCACTGCAATGAAGTTACTGTGAAAATCCCCTAGTCGCCACACTCCAGCGACTGTTTGGGTACACTGAGGGAGAATTTAGCATGACCAGTGCACCCTTTGGCACTGTGGGAAGAAACCAGCGCGTCTTTCACACTGTGGGAAGAAACCCGAGCATCCTGAGAAAACCCATGCAGACATGGGGAGAATGTGCAGACTCCTCACAAGTGACAGTGACCCAAGCCAGGAATCGAACTCAGCTCTCTGGCGCTGTGAGGCAGCAGTGCTAACTGCTGTGTCAGAATTGCTGCAACTGTGAGAGTTTGTTCAATACACATTTGAATGCCCTTTGCAGTTTTAAAAATATAGATGTATTCTATTGGGATATTTACTGAAAGTGTTTCAGTGCAGAATCGTGGAATTATTGTGCTGCAGAAGGAGGCCATTCAGCCCATCATCTCCATACCCCTGCACATTGTTTCTATTCAAATAATGATCTAAAGCTTTCTTGAATGCCTCAGTTGAACCTGCCTTCAGCACACTTCCAGACAGTGCATTTCTCATTGTTGAAGTTGAATTGAAAATATTTGTTGAAAGTTATTCATATCGCAGTTCGTCAATGCGGATGTTCTTGACAGTTGGGCCTATGCTCATCATAACAGAGTATCTGTAACTGAAGGTTCAAAACCAACTGTCTATAAAAAGTCCTGAATAAATTGAGCTTTAGTATCAAATTCCAGGTAATATGAGAATTAGCTTGCTATGATGTAGGTGAGGGTGGTAGGTAGCATTTGGCCCTTAATTATCTGTTCCATGTTGCTCTAGAGCCCCTGTCACCATCCTCTGGAGAACACAGTTATGTGAACTACCATCTTTGGGCCCACGTTTTGTTTGTTGGACGATTAAAATATTTGCCCTTATTTGAATGGGCTAGTTATGAAAAAGCATCTGCCCAGAAATATCAAGGCATGCTGCCTCTCTGCTGACGTGAAGGACATGGTGAGGCTCTTCTGAAACCAAGTGCCCACTCACCTGCCATCTATTGTTACTGGCCAAATTCTCATAATCATGATCCAGACAGTGAAATTAAAACACCATGGGGGCGACTCAAGTGTAATAAATGCTGCAGGTGTTTCCCTATGTACTGATACTCTCATTTAAGGGGAATTGTATTGAAATTAACCATACTTACTTTCAGTCATTTTTTTGCATGCTGATGAAATCAACATTTAAGAAACCCACCAACTGGTTCAAACATCATTTGCGATTTTTGACTTGTTCCCTTGATTTTCATGGAATCCTTCAGTGCAGAAGGACGCCATTCAGCCCATCAAGGCTGCACCACAACTATCCCTCCCAGGCCCTATTCATATAACCTGCTAATCTCCCTGACATTAAGGGGCAATTTAGCATGGCCACTCAACCTAACCCAACACATCTTTGGAGTGTGGGAGGAAATCCGCAGACACCAGGAGAATGTGCACAGGAAACTCCACACAGACAGTGACCCAAGGCTGGAATCAAACCCGGACCCCTGGCGCTGTGAGGCAGCAGTGCTAACCACTGTGTCACAGTTTTGCAGAGTGACATTCATTGAAACCTCACAGTTTTCTATTAGAGCAATGGACGTTAGCTTAAACTGCTGTGTTTTTCCAAATAATGAACAAATTTTTTATGAGGAGATGGTACTTGGAGCCTTGATGCTCCCACACGGTAAGAGGGCAAAGAATAACTGAAGGAAGAATTCTCTTGAATCACGTTGACACCTCAACAGCCAGTTTCAGATGAAGATGGTTGACATGTTTGGACCATCTATTAAAGATAACCATGTCTGGTTATCTTTAAATGAGGACGTTAGTACTCAGAAGTATCTATACTTACTCTGTCTTTTCACCTCTCGGGTCTGGACGGTGGATGCCAAGAGGTTGTTTCACTTTGTGGCTGAGACTATCGGCAGAGGGCATAATCTCAGAGCAAGATGTCACCCATTTAACACCAATGAGGAGGAATTTCTTCTCTGTGGATAGTGAACCTATGGAATTTTTTAACACAGAGGGCTATTGAGGCTGGATTATTAAGTATGTTCAAGGCTGAGAAGATTCAGTGTTCAGTGCCGGAAGATTGGAAAACGGCTAATGTAACGCCGTTGTTTAAGAAGGGTGCCAGGCAAAAGGCAGGGAATTATAGGCTGGTTAGTTTAACGTCTGTTGTAGGTAAAATGTTAGAATCCGTCATCAAGAAGGAAATTTCGAGGCATCTTGAGGGGAATTGCTTGATAGAGCAGACGCAGCACGGTTTCGTTAAAGGGAAGTCGTGTCTGACAAATTTACTGGAGTTCTATGAGGATGTGTCGAGGGCGGTGGATAGAGGAGAGCCGGTGGATGTGGTCTTTCTGGATTTTCAGAAGGCGTTTGACAAGGTACCTCACAAGAGGTTATTGCAGAAGGTCAGGGGACATGGAGTTGGGGGTAGGGTGTTAGCGTGGATAGAGGATTGGTTGCCAAATAGGAGGCAGAGAGTGGGGGTCAATGGGTGCTATTCGGATTGGCGGATGGTGACTAGTGGGGTGCCCCAGGGGTTGGTGCTGGGGCCTCAGCTATTTACCATTTATATAGATGATCTGGAGGAGGGAACCGAGTGTAGGGTGTCGAAATTTGCTGATGACACCAAGATTGGTGGAACGGCAAATTGTGCGGAGGGTGTGGAGAGTCTGCAGAAGGATCTAGATAGGCTGGGCGAATGGGCCAGGAAATGGCAAATGGAATTTAATGTTGGCAAGTGTGAGGTGGTCCACTTTGGTAGGAATAATGGTAGGAAGGATTATTACTTACGTGGCGAAAAACTGCAGCAGGCGACGGTGCAGAGGGACCTCGGGGTCCTTGTGCATGAGTCGCAAAAACCCAGCTTGCAGGTGCAGCAGGTGGTCAGGAAGGCGAATGGGATGCTGGCCTTCATAGCGAGGGGGATTGAATATAAAAGTAGGGAGGTCTTGCTGCGGCTGTATAGGGCATTGGTGAGGCCGCAGCTGGAGTACTGTGTGCAGTTTTGGGCGCCATACTTGCGCAAGGATATTTTGGCCTTGGAGGGAGTGCAGAGGAGGTTTACTAGGCTGATTCCGGAGTTGAGGGGGTTGAGCTATGAGGAGAGGCTGAATAAACTAGGCTTGTACTCGTTAGAGTTTAGAAGAATGAGGGGAGATCTCATTGAGACGTATAAGATGATGAATGGGATGGATAAGATAGAGGTGGAGAGACTCTTCCCGCTCAGAAAGGATAGTAGGACTAGGGGGCACAGCCTCAAGATAAAGGGGGGGGGGCGGTTTAGAACGGAGTTGAGGAGGAACTTCTTCACTCAAAGGGTGGTGAATCTCTGGAATTCTCTGCCTGTTGAAGTGGTGGAGGCTGCCTCGCTAAATATTTTTAAGACGCGGGTTGATGGGTTTTTGATAAGCGAGGGGATTAAGGGTTTTGGGGAGAGGGCGGGAATGTGGAACTGAGCCACGACAGATCAGCCATGATCTTATTGAATGGCGGGGCAGGCTCGAAGGGCTAGATGGCCTACTCCTCCTATTTCTTATGTTCTTATGTTCAGAGATGGGCAGATTTTTAATCAGTAAGGAAATCAAGGGTTATGGAGATGAGGAGGGAAAGTGGAGTTGAGGATTATCATATCACATCAGTCACGATCTCATTAAATGATGGAGCAGACTCAATGGGCCGAATGGCCTGTCCTGTAAAAGCTTGCTCAGGTTACTCGAATGACAATGCATCTTTTTTGATGAAAACTGCTGGATAAAGAAGAATGCAGGGCAGTATTTACAAGACAGTGAATTCTTTTGTGCCTCTTAGAATCACGTAACAAAGAAGGAGGCCATTGTGTCATGCCAACTCTTTGATTAGTCCTCTTTCTCTGCTCTTTCTGTCTAAGGAGAAATTTCTTTAAAAAGTTTGTGAACAGAAACCCCTTTGTGCCCATGCTGGAGATGGCACAGTGGTTAGCACAGCTGCTTCACAGCACCAGGGACCCGGGGTCCACTTCTGGCCTGTGTGGAGTTTGCACATTCTCCCCGTGTCTACATGGGTTTTGTCTGGCTGCTCCGGTTTCCTCCCACAGTCCAAAAATGTGCGAGTTAGGTGGATTGACCATGCTGAATCCTCCCTCAGTGTATCCGAACAATCGCCGGAGTGTGGCAACTAGGGGATTTTCACAGTAACCTCATTGCAGTGTTAATGTAAGCCTCCATGTGACTAATAAATAAATATGTATTTGCCTTTTGAAGAATCCAGAAAAAGTGAAGATGATGATGATCAGATACTTTCTTTGGAAAAGTTTGTTTACAAAGATGGGATAATATTATCTTAGAAAAATTTTGTTTCCCTGAGCTTCCTTTCACTGCATTCAAAGGAAACGTTCTGGCTTCATAAGTAGGTGTTGAGCAGCCGCCCAAGTTGGATTTCTAATTGTTTAAATCTTGCACCTGTTAATAACTGAATAAAGTTAAGATGTTGCCCAATTATTTAGCAATGCACCAGTATTTTTCTGATGAAGTTACATGTAATTTGACAAAATGCATAGCAAGAATGAATGTACTCGCTTGTTCAGTGTTCTGCCTTCACTCACTTGTCTGTTTGTTCCAGGCCACTGAAACTATCCACTGAAGAGTTTGGGCACCTTTGGCTTTCACTTTCCAATGACGTGAAACAAAATCTAAGCTTTACATCTAATTCACCTGAAGCTTTAAGTTTGGCACTTCGCACACTGCAGCAAGAACTGAAGTTGCATATTGTGGATATCATAGGTAAAAGTTATTTGTTGCATTTTTTAAGTTTTTAAATTAGTGTCACAAGTAACTATTACATTAACACTGCAATCAAGTTACCGTGAAAATCCCCACACTTGCCTGTTTGGGTACACTGAGGGAGAACTTAGCATGGCCAATCCACCTAACCAGCACTCCTTTCAGACCGTGGGAGCAAATACACACAAGCACAGGGAGAACATGCAGAGCTCCTTCCTTGTTGCCATCAGACGTTTGAATGGACCTACCTCACGCTAAGTTGATCTTTCATTATACCTTAACTATACTTCTGACTGTATACGAACACACGTGACAACAATAAATCAAATTGACAGTCAGTGACCCAAGCCGGGATCGAACCTGAGTCCCTGTTGCTCTGAAGCAGCTGTGCTAACCACTGTGTCACTGTGCAGCTTCTTAAATGATATATAATTAGAACCGACATTGTGCATTAACCTGGCCTGAAAACATTTCCTGTTAAAACATTGTCAGATTATTTTTTTTTTCACTTCTGGCCAGTTTTTTTCCTTGATTCTTTAAATGTTGACTCTTTTCTGGCGAATAATTCTGAAGGCAATGGTTGTCCGCTAATGCCATGTTCTGTGACCTTGATTCATGTGACTGTTTGTTGCCTTGGTGACTGCAAGAAGGCATCACAAGAGCCATCCACATGTAGGCTGAAAGTTTAAAAATGCACTCTGTACTTTCGAAGTACTCCCAGACATGAGTTATCGTGCAAATCTAGGAGGAATTTCCCTAAGAAGCCCTGAATAGTTCATTCCGATTCATTTTAGAATACCTCGCAGCCTTTTTTTAATCAGTAGAAGAATTTTTGTCTGGGAGACCGGCCACTCCCAATACTGTGACATTTCTGTCAATTGACTGACAATGGGCAGAGATACTTGAAGCAAATTGAAATCTGAGTTTGTTTTTCTCAAGAAAAAAATCAACAAATTAGAAAAAACCAGCTACGAACGTTTTAAATCATGTGCATGAAGAATAAAGTTAATATGTTCACTCAATTTTCCCCCCTCCCCTATCATTCCTCCCCTTTTCTCTGCTTTCCCACCCACATTCTTTAAACAAAACTAAATAGAAAGAAAGAAACGGCATGACAATTTAAAAGTATTTCTACCAGCTTTTCCCCAAATATTTGACTAGATCGTTCTGTTGATATGGGTACATTTGGCACTGACCAGTTGTTCTGTGGTGGGTAGTGAACTGCGCTGACCTTGTCTTTGCCATCAGCATGGATGTTCTGTTGGTACCATTAACCTAAATTCTGCATCTGCAACTTAGATACTTAGCCAGTAGATGTCAGCAGACTATTAAGACACCACTGTTCGTTCAGAATTACTGCTTGAGAAAGAGACGACCATGTCTGAAGATCGAACCAGATCAGTTCTAAGGCGGGCAATGTAACATTTTTTTAACATATTTGGAAGTCTTCAAATGTTCAATTTTTGAATAACTTTCGCATCTGTTTCGTTACGGGTGCGTGCTTCATATATAGTGTGTACCTTTGTACACATTCCATCATCAGAAGAGGGGAGAGGAACTTTATATGCAAGCTGGTTGTCTTTCTGAGTGTGTTAACCTGTGTAAGCTCAATTAGCTTTTTAAAGTGTTTTACCGAACTTCACAAGGTCTCTTTTGATTATAGTTAGCACCACCTTATCTTGAAGATCTTAGCATTGGGGTTTGTGAAACTTGACATTCTCCACTTATTATCCTGCAGCTTCCTTTCGTAAAGGAACATGATGCTATTGGGCTGTCAGTGCATTGGAAGATTGTGTATGTAACATACTTATTGTGCTTATTGAAGGTTTACCTGACTTAATCAGGAAATTTGACTCCTTAAGCTGATCATAGAATCCCTACTGTGCAGAAGGAGGCCATTCAGCCCATCAAGGCTGCACTGATAACAATCCGACCTTACCCACAGAACCCCATGTATTTACCCTGCTAGTCTCCCTGACAAGGGGCAATTTATACATGGCTAATCAACATAACCCGCACATCTTTGTACTAGTATTTATTTGATATTAGTAAACAAATCCTTAGCGTACTCTCAATTTGCTTTCTTTGCCTTCTGTTTCACTGAAGGCATTTATCAATTTCAAATAACCTTATTCATTTTCAACAGAATAAGGGGGAAGTTAGTTTGATCTTGACATATGATTACAAACCACAGCAACACATGCCTTTGGCTAGAAATGCTGCACTCTGATCTCTAGAAATTAAAGGCTTCATTTGGAGGACTCTGTCATTTTTAAATGATAGTGGGATGCCTCGTTTTTAGTTTGCAATACAAGACTACCTTCCACAAGTGTCAATGGCATGGTCTGTTTTGTTGAAATATTATTTCACCTCCTGGATTTAAAGATGTCTTTTTTAACCTTCATTTATCGGTGGCATGGTGGCACAGTGGTTAGCAGTGCTGCCTCACAGTGGCAGGGACCTAGGTTCAATTCCTGGCTTGAGTCACTATGTGTATGGAGTCTGCACATTCTCCCCATGTCTGCGTGGATTTCCCCCGGGCGCTCCAGTTTCGTCCCACAGCCTAAAAGACGTGCTGGTTATGTGCTTGACTATGCTAAATTCTCCCTCAGTGTACCAGAACAGGCGCAGGAGTGTGGTGACGAGGGGATTTTCACAATAACTTCACTGCAGTGTTAATGTAAGTCTACTTGTGATACTAATAAATAAACTTTAAGTTCATTGATGCTGAGGCCAATTATGACATCCAACCGTTGTCTCAGCTGATAGCCAATCATCTTCAATCTTGCTGCTCTGCATGGTTTAGCCCAGGACAGTGGGTTTGACAGTGAGGACTGGAGAAGCCACCCTAATCTAGTACATTTGTGAAGTGTAGCTTGTTGACTGAGTTTTTAAAAGACAATTAGAACAAATGTATCATTGGCAATTAAGATGTTAACCATAAGGAAAGAGTTAAAACTACCACCATCCCATCAGTACAGGTGGAGGAGGTGGATTGTCGGAAAGTTTGCCATTTGAAACCACCTTCACAGCTTCCTTTTTTTCACTTTTCATTCTTGAGGGTTAGGGGCCAAACCCGGGCGATCGGGACTAGCTTACTGGTTTAAAGCAAAAGGTGGCATGGTCAAGTTGGGCCGCAGGGCCTGTTTCTATGCTGTAAACCTCTATGAATAGCCGTGTTCTGAGTTTTTAATTTAATATAGTTTTAGACAAGGTTTACATTTTATGATATTTGTTTATTACATTTGAGTTTTGGGAATTGAGGAGACGCGGGGCAAAATTATTCCTGATTAACCACATCATGGAAACAGCACAATTTATCCTCACCTCATGGCATGTCGTGGGCAGTCAGGTGTGAGTGAGTTTATACTCTCTCCTGGAATGCTGTGGCATCTTCCTCGACACTTGGCATGTTGTGGTACAGAACTCTGATTTAGACAGGAATGTGTTGGAGTAGTCTTGATTCAGCTGCTGGCGAACACGATTCAACCGCAGACAACAAACAGCAGCTTGCGTTTGAAACTGTAAGGGTGGCTGTAAAATAGGCATTGAAGAAAGCAAGTGGTGCCGCACACTGCAAATTGTTTTCACTGTGCTGGGTTCAAAGTATTTGTCCAAGTTGACTTTTTTCTTTTCTCTGCAGGAGCAGAAGGGATTGCGGCATGTCAACTGCTTTCATCAAACTCCTGTTTACTTCACTGTCGATTCCATGCCGGGATTTTATCAGTGTGGCTGCGATCAGGTTGCGGTGTCCTTCCAGACTGTTTGTTGTACGAATGCCAAAGGGTGATACAGAAAGTTCCACTTTAGCAAAAACCCCAAGCCAAAAATAAAGTCAACCAGCTTGCGTGAGTTCACTTGTGGCTTGCAGCAGTTGAGTAGATTGGCGTGACGGCAGAGCTGTTTGATGCAAGGTGTCTTGTTAAAGATCAGTGGAGATTGGTTGTTCTAGAACACTAACACAAGCGCAGTGGTTAGCCACATTGAGCTGCCCCGAGTGAAGAAGCTTTGCAATGCAGAAAGCTACCTGAAGCCGCAACTATTTAACCCATTTTTGTGAGGTCTTTGATTTGTCTTCCCGATGGTTCCTGTGAGAGGTGTTTCACTCTGATAAAGTTTCCAAAGTATTTTTTTAGAATGGAAATTTCAGTCGAGACTTTGATTTGTGTCGAAATGGAGCAGTGAAATTCTGCTGGAGGAAATTAGATAAAGAATTTCGCAACCAATTTTGACCATGTTGGGATTTGATGAAACAAATGCAGATTCTTACTTTTTTGCAAAAGCACTGGGATTCTTGGAATACTGTAACATGTTTACAGGCAAACTTAAAAGTTCTCATTTTAGAGTTACACCAAAGTGCATGAAAATTTTTTCTGCCTGTGATGCAACTTGAAGTGAGTTATGTACTGGTTATCTGCTCAAATACCTGAAGTATTTTGTACACAATTTTTGCCGTTGTCTTTTTTTAAATACTCAGAGCACTGAAGTGATCAAACCTGCATTCTTTCTAACTGAGCATATTGGATCTTAGTGGGTGGCACGGTGGCACAGCAGTTAATACTGCTGTCTCACAGCATGAAGGACCCGGGTTTGACTTCCTGGCTTGGGTCACTATCTGTGCGGAGCTGCATGTTCTCCCCATGTCTGAGTGGGATTCCTCTGGGTGCTCCGGTTTCCTCCCACAGTGCAAAAGCCGTGCTGGTTAGGTGCATTGGCCACGCTAAATTCTCCTTCAGTGTACCCGAACAGGCACCGGAGTGGGGCGACTAAGGGATTTTCACACTGACTTTCATTGCAGTGTTAATGTAATCTGACATGTCACTCAGAAATGAACTTTACTTTTTATTTGCTATGGTTAGAATTAAAGTATTGGAGTTGTAAAGGTATAACTCTGCACCAAGCAAAGGTTTTACTGCCACAGTGTTCAAACTTTTAACTCTATTTTATTACGAGAGCTTGAGTGGTTTGTTGCACTATAAGTGAGTTTTTGCTTCTTATTTCTTGCACTGTGGATAAGATGAGAGTAATAATCAGGTCAGCCCTGCATGTAATTTAATAGTGTTTATTGAAGACTAACCCAAGGCCTTATGTTTGTACAATACAATAGCTCAAGTTTATTTGTACCTGTGGTACAACCTCCCTATTTAATAATGGATAAATATACATTAAAAATATGACAGGTGTTTTATTATGGTTCTCATGAGCACCTGTAATTTAATAAATATACCATGTTTGACGTACCTTTTTGGCATATTACTGCATAGTTTCATCCTGTCTCTCAGTTGACAGCAGCAAATTGTAATTTGCTGTTTTTGATTGTGTTATGAATCACACTTTGAATAATTTCACCTCTGGTTGCAGCAGTGTGGGTGGCACAGTGGTCAGCACAGCTGCATCATAGCACCAGGGTCCCGGACTCGATTTCCCGGCTTGGATCACTGTCTATGCGGAGTTTGCACGTTCTCTCCGGTGTCTGCGTGGATTTCCTCTGGGTGCTCCGGTTTTCTCCTACAGTCCAAAAGACATGCTGGCTAGGGTGCATTGGCCATGGTAAATTCTCCCTCAGAATACCTGAACAGGCGCCGGAGTGTGGCAGCTAGGGGATTTCCACAATTTCATTGCAGTGTAAATGTAAGTCTACTTGTGACACTAATGAATAAACTTTAAAGCTTTAGATTCATCCACAGCCACGGCCAACCAAAGATTGATGGTGTTATGATGATGCGGTGCTCTTAAAACTGAAAATGTGGATGGCTTCTTTGCTGTTATTCAATTTTTGGTGAAATTTCTACTGGTTCTTCGACCATTCTTGTCCTTCCCTCTCCAAAGGCATGCATACAAGGCATAAATTATGTACTCAAAAAAAAAGTCTTTTCATTTGATCTGCATTATCTTTTTAAAGGCTTTTATTTAAATTCTGACCTTAATGATTAACACCAAATAAAAAGCAGGTTCATTGCTGTTCATCTTTTTGTTATTCAGTATTTTGCTAGTGCAGGTTAGATTGGCATAGATCAGTGCTAAATTTTACAGTCTAGCAGATACTGATGTTCAAATAATTTCATGAAGAGATTTGAGTCAATTAAATGTGTTAAGACACAATGTAATATCAACCTCGCCTAAGGGAATGACGGTCCCGTTTTCTGCTTTGTCGGAGCGTCAGTTTCATTAAATACAGATGAATAGAATGGTTGGTGCAAGTGAAATCAAATTTTTGATACCCCATTGCTAACCCGATTGACTTTGGCAACACAGTTTATCAACACGGTCGAACAATGATTGATCTGTGTGACAGTGATTTTTCTGCAATCAAATTTTTTTTGGATGCACTGAAGCTAGGAGTCACATACATTTATGAGCACTGGATGGGGGATCTTCAATGTCCATAAGATATAGGAGCAAAATTAGGCCATTTGGTGCATTGAGTCTTCTCTACCATTCTATCTTGGCTGATCTTTACTCAACCCTATTCTCCTGCTTTCTCCCGTAACCTTTTCCCTGTGACCTTTGATCCCCCCCTAGCAATCAAGAACCTATCTATCTCTGTCTTAAACTCAATGACAGCCTCCATAACCTTTTGTGGCAATAACTTTCATCTGGAGTGACTCACTGAGCTGGTCACATCCTGGGCTGCCAGATTGGGCCTGTGGCAGGTGGTGAGGGAGCCAACATGAAGGAATTATCTTCCTGACCTCCTCTTCACCAACCTACCTGTTGCAGATGTGCATTGCAGTATTGGTAGGAGTGACCAACATGCAGTTCTGTGGAAACTAAGGTCCATTCTTTGCACTGAGGATACCCACCATCATTGTTGGGCACCACCATACTAAATGGGATTGATTCCAACCTAGTAAGTTGTGTGGGCATCCATGAGGTGCTGTGGGCCATGCGAATTCTATTCAACTGCAAACTGTAAACTTATTACTGGACATATCCCTCATTCTGCCATTGCCATTAAGTGGGGAGGAGGGGTGGGCAGGGGGGTGTTGTATAGGATGGAACCAGTCCTGGTTCACTGAAGAATGCAGGAGAGCATACCAGAAGCAGAACCAGGCATACCTAAACATTAAGTGTTTACCTGGTAAAACTAAACACAGGACTGCTACCATGCCAAGCAATAGATGCAACGTATGATAGAGCTAAGCACTTGGTGCACAACAGCCGTGCAGTGTTGCCGCATTGTGAATAGCAGTGGACAATTAAACAACTAACCTGAGTGGAGGCTCCACAGATATTCTCCTCCTCAATGATGGGGGAATCCAGTGTGTCAAATAAGGCTGAAACATTTGCAACCATCTTCACTCAGAAGGGCCAATTGGATGATCCGTCATGGCCTCCTGCTAAGGTCCCCAGTAGCACAGATGCTACTCTTCAGCCAATTCGATTAATTCCATGTGGTATCAAGAAATGGCTGAAGTTTCTGGATACTGCAAAGGCGATGGACCTTATCAACATTCCAGTAGTATTACCAAAGATTTTGCTCCAGAACTAGCTGCGCCCCTAGCCAAGCTGTTCCAGTGCACCTACAACACTGGCATCTACCCAACAATGAGGAAAGTTTCTCAGTTATGTCATGTCTACAAAAAGCAGGACAAATCCAAACTGGCTAATTCCTGTCCAGTCGGCAACCTTGCATATCCATAAGTAACAAAACCTAGGCTGATGAGTGGCAAGTAACATTTATGCCACACGTGCCAGGGAATGGCCATCTCCAACAAAAACAAATCTCGCTGTCTCCCCATGATGTTCAATAGCATCAGCATAGTAGGATCCCAAATCTCAATAGAAACTTAACTGGCCCAGCCTCATCTTTATACAAGGTCAGATTTTGGGAATTCTGTGCCAGGTATCATAGAATCTCAGAATCCCTACAGTGCAGAAGGAGGCCATTCAGCCTATCGAGCCTGCACTGATTTTCCGACATATTCCCACTGAGGCTATATCCCCATAACTCCATATATTTGCTCTGCTAAGCCACTTAACCTGCACATCTTTGGATACTAAGGGGCAATCTACCATGGCCAATCCACCTAACTCGCACATCTTTGAATTTTGGGAGGAAACAGAGGCATCTGGAGGAAACCTAACACAGACGCAAGAAGAATGTGCAAACTCCACACAGTCATCCATGGCTGGAATTGAACCCGGGTCCATGGAGTTATGAGGCAGCGGTGCTAACCACTGCTGCTGTGCCCCCCATAGTCACCATCTGACCCATCAAAACCTGTCCACTATCTAGAAAGCACAGGTCATGGTAGCACTGCATGGGCGACACAGTAGCACAGTGGTTAGCACTGCTGCTTCACAGTGCCAGCGACCCAGATTCGATTCTTGCCTTGGGTCACTGTGTGGAGTTTGCATGTTCTCCCCGTGTGGGTTTCCTCCGGGCGCTCCGGTTTCCTCCCACATCATGAAAGATGTGCTGGTTAGGTGCATTACCCCAACAAGCGTCAGACTCTGGCGGCTAGGGGAATTTCACAGTAACTTTATTGCAGCGTTATCGTAAGCCTTGTAACTAATAAATAAACTTTTTACTTTAAAAGGTCAATGGCGTGATGGAATATTCTCCATTTGCCTGAGTGAATGCAGTTCCAACAGCATTCGTGGATCTCAACACCATTCGAGACAAAGCAGCCTACTTGATTGGCATCTATCCACCAGTTTAAAAATTCACTTCTGCCACCACTGATGCACAGTGGCAGGAGTGTGCGCCATCTACAAGGTGTACTGTAACAACTCACCAAGTCTTCTTCAGCAGCACCTCCCAAACTCTGAACATCTACCACCTGGAAGGACAAGGGCAGCAGATACATAGGAACACCACCACCTTCAAATTCTCCACCAAACCTCACACCATCCTGACTTGAAACTATATCACCATTCCCTCACTGTCCTGCAAAATCCTGAACTCCCTTCCTAACAGCACTGTGGGGTTTCCTACACCCAATGGACTGCGGTTGTTCAAGAAGCAGGCCTCACCACCACCTTCTCAAGGGCCATTAGGGATGTAGAATAAATGCTAGCTGAACTAGTGACACCCACATCGCGTGAAAGCCAAAAGTATATTTTTTAATTCTGCCTTTGAGCAAATGGTGAAGGAAGTGTGATCTAATTTGTTTATTTTGATTGTAAAGATATCCAAAACTAGATTTGCTATCTCAAGAGGAAAGAAAATTGACAAATATTTGAAGAAGTCAGGAAGTTACTTGGACAAATAAACTGGAAGGAGGCGCTCTTAGGGAAAAGTACCGAAGGAAGGTGGTGGATATTCAAGGAATGTTTGTCTGGAGCTCTGCATGACAACGTTCCGATGAGACAAGGAGGTTTTGGTAGGTCGCGGGAACCGTGGTGCACGAAGGCTGTGTTGAACCTAGTCAGGAGGAAAAGGAAGGTGTACAAAAGGTTCAGGGAACTAGGAGAGGTTAAGGATCTTGAGGAGTATAAGGACTGTAGAAAGGAGCTTAAAAGGGAAATTAGGAGAGCCAGAAGGGGTCATGAGAAGACCTTGATGGGTAAGATTAAGGAGAATCCCAAGGCCTTCTATAAATATGTGAAAGGTAAAAGGATGAGAAGAGAAGGGATAGGCCCTATAAAAGGTGAAGGGGGAAAGGTCTGTGTGGAACCAGAAGAAACGGCAGAGATGCTTAATGAGTACTTTGCCTCAGTATTCACAGTGGAAGCTGATCTGGGAGATTTTGCTACGGATTTGCAGCAGATGGAAAAGATTGAGTATGTGGATATTAAGGAGGAGGATGTGTTAGAACTTTTGAATTCTATCAAGATAGTTGTCGCCGGGACCAGATGGGATGTACCCCAGGATACTGTGGGAGGCGAGGGAAGTGATTGCAGAGCCCCTGGCGATGATCTTTGCGTCGTCAATGGGGACGGGAGAGGTTCCGGAAGATTGGAGGATTGCGGATGTAGTTCCTATTTTCAAGAAAGGGAACAGGGACAGCCCGGGAAATTACCGACCGGTGAGTCTGACCTCAGTGGTTGGTAAGCTGATGGAGAGGCTTCTGAGGGACAAGATTTACGAACATTTGGAGAGGTTTGACATGATCAGGAATAGTCAGCATGGATTTGTCAAGGGCAGGTCGTGCCTTACGAGCCTAGTTGAGTTCTTCGATAATGTGACTGAACACATTGACGAAGGAAGTGCCGTGGACGTGGTGTACATGGACTTCAGCAAGGCGTTTGATAAGGTCCCCCATGCAAGACTTCTTGAGAAGGTGAGAGGGCATGGGATCCAAGGGCCTTTGGCCTTGTGGATCCAGAACTGGCTTGCCTGCAGAAGGCAGAGAGTGGTTGTGGATGGGTCTTTTTCTGAATGGAGGTCAGTCACCAGAGGAGTGCCCCAGGGATCTGTTCTAGGACCCTTGCTGTTTGTCATTTTCATAAATGACCTGGATGAGGAAGTGGAGGGATGGGTAAGTAAGTTCGCTGATGACACAAAGGTCGGTGGTGTTGTGGATGGTCTGGAGGGATGTCAAAAGTTGCAGCAGGACATAAATAGGATGCAGGACTGGGTGGAGAAGTGGCAGATGGACTTCAACGCGGATAAATGTGTAGTCGTCCATTTTGGCAGAACCAACGGGATGAACGAGTACACTATCAAGGGCAAGAGTCTTAGTAGTGTTGAAGAGCAGAAGGATCTTGGGGTCCGGGTCCACAGGACTCTTAAATCGGCCTCGCAGGTGGAGGAGGTGGTCAAGAAGGCGTATGGTGTACTGGCCTTCATTAATCGGGGATTGAGTTTAGGAGTCGGGAGGTAATGCTGCAACTTTATAAGACCCTTGTCAGGCCTCATTTGGAGTACTGTGCGCAGTTCTGGTTGCCTCACTATAGGAAAGACGTAGAAGCTATTGAAAGGGTACAGAGGAGATTTACAAGGATGTTGCCTGGACTGGGAGGCATGCCTTATGAAGTTAGGTTGAGGGAGCTGGGTCTCTTTTCCCTGGAGAGACGAAGGTTGAGAGGCGACCTGATAGAAGTTTATAAAATGTTGAGAGGAATAGATAGAGTGGATTCTCAGAGGCTATTTTCCCAGGTTGAAATGGTCGCTACGAGAGGACACAGATTTAAGGTGCGGGGAGGAAAGTACAGAAGTGATGTTAGGGGTAAGTTTTTCACTCAGAGGGTGGTGAGTGAATGGAATCGGCTGCCGTCAGTGGTGGTGGAGGCAAACTCGCTGGGGTCTTTTAAAAGACTTCTGGATGAGTACATGGGGTTTAATGGGATTGGGGGTTATAGATAGGTCTATAGATTGGTAGGTGTTGATGTGTTCGGCGCAACTCGTGGGCCGAAGGGCCTGTTTGTGCTGTAGTGTTCTATGTTCTAAATATTTCCCTCTTGTTTGCGACAGCACAAAGATATGCGTTGAAGCTTTGCCACTTCTCTGGAGAAATAAGTTGTTGTGTACTCATTGATCCCAGATGTTTCGGGGCAAAACCAAGTTAATTTGGTTTATTAGCCCGGCTTGGAGATCCCACCATCCTGACACAACTGTATTAGAGCGGACTAAGTCTTGAGAAATCTCTTAGCTAGAGAATGAAGAATCTAATGCTAAGCCACAGCACGAAAGCTTTGAACATGGCTTCAATGGGAGACTGAGGCAATTTGGTCAGAAGTCCCAAGGTGTGTTGAAAATGTGCAAAACAATACAGCGGTAATTGAACCACTAGAGCGTTCTGCAAAATTGTACAGTATAGGCAGGAGGATATAGTGTCTCACTAAGAGGATCAGATAGGAACCTGTGCTAAAAACCAGACTAACTGCATTACTGCAGCATTTTCAAGGTAACAGGTATGTTTGAGAGTCAATGGTGAACACTAGTTTCCATAGCTTGAGAAGTCTACACTTGAGGATAATGGTGTGGTAGTTAAAAGCGTACCCAAGGAAAATGATGGATACCTGAAGAATGTTGTATAGTGATGATACAAGTTTGCAGACATAGACAATTAAAAATGTTTCAAGTGCCATAAGGATGCCATCGAGTTGTGAAGTTGATTGTGAGTAATCCAGAGAGCAACACACCTGAGAATTGTGACAAATGAATGAACACAGTTGTCTTTGATGTTGATGTACAGATATTTTGGTTTTGGACTGAAGATTTTTTTGTCTTTATAGACAAGGGGCGACTTGGTGGCACAGTGGTTAGCATGACTGCCTCACAGCACCAGGGACCCAGGTTCAATTCCTGGCTTGGGTCACTGTCTGTGTGGAGTTTGCACATTTTCCCCATGTCTGCATGGGTTTCCTCCTGGTGCTCTGGTTCCTCCCATAGTCCAAAGATGTGCAGGTTAGGTGGATTGGTCGTGCTAAATTGCCTGTGTGTGTGAGGGAGACTAGCTAGGGTAAATGTGTGGGGTTATGGGGATAGGGCTTGGATGGGATTGTAGTTGGTGCAGACTCAATGGGCCAAATGGCCTCCTCCTGCACTGTAGGGTTCTATGAGTGATCTATAATTCTTGTCTACCATGAAACCTTAATAACAACGAGCAACAAATCTGATTGATGTTGATTGTTGTTATTTAAGAACATAAGAACATAAGAAATAGGAGCAGGAGTAGGCCATCTAGCCCTTCGAGCCTGCCCCGCCATTCAATAAGATCATGGCTGATCTGTCGTGGCTCAGTTCCACTTTCCCGCCCTCTCCCCATTAGTTCGACAAAAATTGCAAAGGCAAAATATTGTTGAAGGAAAACAGTTTTGCACGCCCCAACTTTGTGGCTAGCATTTCATTAACTGGTGAAATAAAATTAATGTTATTGTGTTGCACTTGAAATGTCTCCCTGCCCCTTTAACAAAGGCAATGGTGGCAGAGACTCGATCAGAAACCGAGCAATTGAGCACTTAGACAACTGATCAAAGGAGGTCAGCATTGGATTTGTATAGATCACCTCAAAAAAATCCAACTAGCCCGCGAAGATTACCAGCGTGTTGAATGGGGGAGCATCTGTGGCCGTTAAAGACATCTGGCAAATGAGAGTACACAAGGTTGAGACCACAAAATATAGGTACAGAATTAGGCCATTTGGCCCATCGAGTCTGCTCTGCCATTCAATCATGGCTGTTAAGTTTCTCAACCCCATTCTCCTGCCTTTTCCCCATAACCTTTGATCCCCTTACCAATCATGAACCTATCCATCTCTATCTTAAATGCATTCAATGACCCAGTCCCCACAGCCTTCTGTAGCTGTGAATTCTATAGATCCACCACGGTCTGGCTGAAGCAATTCCTTTTCAAAGGGTCTTCTCTATACTCTAACTGTGTCCTCATATCCTAGTCTTGCCTACTAATGGAAGCATCTTCCTTACATCCATTCTATCTAGACGTTTCAGTATGCTGGAAGTTTCAATGAGATCCCCCCTTCTCCTGTTAAAAGTCCTTGAGTACAGACCCAGATTCCTCAAACGCTCCTAGTACAGCAACTTTCCGTTCCTGGGATTATTCTCGTGAACTTCCTCTGGACCCTTTCCAAGGCCAGCACATCCTTCCTTAGATACGGGGCCCAAAATTGCTCATAATAATCTTAATGTGGTCTCACCAAAGCCTTATAAAGCCTCGGCAGTACATCACTGCTCTTGTATTTTAGATTGATTGGAGGTAACCTTGTGACTTGACGAGGGACTATGGATAAAAGCTTCATTTTTTCATTGATTCATGTGATAAGGAGCGTTCTCCAACCATCTTGTAGTGGGGTCTCTCAGCTTTTCGCCATATTAATAACTTGGAATAAAGAACTGCATATTGAAGTTTGCAGATGGGATTAAATTTGGGGAGTTGTGCGATTGAAAGCAGGAAGTGGCATCGGCTAATACTTAGGATATTTATTGATTCAGTAAAAGGATGAGTGTGAAATCATCTACTTTGAAACTGAGAAAGCTGAGTCACAGTATTTTCTTAAAGGTAAACTAGGAGCAAAGATATTTCTGAATCTCTGAAAACTCAAACACAGGTGATAAAAGTAATCGAAAGGCTGTCCTTTAGCTCTGGTTGGAATTCAAAGGTGAGGAATATATGCTTCAGCTGTACAGAGCCTTGGTCACACCCCATCTTAAATACTGCCATCAGTTTGGCTACCAATCTAGGAAAAGATGTATTGGCTTTGGAAGGAGTGTTTTGCAGAGGTTAATAGAAAGAAAGAATGATTTTCTTTTACTTATTATTTTTCAGAGGAAGAATTTCCAGTTGTAGTAGAGTGGATAACTGATTACAATTATCCATTACTTTCACGGAGTGACATGGAGCGGTTGAGCCAAGTAAACTGTTTTCATGTTGCAACTTCTAACTCCATCTATTGTGTTCAGTCCTTCTTCAGAACCTAATTAAAACAAAGGAATCTTCATTTAATAGGGAAGAATGGCTGTTATAGAGTCAGAGGCCCAATTTGTCCATGTTGCCCAGTTCTTACCATTAAGCTAGTCCCAATTGCCTGTGTTTGGCCCATATCCCTTCGTACCAATCTTATCCATGTAACTGTCTAAACGCTTTTTAAAAGACAAAATTGTACCCACCTCTACTGCTACCTCTGACAGCTCGTTCCAGATGCTCATCACCCTCTGAGTGAAAAAATTATCCCCCTGGATCCTTTTGTCTCTCTCCACTCTCATCTTAAACCTATACCCTTTTAATTTTAGACTCCCCTACTTTTGGGAAAAGATATTGACTATCTATCTTATCTATGCCCCTCATTATCTTATAGATCTCTATAAGATTATCTGTAAGCCTCCTACATTCCAGGAAAAAAAAGTCCCAGTCTATCTAGCCTCTCCTTACAACTCAAACCATTGAGTCCCGGTAGCATCCTAGTAAATCTTTTCTGCACTCTTTCTAGTTCAATGATATCCTTTCTATAATAAGGTGACCAGAACTGTACACTGTATTCCAAGTGTGGCCTTACCAATGTCTTGTACAACTTCAACAAAACATTCCAACTCCTGTATTCAATGTTCTGACCGATGAAACCAAGCTCGACAAATGCCTTCACCATCCTGTTCACCTGTGACTCCACTTTCAAGGAGCTATGTACCTGTACCCCTAGATCTCTTTGTTCCTTAACTCTCCCAACACCCTATTATTAACTAAGTAAGTCCTTCCTTGGTTCGACCAACCAAAATGCATCACTTCGCATTTGTCTAAATTAAACTCCATCTGCCATTTGTCATCCCAATTGGCCAAGATCCCATTGCAGTCCGAGATAACCTTCACTGTCCACTATACCACCAATCTTGGCGTCATCTGCAAACTTACTAACCATTCCTCCTAAATTCTCATCCAAATTATTAATATAAATATAAACCCATTAACAGAGCTTCCAGTTTCTATTTCCCAGGACTGTGAGAAGTAAGATTGAACTGGCTTGGAATCAATGTTCTCACAAGTATCCCACTGGATGACAGCCTGCTATTTAGAGACTATATTCTTCTCTGCCCTAGTGGAAGTGACATGTAAGTATTTCTATGTATTGTAATGTGCTGATAGAGCAGAATATATAGTGTCTCAGGGAACTAAACTCTGGTTAAATGACTTGAGTGAATATGATCTCAAGGTTGCGTTTAAGGTGAGCCATTATTACTAGTTTCATTACTGAACACTACTTGCATATGAATGCAGTTGTTCACGCAGGATAGCAGCTTGGGTACAGGTCCCCCGGCAACATCATGAAGCAATATGATGTGCTCATTTATAGTCAGACGATAACACTGTCCTTGAACAAGTTTGGAAATTAATGAGTAGCAGTGCAGACAACTGACCATATTCAGTTGTGTTTCAATTTTTGTGCCTTTTTTGAGTGAGGCATGCTCTGTCAGGTGGACACCAAAGATCTCATGACATTTTATGAGGAATTGCAGGGAGTTCTCTTGGTGTCCTGTCCTGGGTGGCACGGTGGTTAGCACTGCTGCCTCACAACCCCTGGGATCTGGGTTCGATTCCCAGTGTGGAATCTGTACATTCTCCCTGTGTCTGTGTGGGTTTTCTCCAGGTGCTCCGGTTTCCTCCCACAATCTGAAAGTTGTGCTGGTTAGGGTGCATTGACCATGCTACCATCTCCCTCAGTGAACAGGCACCGGAGTGTGGTGTTTACGTGATTTTCACAATAACTTAATTGTAGTGTTAATATAAGCCTACTTGCAGTAAACTCTCAAAACTTATTTTTTAGCCAGCAGTTAGTAATGATAATCTAACTGTTTATCTCATTGCAGTTGGTGGCGTCTTGTATGTGCAAACTGGTTGCTGTTGATTATACATCAAAAGTTCTTCATTGATGCTTTAAAAGCTTTGAGACATCCTGAGACTGTGAAAGCTCTGTATAAGTGCATGTTTTTGTGTTGGAACTGGATTCATCAAGGACGAAAGGGTTGTTTGAGGGAACCAGTTATTTATAACTTGCAATACTCCAGCAACTGGGCAATTAATTGAAATGGTGCAGATTAACTTTAAGAATTCCGGGGTGGGGGCTGGGTTGGGGATGGGGGGTGTGGGTGAATGCTCCCTGGGTTATCCAGTTACTGGCAAATGTTGCAGTCGGGAATTTCTGGAAGTTCTTCGTCAGTTGGTGGATAACTGCTCAAAATCCAGCAGGTTTGTGCTGAGGGGATGGGTCTTGACCATGTTACTGGTCAAGTTCAAACTTCTAAAACAAAGGAACATATTCATAAGATCATAAGATATAGGAGCAGAACTAGGCCATTTGACCCAGTGAGTCTGCTCTGCCTTTCAGTCATGGTTGATATATTTCTCAAACCCATTCTCCCGCCTTTTACCGGAACCCTCGATCTCTTTATCAATCAAGAACCTGCCTATCTCTGTCTTAAATGTAAATATACTCAAGACCTGGCCTCCACAGCCTTCGGTTGCAATGAACTCCATAGATTCATCTCCCAGTGGCTGAAGAAATTCCTCCTTCTCTCAGTTCTAAAGGGTCATCCCTTTGCTCTGAGGCTGTGCCCTCAGATCTTAGTCTCTCCTACTAATGGAAGCTCCTTCCTTCCTTCCACTATATCCAGGCCTTTCAGTATTCTGTAAGTTTCAATAAGATCCCCTCTCCTCCTAAACTCCATCGACTACAGACCCAGAGTCCTCAGACACTCCTCAAACATCAAGCTTTTCATTCCCAGAATCATTCAAGAGCCTTTTGAACTAAAAGGTGTAATTATGCAAGATGATTTGTACTTGACATTGAGTTATGAGAAAATGTTGCTTTCAAATTGTCTGCTCGAGTAGCTGTCTATTTGGATGAACATAAAATGTGACGTAGCATCTTGCACCCAAATGTGTCTAATTGCGATATTCTTTTGGAGGGTTGTAATTCTAAACAGTGTCCATAAGATCACATTATAGTTGATACTCGGCAAGCAATCCGCAGGAAAGCATTGTGCCATTCACAGAATCCTACCGTGCAGAAGGAAGCCATTCGGCCCATTGAGCCTGCACCAACCCAACCTATCCCCATAGCCTCCTGTTTTTACCCTAGCTATCTCCCTGACATAAAGGGGCAATTTAACATGGCCAATCCACTTAACCCGCACATCTTTGGATAGATGTGCGTATGAGTATTTTCTCAAGCTCACATCTGACCTACAAAAAGAGGATGTTGGGCTGAAACTGTGTCTTGCATCAGATCTAATCTCCTTTGCAAAGTGTTGAGCAGACTTGCAGCAATCTCTCCCATTAATAGAATGCTAGCTGTTGCCTGGATAGTGTGTGCAAAAGATATCTGCTGCAAGCAAAAAGGTTGAAAGCTGAGTTTCCTGTAAACTCTCAGAATAGCTCATCCTTGCAAATGCTTTGGGCTGAAGATACTGAGTGTCTCCAATGATAAGGAACGAAAGCAATGGCAAAGTAAAACCCTTTGCAGGTATTTGATCTTTCACTTCGGACACCATGGTCAATGTATCAGTAATTACACCCTTTGACGATTACAATGTTAAGCCAATTTCATTGTTAAAGATGGGTGATGATTGTTGGTTTAACTATAAATGGACACACCTGGAGCAGCTGGGTACAGGAAAGCAGTAGGACGCTATCATTCTACTGAGTGGTTCTGAAAATAAACTTGCTTAAGGTAAAAACAAAGCATCAGGCTTATTCCTTCACCATATTCTATTATTGGAATTAACAGCTCTCAGTGTGCAAGGATTATTCAGATGGGAAGCTTAACTTAAACTATGGATAATTGGTTGATGTGTGTATGATGTGGATTGACATGCCTTATACACTTAAATCTCCAGTCATCAAGCAAGTGGCTATGTTTATGAGAAAAGTACTGTGATGTTTTCATCTAACTATACCCCATGAGTAATACTTTTGCCGAGGAAAATGTTTTGGTTATTATCTGGTTTTTGTGACAATAACTTTTTTTATTCATTCATGGGACATGGGCGTCACTGGCTGGGCCAGCATTTATTACCCATCTCTTATTCAAAGGGCAGTCGAGAGTCAACCACATTGCTGTGGCTCTGGAGTCACACGTAGATCAGACCAGGTAAGGACATTAGTGAACCAGATGGGTTTTTTCGACAATGGTTTTATGGTCACCAGAAGATTCTTAATTCCAGATATTTTTGATTTAATTCAAATTCCACCATCTGCTGTGGCAGGATTCGAACTGCGTTAGCAGAACATTAGCTGAGTTTTTGGATTGATAGTTTAGTGATAATACCACTAGGCCATTGCCTCCCCTTGAGTATTTTCCTAGGGCAATAAATACCATTAATCCATTATACCAATTCCTTTTACAGCATTTGTTTCATGATTGAGGTTGAAATTAATTTGTTCAGTTTCAGTTAATATTTTTACATTAATGCAATTTAATACAGTCATTCATTACTTTAAAATGAAGTATGAATGCACTCTTAGCTTATCTGTCAGAAAGCGTAGAAAAGGCAATCTTTTGTTAGCTTCCCGTTTCTCCCAGGTACGTCCAGTAAGGACCTCCGGACAAAATCAAAAGAAACTGACTCGCCAACTTTAAGGGCGTTCAAATGGTCATTGGATAGGCATATGGATAACATTGGAGTAGTTTAGGTTAGAGGGTCACTAGATTCGTTCCACTGGTCGGCGCAACATCGAGGGCCGAAGGGCCTGTACTGTGCTGTAATGTTCTATGTTCTATGACAAGATTTGAACCTTAACTGTTAGTCACAAACCCAACTCTTTAGATATGTAATCACCTAACAGAGACAATTTTACATTTAATATGCATACTTTATTTAAAATGTATCATGAACTGACATGACTGGCACTTCATACAAACTCTGTGAATTACGTGAATGAAATATGGTTTCAAAAGTCAGTTGTGGATCGTTTGACCTTTCAACAGTATTTTACACTCGTCATAGACTATCAATACAATACATCCCGTACAACAGAGAAACTGAACAGCAACTAATGGGAAATAGCAGCTAATATAAAACTGTAACAAGTACATAGAAAAATCTCGACTATCATGGAATATCAAAGGCATTGAAAGTCAGGAGTGGAAATCAGCTTAAACTTGCTGCCAGTGTTTTGGTCGATGACAAACTATATTTCCTGAAGTGATTGATTCACAGTGAATGACAGTTGAATGTAAAAGAAAGAACTTGCATTTATATAGTGCCTTTCACATCCTCAGTGCTTTGCAACCCAGGAACTGCTGAAGAGCAGTAACCTGTTGTTTTGTAGGCAAATACTACACTGATTGGCGCGAAACGAGATCCCACAAACAATAATGAGCCAATGACCAGTTGATCTGTTTTTGGGGATGATGATTTGGAGAGGAATGACGGCAGGGATATTTACTCTCTAAGTAGAACTGACGTTTGGGCCTTGAGCTTAACATGTGTAAAACAGCACTTCCAGCAATGCAACATTGGGTGACACAGTGGTTAGCAGTGCTGCCCCTCAGCTCCAGAGATCTGGGTTCGATTCCCAGCTTGGATCATTGTCTGTGTTGTGTTTGCACGTTTTTCCCGTGTCTGCTGGGTGCTCTGGTGTCCTCCCACAGTCCGAAGATATGTTGGCCATTGCTAAATTCCCCCTTAGTGTCCAGGGATGTGCAGGTTAGAGGGATCAGTAGGGTAACTATGTGGAGTTATAGGGATAGGGCCTGGGGGGGGTGATTATTGTCGGTGCAGACTTGATGGGCTGAATGGCTTCCTCCTGCACTGTAGGGTTTCTATGATAGGAATGAGAGCAGGCCACCCCACTCCTGAAACCTGCTGTGCTATTCTAATAGATCACAGCTGATGTACATTTTAATTCTATTTAAGAACATAAGAAATAGGAGCAGGAGTAGGCCATCCAGCCCTTCGAGCCTGCCCCGCCATTCAATAAGATCATGGCTGATCTGTCGCTGCTCAGTTCCACTTTCCCGCCCTCTCCCCATAACCCTTAATCCCCTCTCTTATCAAAAACCCATCAACCCGCGTCTTAAAAATATTTAGCGAGGCAGCCTCCACCACCTCAACGGGTAGAGAATTCCAGAGATTCACCACCCTTTGAGTGAAGAAGTTCCTCCTCAACTCCGTTCTAAACCACCCCCCCTTTATCTTGAGGCTGTGCCCCCTAGTCCTACTGTCCTTTCTGAGCAGGAAGAGTCTCTCCACCTCTATCCTATCCATCCCATTCATCATTTTATACATCTCAGTGAGATCTCCCCTCATTCTTCTAAACTCTAACGAGTACAAGCCTTGTTTATTCAGCCTCTCCTCATAGCTCAACCCCCTCAACTCCGGTATCAGCCTAGTAAACCTCGTCTGCACTCCCTCCAAGGCCAAAATATCCTTGCGTAAGTGTGGCGACCAAAACTGCACACAGTACTCCAGCTGCGGCCTCACCAATGCCCTATATTTAATTATGCCTTTGCTCCAATTACGTCCTCATCCAATCTCAGTCTTAAATTTCATCTGATTCAAAATGTACAATGTTTTAATTGCAAGAGTTCCTGATTTCTACCACCATCTGAGTGGAAAAGTGCTTCCTGATTTCATTCGTACATTATGGACTTCAGTTGTAAGATTGTGTCACTTTGTTTTTAATTCCCCAATCAGAGGAAATAATAATCCATTCCTACACTGTCTAATCCCTTTACTATTTTGCGCACCTCAATTTAATCACCCTCAGCTGCCTAAGGAATACACGCCCAATTAACGTAAGTGCATAATTGAATATTTTATGATCTGGTATGTTTAATACTGCACTAAAATGGCAGCATGATCACTTTGTAATGTTCAAAATTTGTATTTCACATCAAATATTTTTTGAAACTTTGCTGGGAATTAAACGAGTGCTTTAATATTAAAATGTTGCAATATTGATTTTAAAGTATTGAAATAGCCAGAAGGATGGCTGCTTCATAACCAATTCAAGTTAATGTGAATCTAATGTGTTTGATATTCTAGGGCCGGAAATTCCCCATCCCAGCTGCCACTGGAATCGTAGCGGGTGGGACACGAACTGTGCAAACGTCCATCAACCTCGGGTGGGGTTTTACACCTTTGGGATGAGTGAGGCTGTAAATTCCCGCTAACTGTGTGTCTGAATGGAAAACTGAAGTTTTCAGATCATTTAGCTTTTAGACCCCCCAAAGGCTGCACTGTGCTTTGTGCTGCAAAGGTACACAGAATTGGGTGTCCCAAACTAGAACGTGGATTTGCATTAAATTGGATACTTGGGTGGTTTGGGGACGCTGTAGGGATGAAACTATCCTTGAGTTCCTTCTTCTCCTGATGGTTTTCCAGTGACCATTGAAGCAGAATGCATGGGAATGGATGTTGGATGCAGAGAGGGTCAAATAGGCCATGGTATTCACTGTTCAAGCTTCTGTGAAGAGTGCCCCTTTGGCACAGGCATTGGAGAGATGCCAACATCTGTAAAACCATAACCCACCACAAGCTTCAAGAGAAAGAAGGGAGACATTGAAGGTAATGTTTTCGTTGGAATTTTTGTTAAATTCCTTAAACAATTTTCATACAATTATAACTGAAGTTCTTTTCTGCATATAATACTTGGATATGGTTGGATGGGTGTCTTATAAACTATAGAGCAAAACATCAGACAAGCTTCAAATTAGGATTACAGCTTTTAAATCTTTACTGGTTAATTCTGGGTCCTGTTTTTACAAACCCTGTCAATGTGAATATTGGGACCCCATGTTCTTCAATGTTGCTAGCGTGTGCTGTGAAAACATTAATAACTCTTGTCACTTCCAAGTTCCATGAAAGTGATTTGCAACCGATGATTAAAAAAATAACTGCCCACTCCTTCCTTTCCTCAGAGTGCTGTACCCTGGAGGTATTACAAAAATGTTCTGGAGATCCCTCGGAGGTGAGGATTGAACGGGAATGGCCCAGGAAGATTTGACTTCTGTTCGGCAATTGCCCTGTGCCTGGAACAGTGTGATTTAAAGTCAGACACCTTGGACGGTTCCAAGTTTAGCAGAATAACGACTCAACGAAGAAGGATTAAAATCACTTCCAACTCCTGGATAACAGTGCTATTGATCCTCATCTGGCTATGATGACCAAAGATGTGCAGGTTAGGTGGATTGGCTGTGCTAAACTGCCCCTTGGTGTTAGGGGGACTAGCTAGGGTAAATGCATGGGGTTATGGGGATAAGGCCCTGGGTGGGATTGTGGTCGGTGCAGACTCGATGGGCCGAATGGACTCCTTCACACTGTAGGATTCTATGGCTCCCCAATTCCCACCCTGATGTTCTTACACCACACTGAGGAACTCCAGGAGTGGCCCAGGTTGGAAATCCGGATTAAGGTCAGTGAGAGGGAGCTAAGTGGCAGTCTGACTGTGATTGCCTCTCCATAATCCATAGTAGATTCAGTCTGATGTGCCCAGCATAAAGAGATTATTGAAATGGCGGTGATTACAAGTGTGTAGTCTTGCCACGAGTTGAAGAACTTATTGTGACTGTTACCCAAATGCTGTTAGTTTGCTGTTTGGTGACACAATGGTTAGCGCTGCTGCCTCAATGCCAGGGACCCGGATTCAATTCTAGCCTCAGGTCACTCTCTGTGTGGAGTTTGCACATTCTCCCCATATCTGTGTGGGTTTTCTCCCATGCTGCAAGGGTGTGCGGGTTAGGTTGACTGACCACGCTAAATTGTCCCTGATTGTCAGAGGTCCAGCAGGGTAAATATGAGGGGATAGGCCCTGGGTGAGATTGTTGTCGGTGCAGGTATGATGGACCGAATGGCCTCCTTCTGCACTGTAGGGATTCTATTCTATGCTTCCTCTGTAATTATCTTCATTTTCCCCAGTTTCTCTTCTCCTACACTCATAAGTTTTTAAAACCTAAACTTAATATCATCCACTTTCATCAAAGGGGATGCAGTGGTTAGCACTCTGCCTCACAGCACCAGGGACCCAGGTTCAATTCTGACCTTGGGTCACTGTCTGTGTGGCGTTTGCACATTCTCCCCGTGTCTGCTTGGGTATCCTCCAGGTGCTCCAGTTTCTTCCTACAGTCTGAAAGACGTGCTGGTTAGATGCATTGGCCATGCTAAATTCTCCCTCAGTGTACCTGAACAGATGCCAGAGTGTGGTGACTGGGGAATCTTCACAGTAACTTCATTACAGTGTGAATGTAAGCCTACTTGTGATAATAAGTAAACTGAAAATTGCCCCTAATGTCAGGGGATTAGCAGGGTAACATGGGGGGCTATGGGAACAGGACCTGGGTGGGATTGTGGTTGGTACAGACTTGATGGGCCGAATGGCGGCTTCCTGCGTTGTAGAGATTCTATAATCAACCTTATCTTTTCTCTTGTGCTTCTTTGCTGTGATGACATCCTGCCCTACAGACCCTGACCCTCGTCACGTCGGGGGTAGGAGGCAGCCATTGGTGTTGCTCAAATGAAGCTCATTAATGAAGACAGTTACTATCTAGTTTATGGCTGGTCTTTTTCTTTACGCAGCAGATATCACACTCCATCTGGCTGGTGTGTGAGATTACGCAGGTGGAAAAATTAAAATGCATGACATCAATCATTGCAAATGTATAAAAAAATCCATTGCTGATCGCTGGGAAATAAATATCGAACGGGAAAGGTTATTATCACTTCACCTTTGGAACCTGGCTTTGAACAGAGTTCAGTCAGGCAGCATCAATGTTGGTCTGATGAAAGATGATTGGCCTGTTTTTCTCTCTCTGCAGTTGCTTCCCGACCTGTTGAGTATTTCCAGCATTTTTCTGTTCTTGCTTCAGACTTCAAGCATCGATAGTATTTTACTTTTGGTCAAAGTTTATCTTTCTGGTGATGGGTAATCTCTTGGTGATGTGGTGACGTTGGACTGGGGTGGGCACAGTAAGAAGTCTCACAAGGCCAGGTTAAAGTCCAACAGGTTCATTTGGAATCACCAACTTTTGGAGCGCTACTCCTTCATCAGGTGCCAGACTTAGCTGATGAAAGAGCAGTGCTCCAAAAGCTTGTAATTCCAAATAAAGCTGTTGGATTTTAACCTGGTGTTGTGAGACATCTTCTCTGTTTCTCTCACCACAGACGTTCTCTAACCTGTTAAGCATTTCCAGCGTTTTCTGTTTTTTAAAATTTTGTAAAGGTTTTCATAACAGATTACGATCAGTTTAGTGAATCCAGTTCCTGGTTTATTAGCGTGGAGTATGCTCACATCCTGACATTTAGCACAGTAGACACTAATGTGATGGTAATAAGCAGCTGAAGAGGTGTAGAAGGCACATTGCTACTGCACAATATCTTTGAGGTTGCGTTTGTTAGGCAGTGTTTTTTTTAAACCTGATTTGTGCATGAAGGATTCTATTACTGGGCTGCTTCACCCAACAGTATTATATCTTGATGCGAACAAATAAATAGCAAAATAATCTGTCAAAAAAAAATCTAATCCATTTGCCTCGCCTGAAAGAAAGAATCTTTAACAAATGCATGTATCAGAAGTGATGGGTTCTTGTATTTGAATAAGTCACTGGAATTAATTGAATTACTGCTAAATTGAGCCTTCCAGCATGCAGTGGGAGCGCTGGTACCATTAGATGTAATAAATCTTACAGCATATTACATTTCAGTTATTAGGAGTTGACTCTGTGAGGAACATACTGTATTTATATAAAATGATGAAAATCATGTAAAAAGCAATTTTCACTTGATTTCATTTTGGCACGATGAGTTCGATTGCCTTTTGTGAAGGGGACACACTGATTAAGAAACTTGAAGTTTATTAATTAACCAAACATTTCCGCAGCTGTGATGCGATGCTGTAATCATAGATTAATAGCAGGATGTTGGTGCTGGGAGTTTGTTTATCTATGCAGCCAACACATTCAGGTATTCCTGGGTGAAGTATGCAATATGTAAATGTAAATTTACCTCTGCCAAGGCCATGAATCTGCACTGCCCTGTGAGATCAATATGCTGTTTCTCCCATATTCCGGTTCTCTGCTCTCTGAGCGATTGTTAATCAATGCCATTCGATACTGTGGGCCTGTGCCCACTGGGAGCTGAGTCCAAAATGCATAAATTCATTTCACATAGGACCCTCACAGTCAGCAGACAAAGGAGGCTTTCATTGCATAGGGCTGCGCTGGAATTCAGCTTGGAACCAAAAGGCAAAAAGCCAGTGTTTTAAGACACTGCACCACCTTGTTCCTTTTGCGCAATTGCTTCCCCCCCACCCCCCACCCCCGAAAGCGATGTTTCGATTTATATTGGATTGCCAGTGAACAAATTTTGTGCGAGGGTTGTGATTGATTAAGCGATTCACGCAAATATTTCCTACAATGGAAAAAGATGATTACATTTGTTTAACAAAAATCCTAAAAGGAGTAAGGATTGATAGCAATATCATGTGCTTTAACTGGGGCTTGTGTATCATTTAGCTCATATTGCCAGGGCTTGAAAATTGCAGCTCTGAGGAGAGACGGGACAGGCTGGGGTGGTTTTCCTTAGAAGAGGCGGCTAAGGAGTGACCCAATTGAGATGGACAGAATGACAAGGGCCTAGAGAGTGTAGACAGGAAAGACTTGTTTCCCTGTAACTGAGGGGTCAATTACTGGGAGCATAGTCTTAAGATAATTGATGGAAGGATGAGAGGGGACATAAGGAAAGATTTTTTCACCCAAGAGGTGGTGGGCATCTGGAATTCAATAAGTTGGTGTTTGAGGCTGAAATGCTCAATTCATTTAAACGGTTCTTGGATCTGCAGCTGAAGTGCTGGAACCTGCAAAGCTACAGAGCAGGTGCTGGAAAGTGGTGGCTAGGTTTTTTTTGGCTGGTGCAGTCATGATAGGCTGAATGGCCTCTTCCTGCACTGTGACTTTGCTAAAATTCTACTAGTGGAGAAAATGGCCATATTATTTGTGATTGTTGGCGTTTGGATCCAGGGTTGTGTTTTTTTGGTGTGAGTTTATGCTTTAGTTATGCATCTTGCAACTGGAAATCTGTGAGCTAGCCCCATTGGCCAGTTGTTGCTGAGTTATTGATGTGGGCACAAGTTACCATTGCCAACAGGAGCCTCCCTCTATCACTTTAGCCACCACCATTCCGAAGTTTCCTTTCTCCTGTCCTAATCTTGACTGCAGTCATGGCTCAGGATATAAAAACTAGAAGCAGGAGTAGGCCATTCAGCCCTTTAAGCCTGCTATCATTCATTTTGTTATTGGTGATCATCAACTTTAATATCCTGATCCCCATCTTCCACCAAAAATTCCTTGATCTCTTTATATCTAATTACATCTTGAAATCAGACAACATTTTGGCCTCAACTAAATTCTGTGATGGTGAATTCCACAGAGTCACCACTGTGTGAGGAAATTTCTCCTCACCTCAGTTCTAAAAGATTTACCCCTTATCCTTAAACTATGACCCCCTAATCCCAGACTCGCCCCCCCCAATTGGGAACCTTCTTTCTGAATCTACTCTGAAACTTATAAAATTCTAGCAGGGTGAGGCAATGAGATCCTCTCTTTCTCTTCTAAACTCCAATGAATATAATTGTAACCAACTTAGTCATAGAATAATAGAGACCCACAGTGTAGGAGGCCGCCATTTGGCCCATCGAGTCTGCACTGACCACAATTCCACCCAGGCTCTACATATTTACCCGCTAATCCCTTTAACCTATGCATCTCAGGGGCAATTTTTTTTAGCATAGCCAATCAACCTAACTTGCACATCTTTGGACTGTGGGAGGAAACCCACGCAGACACAGGGAGAATGTGCAAACTCACAGACAGTGCCCAAGCTGGGAATTGAACCCAGGTCCCTGGTGCTGTGAGACAGCAGTGCTAACTACATCACTGTACTGCCCAGTAACTAAACCTATGGACAGTGACTTTGTCCTTTGTACTTGTTGGAGCAGAGATTTTATAACCTAGGAAACAGACTCATTGGATATGTTCCAAAAGCATTTAAGAATAATTCAAATACAGAGCAGATAGAGAACAAAACACTAAACAAATGGAGCGTAGATATCTTTAAAATTTCATTTACATTTTCATGATGTGGAAACTAAATTGTGGCTGGTATTACTTTGACTAAAAGCCCTTAATTGAAATGAAAGTATCCCAGGTTCTTTAATATTGGTTTCATTTATAAACTACTCGGAAATGTGCTGACATTTCGCTGGAATCCTAAGGTCTCCTAAAAGAAAATCCTTGAATACTAAAAGCAGGAAAACAATCTGGCTCCTTCTTACCTGATGAAATTTGTTACTGTGCTTTACATTTTGATGACAGCATTACCAGTTGTTTGGTTTAGGTGAGTGCGCCTGTTTATTTTTAACCTGCCATCACACTTTAAAATATAAAAAAAAAGGTGCTTTTGCATTCTGCACAAAACTTGCACCTGGTTCCAAGAGAGTGGTCATCAGAGCACAGCGCTATGATTTTTACTCTTGGATTTAGGATGTGATCTCCCTGGTTTTCTGTTTTCCCAGAGAACCGAACGTGCAAAGTCACTGAATTCTGACAGCAGAGCCCTGGGCTTCCGTCCTGAACATGCTGCAGGGGTGGGGCGGGGGTGGGGGTGGGGGGAGTTGTTCGGTGATATGGAAGCCTGGCTTGTTCCTATTATGGAGTGGACTGACTGACAGACTCTTCCAACCCCATTCTTGTTTAGAAAAACAGAAGCTTTGTGGCCCATCTCATCTACTCCACCATTAATTTTGATCATGGCTGATCATTAAAATGTCCAAATCCTGCCTTATCCCCCCTATGCCTTAATCCCTTTAGCCCCAAGAACTATATCTAATTCCTTCTTGAAATCACACAACGTTTTGGTCTCAACTGCTTTCTGTGGGAGTGAATTCCACACATTCACCACCCTCTGGGTGAAGAAATTTCCCCTCACCTCAGTTCTAAAAGATTTACCCCTTATCCTCAAACTATGAGCCATAGTTCTGGACTACCCCACCATCAGGAACATTCATTCAGAATCTACCCTGTCTAATCCTGTTTGAATCTTGTAAGTTTTTATGGGATGCCTTCTCACTCTTTTGAACTCCTGTGAATATAATCCTAACTACTTTAATCTCTCACCATGAACAGCAGGTCTACCATATGAGGAGGGAGTGGTTCCACCTCACCCACATGGCAGATTATTTCATGTTATTTAAATGGGGGTGGGGGGTGTTTGTTAGGATGAAAAGCAGAATGTGATGGAAGCACGAGTTATAATAGCTTTTAAAAGGCAACTGGATAAAAAATTGGATAAGGAAAACTGCGAAGGAGTTATGGCACCATGAGGATGGCTGTTTCACAGAACTGGCACAGGCACCATGGGCTGAATGGCCTTCAAACTATAAGTTACAAAAACAGCTAATAAGTTTGGCCTAAATTGTTCTAACATTTACAGCAATGGTAGAGCAAAGATTTATAGTTGTGTAGCTCAACCTTCTGCATTTTTATAAATTTTCCAAATTTCATAAGATTGTTACTTGGACTGAGGGTCTGAAAAATACTTCAATGTTCGAGAACAAACATCCCATAATGTGTGAGTGAAAATATGATACCAAAAAAAAGCTCTTCCACATGCACAGGCACAGCCAATAAAGTACCCCCCCCACAGCAACAAAACTGCTTCACAAACTGATCCTGTTTTTAAAATGTATACATCTACAGCATAATGTTCAGACAAAAAGATTATCTGTAGCATCAAACACAAACACTAGGGATGGACCATCAAACCCTTCAGTGATGGTGTGGCTGTTCCTTGAAGACCAGCAGGGAGTTTTTAAAAGTTATCCTGTTAATTTTTATATATAAAGGTTTGAGCCATTAAATTTCAGATGATTCCTTCATCCAGCAGTTTGTTCACGCCCTCACAGATTTTCTGCAGGTATTCTTTGTAAATTCCCTCGGGATTGTACAACTCTGATAGAAACTCCACGTCTGCAAAGAGTCTGAAGACGTGGTCAATACGTCCATGGGATTTGGGAGTGAGGTGACGTTCGATCAGTACATGCAGCAAGTCCTTGCACTCATTCAGCAGTTCCGCCAGGACATTCCTGTCAAACGTGAACTCGACCTCGTAGAAACTGACTGCCGTCATGGCTGCTTGGTTCAACTTCTTCTTGAACTTATCCACAATCTCTGTTTCGTCCTGGTTAAACTGGTTGTTGCGGTAGAGGATCCCGATTTTCAATGCGATCTTGATCAAATCCTTCAAGATTTTGTGGGCTTCTTTCTTGTCATTTGTGTAATCTCTGGTGACTTTGTACAGCTCATCTAGGATGTCACTACTTGTGTCGTCAATCAGCATGTTGGCCACCACCTTGGTGGCCATTTTGCTGAGGATCTTTTTCTGAGCTTGCAGGGCCAAGCTTTTGGAGTTGAATGTTTCTGTTCCCCCTGTGAAAACAAAGCAGAACACAACAGTGATCACAAAAAAAATTTACAAGCCATATATTGACAATAGATTCCAGCACAGAAACCAGCGATATTGATCCACATGGGCATTCATTCTTCATACAAACTCCTTCCTATTTCTTATCTTCAATTGAGTTGGGAGTCATGGTGGCACAGTGGTTAGCACTGCTAGGGACCCTGGGTTCAATTCCGGCTTGGGTCATTGTCTGACTGGAGTTTGCATGTTTCTCTGAGTGCTTTGGTTTCCTCCAACAGTCCAAAAGAGGTGGTTAGGTGCATTGGCCATGCTAAGTTCTCCCTCAGTGTACCCAGAGTGTGGTGACTAGGGGATTTTCACAGTAACCTTATTGCAGAGTTAATGTAAGCCTACTTGTGACACTAATAAAATAAACTTTAAAACTTTCCTAATTTTGGACTCTATTCTCTACCTGAACTCAGCTCCTTCACAGTTTTGAAGATATCTCTCAGGTTACCTCTGTCTCTCACAGAATCCCTACAGTGCAGACGGAGGCTGTTTGGCCCATCGAATCCACCCACACCCTAGCCCCATAACCTCAAACATTTACCATGGCCGATCCCCCTAATCTACACATCTTTGGACTGTGGGAGGAAATGGGAGCACTTGGAGGAAACCCACGCAGACATGGGGAGAATGTGTAAACTCCACACAGGCAGGTGACCCAAGCTGGGAATTGAACCCTGGCACTGAGGCAGCAATGCTAACCACTGTGCCACTCGAGATGGAGGAAGAGAGAAAAAGGAAGCCCCTGTTCCGTCTTTCCTTATATTTAGAACCTTTTAGTTCTACTATTTTATACTTGTTTTTTCTGTACCTTCTCCAGTGCCTCTGTCCCTTTTGTAATATGGAGAGCAGAACAATGTTGCCAATGGTTAGTGGGGTAGGCTTTCCGAATAGCCATGTTTCCACCAAGTCAAACAGGGCGTGCGGCCTGAGAAATGTCTGATTTTTAACGTTAACTGAACCATCCTTCACACACGTTCCTGTCCTTACTGCAGACGTTCTCGGTTTGCCTGCACCCTGGGGTCCTCCATGTAAATAGGACATCATTTTTATTTTAAGGAAAGCAAATGTCTCTACTTTAATTAACTCTGAATATTCAGAAGCTGAATATGGAAATAATCTCTTGAGGGTTTACAGAGGCTGTGGGAGATGTTATTAATAGATTAACAGCATCATTATCTCCCAAAACACCCACAGGCTCCCCTTATAAAAGGGGGCTGGGAAAGTTCAGACAGTTCAGGAAAATGCTTAAAGATGAGGCTGACTGTAAAATTTCTTCCGGGGCTTCATTTTGGAGCGTAACGTTGCACCTTGTTGTAAGTTAGGGAAACGAGTGATTTTTCCAATACTAGTGTTGAGATTTCACACTTCACAGTTGCGATGTTTGGTGATGTAAGAGTAAAAGGTGGTATATATTGTAGATTAGCTGATGCCAAAGTCAGTCTGTCCATACACAATATTAAGCCTCATCATCAAGGGCTGCTGTACGGTTCAGCAATAGCCGAGATCAGCCTCTTTCACAGGGTGGAGGTAGTGACACATACCTGCAGGTACGGCAATGCACTGTCAGTCAGTCAAATTCATTGGCTCCTCTATGGCAGTGTCCACCTGCTACCAGTCTGACACAGAGATAATCTACAATCTGGGCCAATTTGCTGGACTTTAACAGGAGTAACCTGTTGGACTTCAGTCTGTTGTGAGACTTCTTACTGTGCTCACCCCAGTCCAATGCTCACATCTCCACGCCAATTTGCTGATGACAGAGGGGTCGATATTTAGCAATCTCAGGTCATAGCAAATTTATTTATTTATTTATTTACACAAGAGGGTGGTGGGTGCCTGGAACTCGCTGCCAGGGGAGATAGTGGCAGCAGATACAATAGTGACTTTTAAAAGGGGCATCTTGACAAATACGTGAATAGGATGGGAACAGAGGGATATGGTCCCTGGAAGGGTAGGGGGTTTAGTTCAGTCGGGGGTAGCATGGTCAGTGCAGACTTGGAGGGCTGAAGGGCCTGTTCCTGTGCTGGAATTTTCTTTGTTCCATTATTCTTTCCCTATTGACTATTAAAAGTATATAGCACATATTTTACTGAACAGTTTGGTTCTCCAAAATCTAAAGGAGGAGTGATGGATGGTATTTATCTACTGACTTAATATAGAAACAGGCAGCCAGTGCTAAGCTAGGAGCAATGTGCAGTAATTCTGTCATGAGAAAAACACAGCGTGCAAGGCAATAGCTGCTTCCCAATGCAGTCACAATGCTTTCACTTAGTACCAGTCACTTATGCCAGACTCCTTTCAAAGGGAAGGTAGATTGGAATCCAGGGCTACACTCTTCGTGGGCAGCTGCAGACAGGAGCAGAGCACAAGATATAAAAATAAAGTTTCACTCAGCCAAAAAGAGCATTAAAGAGCACAACACCGCTATCCAGAAACACGACTTCAAACTATCAATGGTATTTCAGTCTCAACAGCACAACATCCTTGTTTTCAGTACAAGAAAGGTCCAATGAGAAGTGGAGGGAAACACCCCAAAACTGCAATGAGAGGATTTTTCTTTTTGTTTAATTCATTCATGGGACATGGACATCGCTGGCTGGGCCACCTTTTATCGTCCATCTCTGGTTGCCTGATGGCAGCTCAGAGTCAACCACATTGTTGTGGCTCTGGAGTCACATGTAGACCAGACCGAGTAAGGACAGCAGATTTCCTCCCCTAAAGGATGTTAGTGAACCAGATGGGTTTTTCTGACAATTGACAATGGTTCCATGGTCATCAGTAGATTCTTAATTCCAGATTTTTTTTTATTGAATTCAAATTCCACCATCTGCCGTGACAGGATTCGAATCTGGGTCCCCAGGACATTAACTGAGTTCCTAGATTAATAGTCTAGCAATAATACCACTAGGCCATTATTTCCCCATCATCAGTGAGGATAATGAAGTAGAAACATTGATGCAATCACAAAGTCTAATAACACTCCCAGCTCATTCTAGTCACCTTCAGCCAGTTACAAAAGTAACCTCCTCAAATAAACAGTCTGCCCTTGTCTGGGAAATCAAGTGGCTAAAATCACTTAGCAGTGTGATTCTCAATCGAAAGCAGCATGATCCACAGTTCAACCAACAAGGATGTCCATCCTGAGTTGTATTGCTACCATATTCGGTGTCCTCATTTAAAAAAATGATTTGAACAAAGGCGAAATGAAGCGCATCCATTTCCACCCCAAATTTAAGGAATTTTCACACATAGCTGATGAATGCGTCTCTTTCTTGTCTCCATGCCAAGCGAATTCAAGCATCAATGAAGGTAACATCCAACACATGCATTTTCCATCCTCAACAGGGAAATAGACCTGGAGGTGAGGAACTTGTTAACTTCTGGCATCCAGCATTACAGGGAAGGGTGATGTGGAGATGCTGGCGTTGGAGTGGGGTAAACACAATAAGAAGTCTCACAACACCAGGTTAAAGTCCAACAGGTTTATTTGGAATCATGAGTTTTTGGAGTGCTGCTCCTTCACCAGCTGAGTGGGGCATTAGATCTAAGACTATCAATTCACTATGAACTCATGTTGTGCTGGTGAAAACTTATTATTTAATATTAAACCAGTGTTTAATATTGAAGTTGGGGCCACTCACCTGACGAAGGAGCAGTGCTCTGAAAGCTCATGATTCCAAATAAATCTATTGGACTTTAACCTGGTGTTGAGACTTCTTACTATTAGGGAAGAAGGCATGTTAAATTATAAACAGCTCAGTCTAGCTAAATCAAAGGCCAATCATTTGGCAATTAAAAATCAAGTCTTTCAGACACCAGAATTCTGGAGCAACGATATTCGTCTCTCCCTAGGAGCAAGTTGCATTTTGCAAACATCCCCAAGTTCTGATATCTTGCTCCACAGCTGATCCCAGGTTCTCCAGGAATGGGATGGAGTTTGAATTTGGCCACTCTTCCAGCCACAAGTGCTGTAGGATTCTGGGAAGAATGCCCTCCTAATGTCAAATAGAGAAAGTCACCATGTACCAACCTCCAGCTTCCAATTCATCCGACCATCAGTTGAAGGGGTTCAGGCAGCTCCACCGCTTTGCCCAAAGACAAACTTTTCTGTTCTCAGCCATTTCTTTTGGCCATTTGCCTGACATTTTGTTTTTAAACCAGCTCCTTAAGGAATGGCACATGGCAGTGGTTAGCAGTGCTGACTCACAGCACCAGGGACCCACGTTCAATTCTGACCCAGGGTGACCAACCGTGTGGAGTTTGCATGTTCTCCCCGTGTCAGCGTTTCCTCTGGGTGCTGCCGTTTCCTCCCACAGTCCAAAGATGTGTGGATTAGGTGGATGAGTCATGCTAAATTGCCCCTTAATATCCAAGATGTATATTTTAGGGATTGGGTAGGCCATGCCAAGTTGCTCCTTAGTATTACAAGACAAGACATGTAGGTTAGAGGGATTAGCAGAATAAATATGTGGTGTTACAGGGATAGGGTCTGGGTAGGATGTTCTATCAGAGAGTTAATGCAGACTCAATGGGCTGAATGGCCTGCTTCTGCACTGTAGGGATTCGAGGATTCGATGGGATTCTCTGAGTACTGGAACCACCTCTCCTCTCCTCAGGCCATCAGCAAGACCCCATTGGTAGGCAGATTTCAGCTGGAGACTCTTACTGACTCTCCATTGATGCCAATCCAGAAAGATCTGGCCCTCAGGTGCACAGCTGGACACAGCGCGCTGCGTACACTGTTCTCTCTGCATTCTCAGGCAGACCCTAGAGAGATCCGCAGTCGAGACATGTGAAAAGTGACCCCACCCCCCCCACCAAGCAAGAGTCAATGCCATCTGGAGAGCAAAGTGGTTTGAAAGAAAGGAGGAAAATAGGAAAACTACAGCATAAACAGCCCTTTGGTCCACAAATTGCACCGAATGTATCCCTACCTACTAGGCTTACCTATAACCCTCTATTTAATGCTGGCTTTTGCAGTTCCGGTCACTGGAGGAGCAACAGGTGCCTCAGAGTCTTTGGAGAAAGTGGAGATTAGTGATAACATGTTGTTTGTTACAAAGATGGCAGAATTTAAATATTTGTAAGATATTTGGACTGCTTGGAATACACCCAACACTTCCTGAAGGGCTGTGAAGAGTAGAGGAAGTTGAAACTGAATTTTCCTTGTGGTTTAACAGAGAAAGGAGCAACACCAGACAATAAGACATTAACTAGTCCTTGAAGTTTTCTTCAAAAAAAAAAATGGTCTAAAGCATTCAACACAAAAGGAACCAATTAAACCGCAATCACTGAAGACAGTCTTCACAAGCTCATTTATGTCTTTGAACAGTGGTTTGTAGCTAATTAATGGGAATAAACCCAGGATTATTTGGATGGGACCCACCAAGATAATCTAATAATTCACTTATTTTAAAATTCTTTTAATCCTTTTTGTAATTCAAGATTGGGTAAAAAAAAACAATACATTTGTTAGGGTTCAAAATGATAATATATGCAGAAGTTCAGTGTCCAACAAGCTCCATTCCCTTTAGTTTTGGCTGCATAGTCTACCTTAAAGCTGATATTGACGTTCTATGACATCGGATCCCTACAGTGCAAAGCAGGTCATTTGGCCCATTGAGTTTGCAGAGCATCTTACCCAGATCCTATCCCCTACCCTTCCTGGGACACCAAGGGACAATTTTGCATGGCCAATCATCTTAACCAGTACATCTTTTGGACTGTGGGAGGAAACCGGAGCATCCGGAGGAAACCCACACAGACACAGGGAGAGAATGTGCAAACTGCACACAGACAGTAACCCGAGGCAGGAATTGAACCCAGGTCCCTGGTGCTGAGGCAGCAATGCTAACCACTGTGCCATCTACATTGAATTCCATTTGCATGGAAATGGAGAGCAGTCATCTGTCCTGCCCATCTATATCCTCCTGCTATCCAAGGCTATCTTACTCGCTATTTACCACTCACCAATTCTTATATCATCCCCGAACTTATAGATCAACCTTTCTACATTTATATCCAAATCATTTATATAAACCATAAACAGCACGGGTCCCAATGCTGATCCTTGCGGGACCCCACTGGTCTTCAGCAGGCCTGATGGGGAAGAACATACAGTTTGGTCCAAGATGCTGCCTTCTTGATAACTGGTCCCTTGGCTTTACTTTTGTTTTACATTTTCTTCAATTAAATCATCCTACAAACAGCAATAGATGGTAGTAATGACTGGGCAGTCAGTGGGTCTCAAATATCCCTGATAAGTTATCAATTACACACGTGAAGTGGCCAAGTAATCCTGTAATAAGCCAACCCCACATTACAGCAACAGCCCAATTCATCTGGATGCAGATCCTACTGTATCCAGTGCAGAATCGCTGACCCAGGTACATGCACTACAGCATCGGACCGATAGATCTCATTGCTGCAGATCAGTTCTGTCCAGAGATGCACCTGGGGTGAACGCAACATTGAAGAATATACTTTGAAAGTAAGTAACATTGATTGATAAAATCTACATAAAAAGATGAAGGCATATGTTGGATTAAAATATAATCAAAGTATCAGAAATTGCTTATTGCAGCAGAATAAAGCAAACTACTGCAGGTTCTGCATATCTGAAATAAAAACACAATGTGTTGGAACTCAGCAGGTCTGTGGAAGGAGGTGCAGAATTCCTGTTTTGAGTCCAATGTGACACTTAGAACCATAAAATTCCTACATTGCTGAAGGGGGCCATTTGGCCCATCAAGTCTGGATCAACTCTCTGAAAGAGCACCTTAACCAGGCCCACCCCTTCAGCCTAACCCCACAACCTCACATTTACCATAGCTATTCACCCTCATCTGTACATCTTTGGACATGAAGGGATAATTTAGCATGGTCAATGCACATCTTTGGTCTGTAGGAGGAAACCCGAACACCTGGGCATAGGCATCATTGGCTGGCCAACATTTATTACCCATCCCTAGTTGCCCGAGTGCAGTTGAGAATCAACCACATTGCTGTGGTTCTGAAGTCACATGTAGGCCAGACCAGGCAAGGATGGCTGATTTCCTTCCCTAAAAGGACAGTAGTGAACCAAATGGGTTTTTCTGGCAATTAACAATGGTTTCATGGTCATCGGTAAATTATTAATGACATTCACTTACTTTTCATTGAATTCAAATTCCAACAACTGCCATGGTGGGATTCAAACCTGCGTCCCCAGAATATTAGTGGGGTTTCTGGATTAATAGTCTAGCAATAAATACTAATAGACCACTGTCTCCTCATTGAGGGAGGCCATTGGCCCTCTGGTCCACCCAAAAAGGAAAGGTCTGATGTTCCACATGATCCTATCCAACCAGATCATAAACCAGGGTTCAACTGTTTGTGTCTCACTCCTGAATGTCCATTCCCTGGGATACTCCACTTTATACTTCTCTCTCTTTACTGAAAGATTATTCACTAGCGTTTATTTTGCATCTCCAAGTTTTACCTTGAATTTCCACTACTTTGAATTTACTAATTGAAGAACTTGGTCAAAGGCTAACTAAAGACCAATTCTTCTCCGTACCAAAGGTTTGTCAGAGTCTAGCCCTTAACTTTACACGTACAGCATTTCACAGATCTACTACTGATGGTATTAGACTGGACAAGAATTCCCACTGTGCCCATCTCGTTCACTTTTAGCCATAATATTTATTAAATGCTGTCACTTTGCATAATTTCTGACAGGTTTATTTGTTCTGTGAATTCTCGCAATGTTAAACAACTGACTTTCACACCAGCATCATGAGATATATTCACTCTGAAAATGAGAGATACTGGCAGCTGAGGGAAAAGGTCAGACGGAGGAGGATCAAGGGTTGATCTAAATAAGAAATGAATAAGCTTCTGGGCAAAATGGAAAAATGAGGGCAACATGAACTGAGCTATTGGAAAAAGAGCTAAAAGCAAAATACTGCAGATGCTGGAATCTGAAAGAGAAACAAAGTGCTGGAAAATCTCAGCAGATCTGAACAAAGAACAACACAGCACGGGAAACAGGCCCTTCGGCCCAACGAGCCTGTGCCGCCATTTTAACATTATGAGTGCCCTCCTCTACCTATAAACTTTGTCTACACCTATTGGGGAAGATTGAGGGGAGACTAATTTAGGGATAATTTGTTACACCAATCAGCCTAAGAGCACGTTTTTGGGGTGTGGGAGGAAACCGGAACACCCGGAGAAAACCCACACGATCATGGGGAGAATGTCTGCGGGAGTTTGCACATCGGCCCAAATCCATATATCTGCAAAGCAAACAGTGACAGTAACTGAGCAGTTCTGATGAAGGGTCATTAAGACTCGAAATTTTGCCCCTTTACTCTCCCCACAGATGCTATCAGACCTGCTGAGAATTTCCAGGACTTTGTATCGGAAAGAGCTGGCAGCAAGTCTAGAGTGTGGAAGAGACACCAAGATCTTGAAGTGCGAATGACCTGAATAAGGGAATGTCTATCCTGCCAATGGATTTGCAGGATCATACAGAGGGAAAGCTAGTGGTACTTTTCCAGGGACATGGTCCATGTCTCTGAGCTATTTAAGAAGGTGGGTATCACTACTGCTGTGTAGATCATGGGCTTGGTGCCGGGTCTGAGGAACTGATTGCCAAACTCTCTCTTCCTCAGGGGACTGAAGGCTCCAATGGCACAGCGAAGGTGGTATTAAACCTCTTTGTCAATATCTGCCCATGTTGACAGTGGGCAGCCAAAGTAAGAAAAGTGGCCGCATTGTCCAAAGACTCATCATGAATGTTGATAACCAGGGGTAGGTTGGTAAAGGATGTTTGTCTTTCTTTCACATTAAGCCCATGCTCTTGTACACCTCAGCGAAGGTGTTGACAATGTTTGGAGCTTGGTCTCAGAGTGTGTGCAGATGCAAGTATCTGAGAATGGGATGAGTTTGGATCTGGCCTGCAGGCAAGGGAAGTTTAAGAGATTCCGGTTTGTTCTGTTCTCCTGCGGGGAACTTGCTAAGGGTGAAATGGAGCATTGCAGCAAGGAGGATTGAAAAGAACATCAGTGTGATGACACAGCCTCATGCCAGGTTGGGGTTGTGCTGAGATGATGGTGGGTAGCCTGTGAAGGCATTAGAAGCATTTCAGAGAAGGTTCACTTAGCGGATTCTGGCAGGAAGGGTTATCTTGAGGAAAGATTGCATAGTCTGGGCCTGTATCCAATTTGATTTTGATTTATTGTCACAGTATTAGTATACAGTGAAAAATATTGTTTCTGCACTGTGATTAGCACTGCTGCCTCACAGCACCAGGGACCTGGTTTTAATTCCCAGCTTGGGACACTGTCTGTGTAGAGTTTATACATTCTCTCTGTGTCTGCATGGGTTTCCTCCGAGTGCTCCGGTTTCCACCCATAGTCCAAAGATGTGCAGGTTAGGTGAATTCTCCCTCAGTGTACCCGAACAGGCACCAGGGTGTGGTGACTAAGGAATTTTCACCTTAATTTCATTGCAGTGTTAATGAAACATTACTTATGACTAATAAACTTTGCTATACAGACAAAGCACACCATCCACAGAATGCAGAATGTAGCGTTACAGTTCTAGCTAGAGTGTAATGAGAGGTCGGTCCATTCAAAAGTTTGATGGCAGCAGGGAAGAGAAGCTGTTCTTGAATCTGTTGCTTTGTGACCTCAGAGTTTTGTACCATGAAAAGTGATCTTAAAATCCTGAGGGGATTTGAAGGGTGGATGTTTCCCCGGTGGGAGAGACTAGATGTGGAGATGCCAGCATTGGACTGGGGTAAACACAGTAAGAAGTCTCATAAACCTGTTGGACTTTAACCTGGTGTTATTTGATAGTAAACCCACTAGCTTTTGGAAACACTGTTCCTTCGTCAGGTGAGTGGAGAGTTCTGATCAGAAACAGGGCATATAAAGGCGCACACCGTATTTGGCACTGACTTCAAACTGTCTTAACTCAGTTAGCACTTAGTGGAAATTCACTGGCCACATCCCTGCTTCCTGTGGTCTGGTGACACAGTCAATGTATTTACCCATCAGATTAACGTACAGAATCTGATAACATTTACAGGATATTCAGTGACATTTTATTCTGGTGTTGCAATTGTTCTTATACCATGAAGATCGTTTAGAGTAAAATAACATGGATCCTCAACTGCTCGGTCTTTATAATGTTACATTGGCTGGACGGCTGGTTAGTGATACAGAGCGATGCTAACAATTCCTGTACTGGCTGAGGTTATTCATGAAGGCCCCGGCTTCTCAACCTTGCCCCTCGCCTGAGGTGCGGTGACCCCCAGGTTAAATCACCACTAGTCAGCTCTCCCCCCCTCAAAAAAGGAAGAGCAGCCTATAGTCATCTGAGACTGTGGCGAACTTATCTTTTAACTTTAGTTAACTGGACAATTAACACAAGCTACTGCACCTCTGAAGAATGTTGCATTTGTAAATGGAAATAAAACTGCATGCAGGCAATAGAGAGAAAGACTGAGCTCCAGGAATACTTTGACAGGAATGTGCAAGTTCAGATGGAAGGGTTCAGCTCGTCATGGAGGTGGTGGGAATTAGGAAACAGGTGGACAGCACAGTGGCACAGTGGTTAGCACCGCTGCCTCACAGCTCCATGGCCCTGGGTTCGATTCCCAGCTTGGGACACTCTGTGTGGAGTTTGTACGTTCTCCCCGTGTCTGCAAGGGTTTCCTCCGGGTGCTCTGGTTTCCTCCCACAGTCCAAAGATGTGTGGGTTAGGTTGATTGGCCATGCTAAAATTGTCCCTTAGTGTCCTGGGATGCGTACATTAGAGGGATTAGTGGAGTAAATAAATGGGATTGTGGGGATAGGGCCTGGGTGGGATTGTGGTCTGTGCAGACTCAAATGGGCCGAAAAGCCTCCTTCTGCACTGTAGGGATTCTAAGAGGTTTGTTTCCTGGTAGTGGAGCCTCTCCCCCACATCACTCTGACACAAACCTGGAACTGATCACCATTTTTATCCAAGTAGAAGCAGGAATAGTGAGGGGGACGGACGGATGGATCTGCCAGCCAATAGTTTTGGGGTGGGGTCACAGGGATTAGAAGCACAAACGCCATGGAACAGAAGCATGTTTTGCCCGATTGGACAGCCATTGCTGTGTGCACACCAGAATGATGTTTTACAGAAGGAAGAGTTTGCCGTTTCGCGGTGCTCTGGGTCAATGGAAAACAAAGGGCAGGGAAATGTTAGTCTCGCTAAAATTTAAATGCTGTACAATAGATGTTCCTCAGACTCCCAGTTTATAAAAATCAGATAAAACTTTTTTAAAGTTGTCAATCCTGTTCCCGATTAGTTTTGGAGATTTTCAGTTTCACACAGATCCCATTGGCCTTAATTACCCAAGTTCCTTAATTACCCAAGTCACGGTATAAATGATTTATGTTCATGAGCGCTGGCTGCACACATTCCCTCAACACCATTTTCTTTGGTCTCCCATCCCTGCACCGACCCAATTTGGCAAACAAAAATCCAGAGTACGTTAATCTTTATTCATTGAGGGCCAGAGAGATACTGGTTATAAACACTAGATGGAGCACTGCACAATGGCAGGGCCAAGTGGGAAGTTGATACACGAGCCTCACTCTTTCTGCAAACACACTTGTCCCAGAATTTAAGAGCCAGAATGTTACCATTGTCTGTGCCGGTGGGATTTTCCCATTCCGCTGCAGTGAACAGAGATTTGACAGGGTGCCAAATTCTCCCACCTTGCTGCTGTGGGAGTGTGGCGTGAATGCTGGTAAGATCGCGCCCAAGGAGCTCTATAGGACAGCGATGTCTGAACTTCTGTCTTTGAGTTCACAAAACTTCAGGATCAAGATAGAATCGTACAGGCACAGAAGGAGGCCATTCAGCCCATTTTTAAAAGTGCTATTCAATTCATCCTGTTACATCCCTACTCGTTCCCCATAGCCCTGCAAATTTTACAGTCCCAAGTATTTAACCACTTCCTTTTTGAAAGTTGCTATTGAAAATGCTTCCACTGCCCTCGTGCATTCCTGATTAGAATAACTTACTGCTCAAAGAAAGTTATTCTCAGCTCCCCTCTGATTCTTATGCAAATTATTTTGAAGCTTTTACTGACCATCCTGCCAGTAACAACAGTTTTTTCTTCTATATCCTCTCAAAATCTTTCATAAATTTTGAAATTCCTCTATTAAACCTCTACTTGAATGTCTTTATTCACAGGAGAACAATCTCAAATTCTCTTGTCTCTCTACAAGTCACCAATCTCTTTGATTTGATCTGATTTATTATTTGTCACATGCACTGGGACATAGGAAGAAGTATTGTTTCTTGCACACACACAATCTAGACAAGGCATACTGTTCATAGTAACTTATGAGCCTTGAGTGAATGGTGGAGCAGACTCGATGGGCCGAATGGCCTAATTCTGCTCCTATAATCTCAACTTTAACATTTCACACAAAGGACAATTAAAAAACATAGCTTTCACCAATACTAATTGAAGGAATTAGACATGGCTCTTTGAGCTAATGGGCAAAAGAGTAAGGTTCCAACAGTACATCTGGAGCTGGCTGCTGCATTCTGTGACGTGGTTCAGACTGAAAACTAGATTCCCGACAGCTGGAGAGGAAAGACCACAGCTGTTGTTGGTCAAACATTAGGAACAACTTACCTTTGGCTAAAGCGGTGCCAGTGAAATCCGATTTGTTTATTAATGTATCGGGGCACTTCAGGAGCTTTCGCTACCCGGACCCTTCACTGGCTTCGTCGCATCGTTTTGGATCACTATTGCCTGTGATTTAATCTATAAATGGCTGTGATTTCATTGCTCAATGTATAGACTTAAAATAAAAAGCAGAATTATACTTTTTACGCAAATAGAAAAACCCACTAAGATTATTAAAGTAGGTCACGTTAATTCCATGACGAGGAAAATGCCAGAATAGTTTCTGTTTATTATCGTAACACCAGAAAAATTATTTTTGTCACGCTCATTGGAAATAAAATTTAGTTTGGTTAGCATAACTCTTGTGCTGTTAGTTTGTAAAATCCCCACAGTGCAGGAGGTTGCCATTCAGCCCATTGAGTCTGCACTAACTCTCTCTGATAGAGTATTTTACCCAGGTCCTTTCCCTAACCCTCACGTATTTACTGTGGCTTGTCCATCTAACCTACATATCTTGGGACACTAGGGAGCAATTTAGCATGGCCAGTACATCTAACTTGCACATCTTTGGTCTGTGGGAGGAAACCAGAGCACCTCGAGGAAACCCACGAAGACATGGGGAGAATGTGCAAACTCCACACAGACAGTAACCCAAGGCCAGACTTGAACCTGGGTTCCTGGCGCTGAGAGGCAGCGGTGCTAACCGCTGTGTGACCATGCTGCTCTGGTTGACAAGGTTGTGAACTCAAACCCCATATGAAGACTTGAGCATGAATTTAAGATAATTTTTCAGCACAATACTGGTGAGTGCTGTAGTTTTTAGTCGTACTTTGTGTGAAATGTTAAATTTGAGACCATTTGAGATTTAGGACCAGGATTAAGCCATTCGGCCCATCAAGTCTGCCTACCATTCATACATGGTTCATAAGTTTCTCAACCCCATTCTCTCACCTGTTCCCATAACCTTTCATTCCCTTACCAATCAAGAACCTCTCTCCATCTTAAATGCACTCAATGACCCAGCCTCCACAGCCTTCTATGGCAATGAATTCCACCCTCTGGCTGAAGTAATTCCTCATCTCGGTTCTGAAGGGTTGTCCCTTTACTCTGAGGCTCTGCCCTCAGATACTAGTCTCTCCTACTAATGCAGACATCTTCTCCACATCCATTCTGTCCAGGCCTTTCAGTATTCACTAAGCTTCAATGAGATTCCCCTCACCCTTTTAACTCCATCGAGTACAGACCCAGAGTCCTCAAACGTTCCTCCAGGTTCTGTTTCTTGTGGATATTGAAAATCCTATGGTGCTGAAGACAAGAAGGAACTTCTCCTAGTATCCCGGGTCAATATTCTCTACTGCCCACAGCACAGAATGGCTGATGTTTTTATTTCCCGGTGGGTGTATAGGATCAAATGACTGTTTACTTGAGTAACACGGTATAATCGGAGATGATTGGGGATATTACTAGGGCTCATGAGATTGTGGGAAAGTTGGATTTAGCGACGGGATCTGATTCACCAGGTCTTAACCCCTTTTTACCCAAAAATCATAAATTCCAGTGTGGGTCACAGTCTTGTTTATTTAGCAGGATTAAAAGTAGGCTTACATTAACACTGTAATGAAATTACTGTGAAAATCTCCTGATCGCCACACTCCAGCACCTGTTTGGGTACTGAGGGAGAATTTAGAATGGCCAATGCACCCTAACCAGCACGTCTTTCAGACTGTGGGAGGAAACACACACAGGCAGTGATGCAAGCCGGGAATTGAACCCAGGTCCCTCGCACTGTGAGGCAGCTATGCTAACTGTGCCACTATGCAGCCTACAATTACTCTCCTATTCCACTATCATCCTTTCATTGAAAAGGTTGGACTAGTGGAGTAACATCATCGTCTCAAATCCAGTCAGGTCTTTTACAGCAGCCAATCCTGCCCATGTGATGTAAGTGATCCTGCTGTGCAATAGTGGTCAATGGTCATGGCAGTTTCTTAATGCCGGGACATTCTTTTGTTAATCCAGAGCAATACACTGTCCTCCAAGTGGGAGAGAGTGGGCAAGAGCTCGACACTGAATCACTCTACAGAAGTAATTCAGTCAGGGTGTGGAGCAGAGCCACATCAGACAGGAACGTGTCTGCAAGTGGCCTGTAACTCAAGAGCCATAATTGTGAAAAACACACATTGCTCCAGACAGAATCTACTCTTAGATCACTGCTGAATTGTGCCTCGAGCTGCCCAGTATGTTATTTTTATCTAGGCACTCGTGTTTATTTGAAATAGATTGCATAAAAACAATGAGATCATAAACGCGAGCAGGAGGAGCCTTTTAGCTCCTGCTCCACCAGTCTGTAAGATCAAGGCTGATCTAATGTTCCAGTTCGTCCATACCCCTCCCATCAGTCAAGACTCAACCTTGGATAACCCGGCCTTCTCGCTCACTGGAATTCTAAACACCAAAGAGCCTCAGAAGAGATTCCTCCTCATCTCCATCACGAACGGAAGGTCCCTCATTAAAAATAGTGTCCTCCAGACCGAGATTTTCCCACAAGGGGAAACATCTCAGAGTCTAAAGCAATTCATGCTGCAATCTGGTACCTGCGTGTTAAGTGTCCATGACTAATTATAAGGCTGGCCTACAATCTCATGAGCATGCATTGTTCTACATGTTGACCCTGTTCAAGGTTACAGACCTGGTTTGAGGACAAGCAGAATTCCATGGATTTTTTTGACTATCAAACATTAACAATTAGGGCTGGCGGTTAATGTGAGTAACATGCAAAATAGAGTTCTCCCAGGAATCTTCCCTCAAGTTGCCATGGATTTGCATCAAAACCTTGTATTGGGCACATAAAAATGTGCAAGAAATAGCAATTGGAGAAAACCTTCATAGTCCATACATGAATTTTTAAAAATGTACTTGTTTGGGGGATGTGGGAGTTGTCAGTGTTTATTGCCCACTCCTAATTACCCTTGAACTTTGCTAGGACCATTTCAGGGGATATTTAAGAGTCAAACCATATTGCTGTGGATCTGGAGTTATACGTAGACCAGGTAGAGATAGCAGATTTCCTCTAAAGGACATCAATGAACCAGATGGGTTTTTACAACAATGGTTTCATGATTATTATTAGACACTTAATTCAAAAATTTTTTAAAATTGTATTCAAATTTCACCACTTGCTGTGATGGGATTTGAACCGGGTTCCCAGATTATTGCCATGGGTCTCTGGATTGCTAATCCTGCAACAATACCATTGCCTCCCCAAACATTAAAACTTGAGCATCAAGGGTACATCTTCTTCCCACGTTTTTCTGTGGTAAATTATTCTTCCTCATCCCTTCCCTGCTAGTTAAACAAACACAAACACAGACGGATAAAGGAATGAACCACAAAGGCTGAAAGTCCAAGATTAAAGCAACAAATAGAACCATGAGTGTTGAATGGCTCAACTCAAGATAATTGGCACTCTGCACTCTACACAAGGTCTCTGCGAATGGCATGGTGGCACAGTGGTTTGCACTATTGCCTCACAGCACCGGGAACGCAGGTTCGATTCCCAGCCTGGGTCACTGTCTGTGTGGAGACTGCACATACTCCCCATGTCTGCGTGGGTTTCCTCCAGGTGCTCTGGTTTTCTCCCATAGTCTGAAAGATATGCTGGTTAGGTGCATTGGCCATGTTAAATTCTCCCTCAGTGCACCCAAGCAGGCGTCAAAGTATGGTGACAAGGGGATTTTCACAGTAACTTCATTGCACAGCTTGGTATGGCTGCTGCTCTGCCCAAGACCACAAGAAACTACAAAAGGTCTTGAACGTAGCCCAATCCATCACTCAAACCAGCCTCCATCCATTGACTCTGTCTATACTTCCTGTTGCCTCAGAAAAGTAGCCAGCATCTTGGACATTCTCTCTTCCACTTTCTTCTGTTGGGAAAAAGATGCAAAAGTCTCAGCTCCCATACCAACCAACTCAGTAATATCATCTTCCCTGCTGCCATCAGACTTTTAAATAGACCTACCTCGCACTAAGTTGATCTTTCTCTACACTCTAGCTATGATTGTAACACTACATTCTGCATTCACTGCTTTCCTTCTCTGTGAAGAGTATGCTTTGTTTGTACAGTGCACAAGAAACAATACTTTTCACTGTATGTTAATACATGTGACAATAATAAATCAAATCAGTGTTAATATAAGCCTGCTTGTGACACTAATAAATAAACTTTAAATACTTGCCTGGGGCTCCAAGCTGAATGGGTGTCAGAGGACGTGTGGGGAGATAGTGAAAATGAAGAGAAGTGCAGAAGGTGGAATCCCTGCACCAAGGCCCTTACTTGTATTTGATTTCCTCTTTTATCCCCCAACTTATCAAAAGGAGACAGCAATGTACACAGCAGTGCATTTTATCAACTACCTTTCTCCAGGAGGGGAGGCCTCCATCACCAAAACAATGTTGAATTTTACATTTAAATTAAAAAATGTCATCCACAAAAGGGAAAGCAGCGTCAAAAATAATAAACCCAAAAATAATAAACCCAGGTCACTCACGGGGCAAAACCTAAGGCAGGGGGAGGGGCTGTGATGGTGAAAAAAGCTTCAGTAATGGAATGTGGGCAAAGACTGGCTGCAACAGGAATCATACACCAAATACCTCATAAAATTAGCCTACTCCTGAAACGTGTAATAAATCTTATTGCAGGGAAGGTTTGACATGAATGTGGTTTCTGGAGCAGTAGAAACAGCTTTATTCCCTGCAGGCACACAGAGTAAGACACCTCAAGGTCAGCATTTTGCTCCATATACTACAAAAAGAAAAATCCGATTACAGAATATTAACACTTTCTTTCTCACAATGCCAGTCCTTAGGGTGCCTGAGCATCCACCACCCCCCCCCCCCAAACACATCCTTTGCCACCGCGCCCCCTTACAGAACCGTGTAAGCGGAGAAATGGCACAATGGTTAGCACTATTGCCTCAGGGCCTGGGAGGCAGGCTGAATCCCAACATCGGGTGACTGTGGAATTTGTACATTCTCCCCATGTCTGCATGGGTTTCCTCCAGGTGCTTTGGTTTCCTCCCACACTCTGAAGATGTGCCGGTTAATTTGGATTGGCCGAATTAAATTGCTCCTTAGTGTTGGAGGAGTTAGAAGGGTGAACACATGGGGTTACGGGGATAGGGCCTGAGTAGTGTTGTTATTGGTGTGGGCTTGATGGGCCAAATGGCCTCCTTCTGCACTGTAGGGATTCTATGCCTCAAAGACTGGCACTTTGATCCTGGGGGCATCACTTCACACCTTCTGATATTTTGCACTGCAGCACTCCACCCTGACAGTCAGCATTTACTTTCCAGTTGCTGTCATAAACATTCTCAATTTGTCGATCCAGAGAATGAGAATGTCTCCTCCTTGCTGCCTGTGGATGGACCAGCAGGTGTCAAAACTATTTTTAAATTTGCTTTTTTAAAATTACATTAATCGCTCCACCACTGACGTCTGAGTCTCCAGTTGCCAATTAAGGCTCAAAGCTCTGGAATCCTCTCTCCTATTAGATGAGCCACCAAAGACTAACTTTTTGACCAAACTATGGGCCCCACTATCTCCTCATGTGGCTCACTGTCAGAAGGGAGTCAGTTTTGCACAATTGGCTAGTTCCTGATGCAGTGACGCCAACAGTGTGGGTTTAATTCCCGTATCGGTTGAGGTTATGAAGGTCTCGCCTTCTCTACCCTGCCCCTCGCCCGAGGTGTGGTAATCCGCAGGTTAAATCACCAGCGGTCACAGCCTAAGGTCTTCTGGGATAATGGTGGCACGGTGGTGGTTAGGGCTGTTGCCTCAGTGCCAGGTTTGATTCCGGCCTTGGGTGACTGTTTGTATGGACTTTGCACATTCTCCCTGTGGCTGTGTGGGTTTTTTCTGGGTGCTCCAGTTTCCTCTCAGTTCAAAGATGTGCAGGCTAGGTGGATTGGCCATGCTAAATTGCTCCTTAGGTATCCAAAGATGTGTAGGTTAGATGGAATTAGCCACGGTAAATGCAGGGGATTAAAGGGGACAGGCCAGGAAGGGGGTGGACCTGGGTAAGGTGATCTTTCGGGTGGTAGGTGTAGACTCAATGGAGGTTTATAAGATGTTGAGAGGTATAGATAGGGTGGATCCTCGGAGGCTATTTCCCCAGGGCTGAAATGGTCGCTACGAGAGGACACAGGTTTAAGGTGCTGGGGAGCAAGTACAGAGGAGATGTCAGGGGTAAGTCTTTCACTCAGAGGGTGGAGAGTGAGTGGAATCGGCTGCCGTCGGTGGTGGTAGAGGTGAACTCGCTGGGGCCTTTGAGACTTCTGCATGAGTATATGGGATTTAATGGGATTGAGAGTTATAGATAGGCCTGGATATGATCGACACAACTTGTGGGCCGAAGGGCCTGTTTGTGCTGTAGTGGTCTATGTACTTCTGAGGCTGTATAAGGCTCTGGTCAGACCCCATTGGGAGGATTGTGAGCAGTTTTGGGCCCCGTATCTAAGGAGGGATGTGCTGGCCTTGGAAAGGGTCCAGAGGAGGTTCACAAGAATGATCCCTGGAACAAAGAGCTTGTTGTACGAGGAACAGTCGAAGATTCTGGGTCTGTACTCGGAGTTAAGAAGAATGAGGGGAGGGGGGTCTTATTGAAACTTACAGAATACTGTGAGGCCTGGATAGAGTGGACGTGGAGAAGATGATTCCAATAGTAGGAAAAGCTAGAACAAAAAACAAGGCACAAACTCAAACTAAAGGGACAACTCTTTAAAACAGAGATGAGGAGGAATTTCTTCAGCCAAAAGTGTGGTGAATCTGTGGAACTCTTTACTGAAGGAGGCTGTGGAGGCTGGGTCACTGACTGTCTTTAAGATAGAGATAGATAGGCTCTGGATTAATAAGGAGATCGAGGGTTACGGGGAAAAGACAGGAGAATGGGGATGAAAAGATCAGTTATGATTGAATGGTGAAGGGCCAAGTGGCCTAATTCTGCTTCGATGTCTTTTGGTCTTATGGCTAATCCAGAGAGCCATTGCTGAACTTCAGAAAGAAATCATCCTTTGTGCATCTTCCGCATCCTTGCGTCTCAGCAAAGACCCGGTTTCTTTTTGTTTCCAACTTTTATTTGGCATTAAACAGGGAAGAACTAATTTAATCAGACAGATGTGATTTTGTGGAACAAGGTTTAATTTACCAAACTGTAGAGGCAGCTTGTTTCGGTCCACTGATGCCTACACACATGCGGAGGAAGTAAGTAATACACTGATCTGAAAGTAATTAGTTACAAAAATAGATGCTTGATACACTCGCCCTTGCAATTCAGGCTGAAAATCTTTTAGACAATTCACATTTTTTTTTAAAAAGGTCAGTAAGTAATCAGCAGAAAGTAAATTAAAAGTTGCACCATTTTGGACAATGTTGTGAATTGAGAGGTGTACCCTGTCCCCCTCACATTATGCTGGCAAGTCCATCTTTGGCCATTCTGTGGCATTGCTGATAGCTAGTGTGGGGTCCGCGGCACGGATTTAATGTTTAGCAGCCGTGGGGACAGTCAGTTTGTTTGTAGCATGGACACATGCAATTCTCAGCAGGGTTGCTGTTTATCTTTTGGTAAATTGTTACTGTTTTCCATACCCAGTGCAAAAATAGCTTGTTTGTCATGCAAAGCACAGGTCAGGGGCTGTGCAAGTCCGCCTCTCCCTCAAACTTACTCTAACTGCCCAGGTACAAAGTTTTTATTCTCATTTCCTACCTATTGTTATGACATTTGAGTGTAATTCTCATCTTGTGCTATTACACAGAAACTAGAAACAAGAATAGGCCATTTGGCCCTTTAAGCCTGCTCTAATCATTCATTACAATCATGGTTGATCATCAAATTCAATGCCCAGATCCCACCTCCCCTCCATATTCCTTGATCCCTTTACAATGTCTAACGCCTCTCAATCAGCAGTGAGGTAAATGACTGGACAACTGGTTTTTAGAAACTAGAACAAGAAGTAGGTCATTGGGCTCTTGATACTGGCTAAATGTTGGACAGGCCTTTACAAGAACTTCCTTGGTTATCCTTTACTGGGGTGAAGAGATTTTTTTGCTTAATTGAGAGGGGAGAGTAACCTTGGTTTAATGTCTCACTCAAAAGACAGCACTACTGACAGTGTAGCACTTCTGCAGTACTGCACTATACTATGCCTCTATTATGTTCTCAAGTCCCAGTTGTGACACTTGAATCCAGTAGCCTCTGATTCAGGTGAGACCACTACCACTTCTTTCTCAAGATGGCGCTGGAGTGAGATAACGTCTTGTAAGCTGTGCCTGGCACACCTTCTAATTCTGTCTTTTACTCTCATTCTAAGCTTCTAAAACTTCACTGAGTGATGGACAATGCCTTTTGGAAAATTAGTTTACTTATTAGTGAGACAAATAGACTTACATTAACACTGCAATGAAGTTACTGTAAAAATCCCTTAGTTGCTACACTCAGGCACCTGTTCAGGAGAATTTAGCACGGCCAATGCACCTAACCATGTCTTTCAGACAGCGGGAGGAAACCGGAGCTCCTGGAGGAAACCCATGCAGACATGGGGAGAACGTACAGACTCTGCTCAGACAGTGACCCAAGCTGGCCCTGTGAGGCAGCAGTGCTAACCACAATGCTACCCTAAATCAACAACTAAAGAAAATCTTTTTAAAAATTCTCAGTAAGAAGCCTGGAGAATAGTTTAGTCCAACATTACAGACATAACATGATGTCCATGGAGGAATTTTCCCATCCGCTGTGGGAATTGTGGCAGGGATGACAGAAAATTTGATGAACTATGTTCTTTATTCCTTCTTGGGATGTGAGTGTCACTGCTTGGGTCAGCATTTATTGCCCATCCCTAATTTTCTTTGAACTGAGTGGCTTGCTAGGCCTTTTCCGAGGGCAGTTAAGAGTTAACCAGATTGCTGTGGCTCCGATGGCACATGTAGGCCAGGCCAGGTAAGGATGGCAGATTTCCTTCCCTAACAGACATTAGTGAAGCAGTTGGGTTTTTCCGACAATCGATAATGGTTTCATGTAGTCTTCAAGTTACAAATTTTTATTGAATTCAATTTTCACCATCTACCGTGGTGGGATTCAAACTTGGGTCCCAGAGCATTTCCCCGGGTCTCTGGATTACTAGTCCAGTGAAAATACCACTGCGCCACAGTCTCCCCATTGACCTCAGGCAGGAATTTCCAATCTTGGGGTGTGCGTGTCTGGAAAACCCCACCCACTAGTGCTGGAATTTTCCAGCCCTGCTGAACATCAATGGACTTTAGGCTGGGCTGCAGAATCTCCTGTGACAGATCCCATCACGGGGCAGAGTCAGAAAATAATCACCCACAGTCCACAAGATGCATGAAGCCCTGGTGGAAATAACCAACTGCAATATTCAACGCAGAGGTTTTCCGCAGGAGAAAGATCTTTTCACACACCTAAGTTGCATTTATTTTCTAATGTTATGATTGATTTTCCAAATAGTTAACAATTACTGCAAAATAATTGGAGTATTGTTCCAGAAAAGCACACTGATCTTTCCATTTTCAATGTATAACATGCCTCTCCCTTTGTTAAATGTACTATGTAAGGATGGCTTTCACACCAGTTATTAGCCACCTGTTTTTAATAAAGAATATGTTCCTGGCTTCAATTATAAACTCTTAGAAAGGCAGGCCGCCTTCCTTCTGCTGTGAGGACTTGCCAATGGAATCTACATAACTACAATCGATGGTTCTGATGAAGCTGTTTCAGAACTGACAGCAATACACCATAATTTGCTACATTAGAAACACAGCATCATAAAAATGTCCATTTTATTTTATTTCTTTTGCGTTAACCTTGAAGGGGAACTGACAGATTTGTTGGTACCGTTGGAAATAAGGAGGTCAGTTTCGCCACTCCATGAAATTGTGGCTCATCCACGATTTTCCAGCAGCGCTCATCCCAAAACCAGAAAATTCCATCCAAGGTCAACGGAACTTTGCACGGTCCACTCCTCACTCGCTACGATTTCCCATCCACTGCTGGATGGGAAAGATCCCCCCCACCTCAATATCTATCATTAACAAAAATCTATCAATTTAAGTTTAAAAATTAACAGTTGGTCAGGCACCAGTTAGCCTTTACGGATGAGTGCTCCAAACCTCAATATTTTTGTAGTGAAATGTTTCCTGTATGGAATGGTCAAGCTCCAATTTTTTGACAGTTTCCCCCAGTCCTAGAGTCCACAACCAGTAGAAATTGTCTTGAACTGATCTACCCTGTCTGTTTCTCTTCATATCCTCAAAACTTTGCTCTCATTCATCCAGACCCAATTCATACTCGCTTCAAATGACAGAATTATGGGATTGTTATGGCACAGGAGGCGGTCATTTGGCCCATTGCATCTGCACCAGCTCTCCAAATGAGCATCATGGCTGAGTGGCATTCCCCTGTCTTTGCCCCATGCCCCTACATATTGCTTCTATTCAAATATTCTTTTAATGCCCTCTTGAACACCCCCACCATAGTTTGGGGCACTGCATTCCAAACCTGAACCACTTTGTGAAAATGTTTTATCTCACATCACATTTGCTTCTTGTGCAAATCACCTTAAACCTGTGTCCTCTCGTTCGTGATCATTTTATGAGCAGGAACTATTTCTCCTTACCTACTCTAACCAGCCCCCTAATGATTTTGAGCATCTCTATCAAATCTCCTATTAGTCTTTTTCTCCTTGAAGTATTTATCCAATTCCTTTTCAAAGCTATACAATTGAAAATGTGTGCACCACCCCAGCGAGGCAGTGCGTTCCCTAGCCTTTGTGCAAAAACCTTTTTTCTTTATTTGGCCTCTGTTTCTTCTGGAAGTTATTGAATCTCTCAAGGAATCTACTTGAAGCAGAAGGGCTGTGATGACCAGTGTTGTAAGGTTAATTTTCAGTTGCTCCAGCAAAGAGCAGGTGGCAATAGAATGGTCTAAAAGGCTTGCGGTGATATGAATGTCATAGAATCCCCTCAGTACAGGAGGCCGCCATTAGGCCTGTCAAGTCATAAGAACATAAGAAATAGGAGCAGGAGTAGGCCATCTAGCCCCTCGAGCCTGCCCCGCCATTCAATAAGATCATGGCTGATCTGTCGTGGCTCAGTTCCACATTCCCGCCCTCTCCCCATAACCCTTAATCCCCTCGCCTATCAAAAACCTATCTACCTGCGACTTAAAAATATTTAGCGAGGTAGCCTCCACCACTTCAACGGGCAGAGAATTCCACAGATTCACCACCCTTTGAGTGAAGAAGTTCCTCCTCAACTCCGTTCTAAACCGCCCCCCCTTTATCTTGAGGCTGTGCCCCCTAGTCCTACTGTCCTTTCTGAGCGGGAAGAGTCTCTCCACCTCTATCCTATCCATCCCATTCAACATTTTATACGTCTCATTGAGATCTCCCCTCATTCTTCTAAAGTCTAACGAGTACAAGCCTAGTTTATTCAGCCTCTCCTCATAGCTCAACCCCCTCAACTCCGGAATCAGCCTAGTAAACCTCCTCTGCACTCCCTCCAAGGCCAAAATATCCTTGCGTAAGTGCGGCGACCAAAACTGCACACAGTACTCCAGCTGCGGCCTCACCAATGCCCTATACAGCTGCAGCAAGACCTCCCTACTTTTATATTCAATCCCCCTCGCTATGAAGGCCAGCATCCCATTCGCCTTCCTGACCACCTGCTGCACCTGCAGGCTGGGTTTTTGCGACTCATGCACAAGGACCCCGAGGTCCCTCTGCACTGTCGCATGCTGCAGTTTTTTGCCATGTAATAGTCCTTCCTACCATTATTCCTACCAAAGTGGACAACTTCACACTTGCCAACATTAAATTCCATTTGCCAGTTCCTGGCCCATTCGCCCAGCCTATCTAGATCCTTCTGCAGACTCTCCACACCCTCCGCACAATTTGCCGTTCCCCCAATCTTGGTGTCATCAGCAAATTTCGACATAATACACTCGGTTCCCTCCTCCAGATCATCTATATAAATGGTAAATAGCTGAGGCACCAGCACTGACCCCTGGGGCACTCCCGAGTCTGTACCAACCATAATCCCACCCAGGCTCTATTCCCATAACCTCACATATTTACCTTGCAAATCCCCGTCACTAGGGGCAATTTAGCACGGCCATTCCACTTAATCCGCATATCTTTGGATTGGGTGGAAACTGGAGCACCGGGAGGAAGCAGGCATGGGGAGAACATGCAGACTGCGCACAGACAGTGGCTCAAGCCAGGAATTGAACCCGGGTCCCTGGCACTCAGGCAGCAGTGCTAACTACTGTGCTGCAATGCTGCCCTAGTTTCTTTAATTCTGTCTCCTGCTTTACATTGTTCATTTGTCCATTGTCATTATTGATAAAATAAAATTGTTGCCATTCCTATTTGCTCTGCTGTTATGAGCCAGTTGTCTGTTCCCAACTGGCAGAGTCAATCCAGTGTGTCAAGCAGTGCTGGGATATCAATACACGTCTAGCAATTTTGGATCTCTTTGTGAAAACAAGAGCTCGTCCGTTGGTTTAATCACTCACTCTCTCCACCACCGGCTACAGTGGTGTTGACCATCGATAAGATACTCCGCAGCGATCCACCCAGGCCTATTGGACAATATCTCCTAAATCCACAAACACTGCTACCTGCAAGGATAGAGGGCAGCAGGTCCACAGGAAAACCGTCACTTTCAAGTTCCCCTCTCTCTTGACTTGAACATACAGCAATAGCGATGGTTAGAGGGACAGATAGGAGGCTCTGCGGCAGCAAGAGAGACTCACGGATGGTGTGTTGCCTCCTGGGTGCAAGAGTCTGTGACACCTCGGACCGTGTTTTCAAGATCCTTAACAGGGAGGAGGATCACATGTGGTGCACATCAGTACCAACAACATAAGTAGGAGAAGGGATGGGGATTTAAAACAGGAATTTAGGGAGCTAGGATGGATGAGTGTGTGATACAGGCCGATAGGATGGAGGAGGTAGATGATCCAAGGGAAGATGTATTAGCAATTTTGAAAAACCTGAGGGTCGATAAGTCCCCAGGGCCAGATAGGATACATCCTAGGATACTTGGGAGGCAAGGCATAAGATTATGGAGCCTTTGGCTTTGATCTTTGGGTCCTCACTGTCCACAGGGATTGTGCCAGAGGACTGGAGAGTGGCAAATGTTGTTCCTCTTTTCAAGAAAGGAAATAGGAATGACCCTGGTAATTATAGGCCAGTTAGTCTTACTTCAGTGGTTGGTAAGTTAATGGAAAGGGTCCTGAGACATACGGTTTGTGACCATTTGGAAAGATGCAGTTTAATCGGGGATAGTCAGCACGGTTTCGTGAGGGGTAAGTCCTGCCTCACAAATTTGATTGAGTTCTTTGAGGAGGTTACTAAGTGTGTAGATGAAGGTAGAGCAGTTGATGTCGTATACATGGATTTTAGTAAGGCGTTTGATAAGGTTCCCCATGGTAGGCTCATGAAGAAAGTAAGGAGGTGTGGGATAGAGGGAAATTTGGCCGATTGGATAAGGAACTGGCTGTGTCATAGAAGACAGGGGGTGGTGGTGGAGGGAAAATTTTCAGACTGGAGGCCAGTTACCAGCGGTGTACCACAGGGATCAGTGCTGGGTCCTCTGCTATTTGTGATTTTTATCAATGACTTGGAAGAGGGGGCTGAAGGGTGGGTTAGTAAATTTGCCGATGACACCAAGATTGGTGGAGTAGTGGATGAGGTGGAGTGCTCTTGTAGGCTGCAAATAGACATTGATAGGATGCAGAGCTGGGCTGAAAAGTGGCAGATGGAGTTTAACCCTGATAAGTGCGAGGTGATTCATTTTGGTAGGACAAATTTGAACGTGGATTACAGGGTCAACGGCAGGGTTCTGAGGAATGTGGAGGAACAGAGAGATCTTGGGGTTCATATCCACTGATCTCTGAAGGTTGCCACTCAAGTGGATAGAACAGCGAAGAAGGTTTATAGTGTGTTCGTGTTTATTAACAGGGGGTTTGAGTTTGAGAGCTGTGGGGTTATGCTGCAACTATACCAGACGTTGGTGAGACCACATTTGGAATATTGTGTTGGGGTGTGGAATAGACTGCCTGCTGGAGTCGGACACTTTAGGAACTTTCAGGTGGTTATTGGATAGGCACATGGAGCACACCAGAATGATAGGGAGTGGGATAGCTTGATCTTGGGTTTGGTCATAGCTTGGCACAACATCGAGGGCCGAAGGGCCTGTACTGTTCTATGTTTCTATATACTCAGCAACAACCTGCCCTGATCCCTCTACTTCGAGGTGATAGTTAAGAAAGCCCATCAATGCCTCTACTTCCTCAGGAGGCTAAGGAAATTTGGCATGTCTGCTACAACACTTAACAAGCTTTACAGATGCATCACAGTAAGCATCCTTTCTGGTTGCATCACAGCTTGGTATAGCTCCTGCTCTGCTTAAGACCGCAATCCCTATATATGAAAATAATAAATCAGATCAAATATTGCCACTCCCTCATTCTTTTGCTGGGTCAAAATTGTGGAGTATCCGGGCTCTCAGGGCTGTGAGAGTGCCTTCAGTACATGGATCAGTGGTTCAAGAAGTAGCTCACTCACCACTAACTCCACATAGGACAGGAAGGAAAATAACTCTACGTGGTGGGCCCATCTTGGAAGAGGAGTACATTTCCTTGGCCATCAAGTCCTGGAATGAGACTTGGACCCAGAGCTTCTGGATCAAAGGCAGGGTGCTACCCACAGTGTCACAGGCCTCCTAGAATGGCACTGTAATGAAGAACCAACAGAAAGAGGAGATCTTACAGAGAGAGATTCAAGTCAGTGTGAACCAGTGCTCCAGGAGGTGGGAGTAGTGACCATCATGACTCAGATTTTGAACATTGTCTAACCCCAAATTTTGCTGATCCACTGGGATATTTATAGAAATTCCACATCAACCAACAAATACACATAATTAAAGCTTTTTGTAAACACGACGTCCATTAATTTTGTGTTCGTCATTACAAAGGCAGTGCCCTTTTTAATTAAAACCCTTTTTGATGCTTTACTCAAGTGAATCCTTGCCCAGCAGTGTGCCAACCTGGTACAATTAAAAGAGTTACATAAAAGAAAATAAACCCTTGGTGCAGTAACGTTTCCGAGAGTTCATTGCTGAATACAGATTTATCACCATTTCAGATGGAAATAAAGATCCTCGGGCAGACTTTTCCTGATCTAATTGCGATAGGGAGGGGAAACATCATGAGGAACCTTTTCTCAGTCACTCATTTTTCTGGGATTATTGATAAAAATCTTAATATAACAAAGGATACTGGATAAAGTGAGGCATCCAAAAAAATAGTTCTCATTTTTGTGAGAAAAGTAGTTGTACGTTTTTCAGATATTCTGCTGGAGGCAGCTTTATGATTTCTATTGCTAACAAGGTCTGTGTCCTTACTAATATAAGCAGGCAGTGTGACTGTGACTCTCTGGGGTGGTACGGACTTTGGACAGTGGTGTAAACTGGATCCTATCAAACATCTTTAACTTCCATTACACAGATGCCAGTGGATCTTTGATATCCATCCTCCCAGGCATCAGATCAAAAAGAACATTATCTCCAATAATGTGACTCGTTTCAGTATTTGTTTGTATTTATTTGTGGGACATGGGCATCACTGGCTGGCCAATGTTTATTGCCCATCCCTCGTTGCCCGAGGGCAGTTGAGAGTCAACCACATTGCTGGGCCTTGGAGTCACATGTAGGCCAGACCAGATAAGGATGGCAGATTTCCTTCCCTAAAGGATATTTAGTGAACTAGATGGGTTTTTCCAACAAAAGGTTTCACGGTCACCAGTTAAATTCCAGATTTTGTTTTAATCGAATTCAAATTCCACCACCAGTTGGAGGGATTTGAACCCAGGGTCCACAGAACATTCGCTGAGTTTCAGGATTAATAGTCTACGAAAATGCCACTAGGCTATCACAAAAATGTAATGCGATCTCAGCATAGATTACATGCAGCCTGTGATCCATTTGGGATTTTGGCACAACTTAAAAAAAAGTTAATTTACTGGGAACTGGGAGTCACCTTTGAAAGGCTTGTGAGTTAAAGGATTGGCACAATATTGTTGTACTAAAACTTTGACGGGCACACTGAGCATAGTTGTCTGCTGGGAGAGTGGGATTTGTAAATTTATTATTATTGTTTCCTCTCTATAGTCACTTTGGAACTATTTCACCAGAGGAATTTTTATTTATTCACAGGATGTGGCATCAAAGGCAAAACCCAGCATTTATTGCCCATCCCTAATTGCCCTGGAGAAGGTGGTGATGAATCACTGCATTAAAGGTACTCCCACACTGTGCTATTAGAGAATGTCAGGATTGAGATATAGGAAGGAATGGCAATATACTTCCAAGTCAGCGACTCAGACAGAACCTTTGAGCTGGTGGTGATGCCTGCTGCCCCTACCCTTCTAGGTAGCAGAAGTCATTGGTTTGGAGCAGTTGTGAGTTGCTGTGATGCAGTTTGTAGATGGTACACGTTGCAGTCACTGTGCACTGGTGATGGAGGGAATGAATATTTAAGGTGGTGAAGGGGGTGCCAATGAAGTGTGATGCTTTGTCCTGAATGGCGTTAAGCTTAAGTGTTGTTGGAACTGATCACATCCATTTCAGTGGAGAATATTCCATCACATTCCTGACTCGTACCTTGTAGATTGTGGAATTAGGAATGAGTCACTCACTGCAGAATTCTCAGTCCAGTTAAATTGGTGACCCATGGGAAGATGATGGTGGGTGACTCTACCAACATAATGCCATTAAATGTCATGTGGAGGTGCCTGTCTTGTTGGAGATGGTCAATGCCTGGCACGTGTATGGGATGAATGTTATTTGTTACTTAGCCCAAGCCTGAATATTGTGGCAATCAGCAGGAGGCTTACTTGCCCATACTCTACCTGATGCAATGAGAATTCAGAGTCAATGTTGAGAACTCCCAGGATTAGTTCCTCCTGACGATACAGCAAAGCGCTGCCACTAACTGGTGGATCTGACCTGCTGGTGAGGCTGGAATTATTCAGGGATGGTAAATGGAGGAGTCTGGGACATTGGCTGAAAGGAAAGATGCTTGATTTATTCACACTTTGTTAGCTCTTGCAATTTAATTCCCGGGTCAAACTGGGCATGGGTACCTCTTTCAAATGCCAGATTTATTTAATAATTCCCCAGGTGCCATGGGAACTTACGTCTCTGGATCCTTAATCCAGATCTCTGGATTGTTATTCCACTATGCTACCATTCCCAGTCCATAGAAATCAGACATATACATTGCTTCTTGAGTTCTCTGTCTGAGGGCAGGTCTAACCCACAATGCTGTGGACCACCAGCTCAGGTAGACACATGCCCCAAAATCCACCCCGGGCAGAACAGGATCAAACACCAATCTGATCTAACTCAGGAGCGGCAGTGGTTAGCACTGCTGCCTCACAGCGCCAGGGACCCGGGTTCAATTCCAGCCTTGAGTGACTGTCTTTTAGAGTTCGCACATTCTCCCATGGCTGCTCTGGTTTCCTCTCAGTCTGAAAGATGTGCAGGTTAGACTGAGTGGCCATGGTAAATTGCCCCTTAGTATCAGGGGGATTAGCAGGGTAAATACGTGGGGTTACAGGGATAGGGGCCAGGTGAGATTGTTGTCAGTGTAGGTTCACTGGGCTGAATGGCCTCCTTCTCCACTGTAGGGGTTGTATGGATTCTACAGGGATAAGGCCAAGGTGGGATTGCAGTTGGTGCAGGCTCATTCCGTAGGGATTCTATGAACTGAGCCACCCAACTCCAATGTGTCCTACAGTATTACACGCCTGTAACGATAGCTGGATAGTGACGGCTCCAATTCCTTTCCGTCACAGGATAGACAAAGAATCTTTCCTGGTCTTACCATCTGCAATTGATGTGTGGAGGAAGCATTGGGATGTCGAGATTTTAATGCTCAATCTGCTTGATTGCATTTCGCACTCTCCCTGGCCATCAAGTCCTGGACTGGGACTCGAACCTGGAGTTCATGGTTCAGAGGCACAGATGTTAGCCACTGCGCCACAAGACCTCCCTGTCTCTCCACTGTCTGAGATCAAATGTAAACATTGCAAGATAAAGTTGCTTTTCCAATAGTGTTAATTATTGTGAATAACTTCACAATGGTTGTGCATAGGGATTAATTTAAGTTTATCTGAATCTGTTGACATTTGGTTTAATTCTCCTGGAATGTTTATTTCATTTCGAGGTCTCTAACCTTTAGTGAAACATTCTGACTAATTTTAGATGCTTCTTCAGCAATCACTTAATTGAGAGAATGTGTGAACAGTTCTCACCAAATATGGCTTTGTGGTTTAATTTAATTTATATTCTACTGAACAAGAATTACCTTTTGGCATTTGTTGAGTCTAGTTCTTTACTATAAACAGGTTAAAATAGTTTTTTTAGCGAGGGTTTTAGTTGGCTTAAACTTTGAGGTTGTTCAGTCTGGAAAATTATAAAAGCAAAAATTATGAATTTGTTTTTAGTGCATCTGAATCTCCACGGAGCTGGAGGAAACAGGGACTTGCCTGCTATCTATGATCAAACAGACACCCCTAATGAATTGGCCACTCGAATGTCAAAGGACAAACTCTTTACCCCTCAGCCTCTGGAGAAAACGGATGCCATTTGTCCCCATATCCAAAAATGGGGATCAGAGTTGAAGTTAGCGTGCCAGACATCAGACTCTTACCCTCTCCTCTAAACACCCCCACACAACACATATACAGGGGTACCTCCACACACCAAGACCCACGATCGTCACTGGATCCGGGGGCACGGGTGGGTGAGAGATCCTGGAAAGGTCATGGACGGGGAGGGTTGGGGTTGCTTCACAGGCAGTTCAGCAGCAAGGGCAGAGGGTGGAATTTTTACAATGCAGTACAGGCCCTTTGGCCCTCAATGTTGCACCGACCTGTGAAACCAATCTGAAGCCCATCTAACCTACATTATTCCAATATCATCCATATGTTTATCCACTGACCATTTAAATGCCCTTAATGTTGCTGAATCCACTACTGTTGCAGGCAGGGCATTCCACGCCCTTACTACCCTCTGAGTAAAGAACCTACCTCTGACATCTGTCCTGTATCTATCACCCCTCAACTTAAAGCTATGTCCCCTCATGCTAGCCATCACCATCCGAGGAAAAAGATTCTCACTGTCCACCCCTATCTAATCATCTTATATGCCTCTATTCAGTCACCTCTTAACCTTCTTCTCTCTAATGAAAACAGCCTCAGCCTTTCCTCATAAGACCTTCCCACCATACCAGGCAACATCCTGGCAAATCTCCTCTGCACCCTTTCCAATGCTTCCACATCCTCCCTATAATGCAGCGACCAGAACTGCACGCAATACTCCGAGTGCGGTCGCACCAGAGTTTTGTACAGTTGCAACATAACCTCATGGCTCCTAAACTCAATCCCTCTACCAACAAAAGCCAACACACCATACGCCTTCTTAACAACCCTATCAACCTGACATCCAAATCTCCCACAGTAGCAGTCCCAGCTCGATGGGACTGGAAAATCCCGGCTATGGGCAGGAGTATTGACCATTGAAAAACTTGGCACAAAAACGTGACAACAGAAATTAAGGTTTGGTGGATAGGAAGTTTGTTACATCTACTCTGGATTGTATCTTTTTGTCATTTGCGTAGGATGCTGAAAGGACTAAAGTGTTCCCCCCGGCACCGACTGGTATTCTACTTAAAACTCTTTGTACTAGGTTGGGGAAGAGGTTAAGACAAATTGCAACCTCCACAGCACACAAAAGCTGGATCTAATTATCCTTGGTCATTATGCTCAGGATATATGGATTGCCACTGTTTGAACATTGTTATATGCTAAATTTAATCTCTGTGGATATATAAAATCTCCCTAAACTTCCAAGGTATGAGGTAAATCACTACGTCAGATTGAATTCCCAAACGTATCAGCACGTATTCTATTCTTTAGTCAATCTCAGTGACCTGGTCAGGTTTCCATCAGTGCAGCCACTTCCTTGTGACTTGTCTCCGCTCTCAGCTCGGTGTCCTGTTTCAGGAAACCATAGTCCAATAACTCATTGATAAAATATGGGAAGGTATAAAATCAACCTTCTGATGTGATACATTGCAAGCCAAGTGGAATTACTCACATTAAATAATACAGCTCTCGTCTTCCTTTGAGAGACACATTACATTATTGGCCTGTGCTGTGTTAACTGATCTCAGATTGGAGAGTTCATACAACCACAGATGAGTTCAGCAGACCTGGACTTAGAGAGGGATAGAATTCCGTCAGGACAGACTCAGTGTGGGGGAGGCAGTAACGCAGTGCTATCGTCACCGGACTTGAGACCCGGGCTAATGTTCGATGACCCCTGGTTCGAGACCCACCAGAATACATAATGGAATTTTAAAAAGTCAAAGATGACAATGGAACTATTGTTGATTGTTGTAAAATCCCATCTGGTTCACTGATGTCCTTTAGGGAAAGAAATCTGCTGTCCTTACCCGGTCTGGCCTACATGTGACTCCAGAGCAATGTGGTTGACTCTTAAATGCCCCCGGAAATAGTCTAGCAAGACCCTCAGTTCAAGGGCAATTAGGGATGGGCAACAAATATTGACCTTGCAAGTGATGCCCACATCCCAAGAAGAAATAAAGAATAAAAAAGACTTTAAATAGCTTTAGAACTCACAGGCACAGTGTCTCGGACACAAGGAGTTAGGCCTGTACTGTGCACTGATGCGCACCTCAGATTTTGCATAGAAGGTGTGGAAAATTAGCAGTCTTCTGCACGAAAGGCAGTCCTCCTGGGTAATAAAATTTAAAAACCAACACCCTTTGTTTTGGAGTTGCAGCTTGAAGAGGATGAGGAGTTAGACAAGGAAAAGCAAGGTGAAGCAGAGATGAACAAGGTTCACAGTGTGATGAATGGTGCCCACATTGTGTTATTAGCATAAAGCCGCAAAGAAGCAATGTTACCAGCCAAGTACACGGCTCTCAATATTCCTGTACACAAAGGAGTTAAAGGATAGTTAAGATGGTGCTGGAGTGTGGCTCTTTCTTGTGAGTCGTGCCCAGCACACTCACTAATTCTACCTTTTGCACTCACGTTCTATTCGTCTTTTAAAAACTGTACTTGACTCTTATAAGATGATGAATGGGATGGATAGGATAGAGGTGGAGAGACTCTTCCTGCTCAGAAAGGATAGTAGGACTAGGGGACACAGCCTCAAGATAAAGGGGGGGGCGGTTTAGAACGGAGTTGAGGAGGAACTTCTTCACTCAAAGGGTGGTGAATCTCTGGAATTCTCTGCCCGTTGAAGTGGTGGAGGCTGCCTCGCTAAATATATTTAAGACGCGGGTTGATGGGTTTTTGATAAGCGAGGGGATTAAGGGTTATGGGGAGAGGGCGGGAATGTGGAACTGAGACACGACAGATCAGCCATGATCTTATTGAATGGCGGGGCAGGCTCGAAGGGCTAGATGGCCTACTCCTGCTCTTATTTCTTATGTTCTTATGTTATGTTCTCTAACACTCTACTTCAATCTCTTCCATCTGACCGTACGGTGGCACAGTGGATCACATTGCTGCTTCACAGCGCTGGGGACCTAGGTTCAATTCCAGCCTCGGATGACTGTGTGGAGTTTGTACGTTCTCCCCATGTCTGCGTAGGTTTCCTCCCACAGTCCAAACGTGCGTGAGTTAGGTTAATCCTAAATGTTAAATTGACCCTAGTGTCAGGTGGCATTAGCAGATTAAATAAGAGTTATGGAATAGAGCGTGGGTGGGATTGTGGTTGGTACAGACTTGATGGGCCGAATGACCTCCTTCTGAACTGTAGGGATTCTGTGATTCTATGAATGGACCCACCATATATTAAGCAGATCTTTCTCTACACCCTATATATGTAACAGTACATTCTGCACCTTCTCCTTCCTTTCTCCCCATGTACTCTATGAATGGTATGCTTAGTCAATGTACAAGAAACAATACTTTCCACTGTAAACCAATACATGTGACAATAATAAATCAAATCTAATTCAGCTGGTTCTGACATTCAGTGTTTTGAAAGGAAGCGACCCTGGCTGGAACGTGGGCTGATGGTATTTGGAGCTTGGTTTGCAAATTGAGGTTGTTAAATGGAACTTTTGAGAAAGGGAAACTGATGTGGCCTCCAGCTGCTTGGCAGCTCAGTGTAAATATTCTGTCCAAGAACTGGAAAACGCGACCAAAAATTACTTTTGTTCTTAAGAGCCCGGGTTGTGCTTTCGAAAAGCCTGGTTTTGCTGTAGATGTGTTTAGCTGCTGGTAATTAGTCTCATCATCTTATCCCTTTGTGGATGTTTTATAAATCGGGGATGGGGGGGACCTACCGTCCATCGTTAGAATCCCTACGGTGCAGGAGGAGGCCATTTAACCCATTAAGCCTGCAACCCCATCCACACTATTCCTGCAACCCCACATAATCCCCCGATACTTTAAAATTTCATTTAGCACTTCCAATCCACCTAACCTGCATATCTTTGGTGTGGAGGAGGAAAATGGAGCACCCGGAGGAAACCCATGCAGACATGGAGAGACATGCAAGCTCCCCATAGACACAGTCTCCCAAGACTGCAGTCGAACGTGGATCCCTGGTGCTGTGAGGAGGTAGTGCTAACCATGGTGTCATTATGCCACCCTTCTATTACTGCACTGGCAAATTTAATGCTGCAAATGCTGCCTCAATGCCAGGGACCAGAGTTCAGTTCCGGCCTTGGTTGACTGTATGAAGTTTGCACATTCTCCCTGTCTCTGCATGGGTTATCTTTGGGTGTTCAGGTTTCCTCCCACAGCCCAAAGGTGTGCAGGTTAGGTGGTTTTAGCCATTGTAAATACGTGGGGTTACAGAATAAGGTGGGGTAGAGGGCCTGGGTAAGATACCCAGAGACGTACTCAGTCAGTGCAGACTTGATGGTTCGAATGGCCTCTTCTGTATTGTAGGGATTCTATTCTGCGTCAAGGCACCAGCTCTGATGTGGTATCATTCTACAATGCACAAGTTGTCTGGTATACTCTCAGTCAGCACTCTTCATGAGGAAGCCTAAACTGTTGGGGTTGGGTTTTTTCATTCCAGCCTCACCAGTACTTCACCCATTAGAGATGAATAGGTGTGAACTGCAGTCAGCTGATTCCAGAAGCACAGAGCTCCGTCGAGTATTGATAAGATTGTTTGATCTGGAGATGCAGCCTTCCTGAGCCAAACGGCAGGGTTCCAATTCTCCTGAGTGCAGGGTTACTGAACAGTTGCACGAACTGCTGAGATCAGTTAACACAGACCAGTGATGTGCATTATCACCACTGCTCTACACCACTCATGACAGATTACTCAAATTGCATCAAGAGGTCGATAGATCAAATAACCGTCACTGGTTTCTGTAAAGCGTATAAAAAAAATTGCAGTACAGAAACAAAAGGTGGGTTTCTTAATAGTGTCACAACTATGGTGAGAATTGTTTCTACTGGATAAGTAGTTTCAGAATGAAAGTTTTTTTTAAAATGGTCTCATTGTGAAAATGTTCATCTGCTGTAAGATCTCCTAACAAATTGGTGAAAGCTTTTAAAAAATATAAACATTTCCTCTCACAATAGCTCGGCACGCAACTCAATAACCACTGCTTTCTCACTCAACTCAAAGACTGCAGCAACAGCAGTGATGCTTCTATAGAACCCTCCACCGCCCCCCCCTACACCTCCTCTCTAACAATGTGAACTCAAGAATGTGCTTTTCTTCTCTTGGGCCTAATACAGTGGCACAGTGACTGGCACTGCTGCCTCACAGTGTCAGAAACTCGGGTTTGATTCGCAGATTGGGTCACTGTGTGGAGTTTGCACATTCTCCCCATTTCTGTGGGGTTCTCCCACAGTCCTGAAAGACGTGCTGGTTAGGTGCTTTAGCCATGCTAAAGTCCCCTTCAGTGTACTCAAACAGGCACCAGAGACTGTGGTGACTAGGGGATTTTCATTGCAGTGTTAATGTAAACCAACTTGTGACAAATAAATAAACTTTAAAAGGAATCAGAGTTGTTACAAGGCTGAAGGAGGCCATTCAGCCCACTGTCTCTCTGAATAAGCATTACTTAGGCCTTTCTCCCAGTAGCCCTGCACATTGTTTCTATTCAAGTAAGCATCTAATACCCTCGCAAATATCTCAAAGGAAGCATTCCACTCACTGTTAAAAAGTTTTATTTCTCAAATCACATTTGCTTTTGGGAATGGGGAGGACTTGCTCCCACTCTGTCTAATGGGTTCTGAGCTAGTTGAATAGTCCATTGTGTGATCTTCAGGGTCTGTGACATGTGGAACAGGTGGTGCTTGAAAGATTGGGCAGATGGGTTGTTTCAAGGTTTGACAGGAGCATCAGATCTCCTTCTGCTGCCTCAGCTTTGCCTCTCCTGTCCCAGATAAAGTCTTTAGTTGTGTTCACCGTTTTCCCAAATGGGCCTTCCCATTTCAATCTTTCACAAAGCACAATCTCCCGTGAGTTGGCAAATGTGTTTGTCCTTTCCAGGGATGCTTTGAGGACATCCTGACAATAGCTCCCCACAGACAGTGACCCGAGGCAGGAATTGAACCCGGGTCCTTGGCGCTGTGCAGCAGCAGTGCTAACCACTGTGCCACCGTGAATAGATATTTAGTAATGTAACAAAAACAGTATGGATGTCAATATTTGGCAAAAGGGGGCAATTCAGTTTTGTTGTGTGTATCACAGCTCTTAACTTCAATTCCAAGAGCACTAAATCAAACAGGAGAGGTTAGTCATGGTGAAGATTACTGCTTAACACAACAACTGAGTTATAGATTTGATAAGCTTCCAGATTAACAATCTTGACAAATGGTGAGGATGAGGATCTTTGAGATTCTAGAAGGTAGGAAACAAAAAGATGCCATTTACTTAACGAACCATGCTGTCAAATCCTGTTAGATTTGCCTGCCAACCTGAATGCACTGTTTACCCACAGGCCTGATGAAGACTAAAAGCAAAATACTGCGGATACTGGGAAATCTCAGCAGGTCTGGCAACATCTGTGGAGAGAGTGAGTACAGCAATTGTTTCGAGTCTAAATACCCTTTGTCAGGGCTGAGAGCAGAGATTTATACTGTGAGGATGGGGGTGGGGTGGTGGAATGGAACGAAGGGAATGTAAATGAGGATACAGGAAACTGAGCTGCTAAAAGCGTCCATTAAGCGATCAGAAGGCTGTAAAGTGCCTAAATTGGAAAAAGAGATGCTGTTACTCCAGTTTGCGTTGGGGTTTGCTAGTACATTGCAAAAGCCCAAGGACGGACACGTGGGCAGGAGGGCAGGGTGGTGTGCGAGAAGTGGCAACAGGAAGTCTGGGTCCTGCCTGCAGATGGACCGAAGGAGTTCAGCAAAGCGGTCACCCAGTCTGCGTTTTGTCTTTCCGATGTGGACCACATTGGGAGCGGTGAATATAACAGAGCAGATTGAAGGAGGTGCACGAGGCGCTGCTTCACCTGAAAGGGGTGTTTTGGACCTGGTGAACGCTGCTTGAATCTTAGCAACATCTTCAGAGCATTCATTATCTGCCCCTAACACAAAAGTACCATATTAACACAGTCAGATGCTCTGATGATATTAGGCTAGGATTTGGTGCGGCTGCAGAAGAACATCATAAAAAAAATTGAAGAGCCCTTCATTAGTTGGTTTGTTGCTCAGCGTGCTTTAGTAGCGAGTTGGACTGTATGCACCAATAAAACATATTTCTCTCCAAAGTGAGAAACATCTGGCACAATAATAAATGATTAATTAAGGGATGCTGTTGCCAGAATCTGTGACGAGACAGTAAAGCCAAGTTGACGATTGCCATTCTGCACGCTAATGACATTAATCTAGAAAGCTACCTTGGAAATCTCAATCTTCCGAGTTAGATCATTAAAACAATCTTTCATCTTAAATATCAAAGTAATTTTGACACTAATTAGATATTTTGGAATTGTATTTAAGTTGAAAGCTAATAGATTAATAGCTCAGGGTGAGGACATGTTTCCCGTGATAAAATTAAATATACTCCAGTGAAGAAAGGTACTTGAAAGCCCAAGTCTAGTCTCATGATACAGAAAGTATGAATTCACTATATAATGTTGGTGGTTATCAACGAGAAGCTTTGCTGCTGGTTCCATCCAGTGACTCTGTCTACACTTCCCTCTGTCTTGGCAAAGCAGCCAGCGTAATCAAGGACCCGCGCACCCCGGATATTTTCTCTTCTGCCTTCTTCCATCGGGAAAAGGGTACAAAAGTCTGAGGACACGTGCCAACCAGCTCAAGAACAGCTTCTTCCCTGCTGCCAGCAGACTATTGAATGGACCTACCTTGCATTAAGTTGGTCTTTCTCTATACCCTAGCTATGACTGTAACACTACATTCTGCACTCTTTCCTTTCCTTCTCTATGAACGGTATGTTTTGTCTGTATAGCGCACAAGAAACAATATCCTTCACTGTGACAATAATAAATCAAATCAATAGTTTCTATTTCAAAGTTTACAAAGTTGATTTAGCAACAAAATATTAATACAGTTGGGCTTCACATCAACTGTATATCAACCCCTTGGTGGTGGTGGGGGCGGGGGTGGGGTGCAAATCATCTCATATGAGATTAACCCACCATTGGTCACATAACCAGCACCAAGTCCTCAACAGACATTGGCTGTTTTGCATTGTCCTGAATCTAAAATTCCATAATGTTTTTAAAGACCAACTAGTGTTATCAGTGTTTTGGAATAATTAGCTTCAACTTTTATATCAATTTTCTTATTTTTAATCTGTTTAAAAAATAATTTTTTGTAAATCATGATTCATGGGCCAGGGAGGTAATGCCTCAAGCAGTTATTGTCTGGAGGTTGAATTAATAAGCATAAAATGGTCTAATTAGTAACTTTGAGCTTAAATCCCTCCTTTAATAAGAAATAAGGGAATGTCTGATTTCCCTGTAATTATGATCTGTTAATGAAATGAACAATCTGTTTTCAAACATGTGATTTCTACAAAATACATGGGGTTGTGGGGATGGGGCCAGGGTGGCATTGCTGTCGTCTAGTCAGAGGCTTTTTCCCAGGGTGGAAAGTTGATTACGAGAAGGCACAGGTTTTAGGTTGTAAGTTTAGGAGAGATGTGTGGGGAAAGTTTTTCACACAGAGGGTGATGGGTGCCTGAAACACACTGCCAGTGGAAGTGGTGGAAGCAGGCATATTGACAACATTTAAAGTCTATCTTGATAAACACATGTACGGGAAACAGAGGGATAGAAACTACATATCAATGCAGACTTGGTGGGCCAAAGACCTGTTCTTGTGCTGTATTGTTCTTTGTTCTTCAGTCAACAATTTGGTAAATGATGTTTAACATCCCACTCCAAACTAAGCCCCACATCCAAACTTTGCCAGGTCTTCCTATTTAGAATTAGAGGTTTACAGCATGGAAACAGGCTTTTTGGCCCAACTTGTCCATGCCACCCTTTTTTTTTGAAACCCCTAAGCTAATCCCAATTGCCCGCATTTGTCCCATATCCCTCTATACCCATCGTCCCCATGTAACTGTCTAAATGCTTTTTAAAAGAAAATTGTACCCGTCTCTACTACCACAGGCAGCTTGTCCCACACATTCACCATCCTCCATGTGAAAAAATTGCCCCTCTGGACCCTTTTATATCTCTCCCCTCTCACCTTAAACCTATGCCTTCTAGTTTTAGACTCCCCTACCTTTGGGAAAAGATATTGACTATCTAGCTGATCTGTGCCCCTCATTATTTTATGGGCCTCTAAGATCATCCTTCAGCTTGTACGCTCCAGAGAAAAAAGTCCCAGTCTATCCAACCTCTCCTTATAACACAATCCATCAAGTTCCGGTAGCATCCTAATAAATCTCTTCTGCACTTTCTAGATTATTATAGAAAGAAAATTATTAGAGTGACTGGAACTGTACACAGTATTCCAAGTGTGGCCTTAGCAATGTCTTGTACAACTTCAACAAGACATCGCAATTTCTACAACAAGAACAGGAGACACCAGAAAAGCTCAGGCAGGCAGGTCAGCCAGCATTTATTAGGAGTGGAACAGTTAACATTTTGAGTCTTTTGACTCTTTGCCTATTTCTACCTCTGAAATGCCCCTCAAAATTCCAACCTCATTCTTGTTTCTTTATTCTTTCCCGAGATGTGGATGTCACTGACAAGTCTAACATTTGTTTTCCTGGAGTCACACATAGGCCAGACCAGGTAAGGACAGCAGATTTCCTTCCCTAAAAGGGCATTAGTGAACCGGGGGGCTTTTACAACAAATGGATGATATTATCATTGTCACTATTACTGAGCCTAGCTTTATATTCCAGGTTTATTAATTGGTAACTGGCAGGATTTGAACCCATGCATATAGATCATTAGCCTGGGCCTCTGGATTACCAGCCAAGATTAGTCCTTCACCACAACACCATCATCTCCTCAGATTTTGCCATTGTCTAATTGCCCTTGAGAAGGTGATGGTGAGGTGCTTTCTTGAACTAATGCAGCCCATGTGGTGTAGGAACACCCACAGTGCTATAAGGGAGGGAGTTCCAGGGTTTTGACAGCGACAGTGAAGGAATAGTGATATAGTTCCAAGTTAGGATGATGTGTGGCTTGAATCATAGAATCCACGCAGTGCAGTAGGAGGCCATTCAGCCCATCGAGTCTGCACCGACAAGAATCCCACCCTGGCCCCATCTCCGTAACCTTATTACCCTGCTAGTCCCCCTGAGGGGAATTTAGCATGGTCAATCATCCTAACCTACTAATTTTTGGACTGTGGGAGGAAACTGAAGCAAGTGGAGGAAACCCATGAAGACATGGGGAAAATGTGCAAACTCCACAGTCACCCGTGGCCAGAATTGAACTGGGTCCCTGAGGCAGAAATGTTGTCCCCTTGGAGTGGAACTTACAGGTGGTATTCCAATGCTTCTGCTGCCTTTGTCCATTTAGGTGACGGAGATCGTGGGTGTGGGAAGGCGCTGTCAAATGAACCTTGATGGGTTATTAGAGTGCATCTTGTAGATGGTACGCTCTGCTGCCACTGTACAGTGTGACCGTGCGAATGTTGATGCTAAAATTCATATCCAGGGGTGGCACAGCGGTTAGCACTGCTGCCTCATAGCGTCAGAGACCTGGGTTCAATTCCCAGCCTGGATCAGTCTGTGCAGAGTCTACACATTCTCCCCGTGTCTGCATGGGTTTCCTCCCACAATCCAAAGATGTGCAGATGTGAATTGGCCATTCTGAATTCTCCCTCAGTGTACCCGAACAGGCACCAGAATGTGGCGACTAGGGGATTTTCACAGTAACTTCAATGCAGTATTAATGTAAGACTACTTAAAACTTAGTGTATTTATTAGTCATAGTTTAATATATTGTCACCTCTATCAATCAACCTCAAAAATTATGTACTCCAATGTCTAGCTTGCACCAAGTCCTACTCACCAATCTCCTTGTCAATCTTCATTGATTCCTTGTCCATCAACTATGTAATTCCCATTCTCACTTAAAAATCCCAATAAAACCTAATTTCTTCCCACCTTGGTAAACTCCTCAACTCTATATTTTGTTTACATTATCTGCTCTCTTAACTCTGGTCTTTTGTTAGCTCCCGATCCACTCCTGTGCCAAGTATGACTTGTGGCAATGGATTAACCATGTTCGTTCTATAATCCCATCAATCATTTTCACAGAAACTTGCACCATTTCTACTACAGCCTTAGATTGGATTCTTAACTATGAAGTGTCTTGGGAGATTTATCACACTTAAGATGTTATACAAATATAAAAGGCAAAATACTGTGGATGGCTAAGTTTTTCTAGCATTTTCTGTTTTTGTTATATAAATACAACCTCCCATGGTTGCAAAGAAAAATAGACATCCCTTGTTTTAATGGATTAAATTAATTCCCTTATCGTCACGACTCCTTATTTGGCTCTCTACCCTGTTAGGTCCAATAATTCTTCGACGCCAATCCTCCACACTGAAGTCAACATAGTTTAAACAAAATCCTTCAATTTAAAACAAAATCAGAAATATCTAACAATCCTTAACATCGTCTCTTGGCTACAATTTTTTGTTTCCTTTTTGAGTCAAAATTTTGTATCAAGTCAAACAAAAGTCAACACAGCAGGAGTTCATGAAGATGGCATTGGGCCAGAGGCTTAGGTTTGACTAATTCTTTCATCTGTGTTTTAGCCAGATTGCTTTGATTAATTAGTGTCTAGCTTGAAGCCTAAAGCTTGTGCTTTGACCAACCCTTTCAATCATTTGGATAGTTTTAGTGGACAGTACGCTGGCACAGTGGTTAGTGCTGCCGCCTCACCAGTGCTAGGGATCGATTCCCGGGTCACTATCCGTGTGGAGTTTACATGTTCTCCTCGTGTCTGTGTGGGTTTCCACTGGTTGCTCTGGTTTCCTCCCACAGTCCAAAGATGTGCAGGTTAGGTGGATCGGCCATGCTAAATTACCTCAGTGTCGGGAGACTAGCTAGAGTGGCCTCCTTCTGCACTAGGGTTCTATAAATCTGTGCAGAAGGCAGCCATTCAGCCCATCAGGTCTGCGCTGACCACAATCCCACCCTAGCCCTATCCCCATAACCCATGCATTTGCTCTAGTGAGTCCCTGACACTAAGAGGTAATTTTGCATAGCCAATCCACCAAACCTGCACATCTATTCTAGAAATCCAAAATCTCAAAGGAGTCGAGGTTAGTTCCTTTTAAAAGTGGGATTTTAAAACTGGGATTTTATGGCCTCATTTGGACAAGATCACAAAATTTGGCCGAGGCCAGCGGAGGTCTCCGATCTGGGAATTTCACCTGCTCCGGGTGGTAGGGATTTGGCCTATGTGTGAGACACGTACTTAGGTGAAATTGGAATGGAATTGAGACGTGATAGCAAAGGTATACTGCTCAGCAAATTAAAGCTTAATTGTTCTGGAAATTGGGAATTACTAAAACTGTAGATGACTGATGTATTTTTTTTAAACAGTATTGTCCCAACATTGTGCGTTCAATCTGTCCCAGCTTTGTGAACAAGCTGGGTGGTATCAATGTATTTCAGGATTTGAGAAATGAATGGGATACTTTATACATGAGCCCATCACAGTAGTGTCCTTACAGAATTGAATCTGGTTACATCACAGAAGGAGGTTATCCAGATGATGTCCTGCCAGGTCTCTGCAGAAAGCCTCACAACACCAGGTTAAAGTCCAACAGATTTATTTGGTATCAAAAGCTTTCAGAACGCTGTACCTTCATCACTCATCTGATGAAGGAGCAATGCTCTGCAAGCTCACGTTACCAAACCTGTAGGATTTGAACCTGGTGCTGAGAGACTTCTTACTGTGCCCAACCCACTCCAACACTGACATCTCCACATCAGGTCTCTGCAAGAACAATTCCGCTAATCCCATATGCTGATCCTCTCCACATAATCCCGCAAAGATTTTATCCTTAGATGTTATTCCATTCCCTTTTGAAAACCACAATTGACCCTTCCTCCACCACTTATAATACTTGAAATCAATGATCCATTGTACAAGTAGTGTGGAACATCTGGACCCATGTCCAATAGATTCTCATTGCAGGAGATGAGCACAAAATTGCATTTCATGGAGGGAAAACAAGGATAAAACCATCACTTTGGACAGTGAGCAGTTATTCAGGAGGAACAGAGGGATAATTAAAAAAAAAATTATACTCAGTTCTTTAGTTGAATGGCTAAATTGTTTCCCTATCTCATTGAACACAAGTCCTGAAGTGCACGTATTTTTCTCCCAGTGTGGCGATCATCCCTTGAAGGGAAACACAGCAGAGTAAGGGTCACCTGGCCTGGGAAACCACCATAAGTGGAGGGGATCATTTAGACAAGGAGCATTCCAGGACTAGCTTCAGACACACTGTAGATTCTTGTAAATAAATCTTTAATGAAAATGCATCATTACACCCAGAAATCAAATTGGGACTTAGGTGAAAAATGTTTTGCAAAAGGAGGGCATGCAGGCAGCTCGGAGACTCCTGTGTGAAACAGCAACACAGGGAAGAGTGAGGTGAAAATGCTTCAAGGACATTTTCAGGTGAAAGATGAAAGAAAGTTCCTCCCAAGACACACATTTCAACATTACTCCACATGCCAGGCTCTGGAATATTCTGGGAGGAAAGGCAGGTCTGAGCTTGAGAAATGGTGAAAGATAAATCATTTCACTTTCCTCAGGTTATTTTTGGGACATTGGAAGTCGATACACACGGGACAACCTTTAGTTCAACTGAGGCGTCATCTATATCCCAGTGAACAGATTCAGTGCAGTTTATAAAATCTCCAGTAAAAAGGGTGAAGACAGGAAGACCTATAAAAATGGACTGTGAAATAGTTAATGAGATACTAAGAAAAACAGGAATAATATTCCTTCAACCCATTAAGTGAAACATTAGCAAACTCAAATATGTCAGAAGCAAGCAAGGAATATCGTGAGACATCGGAGCTTTCAGAAATGATTGTAGTTTCAAATGAAGGAAAGAGAGAAAATGTGATATTCAGGTAATTCATTTTCAATTAGAGGCTGTTTTGTTCAAACATGTTGGAACAAAACATGATAAAACAGTCAAATAATTCCTGTCAGGAAATACAATTCAGAGCTATTAGATTTAGAAATACATTGAAATAATATTGTGAACAGTAGGAATGATTAGGGCAGGTGCTGTGTCTAGATAGGGCAACACAGTGGTTAGCATTGCTGCCTCTCAGTTAGGGAGCTGGTTTCAAATTCAGCCTCGAGTGACTGTGTAGAGTTTGCACATTCTCCTCGTGTCTGTGTGGGTTTCCTCCCACAATCCAAAGATATGCAGATCAGGTGAACTGGCCATGCTAAATTGCCCTTAGTGTCGGGGGATTAGCAGTGTAAATATGTGGGGTTATGGGGATAGGGCCTGGATGGAGTAGTCGGTGCAGGCTTCATGGGCCGAATGGCCTCCTTCTGCAGTGTATGGATTCTAAACTAGAATATACAAACCCTATTCTGTGATAATATTCTGGGGTAACAAGGTGACACAGTGAGCTTGCACTCTGTCCTTTCATATTTAATGTTTTATTTTTAAGGAAATTGCAAAGATGAAAATCTTCTCTTTTACAGCTGTAAAGTTCTAATATTAAAGCAGATCGGAAAAGATCAACCAAATTTCTCATAGGCAATGGTCCACAAGAGCACTTCAAAATTCAGCCCAAATTTGGTAATCTTGCTTAGACTGACCATAAAGATAATTATTATTGGAAATGGAATGAACTCATTAATGCACGAGGAGAAAAATTCTGGTGATTTACATTGGCTGCACAAAGTAGGAGAAGAATAAGTTGCCGAACCAATCATCCCTCTAATTTTGGCCATTCATACGTGGAACAAGTTATATCATCATAGAACCCCTACAGTGCAGGAGGCCATTCGACCCATCAAGTCTACACTGATCACAATCTCACTCAGGCCCTATCCCCATGGCCCCACATATATACCCTATTAATCCTCTGAACACTAATGGGCAATTTAGCTTGGCCAATCAACCTAATTTGCACATCTTTGGACTGTGGGAGGAAACTGGAGCACCTGGAGGAAACCTAAGCAGACACAGGGAGAACATGCAAACTTCACAGACAGTGATCCAAGCCAGGAATCGAACCTGGGTCCCTGGCACTGCGAAGCAGCAGTGCTAACCACTGTGCTATCATGTCACCCCAATTTTGATATGTAGCCATGCCTTCAGCAGCCTTGGTCATTAGCCCTACAATTCCCTTTATCAGGAATAGGTGAACAACCTCACATCTGGCTAACCAGACACCAATAGTGACCATAAGCTGGTTTCCTGCACTCAAGTGAACTCTTGACCCCTACCTGATCCATCTCGGAAAAGCTTGGAGTGGATTGCCAAATACTGATTGGCTTCGCACACTGGTGAACCTTAACCCTACTTGACCAAACTTGGAGCCGCCAGCAAGAGTGCTCAAACCAACCCCCAGTGGTTAATAAGATGGATAACTCTTTGTGCAGGTTAAAAAAAGAATGCAAATAACATGAGGAGTGATTTGGTCATTAACCTGAGGTGCCTTGCAATCATATCAGTTCGCTTTCCTTAAGATGTTTGGATTTTTCCCGAAAATTAGCAAGTTTTGAAATCTGGCATAGATTAGCTGCCAGACTTGGGGTATTCTACTTGTAATGTGCAGATATGGTAGAAACCATATCCAAAAAAACCTATTTGCCTTTGTTCTGACAGAAGGGTTAAGAGGATGTAACCTTCACAGGTCTTCTTAAACTAACAGAATTTCCACTGTAGCTAGCTGGAACACATTCAAACTTAATTGAATTCAAATTTACTAATGAGATCAGCAGTGGACAATTGCAGCATATTGAAGATCTGAGCACTTCCAGACACGCAGATTATGTAATAAAACAATTTATATAGCACTTTTCATCACCCCAGGACCTCCTACTCTGCTTTGTACCTGGTGAAGTATAGCTACCCCTCCTTTAAACCCCCTAATACGCTCTTATCGGCTGTAAAACTGGCCCAAACATTTTCTTAAATCTTAGTAAGTTGCCAAGTTTTAACAACTTACTCATGCCCACCACTTCCCACTTCCAGCTCACCCCCTCTCCCAACTTGCATGGCACTTGATAAGCCAGCAGGCGGCCAATGCTTACATGCAGCTTAGAGGGAGCTTGGCTGTAATAGTCTGGATTTTGTAATCAATGACAAAGCTGCGATACTCACTGCCAATCTCAAAGAAAGCTGCCCACAAAGATCTTGAGATCTCTACAGCATTGATGTCCCCTTTCCCAATGATACCTTAAACCTGGCGCCAAGTCAATGGGACCTTTAGGCATCCAGCAGCATGATGTAGGGTAAGAATCCAATCAAATTGAATCATTCTCACAAAAGGAAAACCAGGAAGTGAACAGCATTTCAATAACACTTAATTGAAATTTTCAGATAACAAAATAAATGATTGCAATTGAATTATGACAGAGGCTTAAATATCAGGGCAGCACGATGGTTAGCACTGCTGCCTCACAGCGCCAGGGACCCAGGTTTGATTCCCAGCTTGGGTCACTGTCTGGGTGGAGTTTCCACATTCTCCCCGTGTCTGCATGGGTTTCCTCCCGGTGCTCCAGTTTCCTCCCAAAGATGTGTGGGTTAGGTGGATTGGCCGTGCTAGATTACCCCTTAGTGTCAGAGGGGCTACAGGGTAAATGGGATTATGGGGATAGGACCTACGTGGGATTGTGGTTGGTGCAGACTTGATGGGCTGAATGGGCTCCTTCTGCACTGTAGGGATTCTATGAATTCTATCATAATTAATTGATCTGAAGTTTGTTTACTTTAAAAATGTGGAATTTATTTTTCATAATGGAAAAATTTGACATTATTGGGTAGACTTTCTACTTTGATCAAAAAATTGATCAAAGTAATAAGCTGTAGCAAGGTGGCACAATAGCACAGTGGTTAACACAGCTGTCTCACAGCTCCAGGGACCCAGGTTCGATTCCTGGCTTGGGTCACTGTCTGTGTGGAGTCTGCATGTTCTCCCTGTGTCTGTGTGGGTTTCCTCCGGGTGCTCCGTTTTCTCCCACAGTCTGGAAGAAGTGCTGGTTAGGTGCTTTGACCTGAACAGGTGCCGGAATGTGGTGACTAAGGAAATTTCACAGCAACTTCATTGCAGTGTTAATGTAAGCCTTGCTTGTGACTAATAAATAAACAAACTTTTAAGGAGTGTCTTAAAGGAGGAAGTGATTAAGAGGCAGTGGTTTAGGGAAAGACTTGCAGAGCATTCAGGCCTTTCTTCCTTCAAGTTATATCTTAAAACCTATACCTTTGATTGGATTTTTGATAACTAATACTAATTTCTCCTTATGTGACACAATGTCACATTTTGCTTTCTGAAGTGCCTTGGGTCATTTTAATCACATTAAAGGCACAGTGTAGGTACAAGTGATTGCTGTATGTACTTGTGCATGCACAATGGCACTGTCCTTTGAAGTGAGCAGTGATACCCAGGTAACAGCGACATGGTGGCTTCACAGCGCCAAGGACCCAGGTTCAATTTCAGCCTTGGGTGACTTTGCGTGTGTGGCGTTTTCATGTTCTCCCTGTGCCTGTGTGGATTTCCTCCCACAGTCCAAAGATGTGCAGGTTAGATGGATTGTCTATACTAAATTACCCCAGAGTGTCCAGAAATGTGTGGGTCAAGGGGATGAGTGGGATAAATACAGGGGGTTACGGGGATAGGGCCAGAATAAGATGCTTTGTTGAGGAGCTGGTGCAGACTCAATGGGCCAAATGGCCTCTTTTTGCCCTAATGATGTGGAGATGCAGGTGTTGGACTGGGGTAAACACAGTAAGAATTCTGACAACACCAGGTTTAAGTCCAACTGATTTGATAGTAAACTCACAAGCTCTGTCTGAGGCCAGAACTCTTCATTCACCTGACGAAGAGGGGAACCTCGAAAGCTAGTGAGTTTACTATCAAATAAATCGGTTGGACTTAAACCTGGTGTCGCCTTCTTACTCTTTTTGCACTGCCAGGATTCTATGACTCAGGAGGAAACACTTCTATTTAGTAGCAATGGTAAGTGTAATTTCCTGCCTGTTAGGGCAATTGTAGTGAACTGAAAATGGCATTGTGCATTTTGTTAGCACACATGTACCAGCAGAGGGAATCTGGAAGGAATTAAAAGAAAGAAAAATCCACATTTAACAGCATATTCAGTTCTAATTCTGAGTGATTCTTACCAGGAGTTTTACATTGGTAACAGGGATGGTCAAGAAGAAACAACGTTTCTCTCAGGTGTGAAATATTTGGACGTTATTCACCCACTTTGTGCAGAGATTATTTTAAACTGGAAACTTAGGGACACATTTAGACTATGTTAAACACACACAGGAGGAACTCCAACTAAAATTAACAACAGCACAGTGTACACATTTATCAAACACGCTGATCTTGCCAAATTAATCGTCCAATCAAAAGGAAAATAATCATGGTTCATTACAGAGAAGTTTTGTTTTATCTTGGATCATTGATCACACATTAGCACTACGTTGCTGCCCAACATACTGTTATCCATGTCTAATTTAATCGCTTTTTAATGCGCATTCAGAGCCAGCTTTTATATTCCCATGTTGACTTTTTGTTGTAAAGTTGCAAAATGTGTTGGTGTCTGCGTGTTATTAACATTTGGCTTTTAGATCTTAAAATCACAGAATTCCTACAGTGCAGAAAGCGGCCATTCGGCCCATCGAGTCTGCACTGGCCACAATCCTACCCAGCCCTATTCCCATAACCCCGCCTATTTACTCTGCTAATCCACTGATACTAGGGTCAATTTAACATGGCCAATCAACCTTTGGACTGTGAAAGGAAACCGGAGCACCTGAAGAAAACCCATGTAGACACGGGGAGAACATGCAAACTCCACACAGACAGTGACTCCAGACTGGAATTGGACCCGAGCCCCTGGTGCTGTGAGGCAGCAGCGCTAACCACTATGCCACCCCTGGAGGCAGAATTACACTGTCCTTGTTGTTGGGCTGGATAGACATGGAAAAGCTGAGTAAATGAATAAGGTTGCTGCTGTCTGGTAATTGAAACGTGTCAAAGAGCTTGTGGGGACATTCAACTGCTTTGATATTCCACCTAGGGACCTTCTAACATCAGATGGGCCAGACAGAATTGACAGCAGCAGCAGCAGCAGCGTAAGCAAGCCAGATCTGGAGAAAGAAAGACCACTTTCATTGGCAACGCTGTCCTCACGCTGCTAGGGTGAAATATAAAGGCAGCTTTTATGCACCACTCGAAGGAGACTTGAGTTCAACGTACACTCAAACACAGCACTGCTACATCCAATTGGTCTGGATTCTGAACTCAAGTCCTGCTTTGGGAATCAACACCTTAACCTAGAGAAAAGGCAGCTGCTAAGAGAGCCAAGCAGGGTCACACATCACTGTGTACAGTTTTGGTCTCTTTACTTGAGAAAGGATATACTGGCACTGGAGGGGGTGCAGAGGAGATTCACTAGGCAGATTCTGGAGTTGAGAGGGTTGGCTTATGAAGACAGACTGAGTAGACTGGGACTATACTCATTGGAATTCAGAAGAATGAGGAAAGATCTTATAGCAACATAAGATGATGAAGGGAACAGATAAGATAGAAGCAGGGAAGTTGTTTCCACTGGTGGGTGAAACTAGAACTAGGGGCCATGGCCTCAAAATAAGGGGGAGCAGATTTAGGACGGAGTTGAGGAGGAACTTCACACAAAGGGTTGTGAATCTGTGGAATTCCCTGTCCAGTGAAGCAGTTGAGGCTCCCTCATTGAATGTTTTTAAGGCAAAGATAAATAATTTTTTGAACATTTAAGGAATTAAAGGTTATGGTGAGCGGGTGGGTAAGTGGAGCTGAGTCCACAAAAAGATCAGCCATGGTCTTATTGAACGGCGGAGCAGGCTCGAGGGGCCAGACGGCCAACTCCTGCTCCTAGTTCTTATAACAAGGACAGAAATCACACTGAAACCTGTTAGTTAAGAACAATTTAGGTACTGTAATGGGATAGGCATGGGATTCATCTAGATCTAGATGATAGGGTTGTATGACCTTCCTCACTCACATTTGGGAGAGGGAGGGGTTGGCCAGCACCTGAGCTTGGTGGGCCTTGGCTTGGGGTTTGATGGTCCAAGCCAAAGATTGGTGGTGGATGGAGAGGCCCAAAGATGGGATGGGGGTTGGTAGGTGCTGAGACTTGGGTGTGGGCTGGAGGGATTGACAAAGTCCTGAGATTGGAGAAGACGGGAATGGAGAGGCCCTGGGTAGGGGATTTGAGACCAAGACTTTGGAGGAGGAGAGTCATTGTTGGGGCGGAGGGGTGCAGTTGGGTGTTGGGCCAGAGGAGGGAGAATTGGGTGAGTAGAGTGTAGATGAATGGAACCACCATGGAATGCTGATTGGGATGGGAGGGTAAGGGGAAAGAGGGAGGCACCAGGGTGCCAAGACTTATGTCAATCAATTCACATCCTGAGTGTTTTCTTCCCAGGACAGCAACTAATTAATTAATAAAATGAATTAAGAACTGATGGGGATCTGGTGGTGCTCTCAAGCATGTACAGTGGAAAGAGATTGTGGATGAAATGAAACAAATTAATAAAAAAAAACTTAAATAATTAATTTCCTTGTGTTGTGCATGTTTCTGATCACATTTGATGCCTTTGAACGCACTTGATGCTGAAGATGGCAAAACACTGCATACAAAACCCATTCCAAATGAGAACATCTGATGTCAAACGATCGTTGATTTTGCATTCAAGCTCACTCGAACGCAAAAGTGACACCAAACCTTTCTGGTAGGCTGTGATGGTGATCACTACTCGACTTACTTGCATTGTTGCATAATGAAAAAGATGCAAGGGTCACCACTGCCCCAACAAAAGAAAATGTCCAATGATATTTTTCATGTAGTCAGAACCCCTTTAAAAATGAATTAATGTACAAAATATTTACACTTCACTAAAGGTTAATTAAACACAATTGAGCTGCAAACAATGGTTCCAGATGTTTCCGCTGTAACAAGGACAGTTTATTTACGAACAAGCAAATCTCCAGGAAACTGAAAGAGATAAAGCTTGTGGTTTATGGGCATCATACTTCACAGCTGGAATTTATTTTTTGGTTCACATTTCCACAAATCTTAAATAGTGTTGAATGAAGCTGGAGATCTGGATAATAAAATTACTTGTGTGCGATGCAGGAAAACACACTGGAGCCTGCAGAAATCATCTGTATTTTGATATCTTTCAGTCATATCTCCGTTTTATATAGTCACTTTAGCCCAGGGATCTCACTGACCTGTTCATGTTGTGGAACTTCCGATGGTAGTGGGGACTGGCGTTTCTTTTTTAATCCCATTTCCACTAAAATGTGGATTTGGAACACCCATGGGCATTATTGGATATACTGTTGGTGTTGGAGTGGTATCTGTTCAGAAGTTGAGCTGCGCGTCTGCCATGATTCAGTAGATAGCACCCTTGCCTCTACGTCGTGGTTTCATATAATACTCCAGGGACCTGTGCCCAAGCTCCGTCTCTACATCCTGTAACTCTAACGCTCTATTCTGCGCCCTCTCCTTTCTTTCTCTGCTGCGTACTCTATGACACAGTAAAAAGTCTGACAACACCAATCGACATCATGCCTACTCTATGAACAGTGTGCTTTGGTTGTACGGCACACAAGAAACAATACTTTTCACTCTATCCCAAAACATGTGCAATAATAAATCGAATCACACAAAACTGATGCTGGCGACCCACTGTGGTGCTGGGAGAGCGAAGATACCACCTTTCTGCTCAAGTAAGATCTCCCCAGTATCCCTCGAACAACATCGCTAACACAGCTTATCTGGTTATTATCACATCATTTGTGGAAGCTTTCTGTACACCAGCTGGCTGCCACGTTGCCAACATTACAGCAGTGATTACACATCAACAGCAATACACAGGGCAGCACGGTGGCATAGTGGTTAGCACTGCTGCCTCACAGAAGCAGGGACTCGGATTCGATTCTGGCTTGGGTCACTGCCTGTGCAGAGTCTGCACATTCTCCCCATGTCTGCGTGGGTTTCCTCCAGATACTCTGGTTTCCTCCCACAGTCCGAAAGACTGGTTAGGTACATTGAAGGAGAATTTAGCATGGCCAATGTACCTGAACAGGTGCCACAATGTGGCAACTAGGAGATTTTCACAGTAACTTCATTGCAGTGTTAATGTAGAATCGTAGAATCTGCAGTGCAGAAGGCCATTTGGCCCAACAGGTTTGCAGCAGCAATTATCCCAACCAGCTACTGTCCTTTCCCTGTAACCCCACATCCTTAATGTCAGGGAGATCAGGAAAGTAAAGGGCAATTTATCATGGCCAATGAACCCACACATTTTTGGACTGTGGGAGGAAACCCACGCAGACACAGGGACATTGTCTGTCTAGAGTTTGCACAGTTCACCCGAGGCCAGAATTGAACTTGGGTCACTGGTGCTGTGAGGTAGCAGTGCTAACCACTGTGCTACCACGCTGCCCACTGATGTAAGCCTACTTGTGACACTAATGAATAAACTTTACATTGGGACAGTCTAAGGTCTTAAAAGGCACCGTACAAATGAAGTCCCTATGTTGTACTCACGTTCTCTTACCGAGGAGGGGAGGGAACAGCTGCAACTGATATAAAATGTGATGGGGTGGGATTTTCCAATCTCATCCCTGCCCACTCCGCTGCCAGTCAGAACAGGGAATTTGGCATTCTGGCCAAAACTCCATTTACTTTCGACAACGCTGCAGAATCCCAGCTGCGAACGGGGCTGGAGGTTTTTGTTTGAATTATGATGTGGTGAGCTTTTCTCACAAGTACAACCAGACCTATTCGAGATGGGGAAAGAAACTATTTTTACAATGGTTAAAGCAAAATACTGCAGATCCTGGAATCAGAAACAAAAACAAAAAATGCTGGAAAATCACAGCAGATCTGACAGCATGTGTAGGAAGAGAATAGAGCCAACATTTCAAGTCAGGATGACCCTTTGTCAGTGTTTTACAAGGTACTGTTTCACATTTTGTGGGTCACTTTACATTGCAGTACTATCCTCCGAGTACTATCCTTTCACACCAAACTGGTGCAAATTACTTTGATTGAAATGTCTCCTGTAGCATGTACATCAACTCCTCACAACAACAACTTGCATTTCTACAGCACCTTTGATGTGGTTTAAAACCAATCTCCCAAGACATGCCCCAGGAATGTAATCAAACAAAAATTTGACACTGAGCTACATAAAGAGATATTAGGACATGCGGCCAAAAACTTGGTCAAAGAATGACTTAAGGGATAAATGAAAATGTAGAACCAGGCTGAAGGCCACTTATTCAGATTGCACCATGGCACAATGATTAGTGCTGCAGCAGGGATCTGGGTTCAATTCCTAGCTTGGGTCACTGACTGTGTGGAGTCTGCATGTTCTCCCCATGTCTGAGTGGGTTTCCTCTGGGTGCTTCAGTTTCTTCCCACAGTCCGAAAGACTGATCAGGAGCATTGGCTGTACTAAATTCTCTCAGTGTACCCAAACAGGCGCCAGATGTGGGGACTAGGGGATTTTCACAGTAACTCCATGTAGTGTGACCTACTTGCGACATTAACAAATAAACTTCTAAACATGATCCGTATATCAGTAGGGAACTTAATATTGCAGGAATGCAGACTGCAAGAAGGCGTCCTCAGTACAGAAACTTCCAAGTTTAGGGAATGACCAGCATCAGAGGACCAGGATAATGTCAGATTCAAATGCTTACATTACGTTAAAAGAATTGCTTTACTTAAAATGAATGAAGGGAAGTGACCCACCCCCCACCCGCATTTACAGTCAATTTATCAAAGCAAATGCTGAGTTTCTTGGTCAGATAGGAAAGGAGAGAAGTACATGTGCTGAGATTGTTACCCTTTGCCAGCTAGTTGGAGTTGGACCATCGTCACAATTTTGTGATGAGGGGGAAGTGGTATCTAATCCACCCTCGGTCTGTTCACACCAGTTAGTGCTCTGTCACCAACTCCCAGATGGTGTCTAACTGGCACCGAGGGCGTTAGCTGTGTTTACTGCGGGCTGAGAGGGTGTCAGTAACAGCATTTCACATCAGCAGCTTTGACCACGGTTCGGCCGGGAGATCGCAAGGCAAGCGGATGCGATTTGTTAACTCACAGCGGCCCGGCAAGGCAGGTGTTAAATCGCTGAACACACAATTACTCATTAGCAAAGCAGGAAATCCTGCCAGCAAGAATCAGCACATTTTCAGAATGGGCATCTAGGCGGAGAGGAGCGGCTTCTAAAACAACACTAATCGATCATTAGTCCTGTGTAGTTCCTGGTTTTTCCCCCCAACCCAAACCCTACAGAAAGTGAGGCCATCACTTCCTATCTGAATATTCAACATTCAGCAGTTTGACCTGTTTGACAGTTTCATTCTAAAGCTACGCCCCCAATTGAAAAGCCCTTTGAAGAAAATTGAGGCCAAAGCTGGTCAATGATACAAAAAAAGGGCAAAAATAACAAAATGCAGATATTAAATATCTTTAGCCTGTTTAATCCTTGGGAGCAGGGAATTCAAAAACAGCACAAAAAAAAAGATTTTTTCTTTTCAGCTGCAGGAGAAATTGGAATTCTTCCAATCTAAGACATTAGAAGAGTGAATCTAACTTTTTTGTTGTTATAAGTTGTACCCTCCCCTCCCAAACACACACCAACTGATTCCAGCCACGGTGAATTTGTGCAGACTCAGAATTTGACTTAACACTTGCTGGGAACACAGTGTAAAAATGTTAATCACAAGTCGAGAAATGGGGAAAGAAAACCCCACACAAATAACAGACTACACAGGGAGTGGACTGCATGCTAAATGCTTCATCTGCTGCATAGCTTGGTGTATTTTTCTGTTACGTTAGAAACAGCAGTGAGATGGATTTTTTTGACTGAAGAACAGAAAGTCTTATGGTCTCATTAATAAGAATGCAACAGGTCCTGTCAGAGGCATCAAAAGGTCACAGACATCTAATCAGCTTGAGGCAGTTTCTTGAAAAGATGAAGTCATTTTTTTTCCAAGTTAAAATAAATAACATTCCTACCTGAGAGGTCTCCCTCACTCAGTTCCCCAGATTCTAAATCCATTTTTAGGATTTTTTTTGCTTTGAAGCTTTTTCTTGGAGACTGCTTGTTCAGCTCGGTGTCTGCTGCACACACACGACACACAAACACTGCTGTAACTTACAAACAGACTGATCCTAAAGTGAGTCAGCTTTGGGCTCTTTGCCTCATCATCGCTCTCTCTCTCTCTCGCTTTTTTTTATTAACACACCAGAGACCAGAGCTGCGAGATGATTGGTTGTGACGTCCAACTCAAACCCATTCTCTGAAGGGCACTGCCTGATGTGGAGGAAACTAAATCCTACAAACAGAACGGCTAAAGTTCCCTTTGCATTTATATATTTATATATATAAACACACACAAAATAACGCCATCAACATTCAAACGATTGAACAGGATCTGCTCAAAGCAATATAAAGGCTTCAAGCTGACTAAATGATTAATAAAGTGATAGACTTTGGAACCCAGCTGTTTCTTGGATTAGTTCAGGGCTCACCGCTAACAGCTAACGGTTCTTTACAACCCTCTGAAATTAGATTCGAATTATTAAATGTGACATTCCATCCTTCTTTGTTGCACAATGTCTTCATTATGCAATAAGGTTCCTACAGTGGATAAGGGTCAGATTTTAAAGTTAAAAAGTTTGTTTATTAGTCACAAATATGACTTACATCAACACGGCAATGGAGTTACTGTGAAATTCTCTTAGATTCTGGCTTTGTTTAGATTGGCATCTATCAGGTCAACTACAGATACACCTATTGATCTCTGCTTTCCCTATTCCATTTGACTAAACTTTTGAAAAGAAAAATTGGCAGGCAACTCTGTTCCACTGAACTCTTGAAGAGAGAGAAAAAAACTAGTAGGTGTGAGTCACTTCCCTCGCCTGTGCCATTATTCATGAGAAAGTCTGTTCACTTCTGGACATGGTTTCCTGGTGGGTTGCGGGGAGAGATGGTACACTCTGCATTATATTCATGTTGGACCAAGTACTGCCTTCATCTGCTGATGATCTCTGGGACAATTCTGATGCAAAACAAAAAGGGATTTGATGCATTTATATTTTTAAGTGTTAACTCTGAAGGAAATAGTTGTGTTCTCAAAGTGTTCCTTTCCTGCAATCCCCTCTGAGTTTAACATATAATTTCTTCTCTGGTATTATTGGAAAGCAAGGGAGATGTCACACTTTGTTCCTTTCTGATGCTGCTTACTGCAGTCCCCCCCCCTCACCGCCCCCATGCAGGCATTCACTCAGCTTAAGCAGCAAACAATCATTGAATCTCCATGGCGCAGAAGAGACCATTTGATCCATTGAGTCTGCACTGACTCTCTGACAGAGTATCTTACCCAGGCCCTCTCCCCCAACCTATCCCCATAAACCCCACACATTTACCATGGCCAATCCCCCTAACCTACACACCTTGGGACACTAAAGGACAATTTAACATGACCAATCTATCTAACCCACACATCTTTGGACTCTGGGGGAAAACTGGAGCATCCAGAGGAAACTCACTCAAACACGGGGACAATGTGCAGACTCCACACAGACAGTCACCCAAGGTCAGCATTGAGCCAAGGCCCTTGGCACTGCGAGGCAGCTGTGCCACCGCTGTGCTGTTTGATTGCAGGAGGCATGACAACTTCTGACATGCCCCTAACTTTACATTTACATACATGTGCTTTTCAGCAAATTCACTGATAATAATTAAATGTCTCAGTGATTAAATGTATCCCTGGAGGATTCATCACATGACATCTCCCTATGCTTCAGCCATTATTTGGCCAATCCATCCATCCTTGTGACGCTGGGCAGGATTTGCTGCAAAACCTGCTGCATGGTGGAGGAAGGCAGTCCGCCATTGGCCAGCAACAGAATCTTCTGGTTCTGCCGTTGCCAATGGGGTTTCCTATTGAATGCATCCGTCATCACTAGGAAACATATGGCCAGGGTGCAAGTCATGTCCTGACTATGTTAGGGGTTGCGGATTTTAACAAAAAGAAAATTAGGTGGTTTGCACACATTGATTCAAAATAACACACACTAGGTTTTATTGAGGAGCTGCTCCCTCTTTTAGGGCAAAAGAAATAAACTAACTCAAATGAACTCAGAGACAAAGTAAAACGGGCAGCTCCTCAGAAGGAAGGAGAACAGCCTGAATAGAACCAAAGTACAAAGGACGAGAAGGGATTGGTTTAGGTTAGTGGGTCATTGTTTTGTAACTGGTCGGCGCAACATCGTGGGCCGAAGGGCCTGTTCTGCGCTGTAATGTTCTATGTTCTATGTTCTATGAAACTTAAAACATTAAATCACAATGTGATTATCGGGGTCTATAATGCACCCCAGCCCCCCCCCCAGTGCCCAACAGGTAGAAAAGCTGCTCCCAGTGCACTGCGATGTATAAAACTGAAAGTAAAGCAGCAGCCTAATCACACACCCAATAACATCATCATCAAACCATGTGATCAGCTCTTAAAGCTGTCTGCACCTGTTTTAAAAAAATCATCCATTGGTGGGATCCCACTGGCATGAACATCTGGAATGTTCTGGTCTACATCTTACTTTGGTCTGCATCCTACTGAAATTGCAAAGTAAAAAGACTCATGACCTAAATAGATGATGTGTGGGTGGCATGGTGGCACAGTGGTTAACAGTGGTCACAGTGCCAGGGACCCGGGTTCGATTCCCGGCTTGGGTCACTGACTGTGTGGAGTCTGCACGTTCTCCCCGTGTCTGTGTGGGTTTTCTCTGGATGCTCTGGTTTCCTCCTACAGTTTGAAAGACGTGCTGGTTAGGGTGCATTCACCATGTTAAATTCTCCCTCAGTGTACCCGAACAGGCGTTTCGGATTTTCACAGTAACTTCAATGCAGTGTGAATGTAAGCCTTCTTGTGACTGATAAACTAACTTTAACTTTTGCTTGACTGTCACTCAAATAATCTCCTCCTCCTCCCCCTCCACCTAATTTTCCCCATGTGTTTATACCTTGAAAAGAGAAATGTTAAAAAGTCTTTATTGAAAGGTTATCCTTTTTAGTGTTACTATCACTTTTCCTCCAGGGTTACATACAGCAGTACCTTGGAGTTTGATCTTTAACCTTTGCAGACTCCTAACCAACTCTGAAGGGTTGGCAACCCCAGTCACCATGCAGAAGAACCTGGGTGTTACGTGCTTAGACCATTGAAGGTGGCAGGACAGGTGGAGAGAGCAGTTATTGTACTGTATAGTATTCCGGGATTTATTAATAGACACAGAGTTGGGGGGGTGGAATTCACCCACCATAAGAATTGTAATAGGCAGGGGCAGACCACGGAAATATCCACTGATTTCAGGCAGGATTTTCCGGTTTTGGGACGAGTGCGACTGGAAGGTTCCACCCAGACAGCATAAGAGCCAGGAGGTTCTGCTGAACAAAACACTGGTTAGACCTCAGCTGGAATATTGTGCACTGTTCAAGGGCACTACATTATAGGAGAATGTGAATGCATTGGAGAGAGTGCAAAAGAGGTTTACAAGAATGGTTACAGGGATGAGAAACCTCAGTTTTGAGGATAAATTGGAGAGGTTGGAACTGTTCTCCGTGGAGAGAGGAAGGTTTAAGAAGATATCTGATAGAGATATTCAAAATGATGAGGGGGCTGGACAGAGTAGATAGGGAGAAACTGTTCCTCCTTGTAAAAGGATCAAGAACGAGATTAAAGACATTTGCAAAAAAAAAGTGATGTGAGAAAACCTTTATCACACAGCAAGTGAACAAAGAATAAAGATAATTATAGCACAGGAACAGGCCTTCGGCTCTTCAAACTTGTACCAAATGGTTTGGGTCTGGAATCTGCTTGGAAGTTTGTTGGAGGCAGGTTCAATCGAGGTATTCAAGAAAATGATTTGAATGGAAACAATGTGCCAGAGTAGGGGGAAAAGCAAGGGAATGGTACTAAGTCATGATGCTCGTTTGGCAATGGGCCAAATGGCCTCCTTCTGCATCTTAACAAATCTGTGACTTTCCAAGAAGGTAATCGCAAGGAATTGGCACTCTGGCAGACATCTCCACTCCATCCCTGAGGGGTATGGACGCTAATTGCAGTGTCTGTGCTGTCATTCCAGTTCAGATCAGGCAAATCAGTCCAGACCGAGGTTGTGGACCTGTCGCTCTGCATAGCCCAGTACAGCAGTAGCTCTAAACACTTATCCACTAGACCACTGAGTGAACTGTAGCAGGGAAAATGTTTATATACCACACAGTATGGGTACATCAGGAAAGGGTAAGTTAGGTAGCAATTAACTAGTTAATGAGCTAGTTAGTAGTTAATAGTTAATAGCTCAGCTGGGAGGAAGTCACGTTACCTGGACGTGGACCTGTCTGTAGAGCTCATATTCCTTTATTATATTGTACTCTGAAGGGTTATTTTTCACTATTAGTTAGTGTGCCTAGTACAGACTCCCTAATTGCACCCATGGGAGCACTTCCAGTCGAGGCCACCTAGAAGGGTTTGTTTTGGGATTAGTAAGTACATCAAGGAGTGCAACTCAAACCCTCTTTGGCCCCTAGCCCAAAATCACTAAATGTTTTTATACTTGCAGAGTGTATAAGTCTCTATTGTGCACTATACAGTGCTGTCTTACAAACTCACAGGTGCAGATGTGAGCAGCCAGTAAAATTGGCACTAGTTCAGTAACTCAGCACTGGCGGACAGGAACCAGTGTAATAAAAAGAAGCATCAAACATTGGCTGCAAATTTTTATGTTGAGGACATGCAGCTGCTTTGGAATCAGATGTCCCACAGTTCCGACGCCTCATAGAAGGAACATAGGAACAGGAGGAGGCCATTTAGTACTGTTCTATCACTCAATGAGATCATCATTGCCCCATAAGCCTTAGATTAACAGGAGTCTATCAATCTCGGATTTAGAAATACCAGCTGACCAGCATCGACTGCTGCTTTCAGGGAAGTTTCATATTTCTACCATCCTTTGTGTGTAAGTTATTTCTTCACTACACTCCTGCAATCCAGGGTGTTACGGGATTTAGATACATGGGTGAAAATTGGGATTTTCACACCAGTGGAATTCTCCCATCCCACTGCAGAGAATTCCAGATTTTCCACTCCCCCGGCAGTGGTGGCGGGGCGTGAGTTGCCGGAGAATCCTGGCCAAGGAATTGAGGGAATTGGAGTCCAGTTAAAGATGACAAAATATTTCACGTTAAACCAGTACTGAAACTCAGTTAGCAGATCCCGATTAATTAATTAATCTATTAGTTGTGGTATCATGTCCATTGTCCATGCTCCAAATTCCCTATAACCTCCTCCTGCCCTTCAGCCTGTACTTGTCCTGTACTTCCAACACTGGGCTTTTTGCTACATTCTGTCTCCCTGACCCATCCTCTCCTTTTAGAACATAGAACATAGAACACTATACAGCACAAACAGGCCCTTCAGCCCACAAGTTGTGCCGATCATATCTATACCTACCAGGCCTATCTATAACTCTCAATCCCATTAAATCCCATGTACTCATCCAGAAGTCTCTTAAAAGACCCCAGCAAGTTCGCCTCTACCACCACCGACGGCAGCCGATTCCACTCACTCACCACCCTCTGAGTGAAAAACTTTCCCCTAACACCTCCTCTGTACCTGCTTCCCAGCACCTTAAACCTGTGTCCTCTCATAGTGACCATTTCAGCCCTGGGAAATAGCCTCCGGGAATCCACCCTATCTATTCCTCTCAACATTTTATAAACCTCTATCGGGTCACCTCTCAATCTTCGTCTCTCCAGGGAGAAGAGACCTAGCTCCCTCAACCTATCCTCATAAGGCATGCCTCCCAATCCAGGCAACATCCTTGTAAATCTCCTCTGCACCCTTTCAATAGCTTCCACATCCTTCCTGTAGTGAGGCAATCAGAACTGCGCACAGTACTCCAAGTGGGGTCTGACAAGGGTCTTATAAAGTTGCAGCATTACCTCCCAACTCCTAAACTCAATCCCCCGATTAATGAAGACTAGCACACCATACGCCTTCTTGACCACATCCTCCACCTGTGAGGCCGATTTAAGAGTCCTATGGACCCGGACCCCAAGATCCTTCTGCTCCTCAACACAGCTAAGACTCCTACCCTTGATATTGTACTCCTTCATCCCATTGGACCTGCCAAAATGGACCACTACACATTTATCCATGTTGAAGTCCATCTGCCACTTCTCCGCCCAGTCTTGCATCCTATCTATGTCCCACTGCAACTTCTGACATCCCTCCAGATCATCCACAACACCACCAACCTTCGTGTTGTCGGCAAACTTACTAACCCATCCCTCCACTTCCTCATCCAGGTCATTTATGAAAATGACAAAGAGCAAGGGTCCTAGAACAGATCCCCGGGGCACTCCACTGGTGACTGACCTCCATGCAGAAAAAGACCCATCCACAACCACTCTCTGCCTTCTGCAGGCAAGCCAGTTCTGGATCCACAAGGCCAAAGCCCCCTGGATCCCAAACCCTCTCACCCTTCTCAAGAAGCCTTGAATGGGGGACTTTTTGCTCCATCATTGGCAGCATTTCAGTGTAACCCCCATCTCCCCACCCCCCCCTTTAAAAGTGTAAAAAGTTTAAAGTTTGTTTATTAGTGTCACAAGCAGGCTTACATTAACACTTTAATGAAGTTACTGTGAAAATCTCCTAGTCGCCACACTCTGATGTCTGTTGGGGTACACTGAGAGAGAATTTAGTATGGCCAATGCACCTAACCAGCACATCTTTCAGAATGTGGGGGAAACTGGAGCACCCGGAGAAAAACCACACAGACATGGGGAGAATGTGCAAATTCTGCACAGACAGTGACCTGAAACGAGAATTGAACTGGGTCCCTGGTGCTGTGAGGTGGCAGTGCTAACCACTGTACCACTGTGTCATCTCAAATCCCATTAAACTGCCCAGGCCTCAGTCCCAAATCTCATTTTTCACCCCTTTTGCAAAATTATCTTTAACACGACACAGTGGTTAGCACTGCTGCCTCACAATGCCAGGGATACTGGTTTGATTCCAGCTTTGGGTGACTGGCTGTGTGGAGTTTACACATTCTCCCCATGTCTACGGTTTCCTCCCACAGTCCAGAGATGTGCAGGTCGGGTGGATTGGCCATGCTAAATTGCCCCTTAGTGTCCATAGATGTGTAGGTTCAGTGGATTAAACATGCTAAATGTGTGGGGTTATGGGGATAGGCAGAGGGGAGAGCCTTTTGGAGAGTCAGTGCAGACTTGGTGGGTTGAATGGCCTCCTTGTGCATTGTAGTGATTTTATGGATTTTACGAGTTCTCCTGTGAGGTGTCTTGGAGCATTTTCTGAAGTTAAAGCTGCTTGAGAAATGCCTGTTGTTGTTTGAAGAAGAGCATATTCAGAATTGGGTTTGAACTCACTTCCGCTGAATCACTGGTGTTTCTCGAATTTCCAAGAGTGAGTTTGCAGCTGTAACTGTTGGCCGCTAATCGATATTTTAATTGTTGCACCATTTTTCTGCTGTACAGCTGCTGTTTTGTTTGTCGGGATTTGGGAGGACTGTGACAGCAGTGATAAAAAAGATGAAAGATATGGGTAGATCCAACCTTTACAAAATAGGTGATTGCTGAAGGTTTAAACTCAATAAGCAGATAGTGGGATAGGCTGAATGGTCAGCAGGTAAGAATCACAGAATAGAGGTGAGTTCAATTTGGCTTCACCAATAGAATCCACGATATAATTTTGTTAAAACATACACATTAAAATGAACTGGTGTGTACATAGAGGAAATTGTGCTTCAATTTCAAGATTTTATATAGGGTAATAATTGAATAATTACAAGTCAGCTGAAAAATCTATGATGGGGAATTTAAGACAATTTGGACACCACAATGTATTCAGCCTCAAGCATGACAAATTCAATTGGCTGCAAAGAAGCTCTGAAGCTCAGAAAGCCAAAGGCAGTTTGTATAGCCTTGATATACTTGGGGATCTATAAATAGAATTTCCAGCAGTCAACAGTTCTATCAAAAACATTTCAGTTAAATTGTCTGTCGGAGATCATTTACTGTCAAATGTTGTATTCTGCTTTTTGACATGATTAGAATAAACAACTTGTGATTTTCCAACAGTTTTAATGTTGGTGCAGCAGACAGCACTGCAATCTGCAAGGGTGAATTCAGGTTCAGTTTATTTACCATCATTCCAGTGAGACACTGCACCAAAATCCTGCTTATTTAATATGATTCTGTGGTACCATTAAAGGAAACATTAGAATGCTGGAATCACACAAGTTTGCAGTGCGGCACGGTGGCACAGTAATTAGCACTGCTGCCTCACAGTGCCAGGGACCTGGGTTTGATTCCTGGCTCGGGGCACTGTCTGTGTGGAGTTTGCACGTTGTCTGTGTGGGTTCCCTCCTGGTGCTCCGGTTTCCTCACACAGCCCAAAAGACTTGCTAGTTTGGGGTGTGGAATAGACTGCCTGCTGTGATCGTGGAGTCGGACACTTCAGGAATTTTCAAGCGGTTATTGGATAGGCACATGGAGCACTCCGGAATGATAGGGAGCGGGATAGCTTGAGCTTGGGATTGGGCACAGCTTGGCACAACATTGAGGGTCGAAGGGCCTGTACTGGGTGTAATGTTCTATGTTTCTATGTAGTTAGGTGCAGTGGCTATGTTAAATTCTCCCTCAGTTTAAAGTTTATTTATTAGTATCACAAGTAGGCTTGCATTAACATTGCAGTGACGCTCGAAGGCTTTACAGCACCCAACAAGTTGAAGGCAGGCTCGAAGGGCTAGATGGCCTACTCCTGCTCCTATTTCTTATTTCTTTTTCTTATTTCTTATGTTCTTATTGTGAAAATCCTCTAGTTGCCACACTCTGGCACCTGTTCGGGTTCACTGAGGGAGAATTTAGCATGGCCAATGCACCTAACCAACATGTCCTTTGGACTGTGAGAGAAAACCAGAACACCCAGAGGAAACCCACGCAGACACAGGGAGAATGTGCAACCTCCACACAGACTGTGACCCAAGCTGGGAATTGAACCCGGGCCCCTGGCGCTGTGAGGCAGCAGTACTAACCACTGTGCTACTATGCCATTCTATTTATGTGTATAGCAAACAATAAGGGACCCAGCATTTGAACCTTATGGTATGCCATTAGACACTGGCCTCCAGTCACTGAAACGACCTTTGTGTCCTATTACTGAGCCATAAGAAGTCTCTTCTTATGCGAAGTTCCCAAACCCTGACGCCACCTTGCTGGATCTACGCTGGATGCTGTGAATGACTTCAATGCCCTTTCTAAATTGCACACGTTACTCAAGCAGTGACCTACCTGAACTTACATTATATATCATCGCTCTTAGTAATTGCAGGGTGCTGTAAAGTTGATATGTGACCTGAAAGGACAAAAACTAGAAGATTCTTCAAATCTGTCCCCTGCCTGAGCAGAACTGTGGAATGTAATATAGGAGCAGCGACTGAACAGAAGCCTCTCTACCCTCTGCCTCTGGAACTAGAGATACAACTTCCACTGAAGTCTGGTTTTTGCAACTCCTTATGAGTTCATTAGCAGTCTGACTTCATTTTACAAAGGCACTGCCTTATGGTGAAATTAAACACAGCTCCAAACCCTCTTGGTCATACAGAACTGAATTAATTGTCCCATTTAGGTGGACTCCCATTTCACCAAGTGTAATTGGTATTTTTACTATAATGCATCTCCAAAATGGAGAAATAAAAATGCACAAGGCACCTCTACAGCCCCGATTCCAGTTTAAACCAATTTTAGTAATGCATGTTTAAAAATAACTGGCTAATCCTCATGTTGTAAAAACACTGAAACAACTCTGTCTCCTCGGGGCTTTTTCCATTGTTCCAAAGTTAATCATTGTGCTGTGTCCGCATCTATTTATTGGCCAAAACCTTGACAGCGCCCACCCTCAGCATGAATCTGTAACCTGGCATCACATTTCCTCACCCTCTCTCTCACTAGTTTATTCTTAGCTGTCTCTTCATGTTGCTGAAGTGTGTAAAATATGAATAAATCTCCACCTCGTGCTACTGTGGGCATATTGGATTCACAAACACCGTGCATTTCTTGTGAAATTTTCTTTGGGGACTTCACAATTGCAGAAGGAACGACAGCAAAACTGTCAGAGTATTCCTCTCAAACTGACAGGAACTTTGGGAGTCTGCAGATATGCAGTAAAACATGGAGATTTAAAAATTGCTGTATAGGATAGCCCAATCCTCTGCGTTAAAGTGATTCAGTGGAACATTTTCCAATGTTAAAGCTGCTTTAGAAATGCATGTTTTTGCGGGGCAGCAGGTGGCACAGTAATTAGCACTGCTGCCTCATAGCACCAGAGACCCGGGTTCAATTACAGCCTTGGGTGACTGTCTGTTTGCACATTCTCCCTGTGTCTGCGTGAGTTTCCTCCGGGTACTCTGGTTTCCTCCCTCAGTCCAAAGATGTCCAGGTTAGGTGGATTGGCCGTGATAAATTGCCCCTTAGTGTTAGGGGAATTAGCAGGATAAATATGTGGGGGGGGGGTGAAACTTGGGTGAGTTTGTTGTTGCTGCAGGCTTGATGGGCCGAATGGTCTTTTTCTGCACTGTACGGATTCAATGAGCTTTTCATAAAACTTATCTAAAATCTAACCTGCACATCTTTGGACTGTGGGAGGAAACCGGAGCACCCGGAAAAAACCCAGGCAGACACAGGGAGAACGTGGAAACTCCACACAGACACTGGATTTGAATTCAGGTCCCCTGCTCACCAGTGTGTCACTCTGCCGCTCCATGAACAAGGATAAGCCTGGACTTGTGGGTGGCAGGAGCCAAGGCCATGAATAGGGCAACTTAAAGACCGTGAGGCTGACCAGGAGCCGGGAAGGGGAACTGGGGACTGAGTCAGACTGACTGGCAGCGCCCCTGAGAGAGAGAATTACAGCACAGCAATGAAAAGCTGCAGCAGGAGGTCCAGACTGGTGAGGAATCGAGGAATCAAGTTCAAACCCAGGACAGAGATCCGCAACTTTGGCCATGAATATTCAATGTAAATAGTTCATTTTGTTGAAGTTGAGCTTTCCCTGGAGAACTCCGATGCCAGTGGAGTGGGCATATCTTGTTTTTTAACTTCCATACAACCCGTGAGCTTGGATTTCACGTCTCGCTGTAAAAACCCTTGAAAAAGTTGTACTTTATTGGATGATATGTAACTGAGTTTTTTAATGGAGTACTAAGTTTATAATTACTGCTGGACAGCTTCACTGTCCCTGAAAAATTAATTTTATATTCATGGAATATCACATTTTTCTGCCATGTTAGAATAGTCCACATATTTGAGGACATTTAAAAAGTTTATGATTTTTGGATTTCCAGTTTAATCCTGTTTTTGTCCCAATTACTTATTTTGTTTTCCATAAGTTTAATTAAAAGAGAAAAATAATGCCTTGTTGTCTGTGGGAATACATCAGTGTGATTGGTTATTTATCTTGCTTTATGGCATTACCGTTCTTGATTGGTTAGAGACAGCCTTGCCTTGGCACCAGAATATCAGGAACGTGAGGATCCATATCGGAGATACTAAACCGTTATGGGCAGCTTTCTTCAAGGTCAGCAGTGAGCATAAGCACAAAGTCTCTGAAATGAAGACACTTTTACTCAATGTTTTATGCTACTTGCATCAGTTTATTTTCTTTAACAATTTGTTTCAGTTGAGTGGCTCCCCTTTATTCAGCTGCCTTGATGTCTCACAATGAAGGTTTTTAATTTCTTTCCCCTGCCTTCTTCAATCCAAATGTATTTACTTTTACACAAGGAGCCAATCAAACCAGGTTTTCTTGGGTCAAAGAAGGAGCAAATTTATTAATTACTAAAACCCGGGGAAAAATAATAAAAGGTGCACATGCATGACTGTCCGTGTGGAGTTTGTATGTTCTCACCGTGTCTGTATGGATTTCCTCCAGGAGCTCCGGGTTCTTCCCAACGTCCAGAGATGTGCGGGTTAGGTGATGATAAGATTGTCCCTTACTGTCAGGTGGATTAGTAGGTTAAATACATGGGGTTACAGGGATAGGGCCTGAATGAGATTGTTGGTCAGTGCAGACTCAATGGGTCGAATGGCCTCCTTCTCTACTGTATGGATTCTGTGATTGAGGATTTTACAATCACTTGTCCAGTGATACGGTCACTGCACCACCACCTCCCTTTTTGTTTTAGATCTCTTTTACTTTATATTTGTTAACTCCATGTTAAGTTCAGATGCAGTGGGCCATCAGTTGGGTGGGATTTTCCAGTCTCTCCAGTGTTTTCCAGTGGTGGAGGTGGCTCATCATTAGCCACCAGCGGGATCTTGGGATCTTCTGGTCCTGCCAGTGTTCTGTGCGGCTTGTCTGTCCCACCGCGGGGTGTGAGAGGGGTACGGGGGGGGGTGGGAGCTCTGCTTTGATGGGACAGGAAGATTTTTAAAGCCAACTGAAGGGCCAGGAAACCCCGCCCATTGTGGATGAGATACAGATTGGACTTTGGGTTGGGTGATACGGCCTGCTCCGGTGAGTGGAACTCACAGCCAGAATTGGGTGGATTGCCAACGCCTGCCCCCGCCATCTTGGGAAGCCATTTTAAATGTCAGTGAGCCAATCAATAGGTGCAGTGTGGCTTGGCCACCAATCCGAGCTGGAAGGTGGAATGTCCGATAGCCGGAACCTTTTGGCCCTGATCCCGTGGGAGGTCACTGCCACTCATTTAAATGGCCACCTGACATGGGGCAGTGTCAGGTGACCCTGCAATCTTATAATGTGCAAAGCTACAAGGAAGTGTTTGTTTTCTGAAAGATGATCAGGCATTGTTTGAGATAAGAACTATTATTCTGGGAAGTGTGTTAAATTCTGCAGTGGCTTTGGGTTAAGTGTTGGTGGTGAACACAGATGGTGTGAAATCTGCTTGTACGTGTGATGTTAAGATCTGAAAATTGAGCAGCTGCTTAGTTTTAGTTTGTTTTCCTCTATTGACAGGCCAAGAGAAAGGAGAGAGGGGAGAGGCAGGGAGGAAGGGCCAGAACTGCCCCACATTTCGATGTTGCCTCCCTCTCCTACTTCCTCCAGGTTGTGTCCACCAGGCATGAGGCCCTAATGCCAGCTGACAGGGAGAGGGGACCTCCCTCAATAACCCGACCTGCCGGGCGGAGATAGCCACAGAGGTCAACAGCCTGGGGCTCGTATCCCAAACCTGGAAGCAACACAGCGAGAGGCTAAATGTCCCCTTGAGATTGGCGAGAGTGAGTGAGACCTCGCTGTGTGTATTATTCTGCAATGAGTCAACAGGAAAGGCTGGAAGACACAGGATTATTGTGAATATCTCTGAGGGCCAAGGCAGTATTATTACAAATGGTATTATGGTGGCCTCAATGTCTCTGTGGAGGTGTTGTTATGGTTACAGTGAGGGGAAGGGGAAGGATTTGGTCTTGAGGAAGACGCACGGTGTAATGGCTGTTTATTGTGCAGAACCTGCGTTCCCCTCTGGGCTGGACTGAGGTTTCCTGAGAATAATCACAATTGCAATGTGACACCTCATTCAGGAAGAGAGGATCCACGATCCCCGGGAGAGGGACAGGGCTGGAGGTGGAGTGTCTGAGGTGGTGATCCTCACTCTGCAGGGGCAGGAGGTTCTGCTGCTCTCCCCCATGGAACAGAGACACTCCATTGGCAGAGGTGAAATGGGAGGAAGGTCCGGGGCTGGTGTGACTGCAAGAGGCTGGGACAGGGTGGGAGAGGGGGAGGGTGACTGAGGCCTGCCTCTTACATTAATAGTACACATACGCTTCATACGTCCAGAGGCCAGGAGACTTGTGAGTTTGCTACATGTGCTTTACAGAATCCTAGAGTGCAGAACAAGGCCATTCGGCCCATCGAGTCTGCACCAACCATAATCCCACCCAGCCCTATCTCCATAACGCCATGCATTTACCCAAGCCAGTCTCCCTGACCCTAAGAGGCAATTTAGCACGGCCAATCAACCTAACCCACGTATCTTTGGACTGTGGGAGGAAACCCACACAGACATGGGGAGAATGTGCAATCTCCACACAGACAGTGACCCGAGGTGGGAATCGAACCCAGGGCCCTGGTGCTATGAGGCAGCAGTGCTAACCACTGTACCATCATGCTGCCCATTGGGTGCAAGGTGTCATATCTCAATCCACGCTGCGAATGGTATTGAACATTTTCACTTTGCACATCTGATGAAAGCTCGGAAATGCCAATTAACATCCATTTTCCCTGCATCATGAACAGTTGAACGTTCTGCTGCTGACCCTGCCCCAGGGGCCCACATTAGCCTCCGAGGAGGAAGGGGAAGCCTTGGAGTGAGTAGCATCACATCCTCTCCCTGCAGCAAGCACCAGCACAGATACTGGCACCTCGGTGGGGATTGCCGCTTCGGGAGGACGGGAAGCTCAATCTGGTGAGCGTCCAGCTACCGTCGGAGAGTGTGGTGGACCAGCCTCAGGCAGTGGACCAGGCCTCAGGCAGTGGACCAGGCCTCAGGCAGTGGAACAGGTCTCGGGCAGTGGACCAGGTCTCAGGCAATGGACCAGGCCTCAGGCAGTGGACCAGGCCTCGGGCAGTGGACCAGGCCTCGGGCAGTGGACCAGGCCTCGGGCAGTGGACCAGGCCTCAGACTGTGGACCTGTCCTCGGGCAGTGGACCAGGCCTCAGGCAGTGGACCAGGCCTAGAGCAGTGGACCAGGCCTAGAGCAGTGGACCAGGCCTCAGGCAGTGGACCAGGCCTAGGGCAGTGGACCAGGCCTCAGGCTGTGGACCAGTCCTCAGGCAGTGGACCGGGGCTCAGGCAGTGGACCGGGGCTCGGGCAGTGGAACCAGGCCTCGGGCAGTGGAACCAGGCCTCGGGCAGTGGAACCAGGCCTCGGGCAGTGGAACCAGGCCTCGGGCAGTGGACCAGTCCTCAGGCAGTGGACCGGGGCTCAGGCAGTGGAACCAGGCCTCGGGCAGTGGAACCAGGCCTCGGCGGTTGGAGGAATGTCTGAGCTGATCCAGAGACTTTGTCTGATGATAAGCCTCTGGAGTTGTCCATGTTGCAGCAGATTCAGGACGTCCAGCGTGAGGTGCATGGAAATTTGGCGGATGTACCAGAGGGATTGCTTGATGCAGCCCGGACTGTGGAGGCGCCATCCAGGCCACATGCGCTGTGACCACCCACTCTTCAGAGCACCAAGTTTCCTCCATGGACTCCAGGCGAATGTCTCTGTTCGGGTACACTGAGGGAGAATTTAGCATGGCCAATGCACCCTAACCAGCACGTCTTTGGATGTGGTCATTGTCCAAGTAAGATCCAAAGTTAAGTAGAGCTTAATTCTTGAGGAAAAGTCCTGTTGATTAGAAATCTTAGTTATCCGAGGAAAAGGCTAGGCTGGTAAGGAGGAAGAAAAGAATCGGATGGAAATAATGTTTTAATTTTGACACTTTAGATATCACACTTCAGAATTCAAAGGGTGTTGGACACATGCTAGCTTGGAATCCTACGTAGACACCAATGGCTCTCCAGTTGTGTTGCTCACGCTGTGTCACTTTAATGTTAAGTTATGCATAATATTATCATGGCAACTATTTTATGGTAATTTTATATGTAAATTTACATTTTATTATGGAAATACTGGTATTTTCAGATTGAAACTGTGATTATACCCAGTTTTTTCTGCCCTTCTGGTTATGATGCTTGTTTATTTATGTATCTATCCCTGTTTAAAGTGCCGGCTACACAGGAAATGGAAGGGAAGATATTCAACATCGGAGGTAGTTGAGGACATGAACAGCATGGGGCGTACTGGTTAGCAGGAGTGGCACAGGGGCACGGTGGTAGCACTGCTGCCTCACAGCCCCAGGGACCCGGGTTCGATTCCTGGCTTGGGACACTGTCTATGTGGAGCTTGCACATTCTCCCCATGTCTGCATGGGTTTCCTCTGAGTGCTCCGGTTTCCCTCCACATTCCAAAGATGTGCGGGTTAGGTGCATTGGCCAGCCGAAATTGCCCCTTAGTGTTAGGGGGACCAGCTAGGGTAAATGCATGGGGCTATGGGGATAGGGATGGGTGGGACTGTGGTCAGTGCAGACTCGATGGGCTGAATGACCTCCTTCTGCATGGAGGATTCTATGAAGCTCTGGGATTTCTTCCACTAACAATTAATTAACGGAATGTGAACCTCCATCATTGCAGTGTGGAAAGAGTGGGGGGGTTTGGATTATCCCTGATTCAAAGCAGTTTTCCCATCACTGCCTCTGCCAAATGAGCTGGTAGACAAATTCATCATTTGTAGGATGTTTCCAACTGGTTTAGGAATGAAATCATATCGATTATAATAAGTTAAGGCAGTGGCCCCAAAGGACACAGCGTTTCATTAACCTCCCCCCCCCACCCCCCCCCCGCACCGTGCTCTGTGGAATATAAGGTTCCGTATTGAGTGAGCGAAAACTCATCCAAGGACAGATGAGTGGGGAGAGTTTAAAACAGGCACTGGCAGCCTGGACCATGGGTTATCTGGGCCCAGAGCACAGGCCGCGATTTGTTGGAAGCTGTGGGCGATACTTCTCCTTTGTTTTAGTAAAACAGTGTTGGACTGGAGGACTGACCTTCCCGAGGTTCCTACAGCAGACTGGGGAGCTGGTTTAGCTCAGTGGTCTGGACAGCTGGTTCCTGATGCAGAGCGACGCCAACAACGTGGGTTTAATCCCCGTACCGGCTGAGATTATTCATGAAGGCCTCACCTTCTCAACCTTGCTCCTCCCTGAGGTGTGGTGCGGCCATGGGCAACAGGAACACACTCTGATATTTGGCCCTAAATGAAACCGCCCCCCCCCCCCCCCCACCCCCCTCCCCAGTGCCTCACCAGAACCATCGATGACTGGGATGGGTGGGATAAGAACTGCCTGTGATCCGTACTGCTGACCTCACGGGGGAAGCAGCCTATGGTCATCTGGGACTAGGGTGTTTTTACCTTACAGCAGAGTGAACAGGAAAGGGGACTCGGACGCTCCATCTGAATCCAATTCCACCTGCAGGCCATACCCATCCCATCCACTCTTCCCTAGACTCCATCTCTGTGCTTCATCTCCTGCAGGAACATTCTGTAAAATACCAGCACTGTGTGGCAGCCACACAATAGTGAGTGTATCACCGTCTCCAATCTGTAGGGTCCAAATCTGGGACCTCCACAACGTGGATGAAGTAAATATGGATCACACGCAGCTCCCACCCCTCCAACCCCACCATCAATGGTGGTTCCAGTTTAAAATGGTCAGTCCACTGGGCATGGTGGGCATTAAGGGTCAAGTATCAGTTTGTTCCTCTTGTGTGTACCACACACTTTGAGGGAAATCACTCAATGATTGCACATCACAGCTGTTGCACTGGATCGGTTCTAGTTTTTTTGCCATAAGACCAGAAGATATAGGAGCAGAATTAGGCCACTCGGCCCACTGAGTCTGCTCCGCCATTCAATCATGGCTGATATTTTTCTCATTCCCATTCTCCTGCCTTTTCCCGATAATCTCTGATCCTCTAATTAATCAAGAACCTATCTATTTCTGTCTTAAAGACACTCAATGACCTGGCCCTCCACAGCCTTCTGCGGGAAAGAGTTCCACAGATTCCCCACTCTCTGGCTGAAGAAATTCCTCCTCATCTCTGTTTTAAAGGATTGTCGCTTTAGCCTGAGGTTGTACCCTCTGGTTCTAGTTTTTCCTACTAGTGGAAACATCCTCTCCACGTCCACTCTCTCCAGGGCCTCGCAGTATCCTGTAAGTTTCAATAAGATCCCCCCTCATCCTTGCAAACTCCACTGAGTACAGACCCAGAGTCCTCAACCCGTTCCTCAGACAACAAGCTCTTCATTCCAGGGATCATTCTGGTGAACCTCCTCTGGACCTTTTGCCATTTGTTTCTTCAAAAATATTGAAAGATGTCAGATCCTTGGGTGATAGAATCATTTCCTTATCAGGATGATTTTATTACTGATCCAGGCGTGCAAATCAGTGAAAAGGAGGAATGTTATGCGGCAAAAGTAAATACCAACACCACTACTTTGCTGATGTTTTATTCAGATTAAAATAATCAACAACTGAGCACCATTGATGAGGACAGACAAATAAAGAGCCAGTCATTTAGGAGAGTTTTAATTGTTCAATTGAATAGTTCCATGTGGTCTTACAATTACATTCATCTGAGTGAAAATCTACAGGAAGTATATCTCATGCAAATTAACAATCTATTTTATGAGGTTCCTTGGGATGTTATACATCAGCTCAAACATTTTGTTTGATCATTTAGTCGTCAATACATCATGCACCCTGCCGAAAAAGTTTAGGATTAAGAACCTGTGTTTGTACATGATCTTACTGCCTCCCCAGTGTTTATGGGGAGGCAATGGTCTAGTAGTATTATCGTTAGACTAATAATCCAGAAACTCAGCTCATAGCCTGGGGACCCAGAACATTACTCACTTTGGAAGCAAAAACAAGAAGGCAGATTATTATCTGAATGGTTGTAAATTGGGAGAGGGAAGTGTGCAGGGGGATCTGGGTGTCCTTGTGCACCAGTCACTGAAGGTAAGCATGCAGGTGCAGCAGGCGGTAAAGAAGGTGAATGGGATGTTGGCCTTTATTGCGAGAGGTTTGGAGTACAGGAGCAGGGATGTGTTGTTACAATTATACAGGGCCTTGGTGAGGCCACACCTAGAGTATTGTGTGTGCAGTTTTGGTCTCTTTCTCTCGAGGGAGTGCAGAGAGGTTTACCAGGCTGATTCCGGAGGTGGTGGGACTGATGTGTGAGGAGAGATTGGCTAGTTTAGGATTGTTTTCATTGGAATTCAGACAATCTCATAGAGACTTATAAAATTCTAACAGGACTAGTCAGGGTAGATGCAGGGAGGATGTTCCTGATGGTGGGGAGTCCAGAACCAGGGGACACTGCCTGAGGATTCAGGGTAGACCATTTAGGACGGAGATGAGGAGACATTTCTTCACCCAGGGAGTGGTGAGCCTGTGGAATTCATTACCACAGGAAGTAGCTGATGCCAAAATATTAAATATATTCAACAGACAGCTAGATATTGCACTTGGAGTGAATGGGATCAAGGGTTATGGGAGGAAAGCGGGATTAGTCTATTGAGTTGGATGATCATCCTTGATGGTGGTGAATGGCAGAGCAGGCTCGAAGAGGAAAATGGCCTCCCCCTGCTCCTCTCTTCTATGTTTCTATGACCCAAATCTGAATCCCGCCACAGCAAATGGTGGAATTTGAATTCAATTTAAAAAAATCTGGAATTAAGAATCTACTGATGACCATGAAACCATTGTTGATTGTTGGAAAAACCCATCTGGTTTCACTAAATTCCTTTAGGGAAAGAAATCTGCCATCCTTACCTGGTCTGGCCTACATGTGACTCTAAAGCCACAGCAATGTGGTTGAATCTCAACTGCCCTCCAAGGGCAACTAGGGATGGGTAATAAATGTTGGCCCCAGTGAAGCCCATGTCCTATGAATGAATAAGAAAAGTTACAGTCGGTGGATACTGTTGCTAGGCAGGCAAGCAAAGTGGCCAATCTGTCCACAGCACTGGTTCCCCTCAATGGTGATTGAACGATCAGATCATCTGTTTTTGGTGCTGGGTGGGGAGAGGAAGGTTGGTCAAAGTTGGGGGACATCTGTTCCCCGACATTCCTGATGTGGAGATGCCGGCGTTGGACTGGGGTAAACACAATAAGAAGTCTCACAGCACCAGGTTAAAGTCCAACAAGTTTATTTGATAGTAAACCCACAAGCTTTCGGAACACTGTTCCTTCATCAGGTGAGAGGAAAGAGTGGAACTTTTCACTCACCTGACAAAGGGACAGCGTTTCAAAACCTTATGGGTTTACTATCAAATAAACTTGTTGGATTTTAACCTGGTCCTGACACTCCAGCCAGATTCCATTCATCCAATTATGCAGTTCTGTGCCAACAGTTAAACTGTTACCTGAGCAAATATTTGATTAACTTGTACACAAAGTAGTTCCCAACTACCAATCTCTCTCACGTCCTTTCACTCTATCAGAAGGGTAGAAGTGAATGCCCGTTGCCAGTTTTGAAGATTCTCGAGCCATCCAAGCTCTCTGCGATGCAGGCCAGAAATGCCATTTGACAAATACCTTTTCTTGGTTAAACTCTCTGAACTCGTGGAAGTAATGAGTTTTTCCACAAAGAGGAAGTCCTGTTCTTTCTTCCCCGTGCTCAGTGTACACCGCAGGAGTTGCTGCACCTTTTATTTTTAGCTCCCATGCGCCGCACACTCATCCTTTTGACGAAAGAAGTGATGAATGTTCATTGCCCCCAACAGAAGTGTTCATCAAAGTCATGCCGTTGTGTGACAGATTGGACTGTATCAAGTGCAATATCAGACTGGTTAGCTCAGATAGCTTGAATCAATTCCCCTCTGTTTGATCATCTTAATTTTTGGCATATTTATTTGTTGCAAGACAAACAAAGGCAGCAAAGTGTGTAGTACAATTCATATTGCTCAATGCACTCAGAATTTTTATAGACTTCTAAAATGCTGCTTAAATCAGATTGATAAAATCAGTGTAAATCTCCAGTGTAACCCCACTGGCAGAAGTATGAATTTGAAATTTAAGGCCCCCTTACCATCTCACAAACAGACTGGTAGTTGGATTAAGATTGCAAAGAGGGGTCCTGCTGATAAACTATGAGATGTCCCCCCACAGATTCTACTCCAGAAACAGATGGGTTCTAATAAATATCTGAAGATAGGAGGCAATGCCACAGTTAAGATCCGAATACAATTTTCATGTCACTGGGTGGGATTTTCTATCCTGTTCCCAAAGAGTGTTCTGTGGAGGCGGATTACCATTGCCTGCTAGTCAGATCTCTCAGTCTCACTCTGTATGGCTCACTCACCCCACCTTCAGTCAACCAGCCACTGGGCAGAGGAGCTGGAAAATCCTGCCTGCACAAAGGGCCAGAAAATCCCACCCAATCAGTGAACATACAGAGCAGGAGCAGAGGGGCAGAACGGTGGCACAGTGGTTAACACTGCTGCCTCACAGTGCCAGGGACACAGGTTTGATCCCCAACTTGGGTCACTGTCTGTGTGGAGACTACACATCCTCCCCATGTCTGTGTGGGTTTCCTCCGGGTCTCCGGTTTCCTCCCTCAGTCCAAAAGATATACCAGTTAGGTGCACTGGCCATGCTAAATTCTGCTTCAGTATACCCAAACAGATGTCGGAGTGTGGCGACTAGGGGATTTCCACAGTAACTTCATTGCAGTGTTAATGTAAACCTTCTTTTGTCACTGATAAATAAACTTAAACTATAGGCCATTCAGCCCCTCAGACTTGCCCCTCCATTCAATAAGATCATGGCTAATCTGTTTTTTTGAGTTCCACATTCCCATCTGTCCCTCTGCTGACCTTTGATTCCCTTTGCCGAACAAGAACCTGTCTACGTCTATCTTCAAATTATTCAGTAACACTCTTCCTTCTGAGGCACAGAGGGCAAAGTGCAATAATATTCCCATTGTTTACCCAAATGTGCACAATTCATAGACAGTCACAGCGCCAGGGACCCGGGTTCGATTCCCAGCTTGGATGACTGTCTGTGTGGAGTTTGCACATTCTCCCCGTGTCTGCGTGGGTTTCCTCCGGGTGCTCCGCCTACTTCTCACATTCTGAAAGATGTGTTGGTTAGGGTGTATTGACTCGAATAGGTGCCAGACTGTGGCGATTAGGGGAATTTCACGGTAACTTCATTGCGGTGTCAATGTAAGCATACTTGTGACTGATAAGTAAACTTTAAATTTTTCTTGAGCTTTTGGGCTGGATTTGCTTGGAGCTGGTGAGATTCCATGGAGGTGCGAAAACGGCAGCTGGGATCTGAATCCAGGATTCCTGGCCCCATTCCAGGAGCTTCCTGATTTTCACCAGTGTGGGTTAAGGATTCACGAGCTCACATCCTGTAATCCTGACCTGATCACCTTCATTGTGGGGAGGGGCAAGCTCTCCGCAATACCCATGAATTTGGGCCAGTTTTTATAGGATTAGTGGTTCATGGCACCTCGGAAATAGAATTGTAGAATGGCTACAGTGCAGACCATTCGGCCCATCGAGTCTGCACAAACAACAATTCCACCCAGGCCCTACCCCTGAAATACCTCGTGTTTACCCTGCTAGCCCCCTGACACAAAGGGTCAAGTTAGCCCAGCCAATCAACTTAACCCTCACATCTTTGGACTGTGGGAGGAAACCGGAGCAGCCGGAGGAAACCCACACAGACACGAGGAGAATGTGCAAACTCCACACAGTGACCCAAGGCTGGGATTGGACCCGAATCCCTGGCACGGTGAGGCAGCAGTGCTAACCACCGTGCCTCTGTGCCACCCCAATGTGACTCAATTGATCATTTAGAAATAAATGTTGAAGTATTGTGGATGAGGAGCTCAGGTGTAAATTGCATTAAGCTCTTAAATGTTAAAAGTAACAGGGAGCTCATAGAGACTTATAAAATTCTAACAGGACTCGACGGGGTAGATGCAGGGAGGGTGTTCCCGATGGTGCGGGGAGTCCAGAACCAGGGGTCACAGTCTGAGGATTCAGAGGAGACCATTTCGGACGGAGGTGAGGAGATATTTCTTCACCTGGTGAGTCTGTGGAATTCATTACCACAGGAAGTAGTTGATGCCAAAACACTGAATGTATTCAAGAGGCAGCTGGATATCGCACCGGGGGCGAACTGGATCAAAGGTTATGGGGAGAGAGCCGGATGAGGCTATTGGGTTGGACAATCAGCCATGATAGTAATGAATAGCAGAATAGCCTTGAAGGGCCAAATGGCCTCCTCCTGCTATGTAAGAGGAATTAAATTAATCTTTCCATTCACATTTACATTTTGTGCATGTCATGAAATTGAAACTTTGCTTTGTTTTACAATCAGTCAAAGAAGCAGATATGTTGCTGCTTTAAATGACTAATTATTGCACCGATATAAATAGCAAAAGCTTTTTGTAATCATGAACAAAGTGATTGTTCTTTGTGAGCTTTCTATTAAATCCTAACTGATAGAATTATTTATCCAGAAAAATCATAATTTTAATGAAACTTTGGCATAAAAGTGACTAATGAGAAACGTGAATCCTGCTGAGTGTTATACTTCACAACATGTTTTGTTCATTTTCTACACAGCATTTTAATATTCCAACGCAATGTCCGAACATTTGGCAGGAAAGCTGACTTCAAAAAAGTGAATTGATTGAAAGAGAAAGTCTGTTCTGGTTCCACAATATTTCCAGGACGCTGACTAAAGTCTTTCAATCCTTTGCACGTCTGTGACTTAATTTACTGTATGTTGTTGGTCAAATTAATGGATTGAAACCATAAATGGCATTAAAAGACAGAATTAGGAGGCTTTTCTGCTGCATTCCTGCTTCAAATGAAAAAGTCCAGCTTCTTGTCGTCCTCTGGGACTTGGCTCTTTCACATCGGGGTTAAACAAGTTGAGGAAATGCTTGTAAATCCTTCCAAAGATACTCCCAGAGCAGGCAATAAGAGTGGGAGAGATTTCTGGTCAGCTATTTGATGGAAAGAACATTTTAGCCTCTATCATCACTGTCCGTCGCTCCAGACGACAACACACAGATGAAAGTGCATGTTGCAACACAACTCAGGCACTTCTTGAGAGCTGATGGCTGGTTGTTTGGCTGAATGGCTGGTGTGGATCAGATCTGGAGATTTCACCCCAAGCTGGGGTGGTTTCGGAGCTACCTCTTTGACCTATCCATGGCGGAGACAGGGGGTGCTGTGGGTCAGACCGGTCCTCAGGCAGAGCACTGAAGATGACGGATAAAAATTAGATAAAGTTTGCTTTAAAAAACTTTCTTTTTATATCCAAAGAAGTTCTTTGGAAGAGTAATTGATTATAACAGACATTGCCCATGATTTTTAAGCCCTATGTTGTACTCCTATGGGTGGCACAGTGGCATGGTGGTTAGCATTGCTGCCTCACAGCTCCAGAAATCCAGGTTCGATTCCTGGCTTGGGTCACTGTCGGTACAGAGTCTCCACAGTGTCTGTGTGGGTTTCCTCTGCGTGCTCCAGTTTCCTCCCACAGTCCAAAAAATGTACTGGTTAGGTGCATTGGCCATGCTAAATTCTCCCTCAGAACAAAGAGAACAAGCGCCAGTGTGTGACGACTAGGGGATTTTCACAGTAACTTCATTGCAGTGTTAATGTAAGCCTACTTGTGACACTAATAAATAATCTTAAACTAGTATTTGTCCATCATTGAGCTTCACATCCAAGGACCAAAACATCCTTGGAGTGACAATCAGCATCAGATTGCCTCTTTATATCCACTTACCTGTGCCAAATTTCATCTGTATCCATCTCTCCTGACATTCCTGACTTTGACTGGATGGGATCCAGGCAACACATAGATTACCAGGCCCTAGTGTCACAGTCTAAAAGAATAGGAGTGAAGGAGGATGTCCTTCCCCCTCTTTATTCAGTTGTAAAAAGGGGGAGTGTGGAGGTTGGATAAGGGGGTGTGTGGGGGTTGGATCGAACATCGGAGGGACGGATGGGCATTGGGTTCAGGTAAGGGTGGGGGTTGGGTCCGGCAGGATCTAACCAGTCAGGGAAGAGATTCCAGCCATTCAGTTCATGTGGTCAGTTCAGGTCGAGTCAGGGGTGGGAGCTGGGAGTCAGCTCGGGGGAGTTAGGGCAGGTTGAAGGTAGGGTTCCGGCTGTGTCGTATGGGGAGGGGTCAGGTCAGGGGGCGGGGGTGGGGAGCAGCATTCATTTGGGTTACAGCAGGGGTCAGGTCACGGGGTGGGGGCAGTATCTAGCCAGTTGAGGTCAAGGTGCCAGGTTGGATGGATGGACCAGGTTATAAGTGGGGTGGCAATCCTGTGACAGGTTGTTCAGTTGGCAGAGTGGAGGGACTCCCCCATGGGGTCTGGAGTGTGGGGCAGTGCTCTGCAGAGATCAATCTGGATATTTAAAATAATTATGCTGAAGTTAGTTGTGGTTTTATTTTTTCTAACCTTTTTAGTGTAACCCTAGTTGAAGCATCCAAAGTTTGCGATTTCAACCACTTTGTCGGAAGGTTCTCAATGCAATTGTCCAGAGGAAGTGAATGCTCCCAAACCCCACACTGGGGAGCCAGGAAATTTAAGGCCATTATTTAATTATGCACCAATAAATCGATCAAACCATTCTGTAAGTGCAGTGTGAAGCTGTGTTTAATCTAGCAATTACTGAATAATTAGTATAACTATTACTCATCGAGCTCTGAACCCCATTGAAACAGATCCCACCTCCCGATTATAGTGAAGGAAGTTTACCTATAGGCCCATTGTGGCAGTGAAACCAGTTCCATACAACAGCTAAAACAGTTAAAATTCCCAAGAATTCAACATATCAAATGGAAGCGAACACCCCCATTTTATTTATCAAATGGACTGGTGTATTGGGGGTTATCTGGGTATTACCCATTGGTACCACATGGTCTCAGCATCCAACACCATGAACACAGCAATGGAGCTGCAACTCTTCATGTCCATAGCTGTACCAGTTGCAAATTACTGCAGCAAGATTTGAGAACAGCAAAGCTAAATTGGATATCTTTGACCATCGTTGCCCAAGTAAGATCCTGGGCAATTCACCAAAGATCCTTAGACAACACCTTCCAAACCCATGTCCACTTCCATCTGGGAGGACAAGGGCAGCAGATACATGGGAGAACCATCTGCAAGTTCCCCTCCAAAGCCACTCACCGTCCTGACTTGGAAATATATCGTCATTCCTTCACAGTTGCTGGGACAAAATCCTGAAATTTCCTCCCGAACGGTTTTGTGGGTGAATCCACAGAACATGGACTGCAATGATTTAAGAAGGCGGCTCACCACCACCTTCTCAAGGGCAATTATGAATGGGCAATAAATACTGGCCAGCCAGCAACACCCACGTCTCACAAATGAATAAAAAAGAAGTCCAGGGCATCACATGAAAAGGCAGCATCACCAACAAGGAAATGCTACAAAGAACTGGTCAGAAGTTCCTGTGGAACAATTATAACAATTGACGCTGTCACAGCGCATCCTTTGCCTCTCGGAATGATGGTAAAGTGTTCACTATCAGATAGAAAATGAAGAGCTAGTGGAAATCTATGTCCAAGTATCCAGTACAGAACGATAAGAAACCAATTTCTTTCATAGGAATGATAGATCCATCATCATGGCACAAAAGGAGGCCATTCAGTCCATCAACTTTGGTCCACTGTAGGCCAATCCATTCATTCTCCAGCTCTGTCTCAGTTGTTCTGCAAGTTTGTTTCTCTCACGCCCATGTAATTTCCTTTCAAAATCATCCATCATCTAGCCTTTCATCACCCTCATAGACAACGAGCTTCAGACTAATGCCTTTTGCTGAATGAAAATGTTCCTCCTCACATTCCCCCTGCATCACTCGCCCAGAACCTTAAATCTGTGTCTCCCATCCTGGTGCTTTTAGCCAACGGGAACATCTTTTCTTTGTCTACCTTATCTAAACCTGCCTTAACCTGGTACACCTCAATTACTCATCTCCTCAATCTCCTTTGCCTCAAGGGGAACAACCCCAGCTAAGGGCAGCACAGCGGCACAGTGGTTAGCACTGCTGTCTCACAGGACCAGGGTCCCAGGTTCGATTCTGACTTTGGATTATTGTCTGTGTGGAGTTTGCATGTCCTCCTTGTGTCTGTGTGGGTTTCCTCCAGCTGCTCCAGTTTCTTTCCACGGTGCGGGTTAGATGGATTGGCCATGCTAAGTTACCCCTCAGTGTCCCAGGATGTGTAGGCTAGGGGGATTAGCCATGGGAAATGTGTGGGGGATAGGGTGGGAGAGAGGACCAGGCTAAGATACTCTAGCAGAGTGTCAGTGTAGACTTGACAGGCCAAATGACCTCTTCAGCACTGTAGGGATTCTCTGATTCTCCAGCCTAATCTTGGGATAGAAAACCCTCATTCCTGGAACCATTTTGGTAAATCTCCTCTTTATCCACTCCAGGATGCTCATATCCAACGCACCAAATGAATCAGTGCAACTCGGCACAAGTAAAGTTTTTAAAAAGTTTATTTATACGTCACGAGTAAGGCTTACATTAACACTGCAATGAAGTTACCATGAAATTCTGCTAGTCACCACAGTCCGGCACCTGTTTGGGTCAATGCACCTGACCACAGTAATGATATGATTCCCGTGGCAGTCAGTTTGGCCGTGTAGAACTCATTCAGAAAACAACAGGGATTATCCTCGATCTTTGCAATATTCATAATTAATAATCCACCTTAATGTCAGCAGGGAATGTGTACAGTGGTTAATAAAGAACAAAGAACAACTCAGCACAGGAAACAGGCCCTTCGGCCCAACGAGCCCACGCCGCCGTTTTAACATTACGAGTGCCCTCCTCCACCCATGACCTTTGTCTGTGCCTATTGGGGAAGATTGAGGGAAGACTAATTTAGGGACAATTTGTTACACCAATCAGCCTAAGAGCATGTTTTTTGGGGTGTGGGAGGAAACTGGAGCACCCGGAGAAAACCCATGCAATCATGGGGAGAATGCGCAAACTCCCACAGACACTGGCCCAAATCCATGTATCTGCACAGCAAACAGTGACAGTCACTGAGCTGTCATGTTGCCCGTCAGTTGGTCCAGTTTAAGCGTATCCTACGACTTGAAACACTAGGCAACTCTCGAAGCAACATCCAACAGCAGCCCTCGCACGACCCACCGCGTGTATGCCCCCTGTTGGACAACAAGGCGGACAGAATCACCTGTGGATCAAAAGAAAAGACATCAATAAACATGCAAAACTTATACAGACATTTACGGAATCCCCAGGAGCGCAGAAATAAAGCAAGTGACCCATGATACATTTTGGAAGGTCCATAAGAATCAATTGATTCCCAGGGACATCCCAAAGCTCTTGATCTTTATTTAGAAAAGTCTCCTGAACCCCCCATCTGTAGTCTGCTCATGTGCCTGTCTAAGTAAGCCTTAAACAACCCCAGCGTGCCTGCCTCCACCACCCTACTGGGCAGTGCATTCCAGGCCCCCACCACCCTCTGTGTGAAAAACCTCCCTCTAACATCCGAGTTATACCTCGCTCCCCCCCACCCCCCCACCCTAAACCCGTGGCCCCTCGTAATTATTGTATCCAACCTAGGAAAAAGCTTATCACTGTTCACTTTGTCTAATAATTTTTTTGAAAGTAAGATGATGGTTCCATTCCATCAGATTTTGCAACCCATCACCTTAAATTTACATGTTTAATGCAGGTGAATAGTTACCAATCTTCAAACATATAAAATCCAGCATTAAACCAAGCAAAGGGATTAAAATAACTGAAAATGTTCAATGATTAGTAATAGGTTCACCATTAAGAAGATTATGTAAGTAATAAATTACAAATGTTACATTGAAGCTCAAATGTTATTTGTGGATTAAAATAAAATATTTCTTCTATATCTCTCAGGAGCTTCATTTGGCACTTGGACATTTTAATTTATTGAATTATAAATATATTGCTTTTATAGATCTCATCCTGCAACCCAAAACCAGAGTCTAAATCCCTCCTTGGCAGCACTGGGCGACCGTGAGCTGTCCAAAGGCTTTCACTGAACTTTGAATCATAGAATCCTACAGTGCAGAGGAGGCCATTTGGCCCATCAAGCCTGCACTGACAATCCCACCCAAGTCCTATCCCCTTGACCCATCGTATTTGCCCTGCTAACCCCCCTCCTGATACTAAGGGGCAATTTAGCGCAGCTAACCTGCACATCTTTGGACAGTGGGAAGAAACCAGAGGAAATCCATGCAGACATGGGGAGAATGTGCAAACTCCACACAGACGCCACCCCAGGCTGGAATTGAACCTGGGTCCCTGACACTGTGAGGGACCAGTGCTGACCACTGTTCCACTGTGCCACCCATCAGCTTGATACAGCAGCATGGAGTTTGGAGCCCAGTCTCCAACCTGGTTTTAACTGCGTCATCTCCAACACTTAGCTGCTCACCCATGGGTGCTGCCATTTTGGGTCCGCTTGTGTTAGTCCAGGTGAGTCTTTAAGAGTTCACCTCACCTCCTTTCAATGACATTGGGTAATATTCCACCTCCAATCCAACAGCAGAAACTGCTGATGTACTGGCAAATTATCTTATTGACATTTGTGAGATTGGTCTCTGTCATCAAGTATAACAGATTCAGAGTGAGTCAGCAGCTGAATCTTCACTGTTCTTTCTACTGAAGTTTGCAGAACGATGACTCAGACTCTTTTTGCAGGTTTGGTTCTTGGTATCCCTTGCTGCTTTGATTTCGTTTGAAATTAAGCCTTAATAAATTTTCTTCCAAAGTCAGAGGAAAGGAAAAACTGTGAAGACCCCTCCCATCCCCCAATTATCCCCCAAGCCCTCACCTCCCCTATCCCCCATTTACCCCCCAGTGCACATCTCCCCTCCATCCCCCACCCCTTCCCACCCTCACTCTCCCCAAGCCCCGGCGAGGCCTCACCTGCTCGCTCCAAGTGGGAGCTCCCTCTTCTGAACCCTGGAGTTTAGAGTCTGAGAGCTGCTTGTAGTTCCAGTCCTCATCATTGCTTCCATTCGTGTTGGTGAGACGGGAGAGCTGCCTGGAAGTTAGATTGGCTGGCAGTTCTCAAGGGAGGGAAATCTGTGTGAGGGCCATCTAAACCCCCACCATCTAAAACCCCACCATCTAAACCCCCACCATCTAAACCCCCACCATCTAAAACCCCACCATCTAAACCCCCACCATCTAAACCCCCACCATCTAAAACCCCACCATCTAAACCCCCACCATCCTTAGACTGAACAAGCAAGCATATTTTTGCTGCTGAGTCAGGTGTGCTGAGTTGGGAAACTTCCTCATTCCCTAAACCTGACTCAGAAGAAACTTTCCCAGACAGCCAGATTTTTGTTCTAGCATTTCCTGGGGCAGTGGAAGGATGGGTGGGGTGTGCTTACAGGAGTTGGGCCCACCACCCCCACAATTACTGCGGAGGCTCAAAAAAAGACAGTAGGACTAGGGGGCACAGCCTCAAGATAAAGGGGGGGCCGTTTAGAACGGAGTTGAGGAGGAACTTCTTCACTCAAAGGGTGGTGAATCTCTGGAATTCTCTGCCCGTTGAAGTGGTGGAGGCTGCCTCGCTAAATATTTTTAAGACGCGGGTTGATGGGTTTTTGATAAGGGAGGGGATTAAGGGTTATGGGGAGAGGGCGGGAATGTGGAACTGAGCCACGACAGATCAGCCATGATCTTATTGAATGGCGGGGCAGGCTTGAAGGGCTAGATGGCCTACTCCTGCTCCTATTTCTTATGTTCTTATGTTCTTATAGGATCTGCTGAGTGCCGTAGCCAACACTCTGATTAACTATTTGGAACTGTCAATGAAACTGTGAACCTACAGATCCCCCCATTGTGATAAAGATGGGTTATGGAAGCAGACAAGTAGTACTAGCCCTGTCATGATAGTTCTCAGGCTTAGGTCAACAAACATCTATTGAAATAGCAAGCACTGATTTTTTTTCAACTGTAAATCACAGCAGGCTCTTTGTTTCCTCTCAAAAGTTTAATGGGCAGAGGATTTAAATGATTGACAGCTCAATAATGCAACTGACATTATTGACTGTTTATGCACATTCATGTCTGCTGTTAACAATCTCAAAGGGGTACCTGAACCCCTCCAAACAATTTTGATAGGTTTAGACCTGTTTCCTCAAACTTGTAAAGCCCAGTATTAATGTTTCACGTGATGAGAATTGCTTCTGTTTGACGATAGCTGCATTTCTAAACGTGTCGCCACATCTGAGGATTGGGGATCTCTGAATTGACTACCCTCGTTCACCACTCCCCCGCACACCCTTGGTGAAAATGGTGCATGCCATAAAAGGAATAGATGTTCCAGATTTGGGCATCTGTGGGTAAGGCACATTGTCTTTCCACATCAGTAAAAATTCAGGCCAAGGCATTTTTTAGTGAGCCCTTTTTAAAGTTTAAAAGTTTTTATTAATTGGTCATAAGTAAGGCTTGCATCAACACTGCAATGAAATTACTGTGAAATTCTGTCACCACACTCCGGCGCCTGTTTGGGTCAATGCACCTAACCAGCACGTCTTTCAGACTATGGGAGCCATGATGTGGAGATGGCGGTGTTGGACTGGGGGTGGGCACAGTAAGAATTCTCACAACACCGGGTTAAAATCCAACAGGTTTATTTGGTAGCATGAGTTTTTGGAGCGCTTCTCCTTCATCAGGTGAGTCCTGAAGGGGCAGTGTTCCAAAAGCTCGTGCTACCAAATAAACCTGTTGGACTTTAACCTGGTGTTGTGAGACTTCTTACTGAGACTGTGGGAGGAAACCTACACAGACACAAGGAGAATGTGCAAGCTCCACACAGACAGTGACCCAAGCTGGGAATCGAACCCAGGTCCCTGGCACTGTGGGGCAGCAGCACTAACCACTCTGCCACCCTTTTGCTGCTATCAGTTCAATCCTATAACACACACAATATTAGATGGTTCTGCTCCCCACATCTCCTTCTGCAGAGTTGTCACACACAGCAGTTTTTAAGAAAGAGTCTTTGTCACTTTGTTTACTGCAGTTGTCTTTGGAGAAATCAGCAGGATTCAGCAGTTAGGAAAAAGAATATTAGTAATTTCCTGTCATTACATGGAGAATCTGTTTCCTATTGTTACCAACCACAGCTTGATAGCTGGTTACTTCCGTCCACATTGTTATCTGGAAAGATGTGGACCAACTCTGTTTTTTTGTCAGAAGCAGCAGTAACGTGCTTTCCACAAACTGTCAGCTCTTCCTAAAAGCATTGATACAAAAAAAATAATAGACAGTGACAACACTCTTTTTGTGTAAACATCACATCTGAGGTCAGGATTTGTTTTTGATCAGGTGATGCATTGTGTTTCACTCTGTAATGGTGAGAATCACGGAATTGTTACAGGACAGGAGGCCATTTGGCCCATCATGTTGACATAAGAACATAAGAAATAGGAGCAGGAGTAGGCCATCTAGCCCCTCAAGCCTGCCCCGCCATTCAATAAGATCATGGCTGATCTGTCGTGGCTCAGTTCCACTTTCCCGCCCTCTCCCCATAACCCTTAATCCCCTTGCCTATCAAAAACCTATCAACCCGCGTCTTAAATATATTTAGTGAGGTAGCCTCCACCACTTCAACGGGCAGAGAATTCCAGAGATTCACCACCCTTTGAGTGAAGAAGTTCCTCCTCAACTCCGTTCTAAACTGCCCCCCCTTTATCTTGAGGCTGTGCCCTCTAGTCCTACTGTCTTTTTTGAGCGGGAAGAGCCTCTCCACCTCTATCCTATCCATCCCATTCATCATCTTATACGTCTCAATGAGATCTCCCCTCATTCTTCTAAACTCTAACGAGTACAAGCCTAGTTTATTCAGCCTCTCCTCATAGACACTAGCTCTCTAAATGAGCATTATGGCTTAATACCATTGCGGGGCAGGCTCGAAGGGCTTGATGGCCTACTCCTGCTCCTATTTCTTATGTTCTTATGTTCATTCCCCTGCACCTTGTTTCTATTCAAATAATCATCTGATACCCTCTTGAATGCCTCGATTGAACTTGCCTCTACCACACTTCCAGCCAGTTCATTCCAGACCCCAGCCACCCACTGTGATAAAAGGTACAAAACCTCTTCACATCCCATTGGCTTCGTTTGCAAATCACTTTAACTTTGTGCTCTCTCATTCTTGATCCTTTTAAAAGCGGGAACAGTTTCCCAATACCTACTCTGTCCAGACCGTCACAATTTTGAGCATCTCTGTCAAATCTCCACTCAGCCTTCTTCTCTCCAAGGGAAACAGTCTGAGGGTGGGATTTCCTGGCCATGTTCACCCCAAAACTAAAATTCTACTCGAGGTAGAGGGACCTTTGCATCATTGACCACGATTCCTGAGGTGGGTGGGACAGGAAGATTCCACACCTAATGTCTCCAATCCATCCCCATATCTATAGTTAAGAAAGCCCATCAACAACTCTACAATCACACAAGACTAAAGAAATTTGGTACATCCACTACAAAACTCATTAACTTTTACCAATGCACCATAGAAAGCATTCTTCTTGGTTGTATCACAGCTCGGTATGGGCTCCTGCTCTGCCCAAGAACGCGAGAAACTACAAAGGATCATGAACGAAGCCCAGTCTATCTCTCAAACCAGCCTCCCATCCTTTGACACTGTCTACATTTCCCACTACCTCAGAAAAGCAGCCAGCATAAACAAGGAATCCACACATTCTGGACATATTGTCTTCCATTTTCTTCCATTGGGAAAAAGATACAAAAATCTGAGGACACATACCAACCGACTCAAGAACACCTTCTTTCCTGCTGCCATCAGATTTTTGAATGAACCTACCTTGCACTAAGTTGATCTTTCTCTCCACCGTAGCTATGACTGTAACACTTTGACAAAGGGTCATCTGGATTCGAAACATCAGCTCTTTTCTGTCCTCACAGTTGCTGCCAGACCTACTGAGATTTTCCAGCATTTTCTCTTTTGCTCCTTATAAATATTGCTTTCACATTCCATCTAACTGTTGGTATTTGTCCTCCCAATCAACACGAACACTTAACGTTTGCGATTGTGGGGTGAGTGTGTGACTGGGAGATCTTCATGCTCCTGTTGGGAGTGTGGATGGGAATTGGAGATAAAGGTGATTTTTAGCCCTGTGGATGTTTCTGTGTTTTAACCACACTGTAAAGTCACACATGGCCTGTTAGGTAATTCCTGGTATTATCCGGTTATTAATCCAAACACCTTCCAAACCTTCCAGTTTAATGAGACAAAACAAGAACAGGAATCGACTCTTAATTAATCCCGTAATTTCTCTCTTCCTTTAACAATTTAGGTACCAACTTAAACCTAAATAGTTGCAACTCTCGATAACTCTTTTACTAAACTTTAACTCTTAACTGAACATTAACTATAATTGAATGTCAACTTTAATTATTTAACTGAAAATAGACACTAGTGGGTTTAGGGGAAGAATTGCCCAAATTCTCTCTGATGAGAATCTAACTTTGTGCTTTTCTCTGAGGAGTGCTTGTGCGATGGGGAGTCTCTAGAGGGGTCGCTGGCAAACAAAGGACATGTCTTTACCCACAAATTCTTCCAAATGCTTCCAGAAGGTTCTCTGTCATCCAGCCAATTGTGTAACCAGAAACTGATCAATGAAATTACTTATAAATGCCACCATTACGCTGAGTTCAAACTGTCTCATCAATGGTGTCGCCATGCCGACTGGAAAGTAAACAGCTTCCCGTATTTGGTCAACAAAGGAAGATTCCGCTTACAGTTCCCAGACCAAAACCCAAACGCAGAGTAACTTTACCACCTGTATCTGGCTTCAATCAGAAGTTGACCAAGAATCCCAGTGTGTTTAACTCCCCGGAAGAATAGCCATTCTAAAGACGCTGTTGCCGTTATGGTTATTGGAGCCGTTCTTTCTCTGTCTACACGAGGCAACTTTTATGATGTAGTGTGTGGGTCAAGGGGGTCACAAGGGTCAAAGGTCATTAAGGGCACGTCTGGTGGTAAGTGAAGAATTGTTCAAATCCCAGGAGGGAAACTTGAAACAACTGCCCCCACCTTTGCATTTAATTGTAAACTATGAGGAGAGGTTTTGAAATCCAGAAATGATTTTCCCAACAACTTGGGATGATTTTATAGTAAAGTGTTTACTAAGAAATAGGAAGAAAACAATAAAATAGAATTACACTTAAATAAGACAAAGGCCTGGCATCCGAATGCTCTCAGCTTGAGATCGGTGGGAGGGGGAAGGTGGGTTCACTGTCACTCTGTCTGAGATCAGTGGGGGGGACGGGGGGGGCTCTGCTATCACTCTGTCTGAGATCAGTGGGGGGGACAGGGGGGGCTCTGCTATCACTCTGTCTGAGATCAGTGGGGGGGACAGGGGGGGCTCTGCTATCACTCTGTCTGAGATCAGTGGGGGGGATGGAGGGGGCTCTGCTATCACTCTGTCTGAGATCAGTGGGGGGGATGGAGGGGGCTCTGCTATCACCCTGTCTGAGATCAGTGGGGGGGACGGAGGGGGCTCTGCTATCACTCTGTCTGAGATCAGTGGGGGGGACGGGGGGGGCTCTGCTATCGCTCTGTCTGAGATCAGTGGGGGGGATGGATGGGGCTCTGCTATCACTCTGTCTGAGATCCACCCTCTCCCTTCCCCCCCACTGACCTCAGACAGAGATCGGGGGGTGGGGGGGGTGCCGGGTGGGGCGCAAGGGGCGAAGGGGGGAGGGGCCTGCGATCGGTCTGGCTGCAGAGGGGGGATACGGAGGTAAGTAATATTGTGGGGTTTGGGGCAATGTCTGTGGGGTCAGAGGGAGACATTATTCGGCCAGGGAACGAGGTGGCAGCGGAGCAGCTTTGTATCATTGGAGGTGCCGATCGGAGCTGGAGGGTTTCGGGTGGGTTAAGCCCCACCCACAGGCTGGTGCAGCGTGATTCGCAATCGCTGCTATTTTTGCAGGCGGAGTGTGTATGGGGGCACCTCAGAAACGCACCTCAGAAACGCGCCTCCGAAACACGCCTCAGAAACGCAGAAACGCGCCTCAGAAACGCGCCTCAGAAACGCGCCTCAGGAACGCGCCTCAGGAACGCGCCTCCAAAACGCGCCTCCGAAACACGCCTCAGAAACGCGCCTCAGAAACGCTCCTCCGAAACACGCCTCAGAAACGCAGAAACGCGCCTCAGAAACGCGCCTCAGAAACGCGCCTCAGGAACGCGCCTCCAAAACGCGCCTCCGAAACACGCCTCAGAAACGCAGAAACGCGCCTCAGAAACGCGCCTCAGAAACGCGCCTCAGAAACACGCCTCAGAAACGCAGAAACGCGCCTCAGAAACACGCCTCAGAAACGCAGAAACGCGCCTCAGAAACACGCCTCAGAAACACACCTCAGAAACGCAGAAACACGCCTCAGAAACGCAGAAACGCGCCTCCGAAACGCGCCTCAGAAACACGCCTCAGAAACGCAGAAACGCGCCTCAGAAACACGCCTCAGAAACGCAGAAACGCGCCTCAGAAACACGCCTCAGAAACACGCCTCAGAAACGCAGAAACGCGCCTCAGAAACGCGCCTCAGAAACACGCCTCAGAAACACACCTCAGAAACGCAGAAACGCGCCTCAGAAACGCAGAAACGCGCCTCAGAAACACGTCTCAGAAACGCGCCTCAGAAACGCAGAAACGCGCCTCAGAAACGCGCATCAGAAACGCGCCTCAGAAACGCGCCTCAGAAACGCGCATCAGAAACGCGCCTCAGAAACGCGCCTCAGAAACGCGCTTCAGAAACGCACCTCAGAAACGCGCATCAGAAACGCGCCTTAGGTCTAAAAGTTGGATCTGAAACTTTTCCAGTTTCAAATCCACCCAGCACTTAGAATCAAAATGCTAAAATAGGGCCCAATGCCTCTTAAAGTTCATGGACTGAATTTAATACCTGATGATCAAAACTCTCACACAAGTTTAGAGTTTATTTATTAGTGTCACAAGTAGGCTTACATTAACAGTGCAATGAAGTTACTGTGAAAATCCCTTAGTCACCGCACTCCCGTGCCTGTTCGGATACACTGAGGAAGAATTTAGCAATGACCAATGCACCCTAACCAGCACATCTTTTAAATTGTGGGAGGAAACCAGAGCACCTGGGGGAAACCCACGCAGACACGAGGAGAACATGCGAACTCCATACAGACAGTGACCCAAGCTGGGAATTGAACCAGGGTCCCTGGTGCTGTGAGGCAGCAGTACTAACTAACCATCATGCCACCATGCCACCTATCTTGCAGGAGTGGGGTTCTGTCTTCCTGCATTGTCACCTTCTTTATTCAGTACATCTGTTTTGCTTCAATGTTTGAACTCAGTGAATGTTGGTTGGTGTACTGAGCACCTCATTCCATCCTGCACCTCATTCCAAACTAGAAGACTGATCCTAACTCTGTTCCCACCACAATCCATTGCTGATTTGTGCCGGATGGTGTTTCCATTACTCTTGGTTAAGATGTTGTATTCCCCTATTACCCCAGCCCTTGTTCCTGGATCTACACCTCAGGCCATTTTATTGCTACAATTGTTCTGTGTTTGGTGTTTTTTCCCCACTGGTCTGGTCATTGCCCATTTGCTCCCATTATGCCAGGATATGCCAGTTCTGACAAAGAGTCAAATTTGACTTGAGACTTTAACTCTCTGTTCCTCTCTAACCGAGTAATTCTATCTATTTTATGTCAGACTTTGTGGTTGTTCTGTTTGCCTAAGGTTTTATTGGTGGGAATCTGTTCAACAGCACTGCACAGGGATGTGCAGAGGTTGGCTTAGCTAGTTGGCTGGACAGCTGGTTTGTGATTGAGAGCGATGCCAGCAGCGCGAGTTCAATCCCCGTGCCAGCTGAGATTATTCATGAAGGCCCATCTTCTGAATCTTACTTGAGGTCTCGTGATCCTCAGGTTAAATTGCCATCACTCACCTCCTCCTCTCAGAGGGGAGAACAGCCTCTGGGACTTTGCCAACTTTCTCTTTACTACACAGAGAAAATGAAAATCAACTTTGAGATCTGTGTGCCAAAGGATGTCTCTTCCCACCCCCAAGGGAATTCTTGTCACTTACCCAACTTGTTAATTCTTTTAAAATGAGGTGCGATGCAATGGCCCTTTCACCTCCTTTTTATATTAGAGAAAAGGCTGCATTCTATGATTTTGATTATGTTCCCTGTGACAGAATGGATTTCAAGAGGAATATTTTATTTAAGCCTTTAAAGTAAGGCCGCAGCCTGTATTCTAATAACTGATTCTACATTAAAATCACTGAGATCCATGGGAAAATGAGATTAAAATCCTGGAAGCTAAAAGAGCTCAAAACAAATCCAGAGAGATGGTTACCCTTGGATACTGAGAGATAATGGATAAAATTTGTGAATTATGCTGCTGGATAATATTCCTTTACAGGGTCACCCATGGCTCAGTTGGTAGCACTCTTGCCCCTGAAAAGATCGTGAGTTCAAGTCTCACACCAGAGAAAGTACAAAACTCTGGGCTCAAACTCCAGTACATTACCGAGGGAGTGCCGCACTATTAACGGTGCCATCCTTCAGATGAGGCATTGAACTGACCCCAGTGGGAGCTGGGGAGACTGTGGCGTAGTGATATTGTCATTGAACTAATAATCCAGAGACCCAAGGCAAGATTTGGGGTCCCTGGCTCAAATCCCACCATGGCAGGCATGGTGGCACATGTTAGCACTGCTGCCTCACAATGCGGGGGACCTGGGTTCGATTCCCAGCTTGGGTCACTGTCTGTGTGGAATTTGCATGTTCTCCCCGTGTCTGCGTGGGTTTCCTCCAGGTGCTCTGGTTTCCTCCCACATTCTGAAAGATGTTCTGGTTAGGTGGATCGACCCAAGCAGGTTCTGGAATGTGGCGACTAAGGAAATTTTACAGTAACTTAATTGCAGTGCTAACATAAACCTCATTAATAAATAAACTGTACTCTTACTTTAGATGGTGAAACTTGAATTCAATAAAAATCTGGAATTTAAAGTCTAACAATGGCCATTATCGATTGTTGTAAAAACCGATCTGGTTCACTAATGTTCTTTAGGGGTGGAAATCTGTCACCTTTACCTGGTCTGGCCTCCAAGTGACTCCAGACCACAGCAATGTGGTTGACTCTTAAATGCCCTTAAGGCAGTTAGGGAAAGGTAATAAATGTTGGAGAGAAACAGTCAGGCGTTGGGACTTTCCTGGGTGCCACCTGAACCGGCTGGAGCGAGGTTTGCTAATTGAGAGTGATGAGTGGACTCTTGAAGCTGGAGGTCAATCAGCTTGAAAAATACAGCAGACTGCGAAGGGAAGATGCCTCAAGATAAAAGGGTTCTCTCTCCAATAGGTTGAAACCTTAAATTAAAATTGTTTTTTTGCAACCAGTTCCCACTGCAGTGAGAAGCCTCCTAACAGGACAGCCCCTCTGCTACTGCAGCCCAATCAAACAGGGGAGGCCTCTGGGCCTTCCTGCAGTACTATCCTGTCACTGGGACACACCCAAACTGGATAATTCCAGTCTACCTCCTTTCACTGGCCTCAATTAGATTTTTAATGAGCTGCTTGCAGCACGGAGGTGGTTAGTCCAGCCATCCCCGGGTCCCAAGTGGCCCGGAGGTGGGATGGAGCTACAGGATCAGCAGGCAGACCGGTGTGGCTATTCTCTGAACTTGACCCCAGTGGGGAATGAAGAAGCCAGCCCCATGTCTGCTCTCTCAGGTAAGTGTAAATAAGCACAGATTCACAGAATACTACAATGCAGAAGAGGCCCTTCAGCCCATTGAGTCTGTACTGATGCGTGAAATGACCTGCTCACCTAATCCCACTTGCCAATGCTTGGCCCTCAGCCTTTAATGTTTTGTTGTGCCGAGTACTAATCCCACAGAAGTATTTTAAAGAAGTGCAGTCGACTGTCCCTCATTACTAAGAAGCAGTCCATCTCCTGATTTTCACATTACTGTTTATGGGAGCTTGCTTTGTAAAAATGGCTGTTGTTCCTACCTTGCAACAACTGGACTTAAAAGCACTTCATTGGCTGTAAAGTGCATTGGACGTTCTAATGTTGTGAAAGGTGCCATATAAATGCAAGACCTTTACTTTTGAGTAAGGATGAAGAATAGGTCAAGCTAACATTGGATATATTAGCGTCATGTCAAAACTGGATAAAGCGATATGATTCTCCAGAAAAAGGTATTAACATAGAATCCCGATGGTAAAAATAGAGGCCATTCGGCCCAGTAAGCCTGCACCGGCCTTATCTCTGCAACCTGCGTACTTACCCTCCTAATCCCCCTGACATTAAGGGCCAATTTAGCATAGCTAATCAACCTAACCTGTGTGTCTTTGGACTGTGGGAGGAAACAGGAGCACCTGGAGGAAACCCATAGAGACATGGGGAGAATGTGCATACTCCACATAGACAGTGACCCCATCCAGAAATTGAACCCGGGTCCCTGGTGCGCTGAGGGAAACCCACAGCTAACTCAAATATAAATCAAATAAAAACAAAATACTGCAGATGCTGGAATCTGAAGCAAAAACGGAAAATGCTGGAAAATCTCAGTAGGTCTGACAACATCTGTGGAGAGAGAACAGAGCTAATGTTTCGAGTCTGGGTGACCCTTCATCAGAGCTCAATGCCAACAAAATGGAGGAGATTGTCATCGACTTCAAGAAGTGTAAAGGAGAACATGCCCCTGTCTACATCAACAGGGGCAAAGTAGAAAGGGTCGAGAGCTTCAAGTTTTTAGGTGTCCAGATCACCAACAACCTGTCCTGGTCCCCCCATGCTGACACTATAGTTAAGAAAGCCCAACCAACATCTCTGCTTTCTTAGGAGACTAAGGAAATTTGGCGTGTCAGCGACAATTCTCACAGATGCACCATAGAGAGCATTCTTTCTGGTTGTATCACAGCTTGGTCTGGGCTCCTGCTCTGCCCAAGACCACAAGGAACTACAAAAGGTCATGAAAGTAGCCCAATCCATCGCGCAAACCAGCCTCCCATCTGTTGAATTTTTTTTGCACTTCCTGCTTTCTTGGCAAAGCAGCCGGCATAATTAAGGACCCCCCCCACACCCCGGACATTCTCTCTTCCACCTTCTTCCTCCGGGAAAAAGATACAAAAGTCTGAGGTCACGTACCGACCGATTCAAGAACAGCTTCTTCCCTGCTGCTGTCAGACTTTTGAATGGACTTGCCTCGCATTAAGTTGATCTTTCTCTACACCCTCACTGTGACTGTAACACTACATTCTGCACTTTCTCATTTTCTTCTCTGTGAACAGTATGCTTTGCCTGTATAGCATGCAAAAACCAACACTTTTCACTGTATGTTAATACACATGACAATAAATCAAATCAAAATACAGGTGGATATCACCCGAGGACAAGACGAGGTCTGAGGCGTGTCATCTCCCCCACCCCTCCCTCACCCCTGTCAGCTGTGGGCAACCATTTAGTCACTAAGACAAATTACCAGGGCAACAGCCCCCTGCGCGAGTCAACACCTTCAGGCCAGTGAGTGGAGAAACGTGTGAAAAAAAAGGCAAAAAGACAAATTTGTGACAGTCACCATTGCTTCAGCCTCAAACTGTGAGAGAATAATCCATTCCTCACAGCATAAGACAAATACGGAGGAATTAGGAGATCAGGAACAAAATAAGGAGCCTGAAAAAGACAGGCTTGATCAGGTTAAGAGTTTCAGTTTGATGTGATCTGTGATCCCTGCTAGAGGTTTAGGAAGTTTTATCATCAGTGGAATTTGTTGCCTGTCTCCAACTGCCCTGAGAAAGTGGTGGTGAACTGCCTTCTTGAAACATTGCAGTCCACGTGGTGTAGGTACACACACAGTGCTGTTAGTCCCAGACCTTGAAACAGCGACAGTGAAGGAATGGCGATATATTTTCAAGTCAGGATGGTGAGTGACTGGGAGTGGAACTTGCAGGTGGTGGTGTGGTCATAGATCTGATGCCCTTGTGGTTATTATTATGGGTTTGAAAGGTGCTGAGTGAGAAGTCAGGGACGTCCGGTGACAGAGTAGTCAACACTGCTGCCTCACAGCACCAGGGACCCAGGTTCGATTCTGGCCTTGGCTCACTGTCTGTGTGGAGTTTGCACGTTCTCCCCGTGTCTGTGTGGGTTTCCTCCGGGTGCTCCGGTTTCCTTCCACAGTCCAAAGATTTGTGGGTTAGGTTGATTGGCCGTGCTAAATTAACCTTAATGTTAGGGAGATTAGCAGGGTAAATATGTAGGGTTACAGGAATAGGGCCTGGGTGGGATTGTGGTCGGTACAAACCTGTTGGGCTGAATGGCCTCGTTCTGTACTGTACGGATTCTATGATTCTAAGTCTTGGTGAGTTCCTACATGTTAGGAGTTGTAGGTTTTAAACAAAAAGAATAAGATGTGGATTGAACATGGAGATTCAGAATAACAACGACATGTTTGTGTACAGAGTAGAAAATGAAATTAAAGCAGGGGCCTGCGAAACACCCCAATGACATCACCATCAGATCATGTGACAGGCTCTTAAAGCAATCATGCGACCACTTAAATATATAACACTGCAGTGTATCTTGTGGATAGTGCACAGTGCTGCCAGTGTGCAGTGGTGGTGGAGGAAGTGAATGATTCTGGATGGGGAGCAACTCAAGTGGGCTGCTTTGTCCTGGATGGTATTAAACTTGTTAAGTGCTGCTGTATCCAACCAGGCAAATGGAGAGTATTCCATCATAGATGGTGGACAGGTTTTTGGGAGGTCAGGAGTGAGTTACTGGTTGCAAGATTCCTAACCTTTGACCTGTTCCTGTAGCCACAGTCTTTATATGGCTGGCTTAGTTCTGTTTCTGCTCAATGGTGTAGTGGGGGATTCAGTGGTTGTAATAAGTCTTCAGAAGCAGAAGTCCCTTCACCTAAATCAGTTCATTTCCAAACTCTAACAGCAGTACCCAGAGTGCCTGCAGTTGGCAGTCTATCTCCGGGGGAGTCCCAGAGGAACTGACACTCCCGGTTAAATGCAAGGAAAAGACTCCCTGATTGGCCCATCAATTGGATATTGAATCAGGAAGTTCATATTCCAATAGGCCAACCTCAATGGCCTGATTGAAGTCATTACAGTGGTGGTAATACCATTAAATGTCACAGGTTACGGTTGGTCTTGCTGGAGATCATGGAATCATAGAATCCCTACAGTGCAGAAGGAGACCATTCGGTCCATCAAGTCTGCGCTGACAACAATCCCACCGCAGGTCCTATCCCCACAAATTTACCCCACTAATCCCTCAAACTTACATATTCACTGACTCTAAGGGGCAATTTTTAGCACGGCCAATCAATCTAACCCGCACACCTGTGGACTGTGGGACGAAACCGGAGCACCCAGAGGAAACCCATGCAGACATGGGGAGAATGTGCAAACTCCACACAGACAGTGACCCAAGCAGGGAATCGAACCCAGGCCCCTGAAACTGTGAGGCAGCAGTGCTAATCCACTGTGCCACTGTGCTGCCAGATGGTTATCGCCTGGCACTTGTGTCGTGCAAATGTCCCTTACCACTTGTGAGTTTGGATATTGTCCAAGTCTTCTTGCATTTGGACATGGACTGGATCAGTGTCTGTGGAGTCGTAAATGGTGTTAAATATTGTACAGTGATCAGCATTGTGCAATTGTCAGAGTGAAGGAAAGCTTTATCAATCAGAAGGTTTTTGTCTGCTTCAGGTGTGAAAATGGGGTCAGTGTTGTCACAATGATTTACGGCTAACTGGGATGTAGTAGCTGTGTGGTGTAATCCCTTTCCGATTGACAGTCCAGCTGAGGCTGGTGAATTATTATCAGTGCTTTGGAAAGTTACACAATGTGCAGTCAGGACTGCCCTGGACAGGGGCATTGGGGAAATGTGACATTGAGAGGTGTGTTTAACTAAATTGTAAAAAAAACATTTTAACCTTCGCCTGTTTGCTATGAAGGGTGCAGTGTTTCTTGGCGATTGGTTACCACACTGGGTCGATTTTTCGGTCCCTGAAGAATTGCTGCTGAATTTGCACATCACTTGCACCGTTAGCACCTTGCCCTGACCTTGTCTGGGTCATTTTAATTATGAGAAGATACTCCACCACCCCGCCCCCCCCGACCCCCCCGCAACACACACACACACACCACCCCCCCGCCCACACACACACACACACACACACACACACACACACCACCCCCCCCACCCACACACACACACACACACACACACACACACACACACACACACCACCCCCCCCACCCACACACACACACACACACCACCCCCCCACCCACACACACACACACACACACACACACACACACCACCCCCCCCACCCACACACACACACACACACACACACACACACACACACACACACCACCCCCCCCACCCACACACACACACACACACCACCCCCCCACCCACACACACACACACACACCACCCCCCCGCCCACACACACACACACACACCACCCCCCCCGCCCACACACACACACACACACACACACACACCACCCCCCCACCCACACACACACACACACCACCCCCCCGCCCACACACACACACACACACCACCCCCCCCACACACACACACACACACACACCACCCCCCCACCCACACACACACACACACACCACCCCCCCGCCCACACACACACACACACACCACCCCCCCCGCCCACACACACACACACACACACACACCACCCCCCCCGCCCACACACACACACACACACACACCACCCCCCCCGCCCACACACACACACACACACACACCACCCCCCCACCCACACACACACACACACACACACACACCACCCCCCCGCCCACACACACACACACACACACACACCACCCCCCCGCCCACACACACACACACACACACCCCCCCGCCCACACACACACACACACACACACACCACCCCCGCCCACACACACACACACACACACACCACCCCCCCCGCCCACACACACACACACACACACACCACCCCCCCCCACACACACACACACACACACACACCACCCCCCCCCCACACACACACACACACACACACACCACCCCCCCCACCCACACACACACACACACCACCCCCCCGCCCACACACACATACACACACACACCACCCCCCCCCACACACACACACACACCACCCCCCCCCACACACACACACACACACACACACACCACCCCCCCCACACACACACACACACACACACACACCACCCCCCCCTCCCACCCACACACACACACTGACTTTGACTTACTGACCACACTGACAGGTCACTCCCATGACTTAGCAATTCTTAATGATGAAAAGAAGTCCACCCAGTTCAAAGCTGCAAGAAATCAGATCAATTGCAGAGACAAAAATTATTCCAACATTGAATGAAGTCTAAAAATCTGCTTTTAATTTATTTTTCACCTTGAAAGGATGACTGCTGAGGAGGTTGGACAGTAACAATACCTCAGCGTCAATTCTGACTAAGACCCAACTGGTTCTTTCACATCAATCTGGCTGCTTTTTTAATCACCCTCTGGAACAAATGATTTATTGAATTCAATTTCACAATTTCACACCTGCCCCCTGATCACTGTCTGTGTGGAGTTTGCATATCCTTGTCCATGTCTACGTGGGTTTCCTCCGAGTGCTCCGGTTTCCTCCCACACTCCAAAGATGTGGAGGTTAGGTGGATTGGCCATGCTAAATTACCCCTTAGTGTCCCAAGATTAGGGGGATTAGTAGGATAAAAACATGGGATGAGCTGCACAGTGACTCATGGTGCCAGGGACGGGGTTTGATTCCCAGCTTGGGTCATTGTCTGTGCGGTGCACGTTCTCCCTGTGTCTATGTGGGTTTCCTCCGGGTGCTCCAATTTCCTCCCACAGTCCGAAAGGCATGCTGGTTAGATGCATTGGCCGTGCTAAATTCTTCCTCAGTTTATCCAAACAGATGCCCGAGTTTGGCAACTAGGGGATTTTTCACAGTAAATTTATTGCAGTGTTAATGTGAGCCTACTTGTGACACTAATAAATAAACTAATTAACAAGCTTTAAAGAAAGGCTGGGTAGGAGTTAGTGAAGACTCAATGGGCCGAATGGCCTCCTAATACATTGTAGGCATCCTGTGACTCTAACTTGTTACAGGATCTCTAGATTGTTAATCCAGTAAGGTAACCATCAAGCTACTCCATCTGCTTCAGTTTTTCTTCTGTCAATTCCCACTATTTATTAGTTAACATTTGGTGTTGTTGCTGTTGTTGGGAGGTTTTACAGCATGGCCGTCTGCGTCCACCTCCATTGATAGAGTAACATCACTCCCAGATATTTCAGGTGAAGCATTTTGGAATGCACACAGAATGGTGACAAAATGGCAAACTGGAAATAAGAAAGTAGAAGCTACTCCATTGCGAACGTCCAGACAGTATCTACGCAGAAGATAAGGACCATATGGTTATTTGCCATTTGCAAGCGTTCTGATAACACAAACGGATGTCAGCACACCATGAGGATGAGTTATGGCAGGATGTGTGTGGCACATGAATTATCAAGCAGATAGGAGAGACGTCATTCCAGTCAGTCTGAGGCATATGACACAGTCACACTGCTCATAAGAAGAGGAATTTGTTAACTGTTGCTGTCAGGATTCTTGTGCTGTCTCCAGACAGCAGTTAAGCGTCAAGTATGTCTGGGCCAGAACTATCAAGATGGTGGAGGTTCTAACTTTGTCATTTGTAGAGTCAGTAAAAAGTCTGACAACACCAGGTTTTAGTCGGAATGATTATCAAATAAATCGTTTGGACTAAAACCTGGTGTTGTCAGACTTTTTACTGTGTTTACGCCAGTCCAACGCCGGCATACCCACATCATTTGTAGAGTCAGCAGAGAAACACAACCCTGCTGACTCCGGAAGGCCTGACCCTTTTCACACTCTAACGAGCTTTCGTTAGCAGAAAGCAAGACTTCTCCCCATCCCTGGGAAAACTACCAGCCAATCAGATTGGCCGACAGCACCCCAGTCATTCCAGGAACAGAGCTGTAGTGGCCGGAAGAGGCAGGACCCAGGGGAACGGTGAGTGGTAGGAACCAAGGTGGGTGGTGGGTGTGGGGGGGGGGGAGTGTGGGGAGGGCTTATGGAAAGCTTGGTGGATCACGAGGGAGGAGATCAGGGTCTCCAGGGATCTGCCAAGAGGAAGTAAGATCTGGGACTCACTGGGTGTAAAGGGTGGGGCACCCCCAGTCAGAAAGACCTGTCTGAGTTTGAACTTTATTCAATTGTGAGATTCCCCTCCTGATCTATCACTTGCCTGGTAGCCTAAAAATTGAGTCTGGGGAGGAAAAGGCCCCAAAGTAGCCATTGTAAGAGCATCAATTGGCACAAAGGTGTCCTTCCCCTCCAAAGCCATGCCCAGCCTAGCACAACCCCATGATCAGGATGGGGCTGCAGGATCCCAGAGGGAGTCCCACCCATTCAATTTTACCTCAGAATCAGGAGGTGGGGGGGGGGCGGGGGGGGGGGGGGGGGCGCGGGAGGGGGTGGAATGTAGAATTCTGGCCCTGGAGTCACATTTAGGCCAAAATGGATGAGGACGGCAGATTTCCTTCCCTTTTAGTAAATCCAAAGAGTTTTTAAAGCCACTGATTTTAAGTCCATCAATGGTAGTTTCATAGGAAGGAATTTCCCACTCTGGATACTATAAAGGCGGAATTCTCCTATTTTGAGACTAAGATGAGGTGGGAGTGTAGAGTCTTTCCTTCTGTTACAGCCAACGAAACGTATCAAATCCTCTGACCTTGACCTCATTAATTACGCACCAAAGTGTTTTTGACCATATTCAGTGCTGGGCAGGCCTGGGTGGCACAGAATCCACAATCGCATCCAAGTACCTGTTGGAAAAGCGCCCAGTACCAGTGTGTGTGGCTGGATGGGCAATGGCAGTGTAACAATGAGAATCAAGCATGCTGGGTATTTTAGCCAAGTTGTGTTAAATACAGACGCAGGTCAGGGAAGGCTGCAGGAAGCCATGACCCGTCCTGCGAATGTGACCTGACATTTCCTGTGTCGGCCAAATAAGGATGGTCGGCCTGGACTCTTGTGAGACAATTCAGAGCCAATGTGAATGAATTCATAAAAAATTGGCAGGAGCAGGACATTGGGAGCAGATTCTGTATTTGCCGTCTTGGTGTGTGGCTTGGGAGACAAGGAAGGGAGATATTGGAGAAAAAAGGAAGTAGTTGACCCCGTAAATTTTTTTCAATGTTGCTAGGTGACAGTTGTGTTGTCTGAGCCCTTTAGGACCCATCAGATACTTTGACCAGTAGGTTATAAATGAATTTACCCAGGTACCCCTCAATACCGAAACAATCAAATCGTTACAGATACAAGTTAGAACATAGAACATTCCAGCGCAGTACAGGCCCTTCGGCCCTCAATGTTGCACCGACCAGTGAAACCAATCTAAAGCCCATCTTGTTGGTACCAATGCAAAACGTTGCAACTTTATTAAGTAACAAGCAACAGTAAGACTTTAATACTAACAATGCAATTCCTAATTCTGCTCGATTCCTTGGTCGTTATAATACTTCCCAGAATCTCTTGTAACTTTAGTTGGGTCCACAAAGTCATTGTTCTCTTTTTCTCCCTTTCTCTGGACAGTCAGATGGTCTTTACCATGCTCATTCCTTTGTCTTCATCTCCAGAAGATCCAAGAGACCAATCTGTTTTTATAACAGTTTTAAGTTTACATTAACACTGCAATGAAGTTGCCTGTTCAGATATACTGAGGGAGAATTTTGCACAGGCAATGCGCCTACTTACACGCCTTTCAGACTGTGGGAGCGAACTGGAGCACCCAGAGAAAACCCACGCAGGCATGGGTACAACCTCCACACAGACAGTGACCCAAGCTGGAATCGAACCTGGATCCCTGGATCTGTGAGGCAGCAGTGCTAACCACTGTGCCACTGTGCTGCTCACACCAGATGGTTTCTGGAACTTTCTATAGTTCTGAACAACAGAAAATGCTGGAAAATCTTATCAGGTCTGACAGCATCTGTGGGGAGAGAAAAGATCCAGTGTTTTGATTCTGGACAACCCTTTGTCAGAGTTCTGAATCCGCAGTATTTTGCTTTTACCTTAGAAGGACTTGCTTAATTATTCAGAATATTGTTAATCATGTGGTTGACTTGTTAATGTTTGTTTCTTTGTGTACAGGGCCTGGGTACCCTGCTGTCTGGGTTTTGGTTGAAAATATTCATTCCTCTTTTGGTTGGTATCTTATTCGGGATGTGTCTGTCCAGGATAACTGTTGATGTGGTTTGAGTCCTTTTATACTACGCTAATGTTGTTAGCACCTGGTTGCTGTATTTGTTTCTGGGTTTGCAATTTGCACAGTTTTACTTGGCCAATGTGTCCCAATCCCAGCATCCCTTGCTGCCTGGCCAAGTTGGCAATTGACTTGCATTGTGGCAGCAATGGGAAGCTGCTACGTATATATGGAGTCGCAATACTTATCCATAGATATGCTCATGAAATCACTGCTAATGCAACTAGCGTTCCTGAATGTTCGTCACAGGTTGGGATTTAGCTCTGTGTTGTTGGAGGAAGGGAAACGGGATGGCAAGGAGAGTTTGATTCAAGTTGTGTGGAACCTGAGAAATTGGCTTGGAGCAAAATTGCAAGGCAAAAATCTTTCCACCTCAAGTTATTCCAAAATATTAACCTGACTTAGAGTTGTAAACTCACCTTCCTATACTTACTTTCCCCATCGCTGGTAAATTGAGACACAAAATATAGTTACCCCAAGGATGTAATTAAAAGGAATATCTGACCTTGAAGTAAATGTAATTTAGAATCCCCAAAGTGGAGAAGAGGCCATTCGACCCATCAAGTTTGCACTGACTCTGATAGAGCATTCCACCCAGGCCCTCTCTCCAACCCTCTCCGCTAACCCATACATTTACAATGGCTAATCCTTCAAACCTACACAGCGTTGGACACTAAGGGGTAATTTATCACAGCCAGTCCACCTAACCTGCACATCTTTGGACTGTGGAGGAAACAGGAACACCCAGAGAAAACCCACGCAGACACAGTGAAAACATACAGACACCACACCGTCACCCAAGCTGGGAATTGAACCCGGGTCTCTGGAGCTGTGAGGCAGCAATGCTAACCACTGTGCCAGCGTGCCATCCAATACTTTCTTACTGAAAAGAATACTGCCATGTTTAGTCATAGTTCAGACTGCTGCTGTATCTAACTGGTAACCCGGCAGCCATTGCAAATGTAACATCCGCAAGAAAATAATCGAGAAAACTCAAGTTGACCGACTTTGGAATAAAAGCAAAGCAAGCAGAATCTACAAAACAAGATAAACTGATTCAAATCAGAGCATTCTGCAGTAATCTGATTGAGAGAGAAACTGGTGGTTGTGATAACATTTTCCATTTAATGAATAAATAATTAAGTGTCATGGCTCAATAATTAGAGTAAAATTAACTATAAGGGCTTTTTTCAGCCAATTTAAGTGCTAGACTTGGGAGACATTATCAGGTTAATCTTTGACACTGGAACTGTCACTGAGCTGACAGGCTCCAGGTCAGTAAACTCATCCTGTTCATTCACCTTGCTGGTGAAAGGAAAAGAAAGATTACATTTGCAATTCGCCTTTTTACAGCACATCGTGCCCCAAAGTGCTTTCCAGTCAAATACTGAAATACTGATGGAAGTAAAATATTGTGGATGCTGTACCCTGAGACAGAAACAAAAAATGCTGGAAAATCTCAGCAGGTCTGACAGTATCTGTGGGGAGAGAATAGAGCTAACATTTTGAGTAGGCACAGACAAGTGAGATAGTCAATATCTTTTCCAAAGATATGGGAGTCTAAAATTAGAGGGCTTAGGTTTAAAGTGAGACGGGAGAGATGCAAAAGTGTCCAGAGGGGTAAATTACCCCTTAGTGTCCAATGATGTGTAGGTTTGAAGGATTAGCCATTGTAAATAGGATAGGGTTGGAGAGAGGGCCTGGGTGGAATGCTCTATCAAAGTCAGTGCAAACGTGATGGGTCGAATGGCCTCTTCTCCACTTTGAGGATTCTAAATGATGTGGGTATGCCGGCGTTGGACTGGCGTAAACACAGTAAAAAGTCTGACAACACCAGGTTTTAGTCCAACCTATTTATTTGATAATATTCTCACTAGCTTTCGAGGGGACAGCCTCTTCGTCAGGTGAATGGAGAGAGAACTCTCCATTCACCTGACGAAGAGGCTGTCCCCTCGAAAGCTAGTGAGAATATTATCAAATAAATAGGTTGGACTAAAACCTGGTGTTGTCAGACTTTTTACTGATTCTAAATGACACAGAGGGTGGTGAGTGTCTGGAACGAGCTGCCGGGGCAGTAGTAGAGGCGGGTACAAATTTGTTTTTTAAAAAGCATTTAGACAGTTACATGTGTAGATGGGTATAGAGAATATGGGCCTAATGCAGGTAATTGGGACTAGCTTCGGGGTTTTAAAAAAGGGCAGCATGGGAAAGTTGGGCCGAAGGGCCTGTTTCCTTGTTGTAAACCTCTATGACTCTAGATGACCTTTCATCAGAGCTCACACTGTGTGTGTGTGAGTGTGTGTCTGTGTGTGTGTGTGTGTGTGTCTGTGTGTGTGTGCGTGTGTCTGTGTGTGTGTGTCTGTGTGTGTGTGTGAATCAAACAAAGGAGGGGTGAATATTTTCAACCAAACTCCACCCAGATGGCAGGGTACCCAGGCCCTGTACACAAAGAAACAAATATTAACAAGCCACCCAAATGATTGACAATGTTTTGAACAATTAGGCAAGTTCTTCTAAGATAAAAGCAAAATACTGAGCTCTGACAGAGGGTCATCTAGACTCGAAACATTGGCTCTATTCTCTCCCCACAGATGCTGTCAGACCTGCTGAGATTTCCCATGTTTGTAAGTATTTTTGAAGTGTTGTCCCTGTTGACAAATAAGAAACACAGTAATCAACTTGCACACAGCAAACACCACAATAGCAATGTGACGATAATCTGATCATCTATGTTTTTGTCGCTGATGTTGATTGTGGGTTAACGATTGCCCAGGTCACTGGGGATAACTCTGCTTCTCTTTATTGAGAAAAAAATGCTTCAGGATACCAAGGCTTCAGATATTCCCTGATACAAGTAAACTCTGAACTTATTCCTTAATCAGATAACTGGGCTTTGTTGGCAATGTCCTCATCTGATAGACCTCAGAACCTGGTAGAATCTTTATAGTACAGAAGAAAGCCATTCAGCCCATCAAGCCTGCACCAACCACAATCCCACCCAGGCCCTATCCCATTAACCCCATACATTTACCCTGCTGATCCCCCTGACACTACAGTCAATCCACCGAACCTGCACACTTTTGGAAGGAAGCTGGAGCACCCGGAGGAAACCCATGCAGACATAGGGAGAATGTGCAAACTCCACACAGACAGTCACCCAAGCAGGGAATCGAACCCAAGTCTCTGGCGCTGTGAGGCAGCAGTGCTAACCATTGTGCCACTATGTCACTCAATGATTCAGCCAATGATAGAGACCAGCACTGTATTGAATAGTATTGAGGGAGATCAGGTGAGGAAGGGTGGAAAGACTCTCCCCTTTTTCCCACTCTTTGGTTGATTGTGACAGGTTTTGAAAGTTGTAAGGGTGAAGTTGTGCTTAATTATTTACATGCTGATTTTGAAGGGCTTAGGCAAGTTTAATTGAATTTAAACAAGTCAAGAATTTTCTTCATATGCTAAAGGATTTTTATGCAGGCAAAGATATTAAAAAATATATCAAAGAGATCAGACCACATTCTGACTGTCGCAGCACAGACAAGCATACAAAAATACAAGTTACAAAGTAAAGATGTTAATTTTTGGGCAAATTGAGATTCAGCAAAAAATGGCAAATAAACAGAGAATTCATTCATTGTAAATTATTCACACCTCAGGCTGTCCCTAATTTTCCTCTTGGAATCACTGTTGCGGAATTTGTAGTCTTCTGCTGGAAGGTCACTGTTTGCTGCTCGGATATGAGGCAAACAGGATCCAAATTTAGTTGAGAGAGGGAGAGAAGAAGCAAGCAACCTTCTGCTTTGCTGCTGATGTAATCTCTGAGTGCCTCTCTGCAAAGGATTTCAAAAGGTGACGAGCAGTTTTGGTCACATGATAGGTGTCTATTGATACACGATACAAGGCAGTCAGCAATCTGCTCCTGGTAACAATGAAGAGTACGTTAGATGGCCAAATCCATTGAAAGACAATGGAGGGTTACATTTGCTTTTGGCACATTATTGTGCATTAGGACTCTTGATAGCTTTCTCTTTGGACTAGACTTGGAGCTAAGAAAATTGGATTTATTGTTATGTTCTTGGTGTAGTGGTTGACATTAACAGGTGTGTAATTCCCCAGGATGGTGTGTAGGCTCATCCATTTATAATCCACTTTCGCATCTTCCAGAAGCTTGACCCACTTGCAGTTGCACAGCAGTCAGGTGACCTCTGTCAGCCATCTTAAGTTGATGTCTTTGTTTCAACTGTTGACATTTTAGAAGTTCCATGTGTGGGTATAGCTGATGAATTAATATTGGATATTTGACACCAGCACAGTTTTGTAACACGGTCAAAGTTGGCACTCTTAAGATTGACATTCAAACAAACCTGTCTCTTCCAGTGCTTTGAATAAACATATGCGTATTATCTAGGAATTTTTTTTATTTATTTGTGGGACATGGGTGTCGCTGGCTGGCCAGCATTTATTGCCCATCCCTAGTTGCCCTTGAACTGAATGGCTTGCTAGGCCATTTCAGAGGGCAATTGAGAGTCAAACATATTACTGTGACTCTGGAGTCACATGTAGGCCAGACCAGGTAAGGATGGCAGATTTCCTTCTCTAAAGGACATTAACGAACCAGGTGGCTTTACCCAGCAATGGTTTCATGGTCATCAGTAGATTCATAATTCCAGATATTTTTTATTGAATTCAAATTTCACCACTTGCTGTGGTGGGATTTGAACCCAGGTCCCCAGAATATTATCCGAGTTTCTGGATTAATGGACTAGTGATAATACCATTAGGCCATCGCCTCCCAATAAATAGAATGAATGTCAGGGATGCTAAATGTTTTTTCTATATCTGGGCTAAACAAAAAGAGATACTGTTTCTCCATGATCTTCCTAAGCGCAAATTGGCTGTTGTGTTCACTTGCACTTCACTTTATAGCAATATGTTAAAAGATGGAGAGTCAATGAATATTTTCCTATTTAACTGCAGTTTTTAATAAATGACGCTCCCAATCATCTCAAAAAGCCAATGGTTTGTTGTGTAATAACATCATAAATCTCCATATAAAATTCACATCTTTGGTCCATTCCAAGACAGGTTGATTTATTTCACGTAGCATACCTGTGCTGACAAAAAAACAATCAGATGTAAAAGGGAAAGCAGAAAAATGAATTAGTTAAAGAACTAATAGGCAACAGGGGACCTAAAGGAGGCCAGGGCAGGGGCCCTGACAGATACATTTAAAATGTCAGTATCCGCGGGTGAGGTGCCGGATGATTGGAGGATAGCTCGTGTTGTTCCGTTGTTTAAAAAAGGCTCAAAAAATAATCTGGGAAATTATAGGCCGGTAAGCTTGACGCCAGTAGCAAGTAAATTATTGGAAGGAGTACTGAGAGATAGGATTTACAAATACTTGGATAGACAGGGACTTACGAGGGAAAGTCAACATAGCTTTGTGTGTGGTAGGTCATGTTTAACCAATCTATTAGAGTTTTTCGAGGAGGTTACCAGGAAAGTGGATGAAGGGAAGGCAGTGGATGTTGTCTACATGGACTTCAGCAAGGCCTTTGACAAGGTCCTGCAAGGGAGGTTAGTTAGGAAGGTTCAGTTGCTAGGCATACATGGAAAGGTAGTAAATTGGATTAGACATTGGCTCAATGGAAGAAGCCAGCGAGTGGTAGTGGAGGATTGCTTCTCTGAGTGGAGGCCTGTGACTAGTGGTGTGCCACAGGGATCAGTGCTGGGTCCATTGTTGTTTGTCGTCTATATCAATGATCTGGATGATAATGTGGTAAATTGGATCAGCAAATTTGCTGATGATACAAAGATTGGAGGTGTAGTGGACAGTGAGGGAGGTTTTCAAAGCTTACAGAGGGATTTGGGCCAGCTAGAAAAATGGGCTGAGAAATGGCAGATGGAGTTTAATGCAGACAAGTGTGAGGTATTGCACTTTGGAAGGACAAACCAAGGTAGAACATACAAGGTAAATGGTAGGACACTGAAGAGTGCAGTAGAACAGAGGGATCTGGGAATACAGGTACATAATTCCCTAAAAGTGGTGTCACAGGTAGATAGGGTCGTAAAGAGTGCTTTTGGTTCATTGGCCTTTATAAATCAAGGTATTGAGGATAAGAATTAGAATGTTATGGTGAGGTTGTATAAGACATTGGTGAGGTTGAATTTAGAGCATTGTGTGCAGTTTTGGTCACCTAATTACAGGAAGGATATTAATAAGGTTGAAAGAGTGCAGAGAAGGTTCATAAGGATGTTGCCGGCACTTGAGAAGCTGAGTTACAGAGAGAGATTGAATAGGTTAGGACTTTATTCCCTGGAGTGTAGAAGAATGAGGGGAGATTTGATAGAGGTGTATAAGATTTTGATGGGTATCGATAGAGTGAATGCAAGCAGGCTTTTTCCACTGAGGCTAGGGGAGAAAAAAACTTGAGGATATGGGTTAAGGGTGAAGGGGGAAATGTTTAAAGGGAATATTAGGTGGGGGGGGCCTCTTCACACAGAGTGTTGGGAGTGTGGAGTGAGCTGCCGGATGAAGTGGTGAATGTGGGCTCACTTTTAACACTTAAGGAAAACTTGGACAGGTACATGGATGAGAGGGGTGTGGAGGGATATGGTCCAAGTGCGGGTCAGTGGGACTAGGTAGAAAAATGGTTCAGCACAGACAAGAAGGGCCAAAAGGCCTGTTTCTGTGCTGGAGTGTTTTATGGTTCTATGGTTCTATTAGCCTTTTGAGGGAAGATTTATTCTCAGCCAGTGGAGAACTAGATATAATCCAGGGTTGGGTGAATCATTTTGGTATGCCATCATGATATATTATGTTCATGCCATGTCTAAATTAGACTAACAGCTATTTGAATGGTTTAATACACACACACTTTTATTGCTTTGTGACTTGATTCCAATTTGAGTGCTCAAGGTCTGAATCATGTTGAGAGTTCTTACGCTTTGAATATCCTCTCTACGTTCCTGCTTTCTTGAAGCCACTGACTCATGCTTGTCCATCTTTACGTTGCATCAGCCTCCTGCACCACATTGTACAGCTTCCTGTGGTGCAGAAGGAGGCCATTCAGCCCTTTGAACCTGTGCTGACAACAATTCCAACCCGGCCTTATCGCCGTAACCCTACATATTTACCTTGTTCATTGAGGTGTAGAGTCATAGAGGTTTATAGCATAGAAACAAGCCCTTCAGCCCAACTTCTCCATGCTGCCCCTTTCGTTTTAAAGCCCTAACATAGTCCCAATTGCCCGCATTTGGCCGATATCTCTCTATACCCATCATACCCATGTAACTGTTTAAATGCTTTTTAAAAGATAAAATTGTCCCCGCCTCTACTACTGCCTCTGGCAGCTCGTTCCAGACACTCACCACCCTCTGTGTGAAAAAATTGTCCCTCTGGACCCTTTTGTATCTCTCCCGTCTCACCTTAAACCTATGCCCTCTAGTTTTAGACTCCCCTACCTTTGGGAAAAGATATTGACTATCTACCTTATCTATGCCCCTCATTATTTTATAGACTTCTACACTCCAGAGAAAAAAGTCCCAGTCCATCCAGCCTCTTCTTATAACTTGCTTATCTCCCTAAGGGTCAATCCAGCATGGCGAATCCACTTAACCTGCAATTCTTTGGACTGTGGAAGGAAACCTGAGCACTTGAAGAGAACCCATGCAGATATGGGGAGGACGTGTAAATTCCACACAAACAGTGACCCAAGACCGGAATTGAACCTGGGTCCCTGGCATTGTGAGGCAGCAATGCTAACCAGCGTGCACTGTGCCGCCCATGGTGCTATGAGTGGAGATAGTCAAAGGCAGCAAACCATTTGACAACTGGAAGATGAGAGATCACATTTTATACACACACACACACACACACACACACACACACACACACACACACACATATACAGGCACACACATACATATGCAGTTTTACACACACACACACATATACAGGCACATGCATACACATGCACACACACAGACACATTCATGCATGCACACGTACACATGGATACACACACACATGCGCATGTGTACACACACACATAGACACATGCGTGCACACATACACATGCACGCACACATACACATGCACGCACACAGGCACACACACACACTTGCACACACAAACACACCCCTGCAGAAACACTAGTTATTTTCTCCCCTGTGCTGATGGAGATTGTGGTGCTCTGGGCAGCCCCATGGCTCTGAACCAGAAGCTGTGGGTTCAAATCCCACTCTAGGATTCGATAGGTGAGTTGATAACTTGCCAAAGCAAGCTGTTTGTCAAACTGTAAATCCTTCCAATAATGCCAGCGGCAAGCGGCAAGAGCAGGAGAATCTCCTGGTTAGCAATGCTCGAGGTGGAGTGGTCCTCATTCAGAGTGCTCTCTGGTGATCTACCCATGGAAGCAGATCGAAGCATGTGCTTTGTTTGATTTAACATGTCTCCGGACATGAGAGGGTCAGTAAACATGATGTGGATATGCTAGTGTTGGACTGGGGTAAACACAGTAAAAAGTCTGACAACACCAGGTTTTAGTCCAACGACTGGTTTGCAAAACCTCACTTACTGTACTATCTGGACACAATACACATCTCTTTAAACTGTGATCAGTGCTCCTTCCACTCACATTATCAGCCACTTTAGGTCTTGAATAGCAGGTTAGGTGTAAAGATTCACATTCTAATCAGTAATCTGTAAACTGTCTGTGCTTTATATGCTCTGTCTGAGGCCAGAACTCTCTATTCACCTGACGAAGGGACTAACCCGAAAGCTGGTGAGTTTACTATCAAATAAATCGGTTGGACTAAAACCTGGTGTTGTCAGACTTTTTACAGGGTCAGTAAACCCAGATAAGGGAAGGCCAATAATTGTAGTCTCTTTACTCAAGTTGTCATCGTCCACTGTCTTTTCAGGAAGGAAATCTGTCATTCACACCTGGTCTGGCCTACATACGACTCCAGACCCACAGCAAAGTAACTGGCTCTTAAATGCCCTCTGAAATGGCCGAGCAAGCCACTCAGTTCAAGGGCGATTAGGCAATAAATGCTGGCCCAGCCCGCAATGCCCACATCCCTGAAAGGATTAAATATATTTAGCAAAGTCATCATAAACAGAGTGAGTGCCTGGGGTCTCTGCAACAGGAGTTGAAGCAATGAACTCTCGGAACATGAATCTTCACGCAGTTCCAGCAATGAAGGATACAGAGGCCGGAATCTCAGCACATTCATCCGGGGGGATTTTCCGATCCCGCTGCAGTGAACGGAGATTTAGCTGGGTGATAAATTCTCTGACCTCGCTGCAGTGGGAGTGTGGTGTGAACGGCCGGTAAGATTGCACCCAAAGTGTTTACATTGTCTTAAGATATGAAAACAATTTTGTGGAAAAAATCCTTTGCATTGAAGGAAAATATTGTCCAGTCCCCTTTTGCCATTGGCCAGTGCCTGTTGCTCCAAATGGAAGAATTAAAGAACTATGATGAATGGCCATCCAGGATCGAAACGTTGGTCCTTTTCTCTCCCCACAGACGCTGCCAGACCTGCTGAGATTTTCCAGCATTTTCTGTTTTGTTTCAGATTGCAGCATCCGCAATATTTTGTTTTTAGCTTAGGGAAGAACTTAAACCCTTGGCAGATTTATTGAACTAATGAAACATCTGGGTGTTGTGGTGTTCTCGCTCAGTTCTGGTGCACAGCATTTCCTCAACAGTCTGTTTATAACACGTCCACTGTTCAAATATCATCAGTCCTCACAGGGGTCCTGAGTTCTGAGCTTAACATTGAATTCATTCACACTGATTCAGTTGTGAAACCAAAGTGGTCTTTTGGCTTCTATGTGGAGGTGGGGGAGTGGGGGGAGGGAGGGGGGAAGGGACGGGCAGGGACTAGTGGAAGAGAGGAGGAGCAGGCAAAATGGGGGGCATGGGAATGAAGGGGGGGGAGTGGGAGAGGGGAGGATAGCAAGAGAGATGCAGTAGCAAGGAAGGAGAAAATAGGGGTAAGTGGAAGGGGGTGGTGGGAGGAAGGGGGGTGCAGAGGGAATGGGAGGGAGGGGGAATGGGAGGAGGGAGGGGAGGGGAAGGGGAGGGGGTGGGGAGAGGGAAGGTATAACAGGGAGGGGGAATAGGGGTGGGGGAAAGGGGTGGGGAAAGGGTGGGGGAAGAGGGAGAGGGGAGAGGGTGGGGGAGAGAGGAGGGAGTAATGTGGGAGGGGAGAATAACGGGGAGATAGTGTGGGTGGATGAGGGCTGTGCGTGAGTGCGCCTCCCAGTGGCTCAGCTGGGAAAGTCACTGGTTTGACGTGTGGAGTTTGTCAATCTCAAAATCACTTTTATCTGATTGTTTGTCCCTAAGTTTAATTATAAAAGCTCTAATGTCCAGGACTAACAAAAGTAGAAATTGAAGAGAAAATGCTGTCTCAGAAAGGGCCTGCTTCCTTTCCTATATGACATCATCAGCTTGCGGTTCTGGGTAAGTAAACGCTCTGGAGGAAGTCACTTGTGTAAATTCGATATCGAGGTGCCACCAATGTTCCCACTCATCTCACCAGGATTTTACCAGGACACAATGATTCCCATTGTTGGGACCAAACCTTAACCCTAATTCTAACCCGAACCAAAACCCTAACCCTGACCCAAACCCTAGCCCTAACCTAAATCCAAACCCTAACCCGAACCCTAAACCTAAATCCAAACCCTAACCCGAACCCTAAACCTAACCCAAATCCTAACCTGAACCCTAACCCTAACACAAACTCTAACCCTGACCCTAACTCTATACCAAACTCAAACCAAAATCCCAACCCTAACCCTAACCCTGACCCTAACTCTATCCCAAACATAAGAACATAACATAAGAAATAGGAGCAGGAGTAGGCCATCCAGCCCTTCGAGCCTGCCCCGCCATTCAATAAGATCATGGCTGATCTGTCGTGGCTCAGTTCCACATTCCCGCCCTCTCCCCATAACCCTTAATCCCCTCGCTTATCAAAAACCCATCAACCCGTGTCTAAAAATATTTAGCGAGGCAGCCTCCACCACTTCAACGGGCAGAGAATTCCAGAGATTCACCACCCTTTGAGTGAAGAAGTTCCTCCTCAACTCCGTTCTAAACTGCCCCCCCTTTATCTTGAGGCTGTGCCCCCTAGTCCTACTGTCCTTTCTGAGCAGGAAGAGTGTCTCCACCTCTATCCTATCCATCCCATTCATCATCTTATATGTCTCAATGAGATCTCCCCTCATTCTTCTAAACTCCAACAAGTACAAGCCTAGTTTATTCAGCCTCTCCTCATAGCTCAACCCCCTCAACTCCGGTATCAGCCTAGTAAACCTCCTCTGCACTCCCTCCAAGGCCAAAATATCCTTGCGTAAGTGTGGCGACCAAAACTGCACACAGTACTCCAGCTGCGGCCTCACCAATGCCCTATACAGCTACAGCAAGACCTCCCTACTTTTATATTCAATCCCCCTCGCTATGAACTCAAACCCAAATCCCAACCCCAACCCAAACCCTGACCCTAACTCTATCCCAAACTCAAACTCAAATCCTAACCCTAACTGTAACCCTAATCCCAACCCTAACCCAAACCCAAACTTTAACCTTAATCCTAACCATAACTCTAACCTGTACCCAAACCCAAACTCAAGCACCAACCCTAACCCAAGCCCTAACCCTAACCCTAATCCTAACCCCAACCCTAATCCTAACCAAACCCAAACCCAAGCCCTAATCCTAACTCTAACCCTAATCCAAACCCTAACCCTAACCCTTACCCTAACCCTAATCCTAATGTGTGGGCAAATGGCAGGATCCTGGTGGCAATTTGATGAGTGTGGCCTCGTTTACTAGTTTACACGTGACGGGTGACCTGCTTTTGGAGCGGCTGACTCCATAAGGCTGATGGAGGTGACCAATGTTGAGGTTGCAAGGTGAAAGAGAGGGTGCCTCCATTATGTGTCACTTTCAAATGCTTGGTAGGAAAAGTTTTGATTGGCAGCAGTAGGTGGACAGACCTGGCGATAGAAATCCTCAGCAACAGAACTTTTATTCACTCACCTTCAATCAGGCTAACCTCCAGATCTTGCATAACGTTTTACATCTTTGTAACTCACAGACAGAAATGGTGTTGAATGAGCTGTCAGCCCTTAGACCAAATGGATCTCACCCATTTGACCAATGGCAGCGTGATCAGTGCACAGTCCAGGTGACACACCCCTGAACCAATTCCTTCACCCCATTCGCTGAGACCTGTTAGACTGGCCCTCAATCAATCTCCCGTTCAACTTCTATTCCAGTTTCCACAGTTTATTGGCATTGAAAACCACTCACAGCTCCAACTGTGGCCACCCACTCCCACAGTGTGTGGCACTGCTAAATCAGAGAGCTGCCACCCATGGGATGACCACAGTAAAAAGTCTGACAACACCAGGTTTAAGTCCAACCAATTTATTTGATAGTAAACTCACTAGCTTCCGGGGTTTGTCCCTTCATCGGGTGAATGGAGAGTTCACCTGACGAAGGGGGTAACCCCGAAAGCTAGTGAGTTTACTATCAAATAAATCGGTTGGACTTAAACCTGGTGCTGTCAGACTTTTTACTGTGTTTACCCCAGTCCAACGCTGGCATCTCCACATCACCCATGGGATGACCAGCAGCTGTTCGAGGCTGGGTTCCCTCCCAAATACTGTGGCAGAGGTGGGGAAGCCTTGCCCTCAGTGAATGAGCCCACAGCACTAAAACTAGCTCGAGGTGACCCAGCCAAACAGAAATGAGCTCACCATGACTTTGAAGCAAAGGGTAGGAAAGGGTCATTGCCACAATGTAAAATCCACCCTTTGGGCAGAATTTTGCTGTCCCACCGGGCCACAGGAATCATAACAGGCGGGGCAGGCTGTGCAAAGGCCTGCTGATTTCTGGCAGGAGGTTTCAGCCTTGAGGCGAGTACAGCTGGAAAGTCAGTTGGGTGTTTGGGCAAGTCAATGGCAGTTGCAGTATAATCTGGGTAAATGTGAGGTTATTCACTTTGGAAGCAAAAACAAGAAGGCAGATTACTACCTGAATGCTGTAAATTGGGAGAGGGGAGTGTGCAGAGGGACCTGGGTGTCCTTGTGCATCAGTCACTGAAGGTAAGCGTGCAGGTACAGCAGGCGGTAAAGAAGGTAAATGGGATGATGGTCTTCACTGTGAGAGGTATCGAGTACAGGAGCAGGGATGTGTTGTTACAATTATACAGGGGCCTTGGTGAGACCACAGCTGGAGTATTGTGTACAGTTTTGGTTCTCTTTTTCTGAGGAAGGATGTTCTTGCTCTCGAGGGAGTGCAGCGAAGGTTTACCAGGCTGATTCCGGGGGTGGTGGGACTGATGTACGAGGAGAGATTGACCAGGTTAGGATTGTTTTCACTGGAGTTCAGACGAATGAGGGGGGGGATCTCATAGAGATTTATAAAATTCTAACAGGACTAGACAGGGGAGATGCAGGGAGAATATTCCCGATGGTGGGGGGAGTCCAGAATCAGGGGGTCACAGTCTGAGGATTCGGGGTAGACCATTTAAGGTTTATTTATTAGTCGCAAGTAGGCTTACGTTGACACTGCAATGAAGTTACTGTGAAAATACCCTAGTTGCCACACTCTGACTCGGGTACACTGATGGAGAATTTAGCATGGCCAATGCACCTAACCAGCACATCTTTGGTCTGCAGGAGGAAACCAGAGCACCCAGAGGAAGCCCACGCAGACATGGGGAGAATGTGCAAACTCCACACTTACAGTGATCCAAGTCGGGAATCGAACTTGGATCTCTGGGGCTGTGAGGCAGCAGTGCTAGCTGGATGGAGGTGAGGAGATATTTCTCCACCCAGAGGGTGGTGAGCCTATGGAGTTCATTACTACAGGAAAATTATTGATGCCAAAACATTGAATGGCTAGATTTCACACTTGGGTGAATGGGATCAAAGGTTATGGAGAGAAAGCAGGATTCGGCCGTTGAGTAGGATGATCAGCCTCGATAGTAATGAATGACAGAGCAGGCTCGAAGGGCCAAATGGCCTCCTCCTGCTCCTATCTTCTATGTTTCTATGTATTTATCCAATTCCCATACATGACATACAAACATACACAAGCAAACACATGTAGCTGAAAACTTTCCTTCTACCTTCTCAAAAAGTAGTGCACCAAACCCCAGTCAACCTTCTTAGTGAAAATAAACATGTAATTAAAGCGGGAAAACACAAACTTCTAATCGAAGGTGTCAACACTCATTATTATTATTTATTTTGATGAATCTTACAAGAGGTTAGCGTTTGGTAAATGATTGGACTGGCGATGGAATTATTTGAGTTCAGTGGGATTACACTGCAGCTGGAAGATCACACTTCCAGATCGTTTATTCATGAGCTGATAGCTCGAGGACATCTGCCTGAAGAATGCTTCATCAACACAATTTTTGTCTATGGTGTAAATATGTAAATTTTATGTAAATATATGTAATTGGATGCTGGAGGCGAGCCTGGTTTTCACAGGTTACATCTTGGAGATATGTTTGATGGTGATGGGTTGGGGTTCATGGGGTGAATGTTATCGCTGCCAACTCTAAATGTGGAATTTTCCATTTTGTGCATTATGTGCAGCAGTGGCTGTGGAAAATGGTGGGGGTATTTCTCACGTCCTGCCCGCCATGGGAATCGGAGCAGGCGGGGGGTGGGGGGGGGGGTGCGGGAATGGTTATGGGCCATGCAAAGGTCCATTGACCTCGGGTGGAATTCTCTGGTTTTGGGGCGAGTGCGGCTGGAGAATGCACCCAGTCTCTTCCCCATTGGCCAGCGTGGTGGATTTTCACAATGTATCATACGCTGCAGATCTCATTATTTATGCACACGTGGGAAGCCGCCATATTGCTGACGGCGGCCTCCGATTTGCCTGCTAGACCATGACCTCATTGCTGGCTGGCCCCGGGTGCCATGTTTAAACCGTACCCATGCAGAGTAGGACTGCTAACCAGCAAGGAGATGACTGCAAAACCAAAGAAAATTGCTGCCCCAAACTTGGCGAAGGGCAACCTGTTTGGATATAGCTGAGGCCCACCAGGATGTCCTCTATCTCCACTCTGGTTTGGGAGATAGTGGAAATGACAATAAGTGCCAACTCAACACACAAAATATCTGTAACCCAGTGCAGAAAGAGGGTGACGATCTTATCTGTGGTGCCAGGGTAAGTCCATCGTGTCTTACTCTTACCCCACGGACACGCCAACCCGTCACACGTTCACATTAGTCCCACACATGGCCATCTCAGGGGACATCACTGTTCATTCTCCCACACTCTGTCAAATCTCCATCAGCCTCATATCCTCTCAGACTCGCATCCTTACCCTGTTTATGGCTCCGCTCTCCATATACACACACTCAAGAAACCTGGCTCCATTGTGGGCAAAGCAGCCCACATGATTGCCACACCATCCACAAACATTCAATCCCTCCACCATCTACAGTGGCAGCTGTGCCCACCATCTACAAGATGCACTGTAACAAGGTTCCTTACGTAGCAACTTCCAAACCCACAAGTACTACCATCTAGAAGGATAAGATCAGCAGATATTGGGAACAGCACTACCTGGAGATGTCCCTCCTAGTCATTCAGGATCCAAACTGGGAAATATATCACCGTTTCTTTACTGTTGCTAGGTCAAAATCTTGGAATTCCTCCCTAACAGCACTGTAAGTGTATCTACATCTTGTGGACTGCAGTGGTTCAAGAAGGCAGCTCACCACCATCTTCTGAAGGGCAATTAGAGATTGGTAATAAATGCTGGCCTAGACAGCGATGTCCACCTCTCATAGATGAATTTGAAAAAATCAAAACAAATTAGAAATAAAATGCTAAATATGGAATTACAAATTTTAATAGCCACATGAGGGTGTAGAGTTCTGAAGGGGCATGGGGTGGTGTTAGGATCTGAAGGGGCATGGTGAGGTGTTGAAATGTGAACATTCATAGGAACAAGTTGATGAAATTCACGATGGATTTCTGGGGTATAAACCGGGGGTAACTGATAGGAGGGGATAGTAGGGTTACAGGGGACAGTGGGAGCTGGTAGACTGATAGGAGGAGACTGCGACAATAGCTCATGAAGGGCCGCTGAGAGTTGTTGGTGGGGATGCAGAGATGGATGCTAATTTGGGGTTGGGTAAGATCGGGATGTGGGTGACTGGGAGAGGGGAAAAGATGTTGGAGTGAAGGAAGGATGTCCATCGCAATGAATGTGTGAGGTGGTGGCATGTCCCATCATGGCTGCCGCCTCCCTTGATGTTCCTGCTCTCGCAGGCAGCTCCTGGATCTTTGCTGAGCTTGACACCACTAATTGGACACCAAGTTCATCACTGGTCCAGCTGGGGCATTAACATTTGAAGAGTGCATCATATGAGTGACATATAGACAGCACGTGGGCTCATGGCTCAGAAATTAGCCACACTTTGGCTTCTGGAAGGTAGAAGTCATCCCTCTCTGCATTCTGAATGATTCTCTCCTTTACTCCAAAGATGTTGAGATTGTTTTATCTTAGAATTTCACAAGACCTGTGCTGAACAGCAGCTGATGTGCAGAATATAATTCAAGATGTTTTTCTCATTGGAAGTCTTGAAGAAGTTTGCAGTTTGTTTCCAGTGACTGAAAGCTGAGGTGTAAGATGAGTTTGAAGTGTTGCATTCCTTCTGATTAGTTCCCCTGCCAGTCAAAGCAAGACTTCTCACCCTCTACTTGGATTCTAAAGTAAGGTAAAATGCTTCCCACTGTAAGGATGGTTACAAGATATATCCTAGAGTATGTTTTTACATTGTACAGACTTAAACAACTTTTGATTGTTTGGTGAGGCAATTTTTGTTTGTGGAGATGTATGTTAATAAAAGAACAAGTGCTTGAAGCCAGGAACTTAATGGAAAGCACATGTTTACAAGGGGTAAGTGTTGGCAATGTGTTCTCTATCCTGAGGGAGCTGGGAGGGGACGTGGAGGTTGACAGGTGGAAACACAGGCCAGGGCTGTTTTTTGAGTCTGAGTGGGCCCGAGGAGTTTGGGATCCATTTTGTTGCCCCTTCTCGAATGTCAGCACTTGCCACAAACACTCAGAGTTCTGGAGTATCAGCTTAGGTTATTCAAGTTCCAGAGTGGAGTTTGAATCTGCAGAGTTACAGGCATAAATAAAAACCAGCAACAATCAAGTTTACGATAGCAAAGAGTAGAAAAATCAAACATGTTCCTTTCGGTAATGGCCTGGTAATGAAGCCGGCCAGCTTTTGACAGATTTACTGATTTGCATTCCGACAGAAACATTACTCCATCCTTCACATCAGGACTGGAATGTCGACAGTTCGATTTATTAGCTGGAATTTTCTGAATGTTCTAACACTGTTCAGACTTCCTTGGTGGAATTCTCGAGTAAGTTACTCTTCATATATATTCTTTATGAAGACTTTGGGCATATATCTGAATATTCATGTATATATTATGAGCATTGTGAATTAGCATTACCCAATTGGAACACCCCCTCCCTCAAGGTGAGGAGTTCAAAGCAAATTTTAAGCACATATTTACATTAATATGTTATGGGAGTTAGCTTTACTTATATATTTTATGATGTGGAGATGCCGGCATTGGACTAGGGTGGGCACAGTGAGAAGACTCACAACACCAGGTTAAAGTCCAACAGGTTTATTTGGAATCACGAGCTTTCGGGGTGCTGCTCCTTCATCAGGTGAGTGGAGAGTTGGGTTCACAAACACGGCATATATAGACACAGACACAGATGCAATTGCAAGATAATGGTTGGAATGCGAGTCTTTACAGATAATCAAGTCTTTACAGGTACAGACAGTGCGAGTGGGGAGAGGGATAATCACAGGTTAAAGAATTGTCTCAAGTCAGGACAGTTAGTGGATCTTGCAACTCCAGGCATGAGGACAGCCTCAGCCGGGATCTTGGGTTCACATCACACTACACGTAACCCCCACCATTTTTGTCTGGGCTTAATGGCCTCCTTCTGCATGGTATGGCTCACTGTTTGTGCAGAGTCTGCATGTTCTTCCCGTGTCTGCATGGGTTTTCTCCCACGGTCTGGAAGATGTGCTGATTAGATGCATTGACCATGTTAAATTCTCCCGCAGTGTAACCCAAACAGATGCCGGAGTGTGTCGCACAGGGGATTTTCACAGTATCTTCATTGCAGTGTTAATGTAAGCCTGCAGTGACACTAATAAATAAACTAAACTCAATGACTATTTCCAATAATAATTTTCTGTGAATGGTGCAATGACTGAAATACAAAATAGAAATTGCTGGAAGTGAGAAAGCTCGAAAGAAAGAAGACAGTTTTGGGAAAAGGCCATTCAATGGAGTGAGGTGGAACTGTGAGTGATGCAGAAGGGGAATACGAGAGCAATCTGCTTGTTACACTCAGCACTGGCCTCCCGCTCTGCAATGAATGGAATTAAACATCAGGTTCTGTGGATGAAGGGCGACAGACTTGATACCATCCTCTTTATGGCACTATCCAAACAAAGGCTTCTTCTATTGAGTCTTGATCCAAAGGTTTGTCCTGTTCTCTAAGATACTGAAGGATCTTCTGTGTGTTTCCATCATTTTCTCGGTGTTTTTTAACTACTGACAGGTTCACATTCCCACAATCGATCAACTGTAATGGCATTAGACTTGAAATGTTACTGAATGCAAGTGGTCAAGTTTTGTACAGAGATTGATTACAATGAAAAATGGGCCAGACCTATTTTTAGATGCGTTACTTCACCCTCTCCTGTGAGCAATTCTATTTTTGTAATCACTCTCTCCTGCAGTGTACCACCGGCTCACAGTGAGGTACATTTTGATGGATGAAGCTTTCTCTCTGGCACCAGCTAGAAAACAATGCCTCGATTTTCACACAACTGTGATTGATAGCATTAAGTAACAGGAAACGATGGCCAAATGATATTATCACTGGACTATTAATCCAGAAACTCAACTAATCTTCTGGGGACCCAGTTTCAAATCCCGCCACAGTAGCTGGTGGAATTTGAATTCAATAAAAAAAATCTGGAATTAAAAATCTACTGATGACCACAAAACCATTGTTGATTGTTGGAAATCCCATCTGGTTCACCAATGCCCTTTAGGGAAGGAAATCTGCCATCCTTACCTGGTCTGGCCTACAAGTGACTCCAGACCCACAGCAATGTGGTTAACTCTCAACTGCCCTTAGGCAATTACAGTAAAAAGTTTCACAACGCCAGGTTAAAGTCCAGGTTGTGAGATGTCTTACTGTGCTTACCCCAGTCCAACACCGGCATCTCCACATCTCTTGCAATAGGGATGGCCACTAAATGCTTACGTCATTGACCTGATTAAATCTTGGTAACCTGCACTGACTGTCTTACCCAGGGACAATTGGGAGGGAGGCCGGTGACAGGGGTGCATGGACTGCAATCATTGCTGCTGGACTGCTTAAGCAGGAACATAGAAGCAAGAGAAGACCATTCAGCCCTTTGAATCTACTCTGTGGTTCCCACTTTGCTCTCTGCACCTCTTAACTCTGTTACCAATCAAAAATCTAAATCAGCCTTGAATAATTCAATGACCCAGCCTCCACTGCTCTCCAAGGAGAGATCTCCACATGCTAATGATCCCTTCAGAGGAAAACTTTCTCTCCTCTACATCTTAAACAGTAGACCTCTTATTCTCAAACTGTGCCCCCGGTTCTCGTCTCAGCCACATATGGAAACATCCTTTTGGCATTCATTCTATTAAATCCCCACAGGATCTTATTTGTTTCAGTAAGATCACCTCTCCTTTCTCAAAATTCCAAAGGCCACAGGTGTAACCTGATCAACCTTTCCTCACAAAATAAGCTCCTCATTCCAGGAATGAATGTATAAATAAATGGGATGTATGTTCTGCAACAAGTAAAATTACTGATCCATTGCCAGAGTTTATAGGCTGAAAGTCACAATTCTGTCAGCTTTTTTTAAAAAAAGGTGTATTTATTAGTGTCACAAGTAGGCTTACATTAACACTGCAATGTAGTTACTGTGAAAATCCCCTAGTCGCCACACTACAGTGCCTGTTCAGAATGCTGAGGGAGAATTTAGCATGGCCAATATGCCTAACCAGCACGTCTTTTGGACTGTGGGAGGAAACCGGAGCACCTGGAAGAAACCCACACAGACATGAGGAGAATGCGCAAACTCCACACAGGCAGTGACCCGAGCCGGGAATCGAACTCGGGTCCCTGACACTGTGAGGCAGCAGTGTTAGCCATTGTGCCTCTGTGCTGCCTACAATTAGCCTGACTGTTCTCAGTTTCTCTCAACTATTCTTAGGCAACATACTGAACGGCAATAGGTGAAGATTTAATTTTCATTGCAACTTAATACAAGAAACTATAAGAACACCAGAAACCTGGATTAAAGCTTTTTGATGATGTATAGGTCTATGTGCCTTCAATCTTTAGCCTTCTACACTAAAAACATAAAGGAAAACTGAGGAGATCGGAGATTGCAAAATTTTCACAAGACGTGAGGGTTCACACAGTGACCACCTCTAATTTTATTTAAAAGTAAAACTGGTTTAAAAAAACCTGAATATCTAAAGCAATCAGACAATGCTTTGTGAAAATGGCATGAAGTACAAATGTTATTGATGTATCTACTCAAATCATAGAATTTCTATAGTGCGGAAGAGGCCATTCGGCCCATCGAGTCTGCATCGAGTCTCTGATAGAGTATCTTACCCAGGCCTTCTCCCCCACCCTATCCCCATAACCCTACACATTTCCCATGGCTAATCCATCTAAGCTACACATCTTTGGACACTAAGGAACAATTTGGCATGACCAATCCACCTAATCTACGCATCTTTGGACCGTGGGAGGGAACCGGAGCACCTGGAGGAAACCCAAACAGACATGGGGAGTACATGCAACTCCACACAAACAGTCACTCAAGGCCAGAATTGGACCCAGATCCCTGGAACTGTGAGGCAGCGGTGCTAACCATTGTGAAGCCAAATAGTCAACTGTCATAAAGCGCAACTACACTGTGGCAGTCAGAGAGCTGAGGGAGATGACAGCTAGGGAGTGAGTTTCATTTTGAATGCTTGTAGGAAGGGAACATTGAGTCAGTTTAAAAATTTAACAAAAAGATATTGAGAGTTTAAAAATTTAAAGATATTAGGACAAATACATTGTGTATCGACTGTGCAGAGGGACCTGGGTGTCCTTGTGCAAGAATCACAAGGAGTTGGTTTGCAGGTGCAGCAGGTAATTAAGAAGGTGAATGGAGTTTTGTCCTTCATTGCTGGAGGGATGGAGTTTAAAAACAATGAGATTATGTTGCAGCTGTATAAGGTTCTGGTGGGGCCACATCTGGAGTTACTGTGTACAGTTTTGGTCTCCTTACTTGAGGCTTATGAAAAGTAACTGAATAGACTGGAACTATACTCACTGGAATTCAGAAGAATGAGAGGAGATCTTATAGAAACATATAAGATTATGAAGGGAATCAATAAGATAGAAGCAGGGAAGTTATTTCCACTGGCGGGTGAAACTAGAACTAGGGGGCATGGCCTCAAAATAAGGGGGAGCAAATTTAGGACTGAGTTGAGGAGGAACTTCTTCACAGAAAGGGTTGTGAATCTGTGGAATTCCCTGCCCAGTGAAGGCTCCCTCAGTGAATGTTTTTAAGGCAAAGATAGATATAGTTTTGAACAGTAAAGGGATTAAGGGTTATGGTGAGCGGGCGGGTAAGTGGAGCTGAGTCCATGAAAAGCTCAGCCATGATATTATTGAAAGGCGGAGCAGGCTCGAGGGGCCAGATGGCCGACTCCTGCTCCTAGATCTCATGTACCATCGCACAAAGGAATGTGCACCATGAGTGGGATTTTGGGTTCTTGGTCAGAGTGTTGTGATTAAATGGGGGCCTGGCCTGCACTGTTTGACCAGGTAAACAGGGAGTGCCTGAAAGCCTGCCTGAGTGCTGGGAGATCTCCTCCAGACAAATGGCCTAATTCCCAAAGCCAAGGAGGCCCTTGAGTGGATTGGAAAATTCCAGTTTGTGACCAATGAACTTATCTTGTCTACCTTCCATTTGTGGATGGCTAGCCTTTTTACCCCTGATCTCATCTCTGGGAAAATGCCCCTGGAGTGGGATGGTGCCAGTTGACCAGTGCGCTGGCTGCCTTGTTAATATTTCCATACTTAACAGATATTTACAAGAGAGAAGGAGAAACATTCAGTCTAGCAGTAATCAACATAGCTCTTACACAAACATTTAATATTTGTCTCAAACTTTTAAATGAATATGGTCCACTTGAAGATAGGTTGAGGGAGCTGGGACTCTTCTCCCTGGAGAGGCGTAGGTTGAGAGGCGACCTGATAGAGGTTTATAAAATGTTGAGAGGAATAGATAGGGTGGATTCTCAGAGGCTATTTCCCCGGGCTGAAATGGTCGCTACGAGAGGACACAGATTTAAGGTGCGGGGAGGAAAGTACAGAAGTGATGTTAGGGGTAAGCTTTTCACTCAGAGGGTGGTGAGTGAGTGGAATCGGCTGCCGTCAGTGGTGGTGGAGGCGAACTCGCTGGGGTCTTTTAAAAGACTTCTGGATGAGTATATGGGATTTAATGGGACTGGGGTTTATAGATAGGTCTATAGATTGGTAGGTGTTGATGTGATCGGCGCAACTCGTGGGCCGAAGGGCCTGTTTGTGCTGTAGTGTTCTATGTTCATAAATACAGATTTTCTGTTTACTTCACTCATAGAATGTTATTATAGTGTCAATAAATTAGCGCTCAATGGCTCAGTAAAAATAATATGTTTACCCTCACTGTGGAGTATCATCAGGCCTCCCCCTCGTGATGTGGCCACGATTATGTGAGGGGTAAAGTGTACGTACCTGCGTTGTGTCAGACTGTGATAAACATGCTAAAGAAACAACCATGGCTTTTTTTGAAATTGAGTTTTTGGTTTTCGGACACTGACACTGGGGCAAGTTGGAGGAACAAAGAACGGAAAGAGGTGAGTGGATTGTTTTATGAAACGCTGTCCTTTTAAGAGCAAGACAGTAGAGTAAAGGTCACCTGGCCTGGGTGAACAGTGGGGATTCAGAGGGGGGAATCATCCCAGGAGGAGGAGTTGTTTTAGGCAGAGACATTCCAGAACTACCTGCAGACATGTTGCAGCTGTTGTAGATCTTTGTAAATGAATCCTTTGTTGTTCATGAATGTGGTCCCTGAAAGGGCATCATTACAAATATTAATTCAGAAAAGCCAAGATTATAAAGTTCAGCTTGTCCTGTAGATGTGCCTCATAACCTTTGTACAATCAGCTTACCTCAGCAAATTACATTCCCGCATTTTCTTAACTTTTACTCCTTGATTTTTAAAATCTTTCCTTATTGAACAGAGAGTTTAGAGTAAAATCCTAAACACTGAATATGCTTTGTTTAGTTAATGTTTATTAACAGATATACATTTAGTTTACTTGTGTAAGCTTGAACCTTCATAGTACTGATACTGAGGTCGAGATGGTGGCACAGTGGTTGGCGTTGCTGCCTCGCAGCACCAGGGACCTGGGTTCGATTCCCGGATTGAGTGACAGTGTAGAGTCTGCACATTCTCCCCCGTGTGTGTGAGGGTTCCCTCCAGGTGCTCTGGTTCCTCCCACAATCCAAAGATGTGTAAGCTAGGTGGACCGATCATGCTAAATAGCCCCTTAGTGTCCAAAGATGGACAGGTTAGGTGGACTGGCCATGATAAATTTGCCCCTTACTGTTGATTGTGTTGTATCTGTTAATTCTCAGATATTTTCAACCATTTTGCTTACTCCAAGGTGTTTTCCCTTGCCCTTATTTGCAAGATGGACAAAGAACAAACACAAGTAAAGATTCAATAAGTTTATTAATAATAACACTATTAACCCTTAAATTACCCACATGAAACAAGAAGATGCCCCAGATTCAAATATAGTACCCACAAAAATGGATTGGTTAAATTGCAGGCCCGATTCTCTGAGTGCTTCTGGTCCATTGTCACGAAGTTTCGATGGCAGCTTCTTCCTTCCTTTCTTCTCTGGTCAGTCTTCCGGAAGGTCAAGATCGCCTCCCTCATTGAGCCTTCACTGTTGATGTGTCTGAGGTGTGTCCCTTTAGCCCCTGCCTGCCTTCCTTTCCAGAAACTTCTCTGGTTTCCGGCCAATGAGGTCCCAGGAAGAGGTTCCAATACCCAGTGGGTTTCTTGATGTCTGCCTGACAGGACACCAGGGTCCACCCCCAGGTGTCCATCTCCATGCTGCTGCTTACATGGAACCTGTTATCAGATTAAGCCAACTGCAGGAACTCTCAGTGACAGAAAGCCTGGCCCGATCTGAGCTTCTAACAATAGGCCGGTGCATTTCAATGGGGTGCGATGTTCTCCTGCTGGGTCTCAGTCAAGTGCAATGATCTTTGGTAGGCCAGGCCCAGACATGTTTGTGTATTTGTATAATTGAGGTTTGACTGTGTTTGATTTTAATATGATCAATTCTTTAATTTAGGATATCCAATTTAATCAAGCTTAAAACTAGGCCCTGATTATATTATCACAATTGATCATGCTAAATTGCCCCTTCGTGTCCAAAGATGTGTAGGTTAGGTGGATTAGCTGTGGTAAATACAAGGGGTTACAGGGATAGGGCGGGGGATAGGTAACATCTTTCAGAGTGTTGGTGCAGAATCTCTGGGCCGAATGGCCTCTGCCTATACTATAGGGATTCTATGAACTTTCTTGTTATGCTTCCAAGTTATCAATACCTATTGGTGTTTTATCTCTTCAGTTTTTGTCTTACGTCGTTTAACACAGTAATTGTGCGAACTCACCCTATAAACACACACATTATGCTGCAGCAGAACGTACTTTTATAGTGTTTCCGAAGAAGCATTAGATACAGAAATGGAGAAATATTACTGAGGGTACCCTAGAAAGTTAAAACCAAATGGAATGAGGTAAGTAAGTTTCTTCATTTGAACCCATATTAGGATCAACAATCATTGCGTTAAGCCTTGTTTCTGCCTGGAAGATGGACTCTGAAGGGTGGCACGGTAGCACAGTGGTTGGCATTGCTGCTTCATAGTGCCAGGGACCTGGTTTCAATTGCTCGATTGGGGCACTGTCTGTGTAGAGTTTGCACATTCTCCCCGTGTCTGTGTGGGTTTCCTCCGGGTGCTCTGATTCCCTCACACAGTCCGAAAGAGATGTGGGTTAGGTACGCTCGCTGTTCTAAATTCTCCCTCAGTGTAACCCAATCAGGCGCCGGATAGTGGCAACTAGGGGATTTTCACAGTAACTTCATTGCAGTGTTAATGTAAGCCTACTCATGACAGTAATAAATAAACTTTAAACTGCTAAAAGCTTTCACTTTCCTCCAGTTGACTTGTGTCAAATGTCAAACATACTGAGTGTGAATTGGTTAATAACTCATTTTAAAGGAAAGTGGAAAAAACAAGCTGAAGACAGAGCTCGAAAGTGTTGGAATGGAGTTTCTTGATGTGTTCTCACATTTGTAACGAGTGAGTCTATTGTTTTTGTGACTCTGCCAAGAACCCCACCCCATTTTCAGTGTTATTTTTCTGTGTTTCTCCACACTGAAAGAACTCCTTTAAAGCTGGCTGCTTTGTATCAGAATGCAGCCGGACATTTAATTTAAACCATAAAGTGAGTGCTATTTATAGAGAGGCTGAGGAACATATGTGATCTTGGCAGTGCAGTACTCAGTAGCAGCAGCATCCTGAGTATGGTGGTGCTGTGGGAGAGCTGTTTGCCACTTTGCAAGGTAGAAATGACATTGTTAAAATGTCACCTGGTATAGTTAATAAATGAAGCATTGCTGCTACTATTGCAGCTGAACCATGAACCAAAGATTCCTTTCTAATGTCCATATTCTTCACATCTGTGCTCAGACAACACCAACTCATTCTGTATCAAATGATAGGGAATAAACACAGCCTTTTGCAGTTTATAATCTGTAATCCAGAGAAGTGTAAAACCTGGAAAATTTCTCATAGCCACTTCCATTTATTTCCACAAAATATACGGACCAAGAGTAACTGATGAAAGCGTTCATTAATGGCTTGCCATGCGCTATTGGCAGCACGATGGTACAGCGGTTAGCGCTGCTGCTTTATGGTGCCAGGGACCTGGGTTTGATTCCTAGCTTGGGTCACTGACTGTGTGGAGTCTGCACGTTCTCCCCATGTCTGCACGGGCTTCCTCTGGGTGCTCTGGTTTTTCCCGCAGTCGAAAAGATGCACTCGTTAGGCACATTGGCCATGCTAAATTCTCCCTCAGTGTACCTGAACAGGCACCGGAGTGTGGCGACTTGGGGATTTTCATTGTGTTAGTGTAAGCCTACTTGTGACACTAATAAATAAACTTTAAAAAAACTTTAAACAATGGAAGAGGAATAGACGTCCTCTTGATTGATTTTCTGATTAATCGTGTATAAAGGTTGATGTCACCAGAATATCTGACAACTGACTCCCAAACTGAAATGTCCACAGTGAACTGAACTGTGCTCACCTGACGAAGGGGCAGAGCCCCGAAAGCGAGTGGTTTTTGCTACCAAATAAACCTGTTGGGCTTTAACCTGGTGTTGTGAGACTTCTTACTGTGTTTACCCCAGTCCAATACTGGCATCTCCACATCATGTTTCCATGGCAACCAGAGGAAACACTAAAAGCCTCCCTCAAGCACTTCAAAACTGACACTGTCTGGTGGGAGGCCATTGCCCAGGATCGCTGAGCCTGGAGGAATGCAATTGCCAAAGGCACATCAGCAAAACAACGAACAATGAATGATGTCTGTGCAAAATAAGCACATAAAACCATGAGAGCAGGGCCTGCCACTAACCATCCTGTCCTGACCACACTAGAACCTTTCATATCCAGATAGGGCTCATCAGCCCCATCCACACAGCCCAACACCTGGATGATGAATTATGATGATCTCCCTCATTACTAAAGTACAAATAACGATTTACAGTTTCATAGTAATCCAGTAATCAAGAGAAATAATCTTAGATCAAAGCATTTCACTGTGTGGTTTCATTGCTTCTGCCATATGTTGACTGGTGTTTTCAATAAATTACTTGTGTCTCCTTTTGGGCCCCAAGGTTTGGTTTATGTCAAGTTCTAGGAACGTGGAATTCTGGAAGGGAAAGTTTGGCCAGCTCCTGAGGGTTGAGTATGGCACGTTTTGAGTGAGAGCATGTCACTCAATTCTTTCCTGATTACTTTTTGTTTATAGGCTGGAAAACTAAAACTATCCTTCGTGGAAAAGTTTCCTAAACTTCATAACGTATTGATTTATATTGATGGTGATCAAGAAATTAGGAACAATTTCAGGAATGTTACCACCACAGTAGATGTATTCCTATTCACCTAGGCTCAAAATTAGCTGCTAATTATATAACTGCGGAAGGTTTGAGTGTTCATTACAGGCTGTTGCAACCTAGACTTTGATCTACCTTCACAAACAAGCATCATTAATGCTGGATTCAAAAGCTAGTTAGTGGCTTCATAATTTAACCTTTATAATTTTGTGACTTATAATTTTTAACGTTGCAAATCCTTTGAAAATCACAGCGTTATGTCTCTGTCCACGACAGAGTGACAAAAAGGGCAAGGAACCTTCAAAGCACTTAATGGCTTTAAGTTTAATGAGGCATTTTGTAACCGTAGGCACAAAACACGGGAGAATAAATGGAGGATACACGGAATAACCAGCAACCCTCGAATTGTCTTTGTGCTGTATGTGATCTGTTCCATTAAGTGCACAATGTCATGTTTTTACCATGGCGCAGGGACACCCATAAGGGTAAGCATGCTGTACGTTCATTTTTTGAGACTAGGCACATGAGAACAGATGCATAAGTGGATAGAAAGCTTGAAAATATTGAAGCTGTGCTGTATTTGGTTCCAGGCAAGAGTGAAAGTAAACAGTATTGCACAATGCACTTCCCTTCAATGTTTGTATCACAGCTTGGTACGGCTCCTGTTTTGTTCTTTGTAGCTTCTTGTAGACAAAGAACAAAGAACAACTAACAACACAGCACGGGAAACAGGCCCTTCCACCCAACGAGCCCGCGCCGCCATCTTAACAATGTGTTTTTCCTCCTCCATCCTTGACCCATGTCTATGCTTATGGTACCCCCATTGGAAACCAGATTAAGGGGAGACTAATTTAGGGACAATTTGTTACACCAGTCAGCCTAAGAGCACATCTTTGGGATGTGGGAGGAAACCAGAGCACCCGGAGGAAACCCACACAACCACAGGGAGAATGCGCAAACTCCCACAGACACAGGCCCAAATCCATGTATCTGCACAGCAAACAGTGATAGTCACTGAGCTGTTGTGGTGCCCGTCCGCTGGTCCAGTTTTAAGCGCACACAAACGATGCGAAGTACTAGGCCACTCTCGAAACATCCAAGAGCAGCCCACGCACGACCCACCGCGTGCATACCCCTGGATCATGAATGAAGTCCAATCCATCACGCAGCCTCCCATCCATTGACTCTGTCTACACTTCCTGCTGCCTCGGCAAAGCAGCCGGGATAATTAAGGACCCCACGCACCCCGGACGTTCTCCCTTCCACCTTCTGGTGAGGGGAAAAAGATACAAAAGTTTGAGGTCACGCACTAACCGACTCAAGAACAGCTTCTTCCCTGCTGTCGTCAAACTTCTGAATGGACCTACTCTGCATTAATTTGATCTTTCTCTACACCCTGCCTATGACTGTAACACTACATTCTGCACCCTCTCCTTTCCTTCTCTATGCACGGTATGCTTTACTTGTACAGCAGCAGGAAACAGTACCTTTCACTGTATGTTAATACATGTGACAATAATAAATGAAATCGAATCAAATCAAATAAAATCAAAAGTCATGCTGCTGCCCCTTAAAGGCATATTACAGCACGGACACCAAAATTTTATTGGTGTGTCTGTCCCGATTCCAGGGGCGCGCGAGGCTCGGGGAACGACATTCTCCGTTAGCCTCGGGCGGGATTGTATGAACCTTGGGAGGACGTGCCTGTAAAGTTTCGCCTTTGTATCCTTCATTTTTCTGTGAAGCTGTGCATGCACAGTATCTTAAAGGGATAACTTGATGTATGGTCGATATGATATTAGCTGGTTTCTGTGTGCCATGTTCACAGCTTGGCAGAACCATTTTCAATGTTTAGTACTCTATATACAATAAAACAAATCTCAGCAGGTCTGACAGTATGTATGGAGAGAGAATAGACAGGTGGCATGGTAACAGAGTGATTAGCACTGCTGCTTCACAGCACCAGGGATCCCCGGTTCGATTCCCAGCTTGGGTCACTGTCTGTCTGGAGTTTGCACATTCTCCCCATGTCTGCATGGGTTTCGTCTGAGTCCCCTGGTTTCCTCCCACATTCTGAAATACGTGCTGGTTCGATGCATTGACCCGGACAGGTGTCGGAGTGTGGGCAACTAGGAGAATTTCACAGTAGCTTCATTGCAGTCTTAACGTAAGCCTTACTTGTGACCAATAAACAAACTTTAAATAGAGCCAACATTTCAAGTCTGAGTGACTGATGGATAACTGAGCAGGGTATAAAGGTTAAGTTTTAAATTGTCTCTGTGACACTATGAGGTGAGATAATAGCCCCAAGTCTCCTCAACAATAATGTTGATTATTGCCAGCTTCTCCATGTCCCCACCGCACACCCTCTTCTTGATTGTGCCACACTGCACCACCCACCCTGACTAATATTTATATTGCCTGATATCAGGCTGGCTTGGAGAATTGTAATTATTCATCTCAAAGTAATTAATAAATACATCTGGGGATTTGCTATTCAGACTGTGCTCCAATTACAGCGGACTATAGAAGTCACAGATAGGTGTATTGATAATTTTCTCCTGCATCAGCTCCTTATCTGTCACTTAATAGATCTTAAGAAATCTTGCTGGGACAAAGGACCCTTCACTTGCTCCACCGGATATGCTGTGAACAGCAAGTTCTGACCCCTTACCTGATTTATTTAAACTGATGTAGGAGGTGACAAATTGTAAGGGAAAATTTCCCAGATGGTAACATTGACATCCACTCAATATTACAATTCACCATCAATTTGTGTGGCTGTGTCCAACACAATAGAAATGTTTCCTAAATTTCTTGCTTCTTGTGAAAAAGATTTCTATATAAAATAAGGGATAACATTTGACAAGACATTGCAGGAACAGAAGGATCTGGGTGTATACGATCAGGTGTAGATTCACCTGAGGAAGGAGCAGTGCTCTGAAAGTTCATGACTCCAAATAAGCCTGTTGGACTTTAACCTGGTATTGTGAGAATTTTACTGGGTGTATACATGTATAAATCATTGAAGGTGGCAGGACAGGAGAGAGCAGTTAATAAAACATGTTGTATTCTAGGCTTTATTACTAGGAGCAGAGAGGACAAGAACAAAGAGGTTATACTCAACTTTTACAAGACCTCAGCTAGAATATTATGTACGATTCTGGGCTCCACGCTATAGGAAAGGTGTGAACAGTTTGGAGGGGGTGCAGACAAGAATGGTTCCAGGGATGAGAAACTTCAGTTATGAGGATAGATTGGAGAGGTTGGGACTGTTCTCTTTGGCGAGAAGAAAGATAAGAGGAGATTTGATAGAGATGTTCAAAATCTTGAAGGGTCCAGAGAGAATAGACAGGGAGAAAGGGAGAAACTGCTCCTGTTTGTAAAGGGATCAAAAACTTAAGATGATTTTCAAAAGAAGCAAATGTGATGTGAGAAAAAGCTTTTTCACACAGCGAGTTCTTTGAGTCTGGAATGTACTGGCTGGAAAGGTGCTGGAGGCAGATTCAGTCAAGGCATTCACGTGGACATTGGATGATTATTTAAATAAAACAATGTGCAGGGATAAAATATACAATATATATTATTATATATAAGATAATATAAAATATACAGGGGAAAAGGCAGGGGAATGACACCAGAGCATAATACTTGCTTGGAGAGTAGAACAGACATGTTGGGTCAAAAGGCCATTTCCTGATTTGTGAACAATTCTGTGTGATTCACTGGGAACAGTAAGCAGTGGAAATTTCTATTGTTGCAGTGTTGCCAACTGAAGTGTACTTTCCACTGACATCCCTTCCTTTTCGAGGGAATTGTACCTGGTCTGGCCATCTGCTGTAGCCACAGGGAAAGAAATGGGTCCACCGTACATCTTGTAACTGCGTCTAATGTCAGTAAAGCCCTTGCTGCCAGATCAGGTTAACTGAGGATCAGCCCTTCCCCCCCCAGGCATAGAACTCCAATCACGTGTTGAAATTGTGCGCCTGTAAACGAGAGGGTGGAAGTCAGGGATATGTCACTCCCGACTGTCCCTGACCATTACTTATCCCTAAAGCTAAGGCTGACTATCGCTTCTTCCTCAACACTGATAGGTCTGATCTTTCAGCTGTTCCAAATGCAGACATATGTGCCGGAAACATAAGTCATCGCCCGACTTCAGCTTCTGGCTATCAGCGGCAGTTGAAGCAGGTTACTGTGATGAGAGGAATATTTAGTTCTTAACATTCATGTTTGGCCTGTGGAACAAAACATTGAGTTATAAGTGACAGAAACGTCACTCCGCTAGCACAGTGGTTAGCACTGCTGCCTCACATCGCCAGGGACCTGGGTTCGTTTCCCGGCTTGGGTAGCTGTCTATGTGGAGTTTGCATGTTCTCCCCGTGTCTGTGTGGGTTTCCTCCAGTTTCCTCCCACAGTCCAAACGACATGCTGGTTTAGGTGGATTTGGCCATGCTAAATTCTCCCTCTGTGTACCCGAACAGGTGCTGGAGTGTGGTGACTAGGGGATTTTCACAGTAACTTCATTGCAATGTTAATGTAAGCCTACTCCTGACACTAATAAATAAACTTTAACTTTATATTGACTGAGGAGCAAAATGTGTGTGTTAAGATGTGGCATCAATGTAGATTTAAACATGAAAATAGGTTAAGAATCCTCTCGAATTATAATGGGCAAATCTTTTTAAGTGCTGCTTATCTCTCATGAATAAATATGCAACATGCTAAATGATGGTGCCCTGGTTAGATATTTAATGTGAGGGGTGGGTGGACGAACCACTAAGCACTCTGATGACTGCTTCCATAAAAATGATTTAAAAGCAATTGTTTCTCTATCTTATTTCGAATAAATCAGATTTTCATATGGCAGGGGATTTTTCTGCCTCCAAATCTTCAATTAAAAGTCTAGTCCAGATGTGTTCAGTCAAAGAGTTCCATTAAATCTATTTAGTGGGTATTGTTTATTTGTTAAAACGCAGTGCACAATGTGATCAGTTGTAAATGTCTCACCACCCATCTGCTTATGCAGCTGTGGATTCGCTGTAATTAGTTTATTTTCATTGAAAAGGAAGTGGAAGAAAAATCTAACTGTTATTTTAACAATTAAAAGCTAACATTTATTTTCTTCTTGCTGCTAATGTTTCTGCTGCCAACTTCCTGCAATTCGCTATTTTAATTTTGATTCTATCAATTTAAATCAAATTGTGTCTCACATGTTCACACTACCACAGCTTCCTTACAGAAATCATTCGTTGCTGCCTTCTGAACCTGAACATATTTTAGAACATAGAACATAGAACATAGAACACTACAGCACAAACAGGCCCTTCGGCCCACAAGTTGCGCCGACCACATCACCTACCAACCTACAGACCTATCTATAACCCTCAATCTCATTAAACCCCATATACTCATCCAGAAGTCTTTTAAAAGACCCCAGCGAGTTCGCCTCCACCACCACTGACGGCAGCCGATTCCATTCACTCACCACCCTCTGAGTGAAAAACTTACCCCTAACATCACTTCTGAACCTCCCTCCCCGCACCTTAAATCTGTGTCCTCTCGTAGCGACCATTTCAAACCGGGGAAATAGCCTCTGAGAGTCCACCCTATCTATTCCTCTCAACATTTTGTAAACTTCTATCAGGTCGCCTCTCAACCTTCGTCTCTCCAGGGAAAAGAGTCCCAGCTCCCTCAACCTAACTTCATAAGGCATGCCTCCCAGTCCAGGCAACATCCTTGTAATCCTTGTAATCTATTGTTCCAAAGTTCAGTTTGTAATCTTTGGGCTTTCAAAGGGGGAATTAAAGAAGCTGTTAAACTCTAAAAGCCTGGCCTGTTAGATCTTGAACAATGGGTTAACATTCAAACAAACAGATAAATTAGGAACAGGAGTAGGCCATTTGGCCCCTCAAGCCTTCTCTGACATTTAATGAGATCATGGCTGATCTGATTGAAACCTCGACTCCACATTCCCACCTATCCCCAATGACCCTTCCATCCCCTTGTTAGTCAGGAATCTATTTATCTCTGACTTCAAAACATTCTGAGGGAGTAATCTTACAAAAAGATTCTAAGTCCTGAATGAGCATGAAATCAGGAGAAATTAGTGCTGATTTTTTGGGCAATCTTACCTGACTTAGGTAAAAAAATCATGACAAAGCAGTTTCTTGCCATCAGGAGGAGTGGCACAGCCTAACTTGCCTGAAAGCTGGCTGATAGCAGCAGAGGACGCATTTGTGCATGCGCAGAGAGCGCAGAAACCTGTCACTGCCTCTACTGCTTTAGTTGGCCTTTGTGGGTGAAACCCGGTGCCCATACCTCCCCCCCCCACCCCTCCCCCCCACCCCGACCTTTCCCGGCAAGGCCACAGAGGCAAGTGAGCCCAGGATGATTCCATCCCAGCTCACTAATTGTATTAATATTTGTTTTTAAATATATTTAAATATTTTAATCAGCCTTGGGCCCTTTTGGGGTGCAAGGCTGATTTTGATGGATATCCGGTGCCAGTAAGATCCAACAGCCAAGAATTCCCAGGCACAAACCCAATTTCTCAGCCTTCTAGAGATCTTACTGGATCGCCTGCCCATCGACCAGTAGGTCACAATGGTCAGATCACTTCCCAAAGACACAGCTTCCACTGTCTTTTGAGGAATGCAGTTCCAAAGTTTCACTATCCACTGAAGGAAAACAATTCTCCTCATCTCTGTCTTAAATGTGTGACCCCCTTGTTCTTAAACAGTGATCCATTCGCCCTAGATTCTCCCACAAGAGGCAACATCCTGTCCACATCTGCCCGTGGGATCTTATTTTTTACTGTGGGTGCACCTACAGGGACGGCAGCAGTTCAGGAAGGTGGCTCACCATCATCTTCCTCTAGCTTCCTATCCTTCTTAAAAATCACGTATCCTTCAGTATTCAAGTCCTATTCTGTATCATTCTGCTACTATGTCTCTGTAATGGCTGATCAGAACCTCCCACACATCCGACAAAGGAACATCGTTTCCGAAAGCTTGTGGGATTACTACCAAATAAACTGGCTGGACTCTAACTTGGTGTTGTGAGACTTCTTACTGTGTAAAGGCTATCAGATTGCAGTTATTTATTACTATTTGTGCTCTCAGTTCATCTATTTGTTTCAAATTCAGATACAAAGCTTTTGGTTTAGTCCTTGTATTAGTTTTGTAATTTTATGCCTAGACTGCTGTTTTACTCTTAAATTTGTACTCTCTATCCCTTTCTGCCATGTTCTGTTTATCATTTCCTGCATTAATACTTTTTCTCTTGCCTTGCCTCTACTCTTTGGCTTACCATATCTTCCCAAACTTGATCCTTTGCCTCCCAGCGAATTTGTTTCATTTTTGGATTAAATCTCATAAACAAAATTTTTAGGAAGATCTTTGGAAAGGTGGTGGCAGGCCTGTTGTATTTACCCAGCCTGTTCTATCTTTGTGGCACAATTGTTAGCATTACTGCCTCACAGTACCAGGTATTCGGGTTCGATTCCTGGCTTGGGCCATTCTTTATGCGGAGTCGGCACGTTCTCCCTGTGCCTGCATGGGTTTCCTCCAGGCGCTCCGTTTCCTCCCATAGTCCAAAAGAGGTGCTGGTTAGGTACATCGGCCATGCTAAATTCTCCCTCAGTGCACCCGAACAGGCGTGAGAGTGTGGTGACTAGGGGATTTTCGCAGTAACTTCACAAAGGCATTACTGCGGATGCTGGAATCTGAAACGAAAAGAGAAAATGCTGGAAAATCTCAGCAGGTCTGGCAGCATCTGTAAGGAGAGAAAAGAGCTGACGTTTCGAGTCCAGATGACACTTTGTTAAACCTTCATTCAGCAACTTCCTTGGAGCGTTAATGTATGTAACATATAATACTAATTAAAAAACTTTGACTTTGCTATTGCGGAAGAAAGGACTTGTTGCAATGCAATGGTTTCATTAAAAAAAGGCACTGCAATTGTTTCACTCAAATAATGTAGGAATATTCACCTTATCTACAGAATTGAAAGTAGACAAAAGATTAACGGAATATGACAAAATGTGTAGCGAGGGAATCCTGTTAGAAATATTTTAATTCTTGCCAATTCGCACCTCATTAATGGGGAGTGGAATTAATAGGTCGAAATAGTTTTCTGTTTTGCCCGTGTGAGTTGGTCACAGTGTCAATGATATTTTAACCCGAGAAGGCTGCTTGGTCCAGTCGCACATTTTCAGGCCACTTTCCTATGAATATTTTTCCTCTTTGTTTGTCTAATACCCTCTCAGACGGCTTTCAAAAATAAACTGAAGGGAGCTTTAGCAAAGCAAAGTGCATATGTCGAAAATGGGGATATTAAATTCGACTTATCTTCTCCTGTTCAATATATGAAAGCATTCTCAGAACATTCCATGTGATTTGAATGGCACTCTGTGTATTATATTTTGTTTGGCTCTCTCAGAGAGCTGTGATGTTTGAATTGGATCGATTAGATTAACATGAATTCTCACAGTTAATAGTTTCCGAGTATTGTTTTTCCTCAGGGTTTTGCATTCACTACATCCACTGGACTGTTTCAGCAAATAAACAGCTGAATATGAAGAATAGGCAGATTGTTGTGAGAAATAGCACAGAGCCAAATTTCTCCTTATCCAATATTCAGTACTGAATGAGCAGAATTTTCCTTCAAACTCCATTTCTTAGCCACTGGCTCCATCCCTCTTCCTGGCAATTGTCCAAGGTTGAACCAAATTGTTTGCAGCCTTTGACCCCGATATGACCCTACAATCATACGTCCATGATATCACTGAGAACGCCAGTGTCCTTCTCCGTAATGCTGCCAACTCCACTCCTGCTTCAGCTCATTTACTACTGAAACCATCATCCATGCCTTTGTCACCTCTAGACTTGACTAGACTGATGCACATGAAGCTGGTCTTACACATTCTACCCTCCATCAATTTGACGTTGTCCAAAATTCTGCTGCTTGAATCCTAACTTGTGCCGAGACCTGTCCATCCATTACCCCAATACTCACTGACCCATACTGGCTCCCCGCCAAGCAACATTGCCATTTCCTCGTGCTTGCTTTCAAATCCCTCCATGACTCCCTCCTCCACAGTCCTGTCATCACCTCCAGCAAAACAACCCTCCAAGATATCTGCTTTCCTCTAATTCTGGCACCTTAGGCATCCCCAGTTTTAAGAGCTCCACCACTGGGTCTATCCTGTCAGTTGCCCCATCTCACATTTTGAAATTCCTTCCCTAAACCTCTTCACCTTTTTGAAATTCTTTCCCCCATTGGTGGGGGTGGGGGTGGGGGGTGGGGTGGGGGGTGGTGGGTGGGGGTTGGAATTTCAATTTCTGGGGGGGAGGTGGGGAATGACTACAGGCGTAATTGTGAAAATTATGTTCTTAATGGGTGGCACTGCATCCAGTCACATCTGGAATGCAAAGCAATTTTCAAAGGGAAAGTAGACGGGGAAGAACAGGAAAACACACTCAGCTCCAATTAAACTCCTGGGGAAATTATTAATGAGCTGGGGAGGACGAGAAGGCGACTTTCAATTTGTAAGCTGCTGAACCTGGACATTCGATGCGCGTTAGGTTCAAGAAGGGAAGAAATGAAAGGTTTTTTTTAATGCTGAAAACTTCAATCAGTCAATCAGGCCATTAGGGTTGGCCTGTTGGAATATGAACTTCCTGATTAAGAAATCAATTGATAGACCAATCAGGGAGTCTTTTCCTTGTATTTAACGAAGAGAGTTAGTTCCTCTGGCACTTCTGAAGGGAGACTCCTGATTGTTAGCACTCCAGCTGGAATTGTAAATAAGGGGATTTTGGTGAAGGGATTTTTTGCCTCTGAAGACTTATTACAAAATTATTTGGGATCTGGGTAGATCTTGTGTGATTTGTGCGCATTTCCTTCAATTTGGCTGTTTAGACAGGAACAGGCTCCAAGTCGGCTGCCGTTTCCCTTTGCTGCTCCCACTCTGCAGGCAGCTCCTGCCTCCTGATTAAACTCTACACGACTGATAGAACAGCTGAAACTTCTGGTTTTATCTCCTCATGTGGCTCTGTATCAAATCTTGTTTTATAATTCTCCCATGAATCCCCTTGTGAAACTTTGTTACATTCCAGGTGCTATATAAATACAAACTATTGTTGTAAAAGGCGATGCTTTCTGCCTCCACCATTCTCCAAACTTTAATAAACATTCAAATTGTAATTTCAGAATTGTGCTTGTGTGTGTATGTGTGTGTGTGTATGTGTGAGCGTGTCTGTGTATGTGTGTATGTGTATGTGTATGCACGTATGTGTGTGTATGTGTGTGTGAGCGTGTCTGTGTGTGTGTGTCTGTGTGTGTGAGCGTGTCTGTGTGTGTGTGTCTGTGTGTGTGAGCGTGTCTGTGTGTGTGTGTATGTGTATGTGTATGCAGGTATGTATGTGTATGTATTTGTGTGTGTGAGCGTGTCTGTGTATGTGTGTCTGTGTGTGTGAGTGTGTCTGTGTTTGTGTATGTGTGTCTGTGTGTGTGAGTGTGTCTGTGTGTGTGAGTGTGTCTGTGTGTGTGTGTGTGAGAGTGTGTTAGTGAGGGGGGGGTGGGAGGAGTAAGGATGACTATTTTTAATTAACTACCTCCAAAAAGAGATGAAACCTATTGAAATACAGATTATGTTGGATCTATAAGTGTCGCTGAAATCTGCAACTGAGGTCTGAGAAACCAGACTTACATGAAAAGCATTTTCTGTATATTTGATTCAAAAAGTAGACAATATCACACATTTATCCAGAAGCACTTTACTTCTCAGTTTAGAGAATTGATGTGGTACGAGATGGTTAAGGAGGTACAATGAGGCTGGTAATCCTCCACATCTGCCACCTTTAAACAGAATGGGAAGATGGGAAGGCAATGTCCTGGTTGTATTACCACTAGGCTATTAATTCATAAACCCTGCTAATGTTCTGGGGACCGGGTTTCAAATCCCACCACAGCAAATGGTGAAATCTTCAATTCAATAAAAAGAAATCTAGAATTACGAATCTGCTGATGACCACAAAGCCATTGCCCTCACCACAGCAATGTGGTTGACTCTCAACTGCCCTCGGGCAACTAGGGATGGGCAATAAATGCTGATATGGAGATGCTAACGTTGGACTGGGGTGGGCACAGTAAGAAGTCTCACAACACCAGGTTAAAGTCCAATAGGTTTATTTGGTAGCACAAGTTTTTGGGGCGGTGTCCCTTCATCAGGTGAGTGAGGAGCTGTGTTCACAAATAGGAAATACGTAGATACAGACTTAATTTGCAAGATAGCGGTTGGAATGCAAGCCTTTATAGGTAATCAAGCCTTAAAGGTACAGAAAATGGTCCAAACAAGACCTCTTCACCACACAGGACCTTCAACCAATGCTATACACTAGATACATCGATGACATTTTCTTCCTTTGGACTAATGGTGAACAATCACTGAAACAACTATATGGTGACATCAACAAGTTCCATCCCACCATCAGAGTCACCATGGACTATTCCCCAGAATCGGTTGCATTCTTGGACACACGCATCTCCATCAAGAACAGTCACCTCAGCACCTCACTGTACCGCAAGCCCACAGACAATCTCACAATGCTCCACTTCTCCAGCTTCCACCTTAAACATGTTAAAGAAGCCATCCCCTATGGACAAGCCCTCTGTATGCACAGGATCTGCTCAGACGAGGAGGATTGCAACAGACACCCACTGACAGGCCCTTATAAGGACAGGATACGGTGCTCGACTCATCGATTGACAGTTCCAACGCACTACAGCGAAAAACCACACCAACCTTCTCAGAAGATAAACACGGGACATGGCAGAGTACCTTTGTCATCCAGTACTTCCCCGGAGCAGAGATGCTACGACATCTTGTCCGGGACCTTTAACATATCATTGATGAAAACAAGCAACTCGCCAAGGCCATCCCCAAACCCCTATTTCTTGCCTTCAAACAACTGCACAAACTCAACAGACTATTGTTCGCATTAAACTACCCAGCCTTCAGGAGAACGATGACTACAACACCACACAACCCTGCCACAGCAACCTCTGCAAGACCTGCCGGATCATCGACACAGATGCCAACATCTCATGTGAGAACACCATCCACCAGGTACACGGTACATACTCTTGCAACTCAGCCAACGTTGTCTACCTGATACGCTGCAGGAAAGGATGTCCCGAGGCGTGGGGAGACCATGCAGACGCTACAATAACGTATGAATGAACCACTTGACAATCACCAGGCGAGAGTGTTCCCTTCCTGTTGGTGAACACTTCAGCAGTCACAGGCATTCGACCTCTGATCTTCTGTTAAGCCATCTCCAAGGCGGCCTTCACGACACACGACAGCGCAGAGTCGCTGAGCAGAAACTGATAGCCAAGTTCCAAGCACGTGAGGACAGCCTCAACTGGGATCTTGGGTTCATATCACGCTACCTGTAATCCCTACAACTTGCCTGGACTTGCAAAATCTCACTAATGTCCTGGCTCTTTAACCTGTGCTTAACCCTCTCTCCACTCTCGTTGTCTATACCTTTAAGACATGATTATCTGTAAAGACTTGCATTCCAATCATTATCTTGTAAATTGAGTTAATGTCTATATACGCCCCGTTTGTGAACACAGCTCCCACTCACCTGATGAAGGGGCAGTGCTCCGAAAGCCCGTGCTACCAAATAAACCTATTGGATAATAAATGCTGCCAGCAAATGAATAAAATAAATAATCAAATAGATCATAGTCTTGATGCAATGAAAAGGTAAAGAATGTTTTTAAAGTTAAGAGTATCCTGGTTATGAAGAGGCGATGAGAGTGGAGGTTAAACCAAAGACATGGACACAGTTAATGAAAGGGGTGCACTTCTGTAATCTTTAAGAGTAGAAATGAAGGATTCTCTCAACTTGTGCTCCAACCCTCCTTTTTTATAGATTTTCCAGCGCAGCAACAGTTCCATACACTGTAAAGTAACGCTTTGTGTGTGAAGTGCTTTGGCGTATTTCTGAAAGATGTAACAAAATGAATGCAAGCCTTTGTCATTGTGTCAGCCCTGCTTAGTCAAGAAGATAGTCGTTCTTTATCCCACGGATCCTAAAGCTCTTTGATGAGTTAACTTCCCTTCATTTGTGATGTTTTCTGATGTGGAACACGATGTAAAACATTATAAAGAGACTGGTATGAAAGGTGAATATCCAACTCGCTTGGGGAAGAAAGGTAAGTACAAAATGCCTTCTCACAGAGAATATTGATGATCATTAGTACATTTGATCTTGAAAATCATAGAATCCCTACAGTACAGAAGGAGGCCATTCAGCCCATTGAGTCTGCACTGACTCAGCAGCAGAGCACCTTACCCACATCCCACGTCACCTCCATTCATTTACCTTGCTAATCTCCCTAAGCTACACACCTTGATCACAATTTAACATGGCCAATCCACCCAACCTGCACATCATTGGATTGTGGGAGGAGGCCACTTGGCCCATCGAGCTTGCATCGAGCTCCCACCCAGGCCCTAACCCCGTAACTCTACATATTTACCCCACTAATCCCCGACACTAAGGATCAATTTAGCATGGCCAATCCACCTCACCCGCACATCTTTGGAGTGTGGGAGGAAACCGGAGTACCCAGAGGAAATCAATGCAGACACGGGGAGAACGTGCAAACTGCACACAGACAGTGACCCAAGCTGGGAATCGAAACTGGGTCTCTGATGCTGTGAGGCAGCAGTGCTAACCCACTGTCACCCCCAAAATTCTCCATGTGCAACTTCCGTTTTATGAAACCAATGGAATTCCTCTATGGAAGAAAGCTCAGGTGATTGGAATATTATTGCATGTAAGTTAACTAGAGCGATGCAACTAGAATTTAATTTTCAAACACTGTCCTCTGCTGGTGAACATTTTCACTGTCTAATTCACAATGCTGTATTGGAAAATTCTTTAACAGGGAAATGTTGGAAGAGGATTCCCGAGCAGTCTAATCTCACCACGATAACAGTGAATATATAAATTTAATGCTCTATCTTATTTTCTAAACTAAAGGGCTAGAATTCTTTGGCCATTTACATCCTGCTACTACTGCCAGCGAGAATGGAGAATTTGACACTCAGTCAAATCTCCATTAACTGCAGCGGGACTGGAGAACCCCAGCTACTGGAAGATCGGAGAATCCAGCCTATGGTTGTCATAAAGAATCATTTCATCTCAACTTCCTCGGTGCCTCCTCTGTATTGTTTTGTCTAACAATTCACACTGATACAACATCAACATGTCCAAACCCAAGCTCTTGTTATGTCTTCCCCGGGGAGGGAGGAGGGGCAGGGTGGGTGTGAGGGTGAGGATAGTGAGGAATTACGGACACCTTATTTATCTCATTTAAATGTTTCCGCAGTTCTGGTTGACTCAAATCCTCATTCAGGTTTGAACAAACTTCACTCTGTACAAGGACATTAACAATGAGCGCTATCAATAAAACATCTTTAATAAAATGTCCCAAACTGCTTCATGGGCAAATCAATGAAGGGGACATGGCGCTGAGCCACATCAGTAGTTATTAGATGAGATGGTGGTGTAATGGTATTGTCACTGTACCTGTCATCTAGAGACCCAGCACTACACTCTGGCATACGGTTCGAATCCCACCATGGCAGATGGTGAAATTTGAACTCAATGAAATTCAAAGTTTAACAATGATCTTGAAATTATTGTTAATTGCCATAAAAACACATCTGGTTCATTAATGCCTTTTTGGGAAGGATCGTCCTGAGCTGATCTGGCCTACATGTGACTCCAGACCCAGAGAACGGTGGTTGACTCTCAACTGCTCTCAGAAATGGCCCAGCCCGTGATGCCCATATTCTATGTAAGAAAGAAAAAGTATGAGGCAAAATGATCAAAGTATTGGTCAAAGTGGTAGGTTTTAAACAGCATCTGATAAGAAGGAGAGAGGGAATTTCCACGTTTAGGGACCCAGGCTGCTGCGGGCACCGTCAGTAATGGTGTAATGATTAAAATCAGGAACACTCAAGAATCAAGAAATGTAGATAGCTCAAAGGGTAGTTAGCTGGAGGAGATTAAAGAGCAGTGAGGCCATGGAGAGATTTGAAAATAAGGATGGGAATTTTAAAATTGAAATGTTGCTTCACTGGGAGCCAGTGTTGGCCAAGGAAGTTTGTCGGATTGATCCTTCCCCTTCATGCGTATTTCTAACCGTTGTGACTCCTCTAGACTGCGCCTTAGAATTATTATCATGATGTTACTTCCAATTCCAATTTTCTTTCCGCACCTAGTTATGTGCTAAGGCAGACTTTAGTCTGTTCCTATAGTTAGTAATGTCTGGAACTGGTTGCTAGACTGTCACTAGGAACTTTAGAGCTAGAGAGGCACCACTCCACATCAAACATGGCTGACCAGGAGTCTCTCCCATTCTTACCATCAGCTATTGGCCTGTTTGGAAGGATTTCACAGGTTGACAACCTGTCTGACTGCGTTACAAATACACCTCCCTTGGCCACCAAGCCCTTGGGTGGGATTTGAACCTGGAGCTCCTGGCTTAGAGGTAGGGGCGCTAGAAACTGTGCAACAAGACCTCCTAGTATTTTGTTGCTTACTATACTTATAATTGCCTCAGTCACGATTTTAACTCTTTTTAAATATACATGCCCACACTCACCTATTTACAATACTGCAGAACCTCACCACAGCCAAACATTCCTTCGCAATGATAGCTCCTCTGTTATCTAGTGCCTTAGCTGACCAGGATATGTGCCGTGGAATCTAAAATATTTCTTAATCTTCAATCTTGGCTAGGAGGGAGTTAGAGAGAGAGTTAAGAAGGGCTAGAAGAGGACATGAGAAGACTTTGGCTGATAGGATTAAGGAGAATCCTAAGGCGTTCTGTAGATATGTTAAGAACAAAAGGTTGGTTAGGGCAAGATTAGGGCCAGTTAGAGACAGCAGTGGGAATTTGTGTGTGGAACCGGAAGAGATTGGAGAGGCATTGAACCAATATTTCTCTTCGGTGTTCACGCAGGGGGACATAAATGTAGCTGTGGAGAACACTGGGTTACAGGGTTGTAAACTGGACAGTATTGCAGTTGATAAGGAGGGTGTGCTAGTTATTCTTGAGGGTTTGAAAATAGATAAGTCCCCTGGGCCAGACGGGATTTACCCTAGGATTCTCTGGGAGGCAAGAGAGGCGATTGCAGAGCCTCTGGCTCTGATCTTCAGGTCGTCGTTGGTCACCTGTATAGTGCCAGAAGATCGGAGGATAGCGAATGTTGTCCCATTGTTTAAGAAGGGGAACAGAGACTTCCCCGGGAATTATAGACCGGTGAGTCTTACTTCTGTTGTGGGCAAGGTTTTAGAAAAAATTATTAGGGATAGGATTTATAGTTATTTAGAGAGTAATGAAATGATTGGAGATAGTCAGCATGGTTTTGTGGAGGGTAGGTCGTGCCTTACTAACCTTATTGAGTTTTTTGAGAAAATGACCAAAGAGGTGGATGGGGGTAAGGCAGTTGACGTGGTATATATGGACTTTAGTAAGGCGTTTGATAAGGTCCACCATGGAAGCCTTCTGCAGAAATTGCAGATGTATGGGATTGAGGGTGATTTAGGTAATTGGATCAGGAATTGGCTGGCGGATAGGAGACAGAGGGTGGTGGTTGATGGTAAGTATTCGACATGGAGTTCAGTTACGAGTGGTGTGCCTCAAGGATCTGTTTTGGGGCCACTGCTGTTTGTAATTTTTATAAATGATCTGGATGAGGGTATAGCTGGGTGGATTAGTAAATTTGCTGATGACACCAAAGTCGGAGGTGTGGTTGATAGTGAGGAAGGGTGTCTTAGTCTACAGGGAGACTTGGACAAGTTGCAGAGCTGGGCCGAGAGGTGGAGGATGGAGTTTAATGCGGAAAAGTGTGAGGTAATTCACTTTGGCAGGAATAATGGATGTGTAGAGTATAGGGCTAACAGTAGGACTCTGAATAATGTGGATGAACAGAGGGATCTAGGTGTATGTGTACATAGATCCCTGAAAGTTGGGAATCAAGTAGATAGGGTTGTTAGGAAGGCATACGGTGTCTTGGCGTTTATTGGTAGGGGGATTGAATTTAGGAGTCGCAGCGTCATGTTGCAAATGTACAAAACTCTGGTGCGTCCTCACTTGGAGTATTGTGTGCAGTTCTGGTCCCCACATTATAGGAAGGATGTGGAGGCTTTGGAGAGGGTGCAGAGGAGGTTTACCAGGATGTTGCCTGGTATGGAGGGGGGGTCCTATGAGGAGAGACTGAGGGATTTGAGGTTGTTTTCGTTAGAAAGAAGGCGGCTACGAGGGGACCTTATTGAAACATATAAGATGATTAGAGGTTTAGATAGGGTGGACAGTGATAGCCTTTTTCCTCGGATGGAGAAAGCTAGCACGAGGGGGCATAGCTTTAAATTAACGGGTGGTAGTTATAGGACGGATGTCAGGGGTAGGTTCTTTACCCAGAGGGTGGTGAGGGATTGGGATGCCCTGCCTGCTGCAGTTGTAAATGCGCCTAGTTTGGGGGCGTTTAAGAGATCCGTGGATAGGTTTATGGATGGAAAGGGTTTGGTTTAGGTTAGAGGGTCATTGTTTTTTAACTGGTCGGCGCAACATCGTGGGCTGAAGGGCCTGTTCTGCGCTGTAATGTTCTATGTTCTATGTTCTATGTTCAATCCTTCTAATCTGCCAAGTAGCTCAGTGACCCTCAGCTACCGGAGGGAAAGTCAAAGATGCAGAAGCAAATTCTGCTGCAAGGTGGAATGTCCCAAGGTGTTTCACATAAAGTTTGGATCTTTTATGTGCACCTGGGAGGAGAAATACAGGGTGGCACCTCACTGGAAAATTGGCATCTCCAACTGTGCAGTGCTGAGCAGTCCAATCGTGCTTCACTACTCAAGTGTAAGCCTAAATTATGCAATCAACTCAGACTTACAACATTCTGACATTCGGACCAAGAGATGAGGGTGGTGCGATTGAGCCAAAACTGATACTGATACAGTCCACTCTTCAAAAGCACTACCATTGATCAGTCCTGAAGTCCAGCTTTTGCAGCAGTCATAGAGGATTACAGCACGGAAACAGGCCCTTCAGCCCAACTTCTTCATGCTGCCCAGTTTTTACCACTAAGCCAGTCCCAGTTGCCCACATTTGGCCCATATCCCTCAAAACCCATCTTACCAATGTAACTTTCTAAATACCTTTTAAAAGATAAAATTTTACTACTACCTCTGGCAGCTTGTTCCAGACACTCACCACCATCTGAGTGAAAAACTGCCCCTCTTTTGTATATCTTCACTCTCACCTTAAACCTACGCCTTCTAGCTTAAGACTCCCCTACCTTTTGGAAAAGACGTTCATTATCTACCTTATCTATGTCCCTCATTACATTATTGATCTCTATAAGATCATCCCTCAGTCTCCTACGCTCCAGGGAAAAAGAGTCCCAGTCTATCCAACCTCTCCTTATAACTCAAACCACCAAGTCCCGGTAGCATCCTAGTAAACCTTTTCTGCACTCTTTTTAGTTTAATAATGTGCTTTCTATAATAGGGTGACCAGAACAGTACACAGCTGTTCCAGCTGTTGCTGTTGCATTTGGAAAATTCCAGATTTCTTTCTGCAATGCAATTGGCCAATTCTAACTTGAGCATGATTGGTCATTCTTGTGGTCAATAATGTTGAAGAAATATTGCTGTAATATGAATATTTCCTTCTTGATACAGCTTATCATAGCGGTTCACACAAAAAAATGTTCTGTTGTGTGCCCACACTGTACTTCATATTTGGCTCAACACCTTATGGCCTTCTTTAATTTACTTTGTATATCAATGGTGAGGAAAAATAATTCTGAAACAATAACATAAGAATTGGAGGCAGGAGTGGATCATCTGTCTCCTGCATCTGCTCCACATTCAATATGATTTTGACCTTTAGCAAAACCAATATCTACAGGTCAAACCTAAAGGTGGGTTCTTCAGGCCAGAGGACATTTTTCAGTATAGATGGAAGTTTTACGTCGGTGAGACACATCCCTTGAAGAGCAGAATCCTTTTCGTTACATTATTAAAGAGAAAGGTCATCTATATCTACAATGTTCTAGGGAAACAATAATGAGATTCAATAAGAAGCAGAACGGGCTGCTAAGACATAGATTCCCTGGAATCCCTCTGCTGGTATATGTGTATAGTAATCTTAAGTGGACAAAATGCACATTGCAATTCTCAATATACTACACCCGTCCCCTTCTTAGTAAATGTGAGGCTTAGTGTGTTTCAATAGTTTGCTTCTAAAAGTATAAACAATAAACTTAAACACAACTTGAACATTCAACTTAATCAGTAACTCTATTAAATATTTGCGCTTTAGAATAAGCACTGAGACGTGTATAATGAGATGAAGGGTAGAATTTTCCACCGTTCATCCTGGTGGGATTTTCTGGTCCCATTGTAGTGAATAGAGATTTGGCTAAGTGCTGAATTCTCTGTCCTCGTTTGCAGTGATGGTGGGCAGAAAAGGCCAGAAAATCCCATCCGAGAGGTTTGTTCACCAACTGGAATTAGCGTATCTAGAAATGCACAGAGCAGTTAAAATTCCTGTCAAAGTAGAAGCCAATCCCTTGAAGCCGTGTTCTTCCAGTGCTGGCCCTCCTTTAGAAATCTGCTTTAGGTTCATCTGATTCAGAACAGGGAAGAGAGTTAAGACATATGGTTCTGCACAGCACATCAAGTTTACTCATCCCCATATCACTGGCCCCTAGTGAGAGTGACGTGTTTCAGTTCTCCCTCACATTTGTCGAGAGCCAACGTCATGTTTAAAGAAAATGCTCAGGTCACAGGGTCACACAGCGCAGGAACGTCCCTTCGGCCTATCAAGTCTCTTTGTACATTTCTAAATGAATCCTTGCCCAGACGATAGTTTCTCCATCGAGGTGAAAATTGCGGATGAACGTGGACATATTAAGACCTGCCCTTGAACGTGGCACTTCCTAATTGTTGGGGTCAGAGTTCACACATGCATGGTTCATGGACATGGATGTCCTTTGACCTCTCCAGCTGCGATTTCTCCATCCCCATCATAATGTGAAACCCTTTGTGCGCAGCTTTAACCAGGTAAGCGCAGCGCTGAACTTTGTAGATTCAGTTGGATAGTCAGTGTACCCATCCAAAGAGGTAAAGTATCCCTTTGGGTCTGGTCCAGGGATACCTTTGGAAGAAGTAAAGTGTTCTCTGGGACAGGTCAGGTGCGATATGGAGGATGTCAGGTGCCTTTTGGAATCGTTAGATGTCGGTACCCATAAAAAGGGCGGAACTTTGCCATTTTTTCAGCAAACTGTCACCGCGGGAGGGAAGAACCTTATTTTTTGACACTCAGTCAAACAAAATCCAAGGAGAGGTTCCATGACATTGTGCTGCTGGGGTGGACCCTGAATGACCCTGTCCAGCCAGCAACTTCTGTTTGGCAAGATCGGGGTCACCATTCCCTGGCAGCACGGTGACACAGTGAGTTAGCACTGCCCCCTCACATCACCAGGGACCCGGGTTCGATTCCCGGGGGCACGGTGACACAGTGAGTTAGCACTGCCCCCTCACAGTGCCAGGGACCCGGGTTCGATTCCCGGGGGCACGGTGACACAGTGGGTTAGCACTGCCCCCTCACAGTGCCAGGGACCCGGGTTCGATTCCCGGGGGCACGGTGACACAGTGGGTTAGCACTGCTGTCTCACAGCGCCAGGGACCCGGGTTCGATTCCCGGGGACACGGTGACACAGTGGGTTAGCACTGCTGCCTCACAGCGCCAGGGACCCGGGTTTGATTCCCTGGCAGCACGGTGACACAGTGGGTTAACACTGCTGTCTCACAGTGCCAGGGACCCGGGTTCGATTCCCGGGGGCACAGTGACACAGTGGGTTAACACTGCCCCCTCACAGCGCCAGGGACCCGGGTTTGATTCCCTGGCAGCACGGTGACACAGTGGGTTAACACTGCTGTCTCACAGTGCCAGGGACCCGGGTTCGATTCCCGGGGGCACGGTGACACAGTGGGTTAGCACTGCCCCCTCACAGCGCCAGGGACCCGGGTTCGATTCCCCGGGGGCACGGTGACACAGTGGGTTAGCACTGCTGTCTCACAGCGCCAGGGACCCGGGTTTGATTCCCGGGGGCACGGTGACACAGTGGGTTAACACTGCTGCCTCACAGTTGCCAGGGACCCGGGTTCGATTCCCGGGGGGGGCACGGTGACACAGTGGGTTAGCACTGCTGTCTCACAGTGCCAGGGACCCAGGTTCGATTCCCGGGGGCACGGTGACACAGTGGGTTAGCACTGCTGTCTCACAGTGCCAGGGACCCAGGTTCGATTCCCGGGGGGGGCACGGTGACACAGTGGGTTAGCACAGCTGTCTCACAGTTGCCAGGGACCCGGGTTCGATTCCCGGGGGGGGCACGGTGACACAGTGGGTTAGCACTGCTGTCTCACAGTGCCAGGGACCCAGGTTCGATTCCCGGGGGCACGGTGACACAGTGGGTTAGCACTGCTGCCTCACAGCGCCAGGGTTCCGGGTTCGATTCCTGGGGGCACGGTGACACAGTGGGTTAGCGCTGCTGCCTCACAGCGCCAGGGACCCGGGTTCGATTCCTGGGGGCACGGTGACACAGTGGGTTAGCACTGCTGCCTCACAGCGCCAGGGACCCAGGTTCGATTCCTGGGGGCACGGTGACACAGTGGGTTAGCGCTGCTGCCTCACAGCGCCAGGGACCCAGGTTCGATTCCTGGGGGCACGGTGACACAGTGGGTTAGCGCTGCTGCCTCACAGCACCAGGGACCCGGGTTCGATTCCCAGCTTGGGTCACTGTCTGTGTTGAGTCTGCACATTGTCCCCATGTCTGCATGGGTTTCATCCGGTTGCTCCAGTTTCCTCCCATAAAGATATGCTGGTTAGGGGGCATTGGGCCATGCTAAATTCTCCCTCAGTGTACCCAAATACGTGCTGGAGTGTGGCGACCAAGGGATTTTCACAGTAACTTCTTTGCAGTGTTAATGTAAGCCTACTTGTGACACAAATAAATTAATGTAAGTGTTTAATGAACATTCTAATGTTTAAAAAAACTGGAAACTCTCCCCCCTCCCCAATGGAACTCCCCTCCCAACCTCCTCACTAGTGACATTAGGTTAGGGGCCACTTTCCCATGGAAACCTATCCTGTAAAGTGCCCCCCGCACTGTAGCCTGGCACTTCCCACTGCCATCCACGCCAATGTGAATGGAAAATTTAATGTGTGGGAAATATCAGGTTTAAAGTCTCGATGTGCATAATTAAACAGATCCAAACAGGGATCCCGACTTTTAAGATTGGGGTTCCCTTTACATCATTGGCAGGGAATAAGGAATTCCCATTGGTGTAAAAGCTGGTGTGGGATTCCTGCTCAATTCCCACTGCCCCCAATCCTGTCGAAATGGGAGCAGATAATGCTCCCCTGAGAGCATAAATTCAGCCAGTTCCTGCGCCTTTTGGTCGTTTCGCCGATTTGAACATAGAACATAGAACACTACAGCACAAACAGGCCCTTCGGCCCACAAGTTGCGCCGATCACATCTATACCAACCAAGCCATAGACCTATCTGTAATTCCCAATCCCATTAAATCCCATATACTCATCCAGAAGTCTTTTAAAAGACCCCAGCGAGTTCGCCTCCACCACCACTGACGAGGTGGTGTTCCTTCCATCAAAAAATAATTCAGCAAGCTTCACAGTGAGAGAAATCTGTTTGATTTTTCTTCTCAGTTCTCAGTGGACAAATTGCATAACTTTTAACTTTAAGTAGCGTTGAGCTTGCTGATTCTAACCTGCGACAGGAAATCTCGGTGAAACTCAGCTGAGTTGACCAAATTTGTAACCCTTTTAGTTCAGACTGAGCCATTGTTTACCCAACAGGTGCTGCCCTGATTCACAACTCAGCACAGCTCCATTCAGAAACCTCTGCCCTTCAGAAACAGCCCTGAAAGGATGCTCCAACAGCACATTGTCTGCTTATTCACCACACGCTGTAACATGTACAGGCAGGCTGATTCCTAATTGCTCCGAATGCCAGTGTCACTTGTTTTTATTCCAAAACGTAATTGCATGAAACTAACCGGAGACAAAACGCAACCAACAAGGGAATCTCAGGAGAAATGGACATTTCTAGTTTGATGTTACAAAGTTGAACAACAGATGGCACAGTGGTTAGCACGGCTGCCTCACAGTGCCAGGGGCCCGGGTTCCATTCCCAGTGACACAGTGGTTAGCACGACTGTCTCACAGCGCCAGGGACCCGGGGTCAATTCCACCCTCAGGTGACACTCTATGTGGAGTCTGCACATTCGCCCCATGCCTGCCTGGGTTTCCTCCATGTGCTCCTGTTTCCTCCCACACTCCAAAGGTGTGCAGGTTAAGTGGATTGATCATGTTAAATTGACCCTTAGTGTTCCAAGATGTGTAGGTTAGGGGGATTAGCAGGGGAAATACATGAAGTTATGGGGGGAAGGCCTGTATAAGATGTTCTGTCCGAGGGGTAGTGCAGACTCGATGAGCAGAATGGCCTCCTTCCGCAATGTGGAGATTCTATTCTAAATTGCCTCTTCTATGTGGGGGGTTAGCAGGGTAAATAAGTGGGACTACAGGGATATGGCCTGGGTGGGATTCAGGCTTGATGGGCTGAATGGCCTCCTTCTGCACTGTTGGGATTGCACAGTAAAAAGTCTGACAACACCAGGTTTTAGTCCAACCGATTTGTTTGATAATACTCACAAGCTTTCGTGTCTGCTTTCTTATTATCAAACAAATCGGTTGGACTAAAACCTGGTGTTGTCAGACTTTTTACTGTGTTTACGCCAGTCCAACGCCGGCATACCCACATCATGACTGTTGGGATTGGACATTTCTAAATAACACTCCAAATGCACAAAAGCTTCCAAACTGTGTAAATGGAGCATATTGGTGGCATTTGACTTTGTTCAGTGGGGTAAAACTGGTGATAGTTAGTTAACGGCTAGCCTTAAATCATCTCAAAATCACTCCACTGAAGTTAGAGGAAATAAAAATGCAGAGAGCTGTAAAGGTAGCTGTCGACAAATCATCATCAAAGCTGCACAAGGCCGCGATCTACCTTAACAATCACTGTCAGCTTCAGTTTATTTGGTAACAGTCTCATCTCTGAGTCACATTAAAATCACACTCTGTGATTCCGATATACAAACTTGGTTGATGATCTAGTGTTGAGTTCAAAACATTGTCAGCAGAAATATTAAACAGGGTCTATGATTTCTTGTTTACAAGTCCCATGGAGTTATTGTACCCTGACCAATTGCCCCAATACAAATGAACGGTCATTTATTAATTTATTTTTGTGAAATGCAGTCATTACAAGTCTGAAAAAAACAAAGAACAAAGAACAAAAACAGCCCGGGAAACAGGCCCTTCGGCCCAACGAGGCCTAGCTGCCATTTTAACACTACCAGTCCCCCCCTCCACCCATGACCCCTATCTATTGTTTTATGGCAATCCACATTGAGGGAAACTAATTTAGGAACAATTTATTCCTGCCAATCAGCCTAATAGCACATCTTTGGGGTGTGGGAGGAAACCAGAGCACCCGGAGAAAACCCACGCAAGCATGGGGAGAATGTGCGAACTCCCACAGACACCGGCCCAAATCCATGTGTCTGCACAGCAATCAGTGATAGTCACTGAGCTGTCGTCTTGCCCAGTATCTGGTCCAGTTTAGGCACACACTAACAACATGAAGCACTAGGCCAATCTCGAACAACCAAGAGCAGCCCCAGTACGACCCATCGCGTGTATGCCCCTCGTTGGACAATAAGGCGGACCGACTTAAAACCTGTGAATGAAAAGAGAAAAAACATTATTATCATCCCATATCCATTTACCTTACCAGGGACGTCCCAATGCTAATGAACTTTATTTAAAACAATCTCCTATATCCACCCATCTCCAACCCACTCATGTGCCAGTCTAAGTTACTCTTAAACTATTCCAGTGTGTTTGCCTCCACCACCTTGCTTGGCAGAGCATTCCATACCCCCACTACCCTCTGTGTGAAAAACCTCCCTCTAATATCAGTGTTATACCTCTCCCCCCTCACCTTAAGCCCATGGCCCCTCGTACTGTGTGTCTCTATCATAGAGACACACAGCACTCCAAAAGGTTATAATGATGCTGAGATGTAATAAAGTGCAACGTAAATGCAATGGGCAGCACAGTGACACAGTGGGTTAGCACTGCTGCCTCACAGCGCCAGGGACACGGGTTCGTTTCCCGGCTTCGGCCACTGTCTGTGTGGAGTCTGCACATTTGCCTCGTGTCTGCATGGGTTTCCTCTGGGTGCTCCAGTTTCCTCCCACAGTCCAAAGATGTGTGGGTCAGGTGCGTTAGCCACTAAATTGCCCCTCAGGGGGACGAGCTTGGGTAAATGCAGGCTTTTATGGGGGTAGGGCCTGGGTGAGATTGTGGCTGGTGCAGATTCGATGGGCTGAATGGCCTCTTTCTGCTCTGTTGGATTCCATGATTCTAAACTGAAGCTTTTCCCACCTTTCCCACACTCAATCATGGCGATGTCAATGAAGTTCCTTCTCAATATCAGAAGTATCTTTGTGAATCTACATCAACCAACTGTAGCTTGTATTTGTTGGTGAGAATAATAGACCGGGGGAGGCAATGGCCGGGTAGTATTATTGCTAGACTATAAAGCCAGAAACTCAACTAATTGTATGGGGACCCAAGTTCAAATAGCGCCACAGCAGATGGTGGAATTTGAATTCAATAAAAAATATCCAGGGTGGGATTTTCCAGCCACGCTCACTCCAAGGCTGGAAAATCACACCTGAGGTCAATAGACCTTTGAATGGTCGACCCCACTTACGACAATTCCCATGGGGGTGGGGCGGGGGGGGGACGGAAACATTCCAACTCTGGAATTAAGAGTCTACTGATGACCATGAAACCACTGTCGAATGTCGGAAAAATCCATCTGGTCCTTTCGGGAAGGAAAGTTACCCGGTCTGGCCTACATGTGACTCCAGAGCCACAGAAACATGGTTGACTCTCAACTGCCCTCCAAGGGCAACTAGGGATGGGCAATAAATGCTGGCCCAGCCAGCGATGTCCATGTCCCACGAATAAATAAAAATATCAAGGTGGCTTTACTTTGAATCACTGTGACTAGTAAGTATATAAGTGCCAAAGTACAGGCTTGAGATCTGAGTCTGTCCAAGTTTATTTGCCCGCGTGACTGAATGTTTATATGCTGTAGTAATTGTGGAAACAGCAGGTAATTATACATGGATACAGAGCAGCTTGGGCGCAGTGACTTTGAGCTAAGGGTAGAACAATATTAAGATTTCCTTATAAAGATGAACAAATAAAGGTGAACGATATTGCTTATATTCATCAAATAATGAAGTAATAAAGGAATGCTATTTCATTTAAATGTCTTTTAATTTTCCAACAAATATGATAATAAGAACATGACTTTTATACAGCAAAATCTAAGTTGTGTTGAACATTTTCAGTAGAAAAGCCATTTACATAAACCTATTTACAAAAAAATGACAATGAGGCTGAGGACAAAACCCAAATGAGCCAAGATTATGTTCAGCATCGTGGGGCAGAGTCATTCAGAAAAACATTGTTCTTATTACACCCTGAGCTGTTAAAATAAGATGACATTTTTGAATGCAAGCACTTCAAAAAAATGGCTTATTTGAGCAGGAAAATGACCAGGCCTAATTGTCAGAATGATCTGGTTTGTTAATTGATTTATTGAACTGCTTGGATATCATAGAATCACAGATCCCACAGCACTAACTCTCCAACAGAACATCTGACCCAGACCCTATCCCCATAACCCCATATATTTACCCTGCTAATCCCCATAACCCCATATATTTACCCTGCTAATCTCCATAATCCCATATATTTATCCTGCTAATCCCCATAACCTACACATTTTGGGACATTAAGTTTCAATTTATGGCCAATCAACCAAACTTGCTCGTATTTAGACTGAGGGAGGAAACCGGAGCACCCGGAGGAAACCCACACAGACACGGGGAGAAAGTGCAAACTCCACATAGACAATCATCCAAGGCCAGAATTGAACCCGGGTCCCTGGCGCTGTGAGGCAGCAGTGCTGATCACTGTGCACTGAGCCGGGAATCGAACCCGGGTCCCTGGCGCTGTAAGGCAGCAGCGCTAACCCACTGCGCACTGAGCCGGGAATCGAACCTGGGTCCCTGGCGCTGTGAGGCAGCAGCGCTAACCCACTGTGCACTGAGCCGGGAATCGAACCCGGGTCCCTGGCGCTGTGAGGCAGCAGTGCTGATCACTGTGCACTGAGCTGGGAATCGAACCCGGGTCCCTGGCGCTGTGAGGCAGCAGCGCTAACCCACTGTGCACTGAGCCGGGAATCGAACCCGGGTCCCTGGCGCTGTGAGGCAGCAGCGCTAACCCACTGTGCACTGAGCTGGGAATCGAACCCGGATCCCTGGCGCTGTGAGGCAGCAGCGCTAACCCACTGTGTGCTGAGCCGGGAATCGAACCCGGGTCCCTGGTGCTGTGAGGGGGCAGTGCTGATCACTGTGCGCTGAGCCGGGAATCGAACCCGGGTCCCTGGCGCTGTGAGGCAGCAGCGCTAACCCACTGCGCACTGAGCCGGGAATCGAACCCGGGTCCCTGGCGCTGTGAGGGGGCAGTGCTGATCACTGTGCGCTGAGCCGGGAATCGAACCCGGGTCCCTGGTGCTGTGAGGCAGCAGTGCTGATCACTGTGCGCTGAGCCGGGAATCGAACCCGGGTCCCTGGTGCTGTGAGGCAGCAGTGCTGATCACTGTGCGCTGAGCCGGGAATCGAACCCGGGTCCCTGGTGCTGTGAGGCAGCAGTGCTGATCACTGTGCCGCCCCGTCTTTAGATGAAGTCAACAAATTAGGCAAGATTTTTGACTGAGTGTCTAAGAAAAAGCAGAAACTCTGGTGGGGTTTCCTGCTCCTACATTCAATGTCATCTCACCATCTGCCGTCCCTGTTTGCCTTTGTGATGAAGAAAACATTTGCAATTTGTTGCCTTCTTTTCTTTTATAATCAGGTTATTGACATCACCCACTTTGCCATGTGTTTCTGGGATGCTGTAAAATATTTAAACTGCTTGTGGGTTGTTTATTTGAGGCAATTGTAAAATGAAAGATTTGTTCCATTTGAATTAATTACAACACTGCCTGTCCCATGACAGTCAAACTCCCTGTTAGAACCTAGAGTGTTGTTCCACTGCATTAGGATTGACTACAAAAACATTAGTTGTTGGGCTTGTGGTGCAGTGGTTGGCGTTCCTGCCTCTAAGTCACAAGCTGCAGATTTGAATTCCACACAGGGACTTGATGGGGAAGGAAGGTTCATTCATAATGTGACTAAACAGTTCGAGTGTCAACCTGCAAATCCTTCCAACACACAGGGATTGGCAGATGGTAAGATTGGGAGGGATTCCTGGTCAGCCAAGTGAAGGTAAGTTGCCATCATTAACCATAGCTCCCGACTACAATGTGAAATATCACCTTATCTTTTAGGGTTGTGAACATAGTCTGGGTCCCTCATGCAAACCAGCCTCCCATCCATTGACTTCACCTACACTTCCCGCTGCCTTGAGAAGGCTGCCAGTAAAGGGAGGTGATGGCCTTGTGGTATTATCACTAGACCATTAATCCAGAAACTCAGCTAATGTTCTGGGGACCTGGGTTCGAATCCCACCACTGCAGAATTCAATAAAAAACATCTGGAATTAAGACTCTTCTAACGACCATTGTCAATTGTTGGAAAATCTGCAGTCCTTACCTGGTCTGGTCTACGTGCGACACCAGAGCCACACTAATGTGGCTGAACTCTCAACTACCCTCGGGCAACTAGTAATAGAACATAGAACATAGAACATTACAGCGCAGAACAGGCCCTTCGGCCCACGATGTTGCACCGACCAGTTACAAAACAATGACCCACTAACCTAAACCAATCCCTTCACGTCCATAAACCTATCCACGGATCTCTTAAACGCCCCCAAACTAGGCGCATTTACAACTGCAGCAGGCAGGGCATTCCAATCCCTCACCACCCTCTGGGTAAAGAACCTACCCCTGACATCCGTCCTATAACTACCACCCCTTAATTTAAAGCCATGCCCCCTCGTGCTAGATTTCTCCATCAGAGGAAAAAGGCTATTACTATCCACCCTATCTAAACCTCTAATCATCTTATATGTTTCAATAAGATCCCCTCTTAGCCGCCTTCTTTCCAGCGAAAACAACCCCAAATCCCTCAGCCTCTCCTCATAGGACCTCCCCTCCATACCAGGCAACATCCTGGTAAACCTCCTCTGCACCCTCTCCAAAGCCTCCACATCCTTCCTGTAATGTGGGGACCAGAACTGCACACAGTACTCCAAGTGCGGCTGCACCAGAGTTGTGTACAGTTGCAACATGACGCTGCGACTCCTAAATTCAATCCCCCTACCAATAAACGCCAAGACACCGTATGCCTTCTTAACAACCTTATCTACTTGACTCCCAACTTTCAGGGATCTATGTACACATACACCTAGATCCCTCTGCTCATCCACACTATTCAAAGTCCTCCCGTTAGCCCTATACTCGACACATCTGTTATTCCTACCAAAGTGAATTACCTCACACTTCTCCGCATTAAACTCCATCCGCCACCTCTCGGCCCAGCTCTGCAACCTGTCTAAGTCTTCCTGCAAACTATGACACCCTTCCTCACTATCTACCACACCTCCGACTTTGGTGTCATCAGCAAACTTACTAATCCACCCAACTATACCCTCATCCAGATCATTAATAAAAATTACAAACAGCAGTGGCCCCAAAACAGATCCCTGAGGCACATCACTCGAAACCGAACTCCATGATGAATATTTACCATCAACCACCACCCTCTGTCTCCTATCCGCTAGCCAATTCCTGATCCAATTCCCTAGATCTCCCCCAATCCCATACATCTGCATTTTCTGCAGAAGCCTACCATGGTGAACCTTATCAAATGCCTTACTAAAATCCATATACACCACGTCCACTGCCTTACCCCCATCCACCTCTTTGGTGATGAGCAACAAATGACCAACCAGTGACGCCCATGTCCCATGAATGAATTAAAAAAAATTCAAGAACCCATGTTTCCCAGACATTCTCTTTCCCACTTCTTCTGCTGGGGAAAAGATACAACAGCCTGAGGACACATACCAACCGACTAAAGAACAGCTTCTTCTGTGCTGCCATCCGACCTTTGAATGGACCTACAGGATACGAAGCTGATCTTTCTCTACACCCTATCTGTGACTGCAACACTATATTCTGCACCCTCTCTCTTCCTTCTCCCCAGTGTACTCTATGATCTGGATGTTTTAGCCTGTATAGTGTGAGAAACAATACTTTTCACTATATCCCAATACCAGTGACAATAATAAATCAAATCAAAGCAAAAATACTGCCTCAGCAACTCGGACCCCTTGAGTGAACTGTAACCCACCGCCGCTTTCTATTTCCGAGGTGAAACATTGGGTTCAACAACATCAGACTGTGAACTCTCCCCCCCATCTCGACCCCCCCCTTTCCTGATTCACTATTTTTGTACCAAAGGCCTCCCTCCCCCACCTGTCACTTATTAAGTTTTGTTTCACAGAGTGCTGACCTGTGTTTTACTGTTAACACATTGTAATATCTTACCTCTCTGCCACTATCAGTACCTACTTTAGTCTTTAACACATCCATAACATTTTTATCCAATCTCTCCTGATTCCCACCTCTCCTTGACTTCCTATCTTGCTCCAACTACTCCACCCTTTCTTAAACAGTATAAATCCATTTCTCCCTCTCTCGTACGGATTAAAACTCAGTTTGTCTTTCCAGAGCTGCTGCCAGTTTTTAGTCTATTTCACAGCAGCTTTGCACCAATTTGTATGTAAACTCGTAAATGACAATTAATAGACCATTCCGAGCAGCACTGTGGAGTACAAGACTGTGGGTAGTCTGCAATGTTACATTGTGGTATCAAATAACAGTCTGAAAGCTCGCGATCTACCCATTTAAAGATTGTGGCTGGTGTGTGATTTAACTTAGAATCGGTGTAGAGGGATTCACGCTGTTCATGTTATGAACTGAATTGTAAGTTTTCCACAGTCTGTGGTTGTTGTGCAAAGTTTTGGAATATTTTTGAAATTTAATAATGAGTGCCCAAAGCACTCTGATAACTTTAGGATATGTCCGTACACTGTGCACGCTCCTTCACCACCGTCCACTGCCCCTAGCCCCACTGCTGTCCCCCTACACCCCACCCCGCTCACACCACCTCCCAGTCCCCACTATCCCCTCCAGCCCTCCACCACTCCTGCCAAACCCCTCCAACCCTCCCCGCCCCCAAACCCACCCGGCCCCCACCACCCTCCACTCCCCTGCCAGCCCCTACCAACCACAAGCTCCCCCTTCTCCCCTCCCAGCCCACACCACGCACCTGCCCACACATTCCCCCAGCCGCCATCAACTCCCCAACCCCCCCCGAGTCCCCACCATCCCCTTCAGCCCTCCACCCAGCCCCCACCACCCCAACACCCATTGCTCCCCCCCCAGCTCCCACCAGCCCACAGCCTCCACCAACTCCCCCAGCCCCCACCCCTCCAGCTCCCACTCCTCACCCCAGCCCCCACTACCCCCCCGACCCCTCCACTGTCCCCAGCCACTTCCAATCCCCCAGCTCCCTGCACTCCCCAGCCCCCAACACCCACCAGCCCATCACTCCCCCAGTCTCCACAATTTATTTCCCCTCATCAGTGGAGTTTCAGTCTCTGCAGCAATGAAATGCTGTTCCTGCAGAACTTGCAGAGCTAGTGATGGAATTTTGAGAGTAGCTCGGAGATGTTCTTTCATTTCCTCATTTGATGAATTCTTGATCTCATCCAATTGAGGCAGGGTTGGATAAAGGAAAAGCACTCCCTCTATCTGGGGGTGGGGTGGTGGTGCAACTTTCATGTTTTTTAGAGAATATATTTCATTTCTATTGGTTATAATCTTTGAATTTTGGCAAATCTTTTGAATTCATACAACTGGCGACTGTGCACATCAAGAAAAATAAATTTGCAGTTAAAGTCCACCTTTTACATCCACAGTGTAGTCGCTATTGTAATGTCAGAAACAAAGCAACCACAGTCCCAGATAGTCTGTTTCCTGTGACTGATGAATAATCACTGGATAATCCACCTGCTCTTCTTCAACATAATACCAAGGGATCTCTTGCAATCACCCGAGTTTGGGATATGGGATAGGGTGGAGGTGGTGGGCCTCAGTGGACCTGGGTAGGCTGCTCTGTCAGAGAGTTGGTGCAGACACGATGGGCTGAATGGCCTCCTTCTGCACTATAGGGATTACATGAGTAGATGGGTTTTACGTCTTATCCAAAAGCTGGCACATCAGACATTGCAACACTCCCTCAGTATTGCATGGAATTTACGCTCAGATTTAACATAAGAAATAGGAGCAGGAGTAGGCCATCTAGCCCTTCGAGCCTGCCCCACCATTCAATAAGATCATGGCTGATCTGTCATGTCTCAGTTCCACATTCCCGCCCTCTCCCCATAACCCTTAATCCCCTCGCTTATCAAAAACCCATCAACCCACGTCTTAAAAATATTTAGCGAGGCAGCCTCCACCACTTCAACAGGCAGAGAATTCCAGAGATTCACCACCCTTTGAGTGAAGAAGTTCCTCCTCAACTCCATTCTAAACCGCCCCCCTTTTATCTTGAGGCTGTGCCCCCTAGTCCTACTGTCCTTTCTGAGCGGGAAGAGTCTCTCCACCTCTATCCTATCCATCCCATTCATCATCTTATACGTCTCAATGAGATCTCCCCTCATTCTTCTAAACTCTAACTCAGAGTATTTTGGTTTTGAAGTAATTTTCATTTTATAATGACTTCAAACTAAAATGCAGCAACCTCAGTGAATAATAATGGGATGGGAGACAAATTTTCAGTCAGAGTTGTGAGTGTGACAATAATCGCAATTTAAATACTATTTACCTAACATTCTCCCTTATTACACATACCACCCTCTCTCAGAATTGTTTTGCTTTAGCCCTAATTGAAGTCAAGTAGTTTGCAATGTAAGATTTATGAATCTAGCCATTGTCCCAAAGGACCATTGTTATCTCTCTCTAGAGAGAGCTGAGGGGTTGAGGGACATCATTTCACAATCTGGGGGCAAAGTGAGGGAATAGTTCTGCAGCATATGACCAGAATCTGTATGGTGATCGAACCTGGTAGGGGAGTCTAAAACTAGAGGGCATAGGTTTAAGGAGAGAGGGGAGAGATACAAAAGGGTCCAGAGGGGCAATGTTTTCACACAGAGTGTCTGGAACGAGCTGCCAGAGATAGTAGTAGAGGCGGGTACAATTTTATCTTTTAAAAAACCATTTAGATAGTTCTATGGGTACGATAGGTATAGGAGGGATGTGGGCAATTGGGACTAGCTTTGTGGTTTAAAAAAAGACGCATGGGCAAGTTAGGCCGAAGGCCTGTTTCCATGCTGTAAACCTCTAACTCTATGCTGTTAGTGCCATTCTGCACCACACTCCAGACAACTGATGACCATTAAACCATTTTTTCTGACAGTTGACAATCATCTGGTTCACTGGTGTCCTTCAGGGAAGGAAATCTGCCATCCTTACCTTGTCTGGTCTACATGTGACTGCAGAGCCACAGCAACATGGTTGACTCTGACCTGCCCTCTGAACAAGGGGAACTAGGGATGGGCAATAAATGCTGGCCAGCCAGCGACACCCATCTCCCACAAATGAATAAATATAAACTGAGTTAACTGAACCCCAGCTATGGGGAAAGTAAAGTCCCGACCTCACTCTGAAACGCTGTCATTTGTAAATACTGCTGTGTTTCGCCGTGGTGCAGTGTTTGTTCAAAAGGGAGGAGATTTCAGACTGAGTCAAACAACAACTTTATTGGAGCTTCATTCAAACACAGGCTGAGTGCCTCAGAGAAACTGCCCCACAGAATAATCAACATTTGTAAAAAGATTTTGTCCAGTCCAAAATGTAAATCAAAGATACAAAACTATAATGTCTGTAAAACTGTAGATTACAATCATTCATGATCGATTATAACATCTCCATGCAATATGAAAAATATTTTCTCACCTCCTGGTTAAGGAGCTTTTTTGCTTTCGTTTACAATCTTTGAAGTTAAGATATTCTCTGCAGATTGAGGCTGGTTGTCACCATCTCCAGCCAGACCATAAGGGACAGATTTCCCTCTGCCCTTGATGGGGCAGACTCGTTAGCGTGTGAGGTATATGATTCTGGGATCCCCAGATCTGGTATCTCCAACACACTCGGACTAATATCAAATGGAATTCACCCTCTTCCCCTGTAGAAATTATCTACTGGAATTTTAACTCCTCGTCCACCCAAGGCTCATAAGATCCCGTCCGAGATCACGGAGAATGCAGTGCTGTGAGCCTCATCCGCCCGATTCTGGGGCAGGTGTGCCAGTAAAATTCTGGCCACCATCTCTTCCTAACACCAAATGGGACTTATCCTCCCTTCCCAACACTGAGAGGAAGGCCTCTTTCTCCCATGGCCTTGCTATAACCTAAATTTCTTTCTTTTTGATGCAGTTACTTGTCATTCACTTTTCTAAAGATATTCCCCTCTCTCTTTTTCTGATCTCTGTGGGTCATGCATTATGTACTAGTGCCACAAGCAGGCTTACATTAACTCTGCAATGAAGTTACAGTGAAAATCCCCCAGCTGCCACACTCCGGCTCCCATTCGGGTACACCAAAGGAGAATTTAGCATGTCCAATCCACCTAACCTACACATCTTCCGACTGTGGGAGGAAACCAGAGCACCCGGAGGAAACCCACGCAGACACAGGGAGAACGTGCACACCCCACACAGACAGTGACCAAGTGGAAATAGGACCCAGGTTCCTGGCACTGTGAGGCAGCAGTGCTAAATACTGTGCCACCGTTGAGATTTTATCTTCTCTCTACATTCTTACCTACATCTCTTAACTTGTTTAGTGTGCATATATACTATATATCGAAAATATATTATATATAATATAACATTTATATATCATATGAGTATAGAAAAAGGTTAAATAATAAACTGATTCTCAAAACATGGTCTGACACACTGAAGTGAATTTTGAAAATATTATATTTTTAATTCCCTCCTCCCCATCTCTTTGGATCCCCAATTCCCCAAACTTGCTTCTTCCTTCCGCTGAATGAACACCTTGGTCAGAACGCAGAGGTGGGCAATGGGCACTCTGCCATTCATTGGCTGAGTTTTACTGTCCTCACCTCTCACCCACTCCTGTTGCTCCACCTAGTGGCCTGGAGGGGGTTGAAGGTGGTGACAGAAGCGATGATACACGATAGCACGTGATGGCAAATTAGAGTGCTCTAATTCAAGACTATCCCATGCACAATAGTAATAATGGATCTAAAAGGAGGGAAAAAAAAAGTCTATCACAAAGATTTGGATCCTAATTCTAACCAGACCTTTGGTTCAATTTGATGAAAAAGATGGTACGTTCTATCTGGATGATTTCATTATGGTTACTCTGCATCATTCCCATGAAACCTGCGTACTTGCATGGAAATTGGGATTTTAGACCTCTGCTTTGTTCCTCACGGTAAAAATCATTTTGAGAATAGAGTGTGACTCCTTGGGATGGCAGGATAAGTCATTGTTATTTTTGATATTTTCTAGGGTGTTTCCATTATGTGAATGCACTCTGTACCTCTTCAACATGGTCACCAAGATACCTTTCATCATCACCATGGCGATATATTTTCCCACACAGGACCGAGGGCCGCAGCCAAATGGCTGGAAGTAGCGATGAGGGACCTACAAACACAGGAGAGTTAAAGTTATCATTTATTTGTACAGACAAGCAGGTGCAGCCTATGACCTTTTCAATTAAGAATCATGACCATGTACAATAATCTGAAGTTTAAACCCCAATCTTTGCCATTATCTAGAACATGGTAAAATTCAGAGATTTTGTGAAACTTTTGGACTGTGAAAAGATGTGGAGTAATTCCTGGAGTATGAGGCCAGCTATGTTTGACTTCCAGACTGTGCTGTCATTCCAGGCTGGGACTGGCAAAATTAGGGTCAACTTGGGTCAAGTGGTGACTCTGGTCACCAGGGTAACATCCACAGGACACTGAATTTATGCTACTGGATTGCACTATCAAACATGGTGGCAAGTACTGCTGCCTCACAGCGCCAGGGACCGGGTTCAGTTCTGGCATTGGGCCACTGTCTGTGTGGAGTTTGCATGTTCTCCCCATGCCTGCGTGGGCTTCCTCTGGGTGCTCCGGTTTCCTCCCTCACTCCATGGAAAATTACCACTTAGTGCCAGGGAGACCAGCAGGGGAGATATGTGGGGTTACGGGGATAGGGTTTGGGTGAGATTGTGGTTAGTGCAGACTCGATGGACTGAATGGACTCCTTCTGCACTGTATGGATTCTATGAAAGTGGTTGCTAGTTCCCCTCCCTGTTGGCAACATTAATTCTGTTAGGTTTTCTGTGGGGCATCCTCTCTTTCCAACTCCAACCCCCTGTCCTGCTGTTTTACTTCTCAAAGTGATTTTTCACAGGACTAACTTGGCCACTTTCCTATTGTTTTAGAAAGAAGATTGAAAGTATTTCATTGAAAATGATTGATTTGATTGTAGGTGCCCACATTAGGCTCACAAGAACTTGACTGACACATGTGCAGGTTTTATATATGTCGAGGGGAAAGCAGGGTGCCTGGACACAGACCAAGATTACTAGTGGAGGGCCCTAATTTTCCCTTGCAGCCCATGAGTGTTAATAGCTATTAGAATTCAACCCAATAACCAGCAATGTTGAGTTTCTATATCAACTCAGTTCTGGTTTGTCACTGAACAAGGACAATTTTCACTGGCGTCCAAATCAGGCAAAACTTTGGTATCACCTGTTTGGATTGGGTTAAAAAAAATGCTGCCATCTCTTTATATTGGATGTGCACCAAAGCCGACACTTTTGATATTTTGTTTGTGGGGTGTGAGCACTAGTGGCGATGTTTGCATTTATTATCCATCCCTAATTGTCCTTGAGAAGGTGGCAGTGAGCCTAAGCTACACTCGATCGGGTCACCTTCTGCCTTGTGACTTGGAGCATCGTCTGAACATGAACTAGTGGACACAACTACACACGTACAAATGGATAGAAAAGGGTTAGTATGTACCTCGAGATCACTTTACGCATAAAAATGGCCTTTATGAAGATAGAATAGATGGTATGCCTGTTTTATGCATAGCTCAATTCTTACCAAGCAGGGATACTCACGTTTTGTGCAAAGTTTTCCAGGTTGAATTCGTTTGGCTTGAGAAAGAATTCGACTTTGTGCATGCGTCCCAGATTAAGGATGATGTTGGTGCCCTTTTTGACTGGGTAGCCATCAATCACGTCATCTTTAAGTGCCTTGCGCATGGTGAAGTCCACCACAGGCTGGTACCTCATACTCTCGTTAATAAAACTCTCCACAATTTTCAGCTGCTGCAGGTCACTGTTCTGCACTTCCCGTTCCCCTGGGAATGAAGAGGGAAGAGTATCTGATTTGAGCTGTTGTGCATGTATTAACTAGAAAAGGCGTGATTAGAGCTCCCACTGATTTTACATAATCGGAAATGAGAAAAGTAATCAGATGGCAGGCCCGTGGAGACTGAAGACTCAGTAATCATGTGTTGTAAAAGTATTTGAGTTCCCGCTGTGAAGCAGCGATGCTGTAGTGACAGCTGTGGCTCAGTGGGTAGCACTCTTGTCTCTGAGGTTTTGGGTTCAAGTCCAATTCCTGGACTTGAGTGCAAGAAATTAAAGGATGACGCTCCAATCCAGTACGTAACGAGTGCTGTGTCTCTGACAAGGTGCTAAACCCAGGCCCTGTTTGTAGTGGGATTGATGCCCACGTTCTCCACTTTGCTTTACACAGTGGTTAACAGTGAAAGAGAATTTAGCATGACCTATGATCTTAACCAGCACGTAAATACCAGACATAAATATTGGCCAGTACACCAGAGAGGACTGCCCTGTTCTTCTTCAAAATAGTGTCATGAGATACTTGAAGTTTATTAATTAATGTCACAAGCAGGGTATTTCTACAGGTATGTCAAGAATAAAAGATTGTTTAGGGCAAGATTAGGGCCAGTCAGAGACAGCAGTGGGAAGTTGTGCGTGGAGCCTGAAGAGATAGGAGAGGCACTGAATGAGTATTTTTCGGTCAGTATTCACGCAGGAAAAAGTCAGTGTAGTCGAGGAGAATACTACGATACCAGGTAGTAGACTCGATGGGATTGAGGTACATAAGGAGGAGGTGTTAGCAATTCTTGAGTGTATGAAAATGGATAAGTCCCCTGGGTCGGATGGGATTTACCCTAGGATTCTCTGGGAGGAGATTGCAGAGCCTTTGGCTTTGATCTTCATGTCGTCATTGGCTACAGGTATAGTGCCGGAAGACTGGAGGATAGCAAATGTTGTCCCCTTGTTCAAGAAGGGGAGTAGAGACCATCCTGGGAATTATAGACCGGTGAGCCTTACGTCTGTTGTGGGCAAAGTTTTGGAAAGAATTATAAGGGATAGGATTTATAGTCGTCTAGAGGGAAATAAATTGATTAGGGATAGTCAACATGGTTTTGTGAAGGGTAGGTTGTGCCTCACAAACCTTACAGTTTTTTGAAAAGGTGACCAAAGAGGTGGATAAGGGTAAGGCAGTTGACATGGTATATTTGGATTTTAGCAAAGCGTTTGATAAGGTTCCCCATGGTAGGCTATTGCAGAAAATGCGGATGCATGGGATTGAGGGTGATTCAGCAGTTTGGATCAGGAATTGGCTAGCTGATAGAAGACAGAGGGTGGTGGTTGATGGGAAATATTCAACCTGGAGTTCAGTTACAAGTGGTGTACCTCAAGGATCTGTTTTGGGGCCACTGCTGTTTGTCATTTTTATAAAATGACCTAGATGAGGGTGTAGAAGGATGGGTTAGTAAATTTGCTGACGACACCAAAGTCGGAGGAGTTGTAGACAGTGAGGATGGATGTTACAGTTTGCAGAGAGACATAGATAAGCTGCAGAGCTGGGCCGAGAGGTGGCAAATGGAGTTTAATACGGAAAAGTGTGAGGTGATTCACTTTGATAAGAATAACAGGAGTACAGAATATAGGGCTAATGGAAGGACTCTTAGTAGTGTTGACGAGCAGAGAGATCTCGGGGTACATGTGGCACCCAGGTTGATAAGGTTGTTAAGAAGGCGTACGATGTGTTAGCTTTTATTGGTAGAGGGATTGAATTTCAGAGCCGTGAGGTCATGTTACAACTGTCCAAAACTCTGGTGCGGCCACACTTGGAGTATTGCGTACAGTTCTGGTCGCCACATTATGAAGAAAGATGTGGAGGCATTGGAAAGGGTGTAGAGGAGGTTTAGCAGGATGTTGCCTGGTATGGTGGGAAGGTCTTATGAGGAAAGGCTGAGGGACTTGAGGTTATTTTCATTGGAGAGAAGAAGGTTACGAGGTGACCTGCTTGAGGCATACAAGATGATCAAAGGATTGGATAGGGTGGACAGTGAGAGCCTTTTACCTCAGATGGTGATGGCTAACACAAGGGGACATAGCTTTAAATTAAGGGGTGGTAATTATAGGACGGATGTCAGAGGTAGGTTCTTTACTCAGAGGGTAGTAAGGGTGTGGAATGCCCTGCCTGCAGCAGTTGTGGACTCGCCAACTTTAAGGGTGTTCAAAAGGTCAGTGGATAGGCATATGGATAACATTGGAATAGTTTAGGTTAGAGGGTCATTGGGTTGGTTCCACTGGTTGGCGCAACATTGAGGGCCGAAGGGCCTGTACTGCGCTGTAATGTTCTATGTAACACTGCTGCTTCACAGCACCAAGGGAAATGGTTTCGACTCCCTGGCTTGGGTCACTGTCTGTGCGGAATTTGCACATTCTCCCTGAGTCTGCATACGTTTACTCCGGGTGCTCCAGTTTCCTCCCAGTCTGAAAGACGTGCTGGTTAAGATCATTGGTCATGCTAAATTCTCTTTGTGTACCCAAACAGACACCGGAATCTGGCAACTAGGGGATTTTCCACAGTAACTTCATTGTTGCCTGCTTGTGACATTAATTAATAAACTTCAAGTATCTCATGACACTATTTTGAAGAAGAACAGGGCAGTCCTCTCTGGTGTACTGGCCAATATTTGTGCCTGATCCATCATTAGAAAGCAGGCTAACCAGACATTATCACATGGCTGTTTGTTCAAGTTTGCTGTGTTTCCTACACTACAACAGTGACTACAGGCCAATACACCATTGGCAGTAAAACACTTTGGGACCTCCTATGAGTTGTGATAGATGCTATATCAATACAAGTTTTTTTTTCAGTATCCATCCATAATGGGAATGCAGCCAATAGGCCAAAGCACAGCTAGTGTAATAGCAGAGGGCATTAAATTGTTGGAAGAATGGTAGACTAAGGGTGTGTTGGATGTAATAGTGGGAACAGGCCAGGGTAAAGAGAATGAGGCAGAGGGGAATACAGTTGATCTAGTGGTGGGTGGCATGCTGGATGATCCAATAGATTGAAGAAAGGTCCTGCTAAGACCGTAATCACACTGAGGAAAGGCCAACAGGATGAATCGGAGTGACTCATTCTCCAGTATATCCCATTGGCTTCTTTCAGTACGGCTATCTTGGGGCAGGTTTCCTCCTCACTTTTCTACAAATGTTGTCCCTCCCCATGGGAAATTAGGAAGAGAGCACAGAGGCTGGAATCTTATCACCATTCAAGCCAGCGCGATTTCCCCAATCCATCGCAGCGAACGGAGATTTGTCTGTCTGCCAAATTCTCTGACCTCGCTGCAGCGGGAGTGTGGCGTGAATGGCCAGTGAGATCACTGCATGGAATCATTTTTAAAAACGGGTGAGATTCAATCTCAAGGGAAAGATGAAAGCAGGAATAATGGTTATTTATAGAGCTCCGTACCACTCAGACTTGCCAGTGCCGTTGGGACATTAGTTTTTTTTGAAAGAGCTTCTTAACTCATTCACAGGGATAATTATAAGAGTAATTAAACCAACATCAATTACATTTGGACATTGCATTATTGTAATTTAATGGCAAGATATTATTCTAAGCTAATGGAACCACGGTTTTTCCTCTCTGCAGAAATTGCTTTGGCGAAACCAAGGACACTATGTACTAAAACAAAATCAAGGAACAGTGCCATCAGGAAATAGGCCAGCGTCACTGTCACCTAAAAGACACTTGAGTTGGCATTCTACACACTGTATCATTGTCCTGCTATTTAATCTTCAAATAAACAAGTTGGCGTTTATGTTGATCTCTTGGTCCATTGCACATCATAGAATTTGATCCTTCTGTTAAACCTAGATTATAGCTTTGTTTTTAGGAAAACACTGATAAAATGCTTAGACAGCTCAGGGCCAAAGGCCTGCTGACTGGCCAAATGGTTTCAATACATGAAAACTGAAACAAAATATCTGTCTGGGTCAGTTCCCCAGCAGCGCAGAGTAAAACCGGCCACACGACAGATAACAAGGGTGGCAGCTTCTCTATTGGCCAGTCTGACTGACCATGTGATGGGAGAGGGAGAACCATGTGAGGAGGGGACAGAGCAGACTGATGTGCAACAAATGACTCTTTAGGCACCACCCTTAGGGCAGCACGGTGGTTAGCACTGCAGCCTCACAGCACCAGGGACCTGGGTTCGATTCCCAGTTTGGGTCACTGTCTGTGTGGAGTTTGTACATTTTCCCCCCGTGTCTGCGGGGACTTCCTCTAAGTGCTCCGATTCCCTCCCACACTCCAAAGATGTGCAGGTTAGGTTGACTGGCCATGATAAATAGACCCTTAGTGTCAGGGGAACTAACAGGGTGAATGTGTGGGGTTACAGGGATAGGGCCTGGGTGGGATTGTGGTTGATGCAGGATTGATGGATCAAATGGCCTCTTTCTGCACTGTACAAATTCCATGATTCAAATTCAGGAAAGAAACAGGATTCAAAAGATTGAGATGACTTAAAAACAATAAAGTCAAACTGTGGTCAGTGAAACGATTGTATTGTGCTTTCTCCCTGTATTGTACCTGTAACCGCCTGAATCTCTTCAACTATTTTCTTTTCCACGTCAGGGTGTTGTGTGATGAGCAGTAGCATAAAAAAGATGCTGACAGACATTGTGTCTGGGCCTGCTATCAGGATTTCCAGCACACTCTGCCTCACGTTGTCTGCAGTCAGTTTTCCATGTGTCTACAGAACAGAAAGGCAGTTTTACCTCGGCACCAGTAAACTCGATGTGAGTATTACATTAACACGCATGACAAATCACAGCCAGCGATGCTAAAACAGAGATGTTCACAGTTACATCATGTAATATAGGAGCGATTTACTCCCAGATGATTAACTGTCTGCCCCACCAATAAATAAACCAAGGAGAGATTATCAAAAATAGTTCATTCAATTTGAGTAAAATGGGTGGTACAGTGGTTAGCACTGCTGCCTCACAGAGTCGGGGACCCCGGTTTGATTCCTGGCTTGGGCCACTGTCTGTCAGGAGTTTGCATGTTCTCCTCGTGTCTGCCTGGGTTTCCTCCGGGTGTTCTGGTTAACTCCCACAGTCCGAAGGACGTGCTGGTTAGCTGCACTGGCCCGAACAGGCACCAGAGAGTGGTGACTAGGGGAATTTCACAGTAACTTTATTGCAGTGTTAATGTAATCCTTATTTGTGACTAACAAATAAACTTTTTAAAAAAAAAAATAGTAATTTGCATCTGAGTTTGCACTTGGATTTGTTTTGTGCCACTTGCTTCCTTATCCCTCTTCCCCCTAATACCGTAATCATGGTAGGCGATCCATTCCCCTCCCCCCAGCGTTAAACTATAGCTGCCATTAGCAAGCAGAAATGAGCTTAGCTTCACACAGTCTGCTGACCTCACTATCAGCATCTTTGGAATATACAGGCTCAGCATGCAGCAATCCTGCTGCAAACATCTTTGCAACCATTACAGACCCTAGGAATGAGCAAACTTCAATTTTCATTTTCCTGATTTGCTCATAGGCTTATTGCAAAAAGCACTCCTTTCTCTGAAATGAGGCAGACCCTTGGCCCCTAACCTTCAGTGAATGTTATTGCCACGAGGCCAGCAGTTTAATAATATTCCTTTTCAAATGTTTCCTACCACAGGCGTCCTTGCTCATCGTTGCTCTTAAGATATTTGTAAACTTTCATGAACTATGTGCATGTGTCCTGTTAACTGATCTGATTTAGTGTAATACGATGTCATTTCATCCAATTTGTTCAAACTCTGATCAGCTTGAATCAATCAGGTGAGATCCTCATGTAACTTACTGAGGACAAGATCATATACAGTACAGATTTTCTGGTACAAATCTGGTGAAATTTTGGTTTAAAAATTAATTTTAAGTTACTTGTAGTTAATGACCTGTAAATTAATTTCATGGTTCATGATATAATGATCTCAGTGTTGGTGGCAGAATGGTATTGTCACTGGACTGATAACCCAGAGACCCTGGTTAATGTTATGGACATTCAGGTTTGGATCCCACCATGGCAGATAGTGGAATTTAAATCAAGGGCAGCACGTTGGCACAGTGGGATTAACATTGTTGTCTCAACTGTCAGAGACCTGGATGCAATTCTGGCCTCGGTTGACTGCCTGGATGGAGTTTGCATGTCCTCCCCACCATGTCTGTGTGGGTTTCCTCAGGGTGCTCCGGCTTCCTCCCACACTCCAATGTGCAGGTTTAGCTGATTGGCCATGCTAAACTGCCCCTTAGTGACAGGGGGATCAGCAGGGCGGGAATATGAGAATAGGACCTGTGTGGGATTGTTGTCAATAGGCCAAAGGCCTCTTTTCTGCACTGTCGAGATTCTATTCTATCTGATGACCATGAAACCATTATCCATTGTTATAAAAACCCATCCAATTCACTCATGTCCTTCAGGGAAGGAAATCTGCCTTCCTTATCTGGTCTGGCGTACATGTGACTCCAGAGCCACAGAGATATGCTTAACTCTTAAACAGCCTAGCCACTCAGCTGCACACTAGGCACAATGGCACAGTGATTAGCACTGCTTCCTCACAGAGCCAGGAACCTGCGTTCAACTGGGCCTCAGGTCACTGTCTCTGTGGAGTATGCGCATTCTTCCTGTGTCTGTGTGGACTTCAGTAAGGCCTTTGACAAGGTCCCGCATGGGAGGTTAGTTAGGAAGGTTCAGTTGCTAGGTATATATGGAGAGGTAGTAAATTGGATTTGACATTGGCTTCTTCCATTGAGCCAGCGAGTGGTAGTGGAGGATTGCTTCTCTGAGTGGAGGCCTGTGACTAGTGGTCTGCCACAGGGATTGGTGCTGGGTCCATTGTTGTTTGTCATCTATATCAATGATCTGGATAATAATGTGGTAAATTGGATCAGGAAATTTGCTGATGATACAAAGATTGGAGGAGTAGTGGACAGTGAGGAAGGTTTCCAAAGCTTGCAGAGGGATTTGGACCAACTAGAAAAATGGGCTGAAAAATGGCAGATGGAATTTAACGCAGACAAGTGTGAGGTATTGCACTTTGGAAGGACAAACCAAGGTAGAACATACCAGGTAAATGGTAGGACACTGAAGAGTGCAGTAGAACAGAGGGATCTGGGAATACAGGTACATAATTCCCTAAAAGTGGCATCATAGGTTCGTAAAGAGTGCTTTTGGTACATTGGCCTTTATAAATCAAAGTATTGAGTATAAAAAAAAGAGTTAGAATGTTATGGTGAGGTTGAATTTAGAGTATTGTGTGCAGTTTTGGTCACTTAATTACAGGAAGGATATTAATAAGGTTGAGAGAGCGCAGAGAAGGTTTACAAGGATGTTGCCGGACTTGAGAAACTGAGTTACAGAGAAAGGTTGAATAGGTTAGGACTTTATTCCCTGGAGCGTAGAAGAATGAGGGGAGATTTGATAGAGGTGTATAAGATTATGATGGGTATAGATAGAGTGAATGCAAGCAGGCTTTTCCCCACAGAGGCTGGGGGAAAAAAACTAGAGGACATGGGATAATGGTGAAGGGGGAAAAGTTTAAAGAGAATATGGGGGGGGGGGGGGGTGGTTTCTTCACACAGAGATTGGTGGGAGTGTGGAATGAGCTGCCAGATGAAGTGCTGAATGCAGGCTCACTTAACATTTAAGAAAAACTTGGACAGGTACATGGATGAGAGGGGTGTGGAGGGATATGGTCCAGGTGCAGGTCAGTGGGACCAGACAAAAAAAAAAAAAATGGTTCAGCACAGACAGGAAGGGCCACAAGGCCTGTTTCTGAGCTGTAATTTTCTCTGGTTCCGTGGAATAGTTTTGAAAAAGCAACAACAAAAGAAATAGAAAGCAGAGAGAGGAGAAATATTGTAAGGAAGAGAGGACTGGGCAATCTGAAGTGTTGGAATGAAAAAAAAAACAAAAGGGAAGTTCATAAGAAGACAAAACAGCAGCAGCCTGGTGGCACAGTGGTTAGTGCTGCTGCCTCAGTGCCAGGGACCCAGGTTTGATTCTGGCTTCAGGTGACCGTTTGTATGGGGTTTACATATTCTCCCTAGGGCTGCATGGATTTCCTCCAGGGGCTCCAATTCCCCCCACAGTCCAAAGATGTGCAGGTTAGGTAGATTGGCCGTGCTAAATTGTCCCTTAATGTTCTGGATGTGTAGGTTAGGTGGATTAGTGGGGTAAATGTGTGGGCTTACAAGGATAGGGCAGAGAAGTGAGGTGGCCAACGTACATTGTCAGAGTGTTGGTACAGAATTGATGGGCTGAATGGCCTCCTTCTGCACTGTAGGGATTCTATGATCATAGAAAGGAGAGTCCTTCCTTTTGTGGGCAAGAGCAAAATCAGAGGCTATCACTTCCAGTGAGAGTGAATCATTAAGAAATGGGGAACTCAGAGAAACCTCTTTACCCAAGGAGAGGTCAAATCCACTACCATAGGGAATGGTTGAAGCGAACAGTACAAATGCATTTGAAAGGAAGGCTAGACAAGCATATGAGGGAGAAGGGGATAGGTGGTTATGATGGTAGGTTTACAGGAGGAAAGTTGGAAGGAAGCTCAAAAAGGTGCAGAAACTCCAGGATTGGCTGGTTGGATTAAAAGGCCTGTTTCTGTTCTGTGTAATCTTATGTAAAGAATCAAAAGGAAAAATTAAGTGGGAAGCAAAGCTGAGTCAAAATGTGAAGAGGAGAGAGGGAAAGTAAAGTAACACTGAATTGATGAGAAGGGAGCAATAAGAAACCAATAATGTTCTGGGCCAAACCGTCTTCAGCTGCTTCATCAATGACCTTCCCTCCTTCATAAGGTCAGAAAAGGGATGTGTGCACAATGCTCAGCACTATTTACGACTCCTCAGATACCAAGGCAGTTCATGCCCAAATGCAACAAGACTTTGACTACATTCAACTTGGACTGACAAATGGCAAGCAACATTCCCACTCCAGGCAATGAACATCTTCAACAAGGGAGAATGTAACCATCGGCCCTCAACATTCAATGGCATTAACATCGCTGAATCTCCCACTATCAACATCCTGGGGTTACCGTTGACTAGAAACTGAACTGGACTAGCTATATAAATCCCATGGTTACAAGAGCTGGTCAGAGACTAGGAATCCTGTGGTGAGTAACTCACCTCCTGACTCCCAAAGCCCATTCAAGGCACAGGTCAGGAGTGTGATGGAATACTCTCTACTGGCCTGGATGGGGAGCAGCTCCAATAACACTCAAGCAGCTTAACATCCAAGTCAAAACAGTCCGCTTGGCTGGTACCCCATCCACAAACATTCACTCCCTTCACCACCGAAACACAGTAGCAACAGTGTGTTTCATCGACAAGATGCACTGCAGCAACTTCCTAAGCCTCATTAGACAGTACCTTCCAAACTCACGTCCATTATCATTTAGAAGGACAAAAGCAGCAGACACATGGAAACACCACCACCTCAAGATTCCCCTCCAAGACACTCATCATCCTGACTTGGAAATATATTGGCGTTCCTTCACTGTCACTGGGTCAAAATCCTGGAATTCCCTCTGACAGCACTGTGGATGTACCTACATCTCAGGGACTGTAGTGGTTCAAGGAGGCTCACCACCACCTTCTCAAGGGCAATTAGCACTGCTGTCTGACAGCATCAGGGACCAGGGTTCAAATCTAGCCTTGGGTGACTGTCTGTTAAGAGTCTGCATGGGTTTTCTCTGGATGCTCCAGCTTCCTTCCACAGTCCAAAAGATGTGAAGGTAAGGTTGATTGGCCAAGCTAAATTGGTCATTAGTGCCAGGGGATTAATAGGGTAAATAAGTGAGGTTATGGGATAAGGCCTGGGTGGAATTGTTGTCAGTGCAGACTCGATGGGCCAAATAACCTGTTTCTGCACTGTAGGGTTTCTATGATTCAATCTGTAAATTATGGATGGATACTGGCCCTACAACATTCCTGAACAAATTTAAAAATATATGAATATTCCAAAAGAATCAGAAATTGACAAAAATAAGAATGAAAGAAAAACCCTTTAAAAATATGAACTAGGCAAAGCAAATAGGAAGACAGGAAAATGTAAACAGGAAAGGAGAGAGGAAAATATTTAGAAATAAATTGGAATTCATCAGCAAAGATGAGATCCAGTTATAAATGTCATGAATTAAAAAAGTGTTCTGAGATGGGGGTGACATTCAGATATTGTCAATGGGATAATCACACTGATAAACTCAATGATATCCTTGTATGTAACAATGACATTTTCCCTTTCATTAACATTTTCATTTCAAATCGGGTATCTCTACCTGTGCAAAAATCAGATCAGTGGCAAAGTCGGTGACGTCTTGTAGTTTTTCAGTCTGCTGCAGTTCCTGCTGCTTTTTCAGCAGCAATTCTTCCACTGCATCCTGTAAATCCTGTCTGCAAATCAGAGAAATCAAACCAAAATGATGCTGAGCACGAGAACACATTGTCACGTACTTTGGAAATAGCAGATTTCAATATTACACAAGTTCACATGAGAAACACCATCTCGTGAAGGGATGACAACATTATTGGAAAAGAGTGGCCATCCATGGTGTTTAATCCAAGAGTAACTTGCACGGTGGCAGTGGTCAGCACTGCTGCCTCACAGCGTCAGGGACCCAGGTTCGATATCAGGTCTGGGCACTGTCTGTGTGGAGTTTCCACATTTTCCCTGTGTTTGAGAGAGTTTCCCCCGGGTGCTCCGGTTTCCTCCCACAGTCCGAAAGACAAGCTGGCTGGTGCATTGCCATGCTAAATTCTCATTCAGTGTAACCCGAACAGGCACCAGAGTGTGGGCAACTGGGGTATTTTCAGAGTAACTTCATTGCAGAGTTAGTTAGTGTAAGCCTTACTTGTGACTAATTAATAAACTTTAAAAAAGATAAAGATCGTTTGTTTCATGTCAGCTCACAGAATAGAATAATAGAATCCTACAGTACAGGAGGAGGCCATTTGGCCCATTGAGCCTGTACTGACAACAATCCCACCCAGGCTCTATCCCCGTAACCCCACACCTTGTTAATCCTCCTGACACTAAAGGGCACTTTTGCGTTGCCAATCAACCTAACATATTTGAGCATGGGAGGAAACTGGAGCACTCGGAAAAAACCCATGTAGACATGGGGAGAACACGCAAACTTCAGTTACCTGAGGCTGGTATTGATGGTGGTCAGTGGGGGGTGGGGTGTGTTGCGTGGTCAGGGGAGAATCGGTTGGGTCAGTGCTGAGGGATTAGGGCCAGGCAATCTGTAGAGTGGGGGGCAGGGATGGTGGAGTGGGCACGATTGGGGCCAGGTAGTCAGAGGGTGGGGTTGTGTGGGTTAGTATAGAGGATGGGGGTCAGATGGTCAGTGGGAGGGCAGTTGCCAGAAGTCTTATGGGTTAGGGATTGACAGAGTTGGGGGAGTCTTGTGGGGAGGGAGTCAGATGAGAGTTTGCGAGCCCATTGATGGGTCAGGGTTCCTATGTTGTGGGGGCAGTGGTCAGGGCTGTGGGGACGGGAGAGTTTAATAGTCCAGTGGATTTTGGGAATGTATAGGAGGTCCCACAGAAGGTTGGGTGTGCTGTCAAGGCTATTCCCTGGACGGTTGCTTTTGGGGGTGGGGAGGCAGGGGCCAGTTGGCAGCAGTAGTGAGTAGTGACGGTTAGTATTATAGTCACCCTGAAGTTTATCATGGCTTTAATTCTAAGTTTCCCTGGGTAACTATTACTGTCAGAACCATCCAAAATTTGCAATTTATGTTGCATTTTCAGATTTGAAGGGAAATTGCTCAGTGAAAGTTTCATTTTCCCGGGAATTCCCTGTGATTGTTACCGGGGATCCCGAGGGATTTGGGAGGTGTGGGCAGGGGGGGTTCCCCAGTGCTTTGTTAGGATAGCCCCCCCACAGTTACAATACCCTGGCCGATGTACTAATTGCTCGCTGTTTTATGATCCATCCTGGATTGTCTTTCATCCATTTAAGCTGTGACTCTTGGCTTCAATTCACTGGTTTATATCCTTTACAAAATTATTTTAATAGAATCCCTATAGTATGGAAGGAGTCTATTCAGCCCATCGGGACTGCACTGATAATCTCACTCAGGCCCTATCCCCGTAACACCATGCATTTACCCTAGCTACTCTCTCTGACACTAAGGGGCAATTTAGCATGGCCAATAACTTAACCCACACATCTTTGGACTGTGAGAGGAATCATGTGGGTATGCCGACGTTGGACTGGCATAAACACAGTAAAAAGTCTGACAACACCAGGTTTTAGTCCAACCTATTTATTTGATAATATACTCGCAAGCTTTCGGGTTAGCCCCTTTGTCAGGTGAATGGAGAGTTCTGCATTCTCTCCATTCACCTGACGAAGGGGCTAACCCGAAAGCTTGCGAGTATATTATCAAATAAATAGGTTGGACTAAAACCTGGTGTTGTCAGACTTTTTACTCTGTGAGAGGAAACCAGAGCACCTGGAGGAAACCCACAGACATGGGGAGAACATGCAAACTCAATACAGTCACTCAAGGCTGGAATTGAGCCTAGGTCCCTGGCACTGAGAGGGAGCAGTGCCACCATGCCACCCACATCTGACATGTTTCACTATAGCGAAGGGTTGCAGTATTTGATTTCTGTTTAATATGAGGTGACTTCAAATGAAATAGTCCCAGCTTCAAGAAGCAATGGGCCCCGATTTGTAGAGATAAAGGGAAATAAGATACTCACGCAGCTCTTTCATACTTCTGATATATCCACTTAAATTTGAAAAAGATATCTGGTTTTAACAAGAGTGTTTGCCATGTGTTGAAATACTTCTGAATTTTGGACACAATTTCTCCCTCTGCAAAGGCAAAACAAAATGGCAAATATGCTTCTTTTATTCACGAATATACAATTAATACAGACACAAATGAAAAGGATGAATGATTTACTAATGCCCACCATCTCCTGCCCCCTTACGCACTGAGGGGGTAAGGAGCGTGTAAATTCAGCAACAATAGGGACAGAAGATGTTAATTGGACTTCCTGAGAAGGAAACAGGTCGTCCTGCTCACTAACACTCTCCACAGCTTAGCTTACCTCCAATTTGTATCCCTGATTAAGATGTCAGGAGAACATGGGGTCCCTGAATATTTATAATGGACTGTGCAGACATGCAATTTCATGAATAAAGCTAATGGGATAATGAATGAATGATGTTAAATGGCAGAGGGATTTCATACAAACACGGTATTGTATCTGTATCTAATGTTTTAATCTTCATTGTCAGATTGGCTGCTGCATTCAAATTGAGATTAGCTGTATCAAAGCGATTTCTAACTAGTTCAGACAGAATTGTATGGTGAAAAATCAGTATCGAGCTGCTCTCAGGTTATGAGAAATAGTGCATTCAGTTTTATAACCACTCATAGTCTGCTTTAAACAGAGTAGAAATTCCATTTACCATGCAGCGGGACCCTGAGGAACAACTTGTTGGAAACATCCAGTGTGATGGCTCTCAGGAGCAGCAGTATGTCCTCACAGGCTGAGGTAGTGTTGTGATCTCCCAGCAATTTCTCCAGGTGATTACGGGTAGACTCCACACTCACTGCCAAAGTCCTCTGGAGACCTGGGCCAGTCAGAGCTGCAACAGATACACACGGCACTCAATAAATCCTGCATTACACACAGCAACCTATATACAGATATTTAATTTCAGCTCAATTTACATTAGAATCATAGAATCCCTACAGTGCAGAGGGAAGCCATTCAGTCCATTGAGTGAATCATTCAACTATAAATCAGTGGTCTGCAATGAACAGATATCTAGCGAAACTTACTTGGTCAACTTCTGAACCCCTTCGGAAATAGTAAAAATCCCCCCTAGGATCACGATCAGAATGATTCCACTGAGGTAAAACCAAAACAAAAACAAGCAAATCACATTGTGTATATGAAAGGGTGGCACAGTGGTTAGCACGGCTACCTTACAGTGCCAGGGACCCAAGTTCGATTCCCAGCTTGAGTCACTGCCTGTGAGAAATCTGCATGTTCTCCCTGTGTCTGCGTGGCTTTCCTCCAGGTGCTCTGGTTCCCTCCTACAGTCTGAAAGATGTGCAGGTTAGGGTGCATCGGCCGTGCTAAATTATCCTCAGTGTACCTGAGCAGGTGCCGGAGTGTGGCAATTAGGGGATTTTCACTAACTTTATTGCAGTGTTAATTAAGCCGACTTGTGACACTAACAAATAAACTTTAACTTTATGTTCTATCTCCTGGCCCTCAGTGAAACTTGTTTTTTGGATCAGCTAGGTATCCGACATGTGTAAAAACTCAATACCGCTCTTTAGAGTATTTAAGACAAATTGCAGAGAATTCGACGCTGATTAATTTTCTTTTTGGCAAGTGAGCTTTGCACTTCCTTGGCTAAGGGAGGCATCACAAAATGACCAAATATATTGAATGAGATCCAAAGTTGTGAACCACCGCCACTACCTCACATCCCCCAAGCCCCAACAACTTTCTACATATTCCTGAGCCTTAGGAATAAATGATAACCTGGGCTGCCCGAAATTCCCTTGTGCCATGAATGAATTTATAAAAACTAAGTGGCTTCCAAGGCCAAATCAAAAAGCAGTTGGCAATGGCACTTTAAATTTAGTTTATATTGTAAATGAAGGTTGCACTTTAAATGAGATTTTCCAGTTTTACTGTAGTTAATACCGTGTACCTTTATGCATGTCTCCTCAGTGTATTATTCACATCACACCCAGGGTTAAGTGCTTTCAGACAGGCTGAGGCAACACTTTTGAGACCAGCTGTACAATCTTTTTACCTTTAGCAAAGTAGGGGCGCGTCTGCTTCCAGATGGAAGGATTGTTGTTGAAGATGATGCCGTTTTCGTTCATGCCAATGCATTGAAGTGCCCGCTTGTTGCCAAACCTGGATATGTAATGCCCCTTCTTCATCACGTGATTCACAGCAGAGGACCTAAGGAAGAAATTAGAATTGAAAGAAGGTCCGTCACTAGTCTGACCCATCAACCTGTCTAATCCTGGACATTTGCACAGGATAATATCAATGCAGAAAAGTCAAACTCAAAATAATTGTAGTAAAATACCTGCTTGAGTTAATAATAAACGAGATAAGCACATCAGAGGATCTAGACAAGAAATCAGAGTTGGAAAAAGGTTTGTCACAAGCTTTGGTGCTCTCTTAATAGAATCCTGGCCATTTCCACTTTGCAAAAAATACAAAAAACCTTCCAAATTCTAATACAAGGGAAATGCATATATCTGTACTCAAAGACCATCTGGTTAAGATGATGCTCAGTGGAGTATTGTTCCAGATGATACTGGATTCCAGCAAGCTTGCAAATTGATTTCAAAAGAGAAAATGCTGGAAAATCTCAGCAGGTTTGGTAGCATCTGTAAGGAGAGGAAAGAGCTGATGTTACAAGTCCAGATGACCCTTTGTCAAAGCTTTGTCTCTCCTGACAGATGTTCAGTAAAAAGTTTCAGAACACCAAGTCAAAGTCCAAAAGGTTTATTTAGTAGCACGGGCTTTCAGAGCGCCGCTCCTTCATCAGTTTTAGGGGCAACACTCTGAATAAACCCACTGGACTTTAACCTGGTGTTGTGAGGCTACTAACTGTACCTACTCCAGTCCAACGCCAGCAACTCCACATCATGGTTACAGATGCTGCCAGACTTGCTGAGATTTTCTAGCATTTTCTCTTTTGGTTTCAGATTCCAGGGTCCGCGGTAATTTGCTTTTATCTCTTTGGGTTGCAAATTGACTTACTTGCTAAGAATAAGTGTTTCCTCACCATGGATCCACACTCTCACTACCTCACCATACTTTTCATTGTAGTAATTGCAGGCGCTGCCAATTCCCATCCACAAGAATCTGCTGTAGGAGATGAGTGGTCCAATGCCCAGGCAGAAAGAAGGACCTGTTTAAAGATATTGCACAGTTAGAATCATGCCAGCACAATCACTCCCTTCTAGTTAACACACCCCATGTATACTCGTGCTCTCTTTCTGTTACCTGGCAAAGTCGCCCTCTTTTCAGAGATCTTGACAAAGATGAAGAGCAGGCCCAGGAAAAGCAGCAGGGGAGCCGTGGCTCTCGATCCCATTTCAGACACCACACTGGTTGTCAGATTTTGATGTGCTGGCTTTGCCAGCTGCAGCACTGTGTCGCTCAGGGCAAACTGCCGCATTTCCACTCAAGCTGAATTTTGAAAGAGGTAAAGTAGATCGCAAAGCACGTTAAGGCTGATTCTGTTGATGAGTGCTTTGTCGATCAATGTTAAATAGCCCCGCACGCTGCATTTTTATAAGGCACAGGGGAAGGTTCAGACAGGAGGGACTGGAAATGAAGTCAAAATAAAGAGATAAATTACATTTTCAAATGAAAATTCTTAGTAACCTTGGTATAAAGCAACTAAAATGCCTTTTTCAGTGCTAATTTTTATCTGTAATTTTGTCCTTGAACAGTCACTGATGGTATTAAACACGGCCTAACCATTGAGGTTGATAACAATTATATTAAATGCATAGGAATGTCGTCAAATGTTATTAAGAGCATTTTGTTGTCAGTTTATTTGTTAAGTTCGGGGGTTACAAAATCTTGTTGCAGATTTCTTTTATCTGCAATTTTTTATTTATTTTTAAATTTGGCTTGGGATCTTATCAAGTCATTTCATCATTTTTCCCCTTTGAAGGCTAAATCTGACCATTGATGGTTTCTTCTTTTTATTTATCTCCAGATTTCTTCCTGTGCACCACCAGCATATCTATATTCCAGGCCAGCAAATCATCTTGTGTAGTTTGTACATTAAAACCTGCAACACCCTTACATTATTTGGTCTCAAAATGTGCCAAGGAAGAATAATCTCAGTGCTAAAGCTACATTGCACTCAAACTGGTATCAGACAACTCCCTGGGTGAGATCTCACACTTCACACTGTTAGTGAGATATGATGCCAAGTTTTGTTGACTCACACATTTCAATGAAAGGTATCACCTCAATGACCCCACTGTAATATCCCCTAAACTGAGGGACTTATCTGTCTTTTCAATTCATCACCCAATTATCCAGCTTCTTCCCAACCTTCCAGAGTTGCTGATCACATGGTACCATTCAGACTTAGGTCTGTTCATTTAGGATTTACAATATATACCTCTTCCACAACTTAACAGGTAAACAGAAAACAGTTCTCTACCTGAGATGCTTTGCTTGCAGGGAGATACATTTAAAATGATTTTCCATAATAGCAAAACACTTCATCCAAAAGTGAAGCAAAAAGAAAAGTCCACACATAGTTAAACTTCAGTCAGTGTTACTCCAAATCTATCCCCTTTAAAATTCCGGTATTAAATTAAACTTATTGAAATCTCCTGCTTTGAACAACAAGAAAAAGACCTAGATATCTTTTTGCAAAAATAACTTTTGATAGATTAGTTCCTAATTGTTTAACATTTTTGCATCATGAATGATTAATTCAATTGTTTCTTGTCTGCAAAATGATGTACATACCTTCATTTTTAAAATAGTCATTGCCATTCGTCCACTGACCTAGAATTCCTGCCTGGTTCCGACAGTTATATTACCACTATTTACGACTCACATGCAAAGATACCTGTAATAGTCGGGAACTTGAGGGGATATTCCTTTCTTGATCTTGCTCTAGCTGTTCTGAAAATGTTTTCTTTCGTAACCCCTTGCACATCCTGTTCCCTTTTCATAGTGGGCTTAATTTTGGTTGCTAAGTGCAAAGTTGCCAGGAGACAACGCGAAGAAATTAGTGACAGCTGTTGTCACCGGCAGAGGCATTTGCTCCCGAAATCTGTCAGTCTCTCGCCCCTTCCATTTAGTGCTTCCAGTGAAAAGGCATCTACTGGAAAATTAGATGGGTAAATTATCAGTAAAAGGCATCTGACAAGGTGGGAATGGAATCCAGTCCCCCAGTCTGTTATTGGTCCATTTGGAGTTGATTTGCTACTGCGTGCTGGTGTTGAAAGCTTTGCTTCACCTCAGCTTTTCATTGCAAAACAAATCTTACTAAATTGAATGATTCGCTTCAGAAATTGTTCAGAAAGAGTTCCCATAGCAACTGGTCGCCTACTTGATTATCCCATCAGGAGATATTTGTACTGTGCAAATGGTTTTGTCCAGTGCCATTAGTTGAAGAGCTAAGCCGCAGATCGATAACAATTCACATTTGAAACGGCGAACACGATGCTGAGCGCCGCTGCCTCACAGCGCCAGGGACCTGGGTTCAATTCCAGCCTTGGGTCACTGCCTGCGTGGCGTTTGGACATTCTCCCCATGTCTGCGTGGGTTTCCTCCGGGTGCTCCAGTTTCCTCTCACAGTCCAAAGATGTCCAGATTAAGTTGATTGGCCATGCTAAATTGACCCTAAATGTCAGGGGGATTGGCATTGTAAATAGTTGGGGTTATGGGGATAGGGCCTGGGTGAGATTGTTGTCAGTGCAGGCTCGATGGGCCAAATGGCCTCCTCCTGCACTGTAGCCATTCTATGATTCTATGACGTGCACTGGATTAGAAACAAGATTGAAATTAAGGATCATAAATGGTGAGAATTGTGCCTTTTGAGGCTAATTTGTCAATTTCCTTTTATTCTTACATGTGGTGTGGATGCCACTGGCTTGCCCAAAGTTAATTGCCCATTCCTAATTAGAACATAGAACATAGAACATTACAGCGCAGAACAGGCCCTTCGGCCCACGATGTTGCGCCGACCAGTTACAAAACAATGACCCACTAACCTAAACCAATCCCTTTCCATCCATAAACCTATCCACGGATCTCTTAAACACCCCCAAACTAGGCGCATTTACAACTGCAGCAGGCAGGGCATTCCAATCCCTCACCACCCTCTGGGTAAAGAACCTACCCCTGACATCTGTCCTATAACTACCCCCCCTTAATTTAAAGCCATGCCCCCTCGTGCTAGATTTCTCCATCAGAGGAAAATTGCCCTTGAGAAGGTGATTGTCAGCTGCCTTCTTGAACCGCTGCAGCCCACGTCATGAGAGTATACCCACAGTGCTGATAGGACATGTTTTCCAGGATTTTGATCCAATGATAGTGAAGGAATAGTGATATATTTCCAAACCTGGATGGTGTGTGGTTTGGAGTAGAACCTGAAGATGGTGGTGTTCCCTACCCCAGCTGCCCTTGCCCTTCTAGGTTGTAGAAGTCAGGGGATTAAAAGGTACCAGAATCAAACCTGGATCCCTGGAGCTGTGAGGCAGCAGTGTTAACAGCTGTGCCACCGTGCTGACTATTTTCCAACTGTTTTTGCTGGCAGGATCTGTGAGCTTCCCGGCAGTGGGATTGGGAGGGGGGGGCGCATAGAACAAGAAACCCTGTTGACAGTGGCAGGAAAAGGAGATGCTGCCATCTGCCAACGGCAGGTGATCTCTATTGGGACATGTGGAAAAACTCACCCATTCTGCTGGGCTGAGGTTGTGAACATTCAGTGACTAAAGAGACGGATATAGTTGGTGGTCAGTGAAGAGAGTTTGTGTTGGTGGCTGATGACAATGGCTTTAGTTTTCCTGATAGTTGGTCAGAGGAGATGTTTGGTGATGGGACACTCGATGTCAGGCAAGCAATGTGGCCAACCAAAGGCTTGTGTATTAAGATGTTCATCCGACTCCAATGGCAGCTCGGTATCTTGGGTAACATCGGCTGTGGCAGAAACTTAAGAATTTTTAAGGCAGATTTTGACTTTAAACGTGGGTGAAGGATGACTAAGAGTGGATCAGGGAGACAGAAAGAGATAATTCCAGCAGCTGCTGCTTTTGTTTATATTGAGAAGGAGATAGAACAGATGTATTTATGTGTCTGCACTGCCTTTTCACTTATCCAGTGACACCCTAATCATGTATTTTGCAACAACAACCAAAACATACTCGCTTCTTCGTGCCAGCCACCTCTGCAAATTCCTTCCAAACATCTCTGCAAATTCCTTCAATCAAAACTGTTTTTCTGCATCCCTTCGAACAACTTGACCTAAAGTCCAACAACTACTCCCTTCTTCTTGTAATCTCATTCCCTTGATTTCCAGCCTGTGTCTCCTCCAGTATCATTCACTTCATGTCCTCCATTCTCTTCAGAATAAAGTCATTTTGCTCTATCTTGGTGTCTAACTGGTCTCTCTGTATCTCACCCTTTGCAAAAGGTGAGCAATTCAAATTGAATAATGATATGATTCCTGTGGAAATAACTTATAGTATTTAATGAAAAATTGGCAGTATAGCTCCTACCTGTAAAATATTAAAAGACTTGTGTAAGCAAATATTTGCTTCGTATAATACAGTTTTTACTTGTGATTTTTTGTTACACATCATGATTGGTGTATGGTGATTAGAGCTAAAATTGCCCCTTACTGTCCAAAGATGTACAGGTTAGGGGGATTAGCAGGGTAAATGGGTTATGGGTATAGGGTGGGGGGGGGGAGTGGGCATGGGTAGAATGCTGTGCCAGCGAGTCGGTGTAGACCCGATGGGCCGAATGGCCACCTTCTGCACTATACAGATTCTATGAGTGGGATTTTCTGATCCTGAAACTGGAAAATCCCATCCAAGGTGAACAGACCTATCCATGATCCACCCCTCACCTGCTCCGATTCCCATGGCAAGTTAAATAGCAGCATAATCTCTTCAATATGCCTCAGTTACCACTAATACAATGGTACACAGTTATTTGTTAGAAGTCTCACAACACCAGGTTAACGTAAACAGGTTTATTTGGTAGCAAAAGCCACTAGCTTTTGGAGCACTGCCCCTTCGTCAGGTGAGTGGAATTTCAGTTCACAAACAGGGCATATAAAGACACAAACCCAATTTACAAAGAACAACACAGCATGGGAAACAGGCCCTTCGGCCCAACAAGTCCGCGCCGCCATCTTAACAATGTGTTTTTCCTCCTCCACCCTTGACCCATGTCTATGCTTATGGTACCCCCATTGGAAACCAGATTAAGGGGAGACTAATTTAGGGACAACTTGTTACACCAGTCAGCCTAAGAGCACATCTTTGGGGTGTGGGAGGAAACCGGAGCACCCGGAGGAAACCCACGCAACCACAGGGAGAATGCGCAAACTCCCACAGACACCGGCCCAAATCCATGTATCTGCACAGCTAGCAGTGATAGTTACTGAGCTGTTGTGGTGCCCGTCTGCTGGTCCAGGATTAAGCACACACAACGACACGAAGTATTAGGCCACTCTCGAAACCTCCAAGAGCAGCCCACACACGACCCACCGTGTGTATGGCTCTCGTTAGACAACAAGGTGGACCGACACACCTGCAGAGTAAAAGAGAAAAACATCAGCACATGTAACAGTTGATTTCCAGGAATGTCCCGAGGCTCTGATCCTTATTTAAAACAGTCTCCTATAACCCTCCATCCCTATTTCGCTCATGCGTCTACCTAAGTAAACCTTAAACAAGTCCAGCGTGCCTGCCTCCACCACCTAACTTGGCAGTGCATTCCATACCCCCACGACCCTCTGTGTGAAAAACCTCCCTCTAGCATCCAAATTATACCTCTCCCCCCTCGCCTTAAGCCCATGGCCCCTCGTGATATTTGTCTCCAATCTAGAAAAAAGCCTGCCACTATTTACTCTATCTATACCCTTCACTATTTTATACACCTCTATTAAATCGCCCCTTAATCTCTGTTTTTCTAAGGAAAACAGCCCCAATTTACGCAATCTTTCCTCATAACCCCGTCCTTCCACACCAGGCAGCAGCCTGGTAAACCTCCTCAGCACTCTCTCCAGGGTCTCCACGTCCTTTCGGTAGTAAGGTGACCAGAACTGGACGCAGTACTCCAAATGTGGTCTAACCAACGTTCTGTACAACTGAAGCATTAGACGCCAGCTCGTATACTCTATACCCCTTCCTATAAAGGCTAGCATAGCGTAAGCTTTCTTCGCAACCTTCTCCACCTGTGTTGCCACCTTCAAAGACTTGTGCACTTGCACTCCCAGGTCCCTCTGTATTTCTATACTCTTAATAGGTCTACCCTTTATCATGTAACTCCCCTCTACATTATTCCTTCCAAAATGCATCACCTCGCATTTATCAGGATTAAATTCCATCTGCCATTTATCTGCCCAGTATACCAACCTATCTATATCCTGCTGTGTCACCTGACACTCCTCCTCACTATCCGCCAATCCTGCCATCTTTGTGTCATCTGCAAACTTGCTGATCACACCACATACGCCCTCTTCCAAGTCGTTTATATATATATTACGAATAGAAGAGGTCCCAGTACTGAGCCCTGCAGCACACCACTGGTGACAGACCTCCAGCTAGAAAAGGACCCTTCCACTACTACTCTCTGTCTCCTGTTGCCCAGCCAGTTTTCAATCCATCTCGATACCTGTCCCTGTATCCCATGAGCCTTAACCTTTTCAACCAACCTACCATGAGGGACTTTGTCGAACGCCTTACTGAAATCCATATAGATGACATCAACGGCTCGTCCTTCGTCAACCGTTTTTGTCACCTCCTCAAAAAATTCTACCAGATTCGTAAGGCAAGACCTCCCCTTAACAAAGCCATGCTGCGAATCCCTAATCAGATCGCAACGCTCCAAATGCTCATACATCCTATCCCTAAATATTTTTTCCAACAACTTTCCTACCACTGACGTCAAACTCACTGGCCTATAATTACCAGGGTTATCCCTTACTGCCCTTTTTAAACAGCGCTACCAGATTAGCTACCCTCCAGTCCTCTGGGACCTCACCTGTATCCAAAGAAGAGACAAAGATTTGCATCAGAGGCCCAGCAATTTCATCTCTCACCTCCGTAAGCAGCCTGGGATAAATGCCATCAGGCCCCGGAGCTTTATCAGTGTTTAATATGATTGGAATGCGAGTTTTTACAGGTAATCAAGTCTTAAAGGTACAGACAATGTGAGAGGAGAGAGAGTTAATCACAGTTAAAGAGATGTGTATTGTCTCCAGCCAGGATAGTTATGAGGTTTTGCAAACCCAGGCAAACCATGGGGGTTACAGATAGTGTGACATGAACCCAAGATCCTTGTTGAGACCGTCCTCATGTGCGGAACCTGGCTATCAGTCTCTGCTCAGTGACTCTGCACTGTCGTGTGTCGTGAAGGCCACCTTGGAGAATGCTTACCCGAAGGTCAGAGGCCGAATGCCCGTGACCACTGAAGTGTTCGCCAACAGGAAGGGAACAGTCTTGCCTGGTGATTGTCGAGCGATGTTCATCCATCCATTGTCGTAGCGTCTGCATGGTCTCCCCAATGTACCATGCTTCGGGACGTCCTTTCTTGCAACGTATCAGATAGACAATGTTGGCCGAGTTGCAAGAGTATTTACCGTGTACCTGGTGGATGGTGTTCTCACGTGTGATGATGACATCCATGTCGATGATCCGGCATGTCTTACAGAAGCTGCTGTGGCAGGGTTGTGTGGTATGTGACGCTGGCATCTCCACATCATATAATTATTGACCATGAATACAATTACCATCAGTACCTGTGATACAATGTATTTTTGACACTAAAGTTGTAATCCATGAAGGCATCAGGGTCCAGAATCACGTTGGTCTGATTGTCCATGAAGAATTCTTCAACAGTTCTCAAAAGAAGAAGCGATTCCTAAGAGCTCTCGGACTAGGTTACATGCTTAAACTTGAAAAGTTCTGATCTAAATTTTATTGAGCAGGAGATAACTGTTATAGTGCATGACTAAACCTTTGAGGTAATAACAGAAACAGAGTCAAAGAAAACATTATTAACCCTACCCAATATAAAGAGAGTAGAAATGATACAAAGTTCAACCTTTTCATCCAGAGGATGGTTGGAGTCTGGAATGAGCTTCCTGACAGGGCGGTGGAGGCACATTCCATCCAATTATTCAAAAGGGAATTGGATTGTTAAGTGAAAAGAGAGAATGTCCAGGACAGGAGTATGGGACTCTCTTTCAGAGAGTCAGTGCAGACTCAATGGGCCAAATAGCCCCCTTCTGCATTGTAAAGATTCTGTACTTCTGTGATAAAATGCAAACAATCCTAATGCCTCTTTAGGTTAGACCTCATCTAGTGTGTTGAGTTCCAAATCTGAGTGTTGAACAGTCTGCACAATTTGAATTTCCATTTCTTGTCCTACCAGTAATGGCAAAAAATGATCACCTTGTTTTTTTTAAATTTGACCTTGAGAGGTAAGCATTGCTGGTAAGATCAGCATTTATTGCCCATTCCTAATTGTCCTTGAGAAGCTGGAGGTCAGTGACATCTCTTGTGTAGCTACCTCCATAGTGGGAGCTCCAGGACTTTGACCCAGTGACTGTGAAGGAGCAGCAATATAATTCCATTTCAGAATGGTGTGTAGCTTGGCCAGAAACTTATGAATTTGGAAGGTGCTGTTGAAGGAGCTTGGAGAGTTGCTGCACTGCATCTTTTAGACGGTGCACACTGCTGCCACTGTGCGTCGGTGATGGAGGGACTGAATGTTGAAGGGGGTGAATGGGGAGCCAATCAAGTGCACCGCTTTGACCTGGATGGTGTCAAGCTTCTTGAGTGCTCTTGGAGCGACACTTGGCCAGGCAAGTAGAGACTATTTCATTGCACTCCTGATGCCTTGTAGATGCTGGACAAGCTTTGGAAAATCAGGAGGCAGAATCTTCAGCCACTAAGCTGCTGTTGTAGCCAAAGTAACTACAAGATTGGTCCAGTTAAGGTTGGTAACCTTAGGATGTTAATTGTGGGGGATTCAGTGATAATGTTGAATGGGCAGTTCAGCGGCACAGTGGTTAGTACTGCTGCCTTACAGTGACAGGGATCCGCGTTCGATTCCCTGCTTGGGTCACCGTCTATGTGCAGCTTGCATATTCTCCCTGTGTCTGCGTGGGTTTCCTCCAGGTGCTCTGGGTTTCCTCCCACACTCCAAAAGGTGCTTCAGGGAGATAGTTACACCAAAGGCACAGAGCACAGGTAATTGGGTTATAGTCAGGCGAGGGAAGGGGAAAGGGCAGAGCAGGGTTCCCCTGTGGCCATTCCCCTCCACAACAGGTGTATTGCTGTGGATACTGTTGTGGGGGATGCCTTACCTGGGACAAGCCATGGCAGCTGGAACTCTGGCACTGAGTCTGGTTCTGCAGGCGCAGAAGGGAGGGGGGAAGAAGGGGAGAGAGGTAGTGATAGGGGACTCGATAGTCAGAGGTACAGACAGGAGGTTCTGTGGTTGTGACAGAGACTCTCGGATGGTTTGTTGCCTCCTGGGTGCCAGGGTCAGGAATGTCTCCAATCGCGTGCACAGTGTTCTGAAGTGGGAGATGTCAAGGTGCATATCGGTACCAATGACGTAGGGAAGGCAGAGTGAGGAGGTCCTAAACGAGGAGGGCTCGTTGGGCCGAAGGGCCTGTTTCCCGTGCTGTGTTGTTCTTTGTTAAAGAGTGAGTATAGAGAGCTTGGTAGGAAGTTAAAAAGCAGGACCCCAAGGGTAGTAATCTCAGGATTGCTGCCTGTGCCACGTGCCAGTGAGGGTGAGAGGAGGATGCTTGGGCGAATGAACATGTGGCTGAGGAACTGGTGTAGGGGGCAGGGTTTCTGATTTCTAGATCATTGGGACCTCTTCTGGGGCAGGTGGGATCTGTACAAGAGAGATGGGTTACACCTGAACTACAAGGGGACCAATATACTTGCAGGGAGGTTTGCTAGTGGTACTGGGGAGGATTTAAACTACATTTGCAGGGGGATGGGCACCAGAGTGCCAGAGCAGATAGTGGAGCAGGGGGAAAAATAAATGATGTTAATAGTTCATGCAAAATCACAAATAGAAGGGTTGTGTGTGGTGGTAATAATCTTCTGAGGTGTGTCTATTTCAAAACCAGGAGTTTTGTGGGGAAGGCGGACAAGTTGAGGGTGTGGATTGACACATGGAATTATAGCCATTAGTGAAACTTGGCTACAGGAGGGGCAGGACTGGCAGCTCGATGTTCTGGGGTTCCAATGTTTCAGACGTGACAGAAAGCAATGTCTCTATCTGTTTCTCTCTCTCCAGAGGCATGCCGTAAATTCCAGGATTAGGAAGCCTCAGAGATTTAATCCAACATTGAAGGATCAGCTTACAGCAGATGTTAAAAATCTGAAAACCTAGCATCATGTGAGCATACTTGCTTTTTGTCTCAAGTCTAGAAGGATGTGTTTATTTGTGGGATGTTGTTGACTTGGAACATCATAGATAGCTAGCTGTTAAGATTTATACTGTATTGTGTTTGAATCTTGTAATTGGCAAAAGTTATGCTAAATCTTTTTATTTTATTTTAACTGTGCCCTTAAATAAACTTTATTTGATAAAAGCTCCCTAGTAGGTCACTTGAATTATACCTGGAGTGATACACCTTATATCAAAATCAAATATAAATCTTAGGGTCGAGGCTAATTTCATAAATCACCTTGGAATTTGTGGCTTGGGTCATAAAACTCCAGACAGAAGGTAATTGGGACACTGGCCAAGGAGTCATATTGCCACTGCGATGTCCTGAAACTTGTCCTGATCTCATCACCTTCTGGGGGTGGAGCTGGGGGGGAGTCAGATAAAAATTTTCCAGAATTCCTCGTTGTTCTGAATTAATCAAGGGTCTTTTTAAAAATACAATCTGCTTCTTTTGCATCTGGGGTGGGAGGTGGGGGGGGAAGGGAAGGATGTAGTTTGTGACACTAAGTCACAAGGGGGCCACCAGGACTGGTCATATCAAAGCCAGGGAAATCAGCTGGAACACTACCTAAAGGTAGCCATTGAACGTTGAGGGATGAATAACCTTGGGGCTACTCCTGCTCCACCTCGCACAAGGGTCCTTACCCAAGTTACACCAATCAGACTGGGCGTGAATTGAGGAAATCTAGACTCCTGATAACTGATCCCCAAATCAGAATCAGGGAACCCACAAATAAATGAAAGTTGAAGGCAAATTTAAAAATTGCTCTAAAATAAGTAACACTTCAAGAGATTGTCATATTTCACCCCTCCCTATGGCCAGCAATTACATTTATTCCAAAATAATATTAAAAATTAAAGGAAAAATGCATTTTCACAATGATACAATTAAATGTTCCCACTAAATTAACTTTTTTAAAAATGGGTGTATTTACTTCAGTTGGGATGGTAAAAAGCTAAAATTCTGAAGCAATAACTGAACCTTCTTTGATTTTATTCTAGTCTTGGTTTTATCAGAGGCAGTGGGAGAGGAAGGTTGGCCATTTAAATTTTAGGAGGCCATATATCTTCACTTCAATGATGATTCTATTTTTAACCAAGTTAGCCTTAGGAAACCCAACAGGTGAAAGGAGGCGAGGAGGGTTGAGTCCATGAGGCAAGTGCCTTTACAGCACTGCTTGTGGGCCAGGAGGAGTTCATTTCAGCCTCAACAAACTTGCCAGTAAACCAGGTCCCCCACAATTAGCCTGCCTACTCACTGCAACCCCCACCCCCCCCTTCACAATGTGATGCCACCCTCTATCCTACCACCTTCCGCTCTCTCTCAAGATTGAATCTTATCCAGTTTCCTACCTCAGTCAGCCACTCCCTCATGGACTGGCTACAATCCCCTGATCAACCACCTTGTAGACGTACGGTGAGTGGGAAACCTACAGAGAAAGATTATTTCTGGGATTTCCAACTTCAAACCCACCCCTTGCCCCCACCCCACCCCCTCCAATCCAAGCCCATGGCTCCACTTGTCATCAAGCTAAAAGTATCATAGAATCTCTGCTGTGCAGGAAAAGGCCATTCAACCCATCAAGTCTGAGCCAACAACAATCCTACCCAGGTCCTATCCCCATAACCTTGCTAACTCCCTTGACACTAGAAGGCAATTTTAGCATTGTCAAGAAAAATCTGGAATTAAGAATCTACTGATGACCATGAAACCATTGTCGATTGTCAGAATAACCCATCTGTTTCATTAATGTCCGTTAGGGAAGGAAATCTGCTGTCCTTGCCTGGTCTGGCCTACATGTGATTTCAGATCCACAGCAATGTAGTTGACTCTCAACTGCCTTGAGCAACTAGGGATGGGCAATAAATGCTGGCCAGCCAGTGATGCCCTTGTCCCATGAATGAATAAAAAAAAAATCAACCTTATCCGCACATCTTTGGACTGTGGGAGGAAACTGGAGCACCTGGAGGAAACCCACACAGACATGGGGAGAATGTGCGAACTCCATATAGTTAGTTTCCCAAGGCTGCAATTGAACCCATGTCTCTGGCGCTGTGAGACAGCAGTGCTAACCACTGTACCACCCACCAGCCTCATATATCTATCCCTGATTGTTTGAAAATGACATGAAAACCATCCACTAATTTCCTCAAACACTGAATTGAGGTAAAATGTTCCATTTTTAGTCAACGTAACCTTGATATTCTTTCCTCACCCTCACTCTTCCATAGCAATAGGACTAAACACTCTATTTGTCCAGTCTTCCATAACCATCTCCCATTGCTGCCGTTCAGGTATGCCCCAGATTAAGATCCAATGTCAGGCAGGGATCTGTACTGAAACTGGGGATGAAAACAGGGAGGTACCAGCCTCAGGTCAGGGCGACAGGGTAGACGAACAAGGAAGAATGAATCGACTAGTGAGATATTGTAATAAGTCCTCAAAGGTAGAAATCCCTTCACCAAAATCCCTTTATTTACAAGTCTGACAACAGGTTAGAGAGTGCTTTCAGTTAGCCATCTACACTCGGAGTCCCCGAGGAACTGACACTCATGGTTAAGTACAAAGCACGAGGCTCCCTGATTGGTCCATCAATTTGGCCCCTAATTATATTCCAAGAGGCCCACCTCAATGGCCGGATTAAAGTTACTACAGATATTAGTTGCAATATTTTGTGCAATTTGGGGTTTGAGAAGTTTGAATAATGTGAGGCCACTGGGGAAGTTATTGATACTAATCAATCTCCCCATTCTTCGTTCTCATTTCCAATAACAAGTGTAAAAGTTTCATGGGTGTCTGAAGATCGATATTATCAGTGCAGCTCCTTCCCCTTACTGCTCTCTCTAGATCTCCATCCTGTCCAGCTTCCACTCCAGCCTGGGATCTCCTCACACTCTACAGATTATGTGCATTGTCCCCCCGCTCCCTCCCCTGACCCCCTCATTGCTCATCTCTTTCATGAACCCACATGTTTCTGCCTTGACCCACAACTCTCGATCATTCAACTGCCTTCCAATGGCTCCTGGCAAATTGGCACAATGCCATTCCTCAGACCCCGTTCCTGTCACTTTCAGAATTAAGCTCAAATAGCCCCACTTTCAACTCATTTGTGTTCCCCAATTGCAAATCCATCCATTTCCTTTTTTTCATTCATTTGTGGGACGTGGGTGTCACTGGCTGGCCAGTATTTATCTGTAGGGAAGGTGGTGGTGAGTTCTCTTCTTGAATCGCTGTAGAACATGTTCTGTGGGTTGACCCACAATGCCATTAGGGAGGGAATTGCAGGATTTTGACCCAGCGAAGGAACGGTGATATATTTCCACGTCAGGATGGTGTGGGACTTGGAGGAGAATTTGCAGGCGGTGGTGTTCCCACGTGTCCGCTGCCCTCGTCCTTCTAGATGGGTTTGGAAGGTGCTGTCTAAGGAACTTTGGTGAATTTCTGCAGTGCATCTTGTAGATGGTACACACAGCTGCTAATAAGCGTCAGTGGTGCAGGGAATGGAAGTTTATGGATGTGGTGCCAATCGAACGAGGCTGCTTTGTCCTGGATGGTGTTGAGCTTCTTGAGTGTTGTTGGAGCTGCACTCATTCAGGCAAGTGGGGAGCTTTCACACTCCTCTTCAAAGCAAGGCTGTGGGATCATTCTCATCCATCTGAGAAAGCAGATGAAGCTTTAATTTGAGGCCTTGTCCAAAAGGCAGCACCTCCAACAGCCCGATGCACCCTCAGTACCACATCTGTGCTGAAGTCCTCGAGTGAGACTTGCACTCACAATCCTCTGATTCTGAGTCACGAACTGAATCACAGCTAACCCTCAGAAATAAAAGTAAATACTGCCAAAGCATTCATTGTTTACTGGGGCTGTGTGTGTAGAGGTTACAGATCTGAAACAACTGCTTTTGCTGCTCGATAATCAGTCCTGAGTAATTTCAATAAAAAGGAAGTGAAATGATAAGAGCAGCACTTTGGCTGTTTCTCAGTTGGATCTGTAATAAAGGTCCTGATTACTAAAAGTTTTAATGTTTTGAGTTCCCATTTATTTACACAGACTTTTATCTGGCTGCTTTTAACTCCCAATTCCCAAAGAAATTAGTTTACACACATTGCCATGGTTACTGCTCAGATTGTGTGCAAAAAGCAACTGCCCGACAATTACACCGCGTAAAACCGTAAGATGGTTCACTTCAGATTCCTGTTTGATTCTGCAACTTATAGTTTAGACTTGCTTGTGTTTTATTGCTCTGCGCTGTTTAGGGTGGTGCCAATATCTGATTCCCGGTGTTCTTGCCTTGTCAACTCATAAAGTTCCCCCTGTGAAATCTCAATCTGTGGCTTGTGATATAATTTATAAACATCACACCAGAGTGGATTTACTGAGCTCCCGGCTGCCGGACAAAAGTGTCAGTTAATTCGGACAGAATTTCAGCTGGATCAGGCAACTGATTTGAGATGCTGAGATGTTCCATGAAGGGGGAATTGTCCTGGGTTTTTTCGGGGGTTGGGGGGGGGGTGACGTTCTGCTTTCTTGCCCAATCTCCTTCCCTCACTCTCCTCTGCTGCTTTTGTGTTTTCAGATATTGGAGCCATGATGCGGAGATGCCGGCGTTGGACTGGGGTGGGCACGGTAGGAAGTCTCCCAACACCAGGTTAAAGTCCAATAGGTTTATTTGGAATCACAAACTTTCGGAGCGCCGCTCCTTTTATCAGGCAAGAGAAGGAGCAGTGATCCGAAAGTTCGTGATTCCAAATAAACTTGTTGGACTTTAACCTGGTGTTGTGAGACTTCTTACAGATATTGGAGCATTGCTGGCTATGTAGTCTCTGCAGCATCATACTGAGAGCAGAGGGAGTGATGAGGAAAGGGAACATTACTCCATCCAAACAGCTGGCGGCTCGGATACGGGTATGGTGAGAACATTAGAGCTGTTTTCTCGTGTCACCAGAGTTTCAACAGGCCAGGAGGGTGTTTCGGTTCTTATGCATACTCAGAAGCTGGGGTCGCAAACCAGTTCTGCCACAGGGGACTTGGGTGTGGACCTCACTGGGGCAGACTATGGGAAAACATTGATGAACTTGTATAGCAAGGTGCTTGGTGCGTTGCAAACCTGCCAAACAGCCTCCATGATGTGGAGATGCCGGCATTGGACTTGGGTAAACACAGTAAGAAGTCTCACAACACCAGGTTAAAGTCCAGCAGGTTTATCTGATAGCAAGTGCCATTTGGTGGCATTTGCTACCAAATAAACTTGTTGAACTTTAACCTGGTGCTGTGAGACTTCTTACATAGCCTTCAGCCAGAGATTAGGAGCATGATGTAGTCTGATTCCAATGTGACACACGGCATTGTACAGAGACTGGAGCACATCATGGAACTGGTGAGCAGCTTCATGGCTGCAATGTCTGGCTGATCCAGGAAGGAGCATCTCTGGTCACTTCTCCACTGCTGCACAGACAGAAGCTACCTGGTGTATCAATGCTCCAGTAGCAGTCCAGATAGAGGAAGTGAGATCCTGGTTTGCTGGCATCCAGGCAGACACACTTTCCCTTGTGGATCTCAAAGCTCACCAGGCCACCCCTGGCTCCCGCAGTCATTGTCAGGCAGGCAAAGGCAGCATAATGGGGATGTCCATGGTGATTAGTTCTGTTTGGCAGTAGGGGTGGCATAGTGGCACAGTGGTTAGCAATGCTGCCTCACAGCGCCAGGGACCCGAGTTCGATTCCTGGCTTGGTCACTGTCTGTATGGAGTTTGCGCATTCTCCCCGTGTCTGCATGAGTTTCCTCTGGGTGCTCCAGTTTCCCCTCACAGTCCAAAGATGTGCAGGTTAGGGTGCATTGGCTGTGCTAAATTCTCCCTCAGTGTACCTGAACAGGCAACACAGTGTGGCAACTGGGGGATCTTCACAGTAACTTCATTGCAGTGTTAATGTAAGTGTACTTGTGACTAATAAATAAACTGCTCTGTGTTATGAATGCAGTGCTGGATAAAATGCAAACTGTAAGGGGTTTTTGATGTTGGATTTTATTGAGTATTGTTGACACAGGGCACTTTGTGATGAGAATCATCACAGAATTCTACAGTGCAGAAGGAGACCATTTGGCCCATCGAGTCTGTACCAATCACAATCCCACCCAGACCCTATCCCCATAACCCATGCATTTACCCTAGTTAATCCCCCTGACACTAAGGGTAAATTTAGTATGGCCAATCCACCAATCCACACACCTTTGGTATGTGGGAGGAAACCGGAGCACCCGAGGAAGCTGAAAAGCAGCTAAAGGATTGGTGGATCCATGTTGGGGTGGAGCAGTTCATTTTAATTGAAGTGAAGCCTCTCTATAAGGTCTCTTCCCTCCCTCCTTCTCTTGCTCCTGAGGTGACCTGCAGATTCTTGGAGGTCGGGACTGGGCTCTCAGAATTGTGAGGTTGCGGAGGACGGAACACACTTCCATCGTCATGGAGGACCCCCTCAGGGTAGGACCTTCTTCAGAGGGCCTCCTTTTGCTGTCTTCATGGAGCTTCCTCTCCCTGCACCCTTCTCTTCATGCCCTTCTCACTCTGCACAGCAAACAATACTACAGGAGGCAGTGAATTCTCCTTAAACCCAGAGAGCCAGAGTCATGTGCTGGGTTTGAATTCCACCACAGCAATAATGAAATTTGAATTCAATATAAATCTTCAATTAAAAGTCTACTGGTGACCATGAAACCATTGTCAATTGTTGGAAAAATCCATCTGGTTTATTAATGTTCTTTAGGGAAGGAAATCTGCTGTCCTCACCTGGTCTGGCCTACGTATGGTTCCAAATTCACAGCAATGTGGTTGACTCTCAAATACCCTCTGAAATGGAGGGCAGTTAGGGATGGGCAATAATTGCTGGTGACACCCACATCTTGTAAAAATGAATAAATAAGTAAAATGTTGCTGTATGGAGCAACCTACGCAGGATGATGCAACCATCTGCCTCCTCCAGCAGCTCACCATAAAGCTTGCATCAAATCCACTGAGCACAAGTTAATGAAAGTCACTACTTGCTGAGCAGGCTCGCAAAAAACCCCCCGGAACTGAGCTCACCTTGCTTTCTAACACATCTTGATTCTGGAGTGAATAAGATACATTCACCCACCAAGTTTATTATCTGGGTGTTGCTTCAGCCCCTTCACAGCTGGAACGTTGTGATCCCGTTCTTTCAACCTCTTCACAGGTGGACACGGGGGAATGTCTTACACGTGTCACTAACATTCACATCACCCCACACAGCCTGCATTGCCCCTTGGCTTTCAACTCTGCACACATAACCTGAATGAGTGTCTGGAATGAGATGCCAGTGGCGGTGGTAGAAGTGGGTGCAATTTTGTCTTTTAAAAAGCATGTAGATAGTTACATGGGTAAGATGGGTGTAGAGGGATATGGGCCAAACGTGGGCAATTGGGACTGGCTTAGTGGTAAAAACTGGGTGGCATGGGCAAGTTGGGCCGAAGGGCCTGTTTCCATGCTGTAATCCTCTATCACTCTATGACTAATTAATTGGGTGGCCAGAGATTCTTAACTAAGTTTAAAGTGTCTGCAACGTTCCTTAACCTTTTCAAATAATGATCAGTTTGTTCCCCACTCTTTTATTTTCTTGAATAGGATGGGAATAGAGGGATATAGTTCCTGGAAGGGTAGGGGGTTTTAGTTCAGTCCAGCAGCACGGTCAGTGCAGGCTTTGCGGGCCGAAGGGCCTGTTCCTGTGCTGTAATTTTCTTTGTTCTTTGAATTGGAAATAGATTTGTCTTGTATTCTCCCTCCACAGATTTATCCGTAACTTTTAATCTTTATATTGTCAACCAGGTTCCATGTGAAGGCACCGTGGCCCAGTGGTTAGCACTGCAGCCTCACAGCGCCGGGGGCCCAGGCTCGACTCTGGCCTCGGGTCACTGTGTCTGTGGAGTTTGCATGTTTTCCTCTCGTGTCTGCGTGAGTTTCCTCCGGGTGCTCCGGTTTCCTCCTATATCCAAAAGACGTGCGGGTTAGGTGGATTGGTCATGTTAAGTTGCCCCTTAGTGGCCCAAGATGTGTAGTTTAGGGGGATTAATGGGGTAAATGTGTGGAGTTACAGGGATAGGCCTGGTTAAGATGTTGGAGAGTGTGTACAGACACGATGGCCCAAATGGCCTCCTTTTGCAGTGTAGTGATTCCACAGTAATAGAAATCAACCATTCCACCAATGATCAAATCATAGAGTCATAGAGATTTACAACATGGAAACAGGCTCTTTGGCCCAACTAGCCCGTGCTGCCCAGATTTTAGCCACTAAACTGGTCCCAATTGCCCGCATTTCCTTAAGTCTTCTCCTTTCTTTGAAACATCTGGATAAAAGTGTATCCATCTTGTGAAGAATGTTTATTTCTACCTGTGCTGTGTTGTGTTTTGAATGGCAATGAAGCTAACACAGCCATTTCGTATTTTTAACCATAGTTCAACTGCATTTGACAACGTGCAACGTAATCGCCGAGTCCAACGGTAAAGCTTTTTTTAAAAAATTGTTTGGTCTCTTTATTTTTGCAAAAAGCTTCCAACAAACCACAGTGCCTCAGCACTGATGATAAAACTGGGTCAATCTGGGTGCTTTTGCAGTGCATGCGGGCGGCCTACTTTAACAAATAATCAGTCAGAACAACAAAGAGGCCTACAATTATATATTCACATCTGAAATGTTGTGATCTTACTCTTTCAACCTCCCCAGCCGTACGCAGGGTACTCTCTGCTATTCAGTGTCACTAACATCCACCTCACCCACACCAGAAAATATCATTATAAACTGGATCGTTTAATATGAGTTAAAGGCGCGAGCGAAACCACTGCTGGTATGTTTGAAACAGAGGATTTGTTGAATTTGTGGCAAGCAAAAGTGACAAAACACTTGTTTTCTACTTTCATAGAACATTTACTATTTAACCTCAGTCCAATCACACAAATGGCAATCTGGGTTTGACTGAGAGAGACTAGGTGGCAACTGAGGAGGCAAATAGCATTTCGAGTCACACGCTGGGATTTTACTGACCAGCCCATCACGGGAATGAGAAGGGGCGAGGGGCGAACCATAGAAAGACCCATTTACCTCGGGTGGGGTTATACGGTTTTGGACGAGCGAGGCTGTAAACTCCCACCAGCACGCTGGAATTTTACTGCCCCACCCACCAAGGAATGGGAGTGGGCAAGGGGCAGACAACAGAAACGTCCGTTGACTTAGGGAGGAAATTTCCAGTCCAGCATGGGAACAGGCCCTTTGGCCCAGTTCCCAAAACTGAACTAGTCCCATTTGCCTGCATGACCCCGTATCCCGCTAAACCTTTCCCATCTATGTATCTGTCCCAATGTTTTTAAAATGTTGTAATTGTACCCACCTCTACCATCTCCTCTGGCAGCTCATTCCAGACATATACCCCACTCTGTGTGAAGGGTCCCTTTTAAATCTTTCCCCTTTCAGCTTAAACCCTCTAATTTTGGACTCCCCTATCATGAGGGGAAGACCTTGGCTATTTCCCTAATCTAGACCCCTCAGGATTTTATAAACCTTATAAGATCATCCTCCTAAACTCCTGGGAAAAAAGTCCCTGCCTATCCAGCCTCTCCTTATAACTCAAACTATTTCTATTCAGATTTCATGGGCAGAAATCCACTGGTGATGTAAACCCTTCGATCAGTGGATGAGATTGCCACTTTGTGCACCAGAGTTCTGGTTTTCATTTCTTTCCTTTTATCCTGAGATTCTGTTCGCCTACAGGAAGAGCGGCGAGGTGGAACTTTTGCCAGAATATAGGAACATAGAAATTAGTAGAGGAATTGGCAAATTCAACTCCTCGAGCCTGCTCCACTATTCAATCAGATCATAGCTGATCTCTCCCCAGTCTCAAATTCACCTCTCCACCTGTTCCCCATATCCCCTTATCTCTTTTTTGTATTAGAAATATATCCATCTCCTTCTTCAAACCATTAATAATTCAGGCTCCACAGTGCTATGGGACAGCGAGTCCTACAAACTCACCACCCTCTGCGAGAAGTAGTTTCTCCTCAAAACGGTTTTAAATCTATCACCTATAGCTGTGACCTCTTGTTCTAGATTGCCCTACAACAGGAAACATTTGGTCTACATTTACTTTATCAATCCCTTTTAAAATTTCATATACTTTGATCAGATCCCCACTCAGCTTTCTAAACTCCAGTGAGTACAAGCCCCTGTTTAATCTCTCCTCAAACATCAACCGCTTCCTCCCCGGAATCAATCTGGTGAACCTCCCCTGAACTGCCTCCAATGCCACCACATCCTTTCTCAAATATGGAGACCAAAACTGGGCACGATTCTCCAGATGTGATCTCACCAACACCCTACACACTTGCAACAATTCTCCGCAACTCTGAAATGGGTCATCTTTTTGAATTACTATAGTGGTTTGATGCATCTGTGTGGCTTGCTAGTCAGTTTAATCCAAGAGACGGCCGTGTTAGAATGAGATTAGAGTTTCCATGTAAGCACAGATCTCCTCCCTGAAGGTGTATCAGTGAATCAACTGGGTTTTTATGACAACCCAACAGCTTCATGGTCACTTCCATTGGTACGAGCTTTTGATTTCCACATTTTTCTTTTGTTAATTCATCTTCTCAAACTGCCATGCTGCTAAGATTTTCCACCATGCTCTCAGGGTAAGTAGGTAAGTATCTATGTATGTTAAAATGTTCCTGTCCTTTGAGTGACGTTTTTTATTTGCTCATTGGGGTATGGGTGTCACTTACTGAACCAGCATTTAATCTGCAGGGCAGTTGAGAGTCAACTACATTGTTGTGGTTCTGGAGTCACACGTAGGCCAGGACCAGGTAAAGATAGCAGCTTTCCTTCCCTAAAGAGCATCAGGGAACCAGATGGGTTTTTAGAACAATTGACAATGGTTTCATGGTCATCAGTAGATTCCTTTTTACTGAGTTCAAATTTCACCATCTGCCATGGTGGGATTCGAACCTGGGTCCCCAGAACATTAGCCTGGGTCACTGCAAAACTAGTCCAGTGGCAATATCACTACACCACTGCCTCCCCTAGGTGTTGTACATCTAGGCCTCTCCTCCATAGAGAAAATAGCAGACATGCCCAGAAATTCAAAGTTGGGCTCTCAGCAGGATGCCCTCCATGTGTCTAGGGGCAGAAATGGATCCGGGTTGGAGTTTGCATGTGCTCTGTTCACACAGAGGCAGGTACTCGTAAATCTGCAGCTGCCTTCGCTTGAGTTGGAGTTTGGTCTCAGAGGTGTCTGAGCAGGCCTGAACCTTAGACATTTCTTTGATTTAATGCTTTCCTCTTTGGAGAGATACAGGTAACTCTGTGGAATTTGCATTAAACTTTTGAATGGACGATAAACGATACAAGGAGCATCTCACTGTTGGAGCCTTTGAACTTTGGGTTCTTATGCGACAGACCAAAGAAAGAAGCCTCAGAGATGTGGTAACATTTTTGATCCTGATGACTTTAGCTGAAGATAGATCTCAGCATTTACACCTTCATTATCACTGGTAAGATAATGACCTTCATAATATTAACATTCTTTTGGATTTTTCTGTAGTGTACAAACACACACCAAGTCATCTACAAGTGTATTGTAAAATGTTGGGTGTGGATTGGTGAATCTTATTAAGGTATTTGTAATCTTAGGTGGTTCAACAGTAACTATTCATTAATCACTAGAAACTATATACACAGATACAGTAATGGCTCCTGGCTTGCTTCTACGCAGGGCTCTGTCCAATACTACACTGACCCCTAAGCGCGGATCGTGCGCTCATTTACATCACTGTGTGGTGGTACTGTACTGAATCCTGTGTTAACCCTTGAAGTGTCAGACTCTTGTACAGCAGACATGACTTGGCACAGGGTAGGGTATTGGGCAGCAGAGATTTTAACCCCTTGTTTTGAAACCTAATTCTAGATTCGCTCATGAGGGAAAACATCTTCTCAGCATTTACCCTGTCAAGCCCCCTCAGAATCTTATATGTTTCAATAAGATTACCTTTCATACTTCTGAGCTCCAAAGAATATCAGTCCAAAATACTCAAGCTTTCCTCATAAGACAACCCTTTCAGGAAGCAGTCTAGTCAATCTTTATCGAACTGTCTCTGATGTAAATTTGTCCCTCCTTAAAGCATCATGGTAAGGCCATGTGCCAAAAGTACAGAAAGTGTCTGCTTCCTAAATTTCTCCCCCATCTCCTGCCGTTGATCTACTGTTTATACGAGATGGCATTCACAATGAATCACCTTCATTCAGGCATCCTGCTATTGGCTGCTGTTGAAGGGCCCTGAGCTCCAAAGATTTCTGCTGCTTTTTGTGCTGTTTCATGGGGCAGCACAAATTAATGGGTCAGGTCAACCCCCAACCCTCACTGTAAAGGTACACGGCACTTCATTCTTTAACACAACCTTAAAAGAATGATAAGCAGCCTTGCAGGAACTGATATCCTGCTCATTGTACGCACATCAGACACCGACAGGAAGTAGCCTGATGATGTTCAAACGAGCTGACCTTGCAAAATGATACGAAGCCAGCTCCTTCTGTTGCCATCCCATTGAAAGTCAGAAGTACATTTATTCCATTTGCACTGCAGCCAGGCTACGTAATCAGTCCCATAGAGATGGCCCAGGGATGAACTTAGCGCTATCTAAAGCAGGTCCAAAAAAAACCTCACGTTTTACCTTTGGGGATGACCACGTTTCACATTCAGAGGTAGATACAACATGGGCAGTGAGCCCGCGGAGCAGATAACTCCACAGCAAGGCTTTACCTACCAATACATAAAGATCTATCAATGCCCCACCTGAGTGCTTCAGCTCTGACTGGTCACAATCCTCAGCTTCTACTCATTCAATGCTGAAAATTCAAAGCAGAAAATCACCAGGAACCCGACAATCACTGAAAACAGAAAGATTTTCACAGCCTCAGGAAACCCCACACACAATCAGACAGCTTTGGGAATGCAGTGAGTGGTACCCGGGTTGGGATTGTGTCAAAGGTCAAAATACAAACATCCTGGAACAAGAGTGGAGCTTGTTGATTGGTAGATTTTATGTTTTTTATCTCACAAATTGGGATGCCCCACTTTCCCCAGCCCCCCCATTCCCTGTCCCCCCCGTCTCCCTTCCTCTACCCCTAATCCTCCCAGCCCCCCCTGCTCCCCCCAGCCCCCCCTGCTCCCCCCAGCTCCCCCTGCTCCCCCTGCTCCCCCAGACCCCCCCAGCTCCCCCAGCTCCCCCGCTCCCCAGTCCCTCCCGCTCCCCCCAGCCCCCCCTGCTCCCCCCGCTCCCCCAGCCCCCCCTGCTCCCCCAGTCCCCCAGCCCCCCTGCTCCCCCCCAGCACCCCCGCTCCCCCCTGCTCCCCCCCAGCCCCCGCTCCCCCAGCCCCCCTGCTCCCCCTGCTCCCCCAGTCCCCCAGCCCCCCTGCTCTCCCCCAGCACCCCCGCTCCCCCCTGCTCCCCCCCAGCCCCCCTGCTCCCCCAGCCCCCCCTGCTCCCCCTGCTCCCCCCCAGCCCCCCGCTCCCCCAGCCCCCCTGCTCCCCCTGCTCCCCCAGCCCCCCTGCTCCCCCCCAGCCCCCCACTCCCCCAGCCCCCCTGCCCCCCCTGCTCCCCCCAGCCCCCCCCTGCTCCCCCAGCCCCCCTGCTCCCCCCCAGCCCCCCCCGCTCCCCCAGCCCCCCTGCCCCCCCTGCTCCCCCCAGCCCCCCCCCTGCTCCCCCAGCCCCCCGCCCCCCCTGCTCCCCCAGCCCCCCTGCTCCCCCTGCTCCCCCCAGCCCCCCCTGCTCCCCCAGCCCCTTCTATGATTCCATCCTGGTTCGGGGCTGAATCGGGTCGGTTTTGTGACTCAGGATTTCTCTCACTCAGATGTTCAATTTGAACTTACCTGAACTGCACAAAGGGCAGCAACACCTGACCACTTTCCACCCTCTTCACCAAATCGGCTTCATCAATAACTTTCCTTATTAAAATTCAAAGTGTGTCTTAGTGTAAATGACAGTGGAAATCAGGTCACACTCAAGGAATCTGCGGGAATATCACAAATGTGAGGCCGGTGAATTTGGTTTCTTAAAAATCATTTTTAGGGTGTAGTAATAAGATCAGATCACTAGATGGCAATCTCACCCTAACTCATTGACATGAGGGACGTTGGGGATGTGGGGGTGGGGGAGGAGGGTGATGGTCAGGGGAGCTTAGCACTGGACCAGGGGGTGGTAGGGGGGAGGGTTTGTTGGACATAACCAAATTTTATAAATGTCATTTCTGGGTTACAGCTATCAAGGGCTTGGTTTTCAACGCTATCATAAAACAGAAAGTCACTAACTGCAGACAAATGGCATCCAGTTAGTGAGGTCGGGTGTTACACGGAAACGGGAACCAGCTCAATGGCCAGACAGCAGGCAAACAGGGCCTTACCCCTTCCAAAATAGGGTAGACAGAACAGAGGACCAGGAGCCTCAAGGTTCAAGCATGTGCCCAAGTGGTCATGATGTGGAGATGTTGGCATTGGACTGGGGTAAACACAATAAGAAGTCTGACAAAACCTGGTGTTGTCAGACTTCTTATTGTGTTTACCCCAAGTGGTCAGTCAGAGATACTTGGCTTATTCTGTTTGAATCACCTTATTTCCCCATTACTTCAATTCACCAGCCACATGGAGATGATGCCTCCCTGCCTTGATTCCAACAGGCCAGTGACTGCTGAGCACTTACTGCAGCAAGCTGCTCACAACTCCCAGCCTACACGTTAAAGATCTCCTCCTGGTCCTCCCCCAGATATTTAACAAGCTCTTCAAAGGGTTTTTCTGGCTGGGAGTTGGAGGTGAGCGGGTTGCTGGCTCCCCGTCACCCTTCCTTCATTCTGAAAATAGCAATGCCTCTCAGAGGCACGGTTAGGCCACTCACTCAGGAGCTTCTTTCACAGTGAGCTAACACCCAACCCCATCTCCCCAAGGCTGTTCAAAAGTCAAGCCCCAATGTAAGTGTCATCCTATATCATTCTCTAACAGTGAGTTACTACAGCTTGATACACCTAGAATCATCTCCAAAACTGCATGTATTCATATTTATATAGTATCCAAGGCCAAAGATGTACAGGTTAGGTGGATTGGCCATGGGAAATGTGTGGCGTTAACAGAGGTAGTGCAAGGAACAGGACCTGGGTAAGGTACTCTGTTGGAGACTTGATAGGCCGAATGGCCTCTTCTGTGCTGTAGGGATTTTATGAAATGCTATAAAAAGCGAGGGAATTGCTGTTTGTGATTTTTTTTCCAAATTGATTTTAAATGTTAATTTTTTTATTTCCTTAAAGAATCCTTTAAAAATATTCCTGTAAAAAAACAGGTTGGCAATAACACCATCAACTGGAATTTCCCCTCTAAGCTGCTCACCATCCGGACTTGGGAATATGCTTTATTGTCATTGGGTCAAAATCCTGGAACTCTCTCCCTAACAGCCCATTGGGTGCACCTACGTTACAGGGACTCCAATAGTTCAGGAAGTGAGCTCATCATCACTTTCTCAAGGGCAATTAGGGATGGGCAATAAATGCTGGCCTAGCAATGTACGGGTTGTCCTTTGAGGGAAGGTTGGAGAGGTCTGGTTTGTATCCACTAGAATTTCAAAGACTAAGAAATGATTTGATTGAAATCTGTAAGATCCTGAGATGCATTGACAGGGTGGGTGTGGAGAGAATATTTCCTCTACTTTTTCAGAACACTAAGGAAATTTGGCACTCCTGCTCCTGATTCATGTGCTCATATGATTGTATGTTTGTATGATTGTATGTTTGTATGATTGTATGTTTGTATGTTTCTATGTTCAAAGCCAACAACATCCACATCCTATTCATGAATTTTAACAAAAGTACCAAGAACCACAGCAGCCATTATTTGTATAGAGTCTTTACGTCATAAAACCTCCCACAATGCTTCACAGGAGGGTTATCAAACAACATTTGACGTTGAGCCCAATGAGGAGATACTAAGGCATGTGACCCAAAGCTTGGTCAAAGGGGTAAAGCCTCGGGGGGGATGGGTAATGAGGTGGAGTGATTGGGAGGAAATTTACATTGTCATAGAATCCTTACAGTGCAGAAGGAGGCCAATCAGCCCATTGAGTCTACACGAATCTCTGATAGAGTATCTTATCCAGGTCCTCTACCCTATCCTATCCCTGTAACCCTCATCCATTTACCTCACTAATACGCCTCATCTACACATCTTGGAACACTGAGGGGCAATTTAGCACGGCCAATCCATCCAACCTAGACATCTTTGGAGTGTGGGAGGAAACTGGAGCACCTGGAGAAAACCCACACAGATACAGGGAGGATGTGCAAACTTCACAGATAGTGATCCAAGGCCGGAATCAAACCCGGATTCCTGGCGTTGTGAGGCAGCAGTGCTAATCACTGTGTCACCTGCTGCCCATAAATCCAGAGTTTAGGGCCTAGCCAACTGAATACACTGTAAGCAGTGGTGAAGTGATTAAATGTAAGGATGCTCGGGGCGGGGCGGGGCGGGGGGGGGGGGGGGGGGGTGGGGGTGGGGGGGGGGTGTGGTGGGGGGGGTGCAGTGGGGGGGCAGGATTGGAGTAGTTTAGAAATCTCAGAGGATTGCAGGGTTGGAAAGGATTAGAGAAATATGGGGGAGCGAGAGCATGGAGGGATTTGCAAAAAAAGGAGAATTTTAAGATCCAAGCTTTGCTTGTTGGGGATGCAATGGGGGGGGCGGGGGCTGTCGGGGGGTGGGGGGTGGTGGTGGAGGGCAGTGTAAGTCACAGAACATGGGCTGATGGATGAACAAGACTTGGTGCGAGTTAGGACATGGATGACGGTGAGTTTACAGAGGGTGGAATGGGGAAGGAGTGGAGTGGAATAGTTAAGTCTGGAGATACCTATAGGAAAAATTGAGAGTTTCAGAAGCTAATGAGCAGAGGTGGGAATATAATCCAGAAATACAACACAAATGAGAATGGGCAGTCAAAGTGATGATGCAGAGATGTGACCTTTTTTTTTCTAAAGGTTACAGCACAGATGGAGACCATTTGGTCCATCTTGGCCAGGTTAGCCTGAGGACACCCAGGTGCTCTTTCTAGTTCCACCTTCCTGTACCTGGCCCCAAGCTTACAGCACTTAAGGTGCAGGTCCAAGTACTTTTTAAAAGAGTTTAGGGCATCTGTCTCCACCACCAACTCGGGGCAGCCAATTCCAGGCACTCACCACCCTCTGCGTAAAAAAAGTTCTCCCTCCGCACCGACTGCCACTCATCTCAACTTCAAAGACATCAAGGTTATGAACATTTGGTTCAGTCGCAGATGATTGCTGGGGGAAAGGATGGAGTCAGCAAAGGAGGTTAGGGAAAGGAGGTTAGACTGAAGACAATGGGCAGGAAATCACAACCTCACTCATGCTGAAACTGTAAAATCCTGTCCGAGGACAATGGACCTTTCCATGTTCTGCCCCTCGCTCGCTTCGATTCCCGTGGCAGACAGGGCAGTAAAATTCCAGCCAAATACTTTTCCCCATATAAAGTTGGAGAAAATTTCTGTTCCTCAAATATACTAAATGATGGGGAAGTAGCTTGAGTGGGAGCAGGGGGATGAGGACATGTTGGTGAGTCAGAGCTGGATGTCATCAGGAACTGAAACAGTTTACAAATCATACTGAACAGGAGTGCTCCCTTCACCAGTGTGAAGCCTTATCCTCTTGTCCAATTGCCATGGGTTCACCTTAACTGAACTCCGTGGGTTATAGACCACCCAATAGTCAGCGAGAATTGGAGGAGCTAATCTGCAGAGATAGCAGACAACTGCTGGAAACATAGTTGTGATAGTAGGGGATTTTAATTTTCCACATATAGATTGAGATTCCCATACGTTAAAGGTCTAGATGGGGTGGAGTTTGTAAAATGTGTTCAGGAAAATTTTCTAAATCAATATATAGAGGTACCAACTAGAGAGGATGCAATATTAGATCTCCTGTTAGGAAATGAGTTAGGGCAAGTGACGGAAGTATGTGTAGGGGAACACTTTGGTTTCAGTGATCATAATGCCATTAGTTTCAACTTGATCATGGATAAAGATAGATCTGGATCTTGGGGTGTGGTTCTAAACTGGAAAAAGGTCAAATTTGAAGAAATGAGAAAGGATCTAAAAAGTTCTCTGTTCTCTGGCAAGGATGTGATTGGTAAGTGGGAGGCCTTCAAAGGAGAAATTTTGAGAGTGCAGAGTTTGTAGGTTCCTGTCAGGATTAAAGGCAAAGTAACTAAGAATAAGGAACCTTGGTTCTCGAGGGATAATGCAACTCTGATAAAGGAGAGAGATGTATGACATGTATAGGCAACAGGGAGTAAATAAGATGTTTGAGGAGTATAAAAAGTGCAAGAAACTATTTAAGAAGGAAATAAGGAAGGACTAAAAGAAGACATGAGGTTGCTTTGACAGAAAAGGTGAAGGATAATCCTAAGAGCTTCTACAGGTATATTAAGAGCAAAAGGATCGTAAGGGATAAAATTGGTCCTCTTGAAGATCAGAGTGGTCGGCTTTGTATGGAACCAAAAGAAATGGGGGAGATATTAAATGGGTTTTTTGTATCTGTATTTACTAAGAAAACTGGCATGGAGTCTACAGAAATAAGGCAAACAAGTAGGGAGGTCATGGAACCGATACAGATTAAAGAGGAGGAGGTGCTGGCTATCTTGAGACAAATCAGAGTAGATAAATTCCCAGGACCAGACAGGGTATTCCCTCGGACCTTGAAGGAGACTAGTGATGAAATTGCAGGGGCCCTGACAGATGTATTTAAAATGTCGGTTTCCACAGGTGAGGTGCCGGATGATTGGACGATAGCTCATGTTATTCCGTTGTTTAAAAAAGGCTCAAAAAATAATCTGGGAAATTATAGGCCGGCAAGTTTGACGTCAGTAGTAGGTAAATTATTGGAAGGAGTACTAAGAGATAGGGTTTACAAATACTTGGATGGACGGGGACATATTAGGGAAAGTCAACATGGCTTTGTGTGTGGTAGGTCATGTTTAACCAATCTATTAGAGTTTTTCGAGGAGGTTACCAGTTTTCAAAGTTTTTAAATCAAAGAGATTTGGACCAGCTAGAAAAATGGGCTGAAAAATGGCAGATGGAGTTTAATGCAGACAAATGTGAGGTATTGCACTTTGGAAGGACAAACCAAGGTAGAACATGGTAAGTGGTAGGACACTGAAGAATGCAGTAGAACAGAGAGATTTGGGAATACAGATACATAATTCCCTAAAAGTGGTGTCACAGGTAGATAGGGTCGTAAAGAGTTCTTTTGGAACACTGGCCTTTATAAATCAAAGTATTGAGTATAAGAGTTGGAATGTTATGATGAGGTTGTATAAGACATTGGTGAGGTTGAATTTAGAGTACTGTGTGCAGTTTTGGTCACCCTAATTACAGGGAGGATATTAATAAGGTTGAAAGAGTACAGAGAATGTTTATAAGGATGTTGCCGGGACTTGAGAAACTGAGTTACAGAGAAAGGTTGAATAGATTAGGACTTTATTCCCTGGAGCGTAGAAGAATGAGGGGACATTTGATAGCGGTGTATAAGATTTTGATGGGTATAGATAGAGTGAATGCAAGCAGGCTTTTTCCACTGAGGCTCGAGGAGAAAAAAACCAGAGGACATGGGTTAAGGGTGAAGGGGGAAAAGTTTAAAGGGAATATTGGTGGGGGGCTTCTTCACCCAGGGAGTGGTGGGAGTGTGGAATGAGCTGCCAGATGAAGTGGTAAATGCGGGGTCACTTTTAACATTTAAGAAAAATGTGGAAGGTACATGGATGAGAGGAGTGTGGAGGATCCAGCTGCAGGTCAGTGGGACTAGGCAGAAAAATGGTTCAGCACAGCCAAGAAGGGTCAAAGGGCCTGTTTCTGTGCTGTAATGTTCTATGGTTCTATGGTTACTGTTGTTTACAGCTACTCCATTGTTTCTCCTTCCCATCCCACTTGCACTCCCCACTATGTCCTGTTCTAGTTGCTGTGTGACTCCTGGTTCTGTGTTAAACTTGGGGTCACGTCTGGTGTTGAAATTAAGCATTGAGGGCTTTGGGTCAACACTGCTCTCTAAACTGACACTCCATCTTCCACACTGTACAAACCTCAGCTCACCCAAAACATTTTCACCAGTTTCCTATCAGTCACCAAAGAGTCTAGTTCTTGCTAATCTACATAGAACTCCAGGAACTCTTGCCTTAAATTTAAACATCTCATCCTCATGTTAAAAAGCTCTTTGTGACTTTGGTTCTCTGTGTTTTTGTATCCTTCTCCTGCTCCATGCACGATCCCAGCGCCTTCCTGCCCTGAAGTCCATTTGTCGACTAACCCTCTTCTCTTCCTCTGTGACCCTCTCTATAACACCAGCTTTTGGCCACATTTCCTGATGGCCCAGAATTTTACCAGCATGTCAGCCCCAGAATTGGAGCTTGTAGAATGGTATTCTCTGTTGGCCTTGGGCGGGATTTTACAAACCTCGGGTGGGGGAGGTGGTAAAATTCCAACCGCTACCTCCTTGCTTGTGTCTTTAGAACTACTTTTTCTCATTCCATTCCACTTCTGAGAAGTTCTCTCGGCAGCATTAACTTGTTAAATTTGTGGAATTATTTCAGGGGAGGTATGAGCTGTCAAACCAGTCACACTGGTTAATAATTTGTGGAATTATTTCCAAATGTGCTTATTGTACTCATTATATTTCTAATTGCAGTAAAAGCTAATTGGTTAAATAGGTCACGTGCATTTCCAAAAATGTTCTGACTATTCCAGTTCATCCAATCTCCAAATCATTGCATCTGCTATTTAATGATTCCAGGGATTTGACTGGTTTTCATTAAAGTTGTTGTTCTGTTTGAACTTGATCAGTTTTCACACAATTTGAAAGCAATCTAAACCAAAAATACCTCATTTAAATTCCCACCATATTAATCATGGCAGGAACCATCAGAATTTTGCTCTGTTGCAAAGCTTGACAGCGGCTCCATTGTTCCTTATAAAATCCAAGATACAGCTTGACAATAACTCCAGGGGAAAACAGTGACACAGTAGTTAGCACTGCTGCCTCACAGTGCCAGGAATCCGGGTTCGATTCCGGCCTCGATTCCGGACTGTGTGGAGTTTGCACGTTCTCCCCATGTCTGCATGGGTTTCCTCTGGGTGCCCCGGTTTCCTCCCACAGTCCAAAGATGTGAAGGTTAGGTGGTTTGGGTTGTGGGAATAGGGTGGGAAAGTGAGTCAATGTAGAGTGCTCTCTCGGAGGATCCATGCAGACCCGATGGGCTGATTGGCCTCCCTCTGCACTCTAAGGATGATATTAAAACCAGGTGGAGCAATAAATAGACAATGATTTACTGTCTGCGGATTTTGATTGTCTTGGTGCTGCAGAAAGAGATTTTATAAAGAACTCAACCCGGTATTGTTATCTCCAGAAACACAGATAAACCATCTATCTACACCTTTTATCTGCCAAGTGCAGTAAAACCACTGGTTCAGCCTGAAAGGACCCAAGTTTTCATCCTGAAAGTTTTACTGGACTCTAAGTTGTTTAATCTATCCTCCCACTCTGCCATCTATTTATTTGTGAAATTTGAGCATGTGTCTGTTTTAAAGTTTATTTATTAGTCACAAGTAGGCTTACATTCACACTGCTGTGAAGTTCCTATGAAAATCTCCCAGTCACCTCACTCTAATGCCTGTTTAGGTACACTGAGGGAAAATTTAGCACGGCCAATGCACCCAGCCTGCACATCTTTCAGACCGTGGGAGCACCCGGAGGAAACCCATGCAGATGTGGGGTGAATGTGCAGACTCAGCACAGACAGGGACCCAAGCCGGGAATCAAACCCCAGTCCCTGACGCTGTGAGGCAGCAGTGTTAACCATTGTGCCATCATAATGCTCAGTCTGTATTTGTCTGTGAGGGAGAGAGAGTATTTTTATCATTTCACTTAGACCTGGTTAAGTGCAATAAAAACTATCCCCTTTTCTTGGTGCAGATCAGTAGCACGGTGGGTTAGCACTGCTGCTTCACAGGGCCAGGGACCCGGGTTTGATTCCTGGCTTGGGTCACTGTCTATGTGGAGTTTGCACGTTCTCCCCGTGTCTGCGTGGGTTTCCTCTGGGTGCTCTGGTTTCCTCCCACAATCTGAAAGACACGCTGGTTAGGCGCATTGACCCGAACAAGCGCCAGAGTGTGACAGCTAGGGGAATTTCACAGTAACTTCATTGCAGCTTACTTGTGACTAATAAATTAACATTAACTTTTTATAAACTCAGAGAATACTGTCTGCATGTGTCTTTTACAAATTGGGCTTTAACCTGGTGTTGTGAGACTTCTTACTGTGTTCACCCCAGTCCAACGCCGGCATCTCCACATTGTGCCTTTTACAGTCACGGCAGATAAGCACTAAATAATCACTGGATTGTCTGACATATCCTTTAATGTGAAAGGAGACAAGCCACTCGGCCCCTCATCATCTGATCAGTGCAGGGACTAAGGAGCATAGGGCCAGGGCGGGGGTACATGTGCAGAGGTCATTGAAGGTGGCAGGGAGTTAATAAACTAACAGCATCCTAGGTTTTGTCAATAGCGACATAAAGTACAAAAGCAAGGTGGTAATGTTCAACTTGTTTAGGACCCTGGTTGATTCTCAGTTGGAGCATTAGACAGGGTCCAGAAAAGATTCCTGAAAACAATTCGAGGAATGAGGAATGTCAGCTCCGTAACTATGTTTGGAATTGACATTCTTGGAAGACAGGAGCTATGATAGAGGTATAAACAAAAGATAAGGGGATGGAATAGATAAGGAAAAGTCTTTCTAATCCTTGGGAGGAGGATCGAGAACATGAGGTGTGCAGATTTAGGGTAACTGCCAAAAGAAGCAATGGAGGCGTGAAGAAAACTATTTCACAGCGTGAGGGACCTGGAATGTGTTGTCCCAGAGTATGGAGGAGGCAGGGTCAGTTGAGGAGGGAATTGGATTTTTGACTGAAAGGGAAGAATGCGCAGGGTTACGGGGCAGAGACCCTGAAGTGGCATGAGATAAATCGCTTCTTCAGAGAGCTGCAGAGACACGATGGGCGAATAGCCTCCCCTGTTCTGATTTCTTCAGAAAAGTGTTCTTGCTGATCTAACTGACCAAAACAATTGCTGGGAGAAACACAAACTCCCAAGATGAACGCAATGTGACTTGATAGAAGAAATTTGGGGGAGGGGGGTGGGGCCTCAGTTCTTGCATATCTTTGTAAATACAAAGGGCTGTTGTGAAGTGTTCCAAAGTTGCTCTTTGCTCTATTTATCGATATGAAAGAAGCCCGTGCCTTCACTAAGCGCCTACACAAGGGCTCAGAAACTTGCAGTATTCACCCAGAGAGCTTCAGAATGAACAAGAAGTATGATTATACTCAGTTGTTTATATAGAAAGCTGCAAATTCTTTGGCACTAAATTCTTTTCTCTGGTATTTATTTGAAATGGGTGATTCGAAGATATGTCCCACACACGCTGCCACTGATTAATGCACTCAACAGAGAAAGAACAGGCAAAATGAATAGCAGTGAGTAAAGCTTAGATGAAGAGGCACATTATCACTTTCATCGGGTGCTGAAGGTCACTAACAAGAGAAGGATGGCATTTTCTGAGCACAATTAACAGAAGTCTAATGAACAATTATAACGATACTCTCTCTGTCAGTAACCAGGGGTTGGTTTCACAATAGAGAACACAAGTGACATTATCCATTTCTGGGTAAAAGACTGAACAATAACATTGGCAGTAAGGTGGATGGTAATTACAGGCCAGTGGAATCTGTGCCTCACGCACACAGCTGCAGAAATCCAGATACTTCATTTTCTTGACTCTGCAACCCATCTACTGATATCAAGAAGGTAACCTCTCTCAGAGATGTTGTGCCCAATAGTCCTCAAAACAGACTGATTCGAGAATTATGGTTTCTCAAGTCTCAGAGAACCCAGCCAAAGGCATTTGATTTGGAACTTAATACTGAAAGTCAAATTAAGTTTTTAAGTTTACCTATTAGTGTCACAAGTAGGCTCATATTAACACTGCACTAAAGAGGGCTGAGTGGTGACACAATGGTTAGCACTGCTGCCTCACAGCTCTAGGGACCCGGGTTCGATTCCCAGCTTGGGTCGCTGCCCATGTGGAGTTTACACATTCTTCCCATGTTTGTGTGGGGGTGCTCCGGTTTCCTCCCACAGTCCAAAGATGAGTGTGTTAGGTTGATTGACTATGCTAAATTGCCCCTAATAGTGTCCTAGGATGCATAGGTTAGAGGGATTAGTGGGGTAAATATGTGGCATTACACGGATAGGGCCTGGGTGGGATTGTTGTTGGTTCAGACTTGATGGGCTGAATGGCCTCCTTTTGCATTGTAGGGATTCTCTGATTCTATGAAGTTACTGTGAAAATCCCATGGTCACCACACTCTGGTGCCTGTTTGGGTACGCGGAAGGAGAAGTTAGCATGGCCAATGCACCTAACCAGCACATCATTCGGACTGTGGGAGGAAATGGGAGCACCTGGAGGAAACCCATGCAGACATGAGGGACATGTGCAACTCCACACAGACAGTGACCCAAGCTGGGAATCCAATCCATGACCCTGGTGCTGTGAAGTACCAGGCTAACCACTGTTCCATTCTGCCGTCCCTCATTAATAATAAGTAATAATGTGAGGCTAGATTATTTTTGCATTATATTGCAGGGGTACAAAACCGATATTACACGTAAACGTATAATTTTTTTAATCATTCATGGGACATGGGTGTCACTGGCTGGCCAGCATTTATTGTCCATCCCTACTTGCCTGAAAGCAATTGAGAGTCAACCACTTTGCTGTGGTTCTGGAGTCACATGTAGACCAGACCAGGTAAGGACGGCAGATTTCCTTCCCTAAAGGGGCAGTAGTGAACCAGGTGGGTCTTTCCGATAATCGACAATGGTGTCATGGTCATCAGTAGATTCTTATTTCCAGATTTTAAAAGTTGAATTCAAATTCCTCCATCTGCCGTGACAGGATTTGAACTCAGGTCCCCAGGACATTAGCTGAGTTTCTGGATTAATAATATCTACCAATAATATCACTAGGCCATTGTCTCCCAGTGGCAATTTGTGGTCAATAAATCTCCCCAGATCAGTGGGCAGCACGGTGGCACAATGGTTAGCACTGCTGCCTCGCAGTGCCAGGGATCCAGGTTCAATTCTGGCCTTGGGTACATCTTTCCCATGTCTGTGTGGGTTTCCTCTGGGTGCTCCTGTTCCCTCCCACAGTCCATAGGTGTGTGAGTTAAGTGGATTGACCGTGCTAAATTGACCCTTAGTGTCAGGGGATTAGCAAGGTAAAGAAGTAGGGGTTACAGTAATAGGGCCTGGGTGGGATTGTTGTTGGTGCAGACTGGATGGGCCAAATGGCCTCCTTCTGCACTGTAGGGATTCTAGGAGATTATTTATGGTCTATTTAAAATGTCAGCTTTGTCACTATTCCATCTACTCTCTGCTGGCCAGTATTATTGATGTGGAGATGCCGTGTTGGACTGGGGTGGGCACAATAAGAAGTCTCACAACAGCAGGTTAAAATCCAACAGGTTTATTTGGTATGACAAGCTTTCGGAGCACCGCTCCTTCATCAGGTGAGTATAGAATTCACTTGATGAAGGAGCAGCACTGTGAAAGCTTGTCATACCAAATAAACCTGTTAGACTTTAACCTGCTGTTGTGAGACTCCTTGCTGTAATATTATTGCATGAGGCTACAGACTGGGGAAGGAGAAGGCTGTCGTTTAGTATTTGGCAAACCAAAGGTTGCACCGATTGTGCTGATTTAGGCAGAGGGGCCAAGAGAAACTGTGTAAGTGCTTTATTAGGAATCAAAAATATTTTCCATTTGAACTTGGAAGGACTGATATTGCTGGACAGCTATCAGTCGCTCAGAGGCAGGCACCCATGGTGCAAATAAACTATTAACCCAGCAGAATGATGAGGGAATGACTGACATCTGATTTCACAGACCATTATTACTGGAGCACTCCAATGCGTGCTAAAGATTAGTGAAAAAGCTGAAAGCACTGTTGTATACAAGAGCAATAGTCACAATAAAAGCCAGGCAGGTCAAAATAACAGTAAGCACTCCGCCTAAAGATAATTATTGCTATTTTTTACGGATCAGCAAGGCGCAAGCAGCAAAAGCCATCAGCACATTTATCTTTAGGCTCGCTCAGTAATTAGTGCAATGATAAATCTCACTTCAAGCTGATGTGAAATGTCATCAGGCTTTAAAAACATCACCATTTTGATGCTCGTGATGTGATGATAGTCAGGCTTTCTGGAATGTTTCCTGAAATGGTAACATTCACTGAACCAAAGATCCATCTTTGGTAAGACATTTTTGACTTTCAGGAGGCCAGTTTTTTGCACTGGGTCAAAGCCTAGAACAATAATCCTGCATTTTTTCTTTCGGATTGTTTTTAATCTTTTCTACGTTATGCAGTAATCTGCAGGGTAAATGGTCACAACACACAAAGCAAGGAGGATAGTCTGATATCTTAGCAGTTTCCAGTTGCACTTGGTAATTAGTTAACTGGGCAATAATTAGAGTCATAGAATCATAGAATCCCTACAGTGCAGGAAGAGGCCATTCAGCCCATTGAGTCTGCATCAACCACAATCCCACCCAGGCCCAATTCCTGTAACCTCTCATATTTACCCTGCTAATCCCCCTGACACTAGGGTTAATTTAGCATGGCCACTCAACCTAATTCGCACATCTTTGGAGGAAACTGGAGCACCCGGAGGAAACCCATGCAGACACGGGGACAACGTGCAAACTCCACACAGGAAGTCTCTTCCACAAGTGTTAATGGAAAGGTCATCGTGAATTTATTCAGGTTTTACCTAATGCTGACTTTGTCACTGATGTTAGAGAAAAATATACAAAAATATACACCAAGCGGTTGATGCAGAATGGTTCAGAACTCTTCCTACTTACAGTGGAGTGTCAACTCTCATTGAATATACTCCCTGAGCTGACATCTCGCTTTTTTGACTGTCCAGAACCTCCAAGCTTGCAACCCCCTGCCTCCTCATACCAAGAGTAGATGAAGAGACTCTTTGCTACTCAATTGGATGATGAAAGAATTGGTAGAGGCCTCAGCTTACAGTTGAGGATTATTTTCTCCACAGACTGTCCATTTAACCAACGTTGAAGGTATAACTGCAGTTATATCTTTCCATAGCACTTACAGCAGTAGCAATTTTTTCTTCCGAGACAGACTACCTTGACAAAATACTTTCTTCAATTCTCTACATTTGTATAATTAGCCCTATTTCAGCATCTCTGCTGCTAAAATCTTTATCCAAGACTTTGCTAGCTCTAGACTCTCCTGTTCACAGTCACTGCTATCTTTTTTTCCCACATTCCACCCTCCATAAACTTGAGGTTATCCAAGGAGGCAGTGGCCCAGGAGACATTGTCACACGACTGATAATTCAGACACCATGGGAAAGATCTGGGGATCCAGGTTCAAATCCCACCATGGCAGATGGTGATATTTGAATTAAATAAAAATTTGGAATTAAAAGTCTAACAATGACCATGAAATCATTGTCGATTGCTGTGAAAATCCACCTCGTTCACCAATGGCCTTTAGGGAAGGAAATCTGTCATCCTTACCTGATCTGGCCTACATGCGACTCCAGATCCACAACAATGTGACTGACTTTCAACTGTCCTCAGGGGTGGGCAACAAATGTTGGCCATGCCAGTGATACCCACATCCCACAAACAAATAAATATATATATTCTATTGACCATAGCTTAATTCCCTGGACTCCTGTTCACTTATTACCCATATATTCAGCTGGTTAAGGAACTTCTGTATTTTAAAATTCTCACCTTGTTTTTGAATCATGGATGAAGTTAAACGTACTCCATATAACAAGGCTGCACTCACATGCAACAAACCTAACACCTGAGCTCTGATATTGTGCAAAGACATAAAGCTCCACAATCACACAACTTAGCACAGGTGGACTTGGTAAAGCAAATCTGGACACTGGGAAAGCTGCCCATCACTTTTGAAAGCAGAAGTCAATGGAAATTGCCTCTGTCAGAAAAAATACAACAGCACCCATATCGTTAACTCATTCGATGAGAACTCTCTGTGGAATGAAATGTCCACCAGTTAGCTTTCTATAAATCAATCAATATCACAACCCACACTCTGAAAGGCTTTTCAGTCTCATTTAGCATGTCAAATGAACCAGGAACTGAATAGGAAGAAGCGCTGAGGAAGTTGAGATCATGTCCTAAAAGATCAATTAGTGTTATTGAACAAGATGCCACCAGCTAAAGGTTTCAATGGTCAGTAACTTGTCTTTCACTGTTGTGCTGTGAAATCGGAAGTTGCTGATTAGCAAACATTTTTAAAAATTTATTTACAAGATTGTTGCCAGTTTGGACAGCACTTATTGCCCATCGCTAGTTGCCCTTGAGAGGTTGGTGGTGAGCTGCCTCCTTGAACCGTTGCAGTCCCTGAGGTGTAGGTATGCCCACAGTACCCACATTAGGGTGAGGGTTCTAAGATTTTGACCTATCCACAATGAACAAATGATCATATATTTCCAAGTCAGTATGGTGAGTGACTTAGAAGGAAATTTCCAAATGGTGGTGTTCCCAGGTATCTGTGACCCTCATCATTCTAAATGTAGTGATCATGGATTGAGAAGTGCTGTCGAAGGAGCCTTGGTGAGTTGCTGCAGTGCAGCTTGTAGATGGTACACATATGGCTGCCACTGATTTGTTGGTGGTGGACAGAGTAGATGTTTGCGAAAAGGGTACCAGTCCAGGAGGCCTCTTTGTCCTGGATGGTACCAAGCTTCTTGAGTGTTGTTGGAGCTGCACTCGTCAGGGCCAGTGGCGAGTATTTCATCACACTCCCAACTTGTGCCTCCCAACAGGCTTTGGGGAGTCAGGAGGTGAGTTACTCACTGCAGCATTCTTAGCCTCTGAGCTGCTCTTGTAGCCACAGTGTTTATATGGCTAGTCCAGTTGAGTTTCTGGTCAATGGCAACCCTCAGGATAGAATCACAGAATCTTTACAGTGCAGAAGGAGGCCATTCAGTTCATCGAGCCTGTCCCAACAATGATCCTACCCAGACCCTATCTCCGTAATACCACCTATTTACCCTGCTAATCCCATTGACACTAGTGGGCAACTTAGCATGGTCAATCAACCTAACCCACACATCTTTGGGCTGTGGGAGGAAACTGAAGCAACTGGAGGAAACCCACGCAGACATGGGGAGAATGTGCAAACTCTACACAGACAGTGACCCGAGGCTGGAATTGAATCTGGGTCTCCGGAGCTGTGAGGCAGCAGTGCTAACCACTCCACCATGCCACCCATTGTTGATAACAAACAAAATTATAAACGGCATTTAAGGACACTGGACATTATTCCTCTTACAATATTATTTAGCTTTGATTCATGTAAAACAATGTGCCATAAAATTCTGACCAAGCTGGGTACTTCAAAGCTTCGAGCAGCAGCCATTAATTAGATACCTGTCTGAGGTCATTTGTACATTTTGAATGTTTTGCGTGTGTATCCCGCACGGGAACTCTAACAGAACATGAGAATCAAATGGAGTTAATCATGCTGAAGTTGAACAGATTCATATGAAACACAGCCACTCGAATAACTCACAAGGAAAGACATTTGGGTCAGAGTTAAGGATTGCATGAGTGGAACTATTATATTCTTTTTAGACAGACTCAGTGTGAATCAATTGGAAAACTTTCCTATTCTTGCCGCTCTTGTATATTGGCCTCTCCACCAACTCGTAGTTTGAGTTATGTTTTTTTTACTCCCAATGTGTTGGATTCACAGCAAATGCTGAGCATCGCAACAATCCATATCCCGCTGTAGGACCATCTGTTTGTGTGAACACAGCAATCAATGCACCCTTATATATCATGGTGAAGTTATGCACCCAGTACGCACTACATGGCACAGAGGCTTACTTTAGGAAGTTCATGGAACCTGATTGGTTCTCACTTCCCTTATAATCACTTCAAAATGAAATATTATTTGCCCATGAAAATTACTATTGATTGCAAGTAACGCTTGGCCAAATCATTTCACATAGAAAATAACGCACAGAAACAGAAGCACTTGGCTCAATTACTCCATGTTCATCTTGATGCTCCACACATGCCCCATCTCAACTTATTTCAGTTTGCCCCATCACAGGTAGCAACCCCTTCTATTTCCTATTATTTTATCATTTATGGGACATGGGTGTCACTGACTGACCAGCATTTATTGCCTGTCTCTTGTTGCCCTTGAAACTGAATTGTTTGCGAGACCAATTATTTAAAAGATAAAAAGTTGCAGCATGCTATGGTGCAGAGGGACCTGGGGGTCCTTGTGCACAAATCGCAAAAACCCAGTCTGCAGGTGCAGCAGGTGATCAAGAAGGCGAATGGGATGCTGGCCTTTATAGCGAGGGGGATAGAATATAAAAACAGGGAGGTCTTGCTACAACTGTACAGGGCACTGGTGAGGCCGCAACTGGAGTACTGTGTGCAGTTTTGGTCGCCGCACTTGCGCAAGGATATTTTGGCCTTGGAGGGAGTGCAGAGGAGGTTCACTAGGCTGATACTGGAGGTGAGGGGGTTGGACTATGAGGAGAGATTGAATAGACTGGGTCTGTACTTGTTGGAGTTTAGAAGGCTGAGGGGAGATCTTATAAAGACGTATAAGGTCATGAAGGGGATAGATAGGGTAGAGGTAGAGAGATTCTTCCCGCTTAGAAAGGATAGCAGAACTAGAGGGCACAACCTCAAAATAAGAGGTGGGGGGGGTGCAGTTTAGATCAGAATTGAGGAGGAACTTCTTCACTCAAAGGGTGGTGAGTCTTTGGAATTCTCTGCCCGTTGAAGTGGTGGAGGCTGCCTCGCTAAATATATTTAAGTCACGGGTAGATAGGTTTCTGATAGATAAGGGAATTAAGGGTTATGGGGAGAAAGCGGGAAAGTGGAACTGATCCACTTCAGATCAGCCATGATCTTACTGAATGGCGGGGCAGGCTCGAAGGGCTAGATGACCTACTCCTGCTCCTATTTCCTATGTTCTTATGTTCATACCATTTCAGAAGGCAGTTGAGAGTCAGCCACATTGTTGTGCCTCTGGAGTCATTTGTAATCCAGACCGGGTAAGGACGGCAGATTTCCTTCCCTAAAGGACATTAGTGAACCAGATGGGTTTTTCCAATAATCAACAATGGCTTCATGGTTATCAGTTGATTCTTAATTCCAGAGTTTTTTTGTTGAATTCTAATTCCACCGGAATTTGAACCCAGGTCCCCAGAACGTTAGTTGAGTTTCTGGAATAAAGTTTAAAGTTTATTAATCAGTGTCAAAAGTAGGCTTACATTAATGCTGCAATGAAGTTATTGTGAAAAAATCCTCTTGTTGCCACATTTGGCCCTGTTTGGGTACACGGAGGGAGAGTTTAGCATGGCCAATGCACCTAACAAACAGACCTTTCAGACTGTGGGAGGAAACCAGAGCGCTCAGAGGAAACCCACACAGACACGGGGAGAACATGCAAACTCTGCACAGTCATCCAAGGCCAGACTTGAACCCAGATCCCTGATGATGAGGCAGCAGTGCTAACAACTGTGCCACCATACCACCCAACACTTTGACACTGAAAAGAATGGACTCCAAGCTCTGTGCAAAGCCCTGTGCCACGTTACATCAGAACATACGAATAAGGAGTAGGCCATTCAGCCCTCCTATCTGATTCACCATTGAATAACAATATGGCTGATTGTATAGTAACCTCAAATCTGCATTCCACCCGTCCCCAATAACCCTATCACCCGCTTGTTTACTAAGAATCTCTCCACTTCTGCCTTAAAAATGTTCAAAGACTCTGCTTCCAGCCCCTTTTCAGGAAGATAGTTCCAGAGACTCACAACCTTTTGAGAGAAAAAAATTTTCCTTTTTTCTGTTTCAAAAGGGAGACCCATTATTTTTAAACAATGACCCCTTGTGCTAGATTCTCTGACCAAAGGAAACATCCTCTCCGTATTCACCTTCTCAACACCCCTCAGGATCTTGTCATCGATTCATAGAATCTCTACAGTGCAACAAAAGGCCATTTGGCCCATCAAGTCTGCACTGACCACAATCCCATCCAGGCTCTATTCCCGTAACTCTGCATATTTGCCCTGCTAATCCCTCTGACATTAAGGGGCAATTTAGCATAGTCATTCAACCTGACCCATACATCTTTGGACAGTGGGGGTGAAATAGGAACATCTGGAGGAAACCCACGCAGACATGGGGTGAACATGCAAACTCCACACTGACGGTAACCTGAGACCAGAATTAGAACATAGAACATAGAACATAGAACACTACAGCACAAACAGGCCCTTCGGCCCACTAGTTGTGCCGATCACTTGTATACCTACTAAGCCATAGACCTATCTATAACCCCCAATCCCATTAGATCCCATATACTCATCCAGAAGTCTTTTAAAAGACCCCAGCGAGTTTGCCTCCACCACCACTGACGGCAGCCGATTCCATTCACTCACCACCCTCTGAGTGAAAAACTTACCCCTAACATCACTTCTGTACTTTCCTCCCTGCACCTTAAACCTGTGTCCTCTCGTAGCGACCATTTCAGCCCTGGGAAATAGCCTCCGAGAATCCACCCTATCTACTCCTGTCAACATCTTATAAACCTCTATCAGGTCGCCTCTCAACCTTCGTCTCTCCAGGGAGAAGAGTCCCAGCTCCCTCAATCTATCTTCATAGGGCATGCCTCCCAATCCAGGCAACATCCTTGTAAATCTCCTCTGCACCCTCTCAATAGCTTCCACATCCTTCCTGTAGTGAGGCGACCAGAACTGCGCACAGTACTCCAAGTGGGGTCTGACAAGGGTCCTATAAAGTTGCAGCATTACCTCACGACTCCTAAACTTAATCCCTCGATTAATGAAGGCCAGTACACCATACGCCTTCTTGACCACATCCTCCACCTGCGAGGCCGATTTAAGAGTCCTATGGACCCGGACCCCAAGATCCTTCTGCTCTTCAGCACAGCAGAGACTCCTACCCTTGATATTGTATTCCTTCATCCCATTGGTCCTGCCAAAATAGACCACTACACATTTATCTGTGTTGAAGTCCATCTGCCACTTCTCCGCCCAGTCCTGCATCCTATCTATGTCCCGCTGCAACTTCTGACATCCCTCCAGACCATCCACAACACCACCAACCTTCGTATTGTCTGCGAACTTACTTACCCAGCCCTCCACTTCCTCATCCAGGTCATTTATGAAAATGACAAATAACAAGGGTCCTAGAACAGATCCCTGGGGCACTCCACTGGTGACTGACCTCCATGCAGAAAAAGACCCATCCACAACCACTCTCTGCCTTCTGCAGGCAAGCCAGTTCTGGATCCACAAGGCCAAAGCCCCCTGGATCCCATGCCCTCTCACCTTCTCAAAAAGTCTTGCATGGGGGACCTTATCAAACGCCTTGCTGAAGTCCATGTAAACCACGTCCACTGCACTTCCTTCGTCAATGTGTTCAGTCAAATTCTCAAAGAACTCAACTAGGCTCGTAAGGCACGATCTGCCCTTGACAAATCCATGTTGACTATTTCTGATCATTCTAAACTTCTCTAAATGCTCATAAATCTTGTCCCTCAGAATCCTCTCCATCAACTTACCAGCCACTGAGGTTAGACTCACCGGTCGGTAATTTCCCGGGCTATCCCTGTTCCCTTTCTTGAAAATAGGAACCACATCCGCAATCCTCCAATCCTCCGGAATCTCTCCCGTCTCCATCGACGACGCAAAGATCATTGCCAGGGGCTCTGCAATCTCTTCCCTCGCCTCCCACAGTAACCTGGGGTACATCCCATCCGGTCCCGGCGACTTGTCTGTCTTGATAGAGTTTAAACTTGATAGAGTTTAATATCCACATACTCAATCTTTTCAGACTGCCGCAAACCTGTAGTACAACCTCCCAGATCACTTTCCACCGTGAATACAGTTGAACCCAGTCCCTGATGCTGTGTGACAGCAGTGCTAACCACTGTGCTACCATATATGTTTCAATCACATCACCTCTTACTCTTTTAAACTCTAGCAGTTACAAGCCTAGCCTGTCAAACCTTCCTTCATAAGACAAGTTGGTGCTTGCTCCTCCTCATTGACATTGACCTTCTGGTAGGTTTCCCAATACCCATCAGCCTTGTTCAGCGTACTATCCAATTGGATTGCCCATCTGACTTCTCTGCAGCAGAATTTGTCTGCAACTGCACACTCTGGTGAGATGGCATCTATGCAATCATTATCTTCTTCACTGATTGATGTTGAGTTATGCTTGTTATCTTACCACGTGCAGATCTGGCATCTTGTCTATCTTAAAACTGCTGACACGATCAGCATCATGTTGGCTGTAAGTATGAATTTAAATGATTGTGCAGTATCTTCAGCATCGCTCTCTGCTGTTCCTCCACTCTCCGACCAAGTTGCACTTGTTGGGTATCTGTAAAGAGAAAGGCACAGTGATGTGGGGAGGATGCCAGCGAGGATGTTTACATCTTCTGCAACTTGTAAATCAAAAAAGAGCATGGGCTGATGGGTATGTGAGGTGTTCGAAACCCGCTGCGGCAGTTGGTGGAATTTCAACTCAATAAAAAATATCTGGAATTAAAAATCTACTGAACCATTGTGGATTGTTGGAAAACCCAACTGGTTCATTAACTTCCTTTAGGGAATTAAATCTGCCAACTTTCCTGGTCTGTCCTACATGTGACTCCAGAGCCACAGCAATGTGGTTGACTCTCAACTGCCCCCTGAAATGGCCTCACAAGTCACTCAGTTTCAAGGGCAATTAGGGATGGGCAATAAATTCTGGCCAGCCAGTGATACACATGTCCCACGAATGAATAAAAAAGCAAGGAAGGGGGGTTAACTATGGGGATACTGCCAATCTTGACTGTTTCAGTGCCTCTGCTGGCCACAAACTCAGCAATGGACACCCCAATAACATTGCCAGTGGTCAGGATATGCAAATGGAGCTGTCTCCAGCTGGTTCCTGCTACCTCCCATTGTGCACCATCTTACTCTGCAAGAGAGGCAGATGTGCCAGTAATTGAGGCCCAATCACCTTAGCTGATGTGGCTGTTATAGTTAAATAGCTGCTGGTGTGTAAAAGTTGACAAGTCGGCTAAGGGCATACAGAAGGGCTAAGTGCATGAGGACATGGTACAACATATGAATGTCAAATGTGGGTCTTGTGTTGGCCAGTGAGCAACAAGGTTATGGTGAAGTGAAGTGAAGCGTGTGAGGCTGATGGTGCAAGTGGTGGAAGCTGGCATTCGAATCAATCACTGACCTTGATCATTCATGCAAGATCATTGAGCTTCCTGATTCTTGGGTTTAAACTCCCATTCAGGAGAGTTTAAAATATCTGCATGGCTGGACCAAGCTCGCATTAAATTAAGTCTACTTATAGCATGTGATACCATAATTAATTATTCAAGAAGCATTTGTTTTGTTCTCTTTAGATAATGATCTAATGCGATCTTGCATTGAAAGATCCCCAGTAGCAGCTCAATGGTCATTTCACAGAATCACTTGGATCTCACTCATGTTTGCTTAGTTTATTATCTTTGCACTCTAATGGATAAATAAAGACACACCAGTGAAAAAGGTACATGTAATCCTTTACAGAATTTCCATCTGTTCGTTTATATGCTTTTTGAACCTGTTGTGAAGCAAATGTTTAAAATGAAAGGATTGTTTCCTGTACAGTTAAGCTATAGCAGATCACACAAATCCCTGGCTTTTCATTGCCACGAGAAACTGAGATGTGTTTTTCTTCCACTCACATTTGGATAGAGTACAAGTATATCACTAAAGAAGAGGCAGACACTACAAGAGTTTCGGACAGTACATTGGCACCATTGTTAACACTGTTGCCTCAGAGCACCAGCAATCCCAGTTCAATTCTGGCTTGGGTTGACTATCTGTGTGGAGGTTGCATGTTCTCCCCGTGTCTGCGTAGGTTTCCTCCGGGCGTTACGGTTTCCTCCCACCATCCAAAGATGTGCAGGTTAGGTTAATTGGCCACGCTAGATTGTCCCATAGTGTCAGGGGGATTAGCAGGTTACGGTTAATTAGAGCCATAGAGTTATACAGCACAGAAACAGGCCCTTTCCCTCCAACTCAACCAGACCAACCAGGCTTCCTAAACATAACTAGTCCCATTTGCCTGAGTTTGGCCCTTTTCTCTCAGCCTTCCCTGTCCATTTACCTAACTTTTAAATGTTGTAATTGTACCTGCCTCTATCATCTCCTCTGGCAGCTCATTCCATACACACACCACCCTCTTGTGTGAAAATATTGTCCCTTAGATCCCTTTAAAGCTTTCCCCTCTCACCTTTAACCTATGTCCTCTAGTTTTAGATTCCCCTACCTTTGGGAAAAGACCTTGGTTATTCACCTTATCTATGCCCCTCATGGTTTTGTAAACCTCTATAAGGTTACTCCTCATCCTCCTACGCTCCAGGGGAAAAAGTTCCGCCCTATTCCACCTCTTTTTATAATTCAAAGCTTCCAGTCCCGGTAACATTCTTGTAAATCTCTTTTGCACCCTTTCCAGTTAAGTAACATCCTTCCTAAAGCAGGGTGGCCAGAACTCCATGCAGTACTTCAAATGTGCCCTTACCCATGTTTTGTACAGTTGTAACATAATGTCCCAACTCCTGTACTCGATGCCCTGCCTGATGAAGGTAAGTGTGCCAAATGCCTTCCTCGCCATTAGAACATAGAAGAGTACAGCACAGTACAGGCCCTTTGGCCCTCAATGTTGTACCAAGCTATATCCAAACCCAAGATCAAGCTGTCCCACTCCCTATCATTCCGGTGTGCTCCATGTGCCTATCCAATAACCGCTTGGAAGTTCCTAAAATGTCCGACTCCACTATCACAGCAGGCAGTGTATTCCACACCCCAACCACTCTCTGAGTAAAGAATCTACCTCGGACACCCCTCCTATATCTCCCACCATGAACCTTATCGTTATACCCCCTAGTAACAGCTACATTCACCTGAGGAAATAGTGTCTGAACGTCCACTCTATCAATCCCCCGCATCCTCTTATAAACCTCTATTTTGTTGCCTCTCATCCTCCTCCGCTCTAAAGAGAAAAGCCCCAGCTCCCTCAACCTTTCCTCATAAGACCTACCCTCCAAACCAGGCAGCATCCTGGTAAATCTCCTCTGCGCTCTCTCCAATGCTTCCATATCCTTCTTATAGTGAGGTGACCAGAACTGCACACAATATTCTAAATGTGGTCTCACCAAGGTCCTATATAGTTGCAGCATAACCCCGTGACTCTTAAACTCAAACCCCCTGTTAATAAACGCGAACACACTATAAACCTTCTTCACTTTAGTGGCAACCTTCGGAGATCTGCGGACATGAGCCCCAAGATCTCTCTGTTCCTTCACATTCCTCAGAAACTGTTGACCTTGTAATCTGCATTCAAGTTTGTCCTACCAATATGAATCACCTCGCACTTATCAGGGTTAAACTCCATCTGCCACTTTTCAGCCCAGCTCTGCATTCTATCAATGTCTCTTTGCAGCCTGCAAGAGCCCTCCACCTCATCCACTACTCCACCAATCTTGGTGTTATCAGTGAATTTACTAACCCACCCTTCAGCCCCCTCTTCCAAGTCAGTGATAAAAATCACAAACAGCAGAGGACCCAGCACTGACCCCTGTGGTACACCGCTGGGAACTGGCCTCCAGTCTGAAAATTTACCCTCCACCACCACCCTCTGTCTTTTATGAGGCAGTCAGTTACTTATCCAATCGGCCAAATTTTCCTTCTATCCTCACTTTCTTCATGAGCCTACCATGGGAAACCTTATCAAACACCTTACTAAAATCCATGTATATGACATTGACTGTTCTTCCTTTGTCTGCACACTTAGTTACCTCCTCAAAGAATTCTGTCTACCTATGACACTAGTTTCAAAGAACAATGTACCTGCACCCCAGGACTCTCTATTTGTCCCAGGACCTTACCATTCACTGTGTAAGTCCTGCCCTGGTTTGTCTTACCAAAATGCAACACCTCACATTTATCTGAATTAAACTCCATTTGCCATTTCGTGGCCCTCTAGCCCAGTTGATCACGATCCTGTTGCAGTCTTAGGTAAACTTCTTCACTGTCCACTACACCACCAATTTTGGTGACATCCTCAAACTTACAGACCGTGCCTCCTACATTCTCATCCAAATTGTTTACATTAATGACAAACAACGGTGGGCTCAGCACTGATCCGTGTGGCACACCGCTGGTCACAGGCCTTCAGTCTGAAAAATAACCCTTTACTAATACCCCTTACCTCCCACTGGCAAACCAATTTTGTATTGAATTGGCCTGTAGTGGGTCCAGGCTCAATGGGCTGAATGGACTCTTTCTGCACTGTAGGAATTCTACGATTTTGTGAATGATGCTGGAATAGTAAAGGGCGTGTTAAATCTGTAATAACCTCCCTCTCACTTCAATAGAAATTACTTGAACCATGATACAGATTTTCTCTTTATCATGATGTTTTTAAATATTGGAGAAATTGTTCAAACATCACTGATAAAGTTGCAAAAGGAAGTTAAAAGCTGCGCCTCTGAATCACAAGATTTTTGGTTTGCATCTCACTTCAAGGCTTAAGCACAAAAATTTATCCTGGCATTTCAGTGCAGCTCTGGAGGAGTGCGAGATTGTTAAAGAAGGCATCTTTTGTGTTAAATATTAAGACCCCATCTCCTTGCTCGGTGAAGATAAAAAGACTGCATGCCACTATTCTGAAGAAAAGCAGGAAAGTTCTCCCTTGTTGGCCTGGATAATATTTATCTCCCAATCACTGTCACAAGCAAACTAATTATCTGGGCATTATCACATGTGGTGGATTGCTGTGTTCAAGGTGGCTGCCACGTTCCCTCCATGGGTGGCACGGTGGCACAGTGGTTAGCGCTGCTGCCTCACAGCACCACAGACCTGGCTTCAACTCCAGCCTCAGGTGACTGTATGGAGTTTGCACGTTCTCCCCGTGTCTACATAGGTTTCCTCCCACAGCCCAAAGATGTGTGGGTTAGGGTGATTGGCCATGGTAAACTAACCCTCAGTGTCAGGGGAATTAGCTGGGTAAACATATGGGGTTATGGGAATAGGGCTTGGGTAGAATTGTTGTCAGTTCTGGCTTGATAGACCAAATGGTCTCCTTCTGAACTGTATGGAGCCTATCATTACAACAGTGACCACACTTTAAAAGTCCTTCACCCACTGTAAAGCACTTCTGGCATGTCCGGTAACGGTATAGAAAATGGTATACCAAAACACGTCTTTCTTCTTTGTTCATACCTGCTCCCAAAGCTTCTCAAGATAATGCTGTGCCCAAACATCTATTGAGAATGTTAATTAAGGGTTTTTTTTTAACATAAAGCACTGTCAGCTCTGTCAGCCATTGATAAGATTTGATAGAGGTTCTTCAGAGAAAGCCACGGATCCAAATACAAAGGGCACATTGATTTTGCATTTCACTTGCATTCGGCACAAACGCTGGGCCAAAGGTTTATTTTAAGCTGATTATTAAAGGGTTGCTAAATTGCTGGCGCTTTCGCTTATTTTAGTAGAACACACAAAGCAGCTTTTGGATTTCAGGGCCATGCGTATGAAAGGATTGTGGCCTGTGTAGGTTGCGACCTGTTTAGTATGTATTCAAAATTACATCGCAATTGAATGAAATGTCCCTAATAGAGCTTTGTAAGAACTGCAGAACGTCAAAACATACTCAGCATGTAAAAATGTTGAGCTGTCTAATTTCTGTGTGTAGCTCACTGCCTTTTTAATACGCTGTGTCATACACAGGCGGCATGGTAGTACAGTGCTTAGCACTGCTGCCTCACAGTGCCAGGGTCCCATGTTCAGTTCCAGCCTCGGGTCATTGTCTGTGTGAAGTTTGCACTTTCTCCCTGTGTCTGTGCGGTTTCCTCCGGGCACTCTGGTTTCCTCCTATAGTCCAAAGATGTGTAGGTTAGTTGATTGACCGTTTCAAATCGTCCTTAATGTCAGGGGATTAGTAGGGTAAATGCATGAAGTTATGGGAATAGGGCCTGGGTGGAATTGTGGTCAGTGCAGACTCAATGGGCCAAATGGGCTCCTCCTGTGCTGTAGGGAGTCTATGATTCCATGATACTGGCTCTGTCTCATATAGCATTTAGCGATGAGGTTCAATGATACATATCTTAGGATGTGTGAATTAAGCACTGCCCTTATAATGGCTAATTCTCAGTCTAGAAACCAAGGAGTAGTAATGCCAAACATCTGATCATAGCATCTTGCAGCACAGGGTGCATTAGTCAGTTCTCCAAAGTCATTGCAAGTGGCAGAACAGGTTGAGAGCGTGGTTAATGAAACATTCGGCATTAGGTGCCATTATGAGCACTGCTGCCTCACAGCTCCAGAGACCTGGGTTCAATTCCTAGGCTGGGTGACTGTGTGGAGTCTGCATGTTCTCCCCATGTCTGCGTGGGTTTCCTTCGGGTGCTCCAGTTTCCTCCACAGCCCAAAGATGCGCGGATTATGTTGATTGGCCATGCTAAATTGCCCCTTAGTGTCCTGGGCTGTGTATGTTAGAGGATTAGCAGGATAAATTGTCCTTCGCATCAGGGGGGTTAGTAAGGTAAATGAGTGAGGTGATGGGAATAGGACCTGGGTGGGAAACTGCAGGGGATGGGCACAATTGAAATGTGGAGTTTGTTCAAGGAACAGCTACTGCGTGTCCTTGATAATTATGTACATGTCAGGCAGGGAGGAAATGGCCGAGTGAGGGAACCGTGGTTTACTAAAGAAGTTGAATCGCTTGTGAAGAGGAAGAAGGAGACTTATGTAAAGATGAGACGTGAAGGCTCAGTTAGTGTGTTTGAGAGTTACAGGTTAGCCAGGAAGGACCTAAAGAGGAGCTAAGAAGAGCCAGAAGGGGACATGAGAAGTCTTTGGCCAGTAGGATCAAAAACCCTAAAGCTTTCTATAGGTATGTCAGGAATAAAAGAATGATTAGGGTAAGGTTAGGGCCAGTCAAGGACAGTAGTGGGAAGTTGTGTGTGTGGAGTCCGAAGAGATAGGAGAGGCCCTAAATAAATATTTTTCATCAGTATTCACACAGGAAAAAGCCAATGTTGTTGAGAATACTGAGATACAGGCCATTAGACGGGATTAAGGTTCATAAGGAGGAGGTTTTAGCAATTCTGGAAAGTATAAAAATAGATAAGTCCCCTGGGCCAGATGGGATTTATCCTAGGATTCTCTGGGAGGGTGGGGAGGAGATTGCAGAGCCTTTGGCTTTGATCTTTAGATCGTCATTGTCTACAGGAATAGTGCCAGAAGACTGGAGGATAGCAAATGTTATCCTCTTGTTCAAGAAGGGGAGTAGAGACAACCCTAGTAATTATAGACCAGTGAGCCTTACTTCTGTTGTAGGCAAAGTTTCGGGAAAGGATTTTAAGAGATGGGATTTATAATCATCTAGAAAGGAATAATTTGATTCGGGATAGTCAACACGGTTTTGTGAAGGTTAGATCATGCTTCACAAACCTTAGCGAGTTCTTTGAGAAGGTGACCAAAGACGTGGATGAGGGTAAAGCAGTTGATGTGGTATATATGGATTTTAGTAAAGCGTTTGATAAAGTTTCCCACGATAAGCTGTTGCAGAAGATATGGAGGCATGGGATTGAAGGTGATTTAGCAGTTTGGATCAGAAATTGGCTAGCTGTAAGAAGACAGAGGGTGGTGGTTGATGGGAAATGTTCATCCTGGAGTTCAGTTACTAGTGGTGTACCTCAAGGACCTGTTTTGGGGCCATTGCTGTTTGTCATTTTTATAAATGACCTGGATCAGGGTGTAGAAGGAGGGTTAGTAAATTTGCGGATGACACTAAAATCAGTGGAGTTGTGGACAGTGCGGAAGGATGTTGCAGGTTACAGAAGGACATAGATAAGCTGCTGAGCTGAGAGGTGGCAAATGAAGTATAATGTGGAAAAGTGTGAAGTGATTCAGTTTGGAAGGAGTAACAGGAATACAGAGTACTGGGCTAATGATAAGGTACTTGGTAGTGTTGACGAGCAGAGAGATCTCGGGGTACATGTGCATAGATCCCTGAAAGTTGGCACCCAGGTTGATAGGGTTGTTAAGAAGGTGTACGGTTTGTTAGCTTTTATTGGTAGAGGGATTGAGTTTAGGAGCCATGAGGTCATGTTGCAGCTGTACAAAACTCTGGTGTGGCCGCACTCGGAGTATTGCGTACAGTTCTGGTCGCCGCATTATAGGAAGGATATGGAAGCATTGGAAAGGGTGCGGAGGAGATTTACCAGGATGTTGCCTGGTATGGTGGGAAGGTCTTACGAGGAAAGGCTGAGGGACTTGAGGCTGTTTTCATTAAAGAGGAGAAGGTTACGAGGTGACTTAATAGAGGCAAACAAGATGATCGGAGGATTAGATAGGGTGAAAAGTGAGAGCCTTTTTCCTCGGATGGAGATGTTAGCCTGAGGGGACAAAGCTTTAAATTGAGGGCTGACAGATATGGGACAGATGTCAGAGGTAGGTTCTTTACTCAGAGAGTAGTAAGAGTGTGGAATGTCCTGCCTGCAACAGTAGTGGATTCAGCAACATTAAAAGCATTTAAGTGGTCATTGCATAAACATATGGATGATATTGGAATAGTGAAGGTTAGATGGGCTTTTGATTAGTTTCACAGGTCGGTGCAACATTGAGGGCCGAAGGGCCTGCACTGCACTGTAATGTTCTATGTTCTAAATATGTGGGGTTACGGGGATAGGGCCTGGGTGGGATTGTTGTCCTTCTGCACTCTGGAGATTCAGTGAATCTTGTAACTCTCAGGATGTCTGTCACTGTCACTATCCTTCAAATTCTCCTCTAAGCATTGGGAGGTTGGCAGGGCAGTGGGGCGGGGCGGGGGGGGGGGGGGGGGGGGGGTGGGTGGGTGCTGCCGGGGGGTTGCGGGCGGTGTTGGGGGGGGTGGTGTGGGTGTGTGGAGATACGTTTCAAACTAAAATGTTGCACATTCTGCATCTGACACATTCGCAGAAATGATGGAGAACCTGCCACTGACAATGCATGCACAGGGATGAGTTAGAACACAAACCGGAGACAAAATCCACCCTGGGAAGATCTGACCGCTGGACATGGGACAAAAACTCACGTTCTGGGTCGATTTTCGAGATTCTGGGTCAGTTGGTCACCCTGCACGCAGCAAACACGGTTCACAGCAACTCAAAATCAGGCTTTCAATAAAGGAAGTCAATCCAGGGCCAGCTCCAATAGAAAATATCTTAATAAGGTCTTCAGCAACCTTTGAGAGACTAACAGAGAAGAAAATATTGGGTTCTTGTGGAACAGTTTATAGAATGATTATCGCAATGATAGCAGGAAAGTCTAAATTGAAATTGTCTGTAATGTGATACATCGTATTTAACTGAGCAGCCTGTTCTATCAACAGTCAGGACCTCGTGGTTTATTTACCCACAGTATTTTTTTGCCATTAAGTATTTTAACATGAGAACTTTGCATTTCTTGTTTAATCTTATCCAAATTGGCTGAACATCTTTGTTTTCTCTCTCTCTCACACCAGTTGTACCTACCACCCATTTCTCCTCTCCTCAAGGATGTGACCAATCAGCCTTGCTTGATCTGCTTTAGTTGGGGCAACCTGAACCTCAATTTCATTGAAACTTACAGAATACTAAAGGACTGGATAGAGTGGACGGGGGAGGGGGGAAGGTGTTTCCATTAATGGGGGAGATTTGGATCTGAGGGCACAGTCTCAGAGTAAAGGGACCTGAAACCAGGGGGAATTTCTCCAGCGAGTGGGTGGTGAGTCTTTGGAATTCATTGCCACAAAAGGCTGTGAAGGCCAGCTCATTGAGACAGAGATAGATAGGTTCTTGATTGGTAAGGGGGTCAAAGGTTATGGGGAGAAGGCAGGAGAATGGGGTTGTGAAACCTATCAGCCATGATTAAATGGCAGAGCAGTCTTGATGGGCCAAATGGCTTAATTCTTTTCCTATATCTTATGATCTTACAATCTAACTCCAACTAGAACCAATGTGAAACTCTTCCAGTAGCGGATCCTTTGGAAGCTTGTGGCAAGAATACCTCTGACACCTCAAAGATGCAAATCTGTTTCCTTCCCTAGGAAGTTAATCACTTTAACATTGCATTCAGGTGCAGCCTTCCACTGAACCCATACCCGATCTGAGTGACCCTCAGCTAAATTTCCGATACATGTAAGTGTGTCATCATTTATTTCACTCTGTTACCTTGCCTTGGCCTCCTCATATTATGCGTCATCAAAGCTTTTCAATCTCTTAACAGTTGAATAGAACTGTCCCATTATCTTTAAGAACAAAGTTCAGTGTACATCATTATTGTTTGGATTTCCGCTTCTTTCACAGTTTAGTCTTGTGAATTCTACAGTGAGAAATCCCTGTCTGTACATAATATTGTGTCTACATGTAACAAATGTCGACTATAATCTTAACCTTTAGCCTGCCCCATACAGGTTTATCCTGTGCACCCAAATAGATCTCCTCGATCAGAAATCCTTTACAAAGGTCACTTCTCAAATAATGTGCGGACTTCATCCACGTGTTACGAGAGGCAATTTTATTAAAGGTCTTGTTCACATTTATCGAAAAGTAACATTTTATACAAATGGATGAATTTGGCTGCTTTGAAGGAGTGTTCTTCCAATTCAACACATTGTGTTGTATCAAACCTACAGCACAGTTTGGCCAATGCTGCCATTGTACGAGCCTCCTCATACCCATCTTCATCTGATCCCAGCTGGGATTATTTACATTCATATAAAGACTCAAGACTCAACCTCTTTCCCATCTCCACCTCCCCCGCAATCCCCCAACATCAGTCACAGCTTACAGCTTCTCTGCCGTTTGACCTTTCACACCCTTTATTCTGTCTCTCGGCTGCCATTAGCAGTCTTTTCCCCTGGTTTCTGTAGCTATGACTCATCTTTCATTCCCTCACCCTGCAGTATAAATATCTCCCACTTATTTTCATTTTTAGCTTTGACAAAAGGTCATCTGGACTCGAAACGTCAGCTCTTTTCTCTCCTTACGGATGTTGTCAGACCTGCTGAGATTTTCCAGCATTTTCTCTTTTGGTTTCAGATTCCAGCATCCGTAGAAATTTGCTCTTATTTATATTAAAGACTCAAGACCTGTGTCCAGAATTCTCCCAAAAAAATTCTAAATGTCCAACTCATGTGAAAACTGTAATAATTCATGTTGTTTTACTCAGTGGGAGTTCAGAGAAGAATCCCTCACACTCTGTGCACTGCATGAATATCATTAAAATTCAGTGGGTGAGTTTATTCGCACTGAAGAGGCTGACAGCAGAGCACTGAGCACCCGGCAATGTGTCAGTGCTGAGATCGGTGTGTGCACAGTAGCCCCACACTGCCAGTCTCCCAGTTGCTGGCCAGCCCCACAACCCTTGCAACGCAGGCACTCCGCACACTGGCCGCACACCCCCCCCCGCGCCCCCCTCCCCATCCCACCCCCTCCCTCCTCACAGCCTGATCATTGCCCCTCCCCAACCGTTCCCAGGCCAGCCCCGAACAACCCCTTTCCGGACTGCCTGAACTCCAGCCCTCCCATTCCCCGTCCCCGCAGTGCCGCCCTCCCCCTCAGTCCAAATTCCCCCCACCCCCAGCAGGCTGATCTCCCCCCCACACCCTCCAGCCCACCCCATTCGCTGGCCTCCCTCTTTCTCCCATTGATTCTGTTTACAGAGTGCCAGCGGGACCCCCTACCCCCATTGAATGCCCCACAAGGTCATGCCCCATCGGGTGCTGCCCCCTAGTCCCCCCCAGGACTCGCCCCATAGGCCCTGCTCCATTGACACTGCCCCAAGCTCGATGGAACTGCCTAGGTGCCAATGCCCAGGTGCCACACCATCCCCAGCCTCCTGACCCTCTGGGGGGTGACCCCGATTGCCCCCCTTCACTTTAGCAGGGGCTGGCTGCCACCTGCCCGAAAGTGGGGAGCTACTGTAAATCTCACTGGGATGAAATACTCCTGTCAGAGTGGGAAATGCTAGCGGGTCCAGAGACTTCAGTCCTAGGCCCATTTAAATGATATTACAATTACCATTTAACTGGTCTTTGCGCTTCCCTGCAAATTTCCGGTGCAGAGCTGAATCTGTTGGAAATCCGACCCTGGGAGAGGCTAGCAGGGTTCGAACCCAAGCGTGAACCTGGCCATCTCACAGATCTCTTCATTATCAACATACTGTCCATATTGATTCTTGCAATTGTTTTATATCTGCTTTTCCACACACACTTACTCCAGCTCAGCATTCTGAGAGGAAAGTTGACATTTTAGGTCAATGACCTACCATCAGAAGTGGATAAAGTTAAGAGCTGTAGCAAGTGGGCGGCACGGTGGCACAATGGTTGGCACTGCTGCCTCACAGTGCCAGGGACCTAGGCTTGATTCCTGGCCTGGGTCTCTGTCTGTGTGGAGTCTGCACATTCTACCCATGTCTGCATGCGTTTCCTCTGGGTGCTCCAGTTTCCCCCCACAGTCTGAATGACGTGCTGGTTAGGGTGTATTGGCCGTGCTAAATTCTCCTTCAGTGTAACCCGAACAGGCACCGGAGTGTGGCGACTAGGGGATTTTCACAGTAACATCATTGCAGTGTTAATGTAAGCCTACTCATGACACGAATAAATAAACTAATAAATAAACATAGAACAGTTCACAGTATTCCAGAAGTGGACTTCCAACTGACCATAAGGTTGTACAATTTGCTTGGCTTCTGCAGAACAACAGCTCAATCCTTTAACCTGAGTCTGTGGCAGGGGCAAATACCAGGCTACAGCAGCTCACGCCCAAACCTCTGGAGCTACCCCTGATGGTGTGGAGATGCCGGCGTTGGACTGGGGTAAAAGTCTCACAACACCAGGTTAAAGTCCAACAGGTTTATTTGGTAAAACAAGCCACTAGCTTTCAAAGCTCTGCCAAGGGGCTTGTGTTACCAGATAAACCTGTTGGACTTTAACCTGGTGTTGTGAGACTTCTTACTGTATCTACACCTGATCATCAGAGGAAAAGCACAATATGATGAAGAGGTGCTGCAGGACAGCATTGGGGATGTTATAAGGATGTTACAGCAGCTGCGATCACAACAGTTTAAAGTTTATTCATTAGTGTCACAAGTAGGCTTACATTAACACTGCATGAAATTAATGTGAAAATCCCCTTGTTGCCACAATCTGGCGCCTGTTCGGGTACACTGAGGGAGAATTTAGCGTGGTCAATGCACCTAACCAGCACGTCTTTTAGACTATGAGAGGAAATGGGCGCACCCGGAGGAAACCCACACTGACACGGGGAGAATGTGCAAACTCCACACAGACAGTGACCAAAACCGTAATCGAGCCCAGGTTGGTGGTGCTGTTAGGCGGCAGTGCTAAGCACTGTGCCATCGTGTCACCCAGGATATTAACAGAGTTGTAATTGTAACAGGAACACGGCGAGGTAGATTGAGAAATGCAATGGGACAATATAAGGAATACAGAGGAATCTGATTAGGGAATATCCTAGAATATTACCCTTCTGTCTGTGTGGGTGTCCTCCGGGTGCTCTGGTTTCCTCCCACAGTCCAAAGGTGTGCAGGTTTGTGGATTGACCATGGGAAATGTGTGTGGAGTTACAGGGTGTGGGGAGCGGGGTGGGGGGAGAAGGCCTGGGGAAGATATTCTGTTAGAGAGCCGATACAGGCTCGATGGACTGAATGGCCTCCTTATGCACTCTAGGGAATTGTAGTGAGCGGGACAACACTATGTAAAAGTCCATTGATCTCGGGCTGGATTTTACAGTTTTGGGGCGAGTGTGGCTGGAAAAGCTCGCTATTATTCTATGATTATCAGGTTTAGAACAGGATAACCAGGAGTACTGGAGGACACCCCTAGGAAGAGAATGGGTTATGACTGGGGATAGAGGAGCACATTATCAGGGACTTGTTTCCTTTTAACTTGCATCGAATTCTTTATTTCAGACAAAGAACAAATGCTTCATTCCTGTGATTGGAAGCTGACGAAGTCTAATTTGTCACCCTGGCAATACATTACACAATCTGACTCAGGTTGTCTTGTAAATTTTAGATGTTAGTCACTCCCTTGTCCACTGAAAGTCATGTTTGGAACTCTTGTGCAAGAGGCATGAATGAAGTGAATATGATTAACCTCGCAAGCAGCTAGAGAATTGGAAAGGGCAAAACATGTTAATCAGGCTTCAGTCAAAAGCCATAAAACTCTCTGCTATCACAGAGTTGAACATTGGGCGAGGTGGAGAGTTCCGGAAGCATTTCTTCAACCTGAGGGTGATTTTGGAGGGATTGATCAACTTGGGGGTGAATCGTATCTCCCTGATCTTCCCACCCCACCCCCACCCCAGCCCCAGGGGGCATTGAAAGATGACTTTGCAGACAGGAGCACAGAGCTCGGTCAAGTGGACTGTTTTCCATTTGGGAGTCTTGTTGCTCACTCTGTTAAACTGCGCTGCGCTGCTCTACCTCTTTGCGGGCTCCAGCAGCCTGAGGTCCCAGCTGGAAGAGGTGCAGGACCGCCTGCAGGAGCTCTCTGACTCCGGGACCTGGCCTGTGGACCTTCTCCAGCACCTGTCTCAGGACCAGCCTGAGCTGAGTGAGCAGAGGAACCGCAACAAGCGAAGCCACCTGGAGTCGAAGGGCCAGGAGGAGGCTGAGGACACCGTCATGATGATGACTTACTCCAGAATCCCGGTAGGCAGTGACATTCTAATCACATTGACCGTGACCACCCCCCACCCTCCCCACCCCAACGCCCACCGACACCTCCCTCCCTCCCTCCGCCACCCCCAGCCTCCTCAGAAATAAAGTTAATCAAATAAACCAGAAATGCAGAAAACATGTAGCTGTGAAAAAGGCAGCACGTTAGCTCTGAGCAAGAATCATTCTAACTCGAAACATTGGCTCTATTCTCTCTGCACAGAGGCTGAGATTTTACAGCATTTCTGATTTTATTTCAGATTTTTGCAATAATTTGCTTTGAGCAGATTATGTGATAACTTTGGGGAAATGGAACGCTAAGTTCTTACTCCCAATGTTTTTTTACTGTATTCTTTAATGGAATGTGTGCCCCAGGTATTTGTTACACATCTCTAATTGCCCTGCTAGATCACTTCAGAGGGCAGTTATAGAATAGAATAGAATCCCTACAGTGCAGAAAAAGGCCATTTGGCCCATGATGAATGGGATGGATAGGATAGAGGTGGAGAGACTCTTCCCGCTCAGAAAGGACTGTAGGACTAGGGGGCACAGCCTCAAGATAAAGGGGGGGCGGTTTAGAACGGAGTTGAGGAGGAACTTCTTCACTCAAAGGGTGGTGAATCTCTGGAATTCTCTGCCTGTTGAAGTGGTGGAGGCTGCCTCGCTAAATATTTTTAAGGCGCGGGTTGATGGGTTTTTGATAAGCAAGGGGATTAAGGGTTATGGGGAGAGGGCGGGAATGTGGAACTGAGACACGACAGATCAGCCATGATCTTATTGAATGGCGGGGCAGGCTCGAAGGGCTAGATGGCCTACTCCTGCTCCTATTTCTTATGTTCTTATGTTCTTATGAGTCTGCACCAACCACAATCCCACCCAGGTCTCAAACCCATATCCCTACACATTTACCTGCTAACCCCTCTAACCTACACATCTCAGGACACTAATGGGCAATCTTAGCAAGGCCAATCAACCGAACCCACACATCTTTGGACTGTGGGAGGAAACCAGAGCACCCGGAGGAAACCCACGCAGACAGGGGGAGAATGTGCACAGACAGTGACCCAAGCTGGGATTCGAACCCAGGTCCCTGGCACTGTGAAACGGCACTGTGCCACCATGCCACCCATTTACCCGTCCCTCCTGCCACTGGAAGTGTGGTAGGCAGGACACGGACAATGGAAAGGTCCATTGACCTCGGGCAGAATTTTACAGTTTTGGGGTGAGCGAGGCTGTAAAGTTTTGCCCAGTGTCTTACCCAGGCCCTTTCCTGCACCCTATCCCTGTAACCCCACACACTTGACCACGGCCAATTCACCTAACCTACACATTTTTGGAGTGTAGGAGGAAACCGGAGCACCCGGAGGAAACCCACACAGACACGTGGAGACGAAGCAGATATCACACAGACAGTAACCTGAGTCTGGAATTGAACCTGGGTCCCTAGCGCTGTGAGCAGCAATGCCAACCATCGTGCCACCATGCTGACCTTTGGTATGTGAAATAAAAGAGCAAATTTCCTCTCGCTTAATTATCTCGTGGACATGAATGATTTTACACCCCTTACTCTCTCTGTCCATATTGGTTCCAAAGCCCAACACTCTCATCTACCCATCACAAGCAGCTGTTAACATTGAGTCAGCGACACTCAATACTCCATACGGGGATATTCAAGGCCACATTTAGCAGCGGATTGTTTAATATTAGTACAGTAACGCCGCAGTATAAAAATAATCCAACAAGTGTTTGCCTGAACTCCTGAAATAAAACTTGTAACCCGGAACGTTCCGGCCATTTTTGCTGGTGGAGTCTTCCAGTCCCGTCGAAGGAGAATTCCCGCCGCAGGTTTCCCAGCAGCAGGGGTTGCATAAAATGGGGAAACCCCGTTGACAGCGGTGGGACGAAAAGATCCTGCTGCGGCCAATGACGGGTCTCGTCCACAGCGGGCAGCGTGGAAAATCCCATCCTTAGGCTTTGAGCCACAGCTGAAAATTCTCATTGAAAGGTCCAAGGATATCGATCACAAATCATAACATCATCATGAATTACAGAATTGTTACAGCACAGAAGGAGACCATTCGGCCCATCATGTCAGCAGCAGCTCTCTAGCTGAGCATTAAGACTTTTCCCCATACTCCTGCACAGCTGCTTCAATTCATCATCTAACTCTCTCTTGAATGCTTTGAATGAACCTGTTTCTGATACAATTCCAGACAGTATTGCCAGAATTTTACCGGCATGTCCATCCCAGCGTTCTGTGTTGGCCTCGGGTGGGATCTTACAAGTCACGGGTGGGCGAGGAGGTAAAATTCTGGCATATATTGTAATCCTGAACCGGTCATTGTGTGCGTTTTTTCTCACGCTTCAGATTTGATTCTTTTGCAAATCATCTTAAGTCTGTGCCTCTCGTTCTTGATCCTTTTATGAGGGGGAATAGTTTCTCCCTATCCACTTTCTCTCCAGCCCCTCATGACTTTGAACATTTCTATAAAAATTCCTCTTAACCTCCTTCTCTCCAAGGTGAACAGTTCCAATCGCTCCAATCTATCCTCATCACTGATGTTTCTTATCTCTGGAAGTGTCCTTCCGTTCTGTCTCCAATGGGTTAATGTCGGGGCTACATGGCGGCACAGTAGTTAGTGCTGCTGCCTCACAGTGCCAGGGACCTGGGTTCGATTCCCGGCTTGGGTCACTGTCTGTGTGGAGTTTGCACATTCTCTCCGTGTCTGCGTGGGTTTCCTCCGGGTGCTCCAGTTTCCTCCCACAGTGTGAAAGATGTGCAGGTTAGGTGCATTGACTTGAACAGGAGCTTGAGTGTGGGGACTAGGGGAATTTCACAGTAACTTCATTGCACTGTCAATGTAAGCCTTACTTGTGACTAATAAACTTTACTTTATCCTTCCTGTGGTGCAGCGCTCAGAACTGTACACAATATTCCAGCTGCAGTGTAACTAATATCTTATGTAAGTTCAGCGTAACCTCTTTGCTCTTGTACCTGTTGCTGTTACTAATAAAGCCCAGAATACTGTATACTTCCCCACCTGTCCTGCCAACTTCAATGACCTATGCACAGATACACCCAGCTCCCTCTGCTCCTCACTCCCTTATTTTATATTGTTTCTCCACATTCTTCCTACCAGAATGCATCACCTCGTATTTCTCCACGGTGAGAGTTGGCTAGTGTATTGAATATTAGATGCAGGAGCTAATTAAGTGTGGGTTAGTATAGAGCTGAGGGCAGCATATTTAAGGCACTGAGATGGGGCCAGATTTTGCTGATTGATAATGTTTGAACAGCGTATACTGCTATTAATTCCCAAATTGTGCAGTAGCCTATGACAGGCCAGAATTGTTCCTGAATTTTCCCACATTAAGAAGTCTGACAACACCAGGTTAAAGTCCAACAGGTTTATTTGGTAGTAAACACCACCAGCTTTTGGAACGCTGTTCCTTTGTCAGGTGAGTGGGGAGTTCTGGTCACAAACAGGGCACATAAAGGCACACACAGTTTACAGAATACTGAGTGTGTGCTTTTATATGCTCTGTTTGTGATCAGAACTCCCCACTCACCTGACGAAGGGGCAGTGCTCTGAAAGCTAGTGGCGTTTACTATAAAGTAAACCTGTTGGACTTTAACCTGGTGTTGTCAGGCTTCTCACTGTGTTTACCCAAGTCCAACGCCGGCATCTCCACACCATGATCGTCCCTCGTTGCCAGACGCTTTCTCCTGCCTTGCTGCTAGCTTTGTGAAAACAGAATCTGACACTTAACCTTGCTGCAATATTTGCAAAATTGCTGTATTTGCATATTAATTGTGTTTTAAATGTACCACAGAAACTGAGTAATTATCAGTGTGAGTAACCTTTCAGTCTGTGATTATAGGGGACATTCACTCATCTTATTTTACTAATATATTAATTACTGTGTTCCTCATCACAATAATTGATGCAATATGATTTCAGCTGGGTATGCTTTGGAACAGAGATTGTGAAGAAGAGTTATAGAACATAGAACATTACAGCGCAGAACAGGCCCTTCGGCCCATGATGTTGCGCCGACCAGTTACAAAACAATGACCCTCTAACCTAAACCAATCCCTTTTCGTCCATAAACCTATCCACGGATCTCTTAAACGCCCCCAAACTAGGCGCATTTACAACTGCAGCAGGCAGGGCATTCCAGTCCCTCACCACCCTCTGGGTAAAGAACCTACCCCTGACATCCGTCCTATAACTACCACCCCTTAATTTAAAGCTATGCCCCCTCGTGCTAGCTTTCTCCATCCGAGGAAAAAAGCTATCACTGTCCACCCTATCTAAACCTCTAATCATCTTATATGTTTCAATAAGATCCCCTCTTAGCCGCCTTCTCTCTAACGAAAACAACCTCAAATCCCTCAGTCTCTCCTCATAGGACCTCCCCTCCATACCAGGCAACATCCTACTAAACCTCCTCTGCACCCTCTCCAAAGCCTCCACATCCCTCAGTCTCTCCTCATAGGACCTCCCCTCCATACCAGGCAACATCCTACTAAACCTCCTCTGCACCCTCTCCAAAGCCTCCACATCCTTCCTATAATGTGGGGACCAGAACTGCACTCAATACTCCAAGTGCGGCCGCACCAGAGTTTTGTACAGTTGCAACATGACGCTGCGGCTCCTAAATTCAATCCCCCTACCAATAAACGCCAAGACACCGTATGCCTTCCTAACAACCCTATCTACTTGATTCCCAACTTTCAGGGATCTATGTACACATACACCTAGATCCCTCTGTTCATCCACACTATTCAGAGTCCTACTGTTAGCCCTATACTCTACACATCTGTTATTCCTGCCAAAGTCGCAACATCGTGGGCCGAAGGGCCTGTTCAGCGCTGTAATGTTCTAAAGTGAATTACCTCACACTTTTCCGCATTAAACTCCATCCTCCACCTCTCGGCCCAGCTCTGCAACTTGTCCAAGTCTCCCTGTAAACTAAGACACCCTTCCTCACTATCTACCACACCTCCGACTTTGGTGTCATCAGCAAATTTACTAATCCACCCAACTATACCCTCATCCAGATCATTTATAAAAATTACAAACAGCAGTGGCCCCAAAACAGATCCCTGAGGCACACCACTCGTAACTGAACTCCATGACGAATACTTACCATCAACCACCACCCTCTGTCTCCTATCCGCCAGCCAATTCCTGATCCAATTACCTAAATCACCCTCAATCCCATACATCTGCAATTTCTGCAGAAGCCTTCCATGGTGAACCTTATCAAACGCCTTACTAAAGTCCATATGTACCACGTCAACTGCCTTACCCCCATCCACCTCTTTGGTCACTTTCTCAAAAAACTCAATAAGGTTAGTAAGGCACGACCTACCCTCCACAAAATCATGCTGACTATCTCCAATCAATTCATTACTCTCCAAATAACTATAAATCCTATCCCTAATAATTTTTTCTAAAACCTTGCCCACAACAGAAGTAAGACTCACCGGTCTATAATTCCCGGGGAAGTCTCTGTTCCCCTTCTTAAACAATGGGACAACATTCGCTATCCTCCAATCTTCTGGCACTATACCTGTGACCAACGACGACCTGAAGATCAGAGCCAGAGGCTCTGCAATCGCCTCTCTTGCCTCCCAGAGTTCTTCAAGGAGTTGTAAATGTTACCTAACATTCTGTTAAATATTCCTTCCAACTGAAGCACCAGTATATTTCACTGTAAACCAATCAGAAAATAACCAGTGTGTTTTATTCATAAAAGATGCCTGACAGGTATCATTCAATTTGAAATATTGACACTTTGATACAACGCCAAACAGAAAGAAAAAGAATGCATTAAACAATTGCGATTGCCTCCAACAAAGTTCACTGAAAGTAGAAAGAGCTGAAGATATTCAAAATCTGCAGTATTTTGTTTTTAATTAAAGGGCAAATGTGTCCATTTCCATCAGGAATATAATCTGAATTTGAAAATGGAATCAATAGACTAATTTATACAGTATAAAATCTGTGATGATTCTGGGTTGTTAGATGTACATTCTTACGTGCACTTTATTTCGGAGTATATATTATAATCAATTGTTCAAAGCAAGGCACCAAATTTTAGGAAGGATGCAAAAGCATTAGTAAGGTATCAGGATAAATTCAACATAAATCTTTGATCTTGTATTCTTTGCCCCTAGTAATAAATCCCAGAACATTATCTGCTTTATTAACTGCTCTGTCTACCTGTCCTGCTGCCTTCAATGATCTCTGCACAGATACGCCCAGTTCCTTTGCTCCTGCGTTTAAGAATTTTACCCCTTATTTTTAGGGTGAATAACAACACTGTGGTTAGCACTTCTGCCACATAGCACCAAGGACCTGGGTTCAATTCCAGCTTGAGTGTCTGCGTGGAGTTTGCACATTCTCCCTGTGTCTGAGTGGGTTTCCTCCGGGTGCTCCAGTTTCCTCCCACAATCTGAAAATGCTGGTTGGGTGTATTGGCCGCGCTAAATTCTCCCTCAGTGTATCCAAACAGCACCTGAGTGTGGCTACTAGGGGTTTTCACAGTAACTTCATTGCAGTGTTAATGTAAGCCTACTTGTGACACTAATAATAAAAAAAAATCCCAGGTAACATCCTGGTGAATGTCCTCTGTGGGGGTGAAGACAGCGAGGTGTGGCATCAAAATGAGCAGGGTTTTTCATTTTCTCCTGATAGTTATCTGTGAGCCTATACTGGACGTTGGTTGAAGGAGAATTTGGATTAACTGTATCACCCCTTTCCTTACACCCAGTCTCAGTAAGCTGCTAACATGTGGAGTGGAATTCTCTGGCTGCACTGGTCTAAAACTCCCGTTGGACCATCAATGGTGTTTCACATTCTCCACAATCCACCCATGAAAATTCCAGTGGCATGGGATGGGAGAATTCCAGCTTCAGAGTGACCACCGAGGTGCCAGTGCATTCTGGACACTTCAGATTTGCTTCTCATTCAGAGTCAGTGCCTGCAGACATCAACGGGACTGGAACATTCCACCAGCCCCCAATGATGACATCCTCCTGCTGCTGGAAAATGTGGGATGCCCAGAAGATCCGGCCCATGATGTTCCAAATAACTGGATCATTCCAGAAGGATTCATCCTGGATATTATGCCGCTGTTTCTGTCCAAGACTTGGCTTCCCTGATAGCAGATGTTCTGACAGTTTGTTGTCCTTAAGGTCACATCATTCCTCACATTTCAAAGTGGATACTTTCAGATTTAGCACCAGTTCATCCTCACGTAAAGTCATGGAATCATAGAGGTTTTCAACGTGGAAACAGGCCCTTCAGCCCAACTTGTCCATGCCACCATTTTTTTTACCACTAAGCCAGTCCCAGTTGCCCACATTTGTCCCCTATCCCTCTACACCCATCGCACCCATGTAACTGTCTAAATGCTTTTTAAAAGACAAAATTGTACCCGCCTTTACTACTGCCTCTGGCAGCTTGTTCCAGACACTCACCACCCTCTGTGTGAAGAAGTGCCCTTCTGGACCATTTTCTATCTCTCCCCTCTCACCTTAAACCGATGTCTATATTTCCACCCCCCTTCATGTGGAAACAAGCTTCCCCAAATCGCCCCTGAACAGTTGCACTCAAATTTGAAAGTCATCCTTCATTTTTCTGGTCATGTAAAAAGAAAATAATTTCTCTCCATCTGTCCTATCAAATCCTTTATTTATCTTAAACACCTTATTAGTAGCCCACATTGTACCCTTTCCTTTATGTCATGTTGCCTCAGCTACAGATAGAATATGTAGCCAAGCTTGGGAGCAGTTCTATAGATTACACGAGGCACAGATTCCCACTGGATGTCCTGTTGATTTGCCTCCTGTCAGCCCACTATTTCTTGCCTTGGTTAATCAGAGGGATGTTAAATCGAATTCAGTCTGTGACTTTGCTACGGGATAGAGTGAGGAGGCATCTGCCAAACCTCCCACAGCCAGAACGGCAATTGAACCCTCTGCTTTATTCTCAACCACAAGCTCAGCCATCTAACCATCCAAACTAACTGGCTGCGCACTAAGTAATAACCGACTAATACACTACTTAGACGCGGCCTAGTTGCACAGTGGGTAATGTTCCTACCTCTGAGCCTGAAGCTCTGGGTTCGAGTCCCATCCCAAGACTTGATGGGCCAGGAAGGTGCGTCCATTATATGGCTGAACAGGTTAAGTGTGTCAGCTCCAAATCCTTCCAACACACCAATGGCTGGTGGTATGACAGGGAGAGATTCCTGGAAAGCCACGCTGGCTGTGGAGTGGCACCCCTCAAGCTATAAGCTCCTGGTGACAGACTAGGGACCTGTTCCAGGAATGACTAGCTATGGAAATAGAAGAAATTCTGCCTTACGGCGCCACTGGGTGTGGGAAGGGATTTGGAATTGGAACACTACCTTAGACAAAATATAACTTCCCTATGGAAAATCATTCTTCCTTCTTAGATTGCCAAAGAAAGCAAAGCAGTTTAGGCTGAAGTTAAAGTTCAAAATCTGTGTGGATGTTGTTAAAATAGAAAAATCAAATATTATCCTTGTTTGTTTTGTTGGGCCCACATTTCTAGCTTTCTTTCAACAATTAAATATTACTACTGAATTTCACCTCACTACTATCAATCATCGTACACAAATGTAGAACCAATCTTAGACAACGCCATGTGGAGTGAAAATCGGGTGGACTGTAAAAAGGGCGGGCGATCTGCCCTATTTGATTTTTTTCAGTCATTTGTGGAAATGGGCATCACTGGGTGGCCGACATTTATTGCCCATCCCGAGTTGCCCTGTGCAGAGGGCAGTTGAGAGTCAACCACATCGTTGTGTCTCAGGAGCAACATGTAGACCAGACCGAATAAGGACGGCAGATTTCCTTCCCTAAAGGACAATAGTGAACCAGATGGGTTTTTCTGACAATCGACAATGGTGTCACGGTCATCAGTAGATTCTTAATTCCAGATTTTTTTTATTGAATTCAAATTCCACCATCTGCCGTGGTGGGATTCGAATGTAGGTCCCCAGAACATTAGCTGAGTTTCTGGATTAATAATTCAGCAACAACACCACTATACCATTGTCCCCCCGCCCTTCTGATGACCATCCATCAGTGAAAATTAAAATCTATCCCATTTATTTTAAAGAGATAGTGAGGCAGTAAAAAGAGAGAAAAAAGGCTTGTCTTTATATCATTCATTAAATAACCTCTGGAAATGGTTAAATGCTTTACAAACAAGTGAGTGAAATGAAATGGATTTTGCCATAGTCCCAGATGACCATAGGCTGCTTTGAGGGGGAGCTGGCTGGTGGTGATCTAACCTGAGGGTCACCATACCTCAGGTGAGGGGCAAGGTTGAGAAGGTGAGGCCTTCATGAATAAACTCAGCCGGTACAGGAGTTGAACCCATGTTGTTGGCATTTCTCTGCATCACTAACCTCTGGAGAGGAGGGGGCGTGGCCTAGTTGTATTATCACTAGACTATTGATCCAGAAACTCAGCCAATATTCTGGGGACCGGGGTTCGAATCCAGCTGCGGCAGATGATAGAATTTGAATTCAATAAAAAAAGGAATTAAAAATCTACTGATGACCATGAAGCCATTGTCAATTGTTGGAAAAACTCACCTGGTTCACTAATGCCCTTTAGGGAAGGAAATCTGCCATCCTTACCCAGCCTGGCCTATATGTGACTCCACAGCCAATGTGGTTGACTCTCAACTGCCCTCCAAGGGCAACTAGAGATGGGCACAAAATGCTGGCCAGCCAGCAATGCCCATGTCCCATGAATGAATAAAAAAAAGTAACCAGCCAACTGAGCTAACCCATCCCCAAGGATATAGGGCCGAACTTTCCCACGTAGTGTCCGGGACAGAAAGTTTGGTGGATTGTGCAAAGGTCCATTGACATCAGGTGGGAATTTTTGGTCTTGGGAGGAACGGGTGGAAATCCTACCTGTAATGTCTTTGGAAGTGTAGTTTCTGTTGTAATACCACAGGCAATTTGTACAGGGCATGGTCTCACAAACAACTGGGAGATAAATGATGAGTTAATTTGTTGGACTGATATTGGAGTTTGCAAAACATTGGGAAAGCGTGCATTTATAAATGTGAAAAATATATCTATTCAGCATTGAAGTTCTCCTCCCAAGTTTGTCATTCTTAATGCACTTCAGTGGTTTCTGGATACAAACCAAATGTTACTGTCAGCAAAACAAGTCAGAATGGCACATGGAAATATTTGTGCATTTTTTAGCTATTCAAACTACAACATTTATTTGCAATTACAATGATGATTCAGGCAAGGGTTATACTTTTAACTGTAGCCCCAAGAAGCAAATGCCCCGTAACAAGCTATTTTGTCAAAGCACATTGGAATTGAAATGGCATTGTGATACTTCATCACAAAACCATTGGTTTTACACAATTAACATTACTACTGTTATGTTAATAACAGATCTGTTCTCCCCAAACCTCTTTCTGTGGGTGAAACACAGCTATCAAACAACGTCAAGAACCAAATTTTCATATTCCTTAACTAAGCTTTTAATTGTCAATATAACACAAGTGCAAATTCCACTGATTAATAAGAGAAATAAAACCAAAACATTAACAACATTTTAACCGGACCAATTTGGTTCATTTTGAATAGTCATCAATTACCATATCAGAGGCTCCTGCTAAACCCATCACCAAATGACCACTGACTGTCTGAAGAGGTTTAAAAACCAAATAATCACACCAAAAAGCTGTATTTTATAACTGATTTAAATATTCATACTTCAGATCCAAGGAAAAGGAAATTTTTGGAGGTGTAATTGAGGAAAGTACCATTTTCTAAAATCCCTACAGTACAGAAGGAGGCCACTCAGCTCATCGGGTCTGTACTGACCACAATCCCACCCAGGCCCTATTTCCGCAACCCGGCTAATCCCCTTGACACTAGGTTCAATTTAGCATGGCCAATCAACCTAACCGGCATATCTTTGGACTGTGAGAGGATACCGGAGCATCCAGAGGAAACCCACACAAACACGAGGAGAACATGCAAATTCCACACAGACAGTGGCCCGAGACCGAGATTGAATCTGGGTCCTGGTGCTGTGAGGCACCAGGACAAACTGTGCCTCCGTGCTGCCCTTAACTTGTAGTTACCAAGGGCACATAACAGGGAGTCACAAGTATGACTAGATCTCAATATTTAAGGAACAGTTTGTATTGTCGTAATGGAATAAGAAGAACTAAATACTATCAATGTAAATATTAACCAAGTTTTGCATCTTTGTCAATAATGAAAATTAAACATCGCAAGCTGAAACAGAAATTAATGATGTGGAGATGCCAGCGCTGGACTGGGATGGGCACGGTAAAGAGTCTCATAACACCAGGTTAAGGTCCAACAGGTTTATTTGGCAGCACGAGCTTTCGGAGCGCTGCTCCTTCCTCAGGTGAGTGGGAGTTGGGTTCACAAACAGGGAATATATACATCTCTTTAACCTGTGATTAACCCTCTCTCCACTCACATTGTCTGCACCTGGAAAGACTTGATTACCTGTTAAGGCTCACATTCCATCCATTATCTTTTAATTGAGTTTGTGACTATAAACATCCTGTTTGTGAACACAACTCCCCACTCCCCTGATGAAGGAGCAGTGCTCTGAAAGCTTCTACTACCAAATAAATCTGTTGGACTTTAACCTGGTGTTGTGAAACTTCTTACTATAAAAACTAACATATTACAAAGCTAGACTACTGGTTTATGGTATTAAACCAAGCAGTAAATGAGCAAATGTAACTTGTTTAAAAGTGACTAGGATTAAAATACTGTGAAGCTGGAGCTTCGCTGTACATTGAAGTTTAATGTCTGTTGAGGAGAAACTTCTCAAAAGTTCATCGACTCTCCAGTTTGTGGCTGAGTTCTTTCACTTTGATATTTAACTGGGTGTCAATGTCAAGTGGGCAAATTCTAAATACCACCAAATGTTAATTAACCCTGCAACAATAGATCTTCCAAGTCATTTATGGGCCACTGCCTTTAATGTCTGTTTAAGAATAGCAACAACACCCACTTTCCAAATGCCTGATACACAGAATTTTTTCTTTCTCTAAGCTTCCCTTGTCACATGGCAGAAACAATATTCTTATGATGATGAATTGATTCTGATTGCTTGTGTGTTTTCCAATATCTTACCTCAGGAAATATTTTCCCAAAGGCAGTGGAATGCTGAAACTCTTCTTTCCACAGTCGTACACAATGGCACATTGGTTAGCACTGCTGCCTCACAGCAATAGGGACCCAGGTTCAATTCCCATCTTGAGTCACTGTCTGTGTGGAGTTTGCACGTCTTTCCTGTGTCTGCGTGGGTTTCCTCCGGGTGCTCTGGTTTCCTCCCACATTCCAAAGATGTGCAGGTTAGGTGGGTTGATTAGCCTTGCTCTAAATTGTCTCTTAGTGTCAATTAGGGTAAATGCATGGGGTTATGGGTGAGATCGTTGCAAACTTGATGGGCTGAATGGCCTTCTTCTGTACTGTAGCATTCTACGATTCTATAAAACTGCTGAAAACTTCAAAACTGATTAATCCATTTTTGTTGGGAAGTTTGTTTTGTTAGGAATGGCGGCGGAGCCAAGACAGGTAGATGTAATTCCTAATTACAGGAATTGGGATGTCTTGTTGAAGTTGTACAAGACATTGGTGAGGCCACACTTGGAATACTGTGTGCACTTCTGGTCATCCTATTATAGAAAGGATATTATTAAACTAGAAAGGGTGCAGAAAAGATTTACTAGGATGCTACCCGGACTTGATGGTTTGGTTACAAGGAGAGGCTGGGACTTTTTTTTCTGGAGCATAGGAGGCTGAGGGGTGATCTTATAGAAGTCTATAAAATAATGAGGGTCACAGACCAGCTTGGGAGTCAATTTTTTTTCCCAAAGGAAGGGGAGTCTAAAACTAGAGGGCATCGGTTTAAGGTGAGAGGGGAGAGTTACAAAAGTGTCCAGAGGGGCAATTTTTTCACACAGAGGGTGGTGAGTGTCTGGAACAATCTGCCAGAGGTAGTAGTAGAGGTGGGTACAAGGTTGTCTTTTAAAAAGCATTTAGACAGTTATGTGGGTACGATGGGTGTAGAGGGGTATGGGCCAAATGCGAGCAATTGGGGTTAGCTTAGGGTTTTTAAAAAAAAGTGGCATGGACAAGTTGAGCCACAGGACCTGTTTCCACGCTGTAAACCTCTGTGACTCTGTAATCTAATTAAAATATAGATCTAATTGAATTAGATGGGCTGAATGGCCTACTCCAGTTTTTATGTTCCTTTTTGCTATTTGCAATAGTTGAGATTTACAGTATGATGAGGAGGAATAACCTTTCGGTAGTTTGATGACCGTAATAGTGAACAAGTGAAAATTGGAGGGAAATATGTCTCAGAATTAAATAATAGGTGATACTTCGGAGGAGATTTTCCGTCTGGCTACCATAGGAATCGTAGCAAACAGGGGACAGACGATGCAAAGGTCAGTCGATCTTGGGCAGGATTTTTCAGTTTTGGGACGAGCGCCACTGGAAAATCCCATCCTTAGTGTAGAAACACAGAGGAGGCCATTTGGCCCTTTGAGTCTGTTCCACCATTCATCACAATCATGACTGATCATCCAACTCAGTAAGCTATTTGATTTGATTTGATTTATTATTGTCACATGTATTAAAATAAAGTGAAAAGTATTGTTTCTTGTGCGCTATACATATAAAGCGTACCGTGCATAAGAAAGGAAACGAGAGAGTGCAGAATGTAGTGTTACAGTCATAGTTAGGGCAGAGAGAAAGATCAACTTAATGTGAGGTAGGTCCATTCAGAAGTGTGACAGCAGCAGGGAAGAATCTGTTCTTGAGTCGGTCGGTACGTGACCTCAAACTTTTGTATCTTTTTCCCGAGGTGGAATGGAGAGTGTCTGGGGTGAGTGGGGCTTCCTTGATTACGCTGGCTGCTTTTCCAAGGCAATGGGAATTGTAGACAGAGTCAATGGATGGGAGGCTGGTTTGCATGATGGATTGGGCTACATTCACGAGCTTTTATAGTTCCTTGCGGTCATACCAAGCCCATACCAAGCTGTGATACAACCAGAAAGAATGTTTTCTATCGTGCATCTGTGAAAGTTGGTGAGAGTCATAGCTGACATGCCAAATCCTGCTTTCTCCCAATAATCTTTGATCCTGTTCACCCCAAGTGTTATATCTAGAATAAAACTGACTGGACCCAGTTAGTCACAGACTAGCAAATTTAAACTGGGCAAAGCCATCCCTAAAAGGAAACTAAAACAAAAACCTAACAAACAATTCCACACTCACCTTACTGGCAATTTCTGTAAATGAATGCAAGAAGAGTCCTAAGAAAACTGGAGAAACCTTAATTGCAAAACTGTTACCCAGGAATGAACACAGAGCCAAGCTACAATTGAACCATAAAACATACTGTGCATTAATCTGACATTCATCCGTCTGCTTAATATCAGTGCTTGTTTTAATTGCTTTAAATGCACATTACTTAATGGGTTAACAAAGCTGATAAAATTATAGAAGTGCAGTGGTTCCCCTGGTGTAGCTGAAACATCAGATCCAGAACTGATGGTTGGAAGGATGGAGAATGTCTTTCAATTTGTCTTTACACTTTGACATCAACTTGTGTTTCTATACACTGAGATCATGCTGCTGCTCACACTGGCAGGATTTATGGTTCTGTCCATGGTGCAGCCCAGTCCCGCAGGTTTCCCGGAGGTGAGGGGAGGGGTGCACTCAAAGGGAAACCCCACTAACACGATGAGACTGTAAGACCCCGCCACCTGTGAACATAAGAACATAAGAAATAGGAGCAGGAGTCGGCCATCTAGCCCTTCGAGCCTGCCCCGCCATTCAATAAGATCATGGCTGATCTGTCGCTGCTCAGTTCCACTTTCCCGCCCTCTCCCCATAACCCTTAATTCCCTCGCTTATCAAAAACCCATCAACCCGCGCCTTAAAAATATTTAGCGAGGCAGCCTCCACCACTTCAACAGGCAGAGAATTCCAGAGATTCACCACCCTTTGAGTGAAGAAGTTCCTCCTCAACTCCGTTCTAAACCGCGCCCCCTTTATCTTGAGGCTGTGCCCCCTAGTCCTACTGTCCTTTCTGAGCAGGAAGAGCCTCTCCACCTCTATCCTATCCATCCCATTCATCATCTTATACGTCTCAATGAGATCTCCCCTCATCCTTCTAAACTCTAACGAGTACAAGCCCAGTCTACTCAGCCTCTCTTCATAGTTCAACCCCCTCAACTCCGGTATCAGCCTAGTAAACCTCCTCTGCACTCCCTCCAAGGCCAAAATATCCTTGCGTAAGTGCAGCGACCAAAACTGCACACAGTACTCCAGCTGCAGCCTCACCAGTGCCCTGTACAGCTGCAGCAAGACCTCCCTACTTTTATATTCAATCCCCCTCGCTATGAAGGCCAGCATCCCATTCGCCTTCCTCACCACCTGCTGCACCTGTAGACTGGGTTTTTGCGACTCATGCACAAGGACCCCGAGGCCCCTCTGCACCGTCGCCTGCTGCAGTTTTTCACCATGTAAGTAGTAGTCCTTCTTACCAAAGTGGATAACCTCACACTTGCCAACATTATACTCCATCTGACAGGTCCTCGCCCACTCGCTCAGCCTATCCAGATTCCTCTGCAGACTTTCTACACCCTCCGCACAATTTGCCGTTCCACCAATCTTGGCGTCATCAGCAAATTTTGACACCCTACACTCAGCCCCCTCCTCCAGATCATCTATATAAATGGTAAATAGCTGAGGCCCCAGCACCGACCCCTGGGGCACCCCACTAGTCACCAAGTGAGTGGCACAGTGGTGCTCGCCACCGCAAAACATGCCACGGAGACCGAGGAAAATATCATATATTTTCCTGCATTTAAAGAAAAGGATTTAAACTTGATGTGAAAGAAGCTGCAAAGTCACATCCTGAACTTAAATCATAAAATCATAGAATCCCCACAGTGCAGAAGGAGGCCATTTGGCCCACTGAGTCTATGCCAACCACAATCCCACCCAGACCCTATTCCCAATACCCCACATAACCACTTTCACACAAAAGTTCATGTTGCAACTGTACAAAACTCTGGTGCGGCCGCATTTGGAGTATTGCGTACAGTTCTGGTCGCTGCATTATAGGAAGGATGTGGAGGCATTGGAAAGGGTGCAGAGGAGATTTACCAGGATGTTGCCTGGTATGGTGGGAAGGTCTTATGAGGAAAGGCTGAGGGACTTGAGGCTGCTTTCGTTAGAGAGAAGAAGGTTAAGAGGTGACTAAATAGAGGCATACAAGATGACCAGAGGATTGGATAGGGTGGACAGTGAGAGCCTTTTTCCTCGGATGGTGATGGCTAACACGAGGGGACATAGCTTTAAATTGAGGGGTGATAATTATAGGATGGATGTCAGAGGTAGGTTCTTTACTCAGAGGGTCGTAAGGGTGTGGAATGCCTGTAACTGTAGTGGACTCGCCAACATTAAGGGCATTCAAATGGTCAGTGGATAGGCATATGGATAACATTGGAATAGTTTAGGTTAGAGGGTCATTAGATTGGTTCCACTGGTCGGCACAACATCGAGGGCCGAAGGGCCTGTACTGCGCTGGAATGTTCTATGTTCCACACAGATAGTGACCCCATCCAGGAATCGAACCCAGCTCCCTGGTGCTGTAAGGCAGCAGCGCTAACCACTGTACGAACGTGCCATTATACATGCTGGAAATCTGAAATAAGAGAAAATATCAGATAAACGCAGCAGATCTGGCAGCGCCTGTGTACTTGCTGCATTGGTTAAATTTCACTTTGAAGGAAGAAGGCAGCAATTTCCTCCCCGTTTCCAAATCTCACCGTCATTTTCATTTTCTCTTTGGGCGGAATTTAGTGAGTATTTTACACACCACTCATCTAATTGTCGATCAGAGCCTCTAGTGGGCCTTTGCAGTGAATCGGCAGAGCGCAGAGCAGCTGCTGATATTGTTAAAGGCACCCACTCATTCCCACTCACAAACACTCCGCTGTTCAACTGCGGACCACCACCTGACTGTTAATGAGAGCTTTGATCAGAAGGGGAGATTGTTACTGAGGATGTGTTTCGGGGCTGGCTCCTTGAATCAAAGCCGTTGTGATATCCCAGACAAATCTTAACCATTGGAGAATAGGCAATTCTGAAAGCGCTTTAATGTTTTATGACACTTTAATTTCAGATTCGAATATTCATGGATTTGTGTAACAGCTCCAAGGGAATATGTTTAACAGGTATGTCTCTGAAGGGATTTTCACTTTGTGTAGAATATTATAGATGAAAAATGAATTAGATTGAGTTTTTACAATCTACGAGTTACTCTTTATTGTTATAAATCGAATGAGTCATCTTTAAGAGTTGTGTTGTGCGTTGAGAATTTTTCAGGAATTGTATTGAGGCTAAATTCAGCCTTCATGAGTTACCTGTGGCATTTCTTCAGCCGATAAACATCATTTCATTGGCTTTATTGCAAGAAGCTTAATGGGATTGCTGTGTGGCAGTGGGCACGCTCACCCTTGCACACTCACCCTCGCACACCCATACTCGCACACCCACCCTCACACACTCGCTGTCACACACTCACCCTCACACACTCACCCCCACACAGTCACCCTTCAAAGAACAAAAAACAAAGGACAGAAACAGCCCGGGAAACAGGTCCTTCGGCCCAACGAGCCCACGCCGCCATTTTAATATTACCACTCCCCCCTCCACCCATGACCCCTATCTATTGTTTTATGGCAATCCACATTGAGGGAAACTAATTTAGGAACAATTTATTCCTGCCAATCAGCCTAATAGCACATCTTTGGAGTGTGGGAGGAAACCAGAGCACCCGGAGAAAACCCACGCAAGCACGGGGAGAATGCGCGAACTCCCACAGACACCGACCCAAATCCATGTGTCTGCACAGCAATCAGTGATAGTCACTGAGCTGTCGTCTTGCCCAGTATCTGGTCCAGTTTAGGCACACAGTAACGACATGAAGCACTAGGCCAATCTCGAACAACCAAGAGCAGCCCCAGTACGACCCATCGCGTGTATGCCCCTCGTTGGACAACAAGGTGGACCGACTTAAAACCTGTGAATGAAAAGAGAAAAAACATTATTATCATCCCGTATCCATTTACCTTACCAGGGACGTCCCAATGCTAATGAATTTTATTTAAAACAATCTCCTATATCCACCCATCTCCAACCCACTCATGTGCCTGTCTAAGTTACTCTTAAACAACTCCAGCATGCCTGCCTCCACCACCTTACTTGGCAGAGCATTCCATACCCCCACTACCCTCTGTGTGAAAAACCTCCCTCTAATATCAGTGTTATACCTCTCCCCCCTCACCTTAAACACTCACACCCCACACTCACCCTCACCTGCAGACAGCCCTGCACACTCATCCTCACACACTGACCCCTGCACACTCACCTTCACACACCCACCCTCACACACTTACCCCCATAAACTTACCCTTACACACTCACTCTTGCACACCCACCCTTGCACATTCACACCCACACACACCCCCTCACTCTCATGCCTACAAACTCACCCCTGCACACTCACCTACACACAGTCATCCCTGTATGTTCATCCTCGCACACTCACCCTCGCACACTCACCCTCAGACACTCACCCTCAGACACTCACCCTCGCACACTCACCCTCAGACACTCACCCTCGCACACTCACCCTCAGACACTCACCCTCACACACTTGCCCTCGCACACTCACCCTCGCACACTCATCCTCGCACACTCACCCTTGCACACTCACCCTCAGGCACTCACCCTCGCACACTCACCCTCGCACACTCGCCCTCGCACACTCACCCTCAGGCACTCACCCTCGCACACTCACCCTCGCACACTCGCCCTCGCACACTCACCCTCAGACACTCACCCTCGCACACTCACCCTCGCACACTCGCCCTCGTACACTCACCCTCGCACACTCATCCTTGCACACTAACCCCCCTCAGGCACTCACTCCCCTCACTCCTCCACACAGTGTAGAGCTGACTGGGGTCACTGCAATGCACCAATCTTTCGGAGCGGAGATCACCGCAGTGCCCCCACACTGCCAGCTACCTGATCGCCGGCCAATCCAGTGATTCCGTGACCTCCTCCCATTCCCTGATTGCCAGTTTCCTGGACCTCTCGGGTTCACCCCCAATATTCCCCCCTCTCAGGCTAGTCCCAATCTGTATGCGATGGTCTGGCAGAGTTGCAGCGGGAACCACACCCCCACCAACAGGACACCCCCCCCCCACCATCCTTGTCTTGGCACTGCCTGATGCCTGGTGGGCAGTGCCAGTGGGCCAGGCACCCTCCCCTTACCCCTGACCTCCTGGGTGGGGGAGGTCTCTGTTCCTGTTCTCTCCAGTGGGATTGGTTGCCTGTTCCCATTAATGGGAGCAGGAATAAACCCATTGGAGTGACAAACTCCTGGTTGGGGGTGGGGGGATGGGATGGGGTGGGGTGGAGATGCCAACGGACTCAGAGACTTCAGTCCCAGGTCCGCTAATGAAATGGTATTGGGAATTTTAATTTTTAAATCAGAAATCGACACGGAGCTGATCAGTCCAAAAACCTTGGAACCGGAGATATGGGGAGGCCGTGGCACCCAGAATCAAGCCGGTTAAATGTCCTCTGCTGACATCTCCTGTTGCTCTGTGAGAGCCTGCAGGAAGGTGTAGGTGGTGGTTTTCCCATGGATCTGCTGCCCTTGTCCTTCTAGGTGCTGAGAATCACGATTTATTTTGTGGTTCATTTAAACTGCTAAGTTATCCTTTATTAGGATGCTGTGGTGTATTTATATTTAATCCACTTTAATCTTTCTTTAATTAACTATGTCTAAATTCTATAAAATAGGACCACGAGGACCAGCTGGACCACCAGGTAAGAGTTACTAACAATTTACATCAATGTTACTCTTCAGGAGCAGCTCTTGAGGAACAGGGTAGCATTCCTATCCCTGGACTAAAAGCTTTGGGTTCAAGTCCCACTCCAGGACTTGATGGTCACGGATGTTCTGTTTATAACATCGGCCAAACAGGCCAATTATCAGCCTGTAAATCTCTCCAATACTCCTGCGGCAGGTGGTAAGAGTGGGAGAGATTCCTGGGCAGCCACACTGCCGAAGGTAACGGCAAACCACTACACTGCTTTGCCAGGCGTAACCATGGACCAATCCAATCAAAATCCATGGTCGCCGATGTCCTCTTAGAGCAATAGGTGGGAATGTTACCGGCACAGCCACTCTGATTCTGGGGATGGGTGAGGATTGGAGAACAGCATTCTCCGTTGGTTTTGGGTGGGATCATACGAACCTCGGGCAGACGTGCCAGTAAACTTCCGCCCATAGAAGCATACAACACTTTAAAGGCTCTTCAGCTCACTGACAATATCTACCATTTCCCTGCACTTGACCCATATCCTTGAATAGTAAAATGTTTCAAGCACTGATCTAAATACTTTGTAAAGGTTTCGGAATCCACTGTCTTCCCAGGCAGCACATTCCAGATTCCCGTCACCCTCTGAGTGAACTTTTTGTTCTCAAATCCCCTCTGAATCTCCTGCCTCTGACCCTGAAACAATGTCCCCTCGTGACTGACCCCTCAATCACGGGAAGCAGCTGTTTCCAGTTCATCCTGCCCATACCCAGCGTAATCTTATACTCCTTTCCCCCCCCCATGCCCCTTTAGCCTTCTCTGTTCCAAAGAAAACAATCCAAATTTATCCAGTCTCTCCTTGTAGCTCAAACGTTCCGTCCCAGGCGGCACCCTGGTGAATCTGCTCTGTACCCCCTCCAGGGCAATCACATCCTTCCTACAGTGAGGTGACCAGAACTGTCCACAGTGCTCCTGTTGGAGCCTCACTAACACTTTGCACAGCTCCAACATTATCTCCTTGCTCTTGTAATATCTGCCCCAACTGATAAGAACAAATGTTCCATCTGCCTTCTTAAATACCCTGTCCCCCTGCTCTACCACCTTCAGGGATCTGTTTCTCTGAGCCTCCCAGTGTCCTGCCATTCATGGGAATGCTATCTGGAGGAGGAGGATTATTCTTTAAAACATCGTAAAAATTTTGACCAGCCTTTGTTACTGAGGGTGGGGTTTTCCTGTCCTGCCTGCCCTGGGACTGGAAATCCCTGCCTGAGATCAATGAACCATCCAGTGGTCGGTCAAACTGTCTGTCGCACCCACCACGATAAAGCTGGAAATCTTCCATCGAAAAGATTTGTGACTTTATGTATGTGAGAGATGGATGTATTTAATTGCTATCTCTCTCAGGTCCTCCAGGGTTGGATGGATTACCTGGGCTGAATGGCTCAGATGGGCCGATTGGTCTTCCTGGACCACCTGGAAAGGAGGGTAAAAGGGCACGAAAAGGTAATGAACCTTCCGGGTGACTGTCACAGAGGCAAACCTCATCCTCATTTACCAATGTGTAAACTTCACTGAGAAAAGGTTGGACAGTGGAAGCAGGTGGAATGTTGTTCTAACCATTTAGAATAGAATCGAATCCCTACACTGCAGAAGGAGGCCATTCGGTCCATCGAGCCTATACCAACAACAATCCCACCCAGGACCTAGACCCTATTCCCATATTTACCCTGCTAGCCCCCCTGACGCTAAGGGGCAATTTACCATGGCCAATCAACTGTACCCCAAAGGTGTGCGGGTTAGGTTGATTGGTCATGCTAAATTGCCCTTTGGCATCAGGGAATTAGCAGGGTAAATATATGGGGTTACGGGAATACGGTCTGGGCGGGATTGTGGTCAATGCAGACTCGATGGGCCGAATGGCCTTCTTCTGCACTGTAGGGGTTCTGCAATAACTCGCACATCTTTGGGACGTGGGGGAAACCGGAGCACCTAAAGGAAACCCACGCAGATATGGGAAGAATGTGCAAAATCCACACAGTTACCCAAGGCCGGATTTGAACTCGGGTCCCTGGCGTGGTGAGGCAGCAGTGCTAACAGGGGAGGTATATTCTGAATGGTGGGTTAAATTTAGTTATCAGTCAGACATGAGTCACTCGGGGCACCGGCTGGGAACGCTTTGGGTTTTGCGAGTGTGAAGCATTATTATTCACACAATATTTACTATTATCAGTACTTATTTTCAAAACAAGTCTCTTTTTCACATCACAGCTGCCCCAGGACAAAAAGGGGAACCTGGAGATTTGGGACCAAAAGGAGACAAAGGAGAGCCAGGCCCCCCTGGTTCAGATGGGCTCCCAGGTCCGAAAGGTGAACCTGGCCCAAAAGGTGACCGAGGAGAGCCTTATAATGAGATCATTCTGGAAGGTAAATGATCAAATTTGTTTGGATAATGAGCTTGAAACTTCATTGCTGGGTGTGAGATAGACAGAATCTCTCTTTAAACATTATCCCTTATCTGTAGTAATTGTGAAAATCTGTTAGTGGAACTTCCTTTCAGTTGGATCTGTCCAAGGGAAGGTGTTGCAGAGTAATTACACATTGTAGAATGGCTCTGAACTGCTTCCCTCATCACCTGGGATATGAATGGCCATCCATCTCGAATTGGCTGAGTGTCCAATTCTCTGTCCTCACTGGCAGAGGTGGCAGGAGGAGAGCGGCTGGAAAACGGTGTGATTTCCGGCTGGAGTGTGACCACTCACCACTTCCCAGAATTGGCCAGTTCCAGTAGGCAGCTGTTTGCTCCATCAGTGCCATGTTACTGAGCTCCAGGGCTTCACGCTGGCACTGCGGGGGGAGGGAGGTGGGGGCTGGGGGGAGCTGGGTACTGCAGCAGGTGGATGGACATAGAAAACAGGAGCAGGAGAAGGCCATTCGGCCCTTCAAACCTGCTCCACCATTCAATGTGATCATGGCTGATCATCCAACTCAATAGCCTGATCCGTCCTCTCCCCTCTCCCCATATCCTTTGATCCTCTTCACCTCAAGTGCTATATCCAATTCCTTCTTGAATACATTCAATGTTTTGACCTCAGTTGCTTTCTGTGGAGTGAATTCCACAGGCTGACCACTCTCTGGGTGAAGACATTTCTCCTCATCTTTGTCCTAAACCGCCTACCCTGTATCCTCAGACTGTGACCCTCTGGTTTGGGACACCCCACCATCGGGAACATCCTTCCTACACCTAGCACTCCCTTAACTTTCCCCTGGCTTTGGTCACTTCTCAAAAATAACCCCAGAACACCCAGGAAAGTTATTTTAATAGATTAGCAATCAAGAATTCTGCACCGGTTAGTTTTTATGGTGTAGAATTTTACATGGCAGGGGTATGTATTAGAGATTCCAGCAGGGGGCAGCTTGTCACAGAATTATAGCTTCCCTACTGTGCAGAAGGAGGCCATTCGGCCCATTGCCCCTGCACTGACCACAATCCCACCTATTCCCTATTCCCGTAACCTCATATATTTACCTGCTAATCCCCCTAACACTAAGGGGCAATTTAGCATGGCCAATCAACCTAACCACAACATCTTTGGATTGTGGGAAAAAAGTGGAGCCCCCGGAGGAAACCCATGGAGACACGGAGAACATGAGTAGTGTTCTGAAACCAGAATTGAACCCACTGTGAGGCAGCATTACCATCCCATTGCCAGTTGCACTGGGAACATTCCACGGTGACAGAAAGATGACGGGTTCCCTCCCAAAAGCTTCTGATGTTATTTTACCAAAACCTATCCACCTTGTAAAATCCTCGGCTCTCATTTGCTACAAGGATAATAATGTATTTTCTGATATTTCCAGAATTTAAGAAGCACATCAACTAGTAACCATGATGAGAAAACAAGCCTTTCAGGCAGGACTGAGTGTGTTAATGCTTGAATGTGAAAGGTCCCCTCACTTCAACAGAGGTAGACATGAAATATTTAGCGTCTTTGTTAAAACAGCGGACAGGGATCTAATGATCTAATGGCTGCTAATGTAATGATGCACGTTGTGAACCCTGCAAATGAAGAAGGAACTCTTGTAATTATATCACATCTTTTACACTCTCAGCTTCAAGAGCACTTTGGAGTTGATGAATTAATAAGACGTGCGGTTAGGGTGCATTGGCCGTGCTCCATTCTCCCTCAGTGTACCTGAACAGGCGCAAGAGTGTGGTGACTAGGAGATTTTCACAGTAACTTTATTGCAGCATTAATGAAAGCCAACCTGTGACTAATAAATAAACTTTTACTTTATAATTTTCAATTTATTGTATAATTTACACTGTGTAGACAAAGGCTGCAATTCATTTTCCACCTGGATATCGGTGAAAGTCTCAGTGGTAAGGCCTAAATGGCCACTTCTCTAGGTTTCCACCAACATTCTCCCAAAAGTGTGACAGGCGACTAGGAGAATCCCACAGTAAATCTTCCCTTTTGCATTTAAGTGTCACATTTCAAGCTCATCGACTTATCAGTTTGAGATACCGTTATGGAATTATTTACTCCGTGGTGATCATCTGAACTCGGGCAAAACGATGTCAGCAGGGGGGTAGTGACGGCTCAGGATTGATTCATTAATCTTACCGTTACATTTATGTTGTCTGTCAGAATGACTTAAAGGGGTTTATCGCAGTCGGGAAAAAACAACCTCTGAAACCTTACTGCCACTCACACTGGTGGGATAAGACCATCAGACATAGGAGCAGAATGAGGCCATTCAGCCTATCGAGCCTGTTCTGCCATTCAATCATGGCTGATATTTTTCTCAGCCCCATTCTCCTGCCTTTTCCCATAATCCCTGATCCCCTTATTAATCAAGAACCTATCTATCTCTGTCTTAAAGACACGCAATGACTTGGCCCTCCACAGCCTTCTGCAGTGAAGAGTTCCACAGATTCACCACTGCCCTCTGAAAGATTCCACAAAACTGTTTCAACAGGGGAGGTGATAGTGGAACTATTGCTAGACTATCAATCCAGCTCGTATCCTGGGGGGTCCAGGTTTGAATCCCTTCATTACAGATAGTGGAATTTGGATTAAAAAAAAATTTGGAATTAAGAATCTACTGATGACCGTGAAACCATTGTCAGAAAAACCCATCTGCTTCACTTATGTCTTTTAAGGAGGAGAATCTGCCGTCCTTACCCGGTCTGGCCTATGTGTGACCCCTGAGCCACAGCAATGTGGTTGACCCTCAGCTGCCCTCTGAAATGGCCCAGCGAGACACTCCATTGCATCAATCACTCAAGAAGGCAGCTCACCACCATCTCCTAAAGGGCAACTAGGAATGGGTAATAAATGCTGGCCAGCCAGTGACACCCATGTCCCGCAAATTAAAAAAGGAGGCAGGATTCTCCCCGATCTTCTGGGCAGTACTTATCCCCCAATCAATATCACAGGAAACAAGCATCATGATTCCATTGCTATCTGTGGGAGTTTGCTGTGTGCAAACTGGCTACTGTGCTTCCTGTATTACAACAGTGACTACACGTGAAGGATACTCCAGCTTGCTGTCATGTGCTTTGGGATGAGCTCAGGTGGTGAAAGCACAGTCTAAATACAAGATATCTGTCCCCACGTGTGAGTGACCCTGCCAAAGGTTCAAATGTAGCATCTTTTGTGGATTCAACAAAGCACTCTCTGTTCACAGCTACAGTGATGGCAAACACCAGTAAACAGGTTGTGGTTGTCTTTCACATCAATTAGTATTGTATCCACAGTCATTATCTTCTTACTTTAAGTTATTATTGTCACATGTATTAACATATAGTGAAAAGTATTGTTTCTTGTGCACTATACAGACAAAACATACTGTTCATAGAGAAGGAAACAAGAGAGTGCAGAATGTAGTGTTACAGTCACAGCAAGGGTGTAGAGAAAGATCAATTTAATGTGAGGTAGGTCCATTCAAAAGTCTGACAGCAGCAGGGAAGAAGCTGTTCTTAAGTCAGTCGGTACGGGACCTCAGACTGTTGTATCTTTTTCCTGAAGGAAGAAGGTGGAAGAGAGAATGTCCGGGTTGTGTAGGGTCCTTAATTATGCTGGCTGCTTTGCCAAGGCAGTGGGAAGTGTACAGAGTCAATGGGTGGAAGACTGGTTTGTGTGATGGATTGGGCTACATTCACGACCATTTGTAGTTCCTTGCGGTCTTGGGCAGAGCAGGAGCCCATACCAATACAACCAGAAAGAATGCTTTCTATGGGGCATCTGTAAAAGTTGGTGAGAGTCAGAGCTGACATGCCAAATTTCCTTCGTCTTCTGAGAAAGTAGAGACGTTGGTGGACTTTCTTAATTATATAATGTTGAGCTCCTGTTGATCATTACTGAAAGGATTGACATTTCGAAATGCAATTTTCTCTTCAGGTCAGAGAGGCCCCCCGGGTCCCCCTGGGCCGAGTGGGCCCCCGGGTTCTCCTGGTCCAGTGGGACCCCCCGGCCCACCTGGTTCCAAAGGAAAATCCCGGAATCATCAGAACACGGTCAGTTACGGTAATGTACCTCCAAATATAAACCTTCAACAGAAATATGACTTCTGATATTTGATAAGAATGGTATCATCAGCTCAAACCTGGGTTTAATTATTAATTATATTTAAATTTAGATGAGACCCACGCTGTCCCGAACGATGACAGTTTAATCAGAAGGACGTCTGCACAAAAAGCACTGAGTTCCTTTTCGAAGAAATTTGGTATTATTTCATTCCAATTTTGCCTTAATCTTGAGATTGAAGTTTGTAGTTATTATTATTAACTAACATTTTAGGTGGGCTAACCAGGCGAGGGAGTACACAATGGACAGTGCGATGCTACAAAGTACAGAGGAGCAGAGGGACCTTGGGCTGCATGCCCACAGATCCCTGAAGGTAGCAGAACAGGTAGATAAGGTGGTTAAGAAGGCACATGGGATACTTGCCTTTAATTGAGGCAAAAAATATAAGATCAGGGAGGTTGTGATGGAACTGTATAAAATGCTGGTTGGGCCACAGCTAGAGCACTTTGTGCAGTTCTTATAGAAAGGATTTGATTGCACTAGAGGGGGTTAAAGGAGATTGACCAGGATGTTGCCTGGGTTTGAGCAGCTATGAAGAGAGGCTGTTTGGCTGGGGTTGTTTTTTTGGAGCAAAGAAGGATGGGGGGGTGGGGGGGGGGGGGGGGGGAGGCGGTGGGGGGACCTGACTGAGATGTGCAAAATGATGAGGGACATGGAGACGGTAGGTAGCAAGGAACATTTACCCTTAATACAGGAGTCAATAATCAGGGGGCAGGAGATTTAGGGGGGATTTGAGGAGACACTTTTTCATCCAGAGGGTGGTGGGAATCTGGGACTCGCTGCCTGAAAGGGTGGGAGAGGCAGGAACCCCCACAACATTTAAGAAGCATTTCGATGAGCACGTGAAATGCCAGAGCACACACGACTATCAACCAAGTGCTGGGAAACGGGATTAGAATGGATAGGTGCTGGATCGCTGGTTCAGATACAATGGGATGAAGGGGCCTCTGTAAAACCCCATAACATAAGAACATAAGAAATAGGAGCAGGAGTTGGCCATCCAGCCCTTCGAGCCTGCCCCACCATTCAATAAGATCATGGCTGATCTGTTGTGGCTCAGTTCCACATTCCCGCCTTCTCCCCATAACCCTGACTCTGTGACACATTTTGAATGGAGGATATAGGAGAGAAATGATTTGATGTGAACCTGATATAATGTAAAACTCGATGACTCTATAAACAATATTCTCTTTTAGGACGTATCATAAAATCAGTGGATGGCCCTGACAGTGTGACAAAGATAGAAAACACATTCGGAGCATGGATGATGGACCCAGCCTCAAAGAACAATGAACAGATTTGGGTTGTCGAGCACTTCTCAGGTTTGTTACGAATATCCTGTCAGGCATTTCATTTTGCTGACATTTAGAAATGGAAACAGATGATGCAGGTTCCTCACTTCCTCTTATGGAATTATCTTTACAATTAAATAATTGTTTCACTGGGAAGTTTAAGTTTATTTATTAGTGTCACAAGTAAGGCTTACATTAACACTGCAATGACGTTACTGTGAAAATCCTTTAGGCGCCACGCTCCAGCGTCTGTTTGGGTTACACTGAGGGGGAATTTAGCACGGCCAATGCATCTAACCAGCACGTCTTTCAGACTGTAGGAGGAAACCAGAGAACCCAAAGGAAACCCACGCAGGCATGGGGAGAACATGCAGACAACACACAGAACAGTGACTCAAGTCGAGAATTGAACCAGGATCCCTGGTGCTGTGAGGCAGTAGTGCTAACCACTGCCATTGTGGAAAATTAAGAATGCGCAGGTCAATTCAAGGATAAGACCACCTGAAAAATAAAAGCCTTCAATTGGAAACTGAACTGGACTCGCTGCATAAACACAGCGGCTACAAGAGCAGCTCAGAGACTGGGAACACTGCGGCCAGTAACTCACCTCCTGACTCCCCAAAGCCTTTTCACCATCTACAAGGCACAAGTCAGGAGTGAGATGGAATACTCCCCAGTTGCCTGGATGGGCAAGAAGCTCGACATCATCCAGGACTAAACAGCCCCTTTGATTGACATCCCATCCATAAACTTCCACTCCCTCCACCACTGACACTCAGTAGCAGCAGCATGTACCATCTACCAGGCACACTGCAGAAATTCACCAAAGATCCTTAGGCAGTATGTTCCAAACCCACGACCACTCCCATCCAGAAGGACACAGGCAGCTGACACATGGGAACATCACCACCTGCAAGTTCCCCTCCAAGACACCCATCTTAATGTCTTGGAAATATATCACCGTTCCTACACAGCCGCTAGGTCAAAATCCTGGAATTCCCTCCTTAATGACATTGTGGGAGAACCTGCAGCATGTGGACTGCAGCAATAGAAGGAGATCGCTCACCATTCCCTTCAAGGGCAACTAGGGATGGGCAATAAATGTTGGCCAGCCATTGGTGCCCATGTCCCATGAATGAATATTTTAAAAAATTAGCCTTGTCTAAGCTCTGCTCCCAATGAATAAAAAAACCCACTCTTCTCCCTTTATAAAGTAAAATCTCAACCTATGCTGAGATTTTGCCACAGGACAGGGCAAGGAGACTGGCCCCAAGTTTTACCTCAGCTGTTGGCATCATTTGTGAACCACACATTACCCACCTAGCAAACTAAACTGACCACCCCCCCAACCCCCCCCAACCCCCCCTAACCCCCCCCCCGACCACCCCCCTGACCCCCCCGACCACCCCCCTGATCCCCCCTAACCACCCCCCTGACCACCCCCCGACCACCCCCCTGACCCCCCCCAACCCCCCCAACCACCCCCTGACCACCCCCCTGACCACCCCCCTGACCACCCCCTGACCCCCCCTAACCCCCCCGACCACCCCCCTGACCACCCCCCTGACCACCCCCTGACCCCCCCTAACCCCCCCGACCACCCCCCTGACCACCCCCCTGACCACCCCCCTGACCCCCCCCTGACCACCCCCCTGACCCCCCCTATTCTTGTGTCAAATAAGGACGTATGAAAATAAAGACAGGTAAAGTCCAGCTGCCCCATTCCATCTGAGTTAAAGAGTTACAATGCAACGAAACCTTCAACTTAAGCGCTCACAATGATCCCGTAAAAGCAAGTCTGAATCAAAAACAGAAAATGCTGGAAAATCTCAGCTGGTCTGACAGCACCTGTGGAGAAGAATAGAGCCGATGTTTGGATATAGAGGGATGTGGGCCAAACGCGAGCAATTTGGACTAACTTAGTGGTTAGATGAAAGAGCAGCGTGGACAAGTTGAGCTGAAGGACCTGTTTCCATGCTGTAAATCACTATGACTCAATGATTCTGGATGACTCTTCATCGGAGCTCTCTCCACAGATGCTGTCAGACCTGCTGAGTTTTTCCAGCATTTTCTGTTTTTGTAATCAAAATAGTTCTGGAAATCAGTGACTGTGAGATATAATATATACTCAACGTTCCACATGATATTTTTGTACACTGTTAACAACTGTGCAATATGTGTCCAGCTCCTTTTTGAATTTTCTATGGCTGGCACGGTGACACAGTGGTTAGCACTACTGCCTCACCAGGGACCTGGGTTCAATTTGACCTTGGGTCACTATCTGTGTGGAGCTGCACGTTCTCCCCCCTCCCCGTGTCTGCATGGGCTTCCTCCCACACTCCAAAGATATGTAGGTTGGGTGGATTGGCCATGCTAAATTGTCCCTTAGTGTCCTTATATGTAGAGGGTAGATGGATTAGTCATGGTAAATGTATGTGGGATTATGGTGACAGGGCAAAGGAGAGGTACTGGGTCAGTGCAGACCTTATGGGCTGTAAGGCTTCTTCTCCACTGCATGGATTCTATAACTATAATATTGGTTCAGTAGTATTACTAAAAAATAGTGAAATTTGTCTCTACAATCTATTCTGTGTCCATATCCAGTGATTGAAACTGAAGACAGCATTCTTACCTTTTAGTTTTACATTGTCTGTGATTTCCCTGTAATGTACAGCATTTTGATTTTGTTGATGATTAGTTTAGTCTCGAGCCACACTGCTTTACTGACTTTCTTCCCAAGGCTTGTTATCAATTCTTAAATTTTACAGGACTAACAGTTAAAGAATATGAAAACCTTGAAGCACTTAAACTTGGGACTGATTTCAAGACAATAACATTGTCACACTTTTTTCATGGTTGTGGACATGCTGTGTACAATGGTTCGATCTATTATCACAAAGGAGGATCTGATAATATTATAAAGTAAGTTGATTATTTTGCACTATTTTTTATTGAACAATGTTGGGTAGAAGCTGAGCATTAATGACCTTCATTGCTTGGTCAATGTCAGGTATTCCAGCTGCCGGCAGCCAATGGAATTCCATTGAAGATGAGGAACTGAACATCATCTTCATTGCATCCGAGCTGTTTTAACCAGCTGTGATTTATGTTTTTAATATATATAGATTATAAATGAATGTGTTCTATGAGAAGTTATTGTTGTTCCTTTACAATTTTTAATGAGGATAAATGAATTTGAATAATTTCTATAGATAAAAGCCATCAATTTTAGTTTAGTTTAATTTATTAGTATCACAGTAGGCTTACATTAACACTGCAATGAAGTTACTGTGAAAATCCCCTAGCCACCACACTCTGGCGCCCATTTGGGTACGATGAGGGAGAGTTTAGCACGGTCAATGCACCTAACCAGCACATCTTTTGGGCAATGGAAGGAAACCAGAGCACCCGGAGGAAACCCACGCAGACATGGGGAGAATGTGCAGACTCCACACGTGATCTTATTGAATGGTGGAGGAGGCTCGAGGGACCGACTCCTACTGCAATTTGGTATGTTTGTGATTGCAGCACTTATCTACTTTTCTTCCCTGTTTGTTTTAGATTTCCACTTGATGGGAAACAACCCCAGCGCGTGAAAGTAGAAAATGCTTTGCACAACAATCGCAATTACCTCTTCCAAAATGCAAAGACCTATTTTGACTTGGCCGCAGACAAAGATGGACTTTGGATAATTTATGCTTCGAGTTATGATGAAAATGTAATCGTTGGCCAAATTGAAATTAACGAAGAATCTTTCTCCATTGTTCAGAATATTAACACCACATTCCCCAAATCCAAGGCTGGCAATGCATTCATAGCACGAGGGATTCTCTACCTCACAGATACTAAAGACCTCAAAGTAATTTTTGCATTTGATTTGTTGAAAGAGAAACAGCTTGAAGTAAGTTTTGATTTACGATCATCAAATGATACACTTACGATGCTCTCCTATGATCCACACGATTGCACTTTGTATACGTGGGAAAATGGCAACTTAAAGAAATATGGTCTACATTTCTTACCAGTTGAATAAATGCAAATGATTTCACAATCAAGGACAGTTACTCACACATGTGTAACTGGTATAACTACTAATTTGCAATGTGCTCATCAGGAGAAACTCTTTTTTCTGTAATGCAATATTGGCATTTTTATTTGAAATTACATTTGCACAGAACATGTCTAACATTTAAAATAATACACGCAACTTCTGTAATGCATTATATTACATTTTATTTTGTTACCTTTTCCTTTCTTTTAAGATTGAGATCTAGTTAGCATCAAATTGGATTTAAGCAAATTTCTTAGATATGGGTTATATGACAATATGTGTCCGCTTGCAATATGTGAAAGTGCTTGGCAGAGTAAGGGTTAATGTGTGACTGGAGAGTAGAACCACCTACAGTGTGATGGATGCAGTCAGATGGTCAGGGAACATTCTAGAAGGACATACTGTCAGCAGCTAACCTGTATGGTGGGAACAATATCATACCTGGAATGTAAATAGTTAAAGCCTACCAATAAACGTCTCAACACAAAAGCCTCAAGATCTCATCAATGAGTCACCAGCACTGCAATATAAAGAACCAATATCATGACAGGTTACATTTATACTATAGTTTTAATGCCCCTGTAAAATAACTTCCATTTTGTAGTGACACTCAAGTGCAATTCTGGTTTCAGGTCCTATCAGACTCTGGGGAGGAATAGTGACAGATCTCTGCCCACTGCCACAACGTGGTATGGCACAGTGGTTAGCACTACTGCCTTACAGTGCCAGGACCTGGGTTCGATTCCCAGCTTGGGTAACTGTCTGTGCAGAGTCGGCATGTTCTCCCCATGTCTGTGCGAGTTTCCTCCAGGTGCTCTGGTTTCCACCCACAGTCCAAAAGATGTGCTGGTTAGGTGTATTGGCCGTGCTAAAATTCTCCCTATTGTAGCTGAACAGGTGCCGGAGTGTGGCAGCAAGAGAACTTTCACAGTAACTTCATTGCAGTGTTAATGTAAGCCTACTTGGGACTAATAAATAAACTTATAAAACATAGAAACACCACATGCCATTATAAGAAGGCAGTCTTGCAACTCTAGTGCAGTGTCAAGTTTCATTTATAAGGTGCTAAATGGGATCCTTTTGATCACTCCACTCTTCAAATTTCCCAGACCACAATTAAATGCAATGTGCAGACACACCCACACTCTTAAGAATCATAAAATCCCTACAGTATAGAAAGAGACCATTCGGCCCATCGAGCCAGTATCGACCACAATTCCACCTAAGCCTGGAGTTATAATGTGGCTGCCAGTAACCCAGAGATGTGTGGGTTAGGTTAATTGGCCATGCTAAAGTTGTCCCTAGTGTCACAGAAACATAAAACAGTACAGCACAGTACAGGCCCTTCGGCCGTCAGTGTTGTGCCGAGCTATGTCCAAACCCAAGATCAAGCTATCCCACTCCCTATCATTCTGGTGTGCTCCACGTGCCTATCCAATAACCGTAACCCCACACATTTACCTTGCTAATCCCCCTGACAGTGTAGAGGGAGCTTTACTCTGTATCTAACCCCGTGCTGTACCTGTCCCGGGAGTGTTTGATGGGGACAGTGTAGAGGGAGCTTTACTCTGTATCTAACCCCGTGCTGTACCTGTCCTGGGAGTGTTTGATGGGGACAGTGTCGAGGGAGCTTTACTCTGTATCTAACCCCGTGCTGTACCTGTCCTGGGAGTGTTTGATGGGGACAGTGTAGAGGGAGCTTTACTCTGTATCTAACCCCGTGCTGTACCTGTCCTGGGAGTGTTTGATGGGGGCAGTGTAGAGGGAGCTTTACTCTGTATCTAACCCCGTGCTGTACCCGTCCTGGGAGTGTTTGATGGGGGACAGTATAGAGGGAGCTTTACTCTGTATCTAACCCCGTGCTGTACCTGTCCTGGGAGTGTTTGATGGGGGACAGTGTAGAGGGAGCTTTACTCTGTATCTAACCCCATGCTGTACCCGTCCTGGGAGTGTTTGATGGGGGACAGTGTAGAGGGAGCTTTACTCTGTATCTAACCCCGTGCTGTACCCGTCCTGGGAGTGTTTGATGGGGGACAGTGTAGAGGGAGCTTTACTCTGTATCTAACCCCGTGCTGTACCCGTCCTGGGAGTGTTTGATGGGGGACAGTGTAGAGGGAGCTTTACTCTGTATCTAACCCCGTGCTGTACCTGTCCTGGGAGTGTTTGATGGGGACAGTGTAGAGGGAGCTTTACTCTGTGTCTAACCCCGTGCTGTACCTGTCCTGGGAGTGATTGATGGGGGGACAGTGTAGAGGGAACTTTACTCTGTATCTAACCCCGTGCTGTACCTGTCCTGGGAGTGTTTGATGGGGACAGTGTAGGGGGAGATTTACTCTGTACCTAGCCCTGTGCTGTACCTGTCCTGGGAGTGTTTGATGGGGGACAGTGTAGAGGGAGCTTTACTTTGATCTAACACTGTGCTGTACCTGTCCTGGGAGTGTTTGATGGGGGACAGTGTAGAGGGAGCTTTACTCGGCATCTAACCCTGTGCTGTACCTGTACTAGGAGTTTTTGATGGGGGACAGTGTAGAGGGAACTTTACTCTGTATCTAACCCTGTGCTGTACCTGTCCTGGGAGTGTTTGATGGGGGACAGTGTAGAGGGAACTTTACTCTGTATCTAACCCTGTGCTGTACCTGTCCTGGGAGTGTTTGATGGGGACAGTATAGAGGGAACTTTACTCTGTATCTAACTCCGTGCTGTACCTGTCCTGCGAGTGTTTGATGGGGGGACAGTGTAGAGGGAGCTTTACTCTGTATCTAAACCCCGTGCTGTACCTGTCCTGTGAGTGTTTGATGTGGGGACAGTGTAGAGGGAGCTTTACTCTGTATCTAACCCCGTGCTGTACCTGTCCCGGGAGTGTTTGATGTGGGGACAGTGTAGAGGGAGCTTTACTCTGTATCTAAACCCTGTACTGTACCTGTCCTGGGAGTGTTTGATTAATGATGTGAGAATTTTTTACTCTCTGTTCTCCTCTCTGTAGATTTTATGTGATTTGAATTCTCTATCTGTGTGATGTAGTTTTCTGGGTGGCAGGTGACCAGTGGCTGGAACACAGCTGTCAGTACTTGTATTATGACTTGTAATAAAAATGTGATAGTGGAGTCGGACACTTTAGGAACTTTCAGGCGGTTATTGGATAGGCACGTGGAGCACACCAGAATGATAGGGAGTGGGATAGCTTGATCTTGGGATTGGACATAGCTCGGCACAACATTGAGGGCCGAAGGACCTGTACTGTGCTGTACTGTTCTATGTTTCTATGTTCTATGACACTAGGGACAATTTTAGCATGGCGAATTAACCTAACCCACACATCTTTGGGTTACTGGCAGCCACATTATAAATGAACCCATATATAAATATCAAACAATCCACCTACATCTAAAGAAACTACCAGTATAAAAATCTTTGGAGTATATTGCAGTTGTGTATTCTTACATGCACATGGGACAGAAGTATATTTACATATACACTTACTAAGGAATGTCCATTTGCACATAGGAACTGTTCGAGTCTTGTGCCTTTTTTGAAGTTGGGGAGCCTAGTTTCCCATTGGTCTCTCTCTGGCAATGCCTCAGCCAATCAGAGTCAACTAGCCAACCAATCAGCATTGTCTTCTCCACTAGTATAAATTGTGGAGATTGTTTGAAATTTGGCATTCTTGCATTTGTCCTGATAAACATAAGGATATAAGAACTAGGAGGAGGAGGCAATTCAGCTTCTCAAGCCTGTTCCACCATTCAACACCATCATGGCTGATCTCATCTCAGCCTCATCTCCACTGTTCTGCCTGCATCCTCCTACGAATTAAAAACCTATCTAACTCCTCCTACTGTTCCGACATCCACTGCACTCTGGGGTAGAGAATTGCACAAAATCACGACCCTTTCAGTGAAGTAATTTGTCCTCATTTCTGTTTTAAATCTGCTACCTCTTAGCCTGAAACTATAGTCTCTTGTTCTAGAATATCCAACGAGAAACATCCACTCTATGTCTATGCGGTCAATCCCTTTAAGCATCTTATACACCTCAATTAGATCTCCTCTCCTTTTTCTATACTCCAGCAACTCAATCTCTCTTCATCAGACAAGTTTTTCATCCCTGGAATCAATCTAGTGAACCTTCTCTGAACTGTCTCTAGTGTATTTATATCCTTCCTTAAGTAAGGGGACCAAAACTGTGCACAATACTTCAGAAGCAGCATCATCAATAAAGTTGCAATGGCACCTCCCGAATTTTATACTCAAGTCTTTTCCATTAGCAATGAATGCCAAAATTCTATTTGCCTTCTTTAATACCTGTTGCACCTGCATATTAACTTTCTGCGATTCATGCACAAGGACATCCAGATTCCTCTGTACCAAAGCATTTTGAAGTTTCTCTCCATTTCGATAACAAGTTGGCTTTTTATGCCACCAACCAAAATGGATAATCTCAGCCTTATCCATGTTAAATTCCATCTGCCAAATTCTGGCCGACCCACCTAACTTTTCCATATGTAAATTTATTTTCTCATTGCAACTTGCTTTCCCACCCACTTTAGTGTCATCTGCAAATTTATCTGTAACACATTCTGTTCTCGCATCCAAGTCATTTACAAAAGTTGTAAGTAGCTGGGGCCTGAGTTCCGAACCCTGTGGCACACCGCGAGTTACAGCTTGCCAACTGGAGAAATATCCACCCCAACTCTCTGCTTTCCACTGTTTAGCCAATCCTCTATCCAAGCTAATATATTACCCCCAACTTTATGTATTAACATTCTGTACGGCAACTTATCAAATACCTTCTGGTAGTCCAGATGCACCTACAGGATTCCCATTATCCAGTTTGCTTGTTACATCTTTGAAGAACTTCAGCAAATAAATCAAACATGATTTATCCTTCATAAAACCATGCTGATTCTGATGGATTGCATTTTGGCTTTCCAAATATCCCATTACTTAATTTCAAGTTGTTGTCCTCATAGAATCCCTACAGCACAGAAGAGGCCATTCTACCCATTGAGTCTGCACCAACTCCCTGACAGAATATCCAACCCAGACCCACTTCCCTGCCATATCCCTACAAATTTCCCATGGCTAATCCATCTAACCTACATTGGGACACAAAGGGGCAATTTAGCATGGCCAGTAGATCAGCCAATCAACCTAACCTTCACATCTTTGGACTGTGGGAGGAAACTGGAGCACCCGGGGGAAACCCATACACATACAAGCAGAAGGTGCAAATGCCACACAGTATCCCAAGGCCAGAATTGAACCTGGATCTCTGGTGCAGTGTGGCAGCAGTGCTAACCACTGAGTCATCATTTTCCCCTATAGGTTATTATCAAGCTGCATTTTGGTCGTAATAAGAAACTATAGAGTAGATTTGTGACAGAGCAAAATTCTGACGCTTCCTGCTGTGATTAATGTGGTGTAAATTTTTGGTTTAGATTGCTTTCAAATTGTGTGAAAACTGATCAAATTCAAATAGAACAGCAACTTTAATGAAAATCAGTCAAACCTTTGAAATCATTAAATAGCAGATGTAATGATTTGAAGACTGGATAGATGAACTGGAATAGACTGAACATTTTTGTAAATGTACATGACCTATTTAACATTTTTACTATTAGAAATATAACAAGTATAATAAGCATATTTGGAAATAATTCCACAAATTCAACAACTTAATGCTGCCCCTACTGCTTTCTTAACAATGGATTCCAATAGTTACCCAACCAGAAACATTAAACTAACTGGTCTATAGTTATCTACTTTCTGCCTTTTTGAATGTGGGCATTACATTAGCCATTTTCCAATCCATTGGAACCTTTACAGAATCCAGGGAATTTTGGAATATTATAACCCATACCTCCACTATCTTTGCTGCTATTTCCTTTAAGACCCTAGGAAGTCGGCCATCAGTGCTCAGTGTATTTTCCCTTTGATTGCGATTGTTTAAAATTCCTCCTTTTCAACAACCTCAGCATTATCCGTTACTATTCCAATGGTTAAATGTCCTCTGAGACTGAGGCAAAATATTGATTTAGTGCCTCTGCCATTTTTGTGTTCCCATTGACTCCAGTTTCATCCTCTAAAGGACCAACAGTGACTTTAGCTACTCTCTTCCTTTTATATACTAGTAAAATTTACTTATAAGTTAATAAATTAACTTTTTTAGTAACCCTCTGTTGGTGTCAAGTCTCCCATTTCTCCAGCCTGCCGCTGGCGTTTGCAATATGGTATGCCTTCATTTTTGCTTTTATGTTATCTTTAGCTGCCTTGCTTAGGAACAGATGCATTTCCCCCTCTTACAAACTTCTTTCCTCACTGGAATATATTTCAGATGGGAGGAATTGAATATCTCCTTAAATGTCTGCCACTGTCCAACAACTGTCTGACCTTTTAGTCTTTCTGCCCAGTTCACTCGGGCTAAATTATTCCTTGTGCCTATGAGGGCAAGATAAAAGCTTCATCAAGATGTCTCTCTTTTCAAAATCAAAAATAAATGTTAAATGCATCAACGTATCTTTTTAACAGATGTTTTCTCTTAAAGGATAAAAGACTACATCAACTGCATATGATAGAATTTGAATTATCAGAGCTTAAAAGTTTTGAACTGCTTAAAATGCCACTAGTATGATACTGTTGATTTAGTAAGAAAGGGATTTTAGTAGTTCGATAATTACACAAGATGTCACAAAATGGGCTTTGCAGTTTTCCATGTTGTCATAAAATAGAATCCCCCTAGTGCAGAAAGTGGTTATTCAGCCCATCGAGTTTGCACTGACTTTCCAACAGAGCATCTTATCCAGGCCCTGTCCCTGTAACCCCATGTATTTACCCCACTAATCCCCCTAACGTACATATCTTGGGACACTAAGGGGCAATTTAGCATGGCCAATCAATCGAATCTGCACATATTTGGACTGTAGGAGAAAACCAGAGCACCCGGAGGAAACTCACGCAGAGACAGAAAGGGCAAACTCCATACAACCACCCAAGGCTGGAATCGAACCCGGATCCCTGGCACTGAGGCAACAGTGCCAACTACTGTGCTGCTCCTCGAGCCACTGTGCCATGAAAAGTACTTTCCGGTCCCAATGAAGTGCATGAACAATTTCTTTGCACGTTCTACGGTTGTTTCCTCTCGAGTACAGAGGCTGAGGGGAGACCTGAAAGAAGTTTATAAAATTATGAGGGGCATAGATAGGGTTGACAGTCAGAATCTTTTTCCCAGAGTTAAAATGTCTAATAGTAGGGGGCATGTACTTGAAGTGAGAGGTGTAAAGTTCAAAGGAAATTTGAGGGGCAAGTTTTGTTACAGAGCATGATAGGTGTCTGGAACGCATTGCCAGGTGTGGTGGTGGAGACAGATACGATAAGGGTGTTTAAGGGACTTTTGGATAAGCACATGAATACGCAAGGAATAGAGGAACATGCACAAGGGATTAGTTTAATTTGGCGTCATGTTCGGCATAACATGGTGGACCGAAGGGCCTGTTCCTGTGCTGTAGTGTTCTGTGTTTTCTGTATATTTCTGGCCTGGATTTTTGGTTATGTCATGAGAAAAAGCTATAAGTGTTGCAGACAGACCTCTCATGAAATTGACCCTTGTGTGGGCCAAGAACACAAAAGACCCAGAGGAACCTGTGCTGACGTGTTAAAATTGCAAGTGTTAAAATTTCTAAAGGCAATTTTATTTAAAGGGAGTGCCACTAATGGTAGATGTCAGGCTATTCCACCTCTTGACAGCATTCTGATCAAGTTCATCGTCCCAGAGATCTCACAGCTTTGGAGTTTCACATTTTTGTGGGTCCCACAAGTAGGATTTCACTTCAATCTTTTAACAGCAAGATTCTGTCTTCTCTCCCCAGGATGACAATACTAGCAAACATGAGGAACTATCTCAAGATTACCTCTGACTGTCACTCTGGGACTAGGGGCTGAATTTTATGAGAATTTGGCAGCCTGTCAGTTCTGGTGAGAAAACTGGTGTGGAACTCTCCAGCTCACCTCCATGGTGGGTAAAGTATCTGTGCCTGCCCCCCCACCTACCTACTTGAACAACCCTGTCCTACCCAGACATCGCCAGCATTCCCTTCTCCATCCCTGTGTGCACCCCACCCCCATCGCCCAGCAAGGCTCCCCCCTGGGTGCCTTACTGCCAGAAGACATTGCCAGAGCATGCCCCTCCTCTTTCCCAGGGCCTATACTGACCTTTCCAACCCTGGGGTGGGATCCCCATGACAGGTTAGTGTCTAGGTGAATCTGTTGTAAACTGTGCTGAGAGCGAGGAGAGTCTTTAATTCGATTTAAATTTATTTCTTGTAATAAGGTTCTCGTCCATTACTGGTGAGAACCTGATTATGTTGCTGCTGAGATTAGCCATTCCTGGATTTCACTAGACCTCGAGTGCTGCCAGTGATCTCGCAGAGTGCGGCTCAAGATTCCACTCTATATATCAATTTTGAATTCTCATATATTAGTACTATTTTCAATAAAACAAAAATAACGCAGCAGACAATTAGCTACACACATTAAAAATAATTTATTTGACTTACAAAGGTAAGCACAACTATCGTTTTAAATACAACTTCAAGCGCAGGATGTAAAATTCATTTCTTGCTCAGTTCACAAAGAAATGCAATGAGTTTGTTACAGACACAGACACTAAATAAGCAGAAGACAACTTCACAGACAACATGTCAAAATATTGATTGAAGGTCCTCAAATTTTAACTTACCATATTTGTTAGCAACATGTACATACTGAAAACATAAAAATACAATAAATTAAACTGTATATTACAGGCAAAAAAGCAGACAATACACAGCAATGATTACAAGTTATGTTAATTCACAAAATCAAAATAACTTAATTGGTCATAATATTACATAAAAGGTTGGGCCCGTTAAGCCAGACATTCATCTAAGGAAATGCAACCTTTACACATCAATAGAATTCTTTTTTTAAAATACCACTTCATAGATTCCTTTTAGTTAGAGTGCAATGTTCAGATTTAATAGATAAATTAATCCAAAATGAACAAAAATAAAATAAAAATCCCATCTGGTTCCTTTGACTTTCAAGTATAGATAAATAATGCCATTGTTACACTGTGCCATACTTTATAATGTAAAGGGAAACAGTTTGTAATAGAATTACAACAGTCTTGAAGAGGCTTAATAACTGTGCAAAAAGACAGACGCTATAACTGTTACAATAGTTTTAATGTGTCGAGTGATCAAATTAAAATTTCAGAAATTACAATAAACTGACACAGTTAATCTGTACATCTCAATGACTCAGAATCCCATTTTTTGCAAACACTTTTTTTTGCATCGTAGCTTTCGGGTAAGACCATCTACTTGCTCCAACTGAAAACTCCATCTGAAGAAAAAGAAAATAATGAACTCAAATTTTAAAAATCAACTCACGCCATCATTACATAAGGGATTTCCCAATACAGCAATGATGGGATTTTAACCATGGGCACATTTTTTTGTCCATTACACTTACAGTACACCAAAAGATTTTGCATTGTGTTCACAAAGCATTACCAACATTCTGCAACTGCATTGCTTTTAAAAGAATAATACAGTACATGCATATCTGTCCTCTGGGTTTACAATATGAAATTCTTCAAGTCTTCATACCACAACGCCACACTTCACTTCTTCAAATAACTTTCTTTTGCTTCATATACATTTCAAATCTGCTTAGATCCACTGCTAATAAAAAACTTCTGCAAAAAGCTGAACCTTGGGTCCCTTCCCATTCAAACACAACTCACTAGCAGCTTATGCACTCCCACAGCATATGTGAGATGCCCATGTTTCTTAAGAAACCAAAACAAGCAAGCCCAGTAACTACAAGATGTCAAATATTCCAGCAGGGCTATTAAAATAGTCTGGCAAAACTCGTGTCTTCAAAGTTCCATCTGCTCCGCAGGAAAAGATACGATTGGCTGGCCCAATTTCCAGCTGCACAACTCCTGCACCAATGTTCCGAAAGATTGACTGTTTGGCATGTTCATTGGTAAATGAATGAATTAGTCCATGACCTGTTAACCTAAACACCTGCAAAACAAACAGCTATATTGTTAGGAACATGGCTTGATAAGAGCACTGATAATACTCTTAAGCTCATTAATTAATATTAGTTCAAAATCATTGAAAAAGTACATTTATTCAAGACACCAGTTCTTCATTTAAAGTTGACAAAAAGAGTGATTTATAATATGTACTTAAACTTTTACATGAGGGAAGACCAGGACCTAGAGTTAAACTTTTATGTTTACTGATTGTTTCTTTAAAAACAAAATCAGGTATTTAATTCACTTTAAGTTATTTGTGGAAATCTACCAACATTGAGTGATTGGCCAGAGTTTTACTGCCATGGGGATCAAAGCGGGCGAGGGGCGGACAATGGAAAGATCCGTTGGCCTCGGGTGGGATGTTATGGTTTCAGGATGATCCCGACCCATTGTATCTGGGTTTAGAGGGATCAAATTCAGAAGCAAGGGATGGGGAAGAAATAGTGAGAGCGAGAGATAGATAGACAGACAGAAAAACTGCTCAAAATCTGGGCAGTGCAGCAAGATGGAGGCAACTGTGCAGGGTGATAACAGAAAGGACCCGAGAACAGTGTCAAGTTCACAGCTGGGGTATGAGGATGATAGAACAGAACAGGCAGAATCCTGGCAATAATACTGGGGCACAAAGTGGTGCAACAAGACTTGTTGTTAGGTCTGATAATGGATGGTAATTCCGACAGCAAGGTGTCACCATTTTATTTTCCTTAACAATGGTTCCATGACTTTATGCTCTGAACTCCAATCTCAGGTAATCCCGATTGTTGGGTCCAAAATTAAGTGCTAGGTTGCATCACTAACAATCTTACTTCCACGTGTACAACTATTAAAATACTGATGGTATATAATACTTTGCATCATTATTCTTTTTATATAAAACTGGTCCCAAAGTTTAGAAATGTAAACCATTCTACTCACAGATAATTTAATCTTAGGAGGTGCAAACTAGAGTACAAACTACTTCACAGTTGCTCACAAACCTGAGAATCAATGGTCTTACATGAGACAAATACCTGCTGCTGCAGTAAAAAGCTCCGATTCCAATTTTGTCTTAAGAAACATTACTGGGAATTGGGGCAGGCACAGCTCGCAGGATGGAATTCTCTGTTGGTTTTGGATAGGATTTTACAAGCCTTGCACAAGTGAGGTCATAAAATATCAGCCCCCATATCTGACTAGGAGTTATTAGATGCTGAGAGTAAGTCATGGTACAGGCATAATGCATGTAGCTGGGTATGTTTGAAAGTTTATAGTCTTGCCTTGCAAATAGCATGCAGCTCAAATAAAGAAGGACAGCAGCCATGAAAATCTCGAGGCTGCAATCGCAATGGTAACAGCAGAATCGTATCCACTGGTGTCCCTCAACACTGATGTTATTGGATGAAAATTCTTGACTTGTATAACCAACCTGCAGGGGCCCTTATTCAACTGATCTTTTTCTATAGGGTGAGGTTAGAAATAAAATGGATGTAAACTATTTTAGTAATCTAGGTCTGAACATTAAAATGTAGCCTTGGGTAGATATTAGTTAATATTGCTAAGTAGAACTTTTGCCCGAAGCCTCACCTTCATATTCCCTTCCGATGAACCTGTAATGAAATAATCTTCTGTGGAATCCAAAGCAAGGGCTTTAATAGCAGAATCATGTGCTTGAAATGTGTGTAGCAACTGCCTCTGCCTTATGTCAAAAATGCAGACAAAGCCTTTCCTGCCTCCAGAAATTAGAAGTTGTTGCTTCGGTGCATACTGAAGCACTGTGGCACCATTGTCATGGCAGACAAAACCTAATGAGATTAAAAGAGAAAGAAAAACCTTCAGTCTCAAAGGTTACCGTTAGCAGACCATAAAAACACACAACCTAACTGCACAAAAATTGTTTTGTCTTTGTTCTTTCCATGGGAAGTGGCATCACTGTCCCTAATTAACCCTGAACTGGGGTGACCACATCTAAGTGAAAAGAATAAGCAACATAACTGGGATGGGGTTGATGATGGCAGGTCCATGACAGCTGGAGGTACTAGGGTGTGCTGGTGAGTCAATGAGAGAGTGGGGGATGCTGGCAAAGGCAGCTTTTAGCAAGTCTGTGAAGCAGAGTGAGGCTGTGGACGTGGTCACAACTCTGGGCTGAGAAAATAAAAGACACTTTGGAGTTGGGGTAGGTTGTGGGAGTTGTTTGCTGCCAAGACTGTGGGAAAGGAAGAGGCACTCAATAGACAGTATCAGAACATTTGCACAAAGAATAAATCCCTGAGAGTTTAAGAATTTAAGAGTCTGTACAAGTGGTTCAACAATCCTCCTGGAAGTTGTATTGGTATGACCTTGCTGAGATCTAGACTTATTATTTGGGTGTTCTTAAATTGTAGGTGTATTGACATATTGTGTATTGTCAGACTGCTGATTTCTTGGTTGTCTTCCACAGTTTCACTCCAAGTCCATCTTTGGATATGTTTGGACATAATTGGATTGCTAGATGTTATCTGGAAGTACAGTTCCCTTAGATGGCTTCTGTTCCTTCTTAACATCACTCCTACATTCAGACAAGACAGTTTCACACCTGCAACGTAGACATAAACTGACTTCATTCTCCCTTGTTTTCTGAGAAGATCCTCCTGTCCCTTTGAGTACCTGTCTTCTGAACATGTTTTCTGAACATGTTTTCTGTTGGTGATGGTAGGCCCATGTCTAAAGGTGTTGCTTCTAAATGTTAGATGACAATACATAGATTTTCTTTTGGTTTTCTATGTCAGTTAGGGACACACTTGAGCTATCTGTCAAATGTGTTATAATTGGAAACTTGGAAAAGCAGTCAGTGGAGAAAGTCATCGCCATTAATAGTGAATAGATCTGTCAAGAGTTTAGACCAACGCTACGATAGAACTTTGTGAGGGTAGTAAAGCTTCTTTGCGACTGAGGCGTTTGGCATGCTTTTCACATTGTCATTGTCTTAGTGATTTCATGTTCGTTCCCTGGACAATATACAGTATACCTATAGCTTGTTCTATGCTCATATGTCCCTGATGTGACTGTGAGTGTGACAATAAGTCCTGGCAAAGAACTTCAAGAACAACTTGTTTTCCCTTAACAATCATGCCTCTAGAAATACCTAATTCATCTCTACATGGTCAAAAACATGAGGATATCTGGCATTTCCAGTATTGTATCAGGCCGACCTTTAACAACGACGCTCCATAATGTCTTCAGTTGTGGATTATTTGCTTTTTCATCCTGAAGTTGGCTGCACTGGGGTTGACCAAAATTCATTACATCGACATTAAGCACATCTTTTACATTAATGTCTGCACCCTCTACTTTTAGGCCCAGTGAGACATTCACAGTATTTTTCGGATTGGGTAACTACTCAGTGTGACTGAAGTAATCATTCTGCTATCAGGTTTGTAACAGACTTCAAAGTTACAGTCCTGTATTTTTATCATAAGTTGTAATCTGAGTGTGCACTTGGCAGCAGCTTGTGCCAAATCATTTAATATTTCCAATGGTTTGTGGTCAGTTTTCAAATTAATCCTTTTCCATGTGGAACCTCGTGACATTGAATAGCAGAACAAGTGTCTAATGCTCTACGTTTAAATAACTGGACTGTGTTTGTGATAAATGTTTGGAATTAAACACAATTGGTTTGGCAGCTTGCTTAATGCATGCTCCTAATCCTTTGAGATACGTTGACCTCCAAGATTGTCTCCTTTTTGTGTTGTAGTATTGTAGAATGCATGTCTCCCCTGACAGGGTCTGTTCGAATTACTTGAACACACGTTGATGTTCCATATGGCAGGTAGACCATCCTTCCACAGCAGCGCTCGCATGATGATGCTCTGTTGCAAAGTTGTACATCTATAGTGTTAAGTAGTAAAAATCTGAGGCAACACTGCAAGTCCTCTTTGTCCTGGGGATTATGCATGTCTCATGGATCTGGGATCTTGAATAGATTGAACCAAAAAACGTTTATCTAACATTTCTTGCTAACAGAGATGAGTCCTTTATAATAAGCAGTGGCCTTAAGTAAATGTTGATTGCTGCCATGCTCTGGTTTTGCCCATCACGACAATATCATCATGGTACACATATCCAAGAATACTTTCAATGATTCAATATGCTGAACAGATTGTGATTGATGGATAAACCAAAGGGTAATCTCTGGCAGCAGTATTCTTCAAATGGTGTCCTGAAAGTAGTGGTTTTTAGAAATCCCTCTGCTAAATGAATTGACCAACATCAGTGTTTGGCATCCAACTTGGAAAAAATCTTGCTCTTGAGAATTTGGGATTCAATTCCTGAAATAATGAAATCTTGTATGGGCATCTCTTTAGAGTGAGATTTAAATGTCTTGAGTCCAAGATTGTGCCATGTGGTTTTGGTACGCACATGATGGGACGGCAGCAAATGGCATACTGATGCACATGACGGATAATGCTGTTATGTTCTATGTCAGTCAACTCACTCTTTAGTTTCTTCTCCAAGTTCACACTGCAGCTTTCTCAGAGAGTCATTTGATGGAATTGTATCTTGTCTAGGCTGTAGTACAGCATCGCCTCTTAGGCTCCGCATGGTGATGAATCTGTCTGGTACATCTGTTGAATGTTATGGACTGATTCTTGGCCTTGTCTACTGCAATTGGTATTTTGGTGATCTTGCGTATGGTCACAATGTCAAGTTTGGTAACTTTTGTATTGCTGATCTCTTGTATCCACCAGGCAGAATACTCGCAGTTTCCACTAAGACTTGCCATAGCTACATTTCAATGCCAACATACCTATGCCATGAACGGATGACTTACTGTGCACAGTTAGTTTGTCACTGATTTCCAGTAATCTTGATACCAGTCAGAATTCTGAAGGATTTTATTTAAGATATTCATGCCTTCTCCTGTGTTGACTGGCTGTGAATGTGTTTGCCACTTTTCATTGGGCGTATAATGCTGATTGTAACAAAAGTTTGCAACCATTTGACTTCATCCACACATTGCACACTCACAACGTGAAGAGCATATCCATTTTCCAGTGAAAGTCCTTTCCATTCTGCATTTTCATCCTGATCTGTCTTGCCACTAATCTTGTGCACGTGCTTCCATTATGTGGCTGTATGGTGCATTCCATGTTGTTGCTGTAGATATGCTTAACCTCCAGAATGAGATTTCTTGCATAGGCAAGTCTAGTTTCCTTTAACATTACATATTTGCAAAGATTTTGGAACACAGGACAACTTTGGGGTCGATACAGCAGACTGCACTCCCCACATGACATGCTTGCTTTGTGTATCCTGGCTGCTGTGCTAATATTGGTAGTTGCAGCTAATGTTTTCAGGTATTTGTTGTCCAGCTGCAAGGTTTAATATTTTCTGTCATCTTTTAGTGGAGTGTTAATATCATGACCCTTTTTCTCCAAAAGACCTTTTGGAAAACTTCAATTGGTGTTGAAGCTACAACCAGTTTCATTATTCGTTTAGGTAGTTCAGTTTCATAGAAATCACAGTCATTGCCCTGATCACTATATCTGCTGACAAACTAATTGTTTCTTGGGGCTGTTATCTGTAAGCCATCAGCTTTGAACGGTGTGCTTTAAAGGTCAACCTTTACACAAAGCTGATTCGTCAAACACTCCACCACTTCTGATCCTCCTCAGACAGGCTTGAAATGTTGAGTAGTTGTGCAATCCCTCGTTTTCAATGACTCCCTTTATTTTCACTGCCTGCTTATCCAGTTCTATAAGGATAGATCTAAAAAGCACAGCTCCATCCTTTGTTTAAAAAGCTAAATTTGGAGAGGACATGTGTGGCCTTCTGGATTATGCTGGGTCAGCTTGCTGATGTTTCCTGTTTTTTATGAATGCTGTTGATGTGGGGATTTGTAGCTTCTCTACTCTGCACGAAGATTCAGCTGTTGTGTGATTTTATTTTTCTGTCATTCATTTTGGCTGCAGCTCATCCCTCTAAGGATGTGACAACAGCGCTGCAACTTGTACTGTCTGACACAACATTGACTTCCCAATCCATTGCTGATCTGGCTAGCCCACAGACTAAGTATTCATTGCTCTGTGAAACACTGACTATAGAGGGACTCTGCCAAAGACTCTGTCTTTGGTGCATACACAGCCTTCATATGCACAAAATCTTGACTAGCTTTCCCTGTGATCTTCAAATCTTTATCATTTAGTTTCAGAGGAACCACTGCTGCTCACCATATTATATTTCTGTGTTTGCCAATCTCTCATAGGACTGGTAAACCAAATGTAGATTTGGTTTATTTGAAGACAAGCAAAATATCTTTTCAGATGTCCAAATTGAGTTCTATGTCAGAAAATAGGCTAAAAACACCCAGAGATTAATCTGCAGCTGAAAGGGCAACCAGAAACGAACCTTTAATCCGTGAATGATCCTTTCAAATTGCACTGAAGATCGTTCCTGCCTGTTTGCAGCACAAGTTGCTAAACAAATTTATCATGCAGCAAGTCAAAGGGTGAGGCTGGCCAGGTCAAATTATTTATATATTTAATTAGTAGTTTTACATATTTCTCACACGCATCCTTAACAGCCACACAGCAGCAAGCTCCACTATGACAGGTGGTGCCCTTTTGATGCTGAGTGAGCACATAATACCCAGACAAAAGGCAGAACGATCCAGTAACAATCTCTTCCACAGAGATACTGCATCAGTTTGTGACTGGGATGGCAACCTTTGCACATTGCACTATACTATTCTCAAATTTAAATACCGCAAGTCCATGTTTATTATGGGTGAAGTGGGTCAAAGCCCTCATAAATGGTGGGTGCAACTTTGGTGAAGGTGATCAATCAGTAATAAAAATAATAATAATAACAACAGTTTTTGATCACCCAAATATGTCTTCTTTCCTTCGGTACCAAATAAAGCTTCGATTGGACTATTTCTGAACAGTTATTTAGCATAATGATTAGTTAAACTTTCACATATTATGTCAATATCACAGGATTTGTAAATTGTGAATTCAAAATGGCCTCTGCCAAAGTGAGGCAATTTCACCTCAACAGAAGTGCATGGACCAGCTCCCTGGTCAACTGCTCTGCCAGATGTTGTTCTGTTCAGAGAATTCATAAGAACATAAGAACATAAGAAATAGGAGCAGGAGTAGGCCATCTAGCCCTTCGAGCCTGCCCCGCCATTCAATAAGATCATGGCTGATCTGTTGTGGCTCAGTTCCACTTTCCCGCCCTCTCCCCATAACCCTTAATCCCCTCTCTTATCAAGAACCCATCAACCCGCTTCTTAAAAATATTTAGCGAGGCAGCCTCCACCACTTCAACGGGCAGAGAATTCCAGAGATTCACCACCCTTTGAGTGAAGAAGTTCCTCCTCAACTCCGTTCTAAACCGCCTCCCCTTTATCTTGAGGCTGTGCCCCCTAGTCCTACTGTCTTTTTTGAGCGGGAAGAGTCTCTCCACCTCTATCCTATCCATCCCATTCATCATCTTATACGTCTCAATGAGATCTCCCCTCATTCTTCTAAACTCTAACGAGTACAAGCCTAGTTTATTCAGCCTCTCCTCATAGCTCAATCCCCTCAACTCCGGTATCAGCCTAGTAAACCTCCTCTGCACTCCCTCCAGGGCCAAAATATCCTTGCGCAGGTGCGGCGCCCAAAACTGCACACAGTACTCCAGCTGCGGCCTCACCAATACCCTATACAGCTGCAGCAAGACCTCCCTACTTTTATATTCAATCCCCCTCGCTATGAAGGCCAGCATCCCATTTGCCTTCCTGACCACCTGCTGCACCTGCAAGCTGGGTTTTTGCGACTCATGCACAAGGACCCCTACTCCAAAAGCTTTCATTGCCATTACAGGGAACTGAAGGTAAAAATAAATCTGGTACAGAGGATCATGAAATCAAGCAGGAAAAATAAAATCAAATATAAATTCCAGAAAAGGTCAAAAAATATATTTAAGTGACATCCTGCCTGAAGATCCAACTCCCGCAATTCTGGAAAGCAGGCCCTGGATTTCTTCAAGGACATACGATCCTCTCACCATCAGTCTGGATGGGAACAAAATCTTTGATCCAAAACTGAGAGGTCGATGAATAAACCAGTACGTCACTAAGGTCCTTAAAAGGTTTTTTTTAAATATTAGATGCAACGGATCGAAGAACACCATGGCTTCTGACCATAGGTTAGTGATGCTGCTTGTACGTCATTGTAATTATAGGCAGAAGTCAAAATAAAGTAATCTTTTAATAGAAAATGCTCTGCATGAATTCTCAAAAAGGAATATCATCATAGATGATTATAATGGAAAAACAATGCAAATTCATAGCATAGTTTTACTGCCAACAAGAATTTTATTAAGTATTACAGTGGTCTTACCATGCACAAGGCTATTGTGTGGTGAAATTAGTGTATCCCATAGGCAAACATTTCTGGAAGAAAGAGAAAATGTCAGTTAGCACACAAACTAACACCCTTGACATGATGCTAACATTTAGGAAGACAGATGCAACAATTTCCCAGAGATTTCAGTCAGTATAAGGGCACATTATTCATTTCCTAAAACTGGTTATTGAAGTCTTCTCTCCTACTAGCTCCAGGCACTGACTGTGAACTCCACACCAGGCACACTAATTGCTGCTAAAGGTTCCTTTTGTCAAAAATTTGAATGTTATTTTCATCTTGTTTTTAAGAATAACAGAATGCATATCTATTCTAATGTACACAAAAAAAATTTAAATGGCAGCATGAGGGATTCAGGAAAACGATCTGGGTCAGAGCTCAACACCAGCCATGCACTACAGGTTTAGTTGATAAGTGGCATGGGGCCACAGTGGCTAGAACTGCTATCTCACAGCGCTAGGGACGCAGGTTTGATTCCCAGCTTGGGTCACTGTCTGTGCGGAGTCTGCACGTTCTCCCTGTACCTGTGTGGGTTTCCTCAGGTTTCCTTCCACAGACCGAAAGATGTGCTGGTTAGGTGCATCAGCCATGCTAAATTCTCCTTCAGTGTACCTGAACAGGAGTTGGAGTGTAGCGACTAGGGGATTTTCACAGTAACTTCATTGCAGTATTAATACAGGACTACTTGCGACACTAATTAATAAATACACAACCTCGAAAAAAGTTACAGGAATGGTTAAATTAGTCAAAAATAATGAAGAAAGTATGTTAGTACTTAAATAGATTGAGTTGATTTTTTAAAACAAATGGATTTTGGAAATGCCCCTTTTTACATCTGGCAGTGTTTTTCCTCAAATGTCAATAGTTCATTGTACCTGCTGTCATTAGATTGTCCTGCTGTGGTTATGAGACTTGAGGAGGTTACGAATGCAAAGTCACCAGCAGCTTTACTGTGACATTGCCAGCTCTGCAAGTGAACAAGTAAAACATTCTTATATTAACACAAATAAATTTTAACCAACATTTCCTTTGTCAAACTTTGCTTTCTGAGGTGACAGTGCATGTTGTTACAAATTACTGTATGAACTGGATGGCACAGTGGTTAGCACTGCTGTTTCACAGCGCCGGGGACCTGGGTTCAATTCCTGGCTTGGGAACTGGCTGTGTGGAGTTTGCATATTGTCTCTGTGTCTACGTGGGTTTCCTCCAGGTGCTCTGGTTTCCTCCTATAGTCCAAAGATGTGCAGGTTAGGTGGATTGGCCATGCTAAATTCTCCCTCAGTGTCACGGGGACAAGCTAGGGTAAATACAATGGGTTATGGGATAGGGCCTGGGTGAGACTGTGGTTGGTGTGGCCTCAATGGGCCGAATGGCTTCCTTCTATCCTGGAGGATTCTAAGAATTCTGTCCTTAAATGCCATAATCACCACACATTTATCAGCAAGTTTGGCTGAAGTTAGACTATTAAACTCATCCATGGAAGGCATTAAGAAATACTGAACATGTTTTTCGCATGTCTGCGATATCTCCAAAGAAATTATTTATCTCAACAGACACAAGAAAAGGCATGTGTTCTTAGCAAATTACAAGACTGTTTATATAACTTACAAGATAAGGTTTAGGATTAGATCCAGTTTGGTTGACTTGCCAAAGACTCAGGAAACCTTCTCCATCTGCCACCCCCAACTGTTAGGAAAATTTAAAAAAAAAATCACTTTGATAAGATAGTCATTAAAAAAAAACTTGATTGAAACCCTTTTCCCTGGTTAGTCTTCTTTAGAAGAAAACATTGAATGGAGCAACCAGTTATGCAGTCAAATGGTGCTGTTGTTAACAAGAAATGCTATTCTTAAAATCTGGTCAAGCTAGCAGGATAAATGCCATATCCTTTCAGAGATGTTACACAATTAGAGTTGTTAGTATTAATTTGCTCTTATTACTTATCAGAGCAGACATGTTGAAAATCACCTTTCTGAGAAGCAAAAGTAGAATATCAAAATTAAAGTGGCTGAATGGTGAATAGAAAGAATGAAATGAGCTAATCCTGGTAATAAGGACATAAGAAATAGGAGCAGGAGTAGGCCGTCTACTGAGTGAGTGGGCGAGGACCTGGCAGATGGAGTATAATGTTAGCAAATGTGAGGTTACCCACTTTGGTAGAAATAATAGTAGGAGGGATTATTATTTAAAAGGTGAAAAGCTGCAGCTTGCTACGGAGATGAGGGACCTGAGGGTCCTTGTGCACGAATCGCAAAAACCCAGTCTGCAGGTGATCAAGAAAGCGAATGGGATGTTGGCCTTTATAGCGAGGGGGATAGAATATAAAAGCAAGGAGGTCTTGCTGCAACTGTACAGGGTACTGGCGAGGCCGTAGCTGGAATACTGTGTGCAGTTTCGGTCGCCGCATTTGCAGAAGGATATATTGGCCTTGGAGGGAGTGCAGAGAAGGTTCACTAGGCTGATTCCAGAGATGGGTGTTAGCCTATGAGGAGAGATTGAATAGACTGGGTCTGTACTTGTTGGAGTTTAGAAGGCTGAGGGGGGAATTTTATAGAGACGTACAAGATAATGAAGGGGATAGATTGGGTAGAGAAAGAGAGATGATAGACAAGGGAATTAAGGATTATGGGGAGAAAGCAGGAAAGTGGAACTGATCCACTTCAGATCAGCCATGATCTTGTTGAATGGCGGGGCAGGCTCAAAGGGCTAGATGGCCTAGTCCTGCTCCTATTTCTTATGTTCTTATCTATCCCCTCGAGCCTGCCCCACCATTCAACAAGATCATGGCTGATCTGAAAGCGGTTCAGTTCCACTTACCCACCTGCTCCCATAACCCTTAATTTCCTTATCGAACAGAAATCTATCTACCTGTGACTTAAACATATTCAACAAGGTAGCTTCCACCGCTTCAATGGGCAGAGAATTTCAGAGATTCTCTACCCTCTGAGAGAAGTTCCTCCTCAACTCTGTTCTAAACTGACCGCCCCCCCCCTCTTATTTTGAGGCTGTGTCCTCTAGTTCTTGTTTCCTTTCTAAGTGCAAAGAATCTCTCTGCCTCTACCCTATCTAGCCCCTTCATTATATGTCTCTATAAGATCACTCCTCAGCCTTCTAAACTCTAACGAGTACAGGCCCAATCTACTCAATCTCTCCTCATAAGCTAACCTCCTCATCTCTGGTATCAACCTGGTGAACCGTCTCTGTATTCCCTCTGTTATCGGGCAACAAATGTTAATGAAATTGGGCACACAAAATGGAAGCAGACTAAAGTTGCACTCAGGGCCTCTCCACTAAAAATCGCAAAGTAACAGACACCGATCAGCAGGCAAAAGCATGCTTTTAGAATGCAAATGAGAGCTAGCACATAAGAGAAGCTGGACAGGATGGCACCTACAGGAACTAAATTCCACCCCAAAGTCAGCACTTCTAAAACAGTCAAACAACCCATGGAGACACCTAAAATTAGCATAGTTAAGGAAACATTCCTGGCCCCTCAAACCTCTTTTGAGATCAATGACACACCTATGGTTCAAACCCCAGAGATTCTAGACTATTAAATAACCAATTAGACAAAAATGATTAACACACACTTAAAACAATTGCTCCAACACTCAAAAACATTGAGACAGGATGGCTGAAGTCAAATACTGTAAATAAAGAATTAGCATTTGAATCGTGTACTACACCGAAGTTCAGGTATAACTGTAGCCTGTTGCGGGGAAGTCTTTAGTGTACTTTCGGGACAGTCCGATTGTATGTCCTGACTGCACCTCCGTCGATGTAAAAGAAAATAAAGCTGTGCTGTTATTGAACTTCACCCTGAGTCCGTAGTGGTCGTTTCGCCCACTCGTTCTAACACCTCCAAGGCCAATATATCCTTTCACAAATAAGGGGACCAAAATTGCTCACAGTCCTCTAGTTGCGGCCTTACCTTGTACAATTGCAGAAACACCTCCCTGCTTTTATATTCCATCCCCCTCGCGATAAAGGCCAACATTCCATTCACCTTCTTGATCACCTGCTGCACCTGCAGACTGAGTTTTTGCGATTTGTGCACGAGGGTCCCCAGGTCCCTCTGCACAGTAGCATGTTGTAATTTTTCACCGTTTAAATAATAGTCCATTTTACTATTATTCCTTCCAAAGTGGATAACCTCACACTTGCCAACGTTATACTCTATCTGCCAGATCCTCGCCCACTCACTCAGCCTATCCAGATCTCTCTGCAGACTTTCTGCATCCTCAACGCAATTCGCTTTCCCACTCATCTTTGTGTCATCAGCAAACTTTGTTACCCTATACTCGATCCCCTCCTCCAGGTCGTCTATGCATGTGGTAAACAGGATGTGGACGTGCCGGCGTTGGACTGGGGTAAACACAGTAAAAAGTCTGACAACACCAGGTTTTAGTCCAACAGATTTAATTGATAGTAAACGCACAAGCTTTCGGGTTAGTCCCTTCGTCAGGTGAATGGAGAGTTCTGGCCTCAGACAGAGCATATAAAGCACAGACAGTTTACAGATTACTGATTAGAATGCGAATCTTTACACTTAACCTGCTGTTCAAGTCTTGAAGTGGCTGACAATGTGAGTGGAAGGAGCACTGATCACAGGTTAAAGAGATGTGTATTGTCTCCAGACAGCACAGTGAGTGAGGTTTTGCAAACCCAGGCAAGTCACGGGGATTACAGATAGTGCGACATGAACCCAAGATCCTTGTTGAGACTGTCCTCATGTGTGTGGAACTTGGCTATCGGTCTCTGCTCAGCGACTCTGCGCTGTTGTGTGTCGTGAAGGCCACCTTGGAGAATGCTTACCCGAAGGTCAGAGGCTGAATGCCCGTGACCACTGAAGTGTTCGCCAACAGGAAGGGAACAGTCTTGCCTGGTGATTGTCCAGCGATGTTCATTCATCCGTTGTCGTAGCGTCTGCGTGGTCTCCCCAATGTACCATGCTTCAGGGCATCCTTTCTTGCAACGTATCAGGTAGACAATGTTGGCTGAGTTGCAAGAGTATTTACCACGTACCTGGTGGATGGTATTCAGCCTCTGACCTTCGGGTAAGCATTCTCCAAGGCGGCCTTCATGACACACGACAGCGCAGAGTCGCTGAGCAGAGACTGACAGCCAAGTTCCACACACGAGGACGGTCTCAACAAGGATCTTGGGTTCATGTCACACTATCTGTAACCCCCAACACTTGCCTGGGTTTGCAAAACCTCACTCACTGCGCTGTCTGGAGACAATACACATCTCTTTAACCTGTGATCAGTGCTCCTTCCACTCACATTGTCAGCCACTTCAAGACTTGAACAGCAGGTTAGGTGTAAAGATTCGCATTCTAATCAGTAATCTGTAAACTGTCTGTGCTTTATATGCTCTGTCTGAGGCCAGAACTCTCCATTCACCTGACGAAGGGACTAACCCGAAAGCTTGAGCGTTTACTATCAAATAAATCGGTTGGACTAAAACCTGGTGTTGTCAGACTTTTTACTATGGTAAACAGTTCAGGCCCCAGCACCGATCCCTGCGGTACGCCACTAGTCACCAACTGCCAACCAGAAAAGCACCCATTTATTCCAACTCTGCTTCCTGTTAGATAATCAATCCTCAATTCACGCTAACACTTTACCCCCAATTCCATGTACCTTAATCTTCTGCAGCAACCTTTTGTGAGGCACCTTATCGAACGCCTTCTGGAAATCTAAAAACACTACATCCATCGGTTCCCCTCTATCAACCGCACTCGTTACACCTTCATAAAAATCCAGTAAATTCGCCAAACGCGACTTTCCCTTCATGAATCCATGCTGCATCTGCTTGATCGATCCGTTCTTTTCCAGGTGTCCTGCTATTTCTTCTTTAATGATGGATTCCAGCATTTTCCCAACTATGAACATTAAGCTAACGGGCCTGTAGTTACCCACCTTTTGTCTACTTCCTTTTTTTTTTTAAACAGCAGCGTAACAGTTGCTGTTTTCCAATCAGCCGGCATTGCCCCAGAGTCCAGTGAATTTTGATAAATTGCTACTAACGCATCTACATCAGTATGCCGTTTTCACAATCTACATTTCTCTTACAAGCAAAATAAATAACAACAATCACACCTATAGTTAAACAAATGCGAAACTCTGGTGAAACAATTGAAGTATTCAAAGTCAATGAAAATTAGGATACCGTACCCTGATACTTGATAAGCTCTGAATATTTTCCTCCTGAGTTAACAACTGTGTTCATGAAGCCTAGTGAAACTCAGTCAGATTTCTTAGTTTTAAAATTAATCCAGCGTTCAAACATCTTACTTAGTAAATCTTGAGGACTGTTTGAAAACAGCTACTGATGAAAAATACGAGGGGTTGTAAGGAACTTTTTTTCGCCTTTTCATTCCTCACATCCTACGGGATTTGTTTAAGTTTTCCTTTTTATCCTTACATATAGTTTAAAAGGAAAAAGAAATCATTCTCAAATTCATAACATTTTGATCAATGCCATTATCCTGTATAGTTGATCAGTTTTAAAAGATGATTGATAGGTTGGCTTGCTCGACATGGCTAACTACTCAATAGCATAAGAAGTCTAGATACCAAACCTTAAAGAACAGACCCTGATTGATATGATAAAGATGACAAAGCACATTAAAAAGTAACCTATCCTGTGCACTTCACTCCAAGCTCAGCCCATAAAATCTGTGCCATCACAACTTGGTAATTGAATCATCCTTCCTGTTCTACTCCCAAAAATCTTCCGATCCAGGTATCATGTTCATAGCATGACGGCAGACAACAAACCACAGACCGAGATGACTTGGATTGAATTTTCACCTTCTAAATAACACAATCATTGATAAGAAAAGGACCAATGGATTATCGACATTCTATTCTCTTCAGTGCGTTACTGTCTTAGTGTTAAAATAAGGTACTACAACAGGCAAGACACAAAGTCAGCATTTTGTTTGGTGCTAAGAGCTGAAGCTAGAACTCAAATTAAAGAAACACTGCTTTAAAAGAGGCAAAAAAAATTGAATTAAGCTGCTTTCCAACTTAAAAGATTGATTTTATATCTACCAACATAGGAGTGATTTAAAACAGAGATGAACTTGAGACAGAATTGGAGGACTGCAGAGGTCTTGAAGGTTTATAGTTTTGAAGGAAGCTGCAGAATTGGAGTGGTAAAGTAATGGAGGGATTTGAAAACAAAGATCAGAATCGTAAAATGGGTAAGATACCAGAGGTCAGCAATGATAGGTTTTAAGAGGACTGGTGCAAGTAAGGATACAGGTAGTAGAATTTGGGAAGTATATGTATGGTGGAAGATGGGAGGTCAGTCAGGACAACGTTGATGAGATTACAAGCATTTATGTGGGTTTCAGCAGATGAACTAAGGCATGGATGAGGTGAGCAATATATCAGGATGTGGAAGTAGGTGGTTTTGGCGAGAGTGGATACACAGTCGGAAGCTCATTTGTGTCAAATATAGTAGCATCGTTATATATGGCCTGGCCATAGATGACTGCCAGAGAGTGAGAGAGTTGCTAACTAGGGAACAGACAATGGCTTCAGTCTTCCCTAAGATTCAGTTGGGAGGGATGTTCAATTTATTCAGTACTGTATGTTGGACAATTGTGAGAGTGGATAGATTGAAAGAGGTGGTAGTGAGTTAACGAGGATGTCGTCGGCATGGATGTGAAACCTGACATGTTTACGGTTGTTGCCCTCAGGGGCAGCATGTAGATGAGAAGTTGAATGGGGGCCAAGGTAGATCTTTGGAGAAATTCAAAGGTAAAAATACAGATGGGAAGACACTGTAGGTAGAACTGATCAGTTAAAATTGAATCAGGCAAAGGCAGTTCCAACCACTGGCATGTTAGAGAAGAGACTTTGGGAGGAGACTGCTGTGGTCAACCAAGTCAATGACTGGATGCAGGTCCAGAAAGATGAAATGGGATAGTTTACAATGATCACAGTTACATAGGGTGTCATTTGTGACTTTGCATTTTGCTGAAGGGGAAGAAACCTCTTCTGGAGCTATTCAGACATGGAGATCTGGAAGAGATGGGCACAAATCTGGAAGGTGTCAACATGTTCAAGGATTTGTAAAAATGAGAGAGAGATTGGAGATGAGATAGTAGTTTGCAAAGACAGAGAGCTCAAGGGTATGTTTTTGAGGGACAGGATTAAAGTTTCCTTGAAGTTATTTTAGTCTTTAGGATCAAGGATAATTGTGAGTGCCCTTTATATTGTAAATTAACATATTGCACTATTATTTTCCTCCAGCCACTGAATTGCATTATGTGTGTGTGCTCCTCTCCTTGGTTTTCCTACATTTACAGCATGCAATTTTCCCTCTAAGCTGCATGGGTGTGTGGCCATGCAGCAATCAGGTCATACAGCTACAAGGGAGAGGACAAACAAGCTGTGCACAAGTGGTGTTGACTTTAAGATCTGCATCCTTGTGCATTTTTAAATGGACTGTACAGTGCAATAAACCAGGGAAATATTGACTGAACCAGAGTTCTCAAATCAAGGAAATTTACTCTCTAAAATTTCAAAGTTTTTTAAAAGTTAAAACATTATGCAAAGCAAGACGCTTGCATCTAAGGCAGAAGGTTGTGTTTAAGTTCCACCCCAGAAATTAATCGTACAATCCATAAGTATCCAGAGGGTGCTGCACTTTTCGGATGAGATGTTAAACTATGGCTAGGTTTGCCATTTCAGATAGACACAAAAGTTCCCATAACACAATCTGAAAAAGTGTGGGGCTTTTCTGTAGAATCTTGCTATAAGCGAATTTACTGCTGTCTTTCTGAGTGATCAAGCACTTTTGAAATCCTTAAATTTTGAAAGGGTTATGGAATATGGCACAGGATACTGCGAGTTGAAATATTGCACGGGTTCTTTGGAGATGAAAAAGGCACGGAAAGAGGCCATTCGGCCCATCAAGCCCATGTTGCCTCTCTATACAACAATCTGATCAGTCCCACTCTCCTGCTCCATCTCCAAGCATATTTTCCTCAGGTAACCATCCAATTACCTTTTGAAACTATTGATTATATTTCCTTCCACCACTCTTGTAATCAGTGAGTTCCATGTCATGATCACTCGCTGTGCAAAAATGTCCTTGCTTGAAACCTTAAAACCTTATGGGCAGCGTGGCATGGTGGCACAGTGGTTAGCACTACTACCTCTCAGTGCCGGGGATCCTGGTTCAAATCCGGCCTCTGGTCACCGTTTGTGTGCAGTTTGCATGTTCTCCCCGTGTCTGTGTGGGTTTCCTCTGCTACTCCAAAGATGTGTGGGTTTGATTGATTGGTTATACTAAATTAATTTTACTGTCAAGGGGATTAGCAGGGTAAATATGAAGGGTTATGGGAGTAGGGCCTGGGTAGGATTGTGGTTGGTGCAGATTTGATGGGCTGAATGGCCCCCTTCTGCTCTGTAGGGATTCTATGATGTGTCTTTCTAGTCCTTGTGGTAATGAGGACAGCACTCCCTCCCTGGTCCATTCTTTCACTACCACTTGCAATAGTGCTATATAAATCTAAATTTGTGTTTTCTTTATAGAATTATTTCCTGCTGCTAAAAAGGGATTAATTCTATGCTGATTAATATCTAGGCTGGATTTGCACTTAAGTTTATAGAGATGCATATACATTGAGATGATCAAATATTATAGGAGACATTTAGGACCTTGGCACCTTTGCGCTGCACGGAGCTAAAATTGAATAATGTACAACGAAATACTAATTCTGCATTTTCATTTCAGCACCTTTGAAAAACCACAGAAAAGAGTTGCCGAACCTACCTCAAAAATTGAATAAATTGGGTAGAATGGTAAAGTATATTTAACCAGGTCTGTGGAATGAAAGGCTTGGAAACTATTTATTCCTCATGTTTATCTTAAGTTAAATCTCAGAGACACTGCATTAAATACTAACCTTATTGCCTTGTGAATTGAAATGCAGTCGTGTAACCCTTGCATTGCCAGCTTGCCGGAAACATATAACCTGCTGTGGCCGATTCCATTCAAACATTCGAACGCTTCCATCTTGTGCACCTGTAAGATCTGATTGGCACAAATGTAACAAGTAAAATCTTAGAATGTGGACCAATCAACATGTGTTTAACAAAAATTCAAAAATGTTTTGTTTTCTTGACAGAAGAAAAAACTTCTCGTAATATTTTTCATCAAAGCTTAAATGGTGACTGGGTTGTTGCTTTAATTTCAATCAGTTAGTTCTCATCATTAAAGTCTGTCCGCATTTTACACTGTCCCATTCTAAGTTGTTCCACTTTAACATCAATTAATAAGGCCTACATTCATATTTGGTATTGGTAGTCACAGGAAAAAGAGAGAGAATCTGGTCAACTGGTACAGCAACAATAATCAATGTCAACTAAACGAAAGAGATAGTCATTGACTTCAGGAAGCGTAGTGGAGTGCATGCACCTGTCTACATCAATGGAACAAAGTAGAAATGGTCGAGAGCATCAAGCTTTTAGGTGTCCAAATCACCAGCAACCTTGGTCCCTCCATGAAGATGCTATCATTAAGAAAGCCCACCATGTCTCTACTTTTCAGGAGACTACGGAAATTTGGGATGCTTGCTACAATTCTCACCAACTTTTACAGACATACCATGCATTCTTTCTGGTTGTCTCACAGCTTGGTAAGGCTCCTGCTCTGTCCAAGGCCGCAAGAGCTGTCAACAAAGCCCAGTCCATCACTCAAACCAGCCTCCTATCAATTGACACTGTCTGCATTTCCTGCTGCCTCGGAAAGGCAGCCAGCATAATCAAGGACCCCATGCACCCCGGACATACTGTCTTTCACTTTCTTCCATTGGAAAAAAGATACAAAAGTCTGAGGACACATACCAAACGACTCAAGAGCAGCTTCTTCCCTCCTATCAGACTTTTGAGTGGACCTATTTCGCATCAAGTTGATCTTTCTCTACACCATAGCTATGACTGTAACACTTTATTCTGCACTGTCTTTCCTTCCCTATGCTTTGTCTATATAGCGCAAGAAACAATACTTTTCACTGTATACTAATACGTGACAATAAGTCAAAGCAAAATTAAATCAAGTGATCAATTCAGTGCCACTGTCCCTGTCCCATGCCCTAACTCTCCTGAGCACTGTTGACCTCTCTTTCTGATCCTCCCTTTCACCGCCTCTCCAGCTTGTGGTTTATTTCTGCAACATTGCAACTCAAAGCTGCTCTTTCTGTCTCTCGCTGCTCATTTCACAAGCAGTTCAGCAAGAGGGATGGTCCAGCAAGCATGGGCGAGGTGGGAAGGCAGTGGATCATGGAACAGGAAAGATAGTAAGCGAGATGGATGGGGATTAGGAAAGGCAGTGAACCTGAGCTAAGTCTAAAGAACCAACATATTTCTTTTATATTTCAAATTTTATTTCATTTTAGAAGTTATTTCATTTACGAATATAGGAATTTAGCAATGTGAAGTATTTCAGCTCACTGGGTATAATGTCCGAATGTTTTTTCCTGATGAGAAAGGTCCTGTGGAACCTAAAAACAGATTTTATATTGGTTTTAATGCAAAAATCTGATTTGCTTAAGATTTTGTCATTTAGAGTTGCATTTTTTCAGAATGCAACTATAACTTTAAACTAGGAATTACTGTAATTAATCAAATTAATGTGCTAAATGCAATGTGTTCTGTAATATGCATGTGCTACGATTTTACCAGTCACTCCACCTACTTTTGGGCAGAGCAAACCGGTAAAGTTGCACAAGGGCTGAGGAATCAGGATCGTACCCGATTTCTCATCTCTTGCGATCTTACTGGCACCGGATTTCTGGCACGCTTAGCCGGAGGCTGAATAATTTATTTAAATAGTGATTTGCATGGCTTTAGTGAGCCCCGGGACTCAATTGTCCGGGCTCACTTGTCTTTGTGGTCTCGCCGGAAGAGGTTCTCTTCAGTGACGTAAACAGCTGCTCCCCACGAATAGGGGACAGTAGTGTTGGCCTCGCTGCTAGAACCAGAGGCCATTGAGGGCTCCTAAGGAGTTTGAGGTCAGGGATGTCCCTTGAGCAATGCCAGCCTGGCACCTTGATACTGCCAACCTGGCACATTGGCAATGCCCACTGGGCAGTGCCAGGGGCAGGGCAGGTAGCCCAATTGAGAACAGCCTGTCACCCTGCCTGTGATCAGTGCGTGAAAGGGGGTGGGGGATATTTTCTGAGGGTTGGGGAGACTGGGTTGAGGCTGTTGCACATGTATGGCCACAGAGGTCTACACATGCACAATAGCTCCCTCTGCTGCTTGATCAATCTGGCTGGCTAGTTAAACCCCACCCACTGCCTCTAGTAGCTAGAAATGGTGTAGTCAATTCATGCATAAAATTGGGAGTAAAGATTCGTCCAAAAAACAGATCTGCAACTCTCTCATTTTCATGCTTGCTCGTAAAAGCACCCCTACAGTGTCTCCAAAACTTGATCCTGCCATTAACTTTAGAATTAGAAATTAATCATTTAAATGTTGTCAATGTGCAACTCAATTGTGTTTTTTTTTACACAATGTTATGTTGAAATTAGCTAATGAGTATGTGCAAAAGTGATCATAGATGGTTTTGGAACTATGCAGTATTGTATTTTATATCTATTTGGTAATGTCTTTAATGTTTGTGCATTTTCCTTCTTCAAAGTAAGCAAGGCCTTTTATGCATATACAGTTTCTGTTGACTTTTACTGAAAGATGTCCAAAGGGCTCAATGGGTACGTAGTTCATACACTTTAGGTGAACACCCTACTGAGTGTTACAGCATGAGAATACTTTATGTTATAAATAGACAATTTTATTTTTACCAGTAGTTCTCCCAGTTTCTTGACCAGTATTTGGACTTCATTTAATAACCACAGAACTATGTGATTAAGAGCAAATTAATTTAATTCACTGCTCATTGGAACTTTGTGAGCAATTTGCTTCAACATTTGTCCAAAACAACATTTAAGAACCAGTTTGTCACTTATAAGGTTCTTCTATTCTGTTATGAGAATCTATATAAATCTAATGACAATCGCCCATCACATTGTTTATATTTTTTTCTTTTTATCCTTCTCTCTGGAAGGCAGTGACTCAATAGGAGCTTGGTTCTTTTTTGGTGCTAGCAATACGCTGATAGTTTGCCCAAGGATGGAGTGTTCCAGTTAGATCAAAGATACGTCAATGTGTTATATAACTCCAGAATCCTGTATAAGCCATAAAATACTAGTATTCTCTGCTTTTAATCAGTGATTAGCTCTAGATTTTGGCAATGATAGTACACAGAATTATGCCACCCTAGTTTTTAAATGGAAGATGTCTTAATTTCCAGATCTCTAACCTGGAGGTAAAGTGGAGTGCTTTCAGATTCAACCTTCAAAAGGTGTCCAACTAACATCCTGCCTCCAGGATTGCCATTGAATTAGTGGGTTAAGGAGACAGGGCAGTAAATTAGCAGTGATTTAAAAGGTGGCTGGCAGCTTTCACTGACTGCAGTAAGATTGCTGCTGAAGAGACTGATGCACAAGATGGCAGAGCATAATGGATGCAAAATTAAGCTGAAGGAGCAGCAGGCATTTTGTCACTGAGTACCAAACATGACAGTGGTTTCAATAAGACGGTACTGCAATGGCTAGCCTCTACCTATTGATAGCTTCAGGCTTCCTATCTTTCTCATTTAAACTACAGTTTTTAATACATTTTAATACAGCTCTGAGCTCTCACTGTGCGCTTGCCACCTGAGTTGACAAATTGTGCGCTGCTGGTTAATTCCATTGCCCTTGAAAAGTGGCTCTTAATTGCTTCCCAAACAGCCTCAATTGCCTTCCCGCAGCTGACTTGCAGATTACCAACATTGTACTCAGCCTGCCTTGGGCAAAGCGGCCAGAAGCAGGAACACATCAGCAAACTTGCTTGACACTTTTTTCCCAGATTTTCTCAGTATCCCTATCTCCAGATCTACCTTCAAGGGCTTGGGGGAAAAAAACAAAATGAAGATAGTTAAAAACTCAGAAGAGGCAAAAAAAGAGAAACAAAATCAGCTAATTCTTAATAAGAACAGAAAATGTTGGAAATACTTAGCAGGTCTGGGTGCATCTGGGAGCTTGCTCAAGGAACAAATACTGTGTGTCCTTGATAAGTATGTCCCTGTCAGGCAGGGAGGAAATAGCCAAGTGAGGGAACCATGATTCACAAAAGAGGTTGAACATCTTGTCAAGAGCGAAAAGGAAGCGTATGCAAGGATGAGAAAACAAGGTTCAGTTGGGTCACTTGAGGGTTACAAGGTAGCAAGGAATGAGCTAAAAAAGAGCTTAGGAGAGCTAGGAGGGGGCATGAGAAGTCCTTGGTGGGTTGGATAAAGGAAAACCCCCCAAGGCTTTTTACTCTTGTGAGAAATAAAAGAATGACCAGGGTGAGGTTAGGGCCGGTCAAGGACAATAGTGGGAACTTGTGCATGGAGTCAGAAGAGATAGGTGAGGCATTGAATGCATACTTTTCTTCAATGTTTACCAAGGACAGGGGCCATGTTTTTGAGGATGGAAGTGTGATACAGGTTGATAGGCTGGAGGAGGTAAATGTTCTGAGGGAAGATGTACTAGCAATTCTGAAAAACCCGAGTGTCAATAAGTCCCCTGGGCCAGATGGATATATCCTAGGATTCTTTGGGACGCAAGGGATGAGATTGCAGAGCCTTTGGCTTTGATCTTTGGGTCCTCACTGTCCACAGGGAAACTGCCAGAGGACTGGAGAGTGGTGAATGTTGTTCCTCTGTTCAAGAAAGAAAATAGGAATGACCCCGTTAATTATAAGCAGATTAGTATTACTTCAGTGGTAAGTAAGTTAGTTAATGGAAAAGGTCCTGAGGGACAGGATTTATGACCATTTTGAAAGATGTAACTTAATCCATGATTCCGGGATAGTCAGCACAGATTCATGAAGGATAAATCTTGCCTCAAATTTGACTGAATTCTTTGAGGAGATAACTAAGTGTGTGGACGAAGGTAGAGCAGTTGATGTTGTATACATGGATTTTAATAAGGTGTTTGATAAGGTTCTCCATGGTAGGCTCATGAAGAAAGTAAAGAGGTGTGGGATAGAGGAAAATGTTGCTGATTGGATAAGTAACTGGCTCTCTCATAGAAGACAGAGGGTGGTGGTGGTGGGTGGAAAATTTTCAAACTGGAGACCAGTTACCAGCAGTGTACCACAGGGATCAGTGCTGGGTCCTCTGCTTTTTGTGATTTTTATCAATTACTTGGAAGAGGGGCTGAAGTGTGGGTCAGTAAATTTGCTGATAACACCAAGATTGGTGAAGTAGTGGATGAGGTGGAGGGCTGTTGTAGGCTGCAAACATATATTGATAGGATGCAGAGCTGGGTGGAAAAGTGGCAGATGGAGTTTAACACTGATAAATGTGAAGTGATTCATTTTGGTAGGACAAATTTGAATGTGAATTACAGGGTCAACAGCAGGGTTCTGAGGAATGTGGAGGAACAGAGAGATCTTGGGCTCATATCCACTGATCTCTGAAGGTCGCCACTCAAACGGATAGAAGGCCTACAGTGTGTTAGCATTTATTAATGGGGGTTTGAGTTTGAGCCGTGGGGATATGCTGCAACTGTACAAGACCTTGGTGAGACCATATTTGGAATTCTGGTAGAATTCTTTGAGGTGGTGACAAAAACGGTCGATGAAGGACGAGCCGTTGATGTTGTCTATGTGGATTTCAGTAAGGCGTTTGACAAAGTCCCTCATGGTAGGTTGGTAGAGAAGATTAAAGCTCATGGGATACGTGGCCAGGTATCTAGATGGGTAGAGAACTGGCTTGCAAAGAGGAGTCAGAGAGTAGTAGTGGAGGGGTCCTTTTCTAGCTGGAGGTCTGTCACTAGTGGTGTGCCGCAGGGCTCAGTACTGGAGCCTCTTCTCTTTGTAGTGTATATAAATGATTTGGAAGAGGGAGTAGGTGGTGTGACCAGCAAATTTGCTGATGACACCAAGATGGCTGGATTGGCAGGCAGTGAGGAGCAGTGTCTGGCAATACAACGGGATATTGATAGGCTGGTTGATTGGGCAGACACATGGCAAATGGAGTTTAATCCGGATAAACGTGAGGTGATGCATTTTGGCTGGAATAATATAGGGGGAGTTACATGATAAAGGGTAAGCCCATAAGGAATCACAGCGAGACCTGGGGGGTGCAAGTACACAAGTCTTTGAAGGTGGCAGTGCAAGTGGAGAGTGTGGTGAAGAAAGCCTATGGTATGTTAGCCTTTATAGAAAGGGGTATAGAATATAAGAGCTGGAGTCTAATGTTGCAGTTGTACAGAACGTTGGTTAGGCCGCATTTAGAGTACTGCTTCCAGTTCTGGTCGCCTTACTACCGGAAGGACGTGGAGACTCTCTCGAGAGTGCAGAGGAGGTTTACTAGGATGTTGCCTGGTATGGAAGGACTGGGGTATGAGGAAAGATTGAAGAAATTGGGGCTCTTTTCCCTTGAAAGACGACGACTGAGGGGGGATCTAATAGAGGTATATAAGATTATGAAGGGCATAGATAGAGTAAACAGAGGTAAGCTATTTCCTATGATAGAGACACATAGGACAAGGGGCCATGGATTTAAGATGAGGGGGGAGAGGTATAACACAAATATTAGTGGGAGGTTTTTCACACAGAGGGTAGTGGGGGTATGGAATGCTCTGCCAAGTAAGGTGGCGGAGGCAAACATGCTAGAGTCATTTAAGAGTAACTTAGACAGGCACATGAGTGGGTCGGAGATGGGTGGATATAGGAGATTGTTTTAAATAAGGGACATTAGCATTGGGGCGTCCCTGGTAAGGTAAACGGATATGGCACAATAATAACGTTTTTTTTGTTTTCATTCACAGGTTTTAAGTCGGTCTGCCTTGTGTCCAACGAGGGGCATACACGCGATGGGTCGTACTTGGGCTGCGCTTGGTTGTTCGAGATTGGCCTAGTGCTTCATGTCGTTACTGTGTGCCTAAACTGGACCAGATACTGGGCAAGACGACAGCTCAGTGACTATCACTGTTTGCTGTGCAGACACATGGATTTGGGCCGGTATCTGTGGGAGTTTGCGCATTCTCCCCGTGCTTGCATGGGTTTTCTCCGGGTGCTCCGGTTTCCTCCCACACCCCAAAGATGTGCTATTAGGCTGATTGGCAGTAATAAATTGTTCCTAAATTAGTTTCCCTCAATGTGGATGGCCATAAAACATTAGACAAGGGTCATGGGTGGAGGGGGGGACTGGTGGTGTTGGGATGGCGGCACGGGCTCGTTGGGCTGAAGGGCCTGTTTCCCGGGCTGTTTTTGTTCTTTGTATGTGCAGTTCTGGTCACCTCACTATGAGATATGGAAACATTGGAGAGTGTGCAGAGGAGGTTTACAGGATACCGCCTGGTTTGGAGGGTAGGTCTTATGAGGAAAGGTTGAGGGAGCTAGGGCTTTTCTCTTTAGAGCGAAGGATGAGAGGTGACTTAGAGGTTTATAAGATGATGAGGGGGCTAGATAGAATGGACGTTCAGAAACTATTTCCTCGGGTGGATGTAGCTGTTACTGGGGGCATAACAATAAGGTTCATGGTGGGAAATATAGGAAGGATGTCCGAGGTAGGTTCTTTACTCAGAGTGGTTGGGGTGTGGAATGGACTGCCTGCTGTGATAGTGGAGTCGGACACTTTAGGAACTTTCAAGCGGTTATTGGATAGGCACATGGAACACACAAGAATGATAAGGAGTGGGATAGCTTGATCTTGGTTTTGGACAAATCTCGCCACAACATTGAGGCCCGAAGGGCCTATACTGTTCTACGTTAATGGTGAAAGAAACAGAGTCAACATTTCGAAAGAAGTGGAAAATGTTAGAGAGGTAACATATTTAATGCAAGTAGACAGGCAGAGAATGAGGGGTAGGGCAGAAGTGAAGGAAAGGTTTGGGATAAGGTGGAAGGGAGAAATGACAAATGGGGTGATGGTAAAAAAATCAGCTTAATCCAATTTCAGTACTCACAATACCGGTGAGCTGGATGGGAAGTCATCCGCTTCACATTATTCAAGTTCCTCTTTATGAGCTACCGTGAAGAAAATGACAATATCCATTTATAAAAATAGTATCGCAGATTTAATTTTTTAAACGTCAAAGTATTGTAGAGAAAATGAATGCAATTGTTTCTTTATTAACTTGGCATCAACATTTCTTCTAAATTTACCTGATGCTAATTTTTTAAAACCAGGGTATTCCAGCTCTGTGGGAATTGCCATATGCTTTACGTTCTACTGATCAAAGCAGCTTAAATTTGAAATGACAAAATTAATTTTGACAATATAATTATTGCATTTATTTTGTCAACAAAGAGAAACTGTTCTAGTACATTATCACATATTAAAAAGTACAACCACCAAAATAATCAGCTGTTGAGGTATTGAAAGAAATGAATGGTAACTTAATTATAGTCATCTTTAAACTGTTGCTAATTTTTCTATCAGTTTCCTTCCCTCTTTTGAAGGCATTGACTGCTCGCTGGAATAAAGCTTCATATTGCATTCTGTCTTGCAGTATCTTACCCTGGCCCTGAGGCCAATGTTAGCCTACTTTGGGTGTGCTGGCTGAAATCAGCTTATGAAACATGAACAGGGACCCAGGTTCAATTCTGAGATTTTCCTTGCGTGGAATGCTCAGTTATTCGTTGGATAAATGTAATGAGCAATTGGGGAATGGGATTTGTTTCACATCAGATGTAAATGCCCAAATCTACAGAGCTAACAGAATTTAATAGATTAAAAAAAGGCCATTCTTAGATCAACCTCTTGATTGGCAAACATTGCGGGCACAGATCTGGCAAATAGGTAGAAAGTGGGAAAATGTGAAAGTCAATTTTGGCAAAAGAATAAAAAAGCATATTATCAAAATGGTGAGAGATTATACAGTTCTGAGGTGCAGAGGGTTATGGGGTCCCACAGCATGAATTACAAAAGGCTGGTATGCAGATACAGCAAGTAATTAAGAAAGCAATAGAATGTTATCTTTTATTGTTGGGGAACCGAATACAAAAGTTGGGAGGTTCTACAGGGCATTAGTGAGATCACATTTATTTTGTACAGCATTGGTCACCATCTTTAAGGAAAGATGCATTGGAAGCAGTTCAGAGAAGGTTTACCAAGCTAATACTTGGTTGTCTTGTGAGGAAAGGGTGGACAGGCTAGGCTTGTGTCTGTTGAGTTTAGAAGAGAAAGAGATGATTTGATTGAAACATATAGTGATCCTGAGGGGTCTTGACAGAGTGAATGCGGAGAGGATGTTTCCTCTTGTGACAGATTCTAGAATTAGAGGCTGCTGTTTAAAAACCAAAGGTTGCCCATTTAAAATGGGGATGAGGAGAAATTGTTGCACGCAGAGGGTTGAGTGTCTTTGGAACTCTTCCTGAAGCAGGGCTAGAAGCAGCATCTTTGAATATTTCTAAGGCAGAGGTGGAGAGATTCTTGGTAAGCAGGGGAATTGGTAGATGGGATGCAGATTTGAGGTTATTATCAGATCAACCATGATCTTATTAAATGGTGGACAGGCTCAAGGTGCTGAATGGTTGACTCCTGCTCAAGATTCATATGCTTTATAAACTCATACTATATTGTTTGAATTATACTTTTTTGCAGATTTGAATTTGCATAAATAAGTAGTTCAAGTTTTATGAAGCTATGAATAATTTACAATTGGAGAGGAGAATATAGAGACAACAGGAGTGATGTTCCACTCCAGTTTTTGAGGAGTGTGAAAAGCGGGCTGGACAGTGAGACGAATAGGAATCCCAAAATGGTTTTTACACCAGCAGGATTTCCCTGCTCCACTGTCCCCACCCCAACCCTGCTGATAACATAAGGGGAATTCCAATTTTAAAAGTCAGGGTTGCTATTTGCATCTATTTAACAATGCACATCAGGATTTTATGTCTACTAATCCCTTCCCACGTTAAATTGTCCATTCACATCGACAAGAATCACAACAGATCTCCCACAACATACGCCTGGCTATCAGAACCTACCAGAAGTGCCTAGGTGAGTATAGCCCCCAGAAGGCAGAGTGTCATGCCCAGGCAGTACCCTGATGCCACCAGTGCTGGAGGGGATCTCATGGGGAGATGCAGGGATTGAGGGAGATTTCCACTTTGTTTTCCACATTGAGAAGCGCCCTCGATCCTTTAAAAGCCAAAGTTGCTGGCAGCCCACCTCGCCAGCATGATATCGTTGGATCCACCCCGTAGATTTATTTTGACAGGATATTTAAAAATATAGTGGGAAAACTCAGTGTAGCCAAAAAGTAGGTAAATTCTGCCTCTTTTGTATGAAGATATTGTAAAAATGGAGCAGTTTAAGAGAGGGATAAGGAAAACAAAAATTGGTAGTGCATAGTAAAGCTTAAAGTTTAAAATCAGTCTGTTTAAAAAAAAGCATTGTTCATTGGGAACCGAACTGGTGAAGAGGTAATGGCATTAGTAGAGGATACAAATTCTTTGCATTTTGCTTTAAACACCTTCATCATTTATCTCCTCCCCAATTCTCTCGTACACAATTGGAGAGAAGGCAATTCCTATATTTGTTAGACGCAAGGTGAGGGATGTCAAATAAAGACAGTGGACATTTTCTGGCCCCGTTTGATGTAGGTGCAAATCCTGTTATGTCGGGAAATTGTTACAAGAGGACCATACCAGGATTTGTACCAGGGAGGCCTCAGAATATGAGGTGGGATTCTCCGGCCTCCCCGCCATGTATTGCCCGTCGGTGGGAGGTGACGTATTGTTTGGGGAATTCTCCTGTCCCACTGCTGTCAATGGGAAGTCCCACTGGCATCATGCCATGCTGGCAGGAAACCCGTGGGTGGGGTTTCCTGCCAGCACTGCCAACGTGAACAGCTGGAGAATTCTGGCTGAAATCTTCCCTGACCCTTGCCAGTGATGTCATCAGGCCAAGAAAAAAGGGAGCCCTGATCTTTGTGGAGTTGGGCTTGCCAGGGTCTTTAGGTCCGGCTCCTCACAATGCTGGCGCAAAACACACCTTCCTACTTTAAAATGGCAAAGAGTGGGAGGATCTGTACAGAAAGCCTGCCAATTTCTCTGGGGAGAATCACAGAATACCACAGTGCAGAAGAGGCCCTTTGAGAAACACGCCAGTTTTCTGTCTGAACCCGACACTTTATCATTTATTGGGAAAATTCAATCCAGTCTTAGAGGAATTGGTTGTTTGTTTAACTCTGGACATACCACAGTTGCTCCTGTACTGGTTTGCCCACTTCCTAGCCAAGGCATCGAAGAGGAAGTAGAAAGTTGACTGGATCCAAAATGAGCCGTGCTAGTTTGGCCAGTGCTCACCGTTGAGCGATGGTCAAGATCGTCGGAACTAAAAACAAAATCATTATGACTGTGTTACAACTTTGGATAATGCAAAAATTGTAATTCAAATTTAATCTAGAATAAGGATATATATTACACTTAAGAATCACTTCATTGGATTAAATAAAGCTTAGAACCTTCTTGATTCTCTGTCTGAATCTTCACCAATCCAAGTATAAGGCTGAGCAGCTAGAATCGCAGATACATCAAGTTCTTGCACATCATGCGTTGAAGCCAAAACCATCTCATTGGAATTTGCCTTTTACAGGGGAGGAAAAAAACTAAATTCAAGTAAAAACAAACCAAAGTACAGAAAAAGTCTGTAAAAAAATGATCAACTATGACCTTTAATATTACAGTAGATATGCGTAAAAAGAAAAAACTTGAAAATGCTGGCCATCTGAAGCAAACCAAATATTTATGGAAATGCAAAGCTTGATATTGGTTTTAAAACGGTGAGGAACATAGGAGCAGGAGTAGACCACTTGGCCCATAAAGCCTGCTCTGACTGATCTAGCTGTGGTCTCAGTTCCACTTTCAGCTTCCATTAATTTCTGGGGAGCAGAATTTCACAAAGCAGTGACCCTGTGAGAGAAAATAATTTTCCTAATTTGTCTTAGCAGGGAGATCTTTAACTTTCAACCAACATTCCCTAGTTTTAGTTTCCCCCCAAAAAAATCCCCTCAGGGTCTTATGAGTTTCTCTTTCTTCCAGTCTCCAATGGGTATAGGCTTAACCTGTTCAACCTTTCTTTACAAAATAAACACTTCATCCCAGGAACGCATCTAAATCTTCTCTCAACTGCTCCGAAAGCAATTCTATCTTTTTTTAAATAAGGAGGGGTGAATCTCGCAGTCCGCTGCAAAGCTTTAGCTGTGAGGCCCCCCGGAGGTCAGGGGCAAGGGTGGGGATGTCCCCCGGGCATTGCCAGGTTATGATGTGGATATGCCAGCGTTGGACTGGGGTAAACACAGTAAAAAGTCTGACAACACCAGCTTTTAGTCCAACCGATTTATTTGATAGTAAACTCACTAGCTTTTGAGGGGTTTCCCTCTTCAGGTGAATGGAGAGTTCTGGCCTCAGACAGAGCATGTAAAGCACAGTTTACAGATTACTGATTAGAATGAGAATCTTTACACCTAACCTGCTGTTCAAGTCCTAAAGTGGCTGACAATGTGTGCGGAAGGAGCACTGATCACAGGTTAAAGAGATGTGTACTGTCTCCAGACAGTACAGTAAGTGAGGTTTTGCAAACCCAGGCAAGTCACGGGGATTACAGACAGCGCGACATGAAACCAAGATCCTTGTTGAGACCGTCCTCATGTGTGCGGAACTTGGCTATCAGTCTCCGCTCAGCGACTCTGCGCTGTCGTGTGTCGTGAAGGCCGCCTTGGAGAACGCTTGGCAGTGCCAGCCTGGCCACAAGTGGAAAATGGCAATGCCCAAGGGGGCACCTTGGCATTGCCCACCAGGCATTAGACAGTGCCAGAGGGGACTGGGCCTCAATGGGGGAGGTCCCTCTGCCATTCTGCAGTGACAGAGGAAGGGAGGCCAGCAACATGGAGGGCTTGTATGGCTACTGGTGCGGGGCTGACCGACAATTGAGAGACTGGCAGTGGGGGCCTACAACGCATGCACTGATCTCCACCATAACGAATTGGTGCACGCACAGTGCCCCACTCAGTGCAATGCTGCCACCCTCAGAACGGGACAGGCCCCGCTAATGACATGCTGGCCTGCATAGCAAGAGGTTTGAGTACAGGCATAAATCTGTCCAGCTACAGTTATACAGGGCCATTGTGAGGCCACACCTTGAGTATTGTGTGCAGCTTTGGTCTCCTAGTCTGAGGAAGACTAGCGAAGGTTCACCAGGCTGATTCCTGGAATGGCAGGACTGGTGTATGAAGAAAGGCTGGATTGACTGGGCTCGAGAGGGGATCTCAGGAACATATAAAATCCTGATGGGACTAGATAGGTTAGATACAGCAGAACGTTCCCAATGTTGGGGAAGTCCAGAACTATGAGTCACAGTCTAAGAACATGGGGTAAGCCATTCAAACTGAGATGAGGAAGAACTTCTTCACTCAGTTCAGAACCTGGTGGAAGTTGGAATTCTCTACCACAGAATGCTGTTGGGACTAATTCATAAAGATGTTCAAGAGGGAACTGGATGTGTCCCTTGGACTAAAGGGATCAAGGTGTATGGGGAGAAAGCAAGAGTGGATACTGAAAGTGCATGATCAGATATGACACACTGAATGGAGGTGTAGCCTCAAAGGGTTGAATAGCCTACCACTGCACCTATTTTCTACGTCCATGTTTATGTCGTAATATTTGATATGATACCTTACTGAATGCCTTTTGGAAATCCAGGTCTACCACATCTACAAGTTTCCCTTTGTTCACCTTGAATGGTACTTTGTCAAAAAACTAAGATTTACAATTTTCCTTTTACAAAGCCATGTTGATTTTGCCTGATTAAATCGTGATTTAAGAATCTGCTATAATCTCCTTAATAATGGATTCTAGTACTTTCCCTATGACAGATGTTATGCTCAATTGCTTATAGTTTCCTGCTTTCTGCCACCCTCCATTCTCAATTAAAGATATTACATTAGCTATTTTCTGGGCTAGCTGCTGGTCAACTGCTAATTTCAGGCACCACAAAACTGCAGCTGAACTAGGTTCAAGAGAAAGGAATAATAGTGTGGGGACAGGAGAGTTTGTAATTGTAGTGGCAGCAGAGGGTGGCAGGTTGTTTGGTCAGGATGGAGTGGCAATTGTGCAGTTGGGGTCCAAAGGCAATTGGGGAAGAGTGCAGAGTTTGCAGATGATGGTTGGGGAGCAAGTCCTGGATCAGACAGGGGAGCAGCCAGTAATTGGTGGGGAGAAGGTTTTTACAATAAAGCTTTCTGTACCTGGAGTAAACACACCTGATCCTCCTGGCCCATAAGCAGTACTATAAAGACACTTACCTTATGTACTCAGCCTTTTATGTATCCTCTCACTTATTGGATTTCCAGTCACCTGGGAAACCCAGACTACTGTTTTTAAAAATGGAATCACTGTTGAAGTGAAGGCACACAGCCTCATTAAAATATTTCACTAAGTATTTAAATGACCAACCCGCCTCTGGCAAGTGGATTGGTTGCCTGTCGCTCATCTCCCTGTCATTAAAACTGTTAGCTGGCAAGTTCAAGGCACACTGAGTTTTTGATTCAGTTATCAGGCTTTAAACATCCCACTCAAACCTAGCGCATCTGCCCTTTCAGGTTAAAATCTCCTTCAACAGAGTTGATCAGTCTGCACCTGCAACGTGAAATGGCAAGTTAATATTTTATTAATGAACCTTTATCAGAGTTGAAAACTGAAAAATAACCATGACTTTTATGCAGGGTTGGAACAGATAATAAAATTGATGAGTGAAGTTGCTGATTGAGTGATCAATTCTCAGAAAACAGATGACATGAAAGAACTTCTCAGTGAGGCAATGGAAAGACTTTAAAACAGAAGATGCAAACAATTGAGGTGCAAAAAAGGTATGGGAGATCTATTGAAGGAAAGGAGTGAGGAAATAGGGGAAAATGGAAAAATAAAACAAAAATGCAGGAGGTCTGAAATTAAAAGCTAGTGCTGAAAACAGACCACTGGACCCCTGGAGTGCAATTTTCCCAAAATTACACAGTGGAAAATTGTGTGAAACTTGACACTTTTCTTCTGTGATTTAACAGCATTCTGTGCAATTTCAAAGTGCTGTCGAGGATCTTACAGCCAGCTGGAGGGGCAGGGCCTAAACACACTGGCAGGCAGCAGGATAGAGGGCACCCCAATCTCAAAGTTAAATTTCAAGCCCCCTCCTGACATTGGGACTCCCCCACCAATTCCACCTCCCCATCCGCCATCATCCCAGCCAGAACTCCAACAACAATGCCTAGCCTTGTCCCACGGGGCTTAGATGCCTCCATGCCCCTGGCACGGGATCAACACAACTAGTTTTTGCTTTCAACAACAAGTAGTGATTTGTGCTGGCATAATATCACGTCGCCGGGTGATGTGTCACATTACTAGGAGGGGTGGCCTACACTATGTTTGGGCAGTATGGCATCAAGCTCTTTAATAATATGTTAAAATATAATAATGTATGGAAACCAGGTTCACGGCCTGATCATGTCTCCAGCAGGGGGTAGGAAGATCTCAAATTGAGACTTTGCTGATGCAAGTCCAGTTTTTGGCTGCTCATGAGGTTTAGAAGCCATTATGGGATTTGTAACTGTTAGATTGCAGCTCTGGTACCAAAAACAGAAAGAGATTAACACTCCAGATTTAAAATGTCTCCTGCCTTTGGAAAAAAGTTCTGAAATTGGTTTGACATCCAAAAATTAACTTTCTTTCCCAAAGACTACCAGACCAAAAACACGTCATCAGTAACCTAAAGGAAAATGAAAAATGTTTAGGTCTGAAGTTACCCCAAATCCTCCGTGTGTATGAGAAATCTGTTTATCTCTACTCCTCCAATCTGGTTTGCCGTATTTGCTTTTCACAATGGGCTTTCCGCTATACTGGTGAGGTCAAATGTGTATCGCTGAACACTTCCACTCCCTGAACTTATCATTTTTGAACACCTCCTTAAAGTGGCATTTTGAACTCTTCAACTTTTCGCTTCTTACAATGTTCCAACCACATTCAATGCAACCTTCAGGGACAGTAGCATATCCTTCCCCTAAGCAACTTAGGAATGGAACTGTTCTTTGCAACGTTACATACAAGTTTGGACACTATCTTTTGGAGAGCTGAGCTCAGTGCATAAGTCTAAACACTTGTTCTTGCTTGTACAAGATCCAGCAAAATGTGCATTTGTGGTTCACTTAGTATTCGAGATACACATCACAATTTGTGCCTAGTAGTCTTCATGGTTAGGTCTAATATGGCAGCTACGGTACATCAAAATGCCAAAAAGAGATTAGAAATTATACAAAGATGACAAGATTGATTCCAAGCGATTGACAGTGTTGTTTGCAAAATATTTTATCTGATGGATAAGGGACCCAGAGATGGAAAGCTACTTATCTTTCTTACCTTATTAATTGCAAATGCCATTATGGCATCAGAATCTTTGTGAATAATCTTTGCTTTTCTACCCGGGTAGCCCATTTCTGTTTCAACCTAAAGGATAGTATTACATATGATAAAAGTATTAAAGTTATTCATATATCTACACATCTTAAAAGTTGACAGTGTGGTTTGCCTTTAAATTGGAAATAAAACACACAGCGAAACTTTAAAAATCACCAGCGTTACTATCTGTTTAATGGTTTTAGCAATGCAGCAAACAGCTGTATAAAAACCAGCAATATAATTTTTTTGAATTCACATGGAATGATATACTTGTGGTTGCACTGCAACCTCCACAGACATAACAACTATGAGATGGAGCTCTGCACGAGTACAATTATTTACTTTCACACGCCATTAAACAAGATGTTGAAGCTAGTGTATTTATAATAGCTGCTAAAGATGAGCGGGTGGGTAAGGGATGCTACCTTGTTGCTTCCACGGTGATCCACTACGCAGTTTTGTTTGACTTGGTCCACATGGTCTTCTACTGACTACACAACACAGCACACAGTCACAGCACATTACACATGCACAGAAATAAAAAAACGAAAATGAATAAAATGCTTTTACTGAATTAAAAAAATGAAGCCTTGGCAGTATTACATTGGCAAAACAACTTCACAAGATTGAACAAATTGACTGATGTCTTACCTATAAATTCATTGAATTTTGCCTTCTCTTTCTATACCGAAAGGGTTTCAACCTTCATCTTCTTATGCAGATGAGGCACATTTACCAACTGTTCATCAAATAAGTTAATACATTTGAAGCAAAAATCTAGGTAATGGGTTTCTAAATGTAGATTTGTGGCTCAACAATTAGAACCAGGAGAGGCAGTTCAAAATATCCATACTGCAGAGATCATGCTGGTTGCGTACAATAAAAGGATTTGAATTAAAGCTACATGAAAAACAGCCACACAACAGGGAAAAGTGGGGATGAGAGACAGAAAGGAGGGAACAACGGACAATGAAAGTGGGAAGAAAATGAGTCCAACATACTCCCATGCTCAAGGCTAAAGAACAGCACCGAAAACTGGCGAAGTGAGTCAAATAAGGCAAGTGTACTGTCATCCATAAAGCAGAAATTAGCTCTAAAATCAAACTTACTTCCCCATAAGAAAATAAACGATTCAAAGAAATGACACTGATAAAACTAGAGGCCAAACTAATATCAGTAAACATCAATGGGTTCCATTATAGGAGAAGCAAAAAGACAAGGTAAGGACATCACTAATATATGACATTGATCATCAGTCAGAATATTAGTAAATTCTGATAAACCCTATAACAGTATAACCCAAAAAGATTAACCAACTGGAAGCCTTCGCAGATGGGCTCGACAATCCTAATGTCTCCCAACTAAAGTGTTTGTTTGAAGGAATGATTAATTCAGAATGGATCAAACATCATTTAACAATATATTGGTGCAAAACACTCTCCAAACAACATTCAGTACCGAATATATGTTAATACTACTCTGGTAATTTTGCAACAATGCAGGCACTTTCAAGTCTTACAATGGGCATGGGGAAATGTTCCCAGACTCACTGAACAACGTGAGCATCAGACAAAGCAGGTAATGCTATTGGAAACACTGTACAAAACTACTAGAGGTGAAGGATGGTCTTTATACACAGCTGTTTATGGGAGATTTGGATAATACATTGACAAGGACAATACAAAAAAAATCCTCACTCATCCTAGGTCAGATCACACTGGTGGTAGCAGTGGTAAAGTTTGGAAAAGATATAGGCCAAAATTTATCCACCCCACAGTGACGGGACCCGCCACGGGGGATGCAACAACTTTCAGTCCCTGCAGTGGGTACGGCCAGAAAATGCCACTTGTTGTAAATGTTGTTGCAGCCCATCATTAGTTATTTGGGACTATTGGTAAGTAAGTTCAGACCATCAACGGACTCTTATAGAAGTTAAAAGGTTGACTTGCATTTTGAAGTGAGGAATCCCTGGGCTGCTGAGTGACAGGTATACAAGTGACTAAGAACAAGGAGAATTTACTCAAGTCTACAACGATGATCCTGATGATGAACATGGCCATTTCCCAAACAAAATCTTAATTGTTTCATACTTCTATGTTTGAACATGAGCTCTTCAACAAAAATGGCTAAATAATCCTCCTCATTTGCCACCAGGCAAAATATGTAAAAGTTTGAGGGAATAAAAAGTTCATAATAAAATAAATTCTGTAGTAAATGCTGCTCCCAAAAAAGTCAATGCTCTGCAAAGTTAGGTGAAGAATCGTCATGAAGAATCAGAATTTCATGACAATGTTTTTGACGTCACCGTAAGGTCAGAAGCAGCACTAAAATACACCTTTGGTTTACAAAACGTTTGTGGAAAAGTTTACAGTTTACAGAGAAAGGTGAAAAGTGGTTGATTTTCTTTGTAGAGGGAGATTATCCACAGCCTTTGTTGCAAGATTCAAATCATAATGTGACTGGGGAGCAATGAAATATTTATTCTTTGACTTCTGAAGAGCCTTCTCACAGTCTGATAGATACATTTAGAAACCCCAATGTTATGTGCAGAGAAGGCAAAAAGGATACAAACCACAATTCCAAATAAACAGGTAATATGTAGGCCTAGATGAACAATACTGCCAGGACTATAAAACAAGGCGGCAAGCAGTAAATTGATGATGTGCCTAACTTATTCAAGGTAATTCAGTGTGCATTTCCTTACACTAATATTAAAACAAATTGGATTAGCATTTAAGTAGCAATGAAGTTGATTTTTTTTGATATTTAAAAAACTTCCCTCCAGTTAGGTTGACATGGAAAATTAATTAAGGCTGGGATTTTCAATGCTAGTTGGAATTGAGAATTGGTATGGAGTGTGGCACTGGATCCCCCCCACCTCTGGAACGTGATTCAATTTTCAAAAGAATGAGAAGCCTGCTCACCTCCAGTTAATAGCCCATTAAGGTCCTTGAGGAGTTGTTAAAAAGGTTGGCATGGCTAAGGTTTGCAAGGTTGAAACTGCTGAACTTGAAAAATCATGTTAGTGCACACTGGGGTTCAAAGCAGGCAGGAGTTAAAATTTTTTTCTAACACTGAAAAAAATTGGGAGCTGGGGGATCTTGCACCACATTAAGTCCTTTTCTTTTGTATTCGGCCACTTTGGCCACTTTTGTGTTTGTTGAGTTCACTGGCCCTGACAATATACCTGCTCTCTTCCCCAAGGCAGAAGTAGGCCCCATTATGGTTGCCATCTATCTACCTTTGCCACTGGTGCTCTGCAGACAACACCTGCTTCCTGATAACATAACAGAGCTTGCATCTGGCCCAGTTAGGGCATTTACAGTTCAAGATCATGTTGCATGAGCAATGAAGCTGTGGTGTGGAGTCAAGATCCACAAATTTTCCAGGCGTTTCTTCCCAACTTCAGTTTGAAAATACAGCCCCAAGTCTGTATCTACTGTAACAACTGAGATTGCACAATAATGAATGTAATTTCTGCACCCATACACTCCTATTTTGTCTTTTTCCTACTTTCCTCTCCTGAAACTGGGTCATACTTCACTAGCACTAACTCAAAACTCAAGCATTCTTTATACAAAGCTCCAGACAGACTATGTTATGGGCAGGTTTATGACCATGGAGGGGGAGATAGGAGGCGGTCACACTCACTCAATGTACAGACAGATGACAACCTTTCCAACAAGGTTCACCGGATACCATAATCATTCTTAGCATGGTTTATTTCTGTACCCTGCAATGCAATTACTTAGTTCCTTATCTAATTCTTAAGCAGTACAAAGTTGCCAACAGAAATGCAAAAATTTAATCTAGTGAAACCTTTTCCATTAGCAGAAGTTAACAAATATGGATGCAAAAATACTAAGTGCAAGTTAATATAGAATATTACAGTACGATAAATAGAAAGACAATGTGCAAAATATGCACAAATTAAATGTACATTGTAACTGAATTTCCATGCCCTTTCTGATTTTGTGTGATATGATTAGTTAAGTTAAAGGTTTGTGCTGTAAATGGACATTGAAAACCCCAATTTCATTGTTAGAGTAAGGTCTGGGCAATTTTAATTCCTATCCTGAGGGATACATGAGGCATTGGGGGATGGGGTGTGGGAAAGCAAATTCTGGAGTTGACCAGAGTCAGAAGAAGGGAAGCTCAATGATTTCCCTCCAAGGCTTGAGAAGCACTCCTGTTCTTCTTCTCCCACAAGGAAATGGTAGAGAAAATTACAAAGTACTGTAATCATTGGGCATCTTCAGATTGCTTGACTTTCACAATCCAGAGTAAAACCTGCAACTGAGTTTTATTTGAGTTTATCTGCTGATGGTGCCAAAAATCCAGCAACAGAATTGATGGTAGTTGGGAGCATTTCAGAAACGCAGCCAGAAGGTCCTATCATTTTAACCAACCATTCGCCCCAATGGACAGGCTTGAAATCATTCAGGCTCTATTGTTAATACTAAACTGATTGCTTCAACTGAATTAATACAAGTTGACACATCATCATTCGCATCATTTGTGTTAAGCTTTAAACAGTCATACCAAATATGTATCAGATCTTTAAACCTGAAATATTAATTCCAGAGATAACATTTTAAAGAAGACAATAACTTTTGTCTTTACCCCAATTTACCTCACTTTGCTTCCTTTTCTTTGTGAATATAAATCTTATGAATGTGTCTTGCAGAATTTCTTGTTTGACCAAAAAGTGCCACAGCCTTTTAACAGGAAAGGTGGAATAATGCCTTGACCTGAAATAAAATAAACAAATGTGACTTTTGTACATAATAACTAAAATTAAGCCAATAAATTCAGAGTTTAATTTTATTGCAAAAAAGATTTTATTGCAACAGTTATTTTGTCAGGAATTTCATGATAAGAAGTGAATTGTAAGCTAGTTCACTAAACATTTCATGTAAATGCACATCATGATTAGAGTAATTGCATTCAGCTTCAAACCGTCAAGGCTGGGAACCCCGGCAGAATTTTATGAGAATGATTCTCAGTGTACAGCTAGAAATGGGAGAGTTGCAGATCTATTTTTGGGTGAGTTTTCATGCCCAATGCTATGTACACAGCGCACAGAAAAGCGGTCATGACCACTTCTAGCTGCTGCAAGCAATGGGCTGGGCTTAATTCATCAGCCAGTCTGCAAAACAAGCACATATGCAATAGCAGAGGTCTGACAGACAGGAAGAGTGCTGTCTGGGCTCTACTGCTGCAGCCAGCCTGAACACAGTCCCTTCCTCACAATCATAGGACATCACTGTTGATCGCGAGTCCCACACCACCTGGTAATGCAGCCCCCAAACGACTGAGTGCCGAGCTCACTAATGCCATGCAAATCAAAGTTATAATACATTTAAATAATTTACTTATCCTCTCAGCCTGGCGAGGAGCTGACCTCGCTGGAAATCTGGCTCTCAAAGTCACGAGAGCTGAGAAATCAGGCATGATCCTGATTTCTTGGCTCTTGCGCAATTTTACCAGTTCACTCTGCCCATCAATGGGCAGGGCAAACCAGTAAAATCCCAGCCTCCATCTTATTTTCCCTTCTCTAACGCAAGATGCTGAATCCAATGGAGCATCCCTACAACAATCAGGTTGAGGACAACTAACTTTGTACAGTACAAGATCAAACCTGGCTTACAAGGCTGAGACAAGCACTGGATAATCAGATCCAGGAGATTCATTACTTCAGTATTTGAAGCATCATTTAATGTGGACTATATATATATTTTGTAGAGCTCAAATTACAAGTCAGAAAAGAGGACTGGTAGCTTTTGGTAATAAATCATTAAAATGGCCTGTTCAGCATTAGCACGTGCTACAGAAATCAATTGAAATGCTGAGCTATAGTACTAAAGATGTCATTCATAATTCTAAGCAGGGAATGTTGAAGTTGTATCAGATCTTGATAATATTGCACCTGTAGGTTTGCTTAGGCCTCTATTTCAGGAAAGATCTAGAATTATTAAAAAGTCAGAGCATTATTCCTGAGCTCAGAGCATTGCGTTAGGAGGAAAGACCATTTTCCCTGGGACAGATCTGGAGACTTGACAGATAAGGTTTTTATGAATTTGGAAAATTTAAATCCAGAAAATTAAATGCAAACTTTAATAGAATTATTACTGGGATGACACGGTTGTCCTATGATGAGAAGCTGAGTTTATATTCTCTGGAATTTAGAAGGAGGACAGATGATCTCACTGAAACATACAGGTTATGAGTAACTTGACAGGGTAGATATTGATGTGCTGTTTCCCCTTACTAGGGAATGTAGAACAAGGGGACACAGCGTTAGATGATCAATCCTTTATCCTGAAACTGAGATAAGCAAAAGGCTTTTCAAAGGGTTGTGATTCTTTGGAATTCTCTAGCCTTAGAGTTGTGGATGTGCCATTATTAAATATATTTAAGGCAGAGATAAGTCCGATTTTTGGTATCTTAGGGAATCAAGAGACATGGGGAGCAGGTGGAAAAGTAGTGTTGAAGCCCAAGATCAGACATGGTTACACTGAAATCCAGAGCAGGCTCTATAGCCTGTTTGGTTTTCTTTTGCTTCATTTCTTTGCTGTCTCCTAAGAAAAAGGACTACTTTTCTATTTCTTTAGCTAATCTGACAACCATCTTTGGTCCAAATTTTCTGATCAGCATCAGAACCATGGTGGGACCACTACGTCTAATGAGGATCAAACAGAAATCTGCCTATTTACCTGATTAAAAAGGACCAAAGTTCCAGAAGAATTCCCTCATTGCAGGAATCCATGCAAAGGTCTGCAAAGAAGATCAATATAGAAGGCATACCCCCTTTCATGGCACTAGCTGCCATATTCTGGTAAATATTTCAAAGGCTTTTAATGAATAAATCTGGATTAGTGAATGAATGAGTGGATGGGTAGGTAGGTGAAGGATAGATGGTTGAGGAGCAAGTCGGGTTAGGTAGGTAAGTGGGAAGTTGGTCGGGTAGGCTAGTCAGTTGGTCGGGGTGCAATTCGGTTGTTAGGTCAGGTTGGTTGGGAAACTGTCAGGTACAGTTGGATTGGGATGGATTTATTGTGGAGCTACCCATGTATTATACTTGTTAACCGGAGTTATTTTTCTGAGTAACTATCCAGGTGTGTTCACGGATGTGTCCAAAGTTGTGGAGGGCCCCGAGCAGCAGGGAAATTGCCCACTGGAAGCCAAAACATCTCGGGCAATTGCCAGATAGATCCAAACATCAGGATTTGTGCAGAGTCTAGATGTGCATCTTCTGTTATATATTTGATTCCCACGATCCAAAGACCGGATTATTTTAGCAATTATTTTACATTTTGCGGCCTGTTTCTTTTTAGGACAATAAAATCTAATCCTCAATATTTTGAAAATACCTAGTACATTTGTTCTATGCAGAAAGTTTCAGGATACACACTGAAGTTAAAGGTAATCAGAGTTATCAAAATATGAATTTGGCTTCACAGAATGTACTCGTCATCTTTCCTGTTTGTTCTCTTACTTGAATGGAGTGTTTTCTGGTTCAAGCATTGCTTTGTGCCTCAGAATGGCTGGTCCACCAGCTGCAGAGAAGTCACTTGGGTAGGTGTTAATATAATTTGGAGGTGGGCCTTCAAACTCTTCCATTTTTGCCTGAAGTATTTGTTGCCAATTTTCTAAAGTCTGAATAACAGCATTACCCAATGGTGATGTCACTGGGAGATCTGTGAACAAAGAGACATTTACTTTGAAGAATACAGAAATGAAAGTCGCTTTTTAAAACTATATTCACTTCTGATGTAAATATTAATCTACTAATATAAAGAACGAAGAAAATTACAGCAAAGGAACAGGCCCTTCGGCCCTCCAAGCCTGTACCAACCCCCTGCCCTTCTTGGGACCATATCCCCCATTCATATCTTTTTCATGTACTTATCAAGACGACCCTTAAAGTCACTATTGTATCTGCTTTCACTACCTCCCCCGGCAGTGAGTTCCATACACACATCACCCTGTGTAAAAAAAACTTGCCTCGTACACCACTTTTAAACTTTGCTCCTCGCACTTTAAACCTATGCCGCCTTCTAAATTAAGTAATATTTTGTTTTTCAAAATCAAAGTGAAGACTTTTAGGGTGAAATATCTAACTTATTATTCCAATTTTCAGAATGTTACTTTTTGTTAAGCAATTTAATCTACATTTTGCAAAATTGCATCTTTATTGTGAATAATGAACAACTGTGAAATAACTTCTTTTAATTTTGCACTTTTCATAAATATTGAGTAAATGCCTCGGAGTGTCAGCATAATCTCCATTTCTATTAAATAAAGCTCTTTTCAGCCAGTTTAATCCATGAGATCATTAAAATTGTTTGTTTATAATAATAAACACGTGCATAGTGTGTGGTGAACATCAAGATAGATAAAAATAGGCTTCAAAATGACAGAAAGGGGCTGTTGGAAAATGGGCTTTCACCTGGCAAAGGAAATTCAAAACAGAAAAGCACGAGATGATACATTTTCATAGGAAGAATGAGGAGGGACAATAAGTACCAAAAGTGCAATTTTAACAGGGATGAAAGAAGAAAAATGTTTGGCACAAGAAGAATGTGACATGAGAAAAGCTCTTTTTTTAAAATGAAATGAATAGTTGGACTTGCAATGTCCTGCCTTACAGGATGGTGAATATAAATTGAAAAAAAACAGTTTTTAAAAGGGAATTAGACAAACACTTGCTGGATAAAAGAACGTCATGATGTGGATATGCCGGCGTTTTTTTTTTTTACTGTGTTTACCCCAGTCCAACGCTGGCATATCCACATCATGACGTTCTTTTATCCAGCAAGTGTTTGTCTAATTCCCTTTTAAAGACTGTTTTTTTCCATTTATATTCACCATCCTGTAAGGCAGGACATTGCAAGTCCAACTATTCATTTCATTTTAAAGAGCTTTTCTCATGTCACATTCTTCTTGTGCCAAACATTTTTCTTCTTTCATCCCTGTTAAAATTGTACTTTTGGTACATATTGTCCCTCCTCATTCTTCCTATGAAAATGTATCATCTCGTGCTTTTCTGTTTTGAATTTCCTTTGCCAGGTGAAAGCCCATATTCCAACAGCCCCTTTCTGTCATTTTGAAGCCTATTTTTATCTATCTTGATGTTCACCACACACTATGCACATGTTTATTGTTATTATAAACAAGCAATTTTAATGATCTCATGGATTAAACTGGCTGAAAAGAGCTTTATTTACACTCCTCGTCACAATAGATATCTTGGTGCTCTACACCAACATCCCCCACGACGATGGCATTGCTGCGACTGCCTCAGTACTCAATGCCGACAACTGCCAGTTTCCAGATGCAATTTTACAACTCATCTGCTTTATCCTGGACCACAATGTCTTCACCTTCAACAACCAGTTTTTCATCCAGACACACGGAACAGCCACGGGGACCAAATTCGCACCTCAATATGCCAACATCTTCATGCACAGGTTTGAACAAGACTTCTTCACCACACAGGACCTTCAACTGATGCTATACACTAGATACATCGATGACATTTTCTTCCTTTGGCCTCATGGAGAAAAATCACTGAAACAACTATATGATGACATCAACAAATTCCACCCCACCATCAGACTCACCATGGACTATTCCCCAGAATCGGTTGCATTCTTGGACACACACATCTCCATTAAGGACGGTCACCTCAGCACCTCACTGTACCGCAAGCCCACAGACAATCTCACAATGCTCCACTTCTCCAGCTTCCACCTTAAACATGTTAAAGACGCCATCCCCTATGGACAAGCCCTCTGTATACACAGGATTTGCTCGGATGAGGAAGATCGCGACAGACACCTCCAGATGCTGAAAGATGCCCTCATAAGAACAGGATATGGCGCTCGACTCACAGAACGACAGTCCCGATGCGCCACAGCAAAAAACCGCACCGATCTCCTCAGAAGACAAACATGGGACATGGTGGACAGAGTACCTTTCGTCGTCCAGTACTTCCCCAGAGCGGAGGAGCTACGACATCTTCTCCGGAGTCTTCAACATATCATTGATGAAGATGAACATCTCACCAGGGCCATCCCCACACCCCCACTTCTTGCTTTCAGACAACCATGCAACCTCAAACAGACATTGTTCGCAGCAAACTACCCAGCAGCCTTCAGGAGAACAGTGACCACAACACCACACAACCCTGCCTCAGCAGCCTTTGTAAGACATGCTGGATCATCGACACGGATGACATCATCACACGTGAGAATACCATCCACCAGGTACACGGTAAATACTCTTGCAACTCGGCCAACGTTGTCTATCTGATACGTTGCAAGAAAGGATGTCCGAAGCATGGTACATTGGGGAGACCATGCAGACGCTGCGACAACGGATGAATGAACATCGCTTGACAATCACCAGGCAAGACTGTTCCCTTCCTGTTGGCGAACATTTCAGTGGTCATGGGCATTCAGTCTCTGACCTTCGGGTAAACATTCTCCAAGGTGGCCTTCACGGCACACGACAGTGCAGAGTCGCTGAGCAGAGACTGATAGCCAAGTTCCGCACACATGAGGACGGTCTCAACAAGGATCTTGGGTTCATGTCGCGCTATCTGTAACCCCCGTGACTTGCCTGGGTTTGCAAAACCTCACTTACTGTACTGTCTGGAGACAATACACATCTCTTTAACCTGTGATCAGTGCTCCTTCCACTCACATTGTTAGCCACTTTAGGACTTGAACAGCAGGTTAGGTGTAAAGATTTGCATTCTAATCAGTAATCTGTAAACTGTCTGTGCTTTATATGCTCTGAGGCCAGAACTCTCCATTCACCTGACGAAGGGACTAACCCCGAAAGCTGGTGAGTGTACTATCAAATAAATCGGTTGGACTTAACCTGGTGTTGTCAGACTTTTTACTGGATAAAAGAACTGCAGGGCAATGATGGAGAGCAGGAAACTGGGACCAACTGGATTGCTGTTTGAAAGAGCTGGCACAGCTCGGATCAGCCGAACAGCCTTCTTCTATACTACAATATTCTATGATGCGATACAAAATGATGAGTGTATTAACAATTATTCTTAACAACTGAAAGATGTGCAGATTAAATCTGAAAACTTAATAAAACAAATCTGACAGAGGGAACTTCTTTTGACATTTAGAAAAATGAACTGCACATCATTACAGCTAATGTTTTCCTTTCCTCCCCAAAAGAAAAAAAAAATCAGAGTATCTCTTTACCTAAATAACATCTGAAGAAAAACAAATGCTTTCTACACCTGATTGGATTTCTGTCCCCCTTTAAGACTCCAGTAGAAGATGTAGATGTCCAGGGTCACAAATGTCAGTATGTTAGCAGCTGATTATTTTAGCTATGTACACCTCACATTACTTGATTCCCGTAGACAGAATTGAGAGCTTTCAAGTTAGAAAAGTATTTTAATTCTTTATAACTGCTGAACGTTGCAAAGGAGTCATGCATTTGGATTTTGGCAAGATTAAAACTAGCACTTGCTTTATGGATTGTAAACATTTACTACTTTGATATGGAATAAACAGCTTTTAAAATCTGTTCCTAATACTTCAAATTAAGCTGCTTTACACCTATCCTTAAATGTTTAAAAATCATATAATATAACCATAAAGTACTTAAATCTTAATAGTTCAGTAATACCTTCCTTCACACAAAGCCCTTTATTACAAAAGGAGTAATAGGTTAAATACTAGTTGCTCAAGTATTGTAATCTTTTAAAGCTTATTAAACTCAAGATTATGGTTTTGTTTCATATATAGGATAATTTATTGTAAATTTTACATCATAGCTCAGAGAAGTATCATACCTGCAAACTCCAATCCTGCAACAGGAAAGAAATTCCTCACATTGTTCAGTGCAAGCTTGACCATTCCTAAGCGTATCAGTGCCCAACTGTAAAATAAATGCAAACTGTTTGACCAGATACAAGCTTCTTTACATCAACACTGGGGCTAAAAGGAGAGTCCCAACTAGATCCATCCTACCTGCTGAGTAACTCAAATTAAGAAAAGTAAGGAGAACTTTTTTTTAAAAACATGGATCCACTGTAAAAGGATCCATGGTGAGCCTTTAGTTGAGTTTTAGGGGTGGGCTCACCCCGCTGAATCCATCTGGCCCTGGGAATCTCCTTTATAGCATTGCAAATTCTTATCTGATAAATGCCAGCACTTACAAGTTTCTGGCCCCAACTCCACCAACCTTCCTGGATGCCTGATCAAGTCACAGTAGAGGTACAAAGCTTTACTCTAGTGCTCAACAATAAGATGAATTTGCTATTCTACGTTCAAACATGAAGCCTTTGGAACATTATCGCGTCCCTATCTTCCATTTTCCTTGCTGCTTAAACCCCAATTGCTGTCTGTGTAGGGACCTAAGAAATAGGAAGGTTATCAAGCTTCACAAAGATAGTGATTGGTGAGAACATCATTTACTTATATTAGAAGGGGGAAAACACTTGAATGGAAAGAACAAACTAGGAACAAGTCCCCTACATTTCATCCACCCCAAAACTGATTTGTGAAATACACATTCTATAAACATAGCTATTTTAAGCAGCTAAACAAACAATTCTGCAGTGACTTGCTGTCTATTGGTTTATAACAGCAGGTTAAAGTCCAACAGGTTTATCTGATAGCAAAACGCACAAGGTTTTGGAGTGCTGCTCTTTCGTCAGGTAAGTGGGAGTTCTGTTCACAAACAGGGCCTATAAACAGACAAACTCCATTTACAAAATAATGGTTGGAATGTGAGTCTTTGCAGGTAATCAAGTCTTAAAAGTACAGGCAATGTGAGTGGAGAGAGCATTAAGCACAGGTTAAAGAGATGTGTGTTGTCTCCAGACAGGATAGTTAGTAACAGGCCCTGTCTGTACCTTTAAGACTTAATTACCTGCAAAGACTCGCATTCCAACCATTATTTTGTAAATTGAGTTTGTGTCTTTATAGGCCCTGTTTGTGAACAGAACTCCCACTTACCAGGTGAAAGAGCAGCGCTCCAAAAGCTAGTGGTTTTTGCTACCAAATAAACCTGTTGGACTTTAACCTGATGTTCAGAGACTTCTTACTGTGTTTACCACAGTTCAATGCCGGCATTGCTACATATTGGTTTATAATGCAAAGATTTAAATACCTGTTGAAGTGTGTGTACTGCATAAAGGATCCTTTAAACTAACCTGTAAGAGTTAGGGTCTGAATGCTCTTGTAGCTGAGTGTCAGAAATAAAAGCATCATCTTCGTCATCCTCATCATCACTAGGGATACTTTCATCGGAGTCGTACATAAATCCACTCTCAGATGGAGGTAGGAATGGCTTAAAGCACAAATACAAAAGGAATTGAAATACCATTGGGGAAAGAATTTAGAAAGCATGGCAGTTAAAAGTATTTGTGCTCTCTTGTTTAAATTCAATAATTATGGTTTCAATGAACTTTTTGCTTTACTATTCTGCGGCTGTTTTTATATAGTCAGACACATCTGGATGGAGAAATCTATTAGTGTAGCACTATGTCTGACACCATGCAGGTAGCAGCCTTGGCCTGGGGGGCATGGAGCACTAAGCAGGCTTATCTTTATTATGAGAAGACTGAAATAAACGTTCATGGTATGATAAATCAATCAAATTTTTAGTGGATCAGAGAAGCTGGTGGCATAGTAGTATTTTCATTGGATTAGACTCTGGTAATGTTCTGGGTTTGAATCCTGAATTTGAATCTGGGACTAAAGTCTAATGATGACCATGAAACCACTATCAATTGCCCTCAACTGGTCTGACCACATGTGGTGAAAAGTATCAAAGGAATGGGTTTAAGGGTAAAGGGGTAAAAGTTTAAAAGGGAATATTAGGAGGGGGGGAGCTTCTTCACACAAAGTCGTGGGAGTCTGGAATGAGCTACCAGATGAAGTGGTAAATGCAGGCTCACTTTTAACATACAAGATATACTTGGACAGGTAAATGGATGAGCTGGGTGTTTAGGGAAATGGTCCAGGTGCAGGTCAGTGGACTAGGTAGAGAAATGGTTTGGCACAGCCAAGAAGGGCCAGAAGGCCTGTTTCTGTGCTGTAACGTTCTATGGAATGAAACCAGATGAACCACCTTGCATTGATCCAAGCACCAGATGACAATGGCAAACTCAGCCCTATCAACTCTGCAAGTTCGTTTTATTAAAATCTGTGGACAGCTGGCTCACAGACTAATCAAGCAACAGCCTGACAGTCATCCTCATGGAATAATTCCTTCCAGACAACGGCCCAGACAGACGGATCCAGCAGAGATGGTGGTGCAGTGGCTTGCGGTCAGAAGGGAGTTGCTCTAGCAGTTCTCAACATTGATTCTGGATCCCGTGAAGTCTCGTTGGTACGAGGAAAAACGTAGGCAAGGAAGCCTCCTGCTGTTTACAATGTAGCACTCCTGGTGAACTGATGAATCAGTATTCCATGTTGAACCCCACTTGGAGGATGAACTGAGAGCGACAAAGGCATAGAATGTACTCTGGGTGCGGGACTTCAATGTCCATCACTAAACATGGCTTAGCAGCACCGCTTCTGACCGAACTGATTGAGTCTAAAGGATATAGCTGGTAGATTGGGTCTGCAGCAGGTGGTGAAGCAATGACAAGAGAAACATACTCGACCTCCTTGTCATCAACCTCCCTGCTGCCGATACATCTGTCCGTGACAGTATCAGTACCAGTGACCACCACACAGTCCTTGTGAGACAAAGTTGCACCTTCACATTGAGGATACCCTCCACTGAGCTGTGTGGCACTACCACCATAAGAAATAGGAGCAGGAGTAGGCCATCTAGCCCTTCGAGCCTGCCCCGCCATTCAACAAGATCATGGCTGATCTGTTGTGGCTCAGTTCCACTTTCCCGCCCTCTCCCCATAACCCTTAATCCCCTCTCTTATCAAGAACCCATCAACCCGCTTCTTAAAAATATTTAGCGAGGCAGCCTCCACCACTTCAACGGGCAGAGAATTCCAGAGATTCACCACCCTTTGAGTGAAGAAGTTCCTCCTCAACTCCGTTCTAAACCGCCCCCCCTTTATCTTGAGGCTGTGCCCCCTAGTCCTACTGTCTTTTTTGAGCGGGAAGAGTCTCTCCACCTCTATCCTATCCATCCCATTCATCATCTTATACGTCTCAATGAGATCTCCCCTCATTCTTCTAAACTCTACCGAGTACAAGCCTAGTTTATTCAGCCTCTCCTCAAAGCTCAATCCCCTCAACTCCGGTATCAGCCTAGTAAACCTCCTCTGCACTCCCTCCAGGGCCAAAATATCCTTGCGCAGGTGCGGCGCCCAAAACTGCACACAGTACTCCAGCTGCGGCCTCACCAATGCCCTATACAGCTGCAGCAAGACCTCCCTACTTTTATATTCAATCCCCCTCGCTATGAAGGCCAGCATCCCATTCGCCTTCCTGACCACCTGCTGCACCTGCAAGCTGGGTTTTTGCGACTCATGCACAAGGACCCCGAGGTCCCTCTGCACCGTCGCCTGCTGCAGTTTTTTGCCACGTAAGTAATAGTCCTTCCTACCATTCTTCCTACCAAAGTGGACCACCTCACACTTGCCAACATTAAATTCCATTTGCCATTTCCTGGCCCATTCGCCCAGCCTATCTAGATCCTTCTGCAGACTCTCCACACCCTCCGCACAATTTGCCTTTCCCCCAATCTTGGTGTCATCAGCAAATTTCGACACCCTGCACTCGGTTCCCTCCTCCAGATCATCTATATAAATGGTAAATAGCTGAGGCCCCAGCACCGACCCCTGGGGCACCCCACTAGTCACCAACCGCCAATCCGAATAGCACCCATTGACCCCCACTCTCTGCCTCCTATTTGACAACCAATCCTCTATCCACGCTAACACCCTACCCTATCCACGCTAACACCCTACCCCCAACTCCATGTCCCCTGACCTTCTGCAATAACCTCTTGTGAGGTACATGCTAAATGAAAAAGATTTCAAACAGATCTAACAGCTCTAGAATGGACAACCACAAGGTGAGGTGGACCATCAGCAGCAGCAACAGAATTGTACTCAATGACAATCTGTAATCCCATGGCCTGGCACATTTCCCACACTACCATTACCCCAAACCAGAGGATCAATCCTCGCTCAATGAAGAGTGCAGGGGGGCATGCCAGAAACAGCACCAGGCATACCCTAAAAATGATGTGTCAACCCAGTGCAGCTACAACACAGGACTACTTGTGTATCAAACAGCATAAGCAGTAAGTGATAGAGATAAGTGAGTCCACAACCAACAGATCAAGCAGTCATACCATGGTGGTGGTGGACAATTAAACAATTCAGGAGAGGAGGCTCCACGACTATCCCCATCCTCAATGGTAGGGGAGCCAAGCCCATCAGTGCAAAAAATGAAGCAGAAGTGTCAAGTGGATGATCCATCCCGCTTCCTCCAGAGATGTCAGTCTTAGCCAATTCAATTCAGCCTATGTGATACCAAAAAAATGGCTGAAGGCACTGGGTACATCACAGGCCGTGACAATAATCCTGCAAAGTACAGAAGGCTTGTGCCCCAGAACTACCCGTGCCCCTAGCCAAGCTGTACCAATACAGCAAGAACACTGGTATCTGCCCAGCAATGTGGAAAACTACCCATGTAAGTGGTACACAAAAAGCAGGACAAATCTAACCCAGCCAATTACCTCCTCATCAGTTAATTCCCAATCATCAGCAAAGTAATGGAAAGGGTCATCAGTGTTATCCAGTGACACTTTCTTAGCAATAACCTGCTCACTGACAACTCAGTTTGAGTTCCGCCAGGGCCAATCAGCTCCTGAATTATTACACCTTGGTTCAAACATGGCCATTGAGCTCTGGAGGCCAGATGAGAGTGACTGCCCCTAACAATCAAGCTTATATTTGACCAAATGTGATATCAAGGAGCCTTAGCAAAACTGGAGTCAATGGGAACTAAGGGGAAAACTCTCTGCGGGTTGGAGTCACGCTTAGTGCAAATAAGATGGTTGTGGCTGTGGAGGTCAGTCATCTCAACTCCAGGCCATCACTGCAGGAGCTCCTCAGGGTAGTATCCTGGGCTAAACCATCTTCAGCTGCTTCCCCACCTTCCTTCCATTAAAAGGTCAAAAATAAGGATGTTCACTGATAACTACACAATGTTCGGCTCCATTCACGACTCCTCAGATACTGAAGCAGCCTATGCCCAAATGCAGCAAGACCTGGACAGTATTCAGGCTTTGGTTGACAAGTAACATTCATATCACCTACATGACAGGCAACAACCACCTCTAGCAATAGATAATCCAAACATCACCCCTTGATATTCAATGGTAATACCATTCCTAAATCCACAGTATCAACATCCTGAGGATTACCACTGACCAGAAACTGAACTACATTAGCTATTTAAATACTGTAGCTACAAAAGCAGGTCAGAGACTAGGAATCCTGAGGCAAGTAACTCACCTCCTAACTCACCAGAGACTGCCCACAATCTACAAAGCACAAGGCAGGTGTGTGATGGAATACCCTTCCCTTGCCTGGATGGCTGCAGCTCCATCAACACTCGAGAAGCCTGACGCAATCTGTAATGTCCTAGCTATGTTAGAGGTTGTGGGTTTTACCAGAAAAGAAAAAGACATTTGCACATGTGGATTCAAATTAACAAACAGGTTTTATTAAAAGAGATGTTCTCTGCTCTGCATAGAATACAAAACTAAATGTAAAAAAAAAAGCCTGCGACAACAGCCTAATGTCATCACCATCAAATCATGTGATCAACTCTTAAATCAACCTGCAACCCCTTTAAATATATAACACAATCCAGGACAATCAGCCTGTTTGATTGGCACTGCATCCACAAACATTCACTCCTTCCACCATCAATGCACAGTGGACTACATTTGACCAAATGTGATATCAAGGAGCCTTCGCAAAACTGGAGTCAATGGGAACTAGGGGGAAAATTCTCTGTGGGTTGGAGTCACACTCAGTGCAAAGAAAGATGGTTGGGGCTGTTGGAGGTCAGTCATCTCAACTCCAGGCCATCACTGCAGGAATTCTACAAGATGCACTACAGCAACTAACCAAGGTTCCTTAGACAGCACTTTCCAAACACCACTACTATGTAAAAGAACAAGGGCATCCGAAACATGGGAACACCATTGTTAGAGGAATTCAGAAAACCCTGGGATTTAAAAATGAAAAAGATAACTAAACAGGGGAAAGTAACTTAGAATAAGGACCACAATGTGCCTTATACTTCGACTACTCGCATTGACACACACAACTCCTGTTACAGAAATTAAACAAGCATTTTAGATTTAAACTGGTATTTTTGAATATATTGTGCACCTTGGTCAAAATGAAACTGCCCTGGAGCATAATGGGAAGAGAATTAACATAGGCCAAATTCTTTGGGAACAATAAGCCACAGAATAGTTATATCATCAGAAGAACGTCATTGAGTGTGCAAATTCTCATACTTTAGAAAATGAATAGATGAATAGAAGTATTCACAAAGTATTCAATTCCTACTGATAATAAAGGCAGAGCAAGACAGTGGTAATGTCACCTTTTCAACTCTGTGGCTTACGGTGAGAAAGCAGCCTTTGAACCTTACGGATTTACGTAAGTGAAGTTGCTTATTAACAGTGGGTAGGAACTTCCAGGTCCTATTGACCAATGAATTCCTAATTCTGCTAGAAGATAGGAAGCAATTGGCCAAGGTAAATGTGTACTAATGTGACTGGAGCATCCAGTTAGTATGACAGGACAGGCAGGAGAAATGAATTCCCAAAACTGTATAGCCATTTTGCCATTGCATTGTAGACTTCAGAAAGGAGTCTTCATGTTTGGCTGCCTTTCTCCTGACTTCTGTTGGTCAATAAAAAATGACTTTAAACAGCATAATTTGATAGGTTGAGGGAACTCGGTCTTTTCTCCTTGGAAAGACAAAGGATGAGAGGTGACCTGATAGAGGTTTATAAGATGTTGAGGGGTATAGATCGGGTGGGCTCTCAGAGGCTATTTCCCATGGCTGAAATAGTTGCTACGAGGGGACACAGGTTTAACGTACTGGGGAGTAGGTTTGGAGGAGTTGTCAGGGATAAGTTTTTCACTCAGAGGGTGGTGGATGAGTGGAATCGGCTGCCGTCGGTGGTGGTGGAGGCGAACTCGTTAGGGTCGAGACTTCTGGCTGAGTACATGGGATTTAATAGGATTTAGGATTACAGGTAGGCCTGGTAGGCAGAGATATGAGCAGCGCAACTTGTGGGCCGAAGGGCCTGTTTGTGCTGTAGTTTTTCTATGTTCTATAATGTCTTTTGCGAGTCTTTGTATTTAGCTGGGTTCAGCTCAATACTTTGCATCTGAGAGAAAACACCCGCTTCAGCCACCACTTGGAAGTTCCTCACCATTGTAATTTGGAAATATATTGCCATTCCTTCACTGCCTGGATCAAAATCCCGGAACTCCCTCCCGCATCGGTGTACCTACACCAGATGGACTGTGATAGTTCAAGGCAGTAGCTCAACCCCACCTTCTCAAGGGAAATTAAGGATGGGCAGTAAATGCAGCCTATCCAGCGATGCCTGTGTCCCTTGAATGAATTAAAAATATAATAAAATAGCGACAATACATTTAATTACGTTGCTTTTACCTTGGCCACAAAATAATCCCACATACTGAGCTCAGGTGGAATAAATTTTTCTTTGTATGATGGTCTCTCTGCAGGTACAGGTGGTGGCGCTGAAGTTTCCTTTACTGGTCTACCAGGAACCAACATCTTCATGTTAAATCTCCGTCGATATCGATCAATGTCCTCCGGAGGAACTGTTCAGAGCAATGTGATAGATATGCTGAGAGAAATCTTTGGCTGTGTGGTTGCCTTTATAGATAATAATGGCTGACCTAAACGCAAACAGCTCAGTTTAGCATTGTCCAGTCAAGATCCTTGAATTAGTGTCCAAAAGAAAAACACCGGATTGGTGTCTCTGTACCAGACATTCAACAGACTTCATTAAAACTTGACCAGTATCATATTCAAATGTGGGTCTAAGTTATACATCATCCTAGTTATAAATACTGTTTATTTCAATCCCATAAACACAGGATTTATTCAAAATAAAACTTTAAATGTGATTATACATCGATGGCATGAAAGTTTGCAATAGTTCCACACACAAATCTTCCTTCAAGTGTGAAAGGGGAGCATGCATTGATCAGTTGATGCAACAGCTGATAAGCAGTCTAAATTCAATTCAAATCTTTACTACGCACAAATTCAAAAATCTACACAGCTATATTTGAAATTCATTTATATTGCTTATATCTTGAGTACAGTCTCAAAACTTATTCCAGTATAAAAACAAACTTTCTTTAACGTTTATCAACATTTCAAGTTGAAATCAGCATTACATCAGTAGTTAAAAGTTAAATTAATGGAGAGTAAATTTGGAATGGCTGTCGTACTTGTATTTGACCCAATATAACCAGTTATCTGCAACTGGTATTAAAGTTACTCAGCGAATTTTAGTTTACAGATCACAGCAAAATTGCATGTGCTTATAAAACAGCGACATTAATGAATTAACAAAATTATCTATAGTTCTGCTATTATGATCAAGAACCACTAAATCTCCAAATCAGGTCCGCCTCGCACTACATTCCAAATTATGTTATTTTTAATCTTATGTTAATTACAAAGTGATATCTTTTTCCAAACTAGATATGAAAAGCTAATCAATAAAGTTAATTCTTATAAGAAAATGCCACTTTGAGATTAAACACCAGCTTTAAGGAAGTTTAAATCTGTTACCATTTTTCTGAAATGTGGCTTTATTTACACAGATCTACAGCATTTTGGGAAGAGGAAAAAGGAAGAAGAGTTACTCACAGGGCAGGAAATGTTCAAACGAAAAGGAAAAGCACGCAAAACTCCACAGCAACCAACACTGCACTACCACTCACCATCCAGTCCTGGTGTGTATTGTGTCCCAGTCTCACAGCTGGGAGACACAGGCACAGCTACAGGTTCTGTCTTCAAGGCAACAATTTGATCCAAATTGGGTACAGCTGAAACATTTGGTTCACCTGCACCATAAATTAAGCTTTTATTTAAAAATACCTGCTACTCAAATTTAAATGGCAGTTAATTCCACAAAGGTGGTGCTGTGACGAACGTTATATTCACCAAACAGTAGTTGGTAACTGAAGAACTTTTGTTTTTAAAAGACAAATACATTTAATAACGTTCACAGAATTCCTACAGTGCAGAAGGAGGCCATTCGGCACATTGAATCTACACCAACCACAATCCCATCCAGTCCCTAACCCCATAGCCCCACGTATTTACCCCTGTTGAACCCTTGGACACTAATGGCCTGATTTTATTATTTTGACTCTAAGTGCTGAATCTGGGCGTGATGCAGATCCAACTTAGAAATCTGCTTTCAGGCGCCCCCATACGCACTTGCCCTGAAAAAAAATCGTGGATCCCATTCGTGTTGTGGGCAGGGCTTAGCGCAGCCGAAATGATCAGAACTCTGAGCTACGCATGCGCAGTTAGAAAAAAATTTGAAGAAGCGCGCCCGTGTCAGATTGCTCCCAGGCCGCAGAAAGTGGAATAAACGGGTGCTTTTCTGGTTGGCAGTTGGTGACTAGTGGCATGCCGCAGGGGTCGGTGCTGGGGCCTCAACTATTTACTATATACATAGACGATCTGGAGGAGGGGGCTGAGTGTAGGGTAACAAAGTTTGCTGATGACACAAAGATGAGTGGGAAAGCAAATTGTGTGGAGGATGCAGAAAGTCTGCAGAGAATTTGGATAGGCTGAGTGGGCGAGGACCTGGTAAATGGAGTATAGTATTAGCAAATGTGAGGTTATCCACTTTGCAAGAAATAATAGTACGATGGAATATTATTTAAATGGTGAAAAGTTGCAGCATGCTCCTGTGCAGAGGGACCTAGGGGTCCTTGTGCACGAATCGCAAAAACCCAGTCTGTAGGTGCAGCAGATGATCAAGAAGGTGAATGGAATGTTGGCCTTTATAGCAAGGGGGATAGAATATAAAAGCAGGTAGGTCTTGCTGCAACTGTACAGGGCACTGGTGAGGCCGCAACTGGAGTAGTGTGTGCAGTTTTGGTCCCCTTATTTGGGAAAGGGTATATTGGCCTTGGAGCGAGTACAGAGAAGGTTCAACAGGCTGATACTGGAGATGAGGGGGTTAGTTTATGAGGAGAGATTGAGCCTGTACTCCTTGGAGTTTAGAAGGCTGAGGGGGGATCTTATAGAGACTTACAAGATAATGAAGGGGCTAGATAGGGTAGAGGTAGAGAAATTCTTTCCATTTAGAAAGGAAACCAGAAATAGAGGGCACAGCCTCAAAATAAGGAGGGGGGGGCGCAGTTTAGAACAGAGTTGAGGAGAAACTTCTTCTTTCAGAGGGTGGTGAATCTCTGGAATTCTCTGCTCATGGAAGTGGTGGAGGCTATCTTGTTGAATATGTTTAAGTCACGGGTATATAGATTTCTGATCGATAAGGGAATTAAGGGTTATAGGGGGCAGGCGGGAAAGTGGAACTGATCCACTTCAGATCAGCCACGATCTTATTGAATGGCGGGGCAGGCTCGAAGGGCTAGATGGCCTACTCCTGCTCCTATTTCTTATGTTCTTAAAGCAGCCCAAGAATGAAAAGTGGGAGCGATGGCCCCCACAGACATCACCCCACCCCCACAAGGTAACTGTCCCCCTTACCCACCCAGCCACACCCCCCCACTACCCAGATCGATCGTGACCCTTGCCCCCTTCCCCCATTGATTGTCCACAGAGTGGCAGCAGACCCCCTGCCCCCTCCCCCACCAGAGATCCATCTGCACCCCCCCCCACCCCACCAATTGCCACCCGAGTGGCAGCAGACTCCCTTGCCCCCCCCACCAATGATCAATTCCCCCCCTCCCCCCACTAGAGATACATATTACCCACCTCCCTCCTATCCCCCGAGAATGGTCTGGCCTCACTCACCCCCCCTCCCCCCCGCGGAACATCTGACCCACTTCCTCCCCACTCACCACCAGACAATGATCGCTCCCCCCTCCGCCTCCAGAGATACATCTGACCCGCCTCCTCCTAATCCAACTCCAACGCCTCCCCCCCCACCACAACCAGACAACGATCTGGCCTCACTACCCCAACCAGAGAATGATCTGACCTGCCTCCCTCCCCCCTCCACCACTGATGGAGCCACTGGAAGTACTGAACTCGCCTCTCCAGCAGCTGGAGCGCCTGATTCAGACTGTTCATTTTGGCGCGATTCCGGATTGGCAAACGCGGCGGTAAAGGGGGAAATGCTGATAAAGTTGGGCGGGCAGTTCATTAATTTAGTTGAAATGCAAATGTATTTAAATCGCCACTGCACCCGTTTTGGGCATGAATCGGATTGCCGCCATTCCCGGGTTTTGGTCAAGTGGCAATCTGCGCGGATGTGGATCGTGTTAATGGCCTCACACCCGACTTTACCATGTTTTCATGCATACCATGACCAATCCACCTAACCCACACACTCTTGGACTGTGGGAAGAGATCGGAGCACCCGGAGGAAACCCACGCAGACACGAGGGGAATGTGCAAACTCCACACAGACAGTGCCTCATGCCGGGAATCAAACTCAGGGCCCCGGCACTGTGGAGCAGTAATGCTAATCATTGTGCTACTGTGCTACATTCAATGTTACACTGAATGAAGCTAAACAACTGTACTCTTTTAAAAGGGAACCTAAACAGTCAATGATTATCTAATCAATAAGTACTGTTTATTACTATTGGGCTGAGGAGGAGTTGAAGGTTATATTGTTACTCTGAGTATAGATATTTTCATATTGGAAAACATGTGAAACTCACCATCACAAATACGATTTAGAAGCTACAGGCATTGGAAATTAAGTATTCTATGTAAAAGAATCTAAAAAAGGTAAAATAAAGCCCAGGGCTTGCTTTCTTAGAAGTGTAAAAATAATCTCAAAAATTATAAAAAATGTACAATTATAAAACATTCAGCACCATCAATAGTAATGCAACAAATGAAACCCAGTAAGGGGCATAAAATAATTATTTTGCATTTTTTATTTGAAGTTTTAAAGTTTATTTATTAGTGTCATGAACACTGCAATGAAGTTTCTGTGAAAATCCCCTGGTCACCACACTCCGGTGCCTTTTTGGGTACACTGAGGGAGAACTTAGCATGGCCAATGCAGCTAACCAGCACATTTTTTTTGGACTAGGGGAAGAAACCGGAGCACCTGAAGGAAACCCATGCAGACACGAGGAGAGCCTGCAGACTCCACGCAGACAGTGACCCAAACCGGGAATTGAACACAGGCCCCTTGCACTGAGGCAGCAGTGCTAACCACTGTGCCAACGTGCCACATCGCTAGGATTTGAGAACAAGGGTTAGGCAAGTTTTCCAAACATTTGATGTGGACAAGGGTTCCAAACATTTTCCATGTTAAATGTGCTATATAAAGCAAAGTTGTGTTGCTGATATTTTACAGGAACTTGATTTACCTGGTGTAAGTTCTGGTCGTTTTTTAGGCTTTATTATTGTTTTGGCACCTCCTCCAAATACAGCTGCCCAGGTTCGATTATTTAGTGGATGAGCAACTAATCGAAAAAGCTCTTTGCTATCTTGAGTTGCAAGACCATGGATCAAAAGGCTTAGATAGACACCAATCACTGCCTCACAAAGCAACACATTTAATTTGGGTTGATCTTCTTCCTGAGCGGTTCCAAGAAGATTAATCAGTGATGAAACACCTGAAACAAACAAATTATACATTTTATTAAAATTATACCTTTTATTAAATAGTAGAGCAGGAATAAAGCATTCTAGTAGATTAATGGAGTAGATGCCATCTTGTTTATACATACTTAAAAGGGAAAATACAAGGTTTGTCTTTGATTACGGTTTTAATCTTGTAACACATTCTTCCATCTTACCAGGCCAATGTGAAGGTGAAGAATTTGGAGTCACATGCTCTTCGATGCTTTCAGTCCGCAGCCTACGTCTTTCTCCTAACAGAAGTCCCTGATAAACCATTCCTGTAAACAGGTTTGTAGCCGTTTGACTGTTAAAAGAAAAACAATTTATAAAGTCCTGTCTATAAATATTTTTAAAAATCTTATTAGTGTCACAAGTAAGGCTTACATTAGCACTTCAATAAAGCTACTGTGAAAATCCCCTAGTCGCCACACCCCCGCACCCATTCAGGTACACTGAGGGATAATTTAGCATGGCCAATTCACCTAACCAATACATCTTTCAGGCTGTGGGAGGAAACCAGAGCACCGGGAGGAAGCCCAGGTAGACATGGGGAGAATGTGCAAACTCCAAAGAGTGGCCCAAGCCGGGAATTGAACCCCGGTCCCTGGCACTATGAGGCAGCAGTGCTAATCACTCTGCCACCGTGCTGTCCTGGAGACAAATGACGTTTACCCATTCCAGAATCACTCCTATGTAGAAACCAACATGATATTCATTGAAACCGTGATTACAAATTTTGATTAGTTATGGAATAGCATAGATCAGTTAATTAAATCTCAAGGATAATGTTTCTTTGTGAAGATGTTTTGCAGTAAAACTTATTTGACCATTCTACTACCACTATAAAGTTTGAAGAGCATCAGTACAATGAATGAGTTTACCTGTAGCTGTGGCTGTCACATAGAGATTGGTAAATACAGGCTGAAAGTGAAGCAGCCAAAGTGTGCAGAATGAAAACCTAATAGAAAATGCAAAACGTTCAAACGTTATAAGGGATAACCGGTGGAAACACTTCACATTGATTTAACTATGACTTATATTCTCCCAAAAGTGTGGAATTGGCAGGAAAACTGTTCTAGATCCCGACTGTTTTGTCAGTTCAGCTTCTCACCCAAATCCTCCCACTCTGTGCACTGCAGAGGTCCCAATTCGTGAATCTCATCAAAAATCCAGGAGGGTGGGGCCTATTTGCGCTGGAGTCTGACAGCTCTGGAATTCTGCGCATGAACAGTGGTCCTGATCTGTCAGATTCTCTGTTTGCTGGCCAGCCCCGGGCTCCTGAAGTGCTGTCCTTCCAGTCCTCCCCACAGTCCAATCGCGGCCCTTACAATGCCTGGGCCAGGCCTGACACCAACCACCCCCGCTCCCCTGTCTGGAGTCCAGGCACCGGCAACCCCCCCCTCCCCACTGACAACCCCCATTGGGGTCAGACCCACCCCAAAGGCAGAGACACCCCACCCCAGCAGACCACTCCCCCAGCCCACCCGAATCACTGCCCTTCGCCATCCCAGACTGAACCTATCTGCAGAGTGGCAATGGGAACCCCAACCCTACTGATCACCCCTAAGCCCCATCCACAATAGGTCCTGCCTCCTTGGCACTGCCCAATAGAGTGGTGCCAAGATGCCCTCTGGGGATGGCCACTTTGCCCCTTGAGCAGTGCTGGGGGCACAGGCTGGCAGTGCCAGGATGTCCATTCCCAAACAGCACTACCACTTTGTTGTCCAACCCCCTGCGGGGTCCCCAATTGCCCCCCCCTTCATTCTGGCGGGGTCTCTTGCTAGCTCCCCGCAAGTAAGAAGCTACTCTAAACCCCTCTGGAATGAAGTACTCCTGGCGGAGTGAGAGATTTAATCAGGAACTGAAAGGTCCTGATAATTACATTTAAATGACATTTAAAACATATTCAAAAATGATTCAAATTACTTACCTACCTTCCCACCAATTTCCAGTGTGGTGTGACCGGCGATTGTTTGCCGGCTCTGAGAGATGCGCACGCGCAAATTCTGGAGCAAGGCCAGTGACGCGCATCTCTCACCCTGACCTGCCTAAAAAATTGTGGGTTGGGGTGGGAGAATCACGGCTACCATTTCTGAAAGCATTGCTTTATTTATTAAATGCAATGCTTAAAAACAAAGTTAAGCACACAATAGAAATACCAAAGGTTAATGATCCCCAAGTATGCTCAGAGATATAACACTAGAATTAAAGCAATTGAAACTGTACAGTCTATCAGCCCATAGCTAATTTAGTCAGGAAGAACTTACATAAGGCACTTGTTTATTTTTCAAGCTAATTTTAGTCAAGTGGGAAGAATTTGGCATCCAGGTTGATAGATTTGTTAAGAAGGCGTACAGTGTGTTGGCTTTTATTGGTAGAGGGATTGAGTTTAGGACCCATGAGGTCACGTTGCAGCTGTACAAAACTCTGGTGCGGCCAAACTTGGAGTATTGAGTACAGTTCTGGTCGCTGCATTATAGGGAGGATGTGGAAGCATTGGAAAGGGTGCAGAGGAGATTTGCCAGGATGTTGCCTGGTATGGTGGGAAGGTCTTATGAAGAAAGGCTGAGGGACTTGAGGCTGTTTTCGTTAGAGAGAAGAAGGTTAAGAGGTGACTTAATAGAGGCATATAAGATTATCAGAGGATTAGATAGGGTGGACAGCGTGAACCTTTTTCCTCAGATGGAGATGTTAGCACGAGGGAACAAAGCTTTAAACTGAGGGGTGACAGATATAGGACAGATGTCAGAGGTAGGTTCTTTACTCAGAGAGTAGTAAGAGTGTGGAATGTCCTGCCTGCAACAGTAGTGAATTTGCCAACATTAAGGGCATTTAAATGGTCATTGGATAAACATATGGGTGATATTGGAATAGTGCAGGTTAGATGGGCTTTAGATTCGTTTCATAGGTTGGTGCAACATCGAGGGCCAAAGGGCCTATACTACACTATAATGTTCTATGAATGTCAGCTTGCAGTAATAAAGCAACCTTTCTCACGCCCACTAATGAGCCAAACTTTTTGGAAGTCAGCAACCATGCTGTTAAACTCTACAGACTTATGTGGCTCAGATAATCAATACTATTTTTTCAGTGACAATTAGCTTGTTTCCTAAAGCTGAGATTCAATTCATAAATAATCTAATGATTTAACCAACACTATTAGTGTTTTCAAAGACAGAAAGCCATAATAGAATTGTTACCTTTTCATCCTTAAGGTCTGGAAGAGGTGGAAAACCCATCTGGACTACTGTGTACAAGACATCATGGATGTGGTTACTCAAATGCATGACAGGATTGGCTATCACAGTTTTGGTTGAAGCAATGCTTGCAGAAAGAAGGGGCAAAGTGGTAGGTAAAGGAAGTGGAGACTGAAGCTGTTTCACAGTAGTTTCCTAGCAGATTAGTAAAATCAGTATTAGACATAATCATGTGTGCAGACATATAATGGATTAACTTTACACCCAAATGCTGTAAAAATTTCCTAGTGATAGAGACTGAACACTTGCTCATGGTGATGAAAACACAATGGAGAATTACTTATTCCTTGTTAATAACCAGCTTAGTAAATCCAATGTTGTATAAATGTGACATAAAATTTGTTGGAAAGTTCCATACCATCAAAAAAGCTCCGAAAAGCTGAGAGTCCCAAAAAAGAGCAATTGAAAAGCAGCTCTCAACATGGATCTATGACAAATGGCACTTTTCCAAGGTAACAAAATAACCTGAATTCCTTTCCTTCACCATTGTATTTCATGATTACTATTACTGTCTTGGATCACATTCCACATTCATTTTCTTTCTACTGTGAAGACTGAAATCATCTGACCTCACATATAGCATACAGAAAATAGTGATGATGAGAGTGTGCTGAGCTACATGTCTGCTTAAACAGCAGTTACAGTTAATAGCCTATATATATTGTAGGCTTTTAAATAAAAGTGCACAAAAGTTTAATTATTATTTAGTTGGATTTACAATGGACAGAATTTCCAACCCTCTCCTGCCAGTGGGATCTTCTGGTCCTGCGAAGTTTTGAACAGCTGGCAGCATTTTCTGCCCCCCCCCCCATGACAGGGCTATAAAATTCTGCCCAATTTTTAAAAAGAGTGAAGTGAGAAGGGAGTGGTACACAAAGGTAAAAGGAAAATAACTGGATGGGTTCTTTTCTAATACCCATTACATGCAAGATTACCTTGCTTTAAAAAAAAATTAAAATGGAGGCCATTAAAATCAGCCCTATTCTCTTTCCTTTATCGGGAATAAAAGAACAAAAAGAAAAAGCGAAAAGTTAGAAGTCACCTTTACCCAGTCTATATGAGAAATGTATAATGGCACCAAATTTGTGAGTTCATCAGCTGGACTTCCAGAATCTCACCATTAGAACCTTATGGCTAAATTTCACTCTGCTTCATTCATTGAGCAGTTCTTAAGTCCTTTACCTGCTGTGATTCTTGTAATAGAAAGATAAGTTCCATTCTGACTGAGGCTAAGCCACCACCCTGAGCTCCATGCAAACTGCAGTAACTTAGAAACACTCTGAGCAGAGCTTGATTTTTCCGCAGCCACCACTTTCGTCTTTCTGCATGTTCTTGCTTTGCTTGTAGCCTCCTCCGATCAATCTGATGCCTCTCATATGACGCTCCTTCTGTGTTCTCAGTTAACTCTTCCTGGTCAAATGAACCACTAGTCTTTTTATCTATTTCAATAGCAGAATCTGTAGCTTCAGTTTTATAATTGCAAATTTGATGCATAGCAAAGATCTCTTTTTCTAACCAGTTGTACAGTTGAAATCGGAGTTTCCCTCCATCTACTTCATATCCTGTAGCCAATGTCCTAAGTTCAGTCATTAGAATTTTCAAGCATGCTCTGAATTTTAACTGTTCTGCTATCACGTCAACCCGAGAATCAGAGGAACTGGAATCTTCTTTCAGGAGGGTTTGTGGCTCTCCAGGATCATCGTTTTTCTCATCTTTAGCCACATGCTCCGCTTCTGTATCTTTCATAGTCAATCCACCAGCATCCTCCTCTTCAAATTCATCTTCTTTGTCATCATCCCACTCAAGTTTTAGTGGTTCTTCAGCAAATGTCACTACTGGTGTACTCCAATCAAAGCCAGCAGCATTGCTGGTTCCCCAGTCCAGACCAGAAGAATCTGCTACAGTCTGTGGCCAGCCAGTAGCTTCAGTTTTTCCTCCATGTTTTGTTGCACCATTTTGGTCTTGTACACTCAAACTGCTGTCTTCACTTTTGAAGGAGGTTTTTGTTTTCTTCAGGACCTTTGGTATTTTAGACAGCACCTCAAGAGCCAAGACAGGGCAACCAACTTTAAAATGAGCATTTGCTGTGGAGAAAAATAACTTCCTCTCAATAAGGTTGATTTCGTCTTCACTGCTTTTTTCTGTTGCAAGTCCTAATGTAGCTAAAGAGCTGTCGGGGGTAGCAAAATGTCTTCGCATCAGCAAGGGGTGGGCTCGAAGATAATTGTAAAAGCTGAACACTACTGGATTGCAAGATTTTATGAGGACTCCTGAAATGCAACAGGAAAATATGTTTGCAGTGGTTACTATTTAGAATTACAAGGTTAGACATAGTCAACTTGACATTCAGCAGCAACACAGTATGCTTCATACAAGTGGCGAGGTACAAGGAGCCTCAAATTGAGCGTTGGACTTCATTGAATATCGGTGACACTACAGGAGGCACTCTTAAGTGCAGTGATTTGGAATGCTGACAACGCAATAGTAAGTGATAGCCTTGCAGGAGGCAGTGTCAATCACTGGGTGGGGTGGGAATGGGTTGAACATAGATCTCAGGATGAGTGATCAGTGACAGGAGGTGATAAGTGTCAGCCAGCAGCAGCCCACGTGATTGGGGCCTGGAGGTTTGGGTGCAGATTCTGGGAGAAGGGAGATTGGACTTTAGTGCCAGGGCCGGGCTTCATATGATAGGGAGTCAGGAGTGGTAACAAGTGATGCTTTTTCCTTACTTTACACAGACGATCTGGAGGAGGGGGCTGAGTGTAGGGTAACAAAATTTGCTGATGACATGAAGATGAGGGGAAAAGCAAATTGTGTAGAAGGCGGGGAAAGTCTGCAGAGAGATCTGGATAGGCTGAGTCAATGGGCAAGGACTTGGCAGATGGAGCATAACGTTAGCAAATGTGAGGTTATCCACTTTGGTAGAAATAATAGTAGGAGGGATTATTATTTAAAGGGCGAAAAGCTGTGGCATACTACGGTGCAGAGGGACCTGGGGGCCTTGTGCACGAATCGCAAAAACCCAGTCTGCAGGTGCAGCAGGTGATCAAGAAGGCAAATGGAATGTTGGCCTTTATAGCGAGGGGGATAAAATATAAAAGCAAGGAGGTCTTGCTGCAACTGTACAGGGCACTGGTGAGGCCACAACTGGAGTACTGTGTGCAGTTTTGGTCGCCGCATTTGCGAAAGGATATATTGGCCTTGGAGAGAGTGCAGAGAAGGTTCATCAGGCTGATACCGGAGATGAGGGGGTTAGCCTATGAGGAAAGATTGAATAGACTGGGTCTGTACTCGGAGTTCAGAAGGCTGAGGGGGGATCTTAGAGACATATAAAATAATGAAAGGGCTAGATAGGGTAGAGGTAGAGAGATTCTTCCCGCTTAGAAAGGATAGCAGAACTAGAGGGCACAGCCTCAAAGTAAGAGGAGGGGGGGGCAGTTTAGCTTGGAGTTGAGGAGGAACTTCTTCACTCAAAGGGTAGTGAGTCTCCAGAATTCTCTGCCCATTGAAGTGGTGGAGGCTACCTCGCTAAATAAACTTAAGTCATGGGTAGATAGGTTTCTGATATTCAGGGGAATTAAGGGTTATGGGGAGAAAGCAGAAAAGTGGAACTGATCCACTTCAGATCAGCCATGATCTCGTTGAATGGCGGGGCAGGCTCAAACGGCTAGATGGCCTACTCCTGCTTCTATTTCTTATGTTCCTTTTGCATGTGATCTTTAGGAAATGTGATTTCCCTGAGAATGGCCCATGATGCTGCTGGCTGCCTCAAGGCAAAATGGTATTGCACATCAGGGACCTAAAGCGAGCACTTGATCCACTGCTCGCACAGTTAATGGATATTTTATTTGTCTTTACCAAATATGGTGGAACTGCACATTCCTAGTCAGAATTATTTGCCCATTACCTGTCCCTACTTCGAAGGCTTAGAAGTCTGTCTTATTTATTTGTTTGTTCATAAAATGTGAGTGTCATTGGCCTGGCTAGTATTTACCGCCCATCCCTAATTGCCTTTGAGATGGTGTTAAACTGCCTTCTTGAAATTGAGCTATAGCCCATGTGTTGTAGGTACATCCACAGTGCTGTTAAGAAGACAGTTCTATGATTTTGATACCTTGACAGTAAAGGAATGACAAAATAATTCCAAGTCAGGAAGGCATGTGGCTTTGAGGGAACTTTAACATGTGGTGGTGTTCCCATTCATCTGCTGTCCTTGTCGTTCTGGGTGGTCGAAATCACAGGTTTGGAAGTTACTGCTCATAGAATCTCTACGGTGCAGAAGGAGGCCGACTGAGTCTGCACGAACTCTCGGAAAGAACATCATACCCAGGCCCTCCCATGGACTGTATCCCTGTAATCCCATGCATTTACCATGGTTAATCCACCTGATCTACACATCTTTGGACACTAAGAGCAATTAGCATGGCCTAACCACCTAACTTATTGAAGGAGCCTTGGTGAATTGCTGCAGTATATCTTGTAGATGGTACACACTACTGCCACTGTGCACTGGTGGTGGTGGTTTGGAGGGGGGTAGTTTGGGGGGGGAGCGTGGTGAATGTTTAAGATGTTTGTTGGGATGTCAATCAAGCGGGCTGCTTTGCCCATGGATAATGTTAAGTTTCTTGAGCGTTATTGCAACTGCACTCAACCAGGCAAGTGGAGAGTATTTGATTATTTTGCCTTGTACCTTCTAGACAGTCAACAAGCCTTGGGAGGGGGAGGTGAATTACCTGTCATTAGATGTTGACTTTCTCTTGAAACAGAGTTTATATGGCTAGTATCGTTCAAATTCTGGCTATATATGACCCACAGGATGTTGATCATGGAGTTTTTAGCAATATTAATGACATTGAATGTCAAGGGGAGATGCCTGCCTCACAACCACAACTCAGTGAGGGACTTAGAACCACAGAACACTCCAGCACAGATCAGACCCTTTGGCCCTTCTTGGCTGTGCCGAACCATTTTTCTGCCTAGTCCCACTGATCTGTACCTGGACCATATCCCTCCACACCACTTTCTTCCATGTACAGTGATAGCCTTTTTCCTCGGATGGAGAAAGCTAGCACGAGGGGGCATAGCTTTAAATTTAGGGGTGGTAGTTATAGGACAGATGTCAGAGATAGGTTCTTTACCCAGAGGGTGGTGAGGGATTGGAATGCCCTGCCTGCTGCAGTTGTAAATGCGCCTAGTTTGGGGGTGTTTAAGAGATCCGTGGATAGGTTTATGGATGGAAAGGGATTGGTTTAGGTTAGAGGGTCATTGCTTTTTAATTGGTCGGCGCAACATCGTGGGCCGAAGGGCCTGTTCTACGCTGTAATGTTCTATGTTCTACCTGTCTAAGTTTTTCTGAAGTGTTAAAAGTGAGCCCGCATTTACCACTTCATCTGGTAGCTCACTCCACACTCCCAGCACTGTGTGAAGAAGCCCCTCACTAATATTCCCTTTAAACTTCCCCCCTTCACCCTTAACCCATATCCTCTAGATTTTTTCTCCCCTAGCCTCAGTGGAAAAAGCCTGCTTGCATTCACTCTATCTATACCCATCATAATTTTATACACCTCAATCAAATCTCCCCTCATTCTTCTACGCATCACGGAATAAAGTCCTAACCTATTCAACCTTTCTCTGTAACTCAGTTTCTCAAGTCCCGGCAACATCCTTGTAAACCTTCTCTGCACTCTTTCAACCTTAGTAATATCCTTCCTGTAATTAGGTGACCAAAACTGCACACAGTACTCTAAATTCAACCTCACCAATGAGTTACACAACCTCACCATAACATTCTAACTCTCATACTCAATACTTTGATTTATAAAGGCCAATGTTCCGAAAGCACTCTTCACGACCCTATCTACCTGTGACACAGTGAGTTATGTATTTGTATTCCCAGATCCCTCTGTTCAACTGCATTCTTCAGTGTCCTACCATTTACCTTGTATGTTCTACCTTGGTTTGTCCTTCCAAAGTGCAATACTTCACACTTGTCTGTATTAAACTCCATCTGCCATTTTTCAGCCCATTTTTCTAGTTGGTCCAAATCTCTTTGATTTAAAAACTTTGAAAATCTTCCTCACTGTCCACTACACCTCCAGTCTTTGTATCATCAGCAAATTTCCTGATCCAATTTACCACATTATCATCCAGATCATTGATATAGATGACAAACAACAATGGACCCAGCACCGATCCCTGTGGCACACCACTAGTCACAGGCCTCCACTCAGCAGCAATCCTCCACTACCACTCACTGGTTTCTTCCACTGAGTCAATGTCTAATCCAATTTATTATCTCTCCGTGTATACCTTGCGACTGAACCTTCCTAACTAACTTCCCATGCGGGACCTTGTCAAAGGCCTTACTGAAGTCCATGTAGACAACATCCACTGCCTTCCACTTGTCGGCGCAACATCGTGGGCCGAAGTGTTCTGCGCTGTAATGTTCTATGTTCTGTAATGTTCTATGTTCCCTTCATCCACTTTCTTGGTAACCTCCTCGAAAAACTCTAATAGATTGGTTAAACATGACCTACCACACACAAAGCCATGTTGACTTTCCCTAATATGTCCCCGTCCATCCAAGTATTTGTAAACCCTATCTCTTAGTACTCCTTCCAATAATTTACCTACTACTGACGTCAAACTTGCCGGCCTATAATTTCCCAGATTATTTTTTGAGCCTTTTTTAAACAACGGAATAACATGAGCTATCGTCCAATCATCCGGCACCTCACCTGTGGAAACCGACATTTTAAATACATCTGTCAGGGCCCCTGCAATTTCATCACTAGTCTCCTTCAAGGTCCGAGGGAATACCCTGTCTGGTCCTGGGAATTTATCTACTCTGATTTGTCTCAAGATAGCCAGCACCTCCTCCTCTTTAATCTGTATCGGTTCCATGACCTCCCTACTTGTTTGCCTTATTTCTGTAGACTCCATGCCAGTTTTCTTAGTAAATACAGATACAAAAAACCCATTTAATATCTCCCCCATTTCTTTTGGTTCCGTACAAAGCCGACCACTCCGATCTTCAAGAGGACCAATTTTATCCCTTACGATCCTTTTGCTCTTAACATACCTGTAGAAGCTCTTAGGATTATCCTTCACCTTTTCTGTCAAAGCAACCTCATGTCTTCTTTTAGTCCTTCCTTATTTCCTTCTTAAATAGTTTCTTGCACTTTTTATACTCCTCAAACATCTTATTTACTCCCTGTTGCCTATACATGTCATACATCTCTCTCCTTTATCAGAGTTGCATTATCCCTCGAGAACCAAGGTTCCTTATTCTTAGTTACTTTGCCTTTAATCCTGACAGGAACCTACAAACTCTGCACTCTCAAAATTTCTCCTTTGAAGGCCTCCCACTTACCAATCACATCCTTGCCAGAGAACAGAGAACTTTTTAGATCCTTTCTCATTTCTTCAAATTTGACCTTTTTCCAGTTTAGAACCACACCCCAAGATCCAGATCTATCTTTATCCATGATCAAGTTGAAACTAATGGCATTATGATCACTGAAACCAAAGTGTTCCCCTACACATACTTCCGTCACTTGCCCTAACTCATTTCCTAACAGGAGATCTAATATTGCATCCTCTCTAGTTGGTACCTCTATATATTGATTTAGAAAATTTTCCTGAACACATTTTACAAACTCCACCCCATCTAGACCTTTAACGTATGGGAATCTCAATCTAAATGTGGAAAATTAAAATCCCCTACTATCACACTATGTTTCCAGCAGTTGTCTGCTATCTCTGCAGATTTGCTCCTCCAATTCTGCTGACTACTGAGTGGTCTATAATACAACTCCATTAACGTGGTTATACCTTTCCTTTTTCTCAGCTCCACCCATATGGCCTCGGTAGAGCTGCCAGTCCTGCCCCTCCTGTAGCCAAATTTCACTAATGGCTATAATGTCATAATTCCATGCGTCAATCCACACCCTCACCTCGTCTGCCGTCCCCACAATACTCCTGGCATTGAAATAGACACCTCAGAAGATTGCTGCAAGTTGCTGAACAGGAAGTCCAACACCCAGGAAGCACTGGCCAATCTGACTGGTTGGCAATTTCTGCAGTCCCAAAAGTGCCAAGAATGCTTTAGTGGGCACTGCTGAGGTTACAAGTAGGCCAAGAAGAAGGGCCTTTAATCCTGGAGCCAAGTCAGTCCAGGGTCATGGGGGGGGGGGGGGGTGGAAAGTGGCGTGTTTTACGAAGCAGATTGGTAGGAAGGGGATTCTATCTTTGGGTGGCTCCCTATCTACAAAGGATATTTCCTTTCCCACCCCCTCTTCCCCACATATTATGGGGTGAACTGTCAAGATAGGTGAGAAAGTGGTGTAAGGGCACCTACCCAATTTCACGTGACCCCTCACCAAAAATACACCCAGCAGGGACACAAAGTGCAACCCCAGAAGTTGTTGCATATGGACACAGACTGTTTTAGTATCTGAGGAGTGCTCAACATTGTTTAGGCACTAAGCACAAACAGCACTACTTGACTCAATTGCAAACATGTGACTAAAATCTCAACACAAAAATGAAAATTATCTAGCATATGCAGATAAAGTGCCTCAAAATTAAAGTCCATGAATAAACCAGATAATGGAAGCATGGATATTAATTTAACTGATTGATTGCTAAGAATAGCATACTCTTCATTTGATTGTTCATACCTGGATGCTCTTTACTACCTTTTGTAGGCTGTTCCAGTAGTGTATCCAATGCCTTAGAGTAATCCTTCAGGGTCCAATATGCAATACTTCGCAGAAATGGATCTGGATGTAGCTGGCTTGGCACAAATTCAGACCCATCTGCCTTACAGCCAAGAACTTTCTCATAAAGGATAGATTTGCAAGTAGAGGATGTTTCATAGTCAGATTCATACAATCTTGCAATAACCATGGCCAATTGAATATCATCCATTTTTTCTAGGCACACCTGTCAAGACATGGACAAAAACCCTGCTTTTGAGTAAATTCAATAAAAGTCAGAAAAACATGCACAAGCACTGAGTCTATCATTGTAAATCACTGTACAGGAAAAACATTGGCCTGGATCTTCAGACTGCTGCTCTGCTAAATTTTTTCCTCACCTTGACACTGCTCTGCTTTTGTTGCCGGGTTTTCAGAGCCCGGTTTTCCCAGAAACTCGGAGTTGCAGCATCCCTCTGGGGCTACATTGCAGTGCGGCAGAGTTGGGGGAACGACAGGACAATTTTTATAGCACCAGCTACCATATGGTAAGTTTAAAGGTCCCGTTTCATGTTAGTGAATGGGTGAGTGGCTGAATGAGTGAATGGATAAGGATGGCCAAGGCAAGTGGGTAGGATGGCAGGTGGGGTAGGCAGGTCAGGAGCTAGTCAGATTAGGTCGGAATGGGTAGTCATGTCTGGAGGTTGCCAGTTGGTCAGGGAGCATGAGCAGAAGGGATATCTGGTGGTGGGTTGGGTCAGGGTAAGAATGGAGCAGTCAGGCTAGATAATCAGGAGTGATTGGGGCAGTTATTTGCAAAGTTACACAGGATTTAGACTAGGTTTTTTACTGTCTAACATTTCCTGGGTACCTATCCAGGTAAATATATCAGACCGGTCTAAAGCCTCCAGCCCTAGCTCAGAGTTGGAGACATTTACAGGGGGTCCCTAGAAGTTGCCCATCGGAGGTTGAAACTTCATGGGCAATGAACAGCACTTCAGGAATTTCTGCAAGGTCCTGGCGTGCATTTTGAGGCATTGGTCTGGTCTCCGATGACCCAGAGACCAGGAGATTTGGGCCATTACATTCTGTATTGCAACACTTTACTCTTTGGTTATTAAAAATAACAAACCATATTTTCTCCCAAAAACAGAAAGTGACAAAGCTTTTAACATTAAAGATCACTGAAACTTTAAATACTGTTATCTATGAGCTTAATAGTCTTGACTTGTTAGGCACATTTTTACAAAGCTGAAAACAACTTCACAGCTTCAGCTCTAAATAGTTATCAGCTATAACAGTTAAATATTATTATTAATGAAAATACTGTTTTGACTAGCTGCTACCTTGAAGAGTCAATTATGATTTGAACAAGAAAAAACAGCATTACCTCAATAGCATCTTTTAAAGAACCAGCCAAAAGAAAAAATGCTGCAGACTGTTCGAAACGCTGTTTACCCAGCAAAGCAAATGCATTTTTCAAAGCTGCTTTACGCCATCTGTCTTCGCTAAAATTGTGTTTGAAAAACTCGGTCATCTTTTGATCATACTGAGATCTGGAAAAAAAACACACAAATTCAAAATATGTTCCTTCTAAATTTGTGCATATGCAGTTGCATCAATACTTGTAATTGGATAAATAAAAGGCAGATCATCAACTTTGTATGCTCTTCTTCATTCTTCAAATATTATGCATTGCAAAACATCTTTGGAATGAGTTAGTACATCTTACTGGTTCTGCAGGAACCATGCCCTTTAACATGTGCATGGATATGTTTTCAAGATGCTGTATATAGGCGGTACTGCATGTGATTTTCCATATTGCATACCAGCTCTTTTCTGCCCAGTAAAAAACACTCTAAATAGCAAGATGTTTTATTGAATAAAAACGCAGGAAAATTGTAACTTCTTGTTGAAGTCGAGATCTTTACTACTGCACTGAAAATCAGCTATTTTCAACAAGACATATAAAAATTGTAGGCGTGAAGAAGTAGTTGCAATGGTAACACTCAATTCTTGTCTGTTTGTATTGGCCACATTAAAGTGTTAATCAATGGGGAAAACCCTTGTTTTCGTAAGATTCTCAATGCAAATTTGACTCAAGCTGAGATCTGTTGACAATCTTGATTTACGAATACTGGTGCAAATGAATAATTTAATACACAACGTATTTTCTAATTCCTCAACATTTTTTAACCAAATGTGAACCATCTTATTCCTCTGCACACCTGTTCCTTAAAGCAAATTCCAAAACGTTTCTAAAGGTGAACAGGCAAAACAGTATCCCAAGGTCCAACGGTTTGTCAAAATTACAATTGATATTATCATGTACCTCCATCAACTTTCTGATTTTTACAAATGTGCCATAACTTCAGTCTAAAGTAACAAAAAGTAACACCAAGTGTTGGACTTTTGAGTTCACAACTAAAGCGAAAAGGCTATTATTGAAACCAGACTACTTTAAGAGAGCTTCCAGTGGTCATGAGTCTGAGGTTACAACCATCCATTCAAGGCAAAACATTGTATGCCCTTCTAATGTTCTCCTCGGAGCATTAGTTTGAGGTAAAAATTATATTACGCACTTATACCTTCATCAGAGATTCTTGTCCAAAACAATAAAAAGATTCTTCAATTTGGCAGTAGAAAAGTATCTACAATGGAAATAAATTTGGTACAACTGGTGTCATAACGCAGAACCCAAGTCCTACATAAACATTCAAACTAGCTGAAGGACAACAAAGGTTAGAACTTCTGAGAAAAATTATCACATAGGAATGCATGAAAAGCAGTCCACACTGTAAAATGTATTATTGAGGATTTAAAGTTAACTGTGCCCAAATCATCCAACTGACTAAAACATCCCATCACAGGTTCATGGTGGAAACTTGGGATAGACTATCAACATTAGAGACACATGGGGCGGGATTTTGCAGCCACAGGAAAATCCCACCTTAGGTCAACAGACATTTTTCACTACAATTCCTGTGGCCGGCAGGACGGAAAAATTCGGCCCATTAATTCTTTCCAATTAAGGAGAGGATCCAATGTTTGAGCAGAAGTTAAGGTAAACTAAAATACTTCTCATATTCAAAAAAATGATGGGATGAAGGGGATGACATTAAAAATTAAAAAATTCTCAGACCAACTTAGTCATACATAAATGTGGAAGGTGTGTTTCTGAATGGAGGGCTGTGACAAGTGGTGTTCCTCAGGGATCAGTGGTGGGAGCTTTGCTGTTTGTAATATATATATAAATGATCTGAAAGAAAATGTAACTTGGTTGATTAATAAGTTTGCTGACGACACCACGGTTGGTGGATTTGCGGATAGTGATGACGATCATCAGAGGATACAGCAGGACACAGATCAGTTGGAGACTTGGGCGGAGAGATGGCAGATGGAGTTTAATCCGGACAAATGTGAGTAATGCATTTTGGAAGGTCTAACACAGATAGGAAATATACAGTAAATGGCAGAACCCTTAGCATTGATAGGCAAAGGGATCTGGGCGTACAGGTATACAGGTCACTGAAAGTGGTAATGCAGGTGGAGAAGGTAGTCAAGACGACATACGGCATGCTTGCCTTCATTGGCCGGGATACTGAGTTTAAAAATTGGCAAGTCATGTTGCAGCTTTATAGAACCTTAGTTAGGTCGCATTTGGAATACAGTGTTCAATTCTGGTCGCCACACTACCAGAAGGATATGGAGGCTTTGGAGGGTACAGAAAAGATTTACCAGGATGTTGCCTGGTATGGAGGGCATTAGCTATGAGGAGAAGTTTGAGAAACTTGGTTTGTTCTCACTGGAGTGACAGAGGTCGAGGGGAGACCTGAAAGAAGTCTACAAGATTATGAGAAGCATAGACAGAGTGGACAGTCAGAAGCTTTTTTCCCCAGGGTGGAAGAGTCAATTGCTAGGGAGCATAGGTTTAAGGTGCAAGGGGCAAGGTTTAAAGAAAGCGTACAAGGCAGATTTTTTACACAGTAGTGGGTGCCTCGAACTCGTTGCCGGAGAAGGTAGTGGAAGTGGATACAGTAGTGGCCTTTAAGGGACATCTTCAGAAATGCATGAATAGGATGGGAATAGAGGGACATGATCCCCAGAAGGATAGGGGATTTTAGTTAAGTCGGGCAGCATGGTCAGTGCAGGCTTGGAGGGCCTGTTCCTCTGCTGTAATTTTCTTTGTTCTTTATATCAGATATAGGAGAAATACAAACAGACAGTCTTATCTCTGGAGTTTACGTAAGGACAATGTTTTTGCACAAGAGATATCTTGCTCGTGATTTTCAATACTCAGGGTTAACACTGTGTGAAAGACACAACTTGAGGGGAGAAATGAGAAAACCTCAGTGTTCTATTTGTCCTAAATTACCTTAGCATGAATCTTTTATACTGGACTTACCTGAACAAGCCCCAGAGTACAGCTTTTTTCTTTATAGCAAGATAAAATAAAGCAGCATCCATTGCAGAATTGTTTCTTTGGAAAGCAGCTTTTGCAACCTACGGATATGGAAAAAAAGAGAGAAAATAAAACACTTAAAAATCTGTCATTTCATTTCTGTACAATTGGAAATTATAATAATTGATTCAAGTAGAAAATTGTGACATAACAGTGATAGATAAAGCATGATTGCAGTTGAGTCAGGATTGAAAATGATACAGAACTAGGCATCTCACTTTGAAGGGAACAAGAATAGTAATAAATGTAGCACCAAAGCATGAGGGTTCAAGCAGTTGAGTGGCCTAAACAGAGTCCCTTTGGATTTAGCTGACCATAGAAAGGAGCCAATAAGAACATAAACAGGAGCAGGAGTAGGCCATCTAGCCCTTCGAGCCTGCCCCGCCATTCAATAAGATCATGGCTCATCTGAAGTGGATCAGTTCCACTTTCCCGCTCTCTCCCCATAACCCTTAATTCCCTTGTCTGTCAAAAACCTATCTACCGTGACTTAAATATATTGAGCGAGGTAGGCTCCACCACTTCAACGGGCAGAGAATTCCAGAGATTCGCCACCCTTTGAGTGAAGAAGTTCCTCCTCAACTCTGATCTAAACTGCACCCCCCCAAATCTTGAGGCTGTGTCCTCTAGTCCTGCTATCCTTTCTAAGCGGAAAGAATCTCTCTACCTCTACCTTATCCGCCCCCTTCATTTTCTTATAAGTCTTTATAAGATCCCCAGCTCATCCTTCTAAACTCCAACGAGTGCAGACCCAGTCTATTTAGTCTCTCTTCATAGTCCAACCCCCTCATCTCCGGTATCAGCCTAGTGAACCTCCTCTGCACTCCCTCCGAGGCCAATATATCCTTGCGCAAGTGCGACAACCAAAACTGCACATAGTACTCTAGCTGCGGCCTCACTAGTACCCTGTACAGTTGCAGCAAGACCTCCCCCTCGCTATAAAGGCCAGCATTCGATTCGCCTTCTTGATCACCTGCTGCAGCTGCAGACTGGGTTTTTGCGACTCGTGCACAAAGACCCCCAGGTCCCTCTGCACCATAGCATGCTTCAGCTTTTCGCCTTTTAAATAATAATCCCTCCTACTATTATTTCTGCCATTGTTTATAGACTGGCAAACTATGGAAAGGAAATTAGAGATAAATATGTAAGCTAATTGGTAAGCAGAACTGTAGATTTGTCATTTGAAATATTTAGAAGTATTTTGAAATATTTAGAAATATTTAGTACAACATAAATTCCAGTCAGGAGAAAAGGGAAGAATCGTGAAGACTAAAGCTCCATAAATATAAAGATTAATCAGAAATTCATAAAGGTTGATATAGAACCACAGAACATCACAGCACAGAAACAGGCCTTTTGGCCCTTCCTGTCTGTGCCAAACCATTTTTCTGCTTAGTCCCACTGACCTGCACCTGGACCATATCCTTCCACACCCCTCTTATCCATGTCCAAGTTTTTCTTAAATGTTAAAAGTGAGCCCGCATTTACCACTTCATCTGGCAGCTCATTCCACATTCTCACCACTCTCTGTGTGAAGAAACCCTGCCCTAATATTCCCTTTAAACTTTTCCCCCTTCACCCTTAACCCACGTCCTTTAGATTTTTTCTCCCCTAGCCTCAATGGGAAAAGCCTGCTTGCATTCACTCTATGTATACCCATCATAATTTTATACACCTCTATCAAATCTCCCCTCATTCTTCTACGGTCCAGGGAATAAAGTCCTAAACTATTCAACCTTCCTCTGTAACTCAGGTTTCTCAAGTTGATCAAAGAGGTGGGTTTTAAAGAGGAGAGGGAGGTGGTGAGACAATGGAATGTGGAACCTAAGTGACTGGGAGCATAGCTTCCAATGATGGAACAAAGAGAAGGGAAATACACAGGAGGCCAGAGCCATGGAAGGTAATGTTAATGGATGGGCAGGTTTGGAGAGGTTACAAATAAGGATTGGTGATTTTATACAGGAATTTGAGCACACTAGTAACCAATGTAGGATGAGGCGCAAGGAGGGGTTGTGAGTTGAGTGCTGATCCTAACTTGGCCTATGTGGTGAAAATGGGCCAGTAACGGAGTTAAAAGCAAATTACTGTGGATGCTGGAATCTGAAACCAGAAGGGAAAATGCTGGAAAATCTCAGCAGGTCTGGCAGCATCTGTAAGGAGAGAAAAGAACAAAGAAGAATACAGCACAGGATCAGGCCCTTCAGCCCTCCAAGCCTGCACCGCTCATTGATCCAACTAGACCATTCGTTTGTATCCCTCCATTCCCAGTCTGTTCATGTGGCTATCCAGATAAGTCTTAAACGATCCTAGCACGTCCGCCTCCACCACCCTGCTTGGTACTGCATTCCAGGTCCCCACCACCCTCTGTGTAAAATACGTCCCTCTGACATCTGAGTTAAATCTTGTCCCCTTCACCTTGAACCTGTGACCTCTCGTGATCATCGCCTCCAACCTGGGAGAAAGCTTCCCACTGTTCACCCTATCTATGCCCTTCATAATTTTATACACCTCTATTAGGTTCCCCTCATTCTCTGTCTTTCCAGGGAGAACAACCCCAGTTTACCCAATCCCTCCTCACAGCTAAGACCCTCCATACCAGGCAACATCCTGGTAAACTTTTTCTGTACTCTCTTCAAGGCCTCCATGTCCTTCTGGTAGTGTGGCGACCAGAACTGGACGCAGTACTCCAAATGCGGCCTAACCAACGTTCTATACAGCTGTAACATCAGATGCCAATTTTTATACTGTATACCCTGTCCTATAAAGGCAAACATGCCATATGCCTTCACTACCACCTTCTCCACCTGTGATGCCACCTTCAAGGATCTGTGGACTTGCACACCCAGGTCCTTCTGTGTGTCTATACTCTTGATGGTTCTGCCATTTATTGTATAGCTCCCCCCTACATTAGTTCTACCAAAGTGCATCACTTTGCATTTATCTGGATTAAATTCCATCTGCCATTTCTCCGGCCAATTTTCTAGCCTATCTATATCCTGCTGTATTCTCTGACAATGTTCATTGCTATCCGCAAGTCCAGCCATCTTTGTGTCGTCTGCAAACTTACCGATCACACCAGTTATATCTTTTTCCAAATCATTTATATATATCACAAACAGCAGAGGTCCCAGCACAGACCTCCAGCTGGAAAAAGACCCTTCCACTGCTACCCTCTGTTGGGTGTTCTCCACTCAACTAGCCACCTTACCTTTTATCCCATGAGATTTAACCTTTTGCACCAACCTGCCACGAGGGATTCTGTCAAACGTTTTACTAAAATCCATACAGATGACACCCACGGCCCTTCCCTCGTCAATCGTTTTTGTCACCTCCTCAAAAAACTTCACCAAATTTGTGAGGCATGGCCTCCCTGTTACAAAACCATGCTGTCTAACTAATGAGATTATTCCGTTCTAAATGTACATACATCCTATCTCTAAGAATCCTCTCCAACAACTTCCCTACCACGGATGTCAAGCTCACCGGCCTATTACTACCTGGGTTATCTTTGCTACCCTTCTTAAATAACGGTACCACATTCGCTCGCCTCTAATCCTCTGGGACCTCACTTGTGTCCAATGAAGAGACAAAGATTTCTGTCAGAGGCCCAGCAATTTCATCTCTTGTCTTCCTAATGTTCCCTAAAAAACCTAACACTTCCTCCCTTGTAATGGAGATTTTCTCTAATGGGTCAACACTTCCCTCTGAGACACTTGCAGTCACCACGTTCCTCTTCCTTGTGAATACTGATGCAAAGTATTCATTTAGGATCTCCCTAACTTCCTTGAGCTCTAAGCATAATTCCCCTCCTTTGACCCTGAGGGGTCCAATTTTTTCCCCGACAACTCTTTTGTTCCTAACATATGAATAAAATGCTTTAGGATTCTCCTCAATCCTGTCTGCCAAGGATATTTCATGACCCCTTTTTGCCCTTCTAACTCCCCGTTTGAGTTCTTTTCTACTTTCACTGTATTCCTCCAATGCTCCATCTGTTTTTAGCTGCTTGGACCTAACGTACGCCTCTCTTTTCTTTTTGATCGGACCCTCAACTTTTCTGGTTATCCACAGCTCTCAAATCCTACCTTTCCTATCCTTCCTTTTTACAGGCACATGCCTGTCCTGCAGCCCATCAACTGCTCCTTAAAAGACTCCCACATGCCAGATGTGGATTTACAGCCGTTTTGAGTCCAGATGAACTGATGTTTCGAGTCCAGATGACTCTCGGTCAAAGCTAAAAGGCATATAAAGTGGGAGATGTTCATTCTGCAGGGTGAGGGAATGAAAGGTGAGTCATAGCCACAGAAGCCAAAGGAAAAAACTGCTAATGACAGTCCATAAAGAGAATAAAAGGTGCGAATGGCCAAATGGCACAGAACTATGAGTCGCTACGAGAGGACACCGGTTTAAGGTGCTGGGAGATGTTAGGGGTAAGTGTTTCACTCAGAGGGTGGTGAGTGAGTGGAATCAGCTGCTGTCGGTGGTGGAAGAGGTGAACTCACTGGGGTCTTTTAAAAGACTTCAGGATGAGTATATGGGATTTAATGGGATTGGGAGTTACAGATAGTTCGATGGCTTGGTAGGTATGGATGTGATCGGCGCAACTTGTGGGCCGAAGGGCCTGTTTCTGCTGTAGTGTTCTATGTTCTATTAACTAAAATGAGAGGATAAACTGTGACAGGTGAAGATGTTGGAGGGGGGGTAAAATTTAGAAAAGGGGAGGCAAAGGGGAAGAAAAGGGAAGGTGAGGGGGATATAGGGGGAAAGAGTGGGTAGGAAGAAAGACAATAAAGAAATAAAAAGGCAGAGAACAGCAAAAAGTAAAATAAAAATGAAAACAAACGGGTCAAGGTGGGGTAGAGCAAATCATCTGAAGTTGTTAAGGCCAGAAGGCTGTAAAGTGTCTAACCAGAAAATGAGATGCTGTTCCTCCAGCTTGCGTTGAGCTTCACTGGAACATTGCAGCAGGCCAAGGACAGACATGTGGGCATGGAAGCCACGTTAAAATGGTAAGTAACTGGAAGGTCAGAGTCCTAACTACACACAGACCAAAGGTGCTCATCTAAGCGATCATCCAGTCTATGCTTAGTATCTCCGATATAGAGGAGACCACGTTGTGAGCAGTGAATGCAATGCACCAAATTGTACGAGGTGCAAGTGAAACGCTGCTTAACCTGGAATGAACGTTTTGGACCTTGGTCAGCATAAAAGAGGCAAAGGGACGGGTGTTACATCTTCTGTGGTTGCATGGGAAGGTGCCATGGGTGATGGGAGAGGTGTTGGGTATAGTGGAGAAGTGGACTAGGTTATCCCGAGGGAACGGTCTCTGCAGAATGCTGACAGAGAGAATGAAGGGAAGATGTGTTTGGTGGTGGCATCATGCTGGACTTGGCGAAAATGGCAGAGTATTACGCTTTGCATGCGGAAGCTGGTGGGGTGAAATGTGAGAATGAAGGGGACTGTATCCTTGTTCTGGATGGGAGGGGAGCGGGTGAGGGTCATAGCGCAGGAGATGGATTGCATGTTGTTGAGGGCCCAGTCCACAATGTGCAATGGAGTTAAAATTGCTCTAGAATCTATAGAAACCCAACAGTGCAGAAGGGGCCATTTGGCCCATCGTGTCTGCACCAACCCTCCAAAAGAACACCTTACACAGGCCCATTCTCTCCATCCTATTTCCACAACCCCATGCATTTACCATGGCTAATCCACTTAGCCTACAAATCTTTGGGCACTGGAGGGGCAATTTAGCACGGCCAATCCATCTAATGAGTGAGTAAATCTTTGGACTGTGGGAAGAAACCGGAGCACTGGGAGGAGGCCTATGCAGACATGGGAAGAATGTGCAGACTCCACACAGACAGTCACTTAAGGATGGAATCAAACCTGGGTCCCTGGCTTTGTGAGGCAGTAGTATTAACCACTGTGCCACCGTGTCACCCACTTATTGTCCAATTACCACTCTGTCACTATTTTTTACCAGCATCTTACACTGGCAGCCCACTCAGCAACTAGAATTACAAATCAAGAGTTTCCTTTTAATCTATACCTATAGTAATTTTAATTCATATTTTATGTTTGGTTACTAAATAAGTAATGACTACAAAAATAATTCCATCAACATAAAGAGTATACAATACTGCAGCCTGAAATGTCACTGATAATGAACATCATACAATTCCTGTGCTGACAATCGACAGATGTACTGTTACTATTCCAAGTTCCTCTTCTGAAAGAAGCAACTCGTGCAAGGGTGTCACTCATGAATACTGGCAGTTCTCCAAAAATAGATCAAAAATTCCATTTGGGCACTATGAGTCCAGGCAGTGCGCTTCAGCAGGTTATTTAATTAGCCATCGTGGGAATCATGGTTAAGCTTCATCTTTCTATCAGACTCAACCAGTTACATCAGCACACGATGAACTATTAGTGATGTGCAGCAATTAAAGGATCTTTGCTCCCCTCCTCCAGCTTCCTCCTGTCTTTCTGACAACTCACCATTGACTAAAATCAAAAAAGGTATGATTTTTGTCCATATAGTTCTATTCACATCTTTGGCAGTATATATTCACTGAATTATCAGCAAAGTCCAAAAAGCCACTTAAAATATATCTGGTGGTAGCTTAATTATGAAAACAGTTAACGATTTTACTGTCTACCTTAAATGCTATCTAACTTCTGTAAACTAAATGAGTACAATTTGACAAGAATTGTACAAAATGAAAGTTAGCTACTTACTACCAAAATAAGGCATAATCTCAAAAGTAGAATGCTCTCAGGGATGAAGGAGTTGTCCAATAAGGAATGATTGAGCAGCTTGGGCCAATATTCATTAGAATTTAGAAGAATGAGAGGTGATCTTATTGAAACAAAATATTTTGTGAGGACTGACAGGGTAGATGCTGAGAGAATGGTTCTCTTCGTGGGGGACTCTGGAACTAGGAAGCACAGTTTCCGAATAAAGGGTCACCCATTTATCCCAGAGCCGAGGAGGATTTTCTCTTCAGAGACATGAATCTTTAAAACTCTCTACCTGAGCCAGCTGTGGAGGGTGAGTCACTGAATATATTAAAGCTGAGATAAACAGACTGTTGAACAATAGGTGAGTCACATATTATGGAAATAAGCAGATTAGTGGAGTTGAAGACAAAATCAGACCAGCCATGATTTACTGAGTGGCAGAGCAGGTTTGGGTGTGGGGTGAGCTGGGGGCAGCAGTATGGCCTAGTCCTGCTCCTATTTCTTAAGTTTTTTTAAATTTGATTTTATTATATTTTTATGTTATTAGAGTTAAGCAAATAATGGAAGAACTCGCATTATTACAACCAGTTTATGCTGTTGTAGTGGGAAAAACCGCAAACATGGCTACCTGGTACATAAAAAAGTTACCTGAGAGAGAGACATTAAGCAGGCACTGACTTTTAGCGCAGACAACTTCTTGAAAACTAAAAACATGCAAGACAGACAGTTATTTAAAGTTAAACATGCAGGAATCAGATCCTGCAGGAGGTCAGTAGAGAGCTTGAGGCATTTTTAAGGGAAGGACAGACCTAGGACAATAAGATTAGTTATAAATGGGAACAGAATATGTAAATGCAGGAAAGCCAATTACTCTATGTATAAACCGAAATTAAGTCATTGATAGTCACTGATAAAGGAAATGTATCTATTCTATGAATGCAATGTTGAATGCCAATGTCTGTAAACGTCTGGCTGTAACAATGTATTAAACTATTGATCCTACTCAATTATAACAATGTGTTAAATGGCTAATGTCCAGACTATCCATTGTCTGAAAGGTATAAAAATAAACCGCTCCTGTTGTATTATTGAGAGAAGGTAGCTGTCCAGTACTGCAAAGTGCCAGTGCCTTTTCTCCACAAAGCTTCGTTAAATAAAACTGTATTGTTGTACCCCCAGTCTGACTCCAAAGTGGTAATTTCCCACAACATTGTGAAGGAGCAATAACAAATTATCATGAAATGTAATTTTTTATTTTTAACTGAGAAATTATCAGCTGACACAAGTGCAAAATCTACGTCAACAAAGCAAAACACTTCAGACAAGTTGCAAAAACAAAATCCTCTTTCAGATGAATACTGGAGCACATTAGTAATGTTTCCTCCAATGTCTCACACCCAAAATGTGTGGGACTTCTATTTTAATGTATGTTTTTATCTACCATGCTAACGTACTCTTGTGTGTGAATTCCTAAAGTAAAATTATAACTGGAATACCTTCTCAATAGTCTTACGGAGCGTAGTAATGTTTCGAACCCACCAGCCTACTCCCATGGCCTTCAACTCAGACCACTGAGGATCTCCTTTCTGCATGGCAGGAATCATATTGAGCAATTCTTCCTCAGCTTCAGAATGAAAGGCCCAGGCAAAGTGGCATGTAGATAAGCCTACAAACACAATAACAATTTCCATGTCTAATGAAAGGTTATACTGTTTCAAGTAAAAATTTAAATACATCGAGCATAATCGCACAGTGAAGATTTGTAAAAATGTTAGACAGTCCATGACAGAACAGCTTAAAAGCAGTAAAAACATGACTAAGTAATCTATATGAAGAAAGGTATTAACACAGGGAACATTAAGTACATTTTCTACTAAGCATGTTTAAGAATTCTGATAATAGGTGCTAATTAAAAGTTTAAAGTTTTTTTTATAATGTCACAAGTAGGCTTACATTAACACTGCAATGAAGTTACTATGAAAATCCCCTAGTTGCCACACTCCGGTGCCTGTTTGAGTACATGGAGGGAGAATTTAACATGCCCTGTCCACTTAACCAGCACATCTTTCAGACCGTGGGAAGAAACTCACAGACATGGGGAGAACGTGCAGACACTGCACAGTGACCCAAGCCAGGAATCGATCCTGGGTCCCTGGTGTTGTGAGGCAGCAGTTCTAACCACTGTGCCACCATGCCATCCATCCACGTAGCACATATATTCGGATAAAGAGAAATGAATGACAATCCCTTTACTCCCTTACTTCTTATAACCCAAATATGTGCTCAACTTTCCCATAATTTTCTATCTGTATCCCAGCAATTTGGATTTTATTCTGCCCATTGATTGAGAGGATTAATATTACCAACGGCATCCTCTGCAATTACAAACTTGTTCCATGACTTTTCCTTATCCTCTGCAAGTTGCTGTGCATTACTCCATTCTCCTCTACTACCATTTCCCTGTGGTCTCCCTCTATATAAGTATGTTTTAGTTTCACTTCCACTTTCCCCACACAGCCTTCACCTGCATGCATAGTCATTCCTGAAGTACCCAGATTTTCATCTTTGACCCCTCTTTTTATCATTTACATGTTGTCTTTCAGGGATGTTATCCATAGGAACTGGCTTAGTTGCCAAATTATTATTATAAGGACTCCCACTGCTCAACTCTATGGGCGGATGCGCTCAACCTGGAAGCATGTAACATTGCAGAAGATGACAGAGTGCGTATCCTGACGTTATTGGACACACGAGTGATATTTTGGTCGGTGTGTGCAAGCACAAAGTGGATACATGCTTACCAATAATTAGGAAGTTCACTTAGATTTAGTGCTATTGACCAGATTATTGACCAGGCTATTGAGCCTGTGTGATGGGTTGGTGTATGGAAACACAGATAGGTGGCCAATCTGCTTATGTAGTTTTATTCATCCAAGTGTAGGATAAAATGGAGCTGAAGCAAAGGCAGGCTGAGTTGGAAGCAATTTTTATAAGTTTGGTTTTGAGTATTGTGAGCATTTTCACTGTTTTTTTTGAGGTTTCTGCAGCTTCGAGAACATGCCAGTCTCGTGACGTCTGAGATTTGCATCTTTCTGGCACTCTCCATACAGGGGTCAGCCCCATTAACATTTCTGCAGATGGGTATAGTCTTCTCAGCATGGCGCACCTTCTTCTGAGAAGGAAGACGGGACAAGGAGAGAGGAGGTCAGATAGTTGGAGGCATCACCTCAGAGCAGAGGTGCAGGCACAGGGTGCTCAGGACCAGCAGGGAGGGCAAGGAGGACCTCCCTGCAGAAGATGTACTACCCAGCTGCCATGGTCTACAGGCAGCAATGTAACTATCCTGACACGACAGAGGTCCAGTGCCGCAGGAGGTTCTGGCTTTCAAGGGAGGCCATCACAACCATCTGCCAAATGATTGGCCTGGAGATAGCCTCTAGCCGTGTAGGTGGACACCACTGCCCATGATTCTCAAGATCACTGTTGCACTTAGGATTTATGCCTCCAGATCTTTCCAGGACTCTGTGGGTGAACTTTGCAAAGTTTCATGGTCAGCTGCATGCAGATGTGTCAAGCTGGAGACTGACACACTGTTCAGCTGGGTGAGAACATTCATTCATTTCAGGATGGATCAAGTCAGCCAGGCTGAGCGGGCCAGATGCTTGGCTGCCTCTCTGGAAGAATGCACTGCTCAGAGTTCTGATAAGCTATAGAGAATAGAATATCCTAAATTGATCCTTAGGCAATTCTGAGTTAGCAGAGTAAGATGCTCTGTCGAAGAGTTGGTGCAAACTCAAATGGACCAAATGGCTTCCTCCTGGTGAAGAGGATGTCAAGAACATCAATGACTTTGACAAGTTGACTGGATAAGCAAATACTTGGTAGATGCTGAACAACACAGATAAATGTGAAGTTATTCATTTCATATGAACAAACAGAATGGTAGAGTATTATTTAAATAGTGACAGATTGAAAAATGTTGACGTACAAAGGGACCTGTATTCATTGGAATTTAAAAAAATGAGCTGGGCTACATTGAAATGTCTAAAATTTGGACAGGGCTGGACAGACCGTATGCAGGGATGTTCTTTCCTCTGGCTGGAGGATTTCGAATGTCGAGTCCCAGTCCCAGAGTACAGGATAGTCCATTTAAGATTGAGATGATGAGAAACTCCTTCATTCAGGAGGGTGTGAACCTATGGAATTATCAACCACAGAAAGCTGTGGAGGCTATATCACTTCTTTAAGGAGAAAGCAGATAGATTTCTGGACCCTAAAAGATGTCAAAGGGTATGGTGAGAGCGCTGGAGTATGGCATTAAGATAGAGGATCAGCCATGATCATGTTGAATTATGGAGCAAGCTTGAAAGGCTGAATGACCTCCTCCTGCTCTGTTTTCTATGTTTCTAATTGTGACCAAATAAAAGTTTAAGTTAAGCACGACATAAGCTTATGCTGATTGAACGAAATATTTTTACCCCAGAGCTGGCACTTACTAGCTTTTTAAAAAAAGATCTCGCTGCTATCAATTGTTTCAAATAGTAATTGTGCTTCTAAGAACAATCAGAACTTAAGAGCTTTTCATTTTAGACTAAACATTTTTAATTATAGTTTCATTATTTTCCATCTTGCAGCTTCCCAACTACAGACAGCATCTTCCTGATGCTGGATAACAAGAGATGGCGTGTATCATGTCATAATAGTTTCCCAGCTGAAAAATAAATTTCACTTTTTTGTTTCTTCATGCAGTTAAGTGGGGCAACAGCAACTTACACCTCAGTAATGCTAATTACCTACAAAGGATGGATACGGAATGGAATTGAGCAGGATGGAATGAAAAAGAGAATAAGGAGGGGGATATGTATGTATGAAGACAGAGATTTGTAAAGGCAAGGACGGAGATGCACGTAGCGATAGTGAGGGAACTCCAGAGGATAGGGGCAAGATGGCTGAAGGAGTAGAATCAGAGGGTGTAGAGGACCACAGGGCTGGTTGAAATCATGGAGTTTGGGGAATCCAGAAGGGAATTGTTGGTAATAAAGAGAATCTTGAAATTTATTCACTGGGATCCAGGAAGCCAGTGGCGCTTGGTGAAGGCAAGAGCAATGGGGGCATGGATAGAAAGTGAATTTGCAACTTGATGCAGTGCTTAGTTTGAGTGCACGTGACTTTTTCTGAGGGACTTTGAAAAGAAATGGCAGATCACATCGTCTTCAGATGATAAAGCCAGCAGTCTTAATTATATCACTTGTGGAAGTTATATAAATAAGCAGAATAAAGCTCATGATTAAATTAACCAATGATCTTTTCCCCATGTCTCATACCTTGATGCAAGAGCTGAAGCCTATAGACTGGAGGCAGAGATGTCAGGAGACATGTATGCAAGCGCATGGCAAGCAAATAACGTAAACCACATTCATCCAGCGTCTCACCTCCTACAAAAAAAGGACAAAAAAAATCAAGGAACATTCACGTTTGCCAACAAATAGGACAAACAAACAAACACAAAATGCTTACACTCTGTCTGCAATTACATTAGCTTTTACTGCATTTACTCCTAGCATCAGAATTATAAATATTTTAGAATGGTGCCCACATTTGTGCAATTGTACAGCTGTTTAATGTGAATACAATTTCACCAGTGTTAACATTTGTACTATTTAGACATAATTCTATTAGTTGCATGCAGGTAAAGATGGTTAAAATTAATGCTACAGTCAACATTATAAGTATGTAACATTGATTATATTCAAGGTTAAAGGAAGAGAAATTGAACAGTGCACACCCAAATGTCACAAGGTGGGACAGAAAAGCAATTCTCATATTGAGGGCTGCAATAAAAATAATTTACATTAGGTACAAATTTAAAAACTTGTAAATTTTATAGCCATTCCTTAGATTACTGGTGTGTTTTATTTTGAAAGAACAGCATCCCTCAAAACATTTTCCTCACCCAAATAAAAGAGAAAATTCTTTTTCATCAAATTAGGGAATATTGATTACTTGACCTAGCAGGGATTTTCAATTAAAACCTAAATGTATTACCAATATAAGCTTCAGTTCAGAATATGTCATTTTTAATGTGAAAGATCCAATTTCTTTCTGTCACCTTAACAGAGAGGTAGATTAATACCAGGAGGAATTGATACATTGGATTTTATTGAATTGGTGAGCTCATCCTGAAATTAAATGAGCCAGGCAATGAAACTGTTATCCATACCAATTTGGCACAAAAGTTAATTTTCATTTAGTTTAGGCATTTCTAGAAGGTGATAACCCAAAATGTTGGCAAAAAGCATTTTAACTAGGATTGGTCATTTAGGGAATCCCACATCATGAACCCTGGGCAATTTTAATTCCTGGACTCAGTTTGCATACACTCTTACACTGACATGAGCCCGAAACTTTTGGGAGGGGGTGGGCAGTGTTGCTGGTTGTGTGGCTGGGTAGGGTGGTGAAGTCATTGCTGGAAAAGTTCAGGTTTGAGGGGAGGGAGCAAATCCATGATCATGGGAAGCACTCTTGATCCTCCTGCCCCACAAGGAATCTTTAATAATTTCAAGCAGAATAAATTACTTTCCAATGATTTCAACAGAAAGTAAAACTGGATGGGTGTAAAACAGGCAACTGATGAGATTCCGACCAACCAGGTTAGATAAAGAATTTTCTCTTTAAACTCATCAGAAAATGACATTAACTATATTTGATATACCAAAATTTAACAGTCCAGAATGACTTATTAAACAAGGTACCAATCATCTTATGAATTATGATCATTAGTTTTTGCACTTCTTAAACAAATCCAACGTGGTGCTCATCAAGTTAAATTATTTGTAAATTCCCACTTCCTTTGCTGTTGTACAAATATTTAGGATTATTCTAATACTATTCAAGATCACATCCTGATTTAGAAAATATTTTAACAAAATTAGTATATACATACCAGAGTAGTTTTTGTCCCTATTTTCATCAACTTCTGTGCTTGTGGTAGCCACTGTGTCAGCCAAAGCTACAAGGAACATCTGTTCTAGTCGGGTAAGCCCTGGCAAACTTGAGTGCATCAGGTGACTGGAGAGCACACGTGCATGTTCTGGCCCAAAGTATGTTGGTCCATATTGAGACAAATTAATGACTTTCGATCTAGATTCTTTCTTTTCGATTACAAAGTCAACAAAGTCATCTGTGGTTACACTTGGAGACTGAAACAAATCAGCATACTGATCATCCATTTCCTTTTTACTTCGAGTCCGTGAACCTTTGACTACCTTAGGCGTTTCATCAATTTTGTAGGATGCATCCTGATCTGCCGACAGCAATGCGTAAAGTGGCAGTGGCGGAATTGAGTCTATCTCAGTATAATCACGCGTGCCTTCTCTTCCTGCTATGATTGTATCCTTCCCTGTACTTCCACTCACGCTGATGGTTCGCGAAAGGTGACGTCTAGGCCCTCCTCCCTCTCCTGGGTCTTTATCCCTAAAAATTGCAACTTCTCCAGCAATACATTTAACTAAATGTGAAAGAATTGCTTTAGCTCTGCGCACCTTGCCCAAATCCATAAGCTCCAAAAGCTGCGTGGGGTGATACTGAGGAAGAGTAGGAGAAAGAATGTGAGCAGCTTCAAACAATCCACCATCTTGGACCATTCCTGGAACTGCAAATACATCGTCTCCAGTGGTTGCGTCAACAACACTGTGCCGCTTTGAAATAATTTTACCCTCAAATGGGGAAGCATCAGCTAAATCTTCAAAAGATGACAAGCTCCCACCGTCAGTGTCATTTAATGGTTTTGTAGAATGTTTCCACTGTGCATACACATGCATTTCACAGTCCATCCCAATTACCAGGATCCCATCCCTAACCCAGGAGAGAGAAACTGGAAGTGAAGGAGTTCCATCAACTGAAGATACCAAATCCACACATCTCAATAATACCCATTTTGATCTGGTTCCTTGTTTAATGCTTCCCCCTAGTGGCAAAGTAATAACAGCTAGTCCATCTTTGTTACTGCCTTGTTCAGTTACAATCCCAGACAATCTTCCATACATGAGAATTTTGGAACCGACTCCCACAGTAAGCACATGAGAGCCATCTTCTTTTGATACCCAGTCCAAGTGCACTAAATGTTTTATGTTTGATGTCATATGGTTGCCTTTAAGGTAAAGGTCTGATTTATTATACACAAATAAATTGCTATCCACACTAACCCGAGAGTCCAGGACACCTCCAACCTTCCCTATACCATCTAAGTGAACGGTCTGTTCCAACACCCACTCAGATCCTCCAGTTGATTCACACTCAAATATGGAGACATGCATTGTGAACTCTTTTGACGTAATGCCATTGGGCTGTACAGGCTCTTTGTAGGCTACAGCCAACCGTCCCGTGTATGAACAGCTCACAGCCACTGGTCGCCCACTAACACTCACTGCACTGTTACTCTGTTCTCCTTCATCATTCATCAAAGGCCAGGTTTCCCACCGATAAGCATGTACCTTCTCTACATTTTCAGAGTTTGAATTTTTATCCACAGTACATCGCCAAAATCTCACTTTGCCATCAGAGCACGAAGTCACTATTAAATATGGTGCAAGGCAGACTGGATAGATTGAAGATGAACTCAAGTGACCTAAAAGAAAAGGGAACTATTATAACAGTGAAACATTAGAGATTAAATCTGTTTTTTTTAGAAAATGATCCCTGATCTAGGCCTAAGGTTTTTTTAAAGTTTATTTATTTGTTACAAGTAGGCTTACATTAATACTGCAATGAAGTTACGGTGAAAATCCCCTAGCTGCCACATTTCGGCGCCTGTTCGGGTACACTGTGGGAGAATTTAGCATGGCCAATGTACCTAACCAGCATGTCTTTTGTACTGTGGGGGGAAACCAGAGCACCCAGAGGAAAACCACGCAAACACGGGGACAACATGCAGACGCTGCACAGACAGCAACCTACGCCGGGAATTGAACCCAGATCGTTGACGCTGAGAGGCAGCAGCGCTAATCACTGTGCCACCATGCTGCCCTCTAGTCTGGGTCTAGTATGTTTATGATGTGGAGAAGCCAGCGTTGGACTGGGGTAAACACAGTAAGAAATCTCACAACACCAGGTTAAAGTCCAACAGGTTTATTTGGCACTAGCTTTTGGAGTCTCAGGCTCCTTTGTCAGGTGAGTGAGGACTTGTGTTCACAAACAGGTCATATACAGATACAAACTCAATTTACAAGATAATGGTTGGAATGCGAGTCTTGACAAATAATCAAGTCTTAAAGGTACAGACAGTGCGAGTGGAAAAGGGCCAAGCACAGGTTAATGAGATATGTATTGTCTCCAGCCAGGACAATTAGTGAGATCTTTGTCCCGAGTCATAGTACACTGGGGAGACCATACAAATGCTACAACAAAAAAATGAATGAACATTACCCGACAATCACCAGGCAGGAGTGTTCCCTTCCAGTCGGGAAACACTTCATCAGTCACGGGCATTCAGTCTCTGATCTTCGGGTAAGCGTTCTCCAAGGCGGCCTTCATGACACACGACAACCCAGAATTGCTGAGCAGAGACTGATAGCCAAGTTCCGCACACATGAGGACGGCCTCAACCAGGATCTTGTGTTCATGTCACACAATCTGTAACCCCAACGACTTGCCTGGGTTTGCAAAATCTCACTAATGCCCTGGCTGGAGACAATACACATCTCTTTTAACCTGCGCTTGGCCCTCTCTCCACTCACGCTGTTTGTACCTTTAAGACTTGATTACCTGTAAAGACGGCATTCCAACCACTATCTTGTAAACTGAGTTTGTGCCTTTATATGACACATTTGTGAATTTAAGTCCTCATTCACCTGGTGAAGGAGCCCGAGACACCAAAAGCTAGGGCCAAATAAACCTGTTGGACTTTAATCTGGTCGTGTGAGACTTCTTGATGTACTTAACTCAGTCCAACGCTGGCATCTCCACATCATGTTTATCACAGACAGGGTTAGGGTCTCAGTTCCTCTGGTTAAGGTATGGGGACATGGAAGTACAGTCAGAGTTGCTCCTTTTGAATACCATTTAATAGCCCTTGCTAGATGGTTCAGCTGTATGGCTCTTCATCTTATCTAGTTAGAACAACTGATATTAGTATGGCTAAGTTTTCAAATGGTCAGTGAAACAATTTTGTGTATATATACACTGTACAAAAATGTTGATAATATTCAGCAGATCTGGAAGCATCTGTATATGTAGAATCAGAGTTAGTGTTTTAGGTTAATGGCCTTTCATTAGAAACAGAAAACCAAGAGATCGAACTCTTTTTTTTTAAAAAAGAGCAGGGAAAACACAGGAGGGATGAAAGAATAAAACAGAAGGTCTGTAATAGGGTGAGAGGCAGAAGAGATTAAATGGCAAAAAGGAAGATGGTGCAAGGCAAAAGGAGACAGTAATAGTAGGACAAACTCAGAACATTGGACTTAACAGCAGGGGCAGGCCATTAAGCGTTTTGAACCTGGTCTGCCATTCAATAAGATTATAGCTAATCTCTCTGGGTCTTAAATCCATTTTCCTGTCTCCCCCATAACCCTGGACTCTTGTCAGATATAACCTCTTGTTCTGGTATCATTCTAGCAAGTCTTTTTGCACCTCCTTCAGTACGCTTATATATGTTTTCTATGCAATAAAGCCCAGAACTCCTCAATCAGTTCCAAGTTAACGCTTGAAACAATAACAAATGTAGTTAACAAAACATACAACCTCCTCTACCTTTTTAAGATGTTAGTAAAGGAATTATCCTTCCCCATGTCTGCTGTCAAACAGCTTTTCAATTGTTTCATGCTGGCTTCCACCATGCATTTCTATCACAATTAAACTTATTTAATCTCTGATTGAGTGGGGGCGGCATGGTGACAGAGTGGTTCGCACTGCTGCCTCACAGCGCCATGACCCAGGTTTGATTTCTCGGCTTGGGACTCCGTATGGTGGAGTTTGCACATTCTCCCATGTCTGCGTGCGTTTCCTCTGGCTGCTCCGGTTTCCTCTTATAGTCTGAAAGATGTGTAGGTTAGGTGGATTGGTCATGCAAAATTCTCCCTTAGCATACCTGAACAGGTTCTGGAACGTGGCAACTAGGGGATTTTCAGTTACTACATCGCGATGTGAATTATATTGCGATGATAAATAAATAAACAAAGCTTACTTTACAAAGTTAGTCTCCAAGATTATTAGAATTGTGACTTATTTATATTCCATTACTTCCAAGCTGCATCTCCAAGATAGCTGATGCTCACCACATCATCATCATCTTGGATCAACCATCATTTGCTATATTTTCCCTCCTCAAGGCAACCTCAATAGTTACTGGATCTTTTGACATCTGGCCCAACTCTCAAAACGTAACCATAACCACCCAATCTCTACCCATGTCAACCCCAACCAACCCAAGACACCTTTTCTGCAGTGCTATAGGTGTGTCCATGGCCATTGCTGGGATTGTGGTTTATGACACTACTGAGGAGCCCGATCTTGAAATCAAATTGGGTATGCATGCAAACTTACAGATTATTTGAAAGTAAAAGACTTTCTGTACATTAAATACCAGAAACAGTTACCTGCAGAAGGAGTTGCTCGGATTACTTCCACTCCCTCAGGCACATCTAACTTCTGACTGTAGACTAATTCAGAGCTAAGTATCAACTTGCTAGCAGTCTGAAGATTAGCAACTGATGCAGATCGTGGAAGAGGACTTGCAGAAACATTTGGAGATAGGCTGAAAATCTTTTCCTCTGGTACAGATATCTGATTATCTGACGTACCCACTTGTATCACATTAGTTTGGTTGTGAGGGGAAAGAAAAAGTACAGGAATTAAAAATTGTAATGTTGATTTTTTTAAACTATCAAAGATGGTTCATCCACAACCTGTGCACTTATGGGCTAACAGTGAAATGTCAGCAAAAGCATGTTAGGAAAAGAGATCAACATTGCATAAGAATAAAAACAGGAAGAACAATAAACAAAGAGGCTATCAGATTCCATAATTGGCTAGCAGCTGGTCAGACAGGAGTGTTCAAGAGGACAATGGGATCCTGATTAATTTGACTTGGTTAAACAGAAGCTTTATTCCTATTAATGAGTTTAAGTCTTAATGAGATAATAGAACATAGGCCAGATGTGTATGTCTACCATGACTCAGTGACAGCAGAACCTGGATTAAAAAAAAAAGGAACATCTGAAACATCAGTAGCATCAATCTGTGGTACAACCAATGCACAAAGAAAGGTCCTGAGTCCAGGATTTGGAGGACAATTTTGGAGTTCAAGCCGTGAGCCCGATATTTTGTTGTAACAAATACCCTGTATTTTATCAAGCATGGAGTAAAAAACAAAAGTAGTTCAACTGTTTTATGAGTAATCAGCACTCCAGCAAGTTAAGGAGTGTTCACTGACTGTTTCTTTTAGCCCTAATAAAGTTGAGTTACACAAAATATTCTGTGTAAGTGTTTCTGTGTCCACATCAGTTGATACCATATTCTGACGGCCAACAAACCCATTATCACTGGAGGCAAATGCACTACTCTGTCCAGTACTAAGCACATGGTCAAAGGTGTCTCAGGCTCAACTGGGTTGAGAATTTCATAGAGTCATAAAAATCATAAAATCTCTAAATATAATTTCAATATATCCCAATTCCAAAATATAATCTGTCCTTCAATAAAGTGATTAGTAAGCTAATTTCTGTACTATATTTGCAAATACCTACCTACACGAGGCTGTACGGATTTCAAATGGAGGTGCCACATGTGAAGAACCGAATGCCGCTTGTCTCTTTCTATCACCACAAGGTAGAACTTTTCAGAGAATGATGGTGCACGATATCCTTAAATGACAGAAGTTCAAATAACTCAAAAAGCAACCAAAATTCCCACTGCAATCAAGGAAAATATTACAATAAAATTCTGTGCCTGGCAATCATTTATGAAAATCCAGCATAAGTATAGAAGAAAGACTGAAAACAAAAGAAAGAATTCCTATTTACAAAGCGCGTTATCATTTTCTCTGTGTTCCAAAGTGTAAGTGAAGTACATTGACCGTTGTTTATGAATGGAAACATGGCAATCAATTGCATACAGCATGATCCCACAACAGCAAATATGATAAATGCTCAGTTAATGGAGGACCATTGGGAAACTGCCTGCACTTATTTTCAGTATTACCATAGGATAGTTTACATCACTTGTGAGCTTTTAAAATAGCATCCAAATATTAGCACCTCATCTATGCAATGTCCCTGCAGCGTTGCACTGATATGTTAGATTAAATCCTGGAATGCAACTGGAACCCAATTATTTGTTATATATGTGCCAGCAGGTTACAAGCCACCAGCATTTCAAGAGGTATTTCACAGAATGAGAGTCCCAGTAATGAGGGTAGAAGCCTCCACTACTTCAAAAAGGATTTCACAGGATGTTAAATCACAATTACAACATAAACAGTTGTAGACAGCCCAAAACATATAGTCATGCTAAGAAGAAATTCTTAGGTAGTAGATGATGGTACCATTCAGAGGAGACATACATATGTTAATTTTAAAACTAACAGAAGTCGAGGGGGCAGACAGCCAACCAACTATACAGAGTATCTTCAAGGGGAAACAATAATTGGCAATAGTTTTGTGGAAACAGGAGGCAGTGTCCATCTCGCAGCCGGAGGTGGAGAGTCCAGCTAACAGCCTGTAAGCCGGTGCTAGTTAGAAGACCAGAAGCAAGTGTGAAGAGTACTTTTGTGGAGGCTGTTGAAACCCATATCTTTGAACCAAGAAGAGACGTTCCCCAGAATGGCTACTCAATTACATAGCCATGGTGGTAACTATAAGCTGGCCTTTACTCAGATCTATTGGGTTGGATTTGTTTGCAAGGTGGGAAGTCCTGAAAGAGTTCAGATCTTATAAATGTACTTTGGATTAGAAAGGTAATTCCTACTTAAACAGTGTGGGTATGTTTAGTAGTCTTGTACGTAGCTGTCTTAGGTCACTTAGATCTTGTATATGTGTGTTTTTACTTTATTGTAATAAATAGTCATTAATATGTGTTATACCATGACTGGGCAGGTTACTGTTCGCATCAGATATCACATATGGCCCCTTCCTGCAAACAAAACTATACACCAACACAAGCCTGTGTTTCCAAGTTGGGACGCCCTTAGTTAACATCGGCTAGGTTCGTGGCACTCAAACTTGCAGGCAAAAAGTATTATCAAAATCCTATGTTAAATTGACTTTGCATACCTTGAGCGGGTTGCCCGAGAGAACAGTCTTGCTCTTTATTAATTTCTTCTTTCTGTGGTTTGTATCCCAAAATAAAATCTTCTTGGAATACGTGAAGTAATTGTGTGTTTGAACCACACTGTCCCAGAAATAAAGCAAGAAGTGGTGTTAGTCACATTTCTGACTAGGAAAATGGTCACTTAAAATCTGACAGTTCTTTGCAATTTAGTCTCTATGTTGTTATTCTACAGGTCCCAGAAGTCTCATGCTGGCACCCATGTCACCACAGTTTGATACAGGGCTGTACCAAGTTACAATTCATGTTATGTTACTGGTTGTGCTAAAGAAGCCTGCCTAGTAAGCAGTCTGCTCTCTCCTCACATTGAAAGCTTGTAAATTTTTTTAAATTTGGTTTTGCACTGAAATGAAGTTGATTTACATCCAGTATGAAGCCAAACAGGCAGCATGGTGGCACAGTGATTAGCACTGCTGCCTCACAGCACCAGGGATTCAGGTTCGATTCCTGGCTTGGGTCACTATGTGTGTGGAGTTTGCACGTTCTCCCTGGTTTCCTCCGGGTGCTTTGGTTTCTTCCCACAGTTCAAAAGATGAGCTGATTAGGTGCATTGGCCACACTAAATTCTCCCTCAGTGTGCCCGAACATGCACCAGAGTGTGGCGGTTGGGGGAATTTTCACAATAACTTCATTGCAGTGTTAATGTAAGACGACTTGTAACACTAATAAACTTTAAAACTCAAATGGTGAGAAGTGCCTGGAGGTGATTTCATGCTTCTTGCCCTAAGTGGGTCCCAGAGTAAGTTTAGTGATCTGATTTTGGAGTTCTGAAAATATAACAATGACTGTACTTCAAAAGAAACTCACTGGTTAGAACGTACTTTGGATTGTCCAAACAGTATGGCATGGCACAAAATCAATAATGCACTTTTTAAATAGAAAACAAAAGTTAGAAAAGAACATAGCAGCATGTCAAGAAAAGAAGCAAATGGCCAGAAAAATGGCATTCACAGCCCCTAATGATTTTGCGGGTATTGTCTGAAAAGTGATACATTTTACCACGGTAAAATTTACATTTTCATCTGTCAGAATCATATTACAATGTTCAGCAATTATCTAAGCCAAAGGCATTTCCACTAAAGGTATCTATAATAACTTGATTATTGCTGCAGATGTAACTTCAGCCACTGAAATCTAGAAATTAGAGGATATTACGAGGCTTCACGATGATTTAGGCAAGTTGACCTAGTGGACAAATATATTACAGATGCAGTACACATGCATAAATGTGGAGTTATCCACTTCAACAGGACAAAACAGAATGGCAGAATACTATTTAAATGGTGACAGATTGAAAAACGTTGATGTACCAAGGGATCTGGGTGTTCTAGTACTCCAGTCACTGAAATCAAACATACAGGTACAGCTAGCAATAAGGAAGACAATGGTATGTCGGTCTTCATTGCAAGAGGACTTGAGTACAGGAGTAAGGTTGTCTTACTGCAGCAGTACAAGGTCCTAGTGAGTGCAGTGAGCAGTTCTGACCTCTCATATCCAAGATAGGATATAGGCCATAGAGTGCAGCAAAGATTCACCTGACCTGGATAGCTGGATTGCCATAAGATGAGAGATTGGGTCGACTGAGCCTGTATCTGTTGGAATTTAGAAGAATGAAGGAGGTCTGGTTGAAACATATAAAATTCAGGCTAGATACAGGGATGTTGTTTCCTTTAGCTGGAGGTTCTAGAACATTGAGTCACAGCCTCTGGACATTTAGGACTGAGATGAGGAGAAACTCCTTCATTCAAGAGGGCTGTGAAGCAATGGAATGCTCTACCACAGAATGCTGTGGAGGTCAAATCACTAAATTACGTTTAAGAAAGAAACTGATCAATTTATAGACTCTAAGGGTGTCAAGGCATATGGGGAGAATTGGCAAATGGCACTGAGATAGAAGATTAGCCATAATCATATTGAATGGTACAGCAGGCTTCTATGAATACTATGAACACATACTCACTAAGAAAATTTAGCTAGATTTTATAATAATTCATAGTCAACAGCTGGAAAATTTTCAATGGCTGAAAGATTTACAGCTCATTACCCTGGGATTTGACTTTAACTTGCCTCTTGAACTTATGTTGCTTGAAGTATTGTCCCACTGATGTTATGGTTTAATTTCCAGACATGTTTTCAACATGATTATCAAAGAGTTATGAAAGAATGAAAATATTGTAATTCTAATGTTAAAATGCGAGGATTTTTAAAATTGGTATTAAAGGTTTCTTAAAATTGTATATGGAGAAAGAATGACTACAATGATTTTAACTACAATAATGACAATATTAGTTTAAAAAAGCATTTATGTAACAGAGTTAAGCATGCTGGGATTTTTGATCAAAGTGTAATTAAAAACAGATGCAAGTGGTAGAGTTGCTGTGAGCCATGACCTGGTCTGGGCGTAGTGATCTGAAGCTTCCTATGTTGACCAAATATGGAGAATTGTTTAGCTGGAGTTAAGACTGTATGGCACCAAGGTTCATGGGTTCTATGTGAGCTACACGCTATCTGAACAAATCATTATGGAGTCATTTACAAGTAATTCCATCGGCCGTTCGAACAATGTGATCAGTTTCTGGTTACATCATTGACCGGGTGCCAGAGAATCTTCTGGAAAGTTGAAACAATTTGTGGATAAAAGACATGTTCCAATCCTTGGTCTCCAGTGATTACTTCAGAGATCAACCATCGCAAGACAAAGTGCCCCGAAGAATACCTTCAGAGGCCATGAGGATAGATTCTACATCGGGAATGGACCTGGCCATTTTGTTCTAAACCAGGTAGTATCTATTTTCAGTTAAAGAATTGGAGTTAACATTCAGTTAAAGAGCTAATGTTCAGCAAGGAGATATAAAGTTAAAGTTCAGTAGAAGAGTTAAAGTATAGCAACTGTTGTAAGTTTAAGTTCAATACCTAAAGTGTTAAATAAAGGAAGATTGTTAAGAGAATTAAGAGTCGAATCATGTCCTTGTTTGTCACATTAAACTGGAATGCTTGAAAGAGGTTGAATTAGTAGCTGAATAAATAAAATAAACTATAAATATCCCTCACTTAGCACTCAATGTGTTCCTAAAAATGGTGTGGTAAACGAAAATGTGTTAATTGAAAATCACTTCCCCATTCTAGAGCATGCAATAGGATGGGTTACATTCCTGATAAATAATTTTTAGATTAAAATCCTATTTGCTGCCTTGAATCTAACTGGCCCAAAATCTCTCTTACTAGCTTAGCAGTCTTACTAACCTACCTCCTGCTCATTGCTTTCTGCCATCCACTCCCTTCAACTCGCCACTTCCCTCCCTTGACCTCCTCACTCCTTCACCCAAGGCGGGCAGTGAGAGGGTCAAGGCTGAGCTGATGTGTGGGATGAAGTGAGTGGGAGGGGATAAGTGAAGCAGCAAGTAAGAAGTGGGTAAGGGAGAAGGGAAGCAAGCAAGCAGGAGGGTACAAGAGGAGTTGGGGACAGGAAGGAGTTCAGCAGGGGGGAATGAGAGGGTCAGAAGAGATGGCGAGTCTGAGGAAGCAAGAAGGTCAGAAGAGGTGGCAAGCAGGAGGGTGCAAAAGGGTCTGGAAAGGTGGCAAGCAAAGCAACAGAGTTTAAAACAGACAGAGCATATGCGTAAATGCATGAAAATAAGAATGAATGCACTATCATTTCTGTTATTTACAAACCATGCTATTAAAACATGCTTTAAAATGGGGGATACCTGTCTTAGGTCTGGGATTAATTTTAAGCTTGTTTTCACCAATTCCAAAAATCAAAACCTGGGGTTGCAACAGGCTAGTAGGAAGAGCAACGCGAGTAAAATATACAGTAAAATTCCACAACAGTCCAAACATATCTAACCTGAGCTGTTATTACATCCAGTTCAATAATGCAACCAGGTCGAGCTGTTGATTGCTGGCTTACTATGTTGAACACTTCTCCAACGAATTTCTACGAGACATAAAAATATTAAATATAACAATTGAAAAGACAAATTATACAAATGTGAGAAAAGTGATTCCATAATGCCTCATTAATTTTGGCTTCAATATTGGTAAATATGTAACTGAAACAATCTATTTGCTCATCTCAATTCAGCAACTTGGAACAATGTGGCTGTGAAATTTCTAGACTTAGGAGGTAAACAAAGTTGTAAGCTGGGCAGGAGACTAGAATTTTGGGCATGTCTCAAGTCCAGCACATTAGTTTTTTTTTTAAATGGGAGGGGACAAATGTCATAAATATGGGAACAACATCCTCACCCTAACAGTTTCAATCTAAGCGCCATATAGAGAATGATGGAAATGTACTTACAACATAAGGTGAGAATTTGAAACCTAGCGCTGGCTTCCCAATGGCAGTTGATCACAGAACATTGGGAAAGTAATGCAATAGAAATTGGCACTATCCTTCTGTAATTTGGTTCTTTTGCCTAAACTGGTGGCCTCTCCCTCCTGATAAAGCGGTGGAATGAAATTCCAATATTCGTGACCTTCTGTAGGGCAGACACCCAAGAGACAATATAGAGGATGCTGGCACCCAACTCTGCATCACAGATGATCCATTCTGTAGTGGGAGAAAGGGGCTTAGGGAATTTTAGGCTCTAAACTCTTTTGAAAAAGCGATATGACTAATTCTATTGGATCAGACAGCATATGTGAAGAGAGAAACAGTTAACATTTTGGGTCAATAACCCTTTGTCAACAGGAGTCGTTCATAATCAGTACACAAAATAGTGTACATTGCCAATTGTGCTGCAATATTATTTCACATCATTAACCTGAAGTGTTAACTCTGTTCCTCTCTGGGTATGAGTGCAGCTGAACATCAAAGTTGGTACAGTGAAACAGCCTTCATTAGGCATTTGCAAAACTAATAATTGTAATGGCTCCTCAAAGAATAGGAGTTCCAACGTGAAAGTTAATGTTGGGAGTTCTTCTAGCCAGGACCACATGGATGCAAGAGATTAAAAAAAAATCAGGTGCAAATAGAACTAGCTGATTAACAAAAGAACACACTATAAAGTACACAAATAATGAAACCAATACTTAAGAAGGGCAAGACAGATTAGAGAGTGGCTATATATAGTGTGAATGTGAACTTTACTCAGTAGCAACACATAATGACCAGAATCATTCCAAAATGAATTAGTGTCAAATAAATTATGTGGCATGAAAATATTAAAATGCACATTCAGTCCACATGTTGCTGAAATGCTCTTTCATATCATGATTATTCTAAGCTCTACTCATTAACATCCCATTTTCTACCCTCCATAAACTTCAGCTCACATTAAACTCCATTGCCTGTATTCCATCCCACACCATATTGCATTCAGCCAACGATGTCCTTGCTGAAATTCTTATTGTGCTTAAATCTCTTCACAGCCTGACCATCCCGATCTCCAAATCGTCCTCCAGCTCTACGACTCCCACCCCAAACTCTCCACTTCTCTGATTCTTTTCCCCTCTTCCTCTCCTTGCCCACCATTGGCAGTCATACCTTCAGCCATTTAGGTCCAATAGTGAAATTCTCCTTATAAACTGCTTTGCTTCTGCACCTTCCTCTAAGACTCTTCAAACAAGCCACCTCTTTCATTAAGTATTTCGTCTTCCTGTCTAATCCCCATCTATATGAAATTTAATTTTAGTGTGTTTGAAGTTACTAAGAACATTTTATAACGATGATACAATTCTTAGTTTGTATAGCCGTTAACCTACCGAGATTTCAGGATCGGAAAGTTCATCCAGAAGTTTCCTAGCATCAACCACAGCCTGATAAAGCCTGAGATTTTGACCATCAGAAGCAACAAAACAAGCACTGGCAGAGTTGCAGTAGGTCCCTAAAAATTGAAGTGAAGTATAATCAATTACATTCACTTCACAAGCTTGTAGTAAAACTTAATTTTAATAGTCAAACATATTAAATAATGTAACAATTTAACAGTTAACTTTATAATGTTTGTTCTTGTATATTTGAAGAAATTTGTATAAAAAATAGCAGTCCTTTTACTAAAGTAGGGCGAGTTGGTACAATAACTCTTTTTAAGCTTTGCACAACCAAATTTAATCCAATATTTTCAAAGCTACAACTTTGAACATTCTTTTACATACAAAATTCAGTAACTTAGTCAAGATAAAAAACACCTACTCAGACTGCAAGTGATAAATTTCTTGTTCAGTATGCTACCAAATCACTCAGATACAACCACTGTGGTTCATGTGACACTATAAATTTGTTCAGAACACCTTATATATTCCGGTCTCAAGGTTCAAAAATATTCTGGAAGGCAACCCTGATCCTGGGTCTGGGGCATGATTTTGAACCGAAATGTCACTTAATAAGTAATAGATGACATAGCAGAAGTCTGGTTCAAATCTAGGATTCAATACTATTTTAACAGATCTACTTGCAAGAGGGCTGACATACTTACAGCAATATTGTGAGCCATTTTAAGGCAATCTGCACAAAACAATGAACATTAAATCAACCAGGAAATAATTTATAACTTAGCAGTACTATATTTGAAACAGACATTTTGGCTCTAATAAATTAGATAGGTTGGGCCACTTTGTCTTTTCATCTCTAGACTCCAGATTTGAATGCAACTCAGGTTAATGGACTTGCATCTTCTGATTTTTAAAAAATTCTTTCAGGGCATGTGGCCGTAGCTGGCTAGGACAGAATTTGTTGCCTATTCCTAACTCCCTTTCAAAAGTGGCAGTAAGCTACTGCCTTGAACCACTGCAGTCCATGTAGTGTAGATACATCCATAATGCTGTTAAGTACCAAGTTCCAGGATTTTAACCCAGTAACAGTAAAGGACTAGTGATATAGCTCCAAGTCAGGATGGTGTACGGCTTGGACGGAAATCTGCAGATGGTGTTTCCTTGCATCTACTGGTTTTATCCTTCTAGGTATTGGACGTTGTGGGTTTGGAAGGTGCTGTAGGAGGCTTTATGAGTTTTTAAGCGCATATGATATATCGTACATGCTGCTGTCACTTTCTGTCGGTGGTGGTGGAAGTAAATGTTTACGGTGGTGGATGTGTTGCTGATCAAGTGGGCTGCATTGACCTAGATGGTATCAAGCCTCTCAAAATGTCGTTGGAGCTTCACTCAACCAGGGAAGAGGAGAGTATTCCAGCACACTCCTGACTTGTGTCTTGTAGATATTGGACAAGAAGCCTCAAAATTTGCAGCTTCTAACCTGATACAAGGAGGGAACCGAGTGTAGGGTGTCGAAATTTGCTGATGACACCAAGATTGGGGGAAAGGCAAATTGTGCGGAGGGTGTGGAGAGTCTGCAGAAGGATCTAGATAGGCTGGGCGAATGGGCCAGGAAATGGCAAATGGAATACGTATAAGATGATGAATGGGATGGATAGGATAGAGGTGGAAAGACTCTTCCCGCTCAAAAAAGACAGTAGGACTAGGGGGCACAGCCTCAAGATAAAGGGGGGGCGGTTCAGAAAGGAGTTGAGGAGGAACTTCTTCACTCAAAGGGTGGTGAATCTCTGGAATTCTCTGCCCGTTGAAGTGGTGGAGGCTGCCTCGCTAAATATTTTTAAGAAGCGGGTTGATGGGTTTTTGATAAGAGAGGGGATTAAGGGTTATGGGGAGAGGGCGGGAAAGTGGAACTGAGCCACGACAGATCAGCCATGATCTTATTGAATGGCGGGGCAGGCTCGAAGGGCCAGATGGCCTACTCCTGCTCCTATTTCTTATGTTCTTATGTTCTTATGTTCTTATTTGGCTTGTTCAGTTCAATTTCTGGTCAATGTTATCTCCCAGGATGTTGATAGCGGGAAAGTCAGTGATGGTAACTTCATTGAATATCAAGGGAGGACGGGTAGAATTTCCCTTGTTGGAAATGGGCATTGGTGAGGTGTAAATAGTACTTGTCACTTAACAGCACAAGCCTGAATATACTACCTAGGTCTGGATTGTTGTTACAGTGTCAGAGGAGTTGAAAATAGTACTGAATATTGTGCAATCAGCAGCAAACATCCTCATTTATGATCTATGACCTTGTGCTGGAGGGAAAATCACTCATGAAGTAGCTGAAGATGATTGATTCTGGATAGTACCAGACTGAGATGACTGTTCGCCATCACAACCATCTTCATTTGTGCTCAATTTGACTCCAACCAGTGGAGAGTTTCCCTCCTGACTCCCTTTGAGTCAAGTTTGGATAGGGCTCTTTGATGCCACATTTGGTCAAATGTTGTCTTGATGTCAAGGGCAGTGATTCCCACCTCAAGTTCAGCTCTTTTGCCTATGTTTGGACCAAGGCTGTAATGAAGTCAGGAGGCAAGTGGACATGGTGGAATCCAAAAATGAGCTCCAAAGAGGAGGTCATTGCTGTGCTAAGTGCTGTTTGAAAGCACGGTCGACGACACCTTTCACTTTGCTAATGATCAAGTAGACTGATGGCACAGTAACTGGCAGAGTTGGATTTGTCCTACTCTGAATAAGACTAATCTGGGCACTTTTACATACTGTTGGAAGATGCAATGATTTTTTGAAATAATTCCTTTAGGCGATATGTATGACTGGCTTAGCCAGCATGTATTGCACGTCCTAATTGCCCTTGAGAAAAAGTGCGATGAACTGCCTTCTTGAATCGCTGCAGTTCCTGAGGCGTAGGTACAGCCAAAGTTAGGGAGTTCCAGGGTTTTGATCCCAACAACATTGAAGGAACAGTGATATAATTCCAAAATCAGAATAGTGAGTGATTTGAAGGGGAACATCCAGGTGCTGGTGTTCCCAAGTATCTGCTACCCATGTTCTTCTTAGATAGTAACACTCATGGATTTGGAAGTTGCTGCCATAGAAATATTGGTGAGTTCCTGCAGTATATCATCTTGAATACGGTACACACTGCTGCTCCATTGGTAGTGGAGGGATTGAACGTTTGTGGAAGGTGTAGTAAACAAGCCAGTTGTGTTGTCTTGGATGATGTTGAGCTTCTTGAATGTTGTTGGACTGCACTCATCCAGCAAGTGGAGAGTATTCCATTACACTCCTGACTCATGCCTTTTGGTGGTGGACAGGCTTTGGAGAATGAGGTGGTAAGTTTGTCACAGAATTCCTAGCTTTTAGCCTGCTCTTGTAGCCACAGGATTCATATAGTTGGTCCAGTTCAATTTCTGATCCCCAGCCTGTTGATAGTGGGGAATTCAGCAATGGTAATGTCATTGTGAGGATTCAGGAATGGTAATTGGCTAGTGAAGCAGCTAGTTGTGGAGCACAAGTTTTCAATATTATTGCCAGAATGTTGTCGGAGCTCATGGTCTTTGCAGTATCCAGTACCTTCAGCTATTTTTCATGAAGTAAATAGAATTAGCTGAAGACTGCCATCAGCGATGCTCAGCACTGTGGAAGGGAGGATAAGATTGGTGATCCACTTCTGGTTAAAGATAGTTTTGCATTGATGAGCTGGGCTGCCCCATTATTGAGGATGGGGATTTTGTGAAGCCGTCTTCTGCTGTTAGTTGTTTAATTGTCCATCGCCATTCACGACTGGATGCGGTAGGACTGCGGAAGTTTGATCTGTTGACTGTGGAATTGCCTAGCTTTATCACGTGCTGCTTCCGCTGTTTTGCATGCAAGTCGTCCGTTTCACTATTTGACACCTCATTTTTACCTAATGCTGCTCATGTCACACTTTTCTACACCCTTCATCGAATCAGGGTTGATTTCCCACTTGATGGTAATAGCAATAGGCTAAGCTGTGAAGTTACATATTGTGGTTAAATACAATTCTGATGCCACTGATAGTCCACAGCATCTCATGGAAGCCAGTTTTCTGCTGCTAGATCTGTTCTAAAGTGATCCCAATTAGCACCGTAGTAGTGTCACACAACATGCTGAAGTGCACCCTCATGTGAAGATGGGGATTTTGTCGCCACAAAGACTGTGGTCACTCCAAACAATACTGTCATTTTCAAAAGCATGTACAACAGGTACACTACTGAGACAAGGTCAAGAGATATTTTTCCCCCTCAGCATTTGGCACAGTCCAAGTCTAGTTCAAAATCAGGGTGCTGTGTGACTTAGAGGGGAACTTCCAGGTGGTGGTGTTCCTATGCCTTTGCTGCTCTTGTCCTTCTAAGAGGGAAGAGTTTGCGAGATGTTGCTGCAAGATGCATTGGTGAGTTGCTGTAGTGCATCTCGTAGATTGTACACACTGCTGCCATTATGCGTTGGTGGTTGAGGGATTGAATGTTTATTGTGGTGAATGAATGCCTATCAAGCTAGCTATTTTGACCTGGGGGGTGTCAAGCTTTTGAGTGTTGTTGGAAGTGCATTCATCCAAGCAAAGCGAGAGTATTCCACCACACTTTTGATGTGTGCCTTTGGGGAGTTAGGAGCCGAGTTATTCTCTGCCAGATTCACAGCCTCTGACTTGCTCTTTTAGCCAAAGTATTTATATAGCTGGTCTAGATCAGTTTCTGGTCAATGGTAAGTTTCAGGATGTGAACAGTGGGGGCTTTAGCGATAGTAATGCCATTGAACATTAAAGAGAGATGGTTAGATTTTCTCTTTTCGGAAATGATTATTGCGTGGCACTTGTATGGCATGAATGTTACTTTATCAACCCAAGCCTGAATACAGTGCAGGTATATATGGACACAGACTGCTTCAGTATCTGATGAGTCGTGAATAGTGCTGAAAGTTGTGCAATCATCCATCAACATTCCCACTTCTGACCTCATGATGAACTGAAAATCATTGATGAAACAGCTAAAGATGGCTCGGCCTAGGACACTATTCTGAGAAATTCCTGACGTGATGTTCTAGGGGTGAGATGAATGACCTCCAACAACCACAAGTTCTTTCCTTCAAGCTGGGTATGATCCAACAAGTGCAGAGTTTTCCCCCTGATTTCCATTGACTTCTGTTTCACTAGGGCCACACTTTGTCAAAGGCTGCATTGATGACATGGGCAGTCACCCTTGTCTCACTGATATAATTCTGATGAATGCACAGATTGAAGAAAAAAGGTAGATCAGGGAGGTAATGAATAGAATAGACTCTGAAACGAGTGAGAATGCTTCTAATTTTCCATGATGGATTATCTATTGTCCTCTCCATGTCTGCATGGGTTTCCTCCAGGTGCTCTGGTTTCCTCCCACAGTCCAAAAAAAATGTGGTGTTTAGGAACATTGGCCATGCTAAATTCTCCCTCAGTGTACTGAAACAGGCACCGGAGTGTGGCGACTAGGAAGTTTTCACAGTAACTTCATTGCTGTGTTAAATGTAATCCTACTTGTGACACTAATAAATAAACTTTAAACCTAAACAATCTTACCAAGGAAGGGTGGCGATTATGATGATTAATTAGGAAAACATAATAGCTAAGAAAATAGTTTGAAACGACAGCAGCATGATAAAACATTCAAACATTAATTTCTAACTAGCATGCCCACAATCAACACTTATTAAATATTTTAACTGTAGAAAAACTGATTTTAAACAAACCCACCAAGGCAATAGCTTGGGATCAAGGTTGGAAGCCAGGCCACATTTGAAAAAGCAGAAGTGTGCAAGGAATTGATACGTGCCAGCTCTGAAACTCCCCCAGAATATGACAACGGTCCTATTGGATCCATACGCCAAAGTATCAGTTCACTGTAGATAGCATTGGGGTCATGAAACATTCGGGTAGCTGCATTTTTAACCTGCTGCGAAGTTGGCCCTTTTAAGGACTTTGCACATTCTAACATAAGCTTTTCCTTTTCAGCAAATTCAGTTTCAGGAGTCATTAGTGCATTGTGGTGTGAAGAGGTCAACAGCAATGGTAGCACTGAATGACAAGCCAAGTCATTTAGATGGAAACGATGTCCACAATATCTAAACTTGTGCGACACAATTAGAACTGTGCTGAAAGCAGATTCTTCAGCAAAAGTTACTGCCCACTGATTTAGTGATCCATCAATGTGTTTTGAAATCATCATAACTGCTGGAGTGATGATATTTAATTTTGAGCTACTTGCACAATGGGCCATCCCATTGACATTTGGATCACTGTCTGGAAGGTTCTTAACATTTTTAACAGTACATGCATACATCATAATATTTTTGCTGAGTGAGTTCGCATCGCCAGTAGGAAAAGCAACAGGAATCCGAGATGAAAATGCAACCTAAAATGCAAAGAGAATTGAATATTTTTAGTTAACATACATTACTGTTTCTGCATGATTTGAAAATTATCCTCTTCCTAGATTAAGTAAAAATATTTATATCTGCAATTAACCTTTGAAGTTTCTCAAATATCTTCACATAAATGAACAAAGGAGGCAGCTAAGTTAAGGGAACTAATCAAAGGCATAGCTAAAGAAATAGCTTTTATGGATGCTTTTAAAGGAGAGGCCTGGGGTAGCAAGGCAGGGAAATCAGGAAGGAGTTCCAAAGTTGGAATCAAGCAGAAATTTGCCTAAATACATCGGTCACTTTACACTGGTTGCTCCCCCCCACCATGGCCTCAAATCCTGGCCCTCTTGCCCCCTCTTCAGCCCAAGTTACAACCCATCGCTGCTGACCCCTCATCACACAAATGCAATACCAGCAGAGGCCATCACTTCTGCTGGTGCTACCTCAAGAACTGCTTGCTAGCTTCAGATTGGCTGGTAGCTCTGAGGTGGGACTTCCAGTCCGTGATAACCAGAAATCCAACTCCAGCCTGTAAATGGCTACTGAATGTGACTGGGGGTATCTGCATTGGCTTAATCTAGTGGAACAACAGTAACCAGAACCCTGCTGAACAACAGGATCAACAGTCTTCCTTTTTCACAAGAACAAGGGAAATTGGAAAAACTTAGCAGGTCAGCCAGCATCTAACACAATTAACATTGAGTCAAGGACTCTTCGTCAGAACTGGAAGGGGAAAGAATTCTATTCCTGTTTCAGATTCCAGCATCCTTGGTATTTTGTTTATTTTAGCTTTTCTCTTGAATCAATTAAATTTAAAGATTGAGAAAGATGCAGTGGAAGAACATGGAAGGATGAATTAATTGGAGTCAAATTAGATACAGAAATAAATTAGGAGATGGAAAGAATGCATGGATTAAGAAAGGGAGAAAATAAAGAGAAAAAAGGAAAAGATAGAAAAAAACTTTTTTTAAAATTTAAAACAAGGTCCAATCTTCAATTAACTGAGTGCAGGAATGGAATGCCAAAGTTTCAACTGTTATCTCTTGGGCTGGAAAGGTTAAAGTGACATCACGGAAACATAAATCTAATAAAAAAGGTCTTATGTCATTAAATTTAAAACCCAACATTCTGGAGTGAGTTTAATTAGTTTTAACAATGCAGATGCAGCGATTTTTTGAAACCCATGGGGAAATTTAAGTGCACTCCCAGTGGAGTGGCACAAAACACTTAGCAGAGTGTGGCAATTTTGAACAAGGCACATCTCTTCTTCAGTACGAATTGCTGGGTTATTTCCACATTAATAATGGTGTGCATGTTTAAGCTCTTTATTATTTTTCCCAAAAATATCTGAATTAGTGCATGGTTTCAATTCAATCCTGAAATTACCTATTTCAGAAACACTACACTGAGCTATTCCAGATCTCAGCATCGGAGCTATTGCTGGCACTTAACTTTCAACACACCGGACAACTAACAAAAAAAACTACACTCCAAGCTCTAGTAAAGTGGGAGGACGTTTGAATTCAATGAGGATAAATATTGTTGAAATTAAACTTGAGGAAAACATTATTTGTCTTCATTTTGTTTCATGCACTGCTTGGCAATCAATTGAAAAAGATATATAATGATTAATAAATTTAAAGCCAATAAAAAGGTGCTGGTTTATCGTAAGCCCAAATACCTCAATACAAATCTTCTGGAACGAGAAGGGACAACTTAAAATAAAAATCTAGTAACATTCAAATGCCCAAGAGAAGACGACCAGAGCTAAGGCGTACATTAGTAAGGCAGTCAAAACGTCACATCACATGTATTACACTGGAATTCCATTTTGAAAATACCATCAAATTGTTTTGTAATTTAAGTGCAAGATGCTGATTATCCTGAAGTGAAAACTTTTCTAACAATTTTGAAGAAAATAAAGGAGGTGATGAGTATTTTTTAAATAATTGATAATACAGATCCAGTACATATTTTAATATCCCCAACTGCTCAATTCCCTATTTAACTTTTATTACAATTTTTAAGCTTACATCACTACAATTTTTAAACATACGGTGCTATGTATCAAAAATTTATAGAAATGTTGCTTGGCCTTGAAAATTGCAGCCAGGAGGAGATTGGATAGGATAGAGTTGCTAGCCTTAGAAGACAGGAAGCTAAGGAGTGAACTAATTGAGCTGTACAAATTATGAGGAGTCCAGATAGAGTAGACAGAAAAGACTTGTTTCCCCTAGCTGAGGGATTAATTACCAGGGGACATAGATTTAAGGTGATCGATAGAAAGATTAGAGTGGGCATGAGGAAAAACTTTTTCACCCAGAGGACAGGAAGGGCCCGATTTTACCATCAAGCTGCACCGGTTTTCTGGTGCAAAAATTTGGTAAAGTCGGCTGTGAGGTGAGTAGCACGATCTGCGCCCGCCTCCGCGCCCATTTCCCCTTTAGCAATGGCTGAAAATGACCGCCGTCGGAACCGCGTCCGGAACAGGTGCGACATCAATTTAAATGCATTTGCATGCATTGACTTAATGGGCTGCACACCCAAACTTACTGGCATTTCCCCCTTTACCGCCACATTCACCCGTCCAGATTTGGTACGAAACGAACATGGTGCGCAAAGGTCCAATTTGGGCTCTCCAGCTTCTGAGGTAAGATCAGAGCTTCTGATGACTCTCCGACTCAGATTGGTGGTGGAGGGGGAGGTGATAGGGATCAGTTATGCTGTGGGAATGGGGCAATGCCTGTGGGGGCCATTATCAGGCCCGGGAGCAAAGTGGCAGGGGAGCGTTTTTCTATTTTTTTTTTACAGCACATGTGCAACGGAAGGCGCCGATCAGAGCTGCAATGTTTTGGGCATGTTAAACGCTGCCCACAGGCTTCTGCAGCGCAATTCCAAATCGCTGCTATTTTTTCAGGTAGAGTGCGTATGGGGACGCCTGAGAACAGGTCTAAAAGTTGCATCTGAAATGCTCTCAGTTTCAAGTCCACCTAGCACTTAAATTAAAAATGGTAAAATAAGGTCCCAAGTGTCTGGAATTCAGAGCCCAAGTTGATAGCTGAGGCTTAAATGTTCAATTCATTGAAAAAGGTACCTGGATCTGTATCTGAAGTGCCTGCAAGATTATGGACTAGACGCTGGAAAATCTCTCTTCTTTGGCTAGTACAGACACAATGGCCTCAATGGCCTCTTTCCACACCCTAACCTTTCTATGGATCCATGGTTCTAAATGCAATGGCTTTTGAAATGGACATTTTTTTCAATTGAAAGCAACAAGTCTTTTGCCCTTACCTGGACTTGTCTGAAGATTCCTGGGTGATACTCATCTAAATACTTCACATGCCATACTAAAAATGAACCATCTATAGGATGGATTGTAAACAGCATATCGGCATTTCTGTTCCACTCTGTTTGCAGCGTCTCAATTTTTCGATCCAACAACACAGTGGGCAATGGAATCCCCGTAGAGGATGGTGTAGATATTTTGGTGCTCCCATCTTGCTCTACCTCCTCATTCTCATACTCTGATCCTTTCTCTGAAGTTTCATCTTGTTCTGTGACAAAGTAGAAATAATACAGCATGGAAAAATGTGTGCAACTTCAAACAAACCTAGTATATTTAAAGTAAACGTCTTGTATGTTTATTGCTCTTCTACAGGAAGTTATTTTAAAGTGTGAAGTTGTTCCAAAACATAGAATATTTGTACTAAGCAAGAGAATCTCTCCATTTAAGCAAAAAGTCCAAAATATTTTCATTCATTACATTTCTTTTTAACCTCACCCAATATGATTCTGTTAGCAATTGACTTTGCATTCAAACCATTGCAGACTGCAGGAAGTGAAATTTCTCTAAACAGCAAGCAGGACAGACAATGCTAGTTCCTTTGTAACCAACGGTCCAATGACGATAAGAAATTTTATTTTACAAAGCTGCACTTCCCACAACTTCCTTAGTAGGTCATTAATCAGAGGGAGAAAGTAGATTTTACATTCCAGATATCTCAAGCCTAGTTCTTTGCAGGCAATGAACAAAATATGCAGTTCTATTGTTACGCTCCTTACATGACAGTTTTTAAAAAAACTTTCCAGTATTTTTCTGAAATTATACCGAGAAAGCGAAAGATTAAAAAAGGCATGAGAGCGCAGGGAGGAATCTGAGAACCAGCTTGGAATTTGGAGCTCCTGAGATAACATCAAAAGCGACACAGGCAAGCAGTTAATTGGGTGAGTACAGTCAGGTAAGTAGTTACTACTTTGTAAGGTCTTTATTTTGTAGTTTATAGTTTGTAAGGGCTATATTCTGTAATAATGAGGACCAGGGAATAAAGGCCCTAGAATAATTGATATTATTTGATTTTAAGTGTCCTCCAAAAGGTTTAATTTCAAGGGGTGAGTCATGGCAGGAGTGTTCAAAGTCATCGTGTGCTCTTCCTGCTCTATGCAGGAAGCTTGGAACATTTCCAATGCCCGGGGCCAGTGTGCATGCAGGAAGTGTCTCCAGCAGAAGCTCCTGGAAGCCTGCATTTTGGAGCTAGAGCAGCAGCTGGGGAAACTGTGCGGCATCCGTGAGGTAGAGCGTATTGTGGGAAACACATACAGCGAGGTGGTAACACTGGAGGCTAAGATTCCACTGGCAGGAAGAGAATGGGTGACCATCAGGCACAGCAAGAGAACTAGGCAGACATCAGCAGTAAAATTAAAGTGCTTTGAATTGGGGATAGTGGATTAAGGTGGATAGAAAACTGGGTGGCAGACAGGAAACAGAGTAGAAATAAACAGGCATTTTTCCAAGCGATAGATTGTGACTAGTGGGGTACCACAGGAACCAGTGCTAGGATCCCAGCTATTCAGAATGCATATTATAAATTAGGTGAATGAATTAAATGCAATACCTCCAGATGGAAGTGACACAAAACTGGGTGGGAGGGTGAGCTGTGATTTGGATGAATGAGTGGGCAAATGCATGGCAGAAGCAGCATAATATGGATAAGTATGAGGTTATCCGCTTTGAGTGCAAAATAAAAAGGAAGGCAGATTATTTTCTAAATGGCTGTAGATTGAAAGAGGGGAATCTGCAACAAGACCTGAATGTCGCTGAAAGTAAGTGTGCAGGTGCAGGTGCGGTGAAGGCAAATGGTATTATGCTCTTCATAATGAGAGGATTAGAGTACAGGAGAAGATTAGTCTTGCTGCAGTTATACAGGGCCTCAGTGTGACCACACCTGAATACTGTGTGCAGATTTGATCTCCTTACCTGAGGAAGTACGTTCTTGCTATGGAGGGAGTGCAGTGAAGGTTTACCAGTGATTCCTAGGATGGTAGGATTGACGTATGAGGAAAGATTGAGTTGGTTAGGATTATTTTTGCCGGACGTTAGAGAAATGAGGGGGGATGTCACATAAACCTATAAAATTCTTAGCAAGACTAGACAGGGTAGATGCAGGGAGAATGTTCCCAATGGTAGGAGAATCCAGAACCAGGGCTCATAGTTTGAAGCTATGGAGTAAACCATTTCGGTCTGAGAGGAGCAATTTCTTCACCCAAAACGTGATGAGCCTGTGGAATTCTGTACCATAGAAGCCAGTTGAGGCCAAAGCATTGCATGCTCTCAAGGAGGAGTTAGATGTAGCTCTTGGGGCTAAAGCAATCCAAGGATATGAAGAACAGGTTTTTGAGTTTGGAGATCAGCCAAGATCATAATGAACAGCCAAGTAGACTTGAAGGACCGAAAGGCCTACTTGTGCTCCTACTTTTTCTGTTTTCCGAGCCACAAGTGTTACAAATCCATTTAATATCGTGTCTCATTCGAAAGATTTTGATCATCAATGTGAAGCAATTATGCCTCTGAAGAAAAAGCACCAATGAGTATGTAGCTGAGCTGTGTGACCAGGGTAGCCTAGTCCATATAAATAGTTGCTATTTAACCGTAAGGTTGAAAATTCCTGTGAAACTGTACTTCAGGAAGGAGGCAATAACTGCAGGGATGGGCTATGGGGAAAAAAATAATAATAACTTTAAACCTATGCACAATGCTGTGCTACATTTAAGTGAAAAGCTCAGAACATGTTTTCCAACCCTAATATATCATATTCTTTCTTCTCCTACCACCACTCACATTTGAGATATTCTTCCCATAACCATTATCCAACCAGAATGAACAATAGATTATCACATAAAAGTTGAATAGTGCAGGACGAGAACGTGGGATCACAACCTCCAGGCATGGAGATAGAAAGCAGTTGAGACTGACATGATGAAAGACTCTAAATCATAGCTTCATGGGATTCCGTGTGATACAAGACTGATCAATCTCAACAAACTGCCATACAAAGTGAAAGCATAAACGGCTTAATACTCTGAACCCAGATACAGTGCAACAACAGCTGGTCTAAAAACAGAAATACTACTAACGCAACAGGATTTGCTTTGTTGAGTTATAATTAACAGATTTTGTAGCAGTGCAGAGTGGACTTTATCAAAGATAATATTTGACCTAGACAACTGAAGCTAGGACAAAAATTTATACAATTGTGACATGAATAAAAATGATTTTAACCATTTTACAGCTAGCAGCATGTTGACTCACAATTGTACATTTTAAAAAACTCAAATTGTTATTAAAATGAAAACTGCCTGCCTCTTCCCCCTGGCTACATCGGTAGTTAAACCTGAATAGAATGCACAGATTAGTTAAATATCAAATCCTACAGCAGATTAAATTGTGCCCACCTAAATCACTGAACAGAAACATTTTATTTTCCATGCTTACCGGTGTCGAGTTTCATTTTCAGTCCACTCTGACTAGCAGTGTCAAGTTCATCTTCCATCTGCTGATCTGTGAGCTTTCTCAATTGCTCCATGAATATTTCCATAGATGATGTAAAATGCAGCTCTTTATTGTTCAGCCAGTGAACCACAAAATTTCCACCTCCATCTTCTATGTTAAAAGCTGTGCCAGCTAGTGCTGGTGGAATATCTGTACATACAACAATAGAAAAACATCAGAACATATTAATCTGAGAAATATTTTCATCGCCAATTGAATAATATTATGTGTCAAATCAAACAAAACCAATTGGCACTGTGTTCTTTTTAAGTCTATCAAGATTATGTTCAAAAAGATTCGCTATGTCAGTAACCTCAAGCAAACTGTAAACAACCAACTTTTCTATTTAAAACTCCAATTTGTGCCTGCAAGCTACATTCTAAATATTTCCAAACTCAAATCTTTCTTGGTAAGATGGTAGAAGCATTAAATGACACCTTTATAAAAGGCATCTCTGGATTAAACTCAATAGTTAATCTTTGAATATTTCCTGCATTTCATAGCTAAATGGAACATGCACCACTCCTTGGCTGCATTCTGGTGGAAAGGTGGGCATAGAAAATCCCCCACTGAACACATCATCTATTAAAACATTGGGCTTTTAGATTCATATTTGGCCACCACCAGCTCGCAAATGAGGGACCCAGCTGCAAATAAAGTTGCTGCAAATAAAATAGGTGGGAATTAAATGCTTTAGGGTTGGAAAACTGACAACAGCTGATAGTAAATCCTCCCACTTACAGTTCCCGCCAGATGTGCAGAATTAATATCAATTCTAGCCATAAGAAAATTAGTCACCTTTCAACATTCAATTGGTTTGTATTAAACATGGGTCTGATTATCTTAGTATGGTAAAAGCGATTACAGGCCTTTTTTCTATGGGCGCATGGTGGTGTAGTGATGTTGTCACTAGAGAAGCAATACAGAGATCCAGGAAAATGCCCTGGGGTACTGGGTTCAAAACCCACAACAGCAGATGGTGAAATTTGAATTAAAAGTCTAATCATGACCATGGAACCATTGTCGTAAAACTGCAACTGGTTCACTAAAGCCCTTTAGGGAAGGAAATCTACATGAGACCTACAGCAATATAGATGTCTGAAATGGCCTGGCAAGCTACTTAGTTGCACAAAGTCAATAAAAAGGAATGAAACCTCTCGATCTTGCAAAGTTCTTCTTACTAACATTTGGGGGCTTAGACCAAAGGTGAGAGAGCTGTCTCACTGACTAGTCAAGTTCCTCAGGGAAGTCCAAGGTACAACCAGCTGTTTCAGTGACTCAGAAGTGGGGATGTTCACTGATGATTACACAATGTTCAGCACCATTTGCAACTCCTCAGATACTGTAAAGCAGTCCATGTCCAAATGCAAGATCTGGACAACATCCAGAATTAGGCTCACAAGCGGCAAGTATCATTCGCACCACACAAGCGCCAAGCGATGACCATCTCAACAAGAAAACCCAACTATCGCCCCTTGACTTTCAACGGCATTACCATCAATGAATCTCTCCACTATCAACATCCTGGGGTTTATCTTTGATCAGAAACTCACTAGACTAACCTTACAAATACTGTGGCTTATAGCGGGTCAGAGGCTAGGAATTTCGGCAAGTAACTCATGTCCTGACACCCCAAAGCCTGCCCACAATCTATAATACAAGTCAGGAGCCTGATGGAATACTCTTGCCTTGCCCAGATGAGTGCAGCTTCAACACTCAAGGAGTTTGACACCATCCAGAACAAAGCAACCATCCACAAACCTTCACTCTCTCAACACCAACACAGGGGCAGCTGTGTACACCATCTACAAGATGCACTACAGGATCTTACGAAGCCTCCATAGACAGCATCTTCCAAACTTGGAGGACAATACCACCACCTGCAAATTCTCCTCCAAGTCACTCGCCATCCTGACATGGAACTATATTGCTGTTCCTTGACTGTCGCCGGGTCAAAATCCTGGAATTCCCTCCCTGGTAGTGCTATGGATGCATCTACACCACATGAATCTCAGCAGTTCAAGGACAGCAAAGTGCACATCCCCCAAATTAATTTTTTTTGAAATTACTAATCCTAACCTGTATTAGGATTAATGCTTGCTGCAATATGAAAGTGACAGAGTGCATTAGCATAGTGTGAAATTTGTCTGTGGACTTCATGGGATCCCAGTTGGCTTGGCAAAACTTCCATATGGGCAGCCAGAACTGAAGATCTGCGGCGACTTCTTAGATGTTTCAAATGGTGAATTGTCTGCAAAACACAATTAAGCCACGCACAAATATTTATTCTTGTAGTAGATTAAGAGTATTAGTTTTAAACTTCCAGGCACAGACCATTACTGTTTAAAAATAATTAATGCAGTTTTTCCTCAAGGTATTAAACTGTTGGAAAACTAGGTTTTTTCATCAAATTAGCCACTCTTAACATGTAAGATTTTCTCCACAAAATCTTGTTCATTGCACTGTGTTATGAAGACTGAGGCAAAGTGATTTATAATAGTACAAATTGATGAGAAACGCATACAAATAACAATTTTATATTACTGACTGTAACAGCTTCTCTTATAGGTATCTATTCTACATCTGGTGCTAATTGAAAAATGTATAGGATTAATAAATTTGTGGCTAGCATACATCAGACATCAAAATTTTCCACTCACTGTCACTTTTCTGATTTCCTTCGCTAACATTTCCCATTTAACTCAACAATACTGACTTGCCAATCAAGAAAAGAAACATACCATCAAAATATCTGGAATTAAGAATCTACTGATGACCATGAAACCACTGTCAATTTTGGAAAAACCCAGCTGGTTCACTGATGTCCTTTTGAAGAAGGAAATCTGCCATGCTTACTGGCCCACATGTGACTCCAGAGTCACAGCAATATGTTTGATTCTAAACTGCCCTTTGAAATGGCCTTGCAAACCATTTGGTTCAAGGGCAACTAGGGATGGGCAATAAATGCTGGCTAGCCAATGACACCCATGTCCCATGAATGAATTTAAAAAAATTCAATCCTTTATTTTTCTTAAAAATATCATTCTGGCGGTTGCAACCTTTGACACAATGAACCAATCCTATTACTTTCTTTTTAATAAACTGTAATTGGGGCTTGTGACCCAGCTGAATATATATACATGGGCATGAATAAATAAGACCATAAAAAAATTAAATCATTCAGGAGGGATAAAATATTAAACCTTTATTTCAGAAATCTCTCACATACCCCACAGAGGCTTTCTTTAGGATAGCTGAAGTACCCGGTTTGCATTGTACACCCCGACTTTATCTGAATTAAAAGGCAAGAACTCCTATACTAAAGTAACTTTGTGCACACCATACTGCTGAATTAAAGTTCTAAGAATACAGCATTGTCATTATGCACGTCATTTCAATCAATAATACCTACTAGATTCCAGGTCAAGTTACTAAATTTGCTGAATCTAAAACAGTATAGGACCAAAAAACATGACAGTGGCAAAAAAAAACCGCAGCACACAGTGGTGAGGCACTTACAATGCTTTGAAGTCATAGCTATTAAACAAAATAAAGGTGCAAATCACAGCCAGGAACAAAATAACTCCCACAAAGCAATTTACATCTTCAGCAAATAAAACTTGTCTCCCTGTCGAACGCTTTTAATTTGAAGATTCTATACCATACTCCCTAGCACTATCACCATTGCAAACTATTTAGACTAAGAATGTACCTACATGAAACATCACAACCATACGCCGAACCATTGAATAGTGCCATTCAAAACTCAAGTACATGCCAGACTAACAAAGATATGGTATCTGTAACCAAGTTTGATGTGTAGAAACCAACACTGACATATTCAAGGCACAGAGGTAAATTTTGCACAGCTTTGTCTGCAAAACCCCACTGGTGGCATGGGACTTCACAAAATTTACCTCCCAGTTCTTCAAAAATGTATCAAATTGGAATTACAAATTACTGTATTTATTTCAAAATTATCACTGACAAAGCAAAAAGACATTTCCTTCTTTAAGCACACTGATTCAGATGGAAGAGGTGTTTTTTCTTACATATGTAGTAACTATCAGTAATACGAAGGGCCAAGTTGGCACAAGTAAACTTAATTTATATTGGTTAATTGACAAATTAAACAAAGCATATTCATTGTTTAGGATTTCACTTTAAACTCTTTCTATTTTAAGGCTTTAGAAATGATTACCTCCAGGGCATGTTGAATTTTGTCTTTTTGACTTCCACCATGAGGAAGGGTGATGGTTGAGGTACTAATGGTAGATTCTGTCATTTGTCCTCCAAGAAGATCATCTTCTGGTAATAAGGTTTCAGCCCACAGTCGGCAGACACCATCTTGACATGAAGTCAATAGGACATTGCACACAGAACTCCTGGAAAAAGAAAACACTGGAATCTCATACTCTAAAGTCTCTTCTATTCTACTACAGTTATTTTGCATTATACATACTCAAGAGGGATAAAGGCAATAATAAGGCTTTGCAAGGCTCTGGATTACAATGTGTGCACAATAAGATTTTGTAAGTACTTTTTGACATCAAAAGACCAACTATACTTTGCAGTTATCATTATAAATCTAAATTACGTAAAAGACTCCAGGGTCTTAATTGGACAAGGAATGTCATGCTTTTTTCAAAGATTATTATTCAGTACTTCAGTATTCACTCTAATTCCTCTCTAAACACATGAAATCATCCACAGAAATGTGCAAAAGTTATATAAGCACTGCAGGCAGGTGTCATTCACAAGTAAACAAATGGTCAGTGGATAGGCATATGGATAACATTAGAATAGTTTAGGTTAGAGGATCATTAGATTGTTGCGCTGACCAGTGGAACCATCGAGGGCTGAAGGGCCTGTACTGCGCTGTAATGTTCTATGTTCTAAACCCAATATGTAATACTTCCTGCTTGAACACTGTAGATTTTTTTCTTTCCAGTATCTTCTTTCATCTTTAATTGACAATGTAAGGAAAAAGATGCACACATTAGTTGTATTTTTTTCTCCAATTCAAAGCAACTTTGTTGGGGCACAGCTCCGCATATACCAGACACTTCCATTACATGACTCAAACTGCGATTGTTCACATGTGAATCTTCACGGTGAGTTTCAGTAAGTTGTTCGACTACAGAAGAATCATATTCAGATCTAATCCTGTTCTCAACTAATGTCCACACTATCATGATGACAGTAGTGATATATACTTCTTTGTTTAAGGGGAACGTTTAAAAATTTAGTTTTATTCGACAGGCAGTCCATATGTCTGGTAAGAATGCAGCTCAGATTTTGGCACAGCAGGATAATTACTCATTTCAGCCTTGCAAGTGTTTATTTTAAATAAAGCTAATTGACTTTAATTTACTTAAGTTCCCTTAAGATTTCTGATTAGATTGACTGACAGGGTCATGTGATGATGTAGTTTACATGCAAAGCTTTTACAGAAAATAGTTAGTTGCAACTGAAGCTAGAAGGTTTTTGTAGGTTCCTGAACTCTATCTCTCTTTGAAATCAAATATGCCCGAGTGTGCGCGCTACCTTTATTTAAAAATGAATTTAGTTTATGTATGAATGTGGCTTATTTGGAATGAGAGCAGTAAAATCTAGAAAGTAAAGTTGCTTCCTTTCATTTTAAAATATTTTTTAATTGTTCATGGTTAAACCTATTCATTTATTAGTTATATTTAAACTGTATTATTAAATAAAGTTTGTTTTATTGAAAAAGATCCATACTGTGTCAGTCCTATCCTCGAGTATAACATTGGCAAATGTGAGGTTATCCACTTTGGAAGAAATAATAGTAAGATGGAATATTATTTAAAGGGCGAAAAGCTGCAGCATGCTACTGTGCAGAGGGACCTGGGGGTCCTTGTGCACGAATCACAAAAACTCAGTCTGCAGGTGCAGCAGGTGATCAAGAAGGCGAATGGAATGTTGGCCTTTATCGCGAGGGGGATAGAACATAAAAGCAAGGAGGTCTTGCTGCAACTGTACAAGGCACTGGTGAGGCCGCAACTGGAGTAGTGTGTGCAGTTTTGGTCCCCTTATTTGTGAAAGGATATATTGGCCTTGGAGGGAGTACAGAGAAGGTTCACCAGGTTGATATCGGAGAAAAGGGGGTTAGCTTATGAGGAGAGATGGAGTAGACTGGACCTGTACTCGTTGGAGTTTAGAAGGCTGAGGGGTGATCTTATAGAGACATATAAGATAACGAAGGGGCTAGATAGGGTAGAGGCAGAGAGATTCTTTCCACTTAGAAAGGAAACCAGAACTAGAGGGCACTAGAGGGGGGCCAGTTTAGAACAGAGTTGAGGAGGAACTTCTTCTCTCAGAGGGTAGTGAATCTCTGGAATTCTCTGCCCATGGAAGTGGTGGAGGCTACCTCGTTGAATATGTTTAAGTCACGGGTAGATAGATTTCTGATTGATAAGGGAGTTAAGGGTTATGGGGAGCAGACGGGTAAGTGGAACCGATCCACTTCAGATCAGCTATGATCTTACTGAATGGCAGGGCAGGCTCGAGGGGCTAGATGGCCTACTCCTGCTCCTATTTCTTATGTTCTTATGTTCGAGGCTGAGAAGGAAAAAATGTTGGGGTCTAGTCTGGCTTCTTAATGTAACCTGGGGCTCTGGTCCAGAACCCTAACACTGTGTAAACCCAAAAGCCCTCTGCAGTGTTACAGCATTTTAAAATTCATTGCAGCCCTATGTCTTTCTGGGTAAAATCAATAATTTGGTGTAATCTGTTAATTCAATACACACAGAATAGCTACTGACCCATTAAGGGCTAATTTGCTCTTCGGACCACTCAACTTGTTCAGAAGCCAAGTACCAAATATTCAATTCTAACTGGAGTTTACTGTGAGAAACGTGAGCATGTCACTAACCTTGGCATATATTTACTCGTTTTCCGCCATGAAAATCCTGTTACTGCACGAGGATGTGCCAGATACACAAAGGAAAAATGCACAGCAGTGGAAGCAGTTTTTTCCCCAAATGTTTCTGCGCCTATGACTGCAGACTTCCAGCTAGTGGTAAGATACCATACTTTCAGAAGGGAATCATCCTGCACAGAAAAACAAAAAAAAAATTGTTTATGGTGATAGAACTAGAAACAGTAAACATTTACCAAAGTACTTCAAATTGAATTTAATGTTTCAAAGATACAGCTAATAACTTTGACCGAAATTCTTCAGCCTCGCATGTCCTGTTACTGCTGCCAGCAAGAATGGAGAATTTGGCACTCAGCCAAATCTCCATTCAAAGCAGCGGAGTCAGAGAATCCCAGCCGTGGGTGAGGTCAGACAAATCTGGCCCTTAGTTTTGCAGTAATAATTTTAAAATATAATTTGATTTCAACTTTTTAAACAAATAGTTGGCGCCAAAACGAAATAAATGCTTGCTCAATTAGCCAATTCAAAAATCTTACTTTTCCTGCTGTTGCAAAGTACTCTCCATCAGGGGACCACTTCATGAGATATATTGGAATAGCAGTCCTAAATGGAGAGAATGGAATATTTTAATAAATGTTCACACAAGTCAGGATTTAATTGACTGAAGTGTTCTTTTTACTAGTTATGTAATGTTATCACTAGTCCAAAGGTTGATTGTACCAACAAGACATGGAATTTTTGGAAATGTATTAATTCAATTATAACAAACAATTAAAACAAACAAATTTCTTAAGTGCCAAATCTGACTAAGTGGTAACAATTCCAGCCCTGAGTCAGAAGGTTATGGGTTCCAGTGCCTTTCTCGAAGATTGAGCACATAATTTCAGTGCAAGAAGTGCTGCACTATTAGAGCTGTCACCATTAGGAAGTGATGTTGAACTGAAGCCCCATCAGTGTTCTCACAGGGTTGTGAAAGAAACAATGGCACTATTTGAAGAGAAACAAGAGACTTTTCTCCAATATTTCCCCTCAACAAACATTATGAAAAGCAGATTATCCAGTGAATTTTTTATATATGTTTGCAGGACCTTCCTGTATAAGAACATAAGAAATAGGAGCAGGAGTAGGCCATCTAGCCCTTCAAGCCTGCCCCGCCATTCAATAAGATCATGGCTGATCTGTCGTGGCTCAGTTCCACTTTCCCGCTTCTCCCCATAACCCTTAATCCCCTTGCCTATCAAAAACCTATCTACCTGCGTCTTAAATATATTTAGCGAGGTAGCCTCCACCACTTCAACGGGCAGAGAATTCCAGAGATTCACCACCCTTTGAGTGAAGAAGTTCCTCCTTAACTCTGTTCTAAACTGCCCCCCCTTTATCTTGAGGCTGTGCCCTCTCGTCCTACTGTCCTTCCTGAGCGGGAAGAGCCTCTCCACCTCTATCCTATCCATCCCATTCATCATCTTATATGTCTCAATGAGATCTCCCCTCATCCTTCTAAACTCTAACGAGTACAAGCCTAGTTTATTCAGCCTCTCCTCATAGTTCAACCCCCTCAACTCCGGTATCAGCCTAGTGAACCTTCTCTGCACTCCCTCCAAGGCCAAATTGGCTACTGCATTCCCTGCAAAGTCTACGCTCCAAAAGTACTTTGTTGGTTGCATTGCATTTCATGAAAAGGGCTACATAAATACAAGTTGCAGAATACAAATAAACATTTCAATTTTCTTCCAATATTGTACACGATTACAAGTTTTAGCCAATGCTTCTCAGTATTAAAATAATTGCATGAAGTTTACTTAAAACATCTTAATTGTTACTGATTTGACTTGATAAAAAGTCAAGTCAATATACTATATTTCTCTAGAAAACAGATTTAAATCTACTAGTTGTAAATGGTTTGTGAATTCAGCAATTTGTCACAATAGACTGGCAATCCAAACATTTGCTGGCTATGTCTTCTAGTAAAACATTTCTTTCTTTCCTTTCATTTAAAAGGGATCCAAAAATACCTGCTGACAAAGCCAAACCATGAATGTGAGAGACATGTGCAGTACTAGTTTTTAAACAATCAGTCTTAAGTAATTAACCACTAATATTTTTTAAAAACAAACAAACCACCCATGTCAATCACAACTATTCAGTTGTGAATATTCATTACCGGGTAATGCTATGACAAACTGTGACCATTATTTGTCAGTTTGGCATGCTTGGGTGTAGCCCAGCAAACAGCCACCAAAAAATGTGGGTTTTATCTATAGGTAAGAAGTCTTACAACACCAGGTTAAAGTCCAACAGGTTTATCTGATAGTACGAGCTTTCAGAGCGTTGCCCCTTCATCAGGTGAGTGGAGGATTTGGTTCACAAACAGTGCATACATAGATACAAACTCATTTATTTCCACATCATGATGCAGTGTCAGGAATAGGAGGAGTAGTAGGATTGCTCCATAACAATCTTGAAACTGCTGCTGGTTCCTAATGGGCTTCCCTGTTTCAGGCTACACGTGATGGGGCAGATAGTCTAACATGGATTTATTCAAAATGAGTGAGCTGCTTATGAATCAGACCTGATGTTGGGTCAACCTCAACTCTCCTAGTTACATTGTACAAAGGAGGAAAGCAGAGATCCTGGAGGATGGCAGTTGGTGACAGACAAAATATTGCATTTTAATTAATAAAAATAACCTTGACCTGCCACATGCCAGGATTTCAGGTATTTCATAACTTATAAAATAAAAATAACTTCAACCAAGAATTCAGAAACACAGTACAATAAAACTCAGAGAAGGTAGTCTAGGCACAAAAAATGTCACTATTCCAAGAAAACCAACAAAATATGACTGTCAGATAAGACACCATCATACAGACGTCCACCCTTTGAAAATTGTGAACATCATTCCATTATCTCATTTTGCATGGATCACAAAGGAAGAATAAAATTTAAGAATTTTTTTTTGATGGATTCTTACTTGCACTGCCAGATACATTTCCAATCATTTAAATCAGGCTGCAATTTAAATTCCTCAGCATGACTATTTTCTTCCTCTAGGATGTCACTAGAAGGAGGTGACCATAACTGTAGGTGATCTGTAGCTGTCAATAATTGGTTACCTATAAAAGGAAGAAAGTTATGATAAATGTAAATCTAATTTAGTAATAATGCTGGAGACTATAGATCAGTGACTGCACTCTTTGTAGAGGTAAACAGGTTTCTTTGGATCACTACAGTATATATGAAAGTGAAAACTCACTTCAAATCTACTCTGTGGTAGATTCCTGAACCAGACAGGCATACAACACTGCCAGATCCCAACGGAACCCTGATAAGCAAACCAATTACTGACCCGAGAGTCTTCCCATTTGATTCCGAGGAATGTGAAAGGTCCTGCTGAACAAGTAGGACACTCCTTTCTAGGTAAGTAGCAGGTAACTTATCTGCTCTGTGCTAATAAGTTGCACAGTTTTACATTTTTAAACCAAAAGAGTGCTCTTGCATAACCTTTGGGGCTTCCTGAGACTTAGTACTGTCAAATAATACGCAAGCTGTTTATACTTAGATAATCAGCGTGTGCACTTTGGATTAGATGAACAAAATTTCTGCAGCAACAGAATACCAAGTATTTTGAATCGGTGACTGTTAAAACTCCAACTGTTAAACTGCAGGGTTTCAATCCTACTATACAATCTGTCACCAAGATATTGTGGTTCCACCTACAACATGGCCTGCCTCTGCTGCATGTGCTTAATGTTTTTTCCAGCATCTGAAGTTGTGCATGTTTTTGTTTAGATGATCGCAAAGGGAAAAAAAAACAAATTCAAAAGTTACAAAAAATATATACTTTTTAAGTATAACAGCTTAGGATTCAAATCTTTAAGCTTAAATCAGCTTAAATCTGGCTGAAAACTGTATTTCAACAATTTCTACCTATACACTTACTTCAAACAAAAACAAACAACATTTCACTGTAGATTCATTTACCTTGCGGGTCCCAAGCCAGGTTGTATGCCATAGACTGAAGAAAAAACTGTCCCGTCTTTTGCCATTGATAGTTTAGGACCTACAGTTTTCAATAGATTTAAAAATAAATTAAAGCAATGTTATTTCTACAAGGAAATAAATGAAGCCTATCAAACAAGTTTTGAATTTCAAATTTTGTTAATCTGTGTTCACCCATACGCATTGAAAAATTATAGGAAATTGACTTTCACAGGTGGCAACACTTTCCAAAATTCTGTGTGCATTAAAAGAGAAATTGACTCCAAAATGCAAATTCTAACTGAATAAATGTTAACAAAAACTCGACTGCTAAGAGTTGGACCTATTATGATACACTGTTCTGTTGCACTGCACAACAACAGTTTATTTTTTAAGAAGCTAAACAAACTTTGACAAGTACTAATATAGTTCTACCAACTGCACACCTCATTTATAGCAAGATTAAGGTACTCATTTAAGGTCTGGAAACTGTTGTTTTGCCAATGTCCTGGAAGGGTATACAACACAAATAAATATAGAATGTGACAACTGCACTTTTATACTGCTCAGACTAGGTGCCCTGCCATTTCATAATATCTATATTATTCTCCATCACTTCATCCACAAATTGATTTGAACAGCAAGACATGCAACTGAACTCTCTGCTCTGACACAAGGCTATGTTGATCTTCAGCAGCTAGAAAGAAGAAATTGTGGTAACCAATCATAGACAACACACTTAAAGCACATTCTTTCTGTACTTCCTTGGTGCCTGTGTCTCAGCAATGGCCAACACTGGGCCAAGCTATATTAATTCTCATGCTACAGGTTGAGTGCATTTCAGTTTGAATAATTTCCAGAAAAGTTTAGCTAAAAATGATTTCAGGACATCCACTTATGTAATAAGTTTTATTTGAAACTGATCAGTACTTTTAAGATTCAGCAATATAGAATGTGGCTATAATTCTAATCTTCTACTAGTTTCATTAGTGCTACTTATAGGATCCATTCGGCCCATTGAGTCTGCACCGACCACTATCCCACCAAGGTCCTATCCTCATAACCCCATGCATTTACCCAAGCTAGTCCCCCGACACACGGACAATTTAGCATGGCCAATTCACCGAACCCGCACATCTTTGGACTTTGGAGGGGAACCGGAGTATCTGGAGGAAACCCAAGCAGACACAGGGAGAAGTGCAAAGTCCACACAGACAGTGAGCCAAGCCAGGAATCGCTCCTGAATCCCTGGCACTGAGAGATAGCTGTGCTAACCACTGTGCTGCCGTTGCAGGTTATGAAATGTAGATTAGCAGTGCTGTCAATTACCATGTCATAGTAAAAGAGAAGATAACTATACATAAAATTATATCAATGAATGTGTAGCTCAAAGATCGGTTCGTGGGGTGCTGACACCAGTAACGGGAAAAACGGGGCTGTTACTATTGGAATGATCTACACCTGAACTGTGTCCTAGTTAGCTGCATTACCCAGTGAAGGAGAGAGGGTTTTAAACTAAATAGCAGGGAAAAGGAATCAATTTAGGAAGGTGTAGTAAATCAAAGAATCGAATCAGAAATTGTATTTGTTCTGGATAGAGGGATACCAGTGATGTACTGTAACTCAGATTTCCAAAAGGCATGAGAAAGTGCCACATTAAAGGTTATTGCAAAATAAGGCTAATTGTGCAACAAGTTAGTATAAATAGAAGTTTGGCTGGCTAATAGGAGATGCCAACGTTGGACTGGGGTAAGCACAGTAAGAAGTCTCACAATACCAGGTTAAAGTCCAACAGGTTCATTTGGTAGCACAAGCTTTCGGAATGTCACTCCTTCTTCAGGTGAGTGAATTAGGGAGGCAAACGGTATGTTGCCTTTCATTCTAAGATAAGAGTTCAGAAGAAGGCATGTCTTACTGCAGTTATACAGAGCCTTAGTAAGACCACACCTGGAGTATTGCGAGCAGTTTTGGTCTCCTTACCCAAGGAACAATATACTCGCCATAGAAAGAGTGCAGCAGAGGTACACTAGACTGATCCCAGGGTTGGTGGAGCTATCCTATGCGGAGAAATTGGTTTGACTGGGCTCATATTCACTAAAGTTTAGAAGAACGAGAGGAGATTTGATTGAAACATATAAAATTCTAACAGGGCTAGATAGTCCAGATGCAAGAAGAATGTTTTCCCTGATTGGGAAATAGAACCAGGAGAGAGAGTCTCAGGATATGGGGTAGATCATTTAGGACTGATGAGGAAAAAATGCTTCATTCAAACGGTAGTGAACTTGTGGAACTCTACTACAGACAGCTGTAGGTAACATTCAGATCACTGAATGTATTCAAGAAAGACATAGATAATTTATTAGATTTAATGACATCAAGTGATATGGGGAGAGAGTGGAAATAAAGGAGAGATAAAAGGATCAGCCATGATCATATTGAATGGTGGAGCAGGCTCGAAAGGCCGAATGACCACTATCGCTCTTAGTTTCTATGAGCACTGTAAAAGAAACACATACAACTAGCTGTTGGAAATAACAGATCATCTTTCTCCCATTCTTAAGAAGGCTAAAATTTCAAAAGAGCAGCTGAGTACACTTCGTTAAGATCTGTTCCATTTGTTTTGAAACAATGATTAAATTGTCTCAGTGTAAGCCACAAATGATCTAGACCAGAACATCAGTTGAAGTATGATACTTTGAGTTACAGCACAGTTGGAACGAGTTTGCAACTAATGCATTCAACACAGAGTTAAAACTCATCGTCACTGGTACAATTTGTTCAGATTCATCATTATCTTCATTTTCTGCCTCAGAACTCTGTCATTTCAGGGACCCAGCCTCTCTGCTTTAGACAGTCTATTGCATAATGCAATTAACACAAAGATCCAGGATTCTGTTTCAGATTTGAACATTAAATCAGAGCACAAACCTTGTTGGCTGTTCTTTTCTCTTATACAGCTCTAGCTGGAGGTTACTTGATTTGGAGCAATGGTGATATATTTCACTTAGATTTTTTCATAAAATTTATTCCAGACCCTTTTTAAAACAAAAGCAACATCTGCAAAACTGCAGATTTTGATTCAGAGGAAAATTTTGACTGAACTGGACTTACTGAATCTCTTTTCCCATTGCTTTTTGGAAGGTTCCTCTTCAGAGGCTTGCTATCAGGAAAAGGTTTGTGTGGTCTCGGCTTACTTCTCATTTATCCATGACTAAATTACTATTTAACCTACAATTCCTCATTCTAGATCTGCCCTTTAAAAGAAAATGCAAAGGATACAAAGACTTTCTACTGACTTTGTAACACAACTGATTTAGATCAAAATATAACCTTAAAACTAAGAGTGGAACTGCTAATTTTCTGTATGTATAGTTCTCTATTTTCCAATCTTGCCACACATATGAAGAAACCATTACTGAAGATACTGAATGTTAATATATAATGACATTTAAACGTACGAAAAGTTAACTGATAATAACATAATACTTAAATGTAAATTAACAAAAGGAAGGCGCTGCACTTTAAAGGAATAGCTGGGAGTAAGTGGGAATACTTACAAGTTTTCTTTTATAATGGCTTACAGGTACTGGCTCAAAAATGCAAACAGTGTTCCCATAAGAAGCAGCAATCTAAAAATGACACAATTAAAGCTATTTATTCACTAATCTCACATAATCCTAGTCATGCGCTTAAGAGGTCACGCCAATTTCTAGCATTACAATTTCATATCAGTATGCATGTTATGAAATATCACTGAGGTTTAAGATGTGAAAGAATCACACATTCCTTATATTTATTTCAAATTAAACTTTCAATGATTCACTCTAATAAACAGTAATTATTTTATTAAGAGAAGAAAAAATATCAGATACTGTGCAGGTTTCTCGTTTGTACTGTTGTATAAAATCAGGAGATTTTAGGGGCTAAAAGACATTTCTTGGAGACTTAGCGTGAAAGCACATGCTCATAAATGCAAAGTTTTATATTTATCTTGATTAGGTTGAAATGAAGCAAACTAAAACTGCAACTCCAATCTCTGGAACTATTATTCAATGCAGAATATCCATGCTGTTGCCAGCAGTATCATGGCAATGTACTCCTACATATTATGGTAAATTGTGCAGCTCACCATGCTGCTTGTAAGAACCACCTTGTACTTGTCACTTGATGAGCCAGCACGGTGGTTAGCACTGCTGCTTCTCTACGCCAGAGACCTGAGCTCAATTCCGATCTTAGATGACTGTGTGGAGTTTGTACATTCTCCTTGTGTCCATACAGGTTTCCTCCAGGTGCTCTGGTTTCCTCCCACAGTCCAAGACGTGCAGGTTAGGCTGTAGGCCAAGTTAAATTGCCCCTTAGTGTCTGAAGATGTATAGACTGTGGGGGTTAACAGGGTAAATAAGAAACACTTTGGGGACAGGGCCTGGGTAAGATGCTCCGTCGGAAGTCGGAAGTCAGCTTGATGGGCTGAATGGTTTATTTCCGCACTTTCTGTATAGAAAACCTGTCAGCAAGGAGGCGGACACAAATTCTCTTCAGGATGCTAATGGGTCCAAGATGATAGAACTGGTGATGGAAGCCATGGTGCAAGTCAATCCACCAGGACATAGTCTCTGGTAGGAGTGCTGTCTCTTAACATCGAACGCCCTTTAAAAAGGAAATCGTGATCCCTGTAGAGCGAGCTTCTCTGGCATCTTTAGCCCCCACCCCTCAAGAGTGAAAGTGCAAAACATGCCTGTCCCCTGCTCTTCTAAACAAAAAAGCACTCTCTCAATGAAATAATTACTGTTTATTAGAGAGAAGACGTGGAGTGAAAACCAGGTTATTTTTCTGGGGATAAACACGCCGGTTTTCAATCGGAACCTGAGAGTTTGCCATTTTTTGGAAAAAGTCTGACCTGTATTTCTCAGATAAAACACAATTATAAAATATACATCAATGAAAATTTAGTACATGTAGAACAGTTCTTTATACAAACAGTACAAAAACCCAAAAACATGATATAACTCTCCATCAGTACATTACTGGGAGTAATTAAAAAAACATACCCTGCCTTGCTGAAGGGAACATTCCACACAGCCCACTTGGATATTTCCATGCTTAGCACCAGGGATGATCTGAACACATTCAAAGTCACTTCCAAGAATCACTATGTCGCATCCCGAAGCATATGCCTAGGAAAGCAGAAATAACAAGGGTCAATGAATGAACCTCAATGTTAACTAAAAGAAAACTTCACAAGATCAAGGGAGGAGCTATAAGTGAACAAACAGAATTAACTTAACAACAGGAAACAGGATTGCGATGATAACTGAAATTAATCATAATGACAAGTCACAGTATTTACAAAACTTTCAAAAATTTAAATAAATTGGAGACATATTTCTGAACGTATTGCTATTGGTACACTCGATACATATGCTGATCAAATCCCTATGTTGTAGCTCACAGTTAAAAATACGAAGTAGGTCTCTTCCCCATACCTTCTTTCAATTTCTACCAACTTTACATTTTTTTTGTCCTTCAATTTGTCTCTCATGATTTATTCTATCTCTCTTGTTCATCTCTCTGCTATAACCATTTTTTGCTAACAGTTATCTCTTTCTGTAACTACCTTTTTCTTCTCCTCAATCACTATTGTATATTCCATTACATCTGTACACTTCTAACATTGGAGTAAATTTTCCAGTCCCTCCCAGCACGGGAATCGTCACAGGGAGGATGGACAATGTGACATTATTTGAAGGTCCATTGACCTCAGGTGGGAAATAGTCCTGGGGCGGGCATAACCGGAAAAATTCCGCCCATTAATTTTTCAGTAAATAGTCAGCAAGTCAGATTGAATATGTAGGGACTTAGTTACCTTTTCTGGTTGATAATCTTTCATGGATCTGAAATATTAACCCTGTTTTTCTCTCTCCACAGATGCTGCCTGATCTGCAGAGTATTTCCAGCAATTTTTGTTTTAATTTCAGAGTTCCAGAATGTGAGTTTTGTTTTATCTTGTTTTCCGATTTACTTAGTTTGCAACTTCTACATTTTAAAAATAACTGGAGCTATATTCAACAAATGGTTAATCTACCTGTTCCAAAGTTGAGCAAGACTACCCATTTATTTAAGTCTATAACTTTTGAAGTCTCCAGCAACCTGTTATGCTGGGAAAGATGACATGGGTTGGATCTGAAACCAGGGACAGTGCTATTTTAATCAGCTTAGAATCATTGAAAATATACTTCAGAACATCAGTAAAGAAAGAGTGAGAATAATGCACCAGTTCATATATAGAAAGTATTTTAAAGCACAAATATTCAGCGTAAAAGAAATGCAGCAGTAAAGATCTGTTATTAGATTTGCCCAGTACTTAGTTGCCAGCTGTTTGCAAAATATCTACTTTTCCCATCATTAATTATTGTGCAAAATTGAACTGTAAATTAATCTGACATATAAATGATAGTGTTATATACAACCCCAGTAATTTTATACAGCATCCGAAGACACACATAAACACTGTACCAAAACACAAATACTGTTCCTCATCCAGATCAGTTGCTGCACCAATTTTAAACAAAGATTCAAGAGGAACAATGCTGTTCGGATTCTTGGCAGCAGACCATGATGACTAGCTCTCTTCAGATCAAGAACTGCAAAGTTACTTTATTTGTTAGTCAATAGGCTGTAAACCTTATCCAAAAGGCTTCTTATGGCCCTTCAACAGAAGTATACAACATTAATTCTGTGGCAGGTTATACAATACCAGTGATTCAGGAATGATGTCAACAATACAAGGAGCTGGAAAATTGCCAATTCAACTGATGTGTTTGGAATGTAGACCCGCATTTAATAAATCCTAACTTTAATTTAATGCAAATGAGATACAATCGCACATCATATTCCACATAAACAAAACAGAAACATACGAATTAGGAGGTGTAGGCCACTTAGTCCTTCGAGCCTGCTCCGTCACTTAATAGGACCATGATTGGAACTTGAACCTTATATTCTTGCCTTTCCCTTTCACAAGGATTTATCTAGCTCTGCCTTAAAAATACTCAAGACTTTACTTCCTCCACCTTTTCAAGAAGTGAGTTCCAAAGACTGTCATCCCTATGAGAGAAAAAGAACTCATCTGTTTTAAACGAGCAAGCTCAAATTTTTAAACAGTGACCCCATCTCCACAGTTCTAGATTTGCCCACAACCACCCTGTCAAAACCCATCATGATCTTAAAGGTTTCAATCAAAATCACCACTTACTCCTCTAAACTCCAGTCAATACATGCCATCCTTTCCTCATTAGACAATCCTCCCATTCCTGGTATAATCTAGTAAATCTTTCTGAACTACTCCTAACACATCAGGGAGAAGGAGGTTTCGAGGGACACTCGTGGGTTGAACTGTGTCTGTTTCAATGCTAGGAGTGTGGCAGGGAAAACGGATGAGCTTAGGGCCTTGATGTTTGTGAGGCAGTTAGATGTGGTGGCTGTAACGGAGACGTGGTTACGGGAAGGGCAGGACTGGCAGCTGAATGTTCCTGGGTACAAGTGTTTTAGGTGTGACAGAGGAGGGTTGAAGAGAGGTGGAGGGGTGGCACTGTTAGTAAAGGAAAACATCACAGTAGTGCAGAGGGGGGACGACATGGAAGAGACAGGGATTGAGTCACTGTGGGTGGAGTTGAGGAATAAAAAGGGAGAGATCACATTGCTAGGGGTGTACTATAGGCCACCCAACAGCCCAAGGTCGGTGGAGGAAGGCATTTGCAGGGGCATTTTGGACAAGTGCAGGAAGAATAGAGTGGTTGTAGTGGGTGACTTTAATCTTCCAGGAGTGAATTGGAGGGGGCCTAGAGCTGGGGGTACGGAGGAAGAGGAGTTTGTGAAATGTGTTTTGGAAGGGTCGCTAGAGCAGTATGTAACTAGCCCGACTAGGGGAGGGGCTATACTGGATTTAGTGTTGGGTAATGAGCCGGGGCAGGTGGGTGAGGTAGAGGTAGGCGAACATGTGGCTAACAGTGACCACAAGTCTGTCTACTTTAGGATAAAAATGGAAAGGGACGAGTGCCGGCCGAACGGGAGTGTGCTGAACTGGGGAAAGGCGAGCTATAGCAGGATTAGGAGGGAGCTGCAGGACACTGATTGGGAGGGACTGTTAGCTGGAAAGTCCACGGTTGGCAAGTGGGAGGCTTTTAAGGGCAAAATGAAATGGTTGCAGGGGAGGTATGTTCCAGTTAAGCGGAAGGATGGGAAAGGTAGGATTAGAGAGCCGTGGATTACAGGGGGTATTGAAGACTTGGTCAGGAAGAAGATGGAGGCGTATGTTAGGTCGAAACGACTGGGTACGGAGAGTGCGCTGGAGGAATATAGAGAGAGTAGGAGGGAGCTAAAAAGGGGAATTAGAAGGGCGAAGAGAGGGCATGAAATGGCTTTGGCTGGTAGGATTAAGGAAAATCCAAAGGCATTTTATTCCTATATTAGAGGCAAGAGAGTAGTTAGAGGGAAAATTGGTCCTCTTAGGGACAAGAGTGGAGAGTTATGTATTGAGTCGGAGGGAATGGGGGAGCTCCTGAATGAATACTTTGCGTCGGTATTCACGAAGGAGAGGGGTTCAGAATCGTGCGGTCTCTTGAAGGGAGCTGAGGATCAGTTGCAGGAGATATCTATTACGAGGGAGGAAGTGCTAGGGCTTTTAGGTAGCGTAAGGACGGATAAAGCTCCGGGGCCTGATGGTATTTATCCCAGGCTGCTTAGGGAGGTGAAAGATGAAATTGCTGGGCCTCTGGCACAAATCTTTGTCTCTTCTTTGGACACAGGTGAGGTCCCAGAGGACTGGAGGGTAGCAAATGTGGTACCGCTGTTCAAAAAAGGTAGTAGGGATAACCCTGGAAATTATAGACCGGTGAGTTTGACATCGGTGGTAGGGAAATTAATGGAAAAAATACTTAGGGGTAGGATGTATGAGCATTTGGAGCGTTGCGATCTGATTAGGGATACGCAACATGGCTTTGTTAGAGGGAGGTCTTGCCTTACGAATCTGGTGAAATTCTTTGAGGAGGTGACAAAAACGGTTGACGATGGGAGAGCCACTGATGTCATCTATGTGGATTTCAGTAATGCGTTTGACAAAGTCCCTCATGGTAGGCTGGTAGAAAAGGTTAAGGCGCAAGGGATACGAGGCCAGGTAGCTAGGTGGATTGAGAACTGGCTGGGTAATAGGAGACAGAGGGTAGTTGTGGAGGGGACCTTGTCGGGCTGGAGGCCAGTGACCAGTGGTGTGCCGCAGGGCTCAGTACTGGGACCTCTCCTCTTTGTAGTATACATAAATGACTTGGAAGAGAGCAAAGGTGGTGTGATCAGCAAGTTTGCTGATGACACCAAGATGGCAGGGTTGGCAGGTACTGAACTGGATTGTCAGGTGATACAACAGGATATAGATAGGTTGGTGCATTGGGCAGATAGGTGGCAGATGGAATTTAATCCTGACAAATGCGAGGTGATGCATTTTGGAAGGAATAATGCAGAGAGGAGCTATGTGATAAAAGGTAGACGGATTAGGAGTATAGACATACAGAGGGACCTGGGAGTGCAGGTTCACAAATCCATGAAGGTTGCGTCATAAGTGGAGAAGGTTGTTAGGAAGGCTTATGGAATGTTAGCCTTTATAGGAAGGGGTATAGAGTATAAAAGCTGCCGTCTAATGCTTCAGTTGTACAGAATGTTGGTTAGACCGCATTTGGAGTACTGCGTCCAGTTCTGGTCACCTTACTACCGGAAGGACGTGGAGTCTCTGGAAAGGGTGCAGAGGAGGTTTACCAGGATGTTGCCTGGCATGGAGGGGCTGGGTTACGAGGAAAGGTTGGAGAAACTGGGACTATTCTCCTTGGAAAGACGGAGATTGAGGGGGGACATGATAGAGGTATATAAGATACTGAAGGGAGTAGATAGAGTTAATAGTGAGAGACTGCTCCCTAGACTGGGTACAAACACGAGAGGTCATGATTTAAGGGTGAGGGGGAAGAGGTATAATTTGGAAGTGAGAGGAAGGTTCTTTACACAGAGAGTTGTGGGGGTATGGAACGCGCTACCGAGTAGGGTGGTGGAGGCAGGAACGTTGGACTCGTTTAAGGTTCAGTTAGATAGACACGAGTGAAACGAGGATGGAGGGTTATGGTAGGGGCTATTAAATAAGGTTAGAACCTCGGGAGACACCGGAAAAGCAGGCTTGTAAGATTAACGTTTTTGTCTTTTTATTCCGCAGGTGGAGGTCCACCTCGTGTCAAACGAAGGGCATGCACACGGTGGGTCGTGCGTGGGCTGCTCTTGGAAGTTCCGGGAGTGGCCTAGTACTTCGTGTCGGTGGGTGTGCTTGATCCTGGACCGGTAGACGGGCGCCGCAACAGCTTGGTGACTAGCACTGCTAGCTGTGCAGATACATGGATTTGGGACTGTGTCTGTGGGAGTTTGCGCATTCTCCCTGTGGTTGCGTGGGTTTCCTCCGGGCGCTCCGGTTTCCTCCCACACCCCAAAGATGTGCTCTTAGGCTGATTGGTTTTACCAAATTGACATTATTCTCCCCTGAATCTGGCTAAGTTAGGGGTTCCATTCGTAGACATGTAGGGTAGAATAGGTGTAGGGTGATGCGGCGGCGCGGGCTCGTTGGGCCGAAGGGCCTGTTTCCCGTGCTGGGTTGTTCTTTGTTCTTTATTTATATCTTTCCTTAAATAAGGAAAGCATTACTGTACACAGTACTCCAGATGCAATTCCCCCAGTGTCCTGTTCAAGGAAAGTTGAACCATCCCAATTTTACAAACAAGTCCCCTCACAATAAACGATAGCATCCCACTAGCTCTCCTAATTAATTGCTATACCTATATATTAGCCTGTGATTTGTTCACTAGACACTAAGATCCCTCTGAATCTAAGAGCTCTCACCATGTTTTTATTGACAAAATGGACAATTTCACATTTGCCCACATTATACTTTACTTGCCAGATATTTGCGCACTCACTTAACCTATTATCCACTGTAATCTCCTTATGTCCTCTTCACAATTTATTTTCCTTCCTAACTTTTGTGTTGTCAGCAAATTTAGCAACCAGACCATCTGTTCCTTCATCCAAGTTATTTATATAAATTGTAAGTTGAAGGCCTAGCAGTGATCTTTGTTACACACAAGTTATATCCTGTCAACCAGAAAATAATCAATTTTTGCCTACTCCCCGCTCCCCCCCCCCCCACCATTTCCTGTTAGCTTACCAATCTTCTATCCATGCCAATACATTATCTTTACACCATGAGCTTTTAATTTCTTCAATACCCTTTAATATCACTTTATCAAATGCCTTCTGGAAATTTACATACAGTTCATCCATCAGTTTCCCTATATTCACAGCACATATGATTCCTTCAAAAACATTAGTTAAACATGACCTCCCTTTCACAAAACAATGTTGACTCTACCTGATTATCTGACTATTTCTACATACGCTGCCATAACACTCTTACTGATAACTTTTAACATTTTCCTTATGATGAATGTTAAACTAACTGGTTTAGAACCCCTGCAATGCAGAAAAATCTTCTCACCTGCCACCCATTTTTGTGCACTTATATCCTTTCTCTTTCAGTTTGATTACTGTCTAACTTTTTTAGTTAACCATGGATACTGGATCTTCCCCTTGGAATTTTTCCTTCTCATTGGAATGTATCTATTTTATATTCTGAAATTTCTTTTCAAATGTCTTCTACTGCATTGATGATGCAATTCTTAAATTCTTTAATTCTTTAATTTGCCTGTTTATTTTAGCTAGCTCTGCTTTCATGCCTCATATCTGCCTTTATTTCCATTTAAAATAATAGTCTTGAACCACTTTTTCCCCCTCAAACTGAACATAAAACACAATATGTTTGTTACCACTTGGTGTGCTTTAGTATATGTTTAAGAACTTATGCTCATGCCAAATATTGATTTTCACCCATCAGCTGGAAACAGGAATTGGGTATTTTTGAAAAGACAGATCTTTTGAAACAGACTGAAATGAATTCAACCTACATCAAGACAGCAGACGCTAACTTACATTCCAACTCCATGGCACAGACAGCAAGTCTACAAGTACATCACAATGACATTTCCTGGGATTTGGGAGCAATCTTCTTTCCTGTCCAATCATCAAGGCCTATGGAAACAACCAATGGTATTCAACTGCTTAAGTCTAACCACTCAAAAGGTTAGTCGCTTGTGTTAGGGACCAGATCAGAAGCTCTCAAGTATATTGTGAGGTTCACCTGGAGTTAGCATTTACATTTGGTTTTGGCAGTCAAGTGAGCATAAGGTATTTCATGCCAGGTATGAATCAACTGATCCATTAAGAAGTTATTATCAAAATAAATTAAGAACTCATATAGAATATAACAAAAATAATTTGCATAACCTTTGCCAATTAAAATACTTAAACATGACGAAGTATAATTCTTGACACCTAGCCATCTCTATTCTTTCAGTAAATCCCTTCTTTAGAATCGGTAAATATAGAAAATCAAATATGCTTACTGGATCACTCAGGTGTCAAAAGGCCAGAAATCTAGCCTTTTATTAGATTTCTGGCCTTTTGACACCCGAGTGATCCAGACAGATACTTGTCTTCTAATTCTCATGCAGCGACTTCTGGAGAAAGTTCCACCCCCAAACAGCAAAATCTGAGACAAAGAGATTTCTTTCCAGTTGAGACTCCAAATGACCAACTATTGAACATCTTTTATTTCTTGTGGACTCTAAGTTGGCCAACCTATCCACCCCTACTTTGTAATCTGTATTTGTATGTGTGAATTTCAAGTTTGTTTGTGCATGTTTATGATCAGAGCATGTAAACACAGTTAAGTACTCATGAATTAGCAAACAATCTTTTCAAACAAAAACCTGTTGCAGTCAAATAAGCAGAGGGAATTTACACTCCAGAGAAAAAGGGAAGCCATTCGACCCCTCATCTGGTCATAACAGTATGCGGTAGACAACGTCCTGAAAAATAAGGTTTGTAAAGCCAGGTGCATTGCTACCTTTGAGACTGTACTTCCTACAGGCAGCAGTGTTAACATTAGAAGCTATATTCAACACAGTACAGAAACAATATAATTAAATTCAGCACTACACATTAAACTGCACTATCCATTGAATCAATTCCTCTCACAAAAGCACTTGAAATTCCTTTTAAACGGTTATGCATAATAGATAATCGGTGGTGGGAGGAGGAAGAAATTGCACGTTTAGTGCAAATAACAGGTCATTGCTGAATATTAGATGTGTCTTTGGTGTTTAACCAGAGTAAGAACGAACTAATTTTTGTATTTTAAAAACACAAAATTTGAGACAAGGGAGAATGATAAATGTTAGCAATATATCCTTCCAAAATGCTGAGTAACAGCCTTAATGTTCTGCATCATTTCCACACTGATTTTAATTCAATTCCTTTCACTAATATCAAATTCCATTTGGCATTAATAACACTACAGGCTAAGGACATTGACACAGTGGCACAGTTGCAACTACAATTCCAGCTGCAATTTCATCACAGGTTAGAAGGAAAGATCTCTGTCCCTCATCTTCAGGATTCCTATTCCTCAAGCATTTTTCTGACAATCTTCAACATCTTTTGCTCCAATAAAAAGCCAACATGTGACGACCAACATATGAGCTAAATATTGCAATCGAGGGAAGTTTACAAACTTTGAGTTACACTGGATGGATATCATCACAGCTCATCAATCTTAGTTATTGGTCAGAACTTAAACTCTAGTGGAAGACTAAAACAGAAAGTAGTGGATTGCCCATCCATTATGCATCCTGCTCAATTTTACCCTTCTCTATGGCTGATTGGCAGGGGTGCAGGGTAGCCAAAGTTGAAAATTCCACTCACCAACTAAAACTCAATTTTCAACTCAGTTCAAATTTTAACGATACCACACTGAAGTAATTTGACTACACCTCATTTCAGCAAGGATATTAATCTACTCTTGCAAAGACATCAGCATAGATAATATAATTACTTTAACACAAATGAATGTTGCAAGATCAGAAGACGACCTGCAGCAACATTTCAAGGCTCTTTGCCGAAACCTTCAAAACACATGACTTCCAACACATAAAAAGACAAAGGCGGTGAAGGGAAAACACTCACCTTCAAGTCATAACACCATTCTCATCTGGATATATATCACCAATCCTGCATGATTGCTGAGTCAAAATTTTAGAACTCCCTATTCAACAGCATTGTGGGAGTACATTCACCATATTCACTGCAGTGGTTGAAGAAGGCACTTATCACTACTTGTATAAGGGCAACTAAGGATGGACAATAAGAACATAAGAAATAGGAGCAGGGGTAGGCCATCTAGCCCTTCGAGCCTGCCCCGCCATTCAATAAGTTCATGGCTGATCTGAAGTGGATCAGTTCCACTTTCCCGCTGTCTCCCCATAACCCTTAATTCCCTTATCTGTCAAAAACCTATCTACCTGTGACTTAAATATATTTAGCGAGGTAGCCTCCACCACTTCAACGGGCAGAGAATTCCAGAGATTCACCACCCTTTGAGTGAAGAAGTTCCTCCTCAACTCCGATCTAAACTGCATCCCCCCCCCCCACCATCTTGACGCTGTGCCCTCTAGTCCTGCTATCCTTTCTAAGCGGGAAGAATCTCTCAACCTCTACCCTATCCATCCCTTTCATTATCTTCTATGTCTCTATAAGATCCCCCCTCATCCTTCTAAACTCCAACGAGAACACACCCAGTCTATTTAGTCTCTCTTCATAGTCCAACCCCCTCATCTCCAGTATCAGCCTAGTGAACCTCCTCTGCACTCCCTCCAAGGCCAAAATATCCTTACGCAAGTGCAGCGACCAAAACTGCACACAGTACTCCAGCTACGGCCTCACCAGTGCCCTGTACAGTTGCAGCAAGACCTCCCTGCTTTTATATTCTATCCCCCTCGCTATAAAGGCCAGCATACCATTCGCCTTCTTGATCACCTGCTGCACCTGCAGACTGGGTTTTTGCGACTCATGCACAAGGACCTCCAGGTCCCTCTGCACCGTAGCATGCTGCAGCTTTTCGCCCTTTAAATAGTAATCCCTCCTACTATTATTCCTGCCAAAGTGGATAACCTCACACTTGCTAACATTATACTCCATCTGCCAGGTCCTCACCCATTCGCTCAGCCTATCCAGATCCCTCTGCAGACTTTCCGCACAATTTGCTTTTCCACTCATCTTCGTGTCATCAGCAAATTTCGTCACCCTACACTCAGCCCCCTCCTCCAGATCATCTATATAAACGTAGATAGCTGAGGCCCCAGCACCGATCCCTGCAGCACTCCACTAGTCACCAACTGCCAATCAGAATAGCACCCATTGATACCAATAAAATTGTGACATTGCCAACAACGATAAACTGAAGTTTGATTTGATTTATTATTGTTATATGTATTAACATACAGTGAAAAGTATTGTTCCTTGCTCGCTATATAGAATTTCCAGACAAATGTGAGGTAATGCATTTTGGAAGGTCTAATACAGATAGGAAATATACAGTAAATGGCAGAATCCTTAGGAGTATTGACAGGCAAAGGGATTTGGATGTTCAGGTACACAGGTCACTGAAAGTGGCAATGTAGGTGGAGCAGGTATTCAAGAAGGCATACGGCATGCTTGCCTTCATTGATCAGGGTATTGAGTTCAAAAAATTGGCAAGTCATGTTGATGCTTTGAATGGTTTGATCGAGCAGACGCAGCACGGATTCGTTAAGGGGAAGTCGTGTTTGACGAATTTATTGGATTTCTATGAGGATGTGACTAGTGTGGTAGACAGAGGGGAACCGGTGGATGTGGTGTTTTTAGATTTTCAAAAGGCATTTGATAAGGTGCCTCATAAAAGGTTGCTACAGAAGGTTAGGGGGCACGGAGTTGGGGGTAAGGTGTTAGCGTGGATAGAGGATTGGCTGTCTAATAGGAAGCAGAGAGTTGGTATCAATGGGTGCTATTCTGATTGGCGGTTGGTGACTAGTGGAGTGCTGCAGGGATCAGTGCTGGGGCCTCAGCTATCTACATTTATATAGATGATCTGGAAGAGGGGGCTGAGTGTAGGGTGACGAAATTTGCTGATGACACGAAGATGAGTGGAAAAGCAAATTGCGCGGAGGGTGTGGAAAGTCTGCAGAGGGATCTGGACAGGCTAAGCGAATGGGCGAGGACCTGGCAGATGGAGTATAATGTTAGCAAGTGTGAGGTTATCCACTTTGGCAGGAATAATAGTAGGAGGGATTACTATTTAAAGGGCGAAAAGCTGCAGCATGCTACGGTGCAGAGGGACCTGGAGGTCCTTGTGCATGAGACGCAAAAACCCAGTCTACAGGTGATCAAGAGGTGAATGGTATGCTGGCCTTCGTAGCGAGGGGGATAGAATATAAAAGTAGGGAGGTCTTGCTGCAACTGTACAGGGCACTGGTGAGGCTACAGCTGGAGTACTGTGTGCAGTTTTGGTCGCCGCACTTGCACAAGGATATTTTGGCCTTGGAGGGAGTGCAGAGGAGGTTCACTAGGCTGATACCAGAGATGAGGGGGTTGGATTATGAAGAGAGACTACATAGACTGGGTCCGTACTTGTTGGAGTTTAGAAGGATGAGGGGGGGATCTTATAGAGACGAATAAGATAATGAAGGGGATGGATAGAACATAAGAAATAGGAGCAGGAGTAGGCCATCTGGCCCCTCGAGCCTGCCCCGCCATTCAATAAGATCATGGCTGATCTGTCGCTGCTCAGTTCCACATTCCCGCCCTCTCCCCATAACCCTTAATCCCCTCTCTTATCAAAAACCCATCAACCCGCGTCTTAAAAATATTTAGTGAGGTAGCCTCCACCACTTCAACGGGCAGAGAACTCCAGAGATTCACCACCCTTTGAGTGAAGAAGTTCTTCCTCAACTCCATTCTAAACCACCCCCCCTTTATCTTGAGGCTGTGCCCCCTAGTCCTACTGTCCTTTCTGAGCGGGAAGAGTCTCTCCACCTCTATCCTATCCATCCCATTCACCATCTTATACGTCTCAATGAGATCTCCCCTCATTCTTCTAAACTCTAACGAGTACAAGCCTAGTTTATTCAGCCTCTCCTCATAGCTCAACCCCCTCAACTCTGGCATCAGCCTAGTAAACCTCCTCTGCACTCCCTCCAAGGCCAAAATATCCTTGCGTAAGTACGGCGCCCAAAACTGCACACAGTACTCCAGCTGCAGCCTCACCAATGCCCTATACAGCCGCAGCAAGACCTCCCTACTTTTATATTCAATATAGGGTAGAAGTAGAGAGATTCTTCCTGCTGAGAAAGGATAGCAAGTCTAGAGGGCACAGCCTCAAGATAAGAGTGGGGGGGCAGTTTAGATTGGAGTTGAGGAGGAACTTCTTCACTCAAAGGGTGGTGAACATCTGGAATTCTCTGCCCGTTGAAGTGGTGGAGGCTATCTCACTAAATATATTTAAGTCACGGGTAGATAGGTTTTTGATAGACAAGGGAATTAAGGGTTATGGGGAAAAAGCAGGAAAGTGGAACTGATCCACTTCAGATCAGCCATGATCTTATTGAATGTCGGGGCAGGCTTGAAGGGCTAGATGGCCTAGTCCTGCTCCTATTGCTTACGTTCTTATGTTATGTTCTTATGCTTATAGAACGTTAGTGAGGCTGCAGTTGAAATATAGTGTTCAATTCTGGTCACCACAGTTACAGAAGGATGTGGAGGCTTTGGGAAGGGTATAGAAAAGATTTACCAGGATGTTGCCTGGTATGGAGGGCATTAGCTACGAGGAGAAGTTGGAGAAACTTGGTTTGTTCTCACTGGACTGACAGAGGTTGAGGGGAGACCTGACAGAAGTCTACAAGATTATGCGAGGCATGGTCAGGGTAGATAGTCAGAAACTTTTTCCCAGGGTGGAAGAGTCAATTACTGGCGGGCATAGGTTTAAGGTGCAAGGGGCAAGTTTTAAAAGAGATGTACAGAGTGCGGTGGGTGCCTAGAACTCGTTGCCGGAGGTGGTAGTGGAAGCAGATACGGTAGTGACTTTTAAGGGGTGTCTTGACAAGTACACAAATGAGGTATGAATGGAGGGATATGGTCCCCGGAAGTGTAGGGGGTTTTAGTTAAGTCAGGCAGCATGGTCAGTGCAGGCTTGGAAGGCCAAAGGGCCTGTTCCTGTGCTGTAATTTTCTTTGTTCTAAAATATACCGTTCATAGAGAAGGAAACAAGAGAGTGCAGAATGTAGTGTTACAGTCATAGCTAGGGTGTAGAGAAAGATCAACTTAATGCAAGGTAAGTCCATTCAAAAATCTGACGGCAGCAAGGAAGAAGCTGTTCTCAAGTCAGTTGATATGTGACCTCAGACTTTTGTATCTTTTTCCAAAGGAAGAAGGTGGAAGAGAGAATGTATAGGGTGTGCGGGGTCCTTAATTATGCTGGCTGCTTTGCCGAGCCAGTGGAAAGTGTAGACAGAGTCATTGGATGGGAGGCTGGTTTGCGTGATGGATTGGGTTACTCTCATGATCTTTTGTAGCTCCTTGTGGTCTTGAGCAGGGCAGGAGCCATACCAAGCTGTAATATGACTAGAAAGAATGCTTTCTATGATGCATCTGTAAAAGTTGGAGTCATAGCTGACATGCCAAATTTCCTTAGTCTTCTGAGAAAGTAAAGGTGTTGGTGGGCTTTCTCAACTATAGTGTCAGCATGTTTAGAGAGATGAAGATAAGAGGCCAGCTAGAGGCACATTGGAGTATTTAATAGTTGGATGAATGAGAGCAGATGAGCTGAGTTACAGTAGATGAATAGTTTTAATTATGTAAAGGAAGATGGGATTGGAAATTCAGCCCAAATAGAATGCTGAGGTTGCAAGCACTCTGCTGCAGCAGTATCTGGAGCAGGAACTGAAGGTGGTCGCACTGGTCATTTCAATGTTGAGTTGTAGAAAACCATATCTCATCCAAGACTAGATGTCAGACAAGCGTATTTAAAATACAAATGGCAGTGGGGGAGTTGAAGAGGTTAATGGTGTGTTTGAGCTAAGTTTCATTAGTTACACAGAGTCTACAGGACAAAGCCATTTGCCCCAACAGACATATGCTAGCATTTATGCTCCACACTACCTTCTCCCATTCCTCTTTATTGAACCTCATCAACATGTCTTTCTACCTTTCTTCTAGTTTTTTGACCTCACTACTCCCTGCAGTTATGCATTCCACATGCTTACCAATCTCTGGGTATAATGTTTTTCCTGAATCTTTTGAATGTGTTACTCTCTCATATTCATGATCTCTAGTTTTGGACTCCCCATGAGTGGATCATTTTCTCCACGCCTACCCTAGCAAACCACCTTCCTTACCTTGAGGACTGCCAACAGGTCAACCCTTTCAGCCCTTTCTTTTCTGGAGAAAAAAGCCATAGTTTGTCCATCCTTCCCTAGCAAGTATATATTTTCAGTTCTGGTATCATCTTTCTAAATCTTTTTGGACCTTTAACAAAGCTTTCTCTTAAATGTTTAAAATTTTAAAGTTCATTTATTAGTATCACAAGTAGGCTTATATTAACACTGCAAGAAGTTACCGTGAAACTCCCTAGTTGCCACACTCCAGCGCCTGTTCCAGTACAAAGGGGGAATTTAGCACGGCCAATGCACCCAACCAGCACGTCTTTCGGACTGTGGGAGGAAACCGGAGCACTTGGAGGAAATTTGCAATGACACGGGGAGAATGTGCAAACTCCACACAATCACCAAAGCCAGGATTCAAAGCCAGGCCCCTGGCATCAAGCGGCAGCAGTGCGAACTACCGTAGACCAAAACTTAGCATGATACGCTACAAGTATGGTCTAACCAAAACTCTACACAAGATTAACATTGCTCTCCATCTAGAAATAAACAATATTGTTTCTTTTGCATTTTTAATAGCCTTATTGTTCATCCTAGTTGTCCTGTTGCAACTGAATTGCTTGCTCAGCAACATAAAAAGGCAATTAGGAGTCAACCACACTGGCATGGGACTGGAATTGATATAGGTCATACTGTATCAGGACACAGGTTTCTTTTCTTACCATCACATCAGTAAATCAATTGTGGTTCAATGATAACCCAACAGCTTCATGGTGATTTTTGCTGAAATTGGCCTTTAACTTGCAATTTTTAAAGCTAAGTTTAAATTTTCAAATTGTTGTGAAGAGATTTTATTGTTAATCTAAGCCTCAAGACTACTTGTTCAATCTTTTGAGTAGTTGTGCAATTTTTTTTTAAATCACAAATACATGTTTAAAACATATACATTAAGGTGTATGTTTTTGTTAAAATAGTCAAACTCTTGAGACATGCAACTAATTCAAGCTTAGATATCCAGAAATTGCGGATAAACCTTCTTTTTAAGCACTGATGCTGGGTTATTCACTCTGAACTGTATTCAGCTATATTCTGCTGTGTACATCACCTGACCCCCTCGTTATGCATTGTCCAGTTTACGGGCTTCCCACCCTTCCTTCTCTTTGTGGTCACTTTCTCCCATCATCGATCCAACCACCAGACCCATCACTTTCGCAATGTTGCATTCTCCTCAGTGACCCTCATCCACAAATGGATGAACACACACCATTACACTCATTCATCCCTCCATTTATTCTCTCCTTGCAAGATAAGAAAGGATAGATCACCAAGGAAGAGATGGCCATCCATATGACAAGGCTGACAACTGTACAAAAGCATACAAAAAACAGGACCAGGAGTAAACTGTATTGACCTTTGAACATGTTCCCAAATTTAATATAATTGTGGCCGATCTTTTGCCTAAACTCAATTTTCCTGCCCGCTCAGACAATACACCATCACAGGACTCATGCAGACCATGCACCAGCTTAAATACTAACTTTGATGGAATTGGTAAGGCAAAGAACTGGATTTTTATCTGTTGACAATTCACAGTTGAGCAAGAGCAGGTTGTAGAAACGTGGGAGGGCCCATTTTGGAGGGCATAGATCTCTCCGAGCTCTGCTCAGCTGGACACAGACATTACACCTCAAAAGCTATCAAAGACGAAGAGAATCACTGAGCATAAGTGAATGTGCAATACACCGGTAGGCCTTCAACGCAGACCAGCACGATTGCAGATTTTTGTGCAGATCATGTTCGAGCATAGATCCCTTCAAAGTAGTCTCCAGCACAGCATTAACACTGAATGGCACACTTTCTGCCTTGCCTCCTAGTTGCTGAGTCTGCTCCTGCACATGCAGCTGAAGCAGTCTTTGATGGGACCATCATACACTCATGACATCAGCCTGGAGCATCTCAGCAGCCTGTTTCTACCCCTGCTGAATGAAGCCACACAGATTACACCAATTAGGAGTAGCAGAAAATAGACTATGTACAAGGGTGTCTGAAAAAAAAATGTCTTGGTAAGTTTCTTCTTCATCACATAAATATTATTCATTTCAATAATCTGCCCATCTTGTCAACTTTTGGATGCTGCATGGTCAAAGTGCTCTTCTGAATTGTTTGTTGATTATTAGGAGGACTTGAATTGATTGGGCCCAATGAGGGATTGTTGAAGAGGTAGCTGTTGGGAGAACAGAGGTCAGGGAGAGAATAGTATTTGAATTTCTGTATGGCACGGGCCCACTGGTGCAGACCAAATTAACCTTCTGTGAATAAAGCCATCCTTAGCATCAGGGCAGCAACATGAGTGGCAATGCGTACATTGCCCCAATTATCCTCCTTTTCTAATCACTTCCTTCTCTCTCCCCCTATCATCTAAGGGGAATCTGAGCTTTTCACTTTACTCCTCCTGTAGATCCAAGCCTCACTTTTGCTCAATATTGTGCAGAGCACAGCCAACACAACCATTTTGGACATCCTACCTATTGCAAAACTGAAGGGCTCCTCCAAATCTGCCAAGCATCTGAAGTCTACCTTCATCACGTCCGCTGGCTTAAGCAAGCACATCTGCTAATATGGCATTCGTTGGCGCACTGCTGAGCTTCCGCTCTCAGGTTTCAGATAGATATCCAGTTTGTAGTAGGTACCTCTCATCAGCTTGTACCCATGCATGAAGTCTGTTTCCAAGTCCAATGTGGTCAGGGACAATTGCATCACGTTAGCTACCCACAAACCTTAAGTGAAAACTGATACTTTTGTGGTTGCACAATTGTACATTGGAGGAGGAGGAGTGGCAAATACATTTGATTGTTCTGGTATTGTTGGACACCAAGTGACCTCCTTCTGTCCTTTGACAATTCCTTGATGCTAAAATATGTCCATGCCATCCTGACCTATGGAAAATTACCTGGAGCCATAAAAAGATTGGCCACATGCTCATTCTAACTGATATCAACACTGTCAAAGTTGGCATAATTGCCATAAGGCAACTGATTTCCATTTGTGGGCAGCCAAATGTAAGATTCAGGTTTTCTATATAGCAGAGCCCTGGAAGGATCCAGAGACATAAACATGGAAGTTGATGGTGACAGAGAGCCATTGAAAATATGTGATCATGAGGTTCAGGAAGCAGCAGGCCTCCCTCTAGGGTGCCTCTTGTGAGCTGTACCTCTGCTATGGAGCTACAAACGTGACCAGCAAGGTACTACTGGGGCTTTTCTGGTCCATATCTGAGGTTCATTTTAAGGCAACATAAGCAGGATACATCCTGGTGTGGCAAGCAAACCTCCAAAGTGCAAGAAGTAACTTGAAAAGTGTAGAAAGGATTCTGAATGAGCCTATCCCGGCTATCATTTAAGAAATCAATTATAGCATTGAGTATTTAATGACGTATTTCCCAGCAGTCGATTCAACCCCCTCAACTGCTATTGTACTTGCCTTGCTTTCAGTGACGAGTTTTGGGAAGTCTGGGAGATCAGTGGACCCAAGTTAAAGCCAAAAACGAATCTTCATACTGTTCTACCCGAGCTTTTTGTTTCTTTCAGGTGCCTCTGGTGATGCAAGCATTTATTGCCTATCCCTAATTGCCCTAGGGAAGGTTGTGCTGCAGCCAATGTGGAAAGGAACACCCACAGTATTGTTAGGGAGGGTCCTCCAGCATTGATTCTGCAATAGTGAAGGAACGTGGCATAGTCAGTATTGGGTATAACTTTGAGAACACTATCATGTGCAGGTTTTCTCTTTTGTCTACTGTCCTTATGTTTCTAAGTGGCAAAGGTTAGGGTTTGAAAAATACTGTCAAAGGAGTCTTATGGAGTTGCTGCAGTGCAGATGATGTACATGCCACAGCTTGTGGGTGATGGAAGGACTGAATGTTTGTGATGGTGGATGGGGTGATGATCAAGCAGATTGCTTTGTCCTGGACAGTTTTGAGCTTCTTGAAGTGTTGTTGTAGCTTCATTCGTCAGGCAAGTGGAGACTATTCTATCATAGTCCTGACCTTCATTTTGTGGATGGTGAATGTGCTTTGGGGAGTCAGGAGGTGAATTATTTGCTATGCACTAACAGCTCAAATATTTATAAACAGTAGCTGGTCCAGATTAAATCATATCTTCACATTCGTACTGACTTTGGTGAGTGTGCGCAATTTCCAAACTCACTATCAGCCCTTTGAACCACACTGAATACTCCTTCCCTAGTCAACAAGTCCTGGCACTGGACTTGAACTTGGAGATTCTGGTCTAGCAGTAGGGATGCGACTACTGCGCCACAAGACCTCCTTGATCAATGATACTTCTCCCCACATGCTGATGGGAGGAGATTCAGCTCCAATAACACCATTAATTGTCACAAGGAGATAGCTACATTCTCTTTTGTTGGAAATGGTCCTTGCTTGGCAATCGTGGGGGAAAAAACGTTATCATAGAATATCATGGAACAATATGAAGGAGGTCGTTCAGCCGGCCACGTGTGTGCCAGCTCTCTGCTAGGTCAACTTACCTAGTCCAATTCCCCTGCATTTTCCCTACATAAGCCTGTAATTCTCTCTCTTCATAAGTGGTAAGTTGAATATGAACAGCATCAATCCAAGCCTGAGTGCTGCCCAGGCACTGAATACTTTAGTATATGTGGAGTTGCGAATGGTTTGCCTATCGGCCACTTCTGGCTGAAGGCCATTGAAAATTCTTTATTCAAGGCTTTTGCACCGATGCACTGAACTCCCCCTATTATTGAGTTTGGATATTTCTGCAATGTCGTCCTCCAGTTAGTTGTTTAATTTCCACCCCCCCAACACACAATTCATACTGGGATGTGACAGATATTGGGACATGGCAGGGCTGCAGAGAGTTGATCCGGTGGTTCTGGGATTTTGTTTTATTATTGTCACATGTATTGGCATACAATGAAAAATATTGTTTCCTGCATGCTATACAAAGCATACTGTTCATAGAGAAGGAAATAAGAGAGCATAGAATGTAGTGTTACAGTCATAAAGTAGGGTGCAGAGGAAGATCAACTTAATGCAATATAAGTCCATTTACTGACAGCAGCAGAGAAAAAACTGTTAAGGCGGTTGGTACATTCTCTCAGACTTTTGTATCTTTTTCCCAACGGAAGGTGGAGGAATGGAATATGTTCAGGATGCATGGGGTCCTTATGCTGGCTGCTTTTCCTAGGCAGTGGGAAGTGTAGATGGAATCAATGGGAGGAGACTGGTTTGCGTGACGGACTGAGCTACATTCACAACTCTTTGTAGTTTCTTGGCACGGTCAGAGCTGGAACCGCACCAAGCTGCGATACATCCAGAAAGGATGCTTTCCATGGTGCATCTATAAAAATTGTTGACAGCCGTAGCAGACATGCTGAAATTTCCTTAGCCTCCTAAGAAACTAGAGGTATTCGTGGGCTTTCTTAACTATAGTGTCAGCGTGGAGGGACTAGGGCAGGTTGCTGGTGATATGGACACTGGAGAAACTTGAAGCTCCTAACCATTTCCACTTCAGCGTCATTGATGTTGATGTTGACAGGGACATGTCCTCCACTACGCTTTTTGATTTGAGTTATTATTACTAGGATAGTGAAAAATATTGTTTCTTGCACGCTGCACAGATAAAGCATACTGTTCATAGAGAAGGAAAGCAGAGAGTGCAGAATGTAGTGTTACAGTCATAGCTAGGGTATAGAGCTAGGTCTATTCAAAAGTCTGATGACAGCAGGGAAGAAGTCGTTCTTGAGTTGGTTGGTTTGTCACCTCAGACTTGTGTCTTTTTCCCAAAGGAAGGTGGTAGAAGGGAGAATGTCCGGGGTCCGTAATTATGCTGGCTGCTTTGCCGAGACAGCGGGAAGCGTAGACAGAGTCAACGGATGAGAGGCTGGTTTGTGTAATGGATTGGGTTACATTCACGATCTTTTGAAGTTTCTCGCGGCCTTGGGCAAAACAGGAGCCATACGAGCTGTGATACAACTAGAAAGAATGCTTTCCATGGTGCATCTGTAAAAGTTGATGAGAGTTGTAGCTGACATGCCAAATTTTCTTTGTCTTGTAAGAAAGTAGAGGCATTGGCGGGCTTTCTTAACTATATAGTGTCAGTGTGGGGGGACTAGGACAGGTTGTTGGTGATCTGGACACCTAAAAACTTGAAGCTCTCGATCCTTTCTACTTCATCCCCATTGATATAGACAGGGACATGTTCTCATTTATGCTTCCTGAAGTTGATGACTATCTCCTTCGTTGTACTGGCATTGAGGAAAAGATTATTGTCATTGCAACATTTCACCAGATTCTCTATCTCTTTCCTGTACTCTGTCTCATCATTGTTTGGAGATCTGACCCACTACTGCGATGTCAACAAACTTGAAAAGGAGTTGGAGGAGAATTTGGCCATGCAGTCATAAGTGTATAAGGTATGGGTGGCACAGTGGTTAGCACTGCTGCTTTACAGTGACAGGGACCTAGGTTCAATTCCCGGCTTGGGTCACTGTCTGTGTGGAGTTTACACATTCTCCCAACGTCTGTGAGAGATTCCTCCCACAATCCAAAAGACGTGCTGGTTAGGTGCATTAGCTATGCTGAATTCTCCCTCTGTGTACCTAAACAGGCACCAGCTTTTCACAGTAACTTAATTGCAAGGCTATTTGAGACTAATAAACTCTTAGCATAGTAAGGGGCTGAGAACACAACCTTGCAGGGCATCGGTATGAAGGATAATTGTGGAGGTGTTGTCTATCCTGCTGATTGAGCACTGTAGATTGCTTCATGGTCTCATGCTGCTTTGGAATGTTTGTAGTCTGTTTTAGTTTCACCAGCTTGGCACCTCAGTTTAGGTGTGTCAGATGCTGCTGCAGGCATGCTGTCCTGCAATCCTCACTAAACCAGGATTGGTTCTCTGGCTTGATGATAATGCTAGAGTGAACAAAGGAGGTTAAGTACATTTCCATTGCTGGTCTCGCTCACCACTGCTCAGTTTTGAGCTGTTAGATCTGTTTTAAGTCGATCAAATTTATCACTATGGCAGTGCCAAATAACATGATGGAGGGTGCACTCAGTATGAAGACATGGATTTGTCATCCAAAAGGACTTCAGTGATCATTCATACCAATACCAACAGGCAGATGCATCTGTACAGGTAGACTAGTCAGGGTGAGGTCAAATTTGTTCTCTCACCATCTGCCACATGATCAGGCAGGTAGTCATATTCCTCTGTACTCAGTTAGCATGATTAGAAATGGTGCTATCACAACACTCTTGGAACATTACAGCACAGTACAGGCCCTTCGGCCCTCAATGTTGTGCCGAGCTACGTCCAATCCCAAGATCAAACTATCCCCTCCCTACAATTCTGGAGCGCTCCATGTGCCTATCCAATAACCGGTCAAAAGTTCCTAAAGTGTCTGACTCCACTATCACAGCAGGCAGTCTATTCCACACCCCAACCACTCTCTGGGTGAAGAATCTACCTCGGACCAGGATACATCCTGTACCCTTACTACCCTCAGTGCTTCTTCCAAGTGGCATTCAATATCCAGGAATACTAATTCACCAACTGAGGGAGGGTAGTAGGTGATAATCAGCAGGAGATTTCCTTTCCTGTGTTTGACATGATGTCATAAGACTTCATGTGGTTCAGAATTAATGTTCAGGACTTACAGGCTTTTCCCTCTTGTGTACCATTGTACTGCCACTCTGATGAGCATATCCATATCAAGAGATGCTGGAGAAGTCTGGGACATTAACTATAAGGTATGACTTGTTAAGTAGACTACGTTTGGCAGTTGCTTGATTCGTCTGTGGGGCAGCTTCCTGGATTACGGCACAAGTCTCCAGACGTTAAAGAGAAGAACTTCGCAAAGCTGACTGAACAGAGTGTGACTTAGTCACTTTAGGTGCTTAGGTTGATGCCGGGTGGTACATCCGGTTTAATTTTTACTCAACTTTTCTATAATGCTTTGATACAAATTAGTGATGTCAACTGGCAATTCACATTTCCTGTGCGCAACATAAATGCAGAAGTTGCTGCACTGGAGTCAGTTTTCCAATGCTCAGCTTTAACCCCACTCCAGCCTCTCACACCCTAAACTCACGGTGCTACTTCAGGGTAAAATTCAAACCCTTGAGACTATGGACCTGATTTTACCATTGTGTTGCGCCTGAAAACTTAGTAAAGTTGTGCATGAGGCGATTAGCGCAATCTGCATGCATTTAAATTGCATTAATGGACTGCCCAACTTTAACAGCATTTCCCCTTTACCATCACGTTCGCATGTCTAGACTCAGTGCAAAACAGACATGCTCTAGCTTCTGAAGTAGTAAGTTCAGAGCTTCCTACGGTTCTCTAACTCAGATCAGTGGGGTGGAGGAGAAATTGGTCTGGCGGCGGCGGCGGGGGGGGGGGGGGGGGAGAATGTTGGTGGTGGTGGAGGTGGTGGTGGATAAGAGTGACAGTTTTGTTGTGGGGTTGGGGTGATGTCTGTGGGGTCTATTGCTCCCATTTTTTGCTCCCAGGCTGTTTTATCTGCTTTTTGTGGCCCAGGAGTGATGTGACAGGGGCGCATTTTTCAAATTTTTTTTTAAACGCGCATGCGCAGTTCAAAACTCCGATCAGAGCTACAGCATTGTGAGCGCAATAAGGCTGGCCCACAGCGCAATTCAGACTTGTGGTTTTCCCCCCAGGTGAAGTGCATTTAGGGGCGCCTGAGAGCAGTTTTCCAAATCGGATTTGGATTGTGCCCAGATTCAGCACTTAGAATCAAAATGGTAAAATCAGGCCCTATGTGTAAATATTCACTGTTACAATTGCAAAAAGTATTTTTTCAAAGATAAGAGACTTTCATAGACATCTCAACTTCAATCCATTGAAATCCACGTGATCATGAATATTCAAGTATATACTTTTCATGCAAACTGTATTTAGATGGAACCTTCTGGGCTTCACTATGTTAAAATTATAAATGAATCATGTTTTAAGCAAATAGGTTTTCAAAGTTTCAAATACACTACACAGAACTTCTGTACTTCATAGTTCAGCAGAATTATGAAAAAGCAAAGAAAGTACAATCAAAACCTGCAAATCATGAACAGAAGCAAGGAAATGAATGTCCCGTCTTGAAGCTTCTGATGTGCCAAACCAAACTGATGCTCCATTTTAAGCAATGAACTATGTTGAGCAACTTACAAACTTTTGTGCCAAGTAAAATGAAAATTTCACTACCAGGATATCAATAAGTTTAAGCCATAAAAAGACCTCATTTATTACAATTATGGATTCTTCACAATAATAACTGGTGCAGAAAAGAAGGAACCAAAAGTCGCAAAAGGGAGAATTCAGGGCTGTATGGCAGAAAACCAACAGCCTAGAATTATTTCCAAAATAGCATAATTTATTAACCAAAGGAGTTAATTATTTAACATAAACATACATTTTTAAATTAAGCCCCGAGTTAGTACCCTCACCATAGTGAAAGGCTTTTGAAGGTTACAAAAGGTGTATCCTGACTCATTCAAATCATTTCCTTCCTTCTCTCTTCCCCATACCAGGGTATAGTTCCAGACTAGCTGTCTTCCAAGTCCTCACCCAAATGGCTCACGGGAGCCAATAAAATGGAAGTGCGACCTTGTCCTTTCCAAATGCCCACATGCACTTTTCAACTGCAAGTTTTCTCCTTCCTTGCTTATGGTCATGGAAGCCAATTGTTGCATGTCGGTGCATTCTGACACAAATCAGCTCCCTCTTTACGATCCAGGATCAATTTTACAGGCTTCCAGTTTTGTGTTCCTCAATAACAAAAGCAAACACCTTCAACATAGAAAAATAGCCCATAACCTTCACAGAAGTGTAAACAATGGTTTCAGCAGCATATGTGTTGAAGCAGGAGCAGAGATAGGCAATGATACAAAGGTGGAAGTTTGCAGTCTCACATTCACTTCTTTCCCCTTTAGGCTTGCTGTCATCACCCCTCTCTTTAATCCACAGTTTACAAGGACAATCTCCAACTTTCCTTTCCTCTCCAAATGCCCATCATTCCAGGAATTTGCATTTGAATCCCTCCAGTTTTCTGCCCCACCACAGACAAAACAACCCTTGTGCTCTTATCAAAGTTACTATGTCCTACATAACCGTGCCAAAGACAAACTAGCCCTTCTCAATCTGTCTGCAGCCTTAGCGACATTGAACACACCATCCTCCTCCAATGCCTCTCCAATGTCACGCAGTTAGATGGGATTACACTCGTCTGGGTTCCATTCTTACCTACTTAGCCAAAGAATTATCATTCCTATTTTTCAATATTAAAGTGCCTTGGAATATTTTATTAACACGTAGATGATATATAATTAGAAGTTGTTGATCGTGCCTCGGTGATGGAGAATATTAGGCAGAAGCTAGGGAATGTAGACTGGGGGCGGCTCTTAGAGGAGAAATCCACATCCGATTCGTGGGAGTCTTTTAAAAGTCAGTTGTTAACAATTCAGGACAAGCATGTCCCTGTAAAAATGAAGGATAAAGGTGGCAAGAGTTGGGAACCCTGGACGACAAGAGAGATTGTGAGCTTAGCGAAAAAGACAAAGGAGGCATATATAAATTTCAGTGGATTGAGAATGGATAAAGCTGTTGAGGAATACAAAGACAGCAGGAAAGAGCTTAAACAGGGACTTAGGAGGGCAAAAAAGGGGCCATGATATGTCCTTGGCAGGCAGGATTAAGGAGAATATCAAGGCTTTTTGTGTGTATAAAAAGGAAAAAAGGGGAGCTAAGGAAAGGGTAGGTCCATTCAAGGACATTAGAGAGAATTTGTGTGTGGGGCCAGATGAGGTCCTTAATGACTACTTTGCATCAGTATTCATAAAGAAGGATGTGGTGAATGGTGAGTGTTGAAAGGAGGATGTTGACATTCAAGGACATACTGAGATAAAAAGGGGTGTATTGGAGGTTTTGAAAAACATTAAGGTAGACAAGTCCTCAGGACCACATAGGGTCTATCCCAGAATACTGAGAGAGGCGAGGGAAGAAATTACTGAGACCTCAGCCAAAATCTTTGCATCCTCTTTCGCCACGGTTGAGGTACCAGAGGATTGCAGAGTAGCTAACGTTGTTCCTCTGTTTAAGAAAGGGAGAATAGACAATCCAGGAAACTATAGGCCTGTGGACTTTATGTCAGTGGTGGGGAAATCATTGGAGAAGATTCTTAGGGACAGGATGTTCTCACATCTGAAAAAGAATAGGCTCATTAGCAATAGGCAGCATGGTTTTGGTGAAGGGGAGGTTGTATCTCAAACTTGATTGAGTTCTTTGAGGAAATAACAAGAAAAATTGACCAGAGCAGGGCAGTGGATGTTATATGCATGGACTTTAGTAAAACCTTCCATAAGGTTCCCCATGGCAGGCTGTTACAGAAGGCGAAGTCATTTGGGATCTGAGGTGAGCTGGTAAGATGAACACAAAACCAGCTGGGGCATAGAATGCAGAGAGTAGCAATATGAGGCAATCTAACCACTGCCCCTTAACACTCAATGGTGTTACCATCATTGAATCCTGTCAACGTCTTTGGGGTTACCACTGGCTAAAAACTCAACTGGACTTGCCACATAAACAGTGGCTGCAAGAGCAGGTCAGAGGCTAGGAATGTTGTACTGAGTAACTCACCTCCTGACTCCCTAAAGCCTATCTACCATCTACAAGGCACAAGTCAGAGGCACAATGGAGTACTCCCCACTTGCCTGGAAGGTGCAATTCTATCAACACTCAAGAAGCTTGACACCATCCAGGGCAAAGCAGCCTGCTTGACTGGCACCACATCTACAAACATCCACTCCTTCCACCAGAGTCAGTTGCAGCAGTGTGTACTATCTGCAAATGCACTGTAGAAATTCAAAGGTCCTTAGACAGCACCTTCCAAACACGATCACTTCCATTTGAAGGACAAGGGCAGCAGGCGCATGGAAACACCACCACCTGCCAGCTTCCCCTGCAAGTTCCCCTCCAAGCCACTCACCATCCTGACGTGGAAATATCTTACTGTTCCTTCACAATCGCTGGGTAAAAATCTTGGAATTTCTCCCAAACAGCATTGTGGGTCACCCACAGTATAAAGACTGCAGTGTTTCAAGAAGGCAGCTCACCACCTTCCCAAGGGCAACTAGGGACAGGAAACAAATGCTGGCCAGCAAGCAACACCCATTTCTCACAAATTAGTAAAAAATAAGATAAACAATGTGCAAACAAACCAACTTCAGACTTACGACGGAGGGAGGGTCTTTGATGAAACAGTTGATGATACTTAGATCTAGGATGTTGCCATGAAGAACTCCTACAGAAATGTCTTGGGCTGAGATGATGACCCTCCACCAACCACAACAATCTTTTGTGCTAAATAGGATTCTGGCCACTAGAGTCTTCTCTACCTGACGTCACTTTTATTCGGGCTCTTTTGTGGCACACTAGATTGAGCTATCTTGATTCCAAAGAAAATGGCTCTCACTTCTGGAACTTAGCTCATTTCCACAACTGGAACAAGTATTTAACAAGGTCTGGAGCCAAGCAATCCTGGCAGATAAACTTAGTATTGATGAGTTGTTCATTTGTAAACAAGCACCACTTGATAGCACTGTTGATGACTCCTTCCATTTTGCTGATGATTGAGTGTAACCTTAACAAGTGGTATTCAGAAAGGTTGGTTAGGACATTGATGCCATTGTTGTAGCTGCAAAAGAACAAAAAAGATGGGAAACCCTGTATTCTTCTTCAGATACTTCACCTGAACTGGCAGACAGAGCTTTGGTTTAATGGATCTCCCAAAAGATATCACCTCCATCAACAACAATCTGTATTTGTTAAGCACCTTTAATAATGGTAAAAAAAACCTCAAGGCCCTCAAAAGGAGCACAATCAAAAGTGAATCTGTCGCTAAACTACCTAAGGAGGTATTAGGATGGATGACGAAAAGCTTGATCAAAGAGGCAGGTTTTAAATAAATACCCCAAAAGAAAGAAAGAGAGAAAGAAAGCCGGGCGGGGGGGGGGGAATTCCACATAGCGATGGTGAGGTCATGGAGGGATATGAAAACAAAGATGTGAATTTTAAGATTGAGATGTTGTTTAACTGGGTGTCAGTGCAAGTCAGCAAGCACAGAGGTGATGAGCAATTTGGTGCACGTTAAGACACAGCAGCAATTACTTCCAGTTTAGGGACAGTAAAAAAGTGGGAGGCCGGCCAACATTACAGTGGAATAATCAAGTCAGGGGTTTCAGCAGCAGATAAGCTGCAGTCGGCAGTCAGACAATGTTACAGCGGTGGAAACAGGCATCTTGCGATCAATTATGATACCAAGGTTGCAATCTGCATGCTGCAACCTCAAAGTTAACAAAGGTGGAATGAATTGTTAGAAAAGGGCGTCTGTGGCATTTACTCAGCACTGCACAGAAATATTGGCCTGGAATATGAACCTTGAATTCAAGGCAAGAATGCTGCCGACTCTTATTGAGCTTATATTTCATACTTTGTATCTTACATCAGAAAAAAAACACAAGAAAATTTAGTAATCAAAGTGCTACAAAGTAAAAGTGACACCTGCTTCCAAAAAATTATGTATAACGCAACACCTTGGCATCCATTGGCCCAAATTTACCGGTCAGTGTCAGAACCGTTGGATCCAGAGGTCTGTCAGAAAACTGCGCACTTACCTGGTTACGTTCAAAAGAGTCCCACTCCCGACGCAGCATACAGAATAACTCCCTCATTGCAGGAATCCATTCAGCCATGCAAAGAGGATCAGCACATAACAACACAGCACCCCCCCCCCCGCATTATTAATCTGCAAAAGCTGTCACAAGGCAAGTTCAAAGGGTCAGTTTTAATGGATGAGGGTGAGGGGCAGGTCATGCGGACGGGGGTGGGGGGGCTAAATTGGTTCGGATATTTGGGGGTCGGCTTTGTAGTTAAACAGATAGACGCTAGATTAAATTTTAATCCAATGTTTAGTCTTAATATTTCCTGAGTGACCAATTCAGTGGATCCCGTCCAAGCCTGCGGCGAGTCCCAAGGTACAGGGGAGTTGAAGTTGAAAGCTGGGCAATTCCGCACGTCAGGACTTCCCCAAGGTCCCGAAACATATTTCAGTCACACATAGGAGATGGGAGAATTCTGGCCGCGATCTCGGACAGTCTGGAGACCGGGGGATTTGGTCCATAATATACAACGCCGACTGCAACTCCTGCTAAGAATGTTATATCTGCAGTAATTTAAGCAGCATCGATTTGGGAAGAAGGTCCTTTTACGCTTAAAATAAACAGGGAGTCGTGTAGGAATTCTCCCCAGAAAAAAATCAACAGAACGCACCGAAATGATTAACAGATCTTTTTATTGCGTCTGTGTCGAAGGCTCGCTTCTCAATTGCAACAGTACAAAGGAGCTCGATTTCCAATCGGTTAGCTTGCAGCCTGTGTGGCTGAGTTTCCTCCAGTGTTCCCCTCCAATTGTTAGTAAACACAATCATCGTGCATCTTGCAGCTTCCGAAATATCAGCTCCTTCCTTGAGTTGACAGGCCTTGGCAAGGAAGGAAGTGTGGGGGGAGAATAGCAATGCCACAGCAAACTACCTGTTGGAAATTCTCAAGGACGACACCGTCTGTCAGTTTCAGCACCATGATTTATTAATGCCATGGAGCCCAGCAATCAGCCAAAAAAGCCAGTGCAACCAGCCTCTCCCTCAAGCCACAGCGAAGAATTTAATGACAGCACCTTTCCCATTAAACTGAAATCCAAATGCTGAACAGGGAGATATGCAAATAAACAACTACGGTTAACTATGATTCTTTTTCTATTCCGTGATAAATATATTTTTGTGCTGATGCTCACCGTTTGGTACCAGAATCATGCAGGACTGGGGGTGGGAATGAGACAGCTAAGCAAGTGCACCCCCATTCATTCGATCTGCTGTTAAAGAAGCCTGGGGGAGAATTAATGCCAGCAGCAGCCCACACTGTCAATACAAGTTAATTCAACCTCCAGTGCCCCCCTCCCCTTGTACTGATCACCCCCTCTTCCCCATCTGACCAGGCGGCCTGGCTGCACAGTGAGGGGAGGAGGAGGGCTTTTTAAAATTACATTTATATTAATGCGTTGACGGGGAATCTCGCACATTTTACATTGCTGCTCGCATCACTGTAAAGCAAACGGGGTCATCAGGCCTGGAGCCGCAATGCATCTGAAGCAAAGGTGTCCCCCATCCCCCCCCGTCTCCACACACTCACCGTGAACGGGATGTCAGCGACGCCCCCGACCGAGTAGCAGTTATCCCCGAGGTTGACAGCTCCGGTCAGCACCTGATGGAGATGCATCCTCCCTCCCGCCCTCTCTCTCACACAGGGTCCGGTCCGGTCCGGTCAGCTCCGGCCGCGGCTCCCACACATCCCGGGACTCGCTGTCACACACCTCAATTTGAGAAGGGAGGAGGGTGGGGTGTTTTGTTCGGTTTAAATGATTATGGTTTCTATTGGAATGAGGCGGGTTAGTGGCGGCCCCGCTTCTCTCCCCGCTGGAAAACCGGCTCCGGCGCCCGCTTCGGTTGACTTTAAAAATGCCCGGATCAGTCGGCGGCGTCGCGCAGGCGCGTTCTCCCTCCCCCCCTCTTCTCCGGCGCACGCCCTCACCCGCCTCCTGCGCACGCCTGCCCCTCCCCTTTCCGCGCGCTCGCCCCTCCCCCTCCCCCTCCCCCTCCCCCTCCCCTTCCCCTTCCCCGCCAGCTCCGTGCCCCTCCCGCGCATGCGCGCCTGTCCCACCTGCCTCTTACCTTCGTCGTCCCTCCTCCCTTTGGGCAGGCAGCCGATGACGTCACCGCACTCCCCCCCGCCCCGCCGGTGGGCGAGGAGGCTGTGACATCACTCCCAGGCTGACAGGCTCCGCCCCTCCACGTGCTGCACCATTCCCTGCTCTGCAACATGCAGCTCCCAGACTGAGAGAGGGCAACTCATGGGGGGGAAATCACTGCAGTTTAAAAAGCTTATTTATTAATCTCACAAGTAGGCTTACACTGACACTGCTAATGATGTGGAGATACTTTGGATTGGGGTGAGCACAGTCAGAATTTTCACAACACCAGGTTAAAGTCCAACAGGTTTAATTGGAATCATGAACTTTCAGAGGCTGTTCCTTCATCAGGTCAGTGTTCACTCACATGAATACTCACCTGAATAAGGAGCGGCACTCCGAAAGCTCATGATCCCAAATATAACTGTTGGACTTTAACCTGGTGTTGTGAGAATTCTTACAATGCCAATGAAGTTACTGTGAAAAATTCCCAGTCGCTACACTGTGACATTTGTTTGGGTACACAGGGAGAATTTTAGCGTAGCTGATGCACCCAACCAGCATAAAAACAAAATACTGTGCGGATGCTGGAATGTGAAACAAAAACAGAAAATGCTGGAAAATCTCAGCAGCTCTGACAGCATCTGTGGAATAAAGCTAACACTTCAAGACCCAAAATCTATTCTCTACAGATGCTGTCAGACATGCTGAAATTTTCCAGCATTTTCTTTTTTTGTTTCACCTAACCAGCAAGTCTTTTGGACTGTGGGAGGAAACTGGAGCACCTGGAGGAAACCCATGCTGACATGGGGAAAACGTGTAGACTCCGAACAGACAGTGACCCAAGCTGGGAATTGAACCCAGATCCCTTTCACAGGCACAAATTCTTTCCTCTGGGAGGAATGTCTTTTGCTGCTGCTTGGAAGAAAATTTGATTTGACTTGATTCACCAGTGTCCCATGTATTGGAATACAGTTTCTTGCATGCTATCAGACAAAGCATACCATTCATAGAGTATGTAGGGGAGAAGCAAGGAGAGGGTGCAGAATTTAGTGGTACAGCCATAGCTAGGGCGTAGAGAAAGATCAGTTTAATACATGATAGGTCCATTCAAAATCTGATGGAGCAGGGAAGAAGCTGCTCTTGAGTCGGTTGTTACATGATCTCAGGCTTTTCTATCTTTTTCCCGATGGAAGAAGATGGAAAAGAGTATGTCGGGGGTGATACTGTTTTTCCAGGGCAGCAGGACTGGTAGATGGAGTCAATGGATAGGAGGTTGGTTTACCTGATGAATTGGGCTACGTACACAGTCCTTTGTAGTTTCTTGCAATCTTGTTCAGAGCAGGAGCAAACCAAGCTATGATGCATCCAGAAATTATGCTTTATATGGTGCATCTGTAAAAATTGGTGAGGGTCGTAGCGAACATGCCAAATTTCCTGAGCCTTCTGAGAAAGTAGATGCTGGGGGTAAAAGACTCAGCAGGTTCTGGCAGCGTTTGTGGAGAGAGAAACAGAGGCTGGAATTCCTTGGTCTCGTATGCCTTGCCACTGCTGCCATTGAGAACAGAGAATTTTGCATTTAGCCAAATCTCCACTCGCAGCGTGGGACTGGAGAATCCATCTGTGGGCAAGGTCGGAGAATCCTAGCCATGGATGAGATCAGAGAATTCCGGTCAGAATTAACATTTCTAGACTACACTCTTCTTCAGCTGTTTCCCAGAATTATTTGTTTTTAATTTAGATTTCCAGCATCCTCTGTATTTTGCTTTAATTATGTTGGAAGAAGTAGGATTTCCTTGCCCTTCCAATAGAATATCCCCTTTCAACTCTCATTCATTGACCCATACTACAAGTGACTATTTTTGTCTTGCTAAGGTCATGTCTGTCCCATGTATCCCGTTCTCCCTACAAGAAAAATGCAGACTGTTGCCCTTGAGCCTGACCAGGTGGAAGTCCAACAGATTTATTTGGTAGCAAACACCACAACACCAAATAAACCTGTTGGACTTTAACCTGGTGTTGTGAGATTTCTTACTGTGTTTATCCAAGTCCATTGCTGGCATCTCCACATCATGCCTGATCAGGTGTACAGGAGTTTGAGTTTGAAATACAATCAGTTTTATCTGTTCTATCTGGCTTTCTGTAATCAGGTGGCTTTTGCCATAGGGAAATCATTGTAGAATTAGTTCAATAAAGACCTCTCACTGAGAAGACACTGATAGATCATTGCTATCTCTAAACATGATATCAGAAAATGAGGATAAAACCAAGTTTTAGGACCCTGAAAAGACTGCAGCTAAAATCCGCCGAAAAAAGGCAAGGAAAACCAATCACAAACTGAAGACCGTAAGTAAAATTCTGAGTGAGTAAAGTGGCTGTTGAAAACTTTACCGTCTCAACACCTGTTAAAATGAAAGGTGATATGGGATCGAATTTGCAGTTTTTTCACTTCCAATGGCAAAAATTGAATCGCTAGCAACAAAATTAATTAACAAGCCAGACCAGTAAGAGTCGCCATACCACAAACTCTGTGGGGAAGGGACCACTACAAGGTATATAACTTAAATGTAACTAATGAATGGAGAAAACAGATGCTTTGCACCCTGAGTGAATGTTATTTATGAATGCTATGTATTCAACCCTAGAGCTCAAGTGAAAAGTAATCCATTAATTAGTATATGATTGCTATGACACAGCTTGTAGAATCATGTGCTCTGATTAAAGGTAGTTTAGTCATAGGTAAACTCTATTTTGAACTCAAACTCCTGTACACCTGATCAGGCATAATGTGGAGATGCCGGCATCGGACTTGGGTAAACACAGTAAGAAGTCTCACAACACCAGGTTAAAGTCCAACAGGTTTATTTGGTGTTGTGGCGTTTGCTACCAAATAAACCTGTTGGACTTCCATCTGGTCAGGCTCAGGGGCGACAGTGTGCATTTTTCTAGTAGGGAGGAAATGGACACATGGGACAGACATGACCTTAGCAAGACAAAAATAGACACTTGTAGAATGGGTCAATGAGTGAGAGTTGAAAGGAGATATTCTATTGAAAGGGCAAGGAAATCCTACTTCTTCCAATAATGAACTGTACAGCACAGGACAAGGCCCTTCAGCCTGCCAAGACTTTGCCAACACATAATGCCTTTCTAAACTAAAGACCTTTTGTCTCTATGATCAGCATCCCTCTATTCCCCGCCTCTTCATGTGTAATGGATCCCTCCGTGAGAACAAGAGTATTGAAAGAGGAGAAACTTAAACTCAAGGAAGAAATTGACGTATGTAAAAATGCAGAAGTTGTAAAATGTCAACTGGAGCATATGCATGGCAGAGTATATCAGGAGAAACATTATGCTCAGGGACATTACAGGCTGAAAGAGCAGAGCAATTGCATACTATGGAGAACATCATTCGAAGGAAGAGAAGGAAAACAGTGTTTTAACTGCAACACACAGTGTCATTTTGCACAGTAGTGTTTTGACCAGAAAGAATCAAAACAAGCCTATATAGACGGCCATTGGGGAGACATCAGCAGAAGTGTCTGATAATGCACTACACACAAAAGAACTGATTGATTCCATCAAGTCTACAGGTGATAAATGATCTGTGTCTGTTAGATAGATGACCACAGCAGAGAGTATCAGGCAAATAGACACTATGCTTCATGCAACATCATGACCTTCACAGACCTGTGCAGAGTAGCTCAACATGACAATCCAAAACAGCACTCAAAAGTAAGATTGAGTCTAAATGAAGGCACGATACACATACTGAAAGGACAATTTAGAATGAGAACTCCATGAAATACCAAGAAAAGAGATCTGGAGTTCCAGATCATAGATGGAATGCAATGGCCACATATCTCATCTAGAGAAGTCTCAGGCTTGGACTGGTAGCCCTGAATGTGCCAACAGAAGTTTACAACATGTAGCAGCACACAGATCCATTGATTACTGTTCAGATCCTGGAGGGGTTCAAAGATGTGTTTACAGGGTAAGGATGTCTAGCAGACGAATTTCATCGAGAAATAAATGAAAGTGTAAGATCAATTCAGCATCTGCTGAGAATAGTTCCAGCTGCCCTCAAACCAAGCTTAAACAACAAGATAGAAAAGCTGGAAAAGACAGGAGTAATCAAGGATTAGCTGCGTGGTAACAGTCTTAGATCCAAAGGACTTAAAATGCTAAAAAGACCTAACATAAGAACATAAGAAATAGGAGTAGGAGTAGGCCATCTAGCCCTTCGAGCCTGCCCCGCCATTCAATAAGATCATGGCTGATCTGAAGTGGCTCAGTTCCACTTTCCCGCTTTCTCCCCATAACCCTTAATTCCCTTGCCTACCAAAAACCTATCTACCCGTGACTTAAATATATTCAGCAAGGTAGCCTCCACCACTTCAATGGGCAGAGAATTCCAGAGATTCACCACCCTTTGAGTGAAGAAGTTCCTCCTCAACTCCATTCTAAACTGCCCCCCCTTATCTTGAGGCTGTGCCCTCTAGTCCTGCCGTCCTTTCTGAGCGGGAAGAATCTCTCGACCTCTACCCTATCCATCCCCTTCATTATCTTATACGTCTCTATAAGATCCCTCCTCATCCTTCTAAACTCCAACGAGTACAGTCCCAGTCTATTTAGTCTCTCTTCATAGTCCAACCCCCTCATCTCCGGTATCAGCCTAGTGAACCTCCTTTGCACTCCGTCCAAGGCCAATATATCCTTGCGCAAGTGCGGCGACCAAAACTGCACACAGTACTCCAGCTGTAGCCTCACCAGTGCCCTGTACAGTTGCAGCAAGACCTCCCTGCTTTTATATTCTATCCCCCTTGCTATAAAGGCCAGCCTCCCATTCGCATTCTTGATCACCTGCTGCACCTGCAGACTGGGTTTTTTCAACTCATGCACAAGGACCTCCAGGTCCCTCTGCACTGTAGCATGCTGCAGCTTTTCGCCCTTTAAATAGTAATCCCTCCTACTATTATTCCTGCCAAAGTGGATAACCTCACACTTGCTAACATTGTACTCCATCTGCCAGGTCCTCGCCCACTCGCTCAGCCTATCTAGATCCCTCTGCAGACTTTCCACACCTTCCGCACAATTTGCTTTTCCACTCAACTTCGTGTCATCAGCAAATTTCGTCACCCTACACTCAGCCCCCTCCTCCAGATCATCTATATAAATGTAGATAGCTGAGGCCCCAGCACCGATCCCTGTGGCACTCCACTAGTCACCAACCGCCAATCAGAATAGCACCCATTGATACCAACTCTCTGCCTCCTATTAGACAACCAATCCTCTATCCACGCTAACACCTTACCCCCAACTCCATGCCCCCTAACCTTCTGAAGCAACCTTTTGTGTGGTACCTTATCAAACGCCTTTTGAAAATTGAGAAACACTACATCCACCGGTTCCCCTCTGTCTACCGCACTAGTCACATCCTCATAGAATTCCAATAAATTCGTCAAACATGACTTCCCCTTAACGAATCCGTGCTGCATCTGCTCGATCTAACAATTCTTCTCAAGGTGCCTTGCTATTTCTTCTTTCATGATGGATTCCAGCATTTTTCCGACAACAGACGTTAAACTAACCGGCCTATAATTCTCTGCCTTTTGCCTGCTACCATTTTCAAACAGCGGCGTAACATTAGCCGTTTTCCAATCTTCCGGCACTTCCCCGGAATCCAGCAAAGTTTGGTAAATAATCACTAAGGCATCCACTGTCACCTTTGCCATTTCCTTCAGAACCCTGGGATGCATTCCATCCGGTCCTGGGGACTTGTCCACCATCAGTCCCGCTAGTCAATCAAGCACTACCTCTCTAGTGACAGTAATCACATTCAGGCCCTCAACTCCTACCATCCTTCTATCTTTAATATCTGGCAAACTATTCGCGTCCTCTTCCGTGAAGACCGAGGCAAAAAACTTATTTTAGGCCTCAGCCATTTCCTCATCTCCCACCACTAAACCCCCCCTCTCATCCTCTAAGGGTCCAACATTCACTCTAGCCAGCCTCCTCCTCTTTATATGTTTGTAAAAACTCTTACTGTCCTTTTTTATATTTAGTGCTAGTTTAGCTTCATAGTAAGAACATAAGAACATAAGAACATAAGAAATAGGAGCAGGAGTAGGCCATCTAGCCCTTCGAGCCTGCCCCGCCATTCAATAAGATCATGGCTGATCTGTCACGGCTCAGTTCCACTTTCCCGCTCTCTCCCCATAACCCTTAATCCCCTCTCCTATCAAAAACCCATCAACCCGCTTCTTAAAAATATTTAGCGAGGCAGCCTCCACCACTTCAACGGGCAGAGAATTCCAGAGATTCACCACCCTTTGAGTGAAGAAGTTCCTCCTCAACTCCGTTCTAAACCGCCTCCCCTTTATCTTGAGGCTGTGCCCCCTAGTCCTACTGTCTTTTTTGAGCGGGAAGAGTCTCTCCACCTCTATCCTATCCATCCCATTCATCATCTTATACGTCTCAATGAGATCTCCCCTCATTCTTCTAAACTCTAACGAGTACAAGCCTAGTTTATTCAGCCTCTCCTCATAGCTCAATCCCCTCAACTCCGGTATCAGCCTAGTAAACCTCCTCTGCACTCCCTCCAGGGCCAAAATATCCTTGCGCAGGTGCGGCGCCCAAAACTGCACACAGTACTCCAGCTGCGGCCTCACCAATGCCCTATACAGCTGCAGCAAGACCTCCCTACTTTTATATTCAATCCCCCTCGCTATGAAGGCCAGCATCCCATTCGCCTTCCTGACCACCTGCTGCACCTGCAAGCTGGGTTTTTGCGACTAATGTGCCTAACCCATGCTGTGAGAGGAAACCGGAGCACCCGAAGGAAACCCACGCAGACACTGGGAGAACGCGCAGACTTCGCACAGACAGTGACCCAAGTCAGTGACCCAAGACAAGGACCCCGAGGTCCCTCTGCACCGTCGCCTGCTGCAGTAATAAGTAATAGTCCTTCCTACCATTCTTCCTACCAAAGTGGACCACCTCACACTTGCCAACATTAAATTCCATTTGCCATTTCCTGGCCCATTCGCCCAGCCTATCTAGATCCTTCTGCAGACTCTCCACACCCTCCGCACAATTTGCCGTTCCCCCAATCTTGGTGTCATCAGCAAATTTCGACACCCTGCACTCGGTTCCCTCCTCCAGATCATCTATATAAATGGTAAATAGCTGAGGCCCCAGCACCAACCCCTGGGGCACCCCACTAGTCACCAACCAGTCTATCCTTCCTTTCTTTATCAACTACTTAGTCAATCTTTGTTGATTTTTAAACTTCTCCCAATCTTCTACTCGCCCACTACTTTTAGCCACTCTAAAAGTATCAGCTTTCAATTTAATACTCTCCTTTATTTCCTTTGATAACCACGGCTGGTTATCCCTTCTCCTACATTCCTTCTTTATCATTGGAATATATTTCTGCTGAGCACCGAAAAAGATCTCCTTAAAGATCCTCCACTGTTCCTCAGCCGTCCTACCAACCAATCTGCACCCCCAATCTACATTTGCCAATTCCTCTCTCATCCTATCGTACTCCCTTCTGTTCAAACAAAGGACACAGGTTCGGGACCCTACTTTCTCATCCTCCAACTGCATCAAAAACTCAACCATACAATGATCACTCGTCAACCATACAATTACCTCAATTCCACATGCCAACCATCCAAGGAATTTTGCCCCAACTTGCCAAGACAAGTACCTGAGTGTACCCTAAATACAAAGAATGGTTACTGGCACATGAAGGTGGATAAAATCTGCAGCTTTCTAACCACATTCTGGATACCATTTGAGAGGTTCAGATGGTTGAGCATGCTGTTTGGCAGTTCCACAGCTGCAGAGAGTATCAACATAGACAGCATGAGGTAGTCAGCAATCTTCCCAGATTGGAACCCAAAATAGATGATCTACTGGTCTAGGGGATTTTCACAGACAGTAGCTTCATTGCAGTGTTAATGTAACCCAACTTGTAATAAATAAACTTAAACTTATGTGGAGATATAAAGGAAGAAACCATTGCGGAGCACAATCAGGATTTAATATGTCTGCTGGAGAGAGCTAACCAGATGAACTTGGAGTTGAACAAGAGAATATTGCAACTGTAGATGCCTGACATCAAGTACATAGGTCATGTCCCAAGGGCAAAAAGGTCTTCTCTTGAATCCTGATAAAGGGAAAGCTGAAGCAGCGAAACTGCAACAAACAGATGTGAAAGCAATGGAACAATTTATGAAATATATAGCAAAATGTCTGTCATCAGATCATGAAACATTATGAAAACTCACTGCCAAGGAAGTGCAAGTGGTATTGGGGAACAGAACACAGTGTTCACTAAAATGAAGTGGTTAGGGATGACAATACCACTGCTGAAGTCTAATTATGTCAATGATGAAGTCACCTTGCTGCATGATTGCCAGTGTGACAGGTCTGTGAACAACACGAATCCAGCAGAGCCAGTTAGCATTCATCCAGGGCACTAATACAGATGGAACAATGCTATGCTCAGATCAAGAAAAAGTGCCTGGCTATTGTTTTTGCTTGTGAACAGTTTTGTCAATATCTGCTCAGGCGAGACGGCCACAGTGAAGTCTCACCACAAACCACTTCAAAGCATTTTTCTCAAACCGCTATTATCTTCTCAAGGCACCTGCAAAAAGTGTTATTTCATTTACAGAGATAACATCTGGACTTGACAAGGAAGGGAGACAGATGTACATCACTGATATGCTGTCGGGAATAGCTCTTCCTGTGAAGAAAGTTGAGGAGGCTGGAACAGAATGTGAAATTTTCCACATTCAATGTGAAGCAGCTAACTGGCATAATCTGGAAGTCATCAACCCAGCAGCGACAGTGAACTTGATGGACAAGTGCCTTGTTCAAATCAAGCTGAACTACACAACATGATGCAAGAAGTTAGAATGAAAGGATGGCCTAAGAACATCCAGTACCTACCTGTGGTCAGGAGACCACGTTGGACATACCAAGATGAAGTGACAGCCCAAGATGGCATCTTATACAACAGAAATAGAGTTATCATCTCTAAGGAGATGAGAGAAGAGATAAGCGCATCCATGCAAGTCATCAAGGAATGGAATCAATCTAGGAAAGGCAAGAAAGGAACTCTACTGGTCAGCCGTGAACATTGAAATTAAAGACCACAGAGGCCAATGCAACGCATGTAATGAGTACCAAGCTAAACAAACTAGAAGGCACTGATGATGCATAAAATCCCAGACAGATCATGGATGAAGCTGGGAGTAGATTTCTTGACTATAGCAGAAACTGATTATCTTGGCACTGTGGATTACTATTCTGATGACTGGGAATTAGACCAGCTGATTTGAATGACGGCGGGAGAAATAGTAGAATACGCAAAAGCATGCTTCAGTCATTATGGCATTCCAGACATTGTGATGAGTGACAATGACCTTCAGATCACGAGTGAAGAATTTCGCCATTTCACAAAGGATTGTGAAATTCAATACTATATGTCATCTCCACACTATCCCAGTCAAATGAAAAAGTTGAGGCAGCAGTGAAATTCGCTAAAGGAATCAGGCAAATCTAACACTGATGTATACAAGACAATCGTGGAGTGGTGAAACACATCAACTGAAGGCAGAGAAAATAGTCCAGTATAAAGGCTACTGTCTCAACACATGTAGACTATTCTTCCAATAGCAAAAAGGCTATATAAACTAGAAGTAAAACAGGTGTGTATGAAAATATCAAGGTGAAAGGGCAGAAAACCAATTTTCAGTTTGACAGAACTGCCAGACTATGATTATCAGAGCAGAACATTGAGGAGCCAGACAGGATACAAATCTTCAACATACCCCAGGAGGGTCAGTCCATGTGGAAACTTGGGACATGTAGTCACCTTGATCATATGGAAGTGAATGATCAAATATACCAGTGCAATTGCAAGCATGTACGCACAACTAGCAAAGTTGCACTTTCCCAGTGCAGCTGTTCTTTCACAGCAAGCAGTTGGTCAAGAAGAAGGGATCTCCCCGCTGCACTGAGGACTGAACTGAGTATATCAATCCCAGCGGTCCATGTGTCCCCAACAACCACAATGGAATAACAGTTACCGTGGCAACAAATACCATGTGAATGACATTCTCCAGACAAGGAACATCACCCAGATGAACAGCCAATATCGAGGCATATTCATTGCATTAAGAGATATTTACAGTTCAAGGTATATGTGCGCGATGCATACACAGAGGCTGACTAGTAGAACAAACTGTTGTTAATGCAAGGGAACAGTGGGTGTATAGTGAGTAACTCAGATAACTCACAGTTACACATGATCATGCATATAAATTAGCTTTTGTTTACTGGGAAAAGGGGGATGTTTGGATCTCTTCTCGGTACGAAATGAGGTTTGGATTTAAACGGCTATCAGTTTTTATGTGTTCAATCTGCCTTTCCATAGTTGGGTGAGCTCTGACATGGAACAACCTCTGTAAGCTGCCATCTTAGAATGAGTTCAATAAAGACTTCTCACAGACAATACACGGATGAAGCAACACTGTCTTTAAACATGAAACAATCATTAGCTTAACCTGATCCTTAACAGGATCCACACTCAGACCTAAGCAGCAGCAATAGCTCTGAGGTCTAATTGCACTGATCATGAACAGCAGCCAAAAGGCTTATATACAAAAGATGATGGCAGATCCTCATATAAAAAAGGCTACAGTGCCCTTCTGAGACCTCCCAAAGTGACTTGGACTTCAGTACAAGGATTATCAACACCTTTTGAATAAATGCTCTTAATGGTCCCCCAACCAGTATACAGAAAGGAAAATTAAGTGCAGTTATGCCTCTCTCCTCATTGTTACTGCCATCACAAACTGTATGCATGTTGTTCCATCAACTCACCACAAAACCAACCCTCTCCTCCGACTCTCCCTCACTTCACCAGAAGGCCTAGAAATACGAAAGCAACATAAAAGGATAAAAATCCATGATCTCAGTTTGTGCCCTTTCAGTTCTCTGTGCCTGAGAAGTCCATTAGATTCTTTATTTTCTCAGAAATTCATGCAATAGATTGTGATCTACTAAAAGAATACCACCATTCATTTGTGAAGAAGATTGATAGGCACAGAAAGGGGAAGCGTTGGCACAATGGTATTGAAGATTAATAATGCAGAGAACCCGGATAAGATCTGGGGAACCAGGCTTCAGATTATTGTGGCAGATGGTGATAATTGAATTCATTAAAAATTTGGAATTATAAGTCTAATGATGACCATGAAATAATTGTCAATTGTCAGAGAAGGAAATCTGCTGTCCTTACCTGTTCTGGGCTACATGTGACTCCAGGTCCACAACACTGTGGTTGAGTCTCAAGTGCCCTCTGAATTAAAGAACAGTTAGGAATTGGCAATAAATATCTGCGAGACCCATAACCTTAAAAGAATTTTAAAAAATTGATTTTTATCTGCCTATTTTTTCATCTTATGTTTTGTGTTGCCAGAAACAGCAACTAAGAAGTAAAAGTCAAGATCACCAAGGGTAATTCTCTAAAAAAGGCAGTTAGGTTCATTGCAGTGGTGTGTGTTACTAAATTGGTGTGTTACTAAATTGGTGTGTTACTAAATTGGTGTGTGTTACGAAATTGGTGTGTGTTACGAAATTGGTGTGTGTTACGAAATTGGTGTATGTTGCCAAATTCGTGTGTATTTCCTAAATGGCCAGAACTGTTCATACAGTCATGGGTTTGGCAATCCTTTCAGTGTTTGTGAGGTAGATCTCTGTGGATGACTGTTGATTTAATGTTATTATAAGAGTTGGAACCATCCATTATTTCAGCCCAGCTTCAAATAAATTAACATCAACTTCTATGACTGATTCTGCCTGAGAAAGTAATCAGTGTCAGCTATTCAGCTAACAGGTAACAAGTTTCCCTCCTTAAGTTTGTGCCATATATATATTTATTTATTAGTCACAACTAGGCTTACATTAACATTTCAATGAAGTTACTGTGAAAATTCCCTAGTTGCCACACTCCGGTGCCTGTTCAGGTAACGTTGAGAGAGAATTTAGCATGGCTAATGTACCTAACCAGCACATCTTTTGGACTGTGGGAGGAAACCAAAGCACCTCGGAGGAAACCCATGCAGACACGGGGAGAATGTGCAGACTCTGTACAGATAATGATCCAAGCCTGGAATTGAACCCAGGTCCCATGGCACATTGAGGCAGCAGAGCTAACTGCTGTGCCACCTCTGTATCTAAAGAATAAGGGTAGGTAGTATCAGTCCACACTTAGGAAGAATAAAGAATAAAGAAATGCATGATTTATTATTTACATGGTATACTGTGGATTTATTGGTGTTATTTAAATAAAACCTTTCCAGACACTTAACTGCCAGTTGGATTGAATGTATATTCAGTTTGCCTTTCAAAGAAAAGAATCATGTGGTGGCACGTGACACATCTCAGTAGCTGTGATACACAGTAAGGGTTCGATTAACCTCATTGAACCCACACAATGCAGAAGGAGGCTCTTCAGCCCGTCGAGTCTGCACCGGTTCTCTCTGACAGTGTACCTTTCCTAGGCCCTTTCCCCCACCTATCCCCATAACCCCGCATATTTACCATGACTAATCTATCTAACATCTTGGGACACGAATGGCCAATCCACCCAGCCTGCACATCTTTAGACTGTGGGATCATCCGGAGGAAATCCATGTAGACACAGGGAGAACATGCAAACTCCACACAGACAGTCACCCAAGGTTAGAATGATTTAATCATATTTATAGCGTAACAGTTACTCTGTTAATATAGTTAGCAACAGCATAATGTGTTAGTAACAATTTTCCTGCTACCCATTGTAAAATTAGAATTTGGATAATGGTTAATTTGCATCGTTTCTTTACTGACTGGAATGGGTAGGTTTTCTTATGAAGAAATGCTGGACAGTTTCGAAGAGTAAGAGGCACCTTGATTGAAACATGAAACATCCAAAGGAGTCTTGACAGGGTGGATATGGAACAGATGTTTCCAGTTGTGGGAGAATCCCGAACCAGGGGCTGCTGTAATTTCTTCATTCTTCTCCTACTCATCTTTCAACATTAAGAAAATATTCCAATCAGCTGGCCTCAGATTTTTCAATTGTCCCTCCATAGCTGCTAACAAATGATAAGCATTATCATTTAGCAGATCCTGAAGTATTCACGCCAAACCCCAGGTGGTCAATCCCACTAACTCCTTCCAACCCTATAACATTTTCCAATACATTGGAATTTACCAAAGGGACTATGGGCATGGTACATCTGATCTTAGTGTTTTTGTGGAACTTTGCTCTGTAATAACTGAGCTAAAAAACTTAGATCTCTCTTCCAAACAGCCATGTAGATGTATCTTCACCAGAAGGGGCTTATTCAAGGAGATGGCTCACTTTCAACTTCTCAAAGGTGACTATACAGATGGGAAATAGCTGCTAATCTTGTCAGCAACACTCACATCCCCATAAAAGAATTAAAAGAACTTGATTGCCACGTGTTAATCAACAAAAATGTTTGTGCTTCAGTAAGTAATTCATGCATTGCCCATGAAATGTTTTAAGACATTCTGAAGATCTGAAAGGTGTAATGCAAGCTTTCTTCCTTCTGTTGCCTTACAGATCAGGGCCAAGAGACTTCAACCAAGCTGTTTAGGAATGTAGGAGGAAACGTGCTCCAACTGAAGAAGTAAAGAAGAAATAGTCATTACATCAACTCTGATCTTCTGACCCTTGGCCAAATACCCTATCACCAATATCCCTTACTTACCATCCTCCCCTTCCTCATTACTGTGCTTTTCAATACGCGGTACAACATAAGCCTCAGGAAAATGTGGACAGATACTTGATACTTACACAAATGAGAATGGCTCATTTTTCCATTATCTGTGCGAAGAGAAGAAGCTACTTTTGTGAGAGGGTAAGTACAGTTCGTCAATTCATCTTTAAAATTGTCATTGAAAGCAATGATGCGGAAAACTCATTATCCGGGTGACAACACTCCTGCTCGCTGCTGTACAAATCAGAAACTGGGATGAACTTGAAATGTGCTAGCTACTAAATATCTCTTAATTCTCAGCTCCCCAACAGCGTTCTACTGTTCCTGCTTGGATGTTCATCAGGATCCATAATTAGGGAAATATCCACTACTCTGCTATTCTATACCACACTTCATAGTGAAAGAACTATCAGTCAACATTATGGATGAGAGCTTTTCTTTATAATTCTAAAATGCAACACAAATATTATGAGACCTCATCACACCCACATTTCACAGCTAGGAACATAGGACATAAGAAAGAGGAGCAGGATGAGGCCATTTGGCCCATCAAGCCTGCTCTGCTATTCTATTAGATCATGGCTGATCTTCTACTTCAACACAATTTTCCTGTACAATCCCCATATCCCTTGATGTCTTTATGATCTAGACATCTATCAATCTCTGTCTTGAACGTTCTCAGTGACTCAATCCACAGCCATCTGAGGGAAAGAATTCCAAACATTTACACCATCTGAGTGAAGAAATTCTTCATCTTAGAGTTAAATGGTTTGCCCCTTATTCTGAGACTGGGGACAGAAATTTATGGCTGTGCTCTCCTCAAAACTGGAAAACCCTGCCCAAAGTCAACAGTTCTTTGCATGGCCCGTGTGCCACCTGTTGTGATTCCCATGACGTGCAGGATGGGAAAAGCCTGCCCTGTGTCCTTGGTTCTTCATTCTAGGTCATATTTCCTGTATCTACCCAGTCGAGCCCGGTAAGATTCTTATACGTTTCAGTAACATTTCCTCTAATTCTTCTAATTCTAGCACATACAAGCCCAGTCTCCTCACTCTATTCTCACAGGACAATCCAACTCTCCCAGAAGTCAGTCTGGTGAACTTTGTTGCACTCTCTATGTGGCAACCATATCTTTCCTTAGACAGGGAGACTAAAACGGTATGCAGTACTCCAGGTACAATCTCATCAAAGCAATTGCAGCCATACATTTTTACTCCTATATTCAAATCCTCTTGGAACAAAGGTCAATGTATAATTTGCCTTCCTAATTGCTTGCTGTAACTGCATGTTATCTTTCAGTGACCCAGAAACAAGGACACCCTTTGGACATCAGCACTTCTCAAACTCTCACCATTTCATAAATTCTCTGCATTATGTTTATTCTACTAAAGTGGTTAACTTAACATTTTTCCACATTATATTTCATTTTCTATGTTCTTACCCACTACTTAGAACAAAGAACAAAAGGCCCTTCGGCTCTCCAACCCTGCAGTGACCTTGCAGCATGACTGAACTAAAACCCCCTACAATTCCGAGGGCCATATCCCTCCATTCCCATCCTATTCATGTGTTTGTCCAAATGCCCCTTAAAACTCACTATCGTATCAGCTTCCACTACCTCCCCCGGCAGCGAGTTCCAGACACCCATAACCCTCATATATCTCCTTTAAACTTTGCCCCTCACACCTTAAGCCTATGCCCCCAAGTAATTGACTCTTATATCCTGGGAGAAAGCTTCTGAATATCCAGTCTGTCCATGACCCCCATAATCCTGTAGACTTTTATCAGGTTGATAGAAATATAAGCAAAGTACCTGATACTTAGCTTATTTATAAAAATGGTGTATGAGAGAAAGTTAGCTAGAAATATGTAAGACATTCTATATATAATTTAAAAAGGGAGGAGTTAACAAAATTAGGATTCGCCCTTTAGACAGTGGGTGGAAATTTCCAGTCCGGCCCACCACAGGAATCATAGCGGATGGGACACGGACCATGTCCCATGTTGACCTCTGGTGGGATTTTCTGTTATTGGGGTGAGTGCGGTCAGGAAATCCCGCCCAGTGAGTCTGCGGCACTAATGATAGAAAATAAATTGTTGGCGGATAATTTAAGCAGGTATTTTGCATTGTTCTTTACTGTAGTGGCTATAAGTAACATCCCAGTAATGGCTGTATGTCAGGACTTAGAAGAGAGGAAGGTCAAGAAAATTACAATTCCCAAGGAAGTGGTATTGAGCAAATTATTGTAAATGTGGGTTGACAAGCCCTAGGTCCTGATGGATTTCATTCAAAAATCTTAAAAGAAGTGGCTGGTGAGATAGTTGATGCATTGATTTTAATTTTCCAAAATTCATTAGATTGAAAAGAAAGGAGACAGATCAGCAAGTTGGCTTAACATCTGCCATACCAAAAATATTAGAAGCTGTTATTAAAGGTGTTATAACAGAGCAGTTAGATCAATTCAAGGTCATTAGGCAGAGTCAATATGTTTTTATGAAAGAAAAATCATATTTAACCAATTTATTGGAATTCTTTGAAGAAATAACAAGTGCTGTGGAAAAAGGTCTGGGGATATTATAGTACCTGAGTTTCCAGAAGGTGCCTCATCAACATTTATTCCAGCTTCATGACATAGAGATAACATATTGGAATGGGTAGAAGATTGGCTAGCTAGCAGCAAACAGAATGTGGCAATAAATGTCCTTTTTCTGGTTGGCAAGATGTGATGAGTAGTGTGCTATAGAGATCAGTGCTGGGGCCTCAGCACGATGTAATTTATATAAATGATTTGAATGGAGGAACTAATGGTATGGTTGATAAATTTGCTGATGCCACAGATAGGTAGGCAAGTAGATTGTGAAGGGGACCTAAGGAAATTACAAAAGGAAATAGATAGGTTAGTCGGCAAAGATCTGGTAAATGGAGTGTCATGTGGGAAAAAGTGAAGGAGTCCATTTCCCTGGGATGTTTTTTATATCTTCTATTAAATCAGATATAATGGGTGAGATTCTTCAGCCTCCCAGCTGGGTGTTTTTGGGTGATAGAAAGTAGCACGCTGTTCACTGGTAGTGGGATTCTCTGGCCCCACCACTATCAATGGGACATCCCATTGATGTCAGCCATACTGCCTCAAACCCCATGGGCGGGGGGTGCGCTGCTGGCAGGACAAGAGAATCCCACTGGCATGAACGGCCAATGAATTCTAGCAAAAGAAATTTTAATTTTTCTGCCATTTCCTTATTCCCCATTATAAATTCCTTTCTACATATCTACTGAAGTTTTTACTATTGATTTTCTTGCTACTTTACACACGCATTCAACTTCGCCTTTCTTGAGCAGTTTCTTGGGTCTTTGTTGAATTCTAAAAACCTTTCAATTCCCAAGCTTACTTTTTTTTGCAAGTTTATAAGCCTCTTCCTTTGATCTAAAACAGTCATTAACTTCTCTTGTAAGGTGGGTGGTACAGAGGTTAGCACTGCTGCCTCACAACGCCAATGACCCCGGTTCAACTCCAGCCTTGGGTCACTGTCGGTGTGGAGTTTGCACATTCTGCCCGTGTTTGCGTGGGTTGCCTCCAGATGCTCCAGGTTTCCCCCACAGTCCAAAGATGTGCGGGTTAGGTTGATTGGCCATGCTAAGTTGACCCTTAGTATCAGGGGGTTGGCAGAGTGAATGTGTGGGAATAGGACATGTGTTTATCTCATCTTTTATTAACAGCACTCCCTATCTCCTTTTCCTTTCCACTGATCCTTCCTAAATGTCAAATCCCCTTCAATATTCAGTTCTTTGCCTTGGTCTCCATAATGGCAATTAAATCATATCCATCTATTTCTATTGTGCCTTCAATTCACGAGTGTTGCATGTATTCAGATAGTGTTTCTTTAATTCTGCCTTTTTAACATTTTTCATCTTTTGACCCTATTTGATGCCAGCCTCTGTTTCCGCTATTTCCAATATTGCTTACGAATTTTCTTTCTACCCTTGCCAGCTTTGTTTCTATCTTTCTATTTCTGTACTCACTACTATGTGACACTGTGGCATACTGCCTTTACAGCCCTGCTTTATAATCCTTCTCCTAACTCCCCAGTATCTGCTTTCAGGAGTACCGGAAAGAGATAGAGAATCTGGTGAAATGGTGTGACAACAATAATCTCTCCCTCCATGTCAATGAAATGAAGGAGATAGTCATTGGCTTCAGGAAGTGTAGTGGAGGACATCAACGGGGATGAAATGGAAATGGTCAAGATCTTCAAGTTTCCAGATGGCCAGATCACCAACAACCTGTTCTGGTCTCTCCAGGTACGCTATAGTTACGAAAGCGCACCAGCCGCGCTAGCTTTTTCAGAAGGCTAAGGAAATTTGGCATGTCCATGATGACTCTCATAATTTTTTCAGATGTATCACAGCTTGGCATGGCTCCTGCTCTGATCAAGACTGCAAGAAACTACAAAGGGATCACACAAACCAACCTCCTATCCATCAGCAAAGCAGCCAATAATCTAGAATCTCACACACCCAGATATTCTCTCTTCCACCTTTTTCCATTGGGAAAAAGATACAAAGGTCTGAGATCACGTATGAACTGACTTAAGAACAGCTTCTTCCCTGCTGCCATCAGACTTTTGAATGGACTACCATATATTAAGCTGACCTTTCTCTAAATGCTAGCTATGGCTGTTACATTATATTTTGCATTTCTCCTTTCCTTCTCCCTAACGTACTGAATGAATATTATGTTTTGTCTGTGTAGTGTGCAAGAAACAATACTTTTCACTATATACCAATACATGTGACAATAATAAAGTAAAGTTCTGTGATTCTATGGTACATTTTGAATGGAGGATATATAAGAGAAATGCTATAAAGTTCACCTGATACAGTTATCATCAGCTCTTTTAGTTATCAGTTTTCTCTGTCCTCTGTATCTTGGAAGCGTACAGGATCACTGTTATTTCCAATAACTGTCTTAAGGTTTTATGCTCTCTAAGAGTGATGAAAACATAGACTTCTCTTTGTACGTGCCCCTTGTTAGCATGTAACCAATGATAACATTGGATCTGTTGTAGTATGACCAATGATAACAAGCTGTAAGGGTCAGCTGACCCAGTAAACCAAGTAACCAATGAGAAAATGATGTGATGCTGACAGACCAGCTGACTCAGTATAAGTAAGAAGTTACTGGGGAGCTTGGAATGGCCCAGGGTCAGGCATCAAGTGTTGGAATAATAATTTTTTTTTTACTAAGTCTTATCCTTTGATTTATCTGTTGGAATAAGTTCTGTTTTATTTTATTGCCTGTAACTGATGAGTGTTGGATGAATGTCGCTGTACACAGGAGGTAATTTAAACTTATATGACTATTTATTTTACAAAAGGCATAAACGAATTAAAAATACAAATCTAAAATATTGATAGTTTTCTTCTTACAAAAAAGGTCCTGAGTAGAAAGACACATTTCAAAATTATGAGCATTGTTACACTACCACATAAGCTTTGCTTCTGAGTATTTGCTGCTGAGAAGCAGGACAAATAGTTCTTGCCTGGAGCAGCCGAGTGCGAGAAACACTGTTTGCAATTCAACTTTTCTTATCAGCCATTCAGATTGCGCAGAATTTTCAAGAGACAATGGTTTGCTCGAGATGTTGGCTGGAATTCTCTGACCACTTTAGGGTTGGCATGGTGGCACAGTGGTCAGCACTGCTGTCTCACAGTGCCAGGGACCCGGGTTCAGTTCTGGCCTTGTTTGACACTCTGTGTGGATTTTGCACATTCTCTGTGTGGGTTTCCTCCAGGTTCTCTGGTTTCTTCCCACAGTCCAAAGATGTGCAGGTTAAATGGATTGACCACGCTAAACTACTCCTCAGTATCAGGTGGACTAACAGGGTAAATATGTGAGGTTGTCGGGATAGGGCCGGGATAGGGTTTTTGTCGGTGAGGCTTGATGGGCTGAATGGCCTCCTTCTGTTCTGTGAGGATTCTATAGTTCTATCATAATTCTTGCTCATGGCTGAGATTCTCCAGCCCCCCTGCTGTGACTGGAGATTTGGCTGTTTGCTAAATTCTCTGTTCTCACTGGCAGCAGATGCAGGGCTTATGAAACTGGAAAATTCTGTACATTGTCTCCTTTATAATGCCTTTTGTTTGTTGCATTTTATTTTTACCTGATGAATAAAACTACATTATGTTAATTGTCATTGTGATTCTGAGCTTTACCGTATGTCTACATCCAAAAGTGAATGTGTTTGATTATCTAGAGGTTCCCGTTAAATATCGGGATAATTGGGGAGTGATGGTCTGGCAGTATTATCGCTTGGTTATTAATCCACAAACACAGCTAATTGTTCTGGTGACCTGTGTTCAAATCCTGCTATGGCAGATGGTGGAATTTGAACTCAGTAAAAAGCGTCTTGAATTAAGAATCTACTGCTGACCGTGAAACAATTGTCAAATGTTGGAAAAACCCACCTAGTTCATTAATGCCCTTTACGGAAAGAAGCGGCATGGTGGCACAATGGTTAGCACTGCTACCTCACAGCTCCAAGGATCTGGGTTCAATTCCTGGTGTGGATCACTGTCTGTGTGGAGTTTGCACGTTCTCCTTCTGTCTGCGTGGATTTCTTCCGCGTGCACCAGTTTATTCCCACAGTCCAAAGATGTGTGGTTTTAGGTGGATTGGCTCCGCCAGGATCAACTGGGCCAAGTGTTCCGGACTCCTGGTCGGTCCCTGGGAGACGGACCCCCTTGCGGAGGAGCTCAGGCCTTTCACCTGGAGCAGGACCCACCTCCTCTACCTGGGGGTCCATCTCTGCCCAGCCGAGGAATCCTGGCCAGAGAACTGGCGGGAGCTGGAGGCCAAAGTCTCTGCCCGCCTGGCTCGCTGGACAGGACTGCTCCGAGTGCTGTCCTACAGGGCGCGAGTTCTGGTCATAAACCAGCTGGTGGCCTCCATGTTGTGGTACCGGCTGGTCGCTTTGACCCCTCCCCCTGGCTTTGTCACCAATATCCAGAGAACCCTCGTGCGGTTCTTCTGGGACAATCGACTGCACTGGGTCGCTGCCGAGGTTCTGCATCTCCCGCTTGAGGAGGGCGGCCAAGGTCTGGTGTGCCTCCGCACACAGATAGCGACCTTCCGCCTCCAGACCCTGCAGAGATACCTTTACGTCGAGCCTCCTCCACGATGGTGCGCCCTGGCCACGTATTTCTTCCCCCAGTGGCGTGGCCTCAATTACGACGTGCAGCTCCTGCACATCAATCTGGGGCGCGTTTCGACCTCGTTGCGGGAGCTGCCCGTCTTTTACCAGGACCTCCTCACCGTCTGGAACGTGGTCGCCTCGCGGCGCAGTTCTCCCCCGTCAGGAGTAGCGGCCCTCGTGCGAGAGCCGTTGCTCAGGAATCCGCACCTCCAGCCATATAACTTCAGGTGGCTGACGGAGAGGGAGGCTGTGGAGGCCGGGGTGACCAGGATCGGGGACGTGCTGGACGGCGGAGGAGAGGGCTGGATGAACCCTGGCGTGCTGGCTGAGCGCGCGGGGGTGTCCGTCCGGTGCGCGGCCAAAGCCATCCAAGACCTTAGGACGGTCGTGCTGGGCCCCGAAAGCACACGCCAGCTCGAGGCGGCTCGAGCGTGCGGTGGGATCCCGTCCGAGCGTTCCCCTGTTCGGATGGAATTCCACATTGGCCCGAAGCCGAGACCCCCCTCCCCGGGTCAGGTGCCCCACAGCGCGAGCCGCCTCGCGGGAATGTCCTCCGTGCCCTTTTCCAGCGCGCGGAGGCGTTTCCTGTACGGGCTGCTGCTGCACACCTTCCGCTACCACTCCCTCGCCCGTCGCCCGGACACACCTTGGCGGGCCTTGTTGCCGCCGGGCGGCGGAGGTCCCCGATGGAGGTCCCTCTACGGAGGGATCTCCCCCAATGACCTCGGGGACCTGGGGTGGAGGGTGCTGCACGCGGCGGTGCCGTGCAACAGTCGGATTCACTGGCTCACGGGCTCCCGAGACTGCTCTTTCTGTGGCCTTGTGAAGTCCGTGGACCACGTCTACGTTTTGTGTTATAGATTGCACTCCCTTTTTGATTTTCTGAAGATCCTTTTATTGATGTTCTGTTTGCATTTCAGTCCCACGCTCCTGATCTACGGACACCCGGTGCGGAGAGGGGAGGGTCGGGATGCCGACCTCCTCGTGAACCTGCTCCTGGGCCTGGCGAAACACGCCATCAACAGGTCCAGGCAGCGGGCGATCGACGGGGCCGTCCGTCCCGACTGCCTGCCCCTCTACCGCGGCTACGTTCGCGGCCGGGTGTCCCTGGAGAGGGAGCACGCGGTGTCCACGGGCACTGTCGAGGCCTTCCGTGCCCGTTGGGCACCGCAGGGGCTGAGGTGCCTTATAGACCCCGATAATCACATTTTGATTTGACGTGCTTTAAGTTTCCTTTGTACCTTTTGTTTCTGTTCGGGCCGTTCCCCCTCCTTTTGGGGAGCTGCCCCCTTTTTCTTTGTCCGAACGTAATTTAAGTTTGTTTACTTGTTTGACCCAAAAAAGGTAGGTGGATTGGCCATGCTAAATTGCTCTTTAGTGTCAGGGATACAACAGGGTATATGTGTGGGGCTATGGGGATAGGACCTGGGATTGTGGTTGGTGCAGACTCAATGGGCCGAATGGCCTCCTTCTGTGCTGGAGGATTCTATGAATCTATGAAATCTGTCACCCTTACCTAGTCTAGCCTACATGTGACTCCAGAGTCACAGCGATGTAGTTAACTCTTAAGTGCCCTCTGGCAACTGGGGATGGGCAATAAATGCTGGCCAGCCCGCGATGCCCATGACCCACAAAATGAATAACAAAAACACAAAAAAATGGGGATTATGTTTTCACATCGGTATCTCTACAGAGATACTGAGATTCGCAATCCTTCAGAGGAAACTGTGTGAGTTAATGCGCATACTTTCATATTTGATCACTTGGAAAAATCAACATCGATGAAACTTGGATGCCAGTGAAATAAGAAAGACAGGCAATCTTTTCCTCTGGCCGGTTAGAAGGAGCTGTCAAAACTCTTCACGTTTTCTGTTATTCCTTTCAAGGATCAGCATTTACTTCATCCCATGGAGAATAAAGTCAAAGGCAGAGAAATGTTGAAAAGGGGAGCGTTCTGTTTTACTTTCAGATATCACAGTTATAATGCTGGTCGTCAGGGTATGTTCACTATTATTGCTGGCATTGCAATTATAGCTTTGAAGTATCCAGACTGGTATTGATGGATATATCTTCTCACATATCTATGGTATCATTTTGACAAAGCGTTTGAAACACTTTGATCATCTAACTGCATGTCTACTTCAGTGTTCTGTGGAAGGACTTCAGCTGTCAGTATTCCTTAAATTTGCATTTTATATTCAAATGATCAGTTTTTTTTTTAAAAGTCCCTTTCTATTCTTGCTAGTGCTGTTAATATTTTGCCTCAATGATCATCACAGGATTCATTCAGAGAGTTTGATGCAAAAGCAAAGTGATATGACTTGTTTGTTTTAATTTATATTCTGGAATAAATCAAATTACATGCATTATGAAATAATATTATAGGTCACAGGTTCAGAAAATGTCATTTGGTGAAATAGTGGGACGAAATGATCAAACTGCAGGTGATTTTCATCGCAGATGTATTCCATCCTAAACAGGGCATCTTGCTAGGTTTGTGCATTTGCATTTTATATGTGGCTCTATTAATAAACATGTTTAATATTAATAAGAAAGACTCAGCTTGGAATGAACAATGATAATCAAATTAAGCAGCAAAAGGAAAATAGTTTGCAATCGTTTTTCTGCGGCATTGTAACGTTTGCAATTGAGCGCATTATGCAGTTTCTTGAGAAATCTTCAAAGACTGATTAATGCAATCCCGATTAATGATCCAGAATGGGATCAAAGACAAGGTCAAGTTCTACTCTCTGAGTGCAGTTGAGCATTATTTTAATTATCTTAATTTACTTCCTGGCAAGCAGTGCTGAGCAACATAATCTTTGTGGTTCAAAGCTGGTCAGAATTATCTGCTCTCTTGAAAGTGGATAAACAGCGACTTAGCGTGTCACAACAGTGATTACTCTTCCAAAGTACTTCATTGTTGTGGAGCACCTTGGGACATCTTCAAGGCACAGAACGTGTGGTAAAAATTTGAAACTTTTAATGACATAGATTAATTCCAGGAATGGTTGGGTTGTCTGAGGAAAGGTTGGAGCCGTCATGTTTGCAGTTTTGAAATGCAAGAGGGTGGCACGGTGGCACAGTGGTTATCACTGCTGCCTCACAGCACCAGGGTCCTAGGTTCAATTCCGGCCTTGGGTCATTGTCTGTGTGGGGTTCGCATGTTCTCCTCGTGTCTGTGTGAGTTTCCTCCAGGTGCTCCGGTTTCCTCCCACAATCCAAAGATGTGTGGGTTAGATGAATTGGCCATACCAAATTGCCTCTTAGTGTCAGAGGGCAAAATGCATGGGGTTACGGGAATAGGGCCTGAGTGAGATTGCGGTTGGTACAAACTCAATGGACTGAATGGTCTCTTCCTGTACTGTAGAGATTCTATGACTTGGAGAGGATGTTTCCTCGTGTTGGAGAATCTAGAACTAGGGCCAGAATTTTACCGAGGCTCGTGAGATTGCTCCCAAGGCCAACAGAGAATGCCATTCTGTGAGCCTTACCTGCCCCAAAATAGGGTACGGGTAGCAGTAAAATCAGGGCCTAGGGGTCACTGTGTAACAATAAGGGGGTGACTCATTCCCAACAGAGACGAGGAGAAATATTTTCTCTGAGAAGGTCATGAGTCTCTGGAACCCTCTTCCTCGAAAGGCAGTGGAAGCAGAGGGGCTGATTTTAAGCCCTCACTCTCCATCCATGGGATTGGCGACGCACGCTCAACATCAAGAAAATGCAATTCATGCTGGCGAGTCTCCGATTTCCGATCTTCCTGGCTTCTAGCCAATGAGGTGCTGTGAAACATGCTGTGGGATCGCAGGAAGCTCATTTTAATACAGCATCTCATTAGTGAGCGCACTCTCTCTCAGACTTACCCCCCCCTCACCAGGTATTCACTGGCACTGGGTGCCACGTGACATCATGTCGTACCATTTACAACAGGTTCCCCAGGGTCGTAAAGGTGAGTATAGTGCCCAGGGGGGAGGGACATGGCCTTGCTGTGGCTGGGCAATGCCCCCTGACACTGCCCCTTGGCACAGGTTGGCACCATGCCAGTGTACCACCCCTCCCCCAAACTTAGTTAGTCTCTAGTGGGTCAGTTGAATTATACCTGAAATGAAGCATCTCATGCCCACCCTGGCCAAATTCAAATCACTAAACTTATGATCCAGGCATACTTCATGTTTGGTCTAATGACCTCAATAGGCCCATGTGATTGGCTTCTTGGAGTATGAGCTCTCTGATTGGGCAGGCAATCATTACCTCAATCAGGGAGTCTCATCTGTGTATATAATGAGGCGTGTCAGGTCTGGCACTATTGGCTCTGACTTTGTACCTGAAGCTATTTAAGGAGCAGAAATAAGTTTGGGGATGTGAAGAGTTGGCTGTTGGTTGGAGGAGTGCTACAGCATTCCTGAAGTTGGCAAAGGGGAGATATCAGCCAGAATTCCCCCTTTGCATTGGCCTCTCTTGACCACACACTCACCCTGAAATAGGTGTAGACTTTATTTGAGAATGGATCAGACACACCTGCGTTGCACCCTTAAAAAAATATAATTCTGCCCCACTCCCTCCCACCTCCCCACCCCATCACCTGGATTTCTGCTCAGAATGACTTTCTGGGTGAACCCTCACTGCTGTGGAACAATAACCACCATAACCCTCTGCCTTGAGGGTGGTGTGTGTGCACGCACAAGTGTGTGTGTGTGTGTGTGTGTGTGTGTGTGCGCGCGCGCGCGCGCGAGTGTGTGTGTGTGGGATGTGTGTGGGTGTGTGAAGGAAATGACTTGAAAATGAGCACTGTATAATTAAAGTACTGTGGGAAATAAAATCAGTCGCTAATAACAAAAGGTAATAAAATTGGGCATTTATGAAATGACTAATTGTGATTGCATGGCATTTATTTCAAGCTGCTGTGCCTGATTTTGTGATTACTTCACGCAAATAAATTATTCCTACTGCAGACATCCATATTGTAGCCCTGGCTTACTCTGGCATGTTAAAATAACAGAGTCAAGTGCAATGACTGAAAGGTTAACCAAACTATTACATTGAATAAGGAAGAATGTTAGCTGTAAGTACACATTTGCAGTTAGATTTGGGATCATTGAATTCTCCAGGGAGGACAAGATGCTGCCTCAATGCACAAGGAAGAAAAGCAGGTTGGGGCAGGCTGGGGCTTCAGGTTCCAGAAGATGTCAATGTGAAGGTAAACTTTGAAGAAAACAAAAATTTGAAAAGAATGTTCTAGTAATGACATGTCAAGCACCATACTTTTCCCAAATGAAATGGTTAAATTGTGTGGCACAGTGATTAGCATTGCTGCCTCACAGCACCAGAGACCTGGGTTCAATTCCAGCCTTGGATGACTGTAGAGTCTGCATGTTCTCCCCATGTCTGCATGGATTTCCTCCAGGTGCTCTGGTTTCCACCCACACTTCACAAATGTGCAGGTAAGGTGGATTGGCCATGCTAAATTGCCTCTTAGTGTTTCAAGGTATGTTGGTTAGGGGGATTTGCAGGGTAAACGTGAGGTTACAGGGATAGGGCCTGCGTCAGATGCTCTGTCAAAGAGTTGATGCGGACTCGATGGGCTGAATGGCCTCCTTCTGCACTTGTAGGGATTCTATGATTCTAATAATAGTTAACACTATCCCCATCCCTTTCTGAGATAATTGAGATTAAACGTTTCAATGTTGTTCATATTGTAAGTTTAAGTTTATTTATCATTGTCACAAGTAGACTTACATTAACATTGCAATGAAGTTACTGTGAAAACCCCTCTAGTCACCACACTCTGGCACCTGATCGGGTGCACTGAGGAGAATTTAGCATGGCCAATGCACCAAACCAACAGACTATGGGGTGCAAAACGGAGCACTCAGAGGAAACCCACACAGACACAGGAAGAAGATGCAAATTCCAGACAGATAGTGACCCGAGCCGGTAATCGAACCCAGGTCTCTGGTGCTGTGAGGCAGCAGTGCTAACCACTGTGCCACCACACCGTTACGTGTAACATGTACTGTTATAACTTAATGAGAGGCTGACATCAAATATCCCAGCATTAATTGCAGGAGTTGGAATGACATTGAATTTTAGCGGTGATATGGGCCCAGGAAGACACTTGGCCTTCAGATAATATTTTCGGCCAAGGTCATTGATATAGGGTAATATTTTTTTCCAAAGGCCTCGTTAGCATTTTATTTCCTGACAGATGATTCAAAGTTGCAGCTTTAATCAATGTTTCCATTATCAGTTCACCAGATCATCCTTGGGTGATGCGATAATTGTGATTGTCCCTGAAAAGATTCTGTTTATGTCTGCTTCTCCTTAAATGATCTCGCAAAAATTCACCTCGTTGTTTGTAATAAGACGGAGTTACAATGAGTATGAAATGACTTGTGTCTTTATCTGAGCACTCTCCCAGCCTCTCTCTTCTAAGCTTCTCTGTGAAGTCAGCAAGCTGTGTTTTGAACACTCTCTAATGTTGTAAACTCATTGTTAGTCTGAGCAAAACATTAAGGTTCATCTCATGCCAGGTAAAATGACCGAAGACAGTTCACCATGTCATACCTGTATTTAACCTTGCTGTCAGGGCACGATCTTTAGAAGGGCCCACTGCTGCACCATATGTTGTGTTTTTATGATGATAGGAAGCAGGGGTGGCAACCAGATTTCTGACAGAGTATCTTACCAGGCTCTCTTCCTCACCCTATCTCACTAACCCCACACATTTCCCATAGCTAACCCACCTAACCTGCTCATCTTTGGATTGTGGGAGGAAACTGGAGCACCCGGAGGAAACTCATGTAGACACGGGTAGAATGCGCAAACTCAGCACAGTCACCCGAGGCTGGAATTGAACCTGGGTCCCTGGCACTGTGAGGCAGCAGCGCTAACCCACTGTGCCACCCGCCGAAGGTGGTAATCAGAGTTGTCTGAAATCACCAGGCTAGTGGCAGTCTTCACATCTGCCAAGGCTGGAAGAGGTAGTCTTTGCCACAAGACAACAATCCCAGGGGAGAGTGGCAAGGTCGGTCTCTGGGCCTCAGCCCGGGCCCACCCAACCCCTTCCTCTGCAGCCTGACAGGGGTGGAGGGGCAAATGACCTGAGCTCCTTAAACCCTCTTAGGATCCAGCATGGGGCAGGTGAATCCCAATTGTCCAAATGGAAATCCCAATTTTTGGCTGCTGCCACATTCAGTGGGACATTGGGATTCCCACTGGTCACCTGATGAGGTTGTTGAAACCTCCTATTGATTCCATTTAAATCTCTCACACATCCTATACCCACGCTTAGTCAAAAAGTAAATAATGCCAAATATTAAAAGCAAGCATGTCCACATTTAGCATTTCAAAAGCAGGGAATAATAAAATTGTTTAGGGATTTTATTGAATTAGAAAGAATGCAGAAAAGGTTTAATAGGATGCTACCAGGAAAATTTAAAGTTTATTTATTATTGTCACAAGGAGTCTTGTGCAATGAAATTACTGTGAAACCTCCCTAGTTGCCACACTCCAGGTCTAGTGTACTGAGGCAGAATTTAGCACGGCCAATGCACCTAACCCACCTAACCTTTCTAGTATACTGGGGCAAAATTTAGCATGTCTTTCGGAATGTGGGAGGAAACCAGAGCACCTGGAGGAAACCCACACAGACATGGGGAGAATGTGCAGACTTTGCACAGGCAGTGATCCAAGCCGGGAATTGAATCGGGGTCCCTGGCACTGTGAGGCAGCTATGCTAACCACTGTGCTGCCCAACATGGGACTTGATGGTTTGAGTTATAAGGAGGTTGGATAGACTGGGACTTTATTCCTGGAACATAGAAGGTGATCTTATAGAAGTCTATAAAATAATGAGGGGCATGGATAAAGTAGATAGTCAACATCTTTTCCCAAGGATAGGGGAGTCTAAAACTAGAAGGCATAAATTTAAATTGAAAAGGGAGAGATACAAAAGCGTCCAATTTTTTTCACACACAGGATGATGAGTGTCTGGAATGAGCTGCCAAAGGTAGTAGTAGAAGCGGGGACATTTAAATGGGTGAGATGGGTATAGAAGGATATGGGCCAAATGCCCATTTGGGACTAGTTTAATGGTAAAAACTGGCTAGCATGGACAAGTTGGGCCGAAGGGTCTGTTTCCATGCTGTTAACCTCTATGACTCCATACCTGAATGTTGGTGCAGACAGCTAACTGCCAGGCAATCAATATTAATTATGTCTATAATTGATTACTTGTTTTAAGTTGTCCCAAACTGGCCAAATGCATGAGGAATTAATCAAACTTACTGCTGGGCAGAGACATAAATGGATGTTGAATCTTCCCTCAAGGATCATATCCCACTCCAGGCAGATAGGTGTGGAATACATTATGTACAGCTGCTAAGACCAACATAAAGGAGTGCCCGCTGGCACAGTTATAATCATCCTGCTTCAGAGACAGATGGTTGTGGATCATTTGGAACTTGCTCAAAAATTCTAAGATGCCAGTCGAATACCATACCAAGGAAACTTTGCATTGGCACAGTGGTTAGCACTGCTGCCTCACAGCGCCAGGGACCCGGGTTCAATTCCGGTCTTGGGTCACTGTCTGTGTGGAATTTGCATGTTCTCCCTGTGTCTGCTTGGGTTTCCTTCAGGTGCTCCGGTTTCCTCCCACAGTTCAAAGATGTGCAGGTTAGGTTGATTAGGATCAGGGGGATTCGCAGGCTAAATGTAAGGGGTTATGGGGGGGTAGGGCCTGAGTGGGATTGTGGTCAGTGCAGACCCGATGGACTGAATGGCCTCCTTCTGCATTGTAGGGATTGTATGACTTAATGGATGCCTTAAGACCTCATCTAGAACAATAGGGATTCTGCCTGAATATCTGAGATACTCTTTCAAGGTTATTAGTATTACATGTAGGCTTACATTAACACTGCAATTAAGTTACTGTGAAAATTCCCTAGTCTGTTTGGGGAGAGAAGGGAGAACTTAGCAAGGCCAATGCACCTAACCAGCATGTTTTTTGGATTGTTGGAGGAAACCGGAGCACCCGGGGGAAACCCACGCAGATATGGGGAGAACGTATAGATTCCACACAGACAGTGACCCAAGCCAAGAATCGAACCTGGGTCCCTGGCGCTATGAGGCAGCAGTGCTAACCACTGTGCCAGCGCCCTTCCTAAATAGCACCATCAGCACGTTCTGTTTACTGTGTGAAAACTGGCTGCTGCATTTCCCGACAAAAAGCATAACTGAAGTTCAAAAAATAATTAACCACTTGTGAAGCAGTTTACAAGATTTGAGAATGTGACAGTTTCCTCACACAGTATAAATGCTAGTTGTGAACTGACAAAACATCAGGTCTGATTTATACTTAAAAAAAACCCTAGGCTGAGCTGTAAGTTTATATAAAACTATAAATAATCGAGAAGTTCTCTGAATTAGGACCAGGTGGGGTGAGGGCGGGGGTGGATCTGGTTAGCTCAGTTGGCTGGATAGTTAGTGTGTGGTTTAGAATAATACCAACATCATTGAACAGGTCTGATCTCCCCAATCTGGCCAAGGGAGACTTGGGGCCAACCTCCTCGTCCTGTCCTGGAGCAAAATCATGGCATAAGCTGTTGTGTGGTGACATGGGGAAGAAGAAGGGGCGAGAGTAATGGTGAGATCAAAACAACTCCAATAATAAAACAGCAAAAAGCAAGATGTCCAAGGGTGTGCAGATTGAGTTGTGTGGCCATGCTAAATTGATCCTAGTGTCAGGGGCTTAGCAGGGTAAAAATGTGGGTTATGGAGGTGGAGCCTGGGTGCAGACTCAATGGATTGAATGGCCTCCTTCTGCACTGTAGAGATTCTATGAACATTTAAGCATGGGATGATAAGTGGCAAAAGATTATGTGTGTTACTTGAAGTTCCAGCCAACGATTAACACCAACAAGAGAGAATCTAATCCAGCTCCACTTGACATTCAATGGTATTACTGTCACTGAACATCTCCAACATCCTGGGAGCTATCACTGACCACAAAATTAAGACCTTAAGACCTCATCTAGAACAATAGGGATTCTGTCTGAATATCCGAGATACTCTTTAAAGGTTATTAATGTTACATGTAGGCTTACATTAACGCTGCAATTAAGTAACTGTGAAAATTCCCTAGTCGCCACACTCCAGCGTCTGTTTGGGCACACTGAGGAAGAACTTAGCAAGGCCAATGCACCTAACCAGCATGTTTTTTGGATTGTTGGAGGAAAGCGGAGCACCCGGAGGAAACCCACGCAGACATGGGGAGAACATGCAGATTCTACATAAATTCTATAACCACAAGGCCACACCTCATCCTGACTTGGGATGATATCATCTTTCCTTTACTGTCACAAGGTCAAAATCCTGGAATTCTGTCCTTAACTGCACCTGGGTATAACTAGGATTGCTGCTGTTCAAGGAAGCAGCTTATCAGCCCTCCTCAGGGGCATTTAGGGATGGACAATAAGGATAGGATTTTCTGGCTGTGCTTGTTCCAAGACTGGAAAATCCTGCCTGAGGTCCACCCCACCGTCCACTCTGATTTTATTGGGACAGGAAAACTCTGCCCTGAGTGTTGGCCTTTCAAACGACCTCCACCTCCCATGAATCTTTGCTGCCTGTCCAACTCTGGTCTTCCATCTGGAAACAGGTTTAAAGCACCAAGACGCACGGTTACTTCACTCTGCACTATCACCTGGGCTGGAAAATGGTAAGTGCTGAATTTATATAAAAACTGGAGTATATCCTGCTGCTTTTTTCAGCAGGATTTTCAAATGAATCTCCCACATTCTGTGCATCGCAGAGAGCCTTGACATGAATCAGGTTGAAAAGCTGTGGGTGGGGCCTTTTCCTGCTGGAAAGGCTGGCACTGAGTGGGCCACTGGGCATGCGCCAATCTTTCAGTAGCCCTGCACTGCCCATCCCCAGATCGCTGCCCCTCTGACCACCCCCCCTCTCCCCCAACCTTCTGATTGCTGGCCTTCTGAACATCTCTGGGCCGACCCAGATCTCTTCCCATCCCCACCCCCCCAGCCTACCTCCATATCCGCCCCCGTCCCATGGCTTTCCCGATCGCTGTCCTCCCTTCCTCTGCCTATGATCCCAAAGTGCAAAATGGCAGAGTGTCCCCCCCCATCCCTTTGATTGCCCCCAGAGGCCCCACGCCAATAGGCCTTGCCCCTTCTGACTCCATCCCTTTGGCACTGCTTGATTGATACCTGGTGGGCAATGCCAAGATGCCCCCTGGGCATTGCCACTTTGCTCCTTGGGCAGTGCGGAATGTGCACTCTTCATTAGAAATATCCCCAAAAGGATAAAACAATTTGGACCCGAATTCTTATTTCCCAGTTTTTACCGGTGTTGCATTTCAAGGTATCCAATCATAGAATCCCTACAGTGCACAAGAGGCCTTCTGATCCAGTGGTTCTGTACTGGCTCTTCACCAAGGCTCTCCCCTCTGCCCATCTCCATAACCCCATGCATTTACCATGGCCAATCCACCTAGCCTGCTCATCTTTGGAGAGGAATCCAGAGCACCAAAAGAAACGCAAGCAGATTCGGAGCAAATGTGCAAACTCCACACAGACAGTAGCCTGAGGCCAGAATCGAACCTAGGCCCCTGATGTTGTGAAGCGCCACTGTGCCACCTTGCTACTGTATGATTGTAGTCATGTTACTCAATGACAAGCATAAAATTACCCACATTAAATAAATTTAATGGAATGCATTTGTCAAATGAATTTATTTAAGAGGCTGTGACAACTTTAAATGAAGGCAAATGAAAATATTTATAGTTTGATTAGCTACAGATCAATTCGGACCAGTGTTGCTAATGGTTAGCACTTCTGCCTCATAATGCTATAGACTAGAGTTTGATTCCCAGCTTGGGTCACTATCTATCTGGAGTCTGCATGTTCTCCCTGCGTCTGGGTTTCCTCTGGGTGCTTCTGGTTCCTCCCATAGTCCAAAGATGTGCGGGTTAGGTTGATTGGCCATGTTAAATTGCTCCTTAGTGTCAGGGGGACTAGCTAGGGTAAATGCATGTTCTCCCCGTGGGTTTCCTCTGGATACTTCAGTTTCATCTCAGAGTCTGAAAGACATGCTGGTTTAGGTGCATTGCCCGTGCTAAATTCTCCCTCGGTGTACCCGAACAGGTGCTGGAATGGCGACTAGAGGATTTTCACAGTAACTTCATACAGAACACAGAACATAGAACATTACAGCGCAGTACAGGCCCTTCGGCCCTCGATGTTGCGCCGACCAGTGGAATCAATCTAATGACCCTCTAACCTAAACTATTCCAATGTTATCCATATGCCTATCCACTGACCATTTGAACGCCCTTAAAGTTGGCGAGTCCACAACTGCTGCAGGCAGGGCATTCCACACCCTTACTACCCTCTGAGTAAAGAACCTACCTCTGACATCCGTCCTATAATTACCACCCCTTAATTTATAGCTATGTCCCCTCATGTTAACCATCACCATCCGAGGAAAAAGGCTCTCCAATCCTTTGATCATCTTGTATGCCTCAATCAGGTCACCTCGTAACCTTCTTCTCTCTAATGAAAATAACCTCGTCCCTCAGCCTTTCCTCATAAGACCTTCCCACCATACCAGGCAACATCCTGGTAAACCTCCTCTGCACCCTTTCCAATGTCTCCACATCTTTCTTATAATGCGGTGACCAGAACTGCACGCAATACTCCAAGTGCGGCCGCACCAGAGTTTTGTACAGTTGTAACATGACCTCACGGCTCCGAAATTCAATCCCTCTACCAATAAAAGCTAACACGCTGTACACCTTCTTAACAACCTTATCAACCTGGGTGCCAACTTTCAGGGATCTATGCACATGTACCCCGAGATCTCTCTGCTCGTCAACACTACTAAGAGTCCTTCCATTAGCCCTATATTCTGTACTCCTGTTGTTCTTACTAAAGTGAATCACCTCACGCTTTTCCGTATTAAACTCCATCTGCCACCTCTTGGCCCAGCTCTGCAGCTTATCTATGTCCCTCTGCAAACTGTAACATCCATCCTCACTGTCTACAACTCCTCCAACTTTGGTGTCGTCAGCAAATTTACTAACCCATCCTTCTACACCCTCATCTAGGTCATTTATAAAAATGACAAACAGCAGTGGCCCCAAAACAGATCCCTGAGGTACACCACTTGTAACTGAACTCCAGGATGAATATTTCCCATCAACCACCACCCTCTGTCTTCTATCAGCTAGCCAATTCCTGATCCAAACTGCTAAATCACCCTCAATCCCATGCATCTGCAATAGCCTACCATGGGGAACCTTATCAAACGCTTTGCTAAAATCCAAATACACCACGTCAACTGCCTTACCCTTATCCACCTCTTTGGTCACCTTTTCAAAAAACTCTAAGGTTTGTGAGGCACAACCTACCCTTCACAAAGCCTTCAAATCTCCCTTCATTGCAGTGTTAATGCAAGCTTGTGACTAATAAATAAAATTTTACTTTAACCTTTCCTGTTTTTCCTTCTGGACTACAGAAATGACCTTGATTTGACTGCAAAATTCTGCCATAAAAAGCATTTGAGTTCTTTGGCCAAAACATTTATCTCTTCTTCATTGCCATTACAATCAATTACCCAATCATTCATCTTGGAAATTTTTTGTGCATTTGCAATGGGCAAAATATCATCTGCATCTGCTTACATCATGTCACAGAAATATAGGATTGGGAAAAAACTATTTAGTCCAATTTATTGAGCCCTCTCAATTATCTACTCATTCAAATATCTATCCAACAGTTACTTCATTTCAAAATAATTAATAACTAGGGACTGATTTCATCTGTAAGTAGTGATGAGCCGCTGCACAAGTGCAAAATTTTCTTCCTTTCAAATCTTCAAATATTCACTCATGATATTATGCACTTTGAAGAAATAATTCATTACAAGTGAAGTGCATTAGCTTATTCTGAGAAATGTGAAGGACTGTGACATTAATAGCCTAGAAGTAAAAGTTTACAGCATGGAAACAGGCCCTTCAGCCCAACCTGTCCATGCTGCCCTTCTTTTTTAACCACTAAACTAATCCTAATTGCCCACGTTTGGCCCATATCCCTCTATACCCATCTTACCCGTGTAACTAACACTTTTTAAAAGACAAAATTGTACCCACCTCTACTACTGCCTCTGGCAGCTTGTTCCAGACACTCACCATCTTCCATTTGAAAGAATTGCCCCTTTGGACCCTTTTCTATCTCTCCCCTCTCACCTTAAACCCATGCTCTCTAATTTTAGACTCCCCTGCCTTTGGGAAAAGATGTTGACTATTCACCTTATCGATGCCCCTCATTATTTTATAGACCTCCATAATTTGTGCATTTACTAAGGCCTTATCTGTCCTTTACCAACTTGGCAAATTCTTTCTTTGCGCCATTGTAGCTAATCAAAGTATACATGTTTTCATTTCTTATCACTTTAAAGTTTTCATAGCCTCTTAAACAAATTCATTCGACAAATGCATTCTATTAATTTTATTTAATTTGGTGAATTAAGGGTATGTTTACTATTATGCATGTCTTTGAGTAATGAGATCTCACTGAGGATTTAACACTGTACAGGTGAAGATGGTGATGTAATGGGATCAGAGAATCCCTACAGTGCAGAGGAAGCCATTCAGATAACAATCCCACCCAGGCCCTACCCCCCCTAACCTCATGTACTTATCCTCCCAATCCCCCTGATACTAAGGGGCAATGGGTGGGTGGTGGTGGCACAGTAATTAGCACTGCTGCCTCAAAGCACCAGGGACCTGGGTTCGATTCCCGGTTTGTGTCACTGTTTGCGTGGAGTTTGCACGTCCTCCCTGTGTCTGTGTGACTTTGCGGTCTGTGCGGGTTAGGTGGATTGCTAAATTTCCCCTTAGTGCCAGAGGGACTAGCTCGAGTAAATTCATGGGGTTATGGGATAGGGTCTGGGTAGGATTGTGGTTGGTGACGACTTGATGGGCTGAATGGCCTGGAACTGGACTGTCAGATTCTATGATTCTAATTTAGCATGGCCAATCATCCTAACCTGCACATCTTTGGACTGTGGGAGGAAACTGGAGCACCGGTGGAAACCCACGCAGGCACGGGGGGAATGTACAAACATCACACAGACAGTCATAGACCTACAATCCAGGTTAATGCCCTGGGGATTTGGATTCAATTCCCAGCTGGGGGAACATGAATTCAATTTAAAAAATTGAGTCAGGCACTCTTTCTCCCTGGAGACAAATGGGAAGGAAATCTGCTACCCTTCCCTGGCTAATTTGGTGCATGTGAGACGTTGTGATGTCAATAAGCTCTTCGTGCCCCATGGGAAAAGTTGTGCCTCGGCTGCAAGTTGTTTTCAGGTTTCATGGTGCAGCCACGTAGTTCTACTTGTAACGGCTGCGTCCTTTATGAAGTGAGAGTTTGTTTTCAGGAAGTGCTGTCTGGATTAGTAAATGCGATAAGGGTGGCTGCATGTAGGATTAGTGAGTTACAACCACCCCGGTTTCTCCATTGCCCCTGTGAGTGGTGTTAAATCCCTAAGAGACCTTTTCTTTTCCACTCTGCCTTCTGCAAGTGGAGCAGCAGCTGGAAGCAAGATGTTTATAAGAAATGGAATTAGAAATGAATATTTTACAATGCACAAAAAAATTAGAATGGAACGGTGATAAAAATAATTGCACCAATAAAAAAAAGCAGATAAAACAACATCGTAATAATAACAATTAATCTTGGCAACTCAAATTAAAAAGCAACGTTCAACTTCAAGGAGTCTAATCCTTTAGCACATGGCATCCACATTCATAGAATCATAGAACCCTACAGTGCAGAAAGAGGCCCTTCGGCCCATCGAGTCTGCACCGAACACAATCCCACCCAGGCCCTACCCCCATATTCCTACATTTATACCCACTAATCCCTCTAACCTACACATCCCTGGACACTAAGGGGCAATTTCTTAGCATGGTCAATCAACCTAACCCATTAACCATTTTTGGACTGTGGGAGGAAACCGGAGCACCCGGAGGAAACCCACGCAGACACGAGGAGAATGTGCAAACTGCACACAGACAGTGACCCGAGCCAGGAATCAAACCCAGGTCCCTGGAGCTGTGAAGCAGCAGTGCTAACCACTGTGCCACTGTACTGCCCATTGTTTGCAGATGACAGGGCAGGAGGAAGCCACAGGGAGACTTTGCAAGCATGGGGGAGAATGAAGCGGGTTCTGGACCACAAACACACAAAGTGCTGCCCTTTCTGTGTTCCATAATACGGCTGACCATATAGTTCCCAATGAGGCTCCGCACCTCAACTCCGGCTAAAGTTTACTTTTTACTCCATGAGAAGCCTGCAACAGGGATACAAGTAAAATTTAAGGTTTATTTGTTAGTGTCACAAGTAGACTTACATTAATACTGCAAGGAAGTTACTGTGAAAATCCCCTAGTCGCCATACTCCAGCGCCTGTTCAGGTACACTGAGGGAGAATTTAGCATGGCCAATGCCCCTAACCACATCTTTCTGACTGTGGGAGGAAACCAGAGGAAACCCACGCAGACACGAGGAAAATGTGCAGTCTTTGCAAAGACAGTAATCCAAGGCCAGAATTGAACCCGGGTCCCTGGCGCTGTGAGATAGCAGTGCTGACCACCGTGCCACTGGGTCACCAAAGTATTGGAGGAACAGGATATATTTTGTTGGGAAATTTTGAGACGTGCTACCCCACTCATGTCTTTGATTTTTAATGCTTTCCTCAGCTCCCCCAGCTTTCCCCTTTCTCCAAATCACATGAAGATTCTGCTTCCTGACTCCGAACACTCCTGCCCCCAACCACAAAGCCCAACTTCTCCTGCCCAGGAACAATTTCTTCTGCCTCGCAAACATTGTAACAAGCTCTGTGCCTCCTGACACCTTGGATTTCGTGGATTCACAGCATTGCAGGAAGTCCCACCCAAAGTGCAATGCAACAATCTCTTTGAGCTGCAGGTCCAAAGATCGAGCTCCAGAGTAGTTTTCTGAGGAATGTCTGGTCCATTCCACAATGCCACCCGGCTTTGATGGAGGAAGTACGCTGCACTCTAACTCTAGGAAAGCCAGGCTCTGAAGATCCCCCCCCCAAAAAATATGGAGGAATATCAAGTCGGGAAAATGTTCACTGGCCATCCACTGGGGGTGTGGGGATGGGGAAGGGAGGGGGGTGGATGGTGAAGAGGGTTGGGCTGGCCTGAGAAGGGGGGGGGCGGGGTTTGTAGCCAGTGACCAGGGGGAGGGGTTAGGTTGGGAATGCAAGCGATGGGGCGGGGGGGGGGAGGTGGTAGGAGGTCAGCGATCGGGGGGGGTTTGCGAAGGCCAGTGATTGGGGATTGGAGGGGGGGGGGGAGCAGCGCTGGGGTGGCCAGTGCACATGCCCTGATCTCTGCACTGACAGATTGGCGCATGCATAGTATCCACCCAGTGACATGCTGCTGGCCTTTCGAGCAGGAATAGGCCCTGCCCCCACTTTTCAGAGTGAGTCAAGCTAAAGCACTCTGCATTGCAGAGTGTCAGAGATACATTCTGGTAATTACACCCAAAAGAAACCAAACAGAACATATTCCGATTTTCCTGCCCATTGGGCACTTAGTTTTGTTTTGGGAGAATCCCGGCTCACTGCTTTAAAGACTCAAAAACTCAACAGTTCTCTACACTGAGCAAATGGTAACTTAACAGGAAGATGTCATGTAAATAGTTACTCTTCCCCCCCTTCCAAAGAAGTATATCTTTCAAAAGAAGGGGGGATGTTGTAATATGCCTTTATATGTAATATAACAGATGGCAGCTTGCCATCACCAGAATGTGACCCAGTTTCACTCTCAACATTGCCCATGAACAGAACTCTGCAATGCTCTGATATCTTCTGCCTTTGGATTACTGTTCTTATGTGCCTAGTCTAATCACAATATGATTACTCAATACCTTATGAGGGATTGGTGTCTTAATGTCATTGTAAAAACACAACATCCACCCCCTTACCCAGTTCCCTTGGAATTGCCAATTTTGACAAAATATTCTGGGGATATTTTTAAGTCCTGAAGTTTGATTTGATTGGTTTATTGTTGTCACATGTATTAACATACAGTGAAAAGTATTGTTTCTTGCGCACTATACAGACAAAACGTACCATTCATAGAAGGAAACAAGACACTGCAGAATGTAATGTTACATTCTAGGGTGTAGAGAAAGATCAACTTAATGCAAGGCAAGTCCATTCAAAAGTCTGACAGCAGCAGGGAAGAAGCTGTTCTTGAGTCAGTCGGTACGTGACCTCAGACTTTTGTATCTTTTTCCCGAAGGAAGAAGGTGGAAGAGAGAATGTCCGGGGTGCGTGGGGTCCTTAATTATACTGGCTACTTTAATGAGGCAGCGGAAAGTATAGACAGAGTCAATGGATGGGAGGCTGGTTTGTGTGATGGATTGGGCTACATTCACGACCTTTAGTAGTTCCTTGCGATCTTGGGCAGAGCAGGAGCCCAGACCAAGCTGTGATACAACCAGAAAGAATGCTTTCTATGGTGTATCTGTAAAAGTTGGTGAAGGTTGTAGCTGACATGCCAAATTTCCTTAGTCTTCTGAGAAAGTAGAGGTGTTGGTGACTTTCTTAACTATAGTATCGGCATGGGGGGGGGGTGGGGAGAACAGGACAGGTTGTTGGTGATCTGGACACCTAAAAACTTGAAGCTGTTGGCCATTTCTACTTCATCCCTATTGATGTTGACAGGGGCATGTTTTCCTTTATGTTTCCTGAGGTCAATGACAATCTCCTTCATTTTGTTGACATTGAGGGAGAGATTATTGTTGCCGTATCAGTTCATCAGATTCTCTATCTCGTTCCTGTACTCTACCTCATCATTGTTTTGTTTGAGATCCGACCCACCACTGTGGTGTTGTCAGCAAACTTGACAATCGAATTGGAGGGGATGGGAGTGAGGTGATAGGAATAATTTCTGAAATTGGCCATGTAACTTACTCATTCGATGGATTGTCACTAGTGTGAGGTTATGTCATGGCATGCTGGTAAACCTAAACCAGTGGGCCTTATGGAAAATCTGTGACACCCAAAAGAATTCATTTCAACCCTAGAGAACTCTAGGATTATTAACCCTCACGTGGACTTATTGGACAGTGTTCTCTAAAAGTTGTGTAATTTTTACCATGGCCTTCGATGTCTGTGGATACATATCTTTTAGAATTTGTACGGGATGGTATGTTGGCACTTGGCCCTGAGTCAATCTTGACAAATAACAAGTATTTGCCAACTTTCATAGAACAGATTTTTACATCTCAGCAAACACTTTGAACAGTGTGATGGTGTCTTTGTCTTCCACAGGATTCACGGGGTGAAACACCTGTTCACTGCTCTTTGCCGTTTGTGTACATTATTGTCATTTTTTAGTTTGTCAATCACTTTATGTGTAGGTTTTATAGAATGTCTCATAGAATGTTCCAAGTCTCCAAATCTAACCCAGAGTCCTGGCATATATCTCATACACCTGGCCTCCAAAGATGCAGAGACTAGGGGGTTTGGGCCTGTTACTGATTGTAGGTTTACAGCACGCGATGACGTGACCTCACACTCGTAACAATCCATCGAATGAGTAAGACCTTACGTAGCAGATCAACCTCAGAAACTACTCCTATCACCTCAATTCTGCCTGTTACTGCTGCAGAACATAAACCCCCAAATGCACAATCGATAAAATGTAAAGAGCGGTGAGGTGAAATTCCAGTGTTTTCACTTTTGTTTACTTATAAATAATATATAAAAAATTGTAATTTGCTTTGAGAAGGGACGGCAATGCTGCAGTATGGCATTGTGAATTCTGAAGTGAAATGATTCTCTGCAGCCTCTGTTGGACATTGTTCCAGTGAAGCTACTGTTATTAGCATATGTCTCACTGACCTCCAGCTGTTTTCATAAAATGGAGAATCGTAGGAGAGGCCGTCATTGATTGACTGTACTCGAACGGCTGAATAACTCCATTATGCTCAAGGGATGTTCTATAAGGTTGTTCAATTTCAAAAGTGTGGCATTGGTCAGGGACAGCGCAGAACATTGATTCTTGGGAGCCAGGCGAAAAGCAGCAACAATAAAAATCAGCCTCTGGGGAGGAGTCGCGTGGGGAAAGGACAAAGTATATGTTTTTGTGAAAGGAAACTGCGCTGAATACTGACATTGGGCAAGGGGCAGTGAACAGGCATTCACCTGAAAGCAAATGTATTTCACTCCTTTGGTGCTGTGGCTATCTTAGGTTCACAATTCATGGGGTGGCACGATGGCACAGTGATTAACACTGGTGCCTCACAGCGCCAGGGACCATTGTGCTGCCGTGCTGTCCCACATCACACAGACAACACTGATGTGTACCCCTACGCAAGACTTACTATGTTGCTGGTGTGGAAGGGACATAACGCTGCCATTCTCACACTCCACAGGGGTGAAGCACTGAGTGAGTGCAGTGGGTCCCTGAACCTGGTGGCATTAACAGGCAGGGTGGAGGCTCTGTAGGTGGACAAAGTGAATTTTAATGACAAACATTTAATACAATGCTGACCCATCTACACGAGTGCCTATATTAGAACATAGAACACTACAGCACAAACAGGCCCATCGGCCCACAAGTTGCACTGATCACATCTCTACCTATTAGGCTTTCCTATAACCCTTAATCCTATTAAGTCCCATGTACTCATCCAGAAATCTCTTAAAAGGCATTATCGAATTTGCCTCTACCACCACCGACGGCAGCCGATTCCATTCACCCACCACCCTCTGAGTGAAAAACTTACCCCTGACATCTCCTCTGTACCTACTCCCCAGCACCTTAAACCTGTGTCCTCTCATAGTGACCATTTCAGCCCTGGGAAATAGCCTCCGAGAATCCACTCGATCAATACCTCCCAACATCTTATACACCTCTATCAGGTCGCCTCTCATCCTTCGTCTCTCCAAGGAGAAAAGGCCGCGCTCCCTCAACCTATCCTCATAAGGCATGCCACCCAATCCAGGCAACATCCTTGTAAATCTCCTCTGCACCCTCTCAATAGCTTCCACATCCCTCCTGTAACGAGGTGACCAGAACTGTGCACAGTACTCCAAGTGGGGTCTGACCGGGGTCTTATAAAGCTGCAGCATTATCTCCCGACTCCTAAACTCAATTCCTCGATTGATGAAGGCGATTCCTCAATTTGATGAAGGAATGTCCACTAATTACCTACAGTTTCTTAATCTTCCTCACCCTCTCATGTATCCCCTGGATCCAGCTGTGGTTGAGGTGGTCTGCTGACTTCCATGTCTTGTTGCCTGAGTTGACCTTTGCAGACGTTCAGTGGGAGGCTGACATTTTGAGCATCCAGGCCTGCTTTCAGGCAGCATGGATGTTTGACTGCTGCCCTCCTTGGTGTCAGGGGCTGGTGATGTGTCGTTCACAGGGAAGGGGATACCAGATGGGCTGGAGAGGTCAGGGGTCATCATGGTGGAGAGCCCAGGGCTGTATTCTTGCTGATCCTCTTCACTTCAAGTTTCTGGGGCCGCTGTGCTCCACCGTGGGAGGGAGGGGCAGCTGGAGTGAGATCTAAAAGCCCCACTGTCCTCTGGCGCTGAGACTCCTGGATTCCCACCAGTGCGCGCGCCATGCTGTTGAAGCCTTGCCCAATGGAGCTCACATCCTCAGTGATGGAGCTCATGGGCGGAACCATGATGGGGACATCCATTATCATGGGGTGCATTCTGGTGAGGGCTCCCTCTGAGAAGCCAGGTGTAGAATTATTGGCTGCCACCCCCTGCAGTCTGGACCAAGGTGCTGGGGGTCCGTTCGTATGGAGCTGCCCAGTGATTGAGTTGTGGCAGAGAGGGCCAATCGGGGGGGGAAATGCCGCCAGTGCAGCGTGATTCTCGAGGGCATAAAAACTTTCACTAATGAGGCATAAGAGTCCCTCCAAAATCATGGTGACGTCATTGGTGGAAATCACTCTGTTTTCCACACCGGAACCAACACTCTGGTATTTTCTGGGAAGATTCCACCCAATGAGCCTCTCTCTGTTCTGCAACCATTCTGTGACTTTGAAAAGAACACAAATTATTGCTTTAATTTGTGGCAGATACTTTTGTCATTTTTAATTAGAGCAGTTTTCTAAGAAATGGTAAAATTTGGTCTTTCATATTTTTCTAGATCTTTCTATTATTCAAAAGCTCAAATATTCTGTTGATTGAACCACCTGAGGTTAATATTCGGGTATTTACAGAAAAGCTTTTCTGATTTTCATCAGTAAAGTGGGAAATGTGTCATTTCATTTCCTTCAGCAATGAACGACAGGTATTTTCAATGTTCTACCCCTGAAATATTCAACTGGAATTTTTTAATAGATGCTGACGCACATTCTAAGCATTTCCAATTTTTATTTTGAATTTTGAGCATTTAAAGGTTTTTTTTCCCAATTATTGTCTTTATTTTCAGGAGTTTCTTTGCCACACCAGGTGGGACATGGGCAGCACAGTGGTTAGCACTCCTGCCTCACAGCGCTAGGGACCCGGGTTCAATTCCTCACCTCCGGTCACTGTCTGTGTGGAGTTTGTACATTCTCCCCATGTCTGCGTGGGTTTCTTTTGGGTGCTTCAGGTTTCCTCCCACACTCCAAAGATGCACGAGTTGGGTAGATTGGCCGTGCCAAATTGCCTCTTAGTGTCGAGAGGATTAGCAGAATAAATATATGGTGTAATGGGCATAGGGACTGGGTGGGATTGTTGTTGGTGCAGTCTCGGTGGGCCGAATGGCCTCTTTCTGCACTGTGGGAATTCTATGACAGCAATAAAGTACACAAATATTAAAGCCAACAAGATTTAACATGCAGCAGAAAGACATGGCACATTCCCTGAGTTGGTGCTGAGTGTATTAAGGTCAGAAGGCACTTGAATACACGGCCTTTTAAACTTTACCAACAAAATAACCAGAAAATAAAAATCTTTGAAGATACCCTTTCTCATCAAAATCAGAAACATTTTCAGTAAAACGATATCTACTTGCTGTTATTGATACGGACTATCAGGCTGATTTTGGAAAATTCCTCTTACAATCATCATTGACTTTAATTTACCATTATTGTAGGAATCATAGAATCATAAAATTCCTACAGTGCATTCAGCCCATTGAGATTGCACTATCTCACTCTGGCCTACCCTGTAACCCCATGTCTTTAACTATTATACAGATTGGGGGTTGGCTGATCCCCCCCCAATCTATATATTTTTGGACATAAAGGGTGATTTAGCATGGCTAATCCCCTTAACCAGCACATCTTTGGACTGCGGGAAGAAACCGGAGCACCCAAAGGAAACTGACATAGACATGGGGAGAATGTTCAAAATCTGCACAGACAAATAGACAGTCAGCGAAGGCTGGAATTGAACCTGGTTCCTGGCACTGTGAGGCTGCAGCACTAACCACTGTGCCACCACGCCACCCTAAAAATATTAACCTTTTTAATTGTTTTGCACCTTTTGCATCGGTTATGAATTCCTTTTCTCGTGCATTTGGTATTTTCCATCCATTCCTGGTTCGTGAAGGGTTAATGTGTGAATGTTGCCTGCATTCCTTCAGTTAATTAGGACGATATGTAAAGATGGATTATTTGAGTTTGGGATGTGACCTTGGTCCAAGGCTCCGGGGTCGTGATCACAATTGGCAGTTAATGTAAGTGTTGATAGACAGATAACAAGGTCAGGACACAGTGACACAGGACCACTGGTTACCAGGGATAAAAGTAAAGGACTGAAAAGTCCTTTGCATGGATTCAAAGAGAGACGGGGAGAATAAAGAACAGAAGTTACAGGTCATCTGTAGCCGGTGGAGTCAGTGGGAAGTAAGAGCCATTTAAATAGGATATTGACTGCCTTCTTTTGTTAAGTATAGCTTGTGATGCTTAATGAATTTTCTTAAAACCAGGATATCAGGAGTCTCCTTGTCTGAAATTTATTGTTTGGAATCTGTACCTCTTGCACTACGGCATTGTTGGTTTGTGTCAGTGAAGTACTTAGTAAATTCTTCCCATTGAATAAATGCCACCAATCACTGCCAGCAATCTATATCGTCATTATTCATAGCAACTCTATAGAAGGTTGGCTAAAACCAGCATTGTTTCAGGATGAATAGCAGCCTGAGTTATTTGCTGTGTCAAATTTTGTAATTAATTGCACCAAAACCATGAGGGAAGGTGATGGCCTAATGGTATTATTGTTAAACTATTAATTCAGAAACTCAGCTAATATTCTGGGGGCCTGGGTTTGAATCCTGCCACAGCAGTTGGTGCAATTTGAATCCAATAAAATGTATCTGGAATTAAGAATCTACTGATGACCATGAAACCATTGTTGATTGTTGGAAAAACCCATTTGGTTCACTAATGTCCTTTAGGGAAGGAAATTAGCCGTCCTTACCCCGGTCTGGCCTACATGTGACTCCAGAGCCACAGCAATGTGGTTGACTCTCAACTGCCTTCAGGCAACTAGGGCTGGGCAATAAATGCAGGCCAGCCAGTGACACCCATGAATGCATGAATAAAAATTCGAATCCCCTACATAAAGAAATAAAAGACTAGAACAAATTCTAGTTTCTGTTATATAGCCTGGATAAATGCACTTTATTTCTGTGAACTGTTAGAGGCAAAGGCAATTGATGAGGGATCAGAAAATAGGAGTGAAGCAAATGCTTCAGAATAGAACTGGTGAGGTGGTTCCTGAAAGACACGGTGAGTTTTCGAAGGTATGTTTTCAGATTTATATTATATGTGACTCAATTTTGTAGCAGCAGTTTCTGTCAAAAAGTGAATGTCCATTAAATGCAGTTGACCCTATCCCAGTGACAGTCAATTTGTTAGTGCACTGGGATGAAACATACTAGATATCAACCTGAGAGGGTCACCCGCACATATAGAAAGCTATTAAATTAAATAGCATCTTTCTTCTGCCAGATTTGCTAAACTAGCTGACAGCGTTGGACATGACCCTGTGCTTATCCTTCTGGGGAAAGGTAAGCTTGCAACAAGTGAGCTGAACATCCAGCTGAGCCGACCAAATTGTCAATTCTGAATACACGGTCAATTTTTAAATTCAATTTAAGATAAAACCATTTTTAAATGTTTCAAGCCTGTCTGGTTGTAATACAAAGACATCTCTGGATATGTGCCTGAGGCAAAGAAACAAGACTGACCTCTGAAAAGGGCAAGAAATAACAGATAACTGAGAAAGACAGCAATGGTCTTGATCAGCTTAGCAAATGCTTGCAATGTTTGTAACAATCCAAACAGAGCAAACTCCTAATGGAAAATTTCTCCAGTTTAAAGGTTGAAAGAGATGAGGAGCTGACAGAAGGTCACAGCTGAAAAGAATCTTATTTTAAGATCACTCTTGATTCCGTCTGATTGAAATTGAGAGAGTAAGTTAAGTTTAAGTTTATTTATTTACTCGTGTCACAAGTAGGCTTACATTAACACTTCAATGAAGTTACCGTGAAATCCCCTAGTCACCACACTCTGGCACCCATTCAGGTACACTGAGGGAGAATTTAGCATGGCCAATCCACCCTAACCAGCACATCTTTCGGACTGTGGGAGGAAACCGGAGTATCACCATAGATCATAGAATCCCTACAGTGCAGAAGGAGGCCATTTGGTCCATTGAGTCTGTACTGACTGCAATCCCACCCAGGCCCTATTCCCATAACCCCACATATTTACCCTGGCTAATCCCCTTGACACTTGGGTCAATTTAGCATGATCAATCCGCCTAACGTGCACATCTTTGGAGTGTGGGAGGAAACTAGAGCACCCAGAGGAAACCCACACAGACACGGGGAGAATGTGCAAACTCCACACAGACAGTGACCCAAACTGGGAATTGAATCCGAGCCCCTGGCACTGTGAGGAAGCAGTGCTAACCACTGTGCCACCTTGCTGCTCCCAGAGGAGAGTCAGGAGGAAACCCATGCAGATTCTGCACAGACCCAAGCCGGGAATTGAACCCTGGTCCCTGTCGCTGTGGGGCAGCAGTGCTAACCACTGTGCCAGTAACCTGAGAAACCAAGGGCTCCTAAAGCAAATGGTCAGTATACAACGGTGGGAATGTATATTGCAAGGAATCAAATAATCCATCTATCTCTGGATCTTAAGGTACATGTATGGGAAGATTTGCTTTAGACTGCAGCAGAGCTGAATCAATGGTAATCCTTTAACAGCTTTAATAGGACACAGAATTATCCTCCCGTTTCTCAATTTTTGGGCAATCCCTGAATAAATAAGCGTGTTATTAGCTTGCTGACTGATCTGTCACCCAGTATTCCATCTTGGTGACCATTTGTTGTTTAATTACAGGGGAAACTGTACCAGTAAATTCCCAACCTCTCAGCAAAATGAAATCCATTCCTCCAGCCTCTTTCAATGATCAGAAATTCATTTGATTTATGCAAAGCAAATTGGTGTAAAAATAGGAAGTAAATTTACTCCAAAGGCAGATAGATATTGTCATTTTACATCATTGTGATGAGAAATGGAGGATTTTGAGAAAATGCAAATTCAAGGTTAAATCCTCAAAACCTCTGTTATCACTTCTCCTTTCAGACTAACTCAGTATGGTTTCCGTGCTTCCCTGTGGCACTGAGGCCATCAACAATCAAAGATATTTTGTTGAATGTGTGCCCATGGTGCTCTGTCCTGTCTAATTGTCTTCCTCTGTGTCATTCCACATAATCATCTCTTCCACCCTCATCCACTCCCTATTCCCTGTGATCCAATCCCATTCCACTAGACTGGCTCCATTCCTACTTGTCTCATCGAAGCTGATTTTGTTCTTTCTGCCATTGCACATAACATGGTTAAAAACCCAAGCCTGAATATTGTCCAGCTCTTGCTGCATTTGAAGATGGACTGCTTCAGTATCTGTGGCATCACAAATGGTTCTGACCATTGTGCAATCATCAGCAAACATCCCCACGTTATTATAGAGGCAAGATCATTGAAGCAGCTGGAGGAGGTTGGGCCGAGGACACTACCCTGAAGCAATGACCCACGACTGAGATGATTGACCTCCGACAACCAGAACCATCTTCCTTTGTGTCAGGTATGACACCAATCAGTGAAGAGGTTTCCTCCAGTCTCCACTGACTTCATTTTTGCTGTGGTTCTTTTTGCCACATTTGGTGAAATGCTGGTTTGTTATCTTTACCTGTTACCCCTCCATCCCCTTAGCCCCAATTCCACCACCCAGAACTGGTCAAATTCAAAATCCAAAATAGCGACATAAGAAAATGCCGATTCTCTTCCTGCACCTAGTGGTGCAATAGGGCAGAATTCCATCTGTTTCCCAGAACAGGTCGCTGTCTGTCGCCAGGGGCTTATAGCTTGAGGGGCACATCAGGTGTTGGTGATCAGAAGTCTCTCTTGCCCTTGGCCTGTTGGAAAGATTTCTAGGTTAACACTCAACCCTGTTTGGCTGTGATTTGAATGAACCTCCCTTGGCCGTCAAGTTCTGAGGTGGGGCTCAAACCTGGAACTTCTTGCTACCCACTGTGCCACAAGAATAGGATAGCATCAAATCTAAAAAGACATGTTGTTGGGGGGTGTCGATTCTCCCACCCACTGCACTGCTCTAACAGGGTAGCAGACTGGGAGATATCAGCAGAGTTTAGCGTGCTCTCCACTGAGCACCATGACCTCCGCACATCTCCGGTTCCAAGTGTTTTGTTGTCACCAGCAGAAATTGACATGGGGCTGATTTAAATATTTAAATTTCAATTTATATCCCATTAGTGGACCCAGGATTGAAGTCTTCAGGCCAACTAACATCTTGCCCCACCTCCCCACCCTGCCAAGAGTGGTTCACTCCAGTCAGGTTTACAACAGCTCCCCACTAATGGGGAACAGGTGGCTGACCCCACAGGGGTGAACTGAGACCCTGGAGGACCCCCTGGAGGTCAGGAGTAAGGAGGACTAGCTCCTGGGCAGTGCCAGCCTGGCCCCCCTGAGGCCTGTTGGGGGGGGGGAGGGGTATGGGGGCCCACTGAAGCCTGGATAGTGTCATGGTGCACCTTGTGGTGACGCTTGGTGTCACCTTTGTTTAGCCCCTTTCCTTCGACCCGACCCCATCTGCACTGAGTGACCAACAAGCGGATATAAAACAATTGAATAATTAAGCCACTCAGCTCAGGCAAGAGGAGCAAAGAAAAAAAGCTAATTACAAAAAAAACAAGCTATTCTGACCTCAGGCAAAGCTAACAGTTAAAAAGATGTGGTTTTTGACAGCTGCATAGCCCATTAACTCACAGATTAGCTGACCAGTTTGCAGGACAAAGTTCAGAATCAATAGAATGCCAAATTTTCCAGCAATTAGCTCATTGTTATAAAGTGATGGCAAGGGGTGATTCTATAAATCATAGAGAGAGGATGAAGATGTGTCCTTGATACTGCTGTGAAATGGGGAAGTATATCTTTTTGCTGGCTATTGGGCTAATGTCCCATCTGTTGCTGATTTAGGAGTAAATTGGTCTTGGAATTTGGTGAAAATATTTTAATGGATAGAAAAGTTTATTTATTAGTGTCAGGAGTAGGTTTTACATTAACGCTGCAATGAAGTTACTGTGAAAATCCAAGGCCCCACCCTGATGAATGCAGCCTCTTCTCTTTATGCTTGTTTCTTCACCTGGAGGTAAAGGCCTGAGGCCAGTGTGAAAGCTGGATAAGAGTTACAATGGCTGCTCAATGGTAAGATGTGAAGAATGCAGTTCTGAAGGAATGAGTTTATCTCTTTTCCATAATCTGTCACCCTTTTCATGTATTTATTCATCTGCTGCCTCAATCAATACTTTTTGACTTATATGATTAATGTACAGGTCAGGTGGATTGGCCATGCTAAATTGCCCCTTAATGTCCAAAGATGTGTAAATTGGATGGATTAGCCTTGGTAAATACACAGGGTTATGGGATAGGATGGGAGGATGGGCCTGGGTAAGAAGCCCTTTTGTAGATTCGGTGCAGACTGGATGGCCTGAATGGCCTCCTTCAGCACTGTAGGGGTCCTATGGTTATGAGTGATATTTGGTTGCAATGGCAATTCTAGTGTGCCAGTAACTGAGTACAGAACACATGGGTGATGGTGAGAATGGCTGCAATGCTGGTAAGATGAGAAGGCTTGGGCCTTTAGCTTGGGACAGCCAGCTGAACTTGAAGCTGATCAACCGTGAGGGTTGGAAGTGAAGAGGAGAGAGATCACATAGCAGCGAATGTGAGTGCAGGAAAGGAACACTTCTCTGAATGATAACTGACAAAGGTGAAGTCTTCTTGTTCATCTATCATATTATTGACCTCTCCATGCAGAAAATGTAAGGGATTAATCACTGAAAATGATCCCGATTGGCTCAGTTTTGGAACTAGCAATGATCATTAAAACCTATTGGCCATGATCCTGGCGGTTTGATCTGGAATCCCGTCTCCCACTACTCTCCAGTATCGGTCCTCTGGTATTTTGAGGAGTCAGTGGGAAGGCAATCACTTTTATATCCAACAAGTAACTGTGCGCACACACAGCTGTATCTCTTTCTTACTCCATGCTGTGTGCGTTCATGTGTACAGGAGATGCTCAGAATCTTCCAACTGCCACTCTCCTCTGAATGTAAGGGCTGTTATAAATACATCTTGTGATCTTCGGAGTGTCAGACTAATTATTTGGCTAGAACCCTAGAGGTGAGAGGTCACACAACACCAGGTTATAGTCCAACAGGTTTATTTGAAATGACAAGGAGCCGTGCTCCAATAGCTGTGACCTCAAATAAACCAGCTGGACTATAACCCAGTGTAGTGTGACCTCTCATCTTGGTCATTCCATTCCAACACTAGCATCTCCACATCATAGACTCTACAAGTGGGGGCCCCCACACCCCCCTGAAGGCTGATACATATTAACTCACCGAGTAGACTAACCTGCAGCCTTATCAGGCCAGGTCAAAGGAAAGGGTGAGATGCTGCCATTCTGTATCCTTGCTCTTGGCAATATTGTCTGTGGAGTTTTTATTTACAAAGCCTGAGGGAACTCCCAACACCTGTGTGTCCTGTACATATTCTGACCCTTCTCCTGTGGAAGTTATCACTGGAGTGTCTTTATGTCCATGACAGGAGCTGAAATGGGACCAATCATGTGAGGGTTTTACTTGAGCATAATCTACGTGACTGAAACAGTGTTCGAGCTTTGCGTACTTATCTGTATTTTTAAAAACAGTTCCAGCTTTAATGGCTAATCCAATCTGAATGAATGGAACTATCAGTGAGACAGACAGGACAGAATGCCTGTAGATAGCTAGCAAATAAAGCTTATTATTCAGCAATGTGTGCAGTTCGTATTAGAGTTTAGTACAGAAGATATGATTGTTATTTTCTATCTTTAGAATAAAGAAAATTAAATCTATATCTATTGCTTCTGCTAACATCCATTTACTGGATAGCAAATCCATTGGATAGGTCATAGGTTAGACTATGGCTTCTTGAAGTGTTAATTTACTGACTCTTGAAATCAAAGTGCACCATGTGAGAGCATGTGATGTAACCACTAAAGGGAAATACAATAACCAGGCTTTTTACTGTTTCATTTCACAAATTGCTTTAAATGTGCACGGTGGCACAGTGGTCAGCACTGCTGCCTCACAGTGCCAGGGACCTGTGCCAGTCTGATTCCTGGCTTGGGTCACTGCCTATGCAGAGTCTGCACATCCTCCCCATGTCTGCGTGGGTTTTCTCTGGGTGCTCTGATTTTCTCCCACAGTCCAAAATATGTTCTGGTTAGGTATATTGGCCACGTTAAATTGCCCCTCAGTGTACCCACCAAAGTGTGGCAACTAGGGGATTTTTACAGTAATGTCATTGCAGTGTTAATTTACTTGTGATACTAATAAATAAACTTTAAACTTTACTATCTCGATTAGATCGCTGGAGGCATTCTCATGGTTATTTCACTCCTACGTTAGTTAGCATTGCAACCCATTTTACCCAAACAAAGAAAACCCGGTGAGGCTTAGATAATTTCTTCACTGTTGTCCTTTAGTGAAAAGTTAGGAGATTTTAGACTTAGAGCAGAAGATTTAAATCCAACTCTAGATATTTCTGGATTTCCACAACAAAAACAGCTGGTACCCTATTTTGGGTTAAAACCAATTAAAATAAATCAAACAAACTGAGGGACAAAGGGAGCAACCCCTTAAAGGGACACTGCCTTAAGCAAAACATAAGTCACAAATGAAACATAAAACATCAAACCGAAGCTGATGAAGGGGGTCGATAAGGCACCCCCATCCCTGTGGTACCCAACAGGCATGGAAGATTTTGACAGTGCTGGTGGACACTGGGTGCTCCCTCTCCAAGGATACCCAGGCACAAATGTAACTGAGTCTGAAAAGCAGAAAGTCAGGTTGGATCCTCAGTTGCTCACTGCCTGGACTTGCTGACGGCAAGGTTGTCAGATCCAGGAGCAGGTTCACGAGAAGGACCTACTACTTTCTAGATATTTCTGGGAAGTGGAGATTGGATCTCTCGAAGTTAGGATTGATATCTGGAGAGTTATTTGTATCTATTGGGAGAGGGTGTCAACCCTCTTCCCCTTTCATCCTATGGCATGAGGAATGAGAGGCTTCAGTTATGTGGAGAAACAAGTGAAGTGGACGTTCTCCTCAGACCAAACAAGGTGACATGAGATCTGATAGATATGTTCAAAATCAAGAGTAATGAAGGAGAAATTATTCCTGGTGGAAAGGGTTGATAACCAAAGGGCACAAATTTAAAATGATTTGGCAAAAGAGCCAAAAGTGAAATGTAAAGTATGATCAGGAATGCAATGTTGAAAAGGTTAGTGAAGTAGATTAAATACTAACTTTTAAAAGGCTATTACATAAATAGTCAAAGTGGGCGGAGGAGTTGGGGGGAGGCTGAATTTGCATCGCTACAAAGAAGGGGAAAAGGAATGATTAATTGACAAACTCTATCAAAGGGTCAGCACAAACCCAATGGTCCGTATGTGCTGGATCATTCTAGAATGATGTGGATTGTGAAAACACATTAAAAGTCCCCTATCATGTAGAATTAACCATTGCAGACCAGGAAAAATCTCTTTAAGGGCACCCAGAAAGTCTCACTAAAGAGTTTCAACATTGCTGCTGAAAGTATGATTCACTGTGAATCAATCTCATAAGCAAAGCCACCATGAATAGAACAGAGTCATGATGGCCCACGGGGAGTGAATCCGGAGCTGCAAATATACCTCCTGCACCACCTACCTCGAGCAGATATTAACAAATCAAGATTTGGAGAGTCTGAGGCTGCTGGAAAAGAGCGATGACAGATGGAGACATAGAATGATCTTTCTAAAGAGCCCTGTACAAATGTACCACCAATAAAGTTCTGTCCAAGATGCAATGGATCCTCTTGTGCTCTAATCTGACAGATTGGTCATCTTTGAACCCATTGCTCCGGAAACTTAACCCAATGAATTCTAGTTAATGCCCTGGCCATCTTGTACTCTGAAGGACAAATACATCCATCAGCTGTTTTGATTGTGGAAGGAGCATTTCATATCATGTCAGAATGTTAATTAGCCTGACAATCCCTCCATGACCTCAGGTTGGCTTAAAAGGAAATGTACTCCGATAGAAAAGTAACAATGGTCCCAATTCTCTGACCATCCACACCAACGGGATCCTCCTGTCCTGCTGCAGTGAATGGAGATTTGGATGAGCATCAAATGGCCTGTCCTCTCTGGCAGCAGCGGCAGGGCATGAACAGCTGGAGAATTCTGGCCGTGGACTGCACAATCGGAGACCAGGCAAACTCTGCAGACTAAGGCTGGAATTTTACTGCCTCACCCGTCCCAGAATCAGGGTGGGTGAGACTCTCAGAACGGCATTCTCCATTGGCCTTGGGCAGGATCTTGCCAGCCTCAGGCGGCCAAGGGGCAAAATTCTGGCATAAGTTCACAAAGAGAATTTTCTTGAGCAGATAATAAGAAATCAAGGTTTGGAAAGTCTGAGGCTGCTGGAAAAGAGCGATGGCAAAACAAATAGAGACATAGAGCCCTGTACAAATGTACCAACAATAAAGCTGATCCACACCTCCAGAACAAGATTAACATGGAGATCCATGTTGTATTGGGTTGTTGTTACCTGTGACATGCACCATTTAGATAACTTCTACAAGACTGTTTAAACGGTATCAAAAAGTCTTTATTAACATTACTGAACTATGGATGAATTTACTGTAGCGGGTACAGGTGAGGATGTCCTTGCATGATGACTATTTCTTTAAGACGCAGTAGCATCACACTTGTTAAAATAAAAATCCAGGATCAGAGGTGTTTTTTAGGTAATAGATCCTAATGTGAAGTTGAAAATTCATTGACACTTGAGTGCACCAGCCCTAATGTTTCCTGGCATGTTTAGTTAGAAAGTATAATTACTTAATGCTCTGTGTGTATTTTAACGCTGACTCTTTTGACACTGGTATAGGGAAGCTTGTAAAGGAGTAGAGGAAATTAGACTGCAACCTCCTGCTTTCCATGTTGAACTTTGCACATAGGGATGCCAGAGGTTGCTGGCTGATTTGCCAAATATTAATTGTGAGATAACCTCACTATTATTGGTACCATAAAATCTGGGCATAGTAAGAAGACTCACATCACCAGGTTAAAGTCCAACAGGTTTGTTGGAATTGTGAGCTTTTGGAGCATTGTTCCTTGATCAGGTGAGTGGGCAGATAGGTTTCACAAACACCACATATATAGGCAAAGACACAATGGTAAGAATGCCCATTCCAATCATTATGTTTTTGCTTGTATATAGTGAAACCTACCTCTCCACTCACCTGATGAAGGAGCGGCACTCTGAAAGCTTGTCATTCCAAACAAACCTGTTAGACTTTAGCCTGGTGCTGTGAGACTTCTTACTGTGCCCACCCCAGTCCAACACTGGCATCTCCACATCATAAAATCTGGACCCTTAAGAGTGGATGATCTTAGTTACTTCAACTGTCCATGCTTGAAATTATAAGTATTTGTATATATCCAAATTGAATTTGATCACAAGAAGATAATTACTAAGAAAATAAGTACATCGTTAAGGTTTTACTCTGGATTAATGAGATTTGCAATCATTTTATCGCATGAGAGATTTTTCTCCAAATTACCTTCTCCAGAAACAAATGAGAAAATTGTATTTTTTTTTGTGCACCTATAAAGCTTTTGAATTTATAGAATTGCTTTCATGCTTTGAAAGCATATCAATATTCTTTCTACATGAGACATTAAAATTAAATTCACAGAACTATACCAGAATTGATGTTTTTAGCCATTCTGCCTTCTGAAAAAGCCCCAGGCACTTTCCTATCTGTCATCTTTCACCTGCCAAGGGCATAACTGCCAAAGTGCTATCGCTGGAGAGAGGAGATAGACATTACCTGTCACCAGAAACAAAATGATTGTCATAGATGATAAAAATGGATCTGTTGTGAATAAAGAGGTGTGTGTTCTTCCCCTATATTAACAATTTACCACAAAATTGTGAGAACATGCAACTCTGAAATCGCAAAGGGACAGCAGGTAAATCTGGAAACGGATTTAGGATTTAGTTGTCAGTTCCAATTGGTGTGGAGTTGCTGGCGTTGGACTGGGGGAGGCACAATAGGAGGTCTCACAACACCAAGTTAAAGTCTAACAGGTTTATTTGGTAGCACAAGCGACACTTGTACTACCAAATAAATCTGTTGGACTTCAAGCTGATGTTGTGAGACTTCTTACAGTTCCAATTGGTACCAGAGCCCTTCAAAGCATGTAAAAGTGGGCATGTATTGAAGGGGTTTAAACCTATGAATTCAGTAGAGTTCCCTATGAATCAGGGAGGTGATGGCCTAATGCTTTATCACTAGACTATTAATTCAGAAACTCAGCTAATGTTCAGGGGATCTGTGTTCGAATCCCGCCATGGTAGGCGGTGGAATATGAGTTCAATAAAAAATATCAGGAGAAAACCTATGCAGACACCGAGAACATCAAACTCCACACAGGCAATCACCAAGGCTGGAATCGAACCTGGATCCCTGGTGCTACGAAGCAGCAGTGCTAACCACTGTGCCACCATGCTGCCCCAAATTAAAAGCCAAAATGATGACCATGACACCCTTGTTGATTGTCAGAAAAACCCACCAGGTCATGAATGTCCTTTATCTGCTCTAGCCTACATGTGACTCTAGAGAATAGGACTGTGGTTGACTCTCAAATGCCCTCTGAAATGACCTAGTAAACCAGTTAGTTCAAGGGCAACTAGAGATGGGCAATAAATGCTGGCCCAGCCAGTGATGCCCAAGTCCCACAAATGAATATATAAAAAAATTAAGTACAGCTGGGAAGCTGCTGTGAAGATGTTTCAATACAAGAGGGTGAGAATTCTGATAACCGCAAACCATAACAGCAGCTGTGGATATTTGAGCTAACCATGTAGATATACCTCATTAATAATTAAACACCATAATTACCCAGGGCTTGTAACTGGTTAACTATATTCACCCGACATAAATGAACTAATCAGAGCTGAGTTGTAATTGGATATCAATGACTTTGGAACAAAGAACTTGTGTTAGTGAATGCACGTTGCTTGTAAGATAAGCAAAGATATAATTGTGCATGTCATGTATCACTCAGGGAGTCTGTACGCCACCTTGTGGAAGGCAGACTTCCTCGCTATACTACAAATAAAGACCGACTTAAAACTCTAACAGCTTTGTCAGGGCTGTTGAGGGTGGGAGATACGGGTTCACTAGATGTTGGTGAAATTCCATACCAATATGGTTCCAGTCCAAAAAAGTGGTTATTAAGAACATAAGAACATAAGAAATAGGAGCAGGAGTAGGCCATCTAGCCCCTTGAGCCTGCCCCGCCATTCAATAAGATCATGGCTGATCTGTCGTGTCTCAGTTCCACATTCCCGCCCTCTCCCCATATCCCTTAATCCCCTCGCCTATCAAAAACCTATCAACCCGCGTCTTAAATCTATTTAGCGAGGCAGCCTCCACCACTTCAACGGGCAGAGAATTCCAGAGATTCACCACCCTTTGAGTGAAGAAATTCCTCCTCAACTCTGTTCTAAACCGTCCCCACTTTATCTTGAGGCTGTGCCCTCTAGTCCTACTGTCCTTTCTGAGCGGGAAGAGCCTCTCCACCTCTATCCTATCCATCCCATTCATCATCTTATATGTCTCAATGAGATCTCCCCTCATTCTTCTAAACTCTAACGAGTACAAGCCTAGTTTATTCAGCCTCTCCTCATAGTTCAACCCCCTCATCTCCGGTATCAGCCTAGTAAACTTCCTCTGCACTCCCTCCAAGGCCAAAATATCCTTGCGTAAGTACGGTGCCCAAAACTGCACACAGTACTCCAGCTGCGGCCTCACCAATGCCCTATACAGCCGCAGCAAGACCTCCCTACTTTTATATTCAATCCCCCTCGCTATGAAGGCCAGCATCCCATTCACCTTCCTGACCACCTGCTGCACCTGCAAGCTGGGTTTTTGCGACTCATGCCCAAGGACCCCGAGGTCCCTCTGCACCGTCGCCTGCTGCAGTTTGTCGGTGGGCATGACATGGGTAATGCTAACCTGGGCACTGGCACATCTGGCATTGTAGGCAAGGTTAGCACCAGTTATGAACTGGTTAAAAACAGGGGGTGGGAGTTATTTCCCCAGCTCTCCTCTGCATGGCATTGAATGCAATTCCATTCATAAATATATATTCATATTTAATTGGGTTTAAATCCTGTGAATATATCATGGTGAAGATGTTGTTTGTAATTGACCATTCTTGTGTCAGTATTTGTGTGGGTGCAGATGGGGGCTGCATTTCTTAAAATCATACTGAGGCCAGAGGAATCGGTGCATCTCTAAACACTTCCTCTATTTTGGAGAACCATCTTATTTATGGCTAGTTCCAAAAAGAATCTGAAAATTGATTCAACGGGAGAGAGGGGGGAAATGTTTTTAGAAATGCCTTTCCTGAAACACAGAATCCCACCGTTCCGCCCACCCCACCCCCTCCGCCCACCCCACCGACTCCACAGAGGTGATGAGCTAGTGGAGTGGGCCACATGAGTGACCTTCCTTCATCTGAGTGGGCCTCAATATTCAAATTGGGTTTGTTCATTAACCACGGCACCATCAATCAGATTAAATACATTTAATACACATAGAATATTTTATAGCAAGTTATGCAGAGTGCTTAATCATTTATATATTCATATTTGTAAAAATTAATTTATGGGATGTGGCCATCGCTGACTGGACGAATACTTATTGCCATCACTGAGAGTTGTCAAGTCAGCCATGTTACTGGAGTCTGGAGTCACATGTTGGCCAGACCAGGCAAGGACAGCAGATTTCCTTCCTTAAAGGACATGAGTGAACCTGATGGTTTTTATGACAATCAACAATCGTCTCACGGTTGTCAGTAGATTTTTATTGAATTCAAATTTCACCATCTGCCATGGTGGGATTCGAACATGGATCCCCAGAACATTAACCTGGGTCTCTGGATTATTAGCCCAGCAACAAAATGACAACACACTGCCTCCCCCCATTATCATCAACTTCAAAATGTTAAAACCAAAAGAAATATTTACACTTTGGACATGGCGCTCTCACAGTCAATGCTGTGGGCAATCACTACATACCTCCCTTCCCGTGACCTTGCTTTGTGTGGATATCACTTCAGTCATGCCAGTGGGAAAAAAACTCTAGAATGGCAATCAGCAGAATGTGGTAACCCTGCATATGGGCAACAGTCAACAAAATGTCTCATGGGCTGCACTCAGAACCCAAATGGGCTGCATGTGACCCCTGGGTGCAGGTTGCCCATCACTGCTCTAAACTGTTGGCTGGTTTGGTGTCACTGTTGCTGTCTCCTGGACCTTCTTTGTTATATATTTGTTCATGTGAACTTGCTCCTTGGTCTCCTCCAGCATCTCCTTTTTGCTAACTCTCTTTTCCCTCCAGGTGATGGCCTGTTTTATAGGACTGGGACTATACTGGTATGGAATTTCACCAACATCTAGTAAATCCGTATCTCCCACCTTTTGAGAGCCCTGACAAAGCTTTCAGAGTTTTAACTCAGTCTTTACTCACACTACAGTGAGGAAGTCTGCCTTCCACAATGTGGCTTATGGACTCCCTGAGCGATACATGGCATGCACAATTATACCTTTGCTTATCTTACAAGTGATGTGCATATACCAATCGCAAATATACATTTGTTCTGAAGTTAATAATAGCTAATTACACTCATAATTCTGATTACTTCTTTTATGTCAGGTGAATATAATTAACCAGTTACAAGCTCTATATACTTGTCTAATTATGATGATTAATAACTAATGAGGCACACCTACATGGTTAGCTACAGATTGGGGAAGAGAAGGAGGAAAAAGAATGTAAAGTGAAGACGGAGTATTTGACTAGATCAGAGAAAATGTTTTTGCCAGGCAGCAGAATGAGCATCCAGATATTGGGTGAAAACCATTAGTATTTACAACATCCTTAACTGTAATGGAGCTCAACTTCATGGTTAAAAGTGAAGGTTTTGCTGGGGTAGGTGAGGCAGTGTTTACAAAATGGGCACACTCTCTGCAATAAATAGAACGACGCTTTAGAACCTCTGCACGCCATCCAGCGAAGCCAGGGTCTTCATCCGATTCAACTATCGACGCTCTGCAGTCGTGTTCATAGTAATGGAAAGCTCGTAGCCAAATACTAACCACTCATTGCTATTGTAGGCAAGAAACCAATAAAGCCTATCTGACTGATGTGAATGGTAGTGTCTTAATTCCAGTTTTGGTGTGTGTCCATGTTTGGGGAAGATACTGAACTGTAGAAGTATACAGAGGAGAGAACTTTAACAACAATGGCCTAGTCAGCTGGGTTTGGTGTAAATTTGTCTTGAATTCTGGGAATGGGATGTGACTGGAGTCTGTGCTGAACACTTAAAGGAAAGAAATATTACCTTGGCACAGGTCATGGGGTTGTAAAGCACGGAGCAGAATGTGGACTGACAGAAATAGTCATCCAGCGCAGGAAAGGCCCTTCGGCCCATTGAGTCTGCAACAATAATTACCACTAAAGACGTGCTAATCCCATCTTTTGCACTTGTCCCATATCCTTGAATGTTACGATATTTCAAGTGCTCGTCCAAATATTTTTTAAAGGTTGTAAAGTTTGCCGCCTCCATTATCTTCCCAGGCATTGCATTCCCACCACCCACTGAATGAAAAAGTTTGAGACCAGATGAAAATGGAGGCAAGAAGGAATTTCCTGGTCAAATCTAAAGATAAAACTTACACGTGACAAAAGTGGAAAGCATGCCACAGCTTATAGAGTGAATAAACTAAAATTTATTCAGGACGGAAGGTTTTAAATGTTTTTTGCCATGGTGGGGAGGAGGGTTCATTATTAATTATGCATTCTAGACAAAGTGCTAGGATCAAAATACCAACTTAAATCAGCCCCACTTCACACAGTGATATTGAGGAAAAGCCTCAGGACGTGAAACCACAGTGTGGCACGATACCACGGTGGGTTAGCGCTGCTGCCTCACGGTGCCAGGGACCCAGATTTGATTCCTGGCTTGGGTCACTGCCTGTGTGCAGTTTGCATGTTCTCCCCATGTCTGCATGGGTTTCCTCCGGGTGCTCCGGTTTCCTCCCACAGTCCAAAGATGTGTGGACTAGGTTGATTGGCCAGGCTAAATTGTCCCTCAGTGTCAGGGGGACTAGCAGGGTAAATATGTGAGGTTACAGGAATAGGGTGAGATTGTGGCCGGTGCAGACTCGATGGGCCGAATGGCCTCCTTCTGCGCTGTAGGGATTCTATGAAGGTGCCACGCATTGTGAAGGAATTGTTATATTTAAGGAGAATCCTTGACCCAACTTGGCAGTCTGGCAGCAAATGTAATGCCCTAGAAATTTTTCATTATTCTTTTGTGGGATATAGGTGCCACTGACCAGGTCAACATTCGCTTCCTATCCCCAATTGGCCTCAAAGTAAGTGGCTTGTTCAGCCTTTTCATGGGGCAGTTAATAGTCACCCACTCTGCTGTGGGTCTGGAGTCCCACATCAGCCAGACCAGGTAAAAATGGCAGGTTTCCTTCCCCACAGAACCAGATGGCTTTTTACAGCAATTTTATGATCACTGTTACGAAATGAACTTTCTATTCCAATTTATTTTAATTCCATCAGCTGCTGCAGTGGGATTTGAATTCATGGTCCCAGGTCATTTGCTCGAGTCTCTGGATTACTAGTTCAGTAACATTAACACTCTGCCACTATCTCTAACTACCCTGAAATGTAATTGTGCAGTTGGTTTCTGTTTTTAAAAATTGCATATAGAACAGGGAAGGTTTCCCTTCAAACAGAAGGGAAATTATCTGGTTTATGGGTCAACTGTGAACAATAAAATCCTCTATTGCAATCTTACTGTGACTGTACATGTTACAGCCTGCAGTAGGTTACAATCCATCAAGTTGGGTAATTGAGTTTTAAAATGAGACAGGGAAAAGAAAGAGTGAGGAGTGGGTTTGGAAAAGAAAATATTGTGCATAGAAATCAGTGGGCAGGATTTTCCAGCCCTTCCTGCCAGTGGGAGCTTCCAGTCCTGCTGATGGCAACCCCTGCAGCTGGTTCCCCGGCACTGGGGTAAACCAGCCAGATATTGGCAGGACTGGAAGATCCCATGGGCAGCCAATAGTGTCACGCCTCCACTAGTGGGAAAGTGTGTGTGTGTGTGTGTGTGTGTGTGTGTGTGTGTGTGTGTGTAGGGCAGGGGGGTGGGGGCTGGAAAATACAGCCCAATGCTTCACTAGCTTCAAAAAGTCATGACGTGGGGATGCTGGCGTTGGACTGGGGGAGTCTCACAAGCACCACATTAAAGTTCAACAGGTTTATTTGGAATCACAAGCTTTTGGAGCACTGCTCCTTCATCAGGTGAGTGGAAGCAGATGAAGGAGCAGCGCTCCAGAAGCTTGTGATTCCAAATAAACCTGTTGGACTTTAACCTAGTTTCAAAAAGGCTTACTTTAAGCCAAGATGTGAATTCTGAGTGGCAGATCAGTGTTGAAAAATAGCTTCTAACTCCCTCAGAGTTTTTCCTTTAATGGTTCATTTTACAGACAATCTTTTCTGGTTGGTTGAGATGAACATACAGTTCATACCATTTAATTATAAATTAGTTCAGCCAATGTTTTGTGTTACCTCCAGGTCTCAGTTTTGATCCTATTTAGTCTCAAGTTATCATGATCATTAATTCGTAATATAATCTGCTGTGTAGAAATCAAAGGCAAGTGGAGAAAGTGGGCGAAATAAGCAATATTAAATTAAAATCCCAATAATAGCCATGTTGTGATGTTGTTAAGTGTAACCCTTGAATAAATCACTGGTTTAGATTATTGCTGGGAACCGTGGGTCAGTGAGTGCTGGTTTTAGAGGAAATTCCAGAATTGTTTTTCTGGGAAATAGAGGAGCTGTCAGTGTGATTTATTGATTGGTTCTCTCCCCCCTCACTCTTGTTTTCCTTTATGTGGGCTCCTGCCAGTTTGCATCTCAATTCCTTTACACAAAAACCGGCTTGCTGCTGCGGAACCTTATGTGACTCTGCTGCAGTCAGAGGAGCAAACGCGTTCAGGTACTCGGCCAAAAGCTGATGAGATTCACTCCCAACAGTGAGAAGCAGGTTGGCAAATGTATGACCATCTGGCTGGATGGCAGGCAGACTGTCAGCCTGCCAAATGTCTGAGGCATTTTGGAATGATGTGGAGATTCCGACGTACTCCCACTCATCTGACGAAGGAGCAGCGCTCTGAAAGCTCGTGGCTTTTGCTACCAAATAAACCTGCTGGACTTTAACCTGGTGTTGTGAGACTTCTTATTGTATTTTAGAATGACAAGTGGTGCCCAAAATTCTAACTGCACAGTATTAGTGACGGCATTCTGCGAAGGGGCGCGTGTGCAGCAGGCAGAGTGTGATGGCATTGCTTTGTTAATACGATGGGAGGCACGGTGGTTAGCACTGTTGCCATAAAGGCACTATGGGTTCCATTCCGGCCTTGGGTGACTGTCTGTGTGGAGTTTGCAAGTTTTGGCCATGTCTGCATGGGTTTCCTCTAGGTTGCTCCCACACTCCAAAGATGCATGGGTTATATCGATTGGCCATGCTAAATTGGTCTGTAGTGTCGGGGGGGTTAGTAGAATAAATATGTTACGTTACAGGGATAGGGCATGGGTGGGATTGTGGTCAGTGCAGGCTGGGCCTCCTTCTACACTGTAGGGATTCTATTCTATTCTAATATTAGTAATATTATAATCACCTAGCCATTTCTGTCATTCCTTAAACTTGTTATCTCACTGTCTTGATGTCTGTAAAGGGGTGAACTCTGATGGAGTTCCAGGCATTTCAGCAGAAATTGTTCATCTTCCTTCCTGTTTGTCCAGTGGCCATGGGCAACCTGACTGTCCTCCCACACTTTCTCCACATGGGCCTTCGCCGCTATCCAGTGATTGGAAGGGGAAGCAGTCGTACAAAGGCAAGAATACGAGGAGCAGAAAGTGAGCACCTGTTGGATGTCAATCCTGTACAAAAAATTCCTTTGATTGGCATGGGCCCTTTCGACCCGGGGAAAGTAACTGCTGTTCTTGCGTCAACAAAATTATTGAGAGAAACAATTTTAAGGCACGCACAAAGCTTAAGGTCGGGTCTTGTGCTAAAACATAACAGATATCTTTTCATGCAAACTTGTTAATGGCTGGATTATAGCGGCCAAAACATTAATCATTTCTGTTGAAATATTCATTTCAATGTCAAATAATGTGCAACTTTCATATTAGCCTTTTCTACTGTCTGTTGGCATTATGCTGGGAAATTGCAGTTTTATTAATGGAATGTTGCATCATGAATATTATCGATCATCGTTCTTCATTTTTCCCATCTTGGCAAAAAAAATGCATATATTAGGCTCAGAGAGATGAAGGAATGCATTTTGAATAATCTATAAATGATTCCATTCATCATCTTTAGAGACCACAATAAAAGGGAAGTGATGGCTTGGATGTCACCCGACATAATGAAATAAAACTGACGTATCCTTTTTGCAATATGTCAATGCGGGTAATCTTCTATTATTGCATTCTACATCCGATCCACATAATTTGTTTAATATGTGGCAGACACAGCACACAGAAGCAGCAAGTCTATTTGCTTTCTGTATTCCTTGCCCTGGCGCACTCTTCTACACCCTAGTTAGTACATCAAATTTTACTCAGAGGAAGAAGACATTTGAGGAATGTAATATCCATGTTATGGCCTGATGGTAAAGCGAGTATTTAATTTGAATTTTGTGTCAATTGACATTTTTTTGTGTTTCTGCTGTGAAATTTTATGGAATCTAAGTCCCAGCGTGCTGGTGCCGAGATCCAGTTAGCAGTAAGTACATGAAACATTATAGTGATTTAATAACAATCCTCCATATTTCTTGCCATGTAGGATTCTGGGATTCCTCCTCTAGTTTTGGCAATTATATTCTGTGATTCAGCTCATTGAAATGGTCCTGAATTATACAACAGCGATTGTAACAAGCTGGCAGTTAATGCAAAAACAGAAAATGCTGGAAAAGCGCAGCAGGTGGAAAATGGAAATGGTCGAGAACTTCAAGTTTTGAGGTGTCCAGATCACCAACAACCTGTCCTGGCCCCTCCACACTCATGCAATATTTAAAAAAGCCCACCAATGTCCCTGTTTTCTCTGAAGGCTAAGGAAATGTGGCATGCCCTCTACAACTCTCACCAATGTTACAGATGTTCCATAGAAAGCATCCTTTCCAGATGTATCACAGCTGGGAACAGCTCTCCTGCTCTGCCCAAGACTGCATAAAACTACAAAGGGTCGTGAACTCAGCTTAGTCCATCACGCAAACCAGCCTCCCATCCATTGACTCTGTCTACACTTCCCACTGCCTCGGAAAAGCAGCCAGCATAATCAAGGACCCCACACACCTCGGACATTCTCTCTTCCACCTTATTCTGTCGGGAAGATGAGACAAAAGTCTGAGCTCACATTCCAATCAACTTAAAAACAGCTTCTTCCCGGCTGCCATCAGATCTTTGAATGAAGCAACCTTTTATTAAGCTGATCTTTCTCTGCACCCTAGCTATGACTGTAACACTACATTCTGCACCCTCTCCTTTCCTTTTCCTCTATGTACTCTATGAACAGTATGCTTTGCCTGTATAGCGCACAAGAAACAACACTATTCATTAAATCCCAATACATGTGACAATAATGAATCAAATCAAATCAAAAGGTCTGACAACACCTGAGAAGAGAGAGAATAGGGTCAACACTTTGAGTCTGGATGATTGTCATCTAGTCTTAACATGTTGGCTCTGTTCTCTCTCCACAGAGGCTGTCAGACCTGCTGAGATTTTCTGTTTTTGTTTCAGATTCCAGCATTTGCTGTGATTGATTTTGATTTTGTGACAGTTAATGCACTGTTTTCCTTTTAGCTCTGGAAAATGGATTGAATCTGACTTGAAAATCCTCTTTTCTTCCTGGTTGTACCAGTTCCAAAGAGATGGGTTTTGTTTAGTTTCAATTTATCTTCTGTCAGGGTGGGTCCATCACATTAGTCTCAGCACATGAAATTGCTTATCTCAGTGAGGGTGGCTGACACTGGAATGAAAATTTCACACAGCAATAAGGCAGGCCTGTGGTGGCGAGTGGTATTGTCACTGGACTAGGGATCCAGGGTAATGCTCTGGGAACCTGGCTTTGAATCGCATCATGGCAGATGGTGAAAGTTAAATTCAATAAAAATCTGGAATTTAGAAGTCTAATGATGACCATGAAATGATTGTTGTGAAACTCCATTTAGTTGCCTACTGCCCTTTAGGGAAGGAAATCATAAAATAGAATTGAACACCTACAATGCTGAGCCTGCACTGACAGCAATCCCAGTCAGCCTCTATCCCCGTCACCTCACATATTTGCCCTGTTAGTCCCTCTGACACTCAGATGCAATTTAGCATGGCCAATCAAACTAACCTGCACATCTTTGGAGTGTGGGGGGAAACTGGAGCACCCGGAGGAAACCCACACAGACACGGGGAGAATGTACAGACAGTGACCTGAGGCCAGAATTGTACCCAGTTCCCTAATGCTGTGAGGCAGCAGTGCTAACCATTGTGCCACCATGCCATCCTTACTTGCTCTGACATGCAACTCCAGATCCACAATAATGGCAGATACTCCACTGATCTCTGAAATTGAGGGCAGTTAGGGATGGGCAATATCTGCTGGCCCAGCCAGCGACACCCACATCCTATAAATTAGTTTAAAAAATTATACTCTTAAGAGTACCGGCCCCGTACTCCGACTGTTGAGTGCTTGAAGCCAATACTGGTTATGAAAATTATTCAATTTCTCCTGAAATCCATCCACTTAAAACTGAGAAATGAAAGTGCTTCATCGTTATCCAGTTTCAATGCCGGTAATAACCTTTTTTTTTAACATGAAAGAAAGATTGCCAATCTCTTAAATATTATCAGCTACTCTTAATATTGTGTGCAAAGTGATTCGAGAGCAGTATCTATGGACAAAGTGCTCTGACTGGAAGTCATCTCATCTTCAGTCACGTCTGTGGCATTAAGCTTTTAGCAATCACTTTCACAGGAAGGATTTAGAATTCCTATAGTGCAGATGAGGCCATTCGGCCCATTGAGTCTGCACTAGCCACAGTCCCACCCACTTATTTCCGTATTTACCCTGCTAATCCCCCTGACACTAAGGGGAAATTTAACATGGCCAATCAACCTAATTTGCACGTCTTTCAGACTGTGGGAGGAAACCGGAGCACCCAACGGAAACCCATGAAGACACGGGGAGAACATGCAGACTCCACACAGACAGTGACCCAAAGCTGGAATCAAAGCCGGGTCCCTAGCGCTGTGAGGTAGCAGTGCTAAGCGCTGTGCCACTGTGTCGCTACAACAACCTGAACAACCTGATTTACTGATATCCTTTCATGTCCTGCTAACAGGACAGAGCTACTGCAATTTGTACTGTTTAAAGCGTAGGATCAAATCACACATATGAGAGCAAAGCAATCAACTGATAATGATCTCTAATATTTATTGTCTAATTTTAGAAGGATTATTTAATCTCAATGGAGTTAAAATTATTGAAGTTTAATTTTTCGGATATTTGACTATGACACCATACTGAGTCACAATGCATTCACTTCGCCTCATGCTGTGCTATATCTGTTAACAATTGAAGCTTCAGGGGGAAAAAACAACTTTGACATTTTTGAAATGGTTTTGAAACTCTGTACTGTGGAAGACTGAGCTTAAAAAAAAGCTTCAAATTACCAAGTACACAGGAAACTGAAATTAGTTAAAAAGAAAATAGAAATGGAATGTATACATTCAAACCACATTGTTCTAATTTTCATTGAGGGAGTTTTTTTTCTTTCTCACCTTTCTAAAATTATGGGATAAATTTTCCAGTGTCCCACATCAGGCAGATCATCACGGGCAGGATGGAAACTTTGGCGGATCATTTAAATATTCATGAAAGTTTCATTTAGGCGGGAATTTTTGGTCTCGGGGTGTGATTGGGAAATCTCACTCTATGGGCAAAATTTTATGGCTCGCTTGTCCCGAAACCATAAGGTCAGCGGATTTTCCCATTATCCACCCTTCATCTGCTCCAATTCCTGCAGCGGTAAAATTCCTATATTTTGTGATGCCCTGGGCCTGTTTCCAACTCTTGATTGAGAAATCAGTTGATTGATCCAGTATCAGGTGGTATAGTGGCACAGTGGTTAGTGTGGCTGCCTCACAGCACCAGGGACCTGAGCTCGATTCCCGCCTTGGGTGACTACCTATGTGGAGTTTGCACATTCTCCTCATGTCTGTGTGGGTTTCCTCCAGATGCTTCAGTTCCCTCCCACAGTCCAAAGATGTGCGGGTTAAGTTGATTGGCTAAGACAAATTGTCCCTTAGTGTCACCAGGATTAGCAGAATAAATATGTGGGGTTATGAGGAAAGGGTCTGGGTGGCATTGTTGACAGTGAAGGCTCGATGGGCTGAATGGCCTCCTTTTGCACTGTAATGATCCCATGATCTTATTGGATCTTATCTGATGGTGCCGCTTGGTCAAGGCATCAGAGATTGTGCTGAAATAACCCGGCTTGGAACATTTTCCACACATTCTTCATTCCCTTGGAAAGATGTGCAGCTTAGGTTGATTGGTCATGCTAAATTGTCCCTGAATGTCGGGGGGAATAGCAGGATAAAAACGTGGGGTTATTGGGATGGGGCCTGGGTATGACTGTTGTCAGTGCAGACTTGATGGGCCGAATGGCTTCTGATTGCACTGTAGAGAATTAGCTAGCTTCTCTTTGTTATTTTCCCCAGCACCACAAACCAGCAACTGGCTATATGTGTAATCATGAGATGATCTGATGTTGTAACAATCCAGTGAGTGTACTGGAAAACACGGCATAATCACTCATCACTTTTATTTGGCAACTTAATTTTAAAATGATGTATCCTGATGCACAGAAATTGTTTGTGTCTGCGAGCTTTTCTGGCTGTCAGTTCTTGCAGTGAAGAAGCATTTGGATCAATGCGTTGTGTGTGATTGTGTCATAATAAAAAGTGGCTTCGTTTTGGTAAAAGACACTGACGATTTTTCTACGAGATTTCATAAAAGTCAAGCTTGCTGAAGTATCAGATGTTACTGCTCTTTATTGATTTCCTTCTTTTGGAAGAAGTGCTATCGTTGTTTCAAACACTCCAATCTTTCTTGCACTCCTGCTTCAGACGGATTTGATTCTATTTGCTATTGTTTATACCTCGGACTGTCCTGTTTCCTTACATTACGGGAACAAGGCAGGTTCATCTGTTACACAGAGAATCCTCATGCGGCTTGTTGTCTTGGAAGTGTCCACTCTCCGTGGAGAAGTTGCGTTAGCTACAATGGTGATAATATTTAAATTACCTCAGTTGGCAAGAACAAAACAAACCTGGTGACATTGACACTCATGAATAACGCCATTGAGCCAGATAGTTAGCTGCCATCTGCTGCTCCTTCCTTGTCTCTCCTGTGTTTGCAAGAGTTTCAAACAAACATAAGAAAATAAGCCCCAGATCTTTTCCACTCTGCCTAATTTTGTTTGCAGTCTCCCTGTTGCTTGCCTGGTTTATAACAGTCAAGTTAGTTTGATTATTCCTAAATTTTTTTTTATTATATCCATTCATAAGAAGTGAACACCATTCACCCCACAATAGCAGCATGTAGGATGGCACAGTGGTTAGCACTGCTGCCTCACAGCACCAGGGACCCGGGTTCGATTCCGGCCTTGGGCGACTATCTCTGTGGAGTCTGCAAACCATGCAAAGGTCTGTTGACCTTGGTGGGATTTTCCAGTTGCAGCTGGAAAACTTTTTCCCTTGGATAGATTGAATAGCCTGTTTCAGGGCCATATTCTGCAATGTATGAAATGAGAATGTATCGTAGCATCCTCCAAAATGGTTACAATTATTTTAGTATGAATTAAATTCTAACCCCATTAGATGTATAATTATAGATTTGTGTATTTATACTGGAGGTGCTCCCAAAGCTCAGACATTACTTCTTTCTTATTGATTTCCTTTGTTAGAAGAAGTACTATCATTGTTTCAAACACTCCAATCTTTTTTACACTCCTGTTTTAGACAGATTCCATTCTATTTGCTTTCATTTATACCTCGTTCTCCCTGTATCTGTGTGGGTTTGCTGTGGGGGCTCTGGATTCCTCCCACAGTCCAAAGGTGTGTAGGTTCAGTGGATTGGCAATGCTAAATTGCCCCTTAGTGTCCCAAGATATACAGGTTGGGGGGATTAGCGAGGCAAATCTGTAGGGTTATGGGGATAGGGTCTGGGCAAGAGTTGGTACAGACTCGATGGGCTGAATGGACTCTTTCTGCACTGTAGGGATTCTATGTCAATTTTGCAGGAACGGTTCTGTGAGCTTACAGGAAATTGTGTTTTTGTTCTTTGTATTTTCTTACTTTGCCAGCTATTATTTTCATTTCAGAATCTGTCACTCAGACCTGTGGATTATTATTGGTCCTATTGCTTCTGGTACTGGAGCATTGGTTAAGGAATCCTTGCCTGGTATTCAGACAAACCAACATGTGGTTTGATGAAATGTTTTGGACAATTGTAAAAGAAAAAAATGAAATGAAGGCTGAACTGGAGCGGTCAACAACACTGTTATATTTCAGGATGAAGGTACCTACATAGAAACATAGAAAAAACTGCAGTACAAACAGGCCCTTCGGCCCACAAGTTGCGCCGATCATGTCCCTACCTACTAGGCCTACCTATAACCCTCTATCTTACTTAGTTCCATGTACTTATCCAGAAGTCTCTTAAAAGACCCTATTGAATCCACCTCCATCACCACCAACGGCAGCCGATTCCACTCACCCACCACCCTCTGAGTGAAAAACTTACCCCTGATATCTTCTCTTTACCTACTCCCCATCACCCTAAATCTGTGTCCTCTTGTGGCAACCATTTCAGCCCTGGGAAAAAGCCTCTGAGAGTCCACTCAATCAATACCTCTCATCATCTTACACATCTCTATCAGGTCACCCCCATCCTTCGTCTCTCCAAGGAGAAAAGACTGAGCTCTCTCAACCTATCCACATAAGGCATGGGGATTGGTGGTTCAAATACTTATAACTTCACAACTAATAATACAGTCACTGGAACCAAACCTCGACTAGTCAATTTATTTATGCGATCTTGTATCAGGGTGCGGGATCAGGAACCCCAAAATATATTATGAAGTGAGACTTGACTTCAACTATCTGCTATTTTGAGGGTAGGATGTTTCACTCCAGGTATGATTCCATTGACACACTAGGAAGCTTTTATCAAAACAAAACTTATTTAACAATCTCAAATGGGAGCTGCCTGTTTTGCAGATATATCTGCACCATGTAAAAACAGAGCTGAATTTTAGACATACCCCTCACAAGAAACATAATTCAAATACACTTCTTAAAGACACTGTATCATCACACTTGTCATAGTCAGATAAGCTAAGTATCTGAATTATTCTGCGTGTGTTTTCCTCGGAAGGAAGAAATATATGATTTTGAAAAATAAACTACAAAATACTTTGAAATTGCAGCGAGAAACCATTTTAATTTGCAAGGTGAGTGTAATCACCTGGATGTCAAGAAGGTGAAGTACATATGCAAACATTTTATTTTTTGTTGCATATGTGCATCTCGAGGGCAATTAAGAATGATCAAAAAATACTGCGCTGGTCAGTAATTGGCAAAAAAGGAAGTTAAACCACTTATTCCTTTTGAAGAAACCACGCAGCTGTCAGTCAGGCTGAGAATCTTTGCAAACATTGTGGTTAGGAATCAATGGAGGTACCTGACATGATTCAAGCGTGAAGGAAAATGTAAATAAAAACACTGATGGGAGCATGAGCAGGAATCCATTAAGCTGTCAGTGGAAGCCTCTTTCAAAGAACTGCAAGCTGAAATTGTCAGAGATCAAAGGTTTCCAATGGAATGAGCAGGAGTTCAAAGGTTGAAGCTTGCTAATAAGCCCCAGAAACTTCAAATCAAAGCTGGGTGAATTCATTGGAGCTGAATGCACAGCTGTGCAGAATGGAATCACTTCCCCAACTCGGTAAAGCATCTTGATGTTACCCTCTAGGATTCTAGCTTACAACTACAGAATACACTGATCAGCGGATCTTCCTGCTGCAGTTTTGCTGAGACATTACCTTGTGTGTTTTAAATTGGTTATTTTGTAGTAAAGTGATAAACGTAGTTAGTGTTTAATGTAATTCGTATCCTAGCTTAGAAAATTGGATAAAGTTAGTACTCTGGATCTGAGCACCCGCATTGGGAGCTTCTCCAGTATAAATGCACAGTCCATAGTTATACATCTCGCACAGACACGGGGTGAATGTGGAAACTCCATACAGACAGTAGGGAGGTTTTGCTGCAACTGTACAGGGCACTGGTGAAGCCGCAGCTGGAGTACTGTGTGCAGTTTTGGTTGCCGCACTTGCGCAAGGATATTTTGGCCTTGGAGGGAGTGCAGAGGAGGTTCACTAGGCTGATACCGGAATTGAGGGGGTTGAGCTATGAGGAGTGGCTGAATAAACTGGGCTTGAACTCGTTAGAGTTTAGAAGGATGAGGGGAGATCTCATTGAGACGTATAAGATGATGAAAGGGATGGATAGGGTAGAGGTGGAGAGGTTCTTCCCGCTCAGAAAGGACAGCAGGACTAGGGGGCACAGCCTCAAGATAAGGGGGGGGGCAGTTTAGAACGGAGTTGAGGAGGAACTTCTTCACTCAAAGGGTGGTGAACCTCTGGAATTCTCTGCCCGTTGAAGTGGTGGAGGCTGCCTCGCTAAATATATTTAAGACGCGGGTAGATAGGTTTTTGGTAGGCAAGGGGATTAAGGGTTATGGGGAGAAAGCGGGAAAGTGGAACTGAGCCACAACAGATGAGCCATGATCTTATTGAATGGCAGGGCAGGCTCGAAGGGCTAGATGGCCAACTCCTGCTCCTATTTCTTATGTTCTTATGACCCAAGGCCAGGATTGAACCCAGGTCCCTGTGCTAATCTTTGTGCCACCGTGCTACCCCTGGTCTGACCAGGGTTTGATGTAGGTTGAACATAACTTCCCTACTTTTCAATTCTATGAAAGGTAACTAAAACCTAATACTTGGTTGATTTTTTTTTAAACTGGCTTTGCTGATCTCCGGCATAACTTTCAGTGATTGATATATTTGGACTTTGAGGTTATTTTGTCCTCTCCCCCACCTAGGCTTTCATCTTCCAATCAACAAGTGAGCTCCGTATTCTTCCTCCCAATACGTGCTACCTCACATGTATCTACGTTGAACTTCATTTATCAATTATTTCAAGGTATGAGTTATTGTCTATAATATGTTAGCAGAATATCAAGCAAAAAAGTAAATATTATTCGTAGAGAAACTTTATTTAACGTTGCTGCAATTAAACCTGGGTCAGAAATTGCAGCTGTAGGGAAAAAAGTAGTTTATTTATCAGCGTCACAAGTAGGCTTACATTAACACTGCAGTGAAGTTACTGTGAAAAGCCCCTAGTTGCCACACTCCAGTGCCTGTTTGGGTACACTGAGGGAGAATTTAGCCTGGCCCAATGCAGCATGTCTTTCAGACTGTGGGAGGAGACTGGAGGAAACCCACGCAGACACAGGGAGAATGTGCAGACTCCACACAGACAGTGACTCAAGGCAGGAATCAAACCCAGGGCCCTGGCACTGTAAGGCAGCAGTGTTAACCACTGTGCCAGCGGGCTGCCCCTAAAAGCTTGCTATATGCAATAAAATCACAAATGTACAGATTAAGACCGTTCATGATTTGATTGTAAGTCAAAGACAAAATAAATATCTGTTCCTGTGATTTAAAATGCTGATACTAACTATCTTCATTGGCTGTCATAAACTAATAGGTCGGATTTTCCAGCCTCACTTGTTCTAAAATTGGAAAATCTGACCCGAGGTCAATGGACTTTCCCATGGTCCGCTCCGCTCCGATTCCCGTGGTGGGCGGGGCAGGAAAATTTGCCCCAGTGTATTTTTCAGGTAAATGCCTTCATTGAAATTGTAATATCAAACCAAGTGTGGAAGAAATTATTTTTGTCCTTGAACATGCCTGGGAAAACTAACCAGAAGTGATTCCTTTTCATCTGATTGAAGGTGGAATTGATAAAACCAGCGCAGAGATCCTCATTAACACTCTGCAAATGAAAAGTCATCTGGTTGCCTTTATAAAGAGGAATTAGGCTTCTGCCTCTGTCCAATCTCGTCCCACTTCCTAATTTGCTGTTTGTAACATTTAATCACCCTAAAACCTCCCGGTGCCCCATTGCATAGATACACAGCAGTTCCAGGAATCTTGACTTCACGTCACATTGTTCAGCTATAAATAGCATTCATAGGAAACTCTTATTGATGGGAACAATTGTAGAAACAGGAACAGAGTTTATTTGTCACACTGGTACGTGATTGATTGTCAAATGACATGTTGCAATCAATAAAGCAATGCTGCAGATTGAAACAACGGCCTGGATTTTGCCGTCAGTGGGTGAAGCAAGGGCACAGTTGGCTCAGCTGGTTATAGCTGGGTGCTGCTAACACCAAGGTTGTGGGTTTGATCCCTGTGCTAACCAGGTGTTGTTACTTGTGCTTGTACAATCCTCCCTTCTGTTGAAATATTGAATCTGCGTCACCCTGTCAATAGTTATCATTCATTAATAAAGGGATACAGTTTGTTTTTAACTGGTGGAGCCAAGTTACTACAGGTTGAACTTAGTGTCATTGAACAGCTATGGAGTGTGTTCAATAATTTTGCAAAAAGAAAGGCGAGGTCACTTTTTAGCTTCCCATGGAGATCTAGCAGTCCCTGTGCTTTTTCACTTTTCAGAGGACAATCTAAAATCAAGAGGATCTCATGGTGTGCAGTGATGGTATTGACAGCAAGCAACCAATGACATTGAGGTATTCACACACAGCAAACCAGGAAGTTAACACTTAATTCCTTCACTTGTAATCTCAGTTTTCAGGTTGTGAAATAGGAATGACTGATCAGATAGAAACTAAACTAAAGTCAATGTAGAATCCCCACTGTGCAGAAGGAGGCCATTTGGCCCATTGAGTCTGCACTGACTCTCCAACAGAGCATCCCACCCAGGCTCCCCACTCTGTTCTTGTAGCTCTGTGTATTTATCCCACTAATCCCCCAACCTAGACATCCTTGGACACTAAGGGATGTTTTAACATGGCCAATCCACCCAAGCTGCACACCTTTGGACTGTAGGAGGAAATCGGAGCATCTGGAGGAAACCCACACAGAGGGAGAACATACAAACTCCACACGGACAGTGACCTGAGGCTAGAATCAATCCCTGGTCCCTAGCGTTGTGAGACAGCAGTGCTAACCATTGTGCCACCATGCCATCCAAAAAAAGACTCAATTTTATTTCAAATAGCTGGTTTGGTAGTCCGTTAAATATTGAATGGGCCATTGGGCTCCTTTTCTGTGCCTCCTGGGGTTTTCCAGTTTGTGAGTAGGCAGCGCACAGAGGCCAAAACATGGTGAGAATCAACTGGGCTGCTTCTGTGTTATTGCAGGAGTGCCTCACATTGACCCTCCACTCACCATCCTTGGTCAGACAGTGAGCACACTGCCTGGATAGCAATGGGCCTCTTCTTTAGAAATTGTGTCAGGCACCTACTCCCAATATAACATTGGGATACGGACTTCCCAACCCAATCCCAGAAAGAAAAATTCAGTGGAACATATCCCTGCCCAAACTGCTGCTGAAATTTTCACCCAGGCCTGTGACACCTCCAGAGTCACCTCTCCCAATGCCCTCATGGCTCAGCCTCCTATTTGTTTGTCACAAACAGGCTTACCCCACTAATCCCCCTAACCTAGACATGTTTGGACATTAAGGGGCAATCTAACATGGCCAACCCACCCAACCCGCACTTCTTTGGACTGTAGGAGGAAATTGGAGCAATTAAGTTATCATGAAGACCCCGTAGTCACCACACTCCAGCGCCTGTTCGGGTACACTGAGGGAGATTTTAGCATGACCAATGCACCTAACTAGTCTGTCTTTCGGACTGTGGGAGGAATCCCACACAGATACGGGGAGAACATGCAAACCCCACACACACAGTTCCCAAGCCGGGAATCGAACCCGGGTCCCTGGCGCTGTGAGACTGCAGTGCTAATCACTGTGCCACTGTGTCACCCTATAGAGTTCTCCTATAGGTAGTCTGTTTATGTTGCCATATTCATGTCAGATTCTACAATGGGCTATATTTAATTTTGTAAAGAACCTTTCCACAGCAGGTTGAACTTGGCACCTTTGGAGTTAAAAGCAGCAATTTTGAGACTATCAGGAAAGGCAGGGTAAATCCTTCCACAGGTGGATTGACTAGAACGGATGAGCATTCGTCTTGTCTCAGAGTAAAGAAAGGTTGAAATTAAAGTAATTTCCATGCCAACTGAACGTTGAGTTTTTCAGCATTAAGTCCATCAGAAATGGGAATAGGTAAAGGCCATTCAGCCCCTCGAGCCTGCTCCACCTTTCAATAGGATCAGAGCTGATCCATTATTCCTTATGTTCACTTTCCTTCTCTTTATCCATAAGCCTTGATTCCCTTACTGATTAAAAATCTTTCTATTTCAGCCTTAAATTCTTATTAGCTGCGACTATTCAAAGCTTTGTTAATCATTTCTATTTGGTATAAATTGTTTGTCCGCAGTGAAATTGTTTGTTTTAGTTTTATACTCTGCGTTATTCCTATAGAGATTATACTGACCACTCTGGGAACAACATGAAGGTTTGATCTGCAATTGCGCTCAATTTTGTGTTAAGTTACTCTTAAACGTCCTTCCAATTTCATTGGAACACACACTAACAGACACAGCGAAAGCATGGGAATGTTGCTGGGCTTGCAATCCACAGATCTAGACTAATGTCTGGGACATGGGTTCAAATCCCACTGTGACAATTGGTGGGATTTGAATTCAGGTAGCAACTCTGGAATATAAAATCAGGGTCAGCAATGATTATCATTAAAATGACATGGGTGGCACTGCTGCTTCATAGCACCAGGGACCTGGATTTAATTCCTGGCTTGGGTCACTGTCTGTGTGGAGTTGGTATGTTCTCTCCATGTCTCTGTGTGGGTTTCCTCCCACACTCCAAAGGTTAGGTAGGTTGGCCATACTAAATTCTCCCTTAGTGTCAGGGGAACTGTTGAGGGTAAACGCATGGGATTACGGGAATAGGACCTGTTTGGGATTGTGATCGGTGAGATTCGACGGGCCAAATGGCCTCATTCTGCACTGTAGGATTTTATGATTCTTAAAACTCATCTGGCTCACTAGTGCTGCTTAGGGAAGGAAATCTGCTGTCTTTACCTGGTGAATCTACATGCGTGGTAATTAATCTGTGAATGTAAAACAATTGTAAGAAATTGACAAACACACATTTTTAAATATAAAAATAAATTTGAACTCATTTAACCAATATTCAGGCACATCAGACACAGCAGCTGAAATTCTCTGGTGTCACACGCCCTGTCACCACTGCCAGTGAGAATGGAGAGTTTGGCCCTCGGTTGAATCTCCAGTGGGTCTGTTTAGGAGCCGACTATTGTGGGATATGTGACTCTTACTGATGTAATTTAAAGACACAACCAATAGAGGGCAGAATTACTGTAAGAATCGATTTTAAAAAAATCACTAAAACAAATAGCTATTAAACATCTGGAAAAATTATTTTCTTTCAGGTCATTCCTGAAAATTGGATGTCAATCACACAAGGCCCCACTGAACATGTGCAAGCTGTGAGTTCTTGCATTTGAGAGATGGGGCATGGGCAGAAGTTCATTTATTAGAATGTAAAAAATCAAGGAGACATGGACGTAGCAAAATTACATTTGATTTGATTTATTATTGTTACATGTATTGGTGTAAAAAGCGAAAAGTATTGTTCCTTACATGCAATATAGACAAAGCATAGAGTATATCGGGGAGAGGAGAAGGAGAAAGTGCATAATACAGTGTTGCAGTAACAGTAAGGATGTAGAGAAAGACCAACTTAATATAAGGTAAGCCCATTCAAAAGTCTGATGGCAGCAAGGAAGAAGCTGTTCTTGAGTTGGTTAGTATGTGATTTTAGACTCTTGTATCTTTTTCCTGATGGAAGAAGGTGGAAGCGATAGTGTCCAGAGTGCGTGGGGTTCTTGATTGTGCTGGCTGTTTTTCTGAGGCAGGAGGAAGTGGAGATGGAGTCAATGGATGGGAGGCTGGTTTGCGTGATGGACTGGGCTACATTCATGACTGACTGTAGTTTCTAAAAGCAAAATACTGTGTATGTTGTAGTGAGCTCTGATGAAGGACCATCTAGACTCAAAACATTGGCTCTATTCTGTCCCTGCAGATGCTATCAGACCTGCTGAGATTTTTCAGATTTTCTGCCTTTGTAGTTTCTTGTGGTTTTGGTCAGAGCAGGAGTCCATACCAAGCTGTGATACATCTGGAAAGGATGCTTTCTAAGGTGCATTTGTTAAAATTGGTGAGAGTCGTAGAAAACATCCGAATTTCCTTAGCCTCCTGAGAAAGCAGAGGCATTGGTGGGCTTTCTTAACTTAGTGTCAGCATGGGACCAGGACAGGTGGTTGGTGATCTGAACATTTAGAAACTTGAAGCTCTCGATCATTTCCAGGGATGTGTCCTCCACTACACTTCCTGAAGCTGATGACAATCTCCTTCACTTTACTGCCATTGAGGGAGAGATTATTGTCATATACACACAGAGTTCTGGGATCTTCCCAGCCACACAATTAGTGTGTACCCAGGGTGAACAGTGGGTTTGAGTGCAGAGGAAAATCAGACTTTACTGATAAAATAGATTTTATGAGCACCCAGCAGAGGGTGCTGCTATCTTACAAAATACTTAATAAAAACCAATAAAGTCCTCAGCTGCCTCCAAAGAGACTTTCTGATAAATCAAAGCACTTCCTACTTCACTGCTCATGCACAATATCCTCAATCCATTCACACACTTTCACCAATGATGCTGCTTGAAAAGTGTGTCTTCCTGCCGAAATCAGGAAATCATTGAGATCTTCCCTTTGATTATTTCTTTCCTTGCGCAAAAAACAAAAGAACTTCTTGCTTCTCTCAACGCTTCCTATTGTACAATTCACTGGTTCAACTAATCCCAATTTCAGGATCACCCTGTTGCTACTTCCTAGTTTGCCTTTTTTTTAATTCATTTGTCAGACACGGGCATCATTGGCTGGGCCAGCATTTATTACCCATCCCTAGTTGCCCCTTGAGAAGGTGGGGGTGAGCTGCCTTCTTGAATCACTGCAGTCCGTGTGCTGTGGGTTGACCCACAATGCCGTTAGGGAGGGAATTCCAGGATTTTGACCCAGCGACTGTGAAGGAACGAGAATATATTTCCAAATCAGGAAATTGGATCAGGAATTGGCTGGCGGATAGGAGACAGAGGGTGGTGGTTGATGGTAAGTATTCGACATGGAGTTCAGTTACGAGTGGTGTGCCTCAGGGATCTGTTTTGGGGCCACTGCTGTTTGTAATTTTTATAAATGATCTGGATGAGGGTATAGTTGGGTGGATTAGTAAATTTGCTGATGACGCCAAAGTCGGAGGTGTGGTAGATAGTGAGGAAGGGTGTCTTAGTCTACAGGGAGACTTGGACAAGTTGCAGAGCTGGGCCGAGAGGTGGACGATGGAGTTTAATGCGGAAAAGTGTGAGGTAATTCACTTTGGCAGGAATAACAGATGTGTAGAGTATAGGGCTAACGGGAGGACTCTGAATAGTGTGGATGAACAGAGGGATCTAGGTGTATGTGTACATAGATCCCTGAAAGTTGGGAATCAAGTAGATAGGGTTGTTAGGAAGGCATACGGTGTCTTGGCGTTTATTGGTAGGGGGATTGAATTTAGGAGCCGCAGCGTCATGTTGCAACTGTACAAAACTCTGGTGCGGCCGCACTTGGAGTATTGTGTGCAGTTCTGGTCCCCACATTATAGGAAGGATGTGGAGGCTTTGGAGAGGGTGCAGAGGAGGTTTACCAGATGTTGCCTGGTATGGAGGGGAGGTCCTATGAGGAGAGACTGAGGGATTTGAGTTTGTTCTCGTTAGAAAGAAGGCGGCTAAGAGGGGACCTTATTGAAACATATAAGATGATTAGAGGTTTAGATGGGGTGGACAGTGATAGCCTTTTTCCTTGGATGGAGAAAGCTAGCACGAGGGGGCATAGCTTTAAATTAAGGGGTGGTAGTTATAGGACGGATGTCAGAGGTAGGTTCTTTACCCAGAGGGTGGTAAGGGATTGGAATGCCCTGCCTGCTGCAGTTGTAAATGCGCCTAGTTTGGGGGCGTTTAAGAGATCCGTGGATAGGTTTATGGATGGTAAGGATTTGGTTTAGGTTAGAGGGTCATTGCTTTTTAACTGGCAGGCGCAACATCGTGGGCCGAAGGGCCTGTTCTGCGCTGTAATGTTCTATGTTCTAAGTCAGGTTGGTCAGTGGCTTGGAGGGGAACTTGCAGGTGGTGGTGTTCCTGGGTATCTGCTGCCCCTGGTCCTTCTAATTGGAAGTGGTCGTGGGTTTGGAAGATGCTGTCTAAGGATCTTTGGTGAATTGCTGCAGTGCATCTCGTAGATGGTACACACTGCTGTTACTGAGCATCGGTGGTGGAGGGAGTGGATGTTTGTGGATTTAGTGCCAATCAAGTACCCCTCTCTCTCTCACTCTTTCCAACACTGGATCCTCCATGAAATTTCTCAAATGGCAAGTACAATTTTGCTAAATAGTCATAGCTTCATTACCCAAACTGTTTAGTAAGCTCCCTAAACAAAAATCCATCCAGTACATAACGAATGATTGACCCATTATCACCTCGCCCCATTTACATTCCCGCTGGAGTTGAATTTCAACCCCATGGCTGGAACTTTACCAACTCGCCAGCCACAGAATTGGTGCGGGTGAGAGTTCGACAATAGAAATCACTGTTAACTTCAGGCGGGAATTTCCAGTCTTGCCCAAGTGAAGTCGTAAAATCCTACCCCACATCTCTTATTCTGTGCCATTTGTTTAAAAATATGGAGCTGAAATTTTCTGGGGACCTTGCAGGACAATGGTCAGGGCCTGTGAGTTCTGAGATGTTTTAAAGTATTATAAATAAGCCTGTTGTAGATTTGGACCTAGTGTCTTCTTGGCACTGTTCTGAGATAAATCAGACATATGAGATATACCTGAACCTGGCAAGTACATAACATTCAGCTGGCAGTGACAGTTAATGAGGCTGTGTAATCTCTGTAGACTATGGAGTTCCATCCAGGAGAGTACTTGCTAGGAGGCTGCCATGATTCAAGTACATTTGGATTTCAAACTGGGCAATTCATCCCATTGAACCATAGAATGCAGAAGAAGGTCATTTGGTCCATCGAGTCTGTACTGACTCTCTGAAAGAGCATCTTACCCAAGACCAACACCACCTGCCCGCCCCCCACCATAGCCCATAATCGCACGCATTAACCACTGCTGATCCACCCACACATCTTCAAATAAGGAAACTTGGCAGATCAGCTACGACTCTCACCAACTTTTACAGATGCACCAGAAAAAGCATTCATTCTGCTGTAACACATCTTGGTATGGGCTCCTGCTCTGTCCAAGACCGCAAGAAACTACAAAAGATCATGAATGAAGCCCAATCCATCTCACAAACCAGCCTTCCAGCCACTGACTCTGTCTACACTTCCCACTGCTTTGGCAAAGCAGCCGGCATAATTAAGGACCCCATGTACCCTGGACGTTCTCTCTTCCACCTTCTTTCTTCAGGCGGAAGATACAAAAGTCTGAGGTCACATATCAACCGACTCAAGAACAGCTTCTTCCCTGCTGCTGTCAGACTTTTGAATGGACTTACCTTGCATTAAGCTGATCTTTCTCTCCCTAGCTATGATTGTAACACTACATTCTGCACTCTCTCCTTTCCTTCTCTATGAATGGTATGCTTTGTCTATATAGCGCGCAAGAAACAATACTTTTCAATGTATGTTAATACATGTGACAAATAATAAATCAAATCAAAATCAAATCTTGGGACACTAAGGGGAAATTTAACATGGCCAATGCACCTAGCCTGCACATCTTTTGACTGTGGGAGGAAACCGGATCACCCAGAGGAATTCCACACTGACACGGGAAGAATGTGCAAACTCCATACAGGCAGCTACGCAATGGGTATTGAACCCGGGTGCCATGGTCAGAATTCTCTGGCTATTCATAATCCATCACCACTGCCCCACTGCCAGAGAGGGCAGAGAATTTGGTTTTTAGCTAAACCTCTGCTCACTGCAGCAGGATTGGCGTGAAAGGTCGGAAGATCCTACCCCAGGTATCTGTGGCCAAAGCATATCCTCCTGAACATTAATGCCGGAATTTTACCGCCTTGCCTGCTCGAGGCTTGTAGGATCTCGCCCAAGGGCAATGGAGAATGCCGTTCGGTGAGCCTTGGGCAGGTGTGCCAGTAAAAGTCCGGCACAGGTTTAAAAGGAATTAGCAGAAAAAGACACTGAACAGTCTGAATTGTGGTCCAAACACAACCTTGGATACGGTTTCTCAGGCAGGAAATCAGGCACATTAACACTGGCATTGCCATTTCAAACTGAAAAGAGCGTAAAGTGAGATTCTGTTCCAAGGATATAAATGGTGAATATTGATCAGACCACAGTGTGATACCAAACTGAAACAAAGCAACCTGATTGCATAACCTTAATATTGACCATCATAACACACTGATTAATGCAATAAAGAACACTTGAGGCAACGGAGGGACGGGAGGGAGGAGTTCTGCAGCTGGTACGTTTGTCAATTCTCCCACCAAAAGTGGGAACATGAAATTATCCGCTGTGTTTGCGATGGACATTCCCATTTAGAGGAAGGCAGATTTTGTGACATTATTGCAGTAATTAAAGAGAAGTTTACAAGCATATCCTGAACAGAATCAGCATGTGTTTAACATAACTTCACTAACTCTCAGAAGACTAAGGAAATTTGGCATGTCCACTTACGACTTTCGTCAACTTTTACAGATTCACCATAGAAAGTATCCTTTCTGGTTGTATCACAGCTTGAAATGGCTCCTGCTCTGTCCAAGATACAAGGAACTGCGAAGAACGAAGCCCAGTCCATCACACAAACCCAACTCCCATCCATTGACTCCACCTACATTTCCCACTGCCTTGGAACAGTAGCCAACATAATTAAGGACCCCATGCACCCCAGACATTCTCTCTCCAACTTCTTCCTTTGGGAAAATGATACAAAAGTCTGAGGTCACGTACAAACCGGCTCAAGAACAGCTTCTTCTCTGCTGCCATCAAACTTTTGAATGAGCCAACCCCTCTCATTAAGTTGATTTTTCTCTACATCCTAACTATGATTGTAACACTATATTCTGCACCCTGTCCTTTCCTTCTCTATGAACGGTATACTTTGTCTGTATAATGCGCACGAAACAATACTTTTCACTGTGTACCATTAATGTAATAATAATAAATCAATCAAATCAAATACTATTGGCGTGTGTCATAAGGCACTCCACAGGCTCAGAACCAATCGACACCAAGATAGGGCAACTACCTAAAATCTTGGTTTTAATGAGTGACTCAAAGGTGGAGAGTTGAGTTTAGATTCTGGAATGGAGATAGAAATGGAACAGAAATGGCAGCACGGTAGCACAGTGGTTAGCACTGCTGCTTCACAGCTCCAGGGACCTGGGTTCAATTCCCAGCTTGGGTCACTGTTTGTGTGGAGTTTGCACATTCTTCTCGTGTCTGCGTGGGTTTCCTCCAGGTGGTCCGGTTTCCTCCCACAGTCCGAAAGATGTGTGGGTTACGTTGATTGGCCATGCTAAAAATTGCCCCTTAGAGTCGTGAGATGTGTAGGTTAGAGGGATTGGTGGGTAAATATATAGGGATATGGAGGTAGGGCCTGGGTGGGATTGCAGTCGGTGCAGACTCAATGGGCCAAATGGTCTCCTTCTGCACTGTAGGGTTTCTATGATAAAACTCTGGTTTTTCAGTTCTGTGGTGATAACAGGATGATAGGGAGTAGGTATTTACTGAGAAACACTCTCAGAAGGTTTTAGGTTTATGTCCCATTCCAGGACTTGAGCACAAAAATCAAAGTTGGCATTCCAGTGCGGTTGACTCCCAAAAGGAGTGTTATTAGAAACAGTGAAACATTACTGCACAGAAGGAGACATTTGGCCCATTCTGCTGAAAAAGAGCTACCCAATCTAATCTTTCCAACTCTTGTTTCTTGTAAGTATCACAGCACCTCAACTCCATACCCAAGTGTTCGCTCAGTGCAGTGAGGGTATCTGGATCTATCAACTGGTTTCTCTCTTTTCATCTTATCCAAACCACTCATAACTTTATATCCATCATTATATCTTTCCTTAGATTTCTCTGTTCAAAGGAAACAAGCCCAGCCTATTTAATCTTTCTGCATAGCAATAATTCTCCAAAAGTGACAAAAATTTGTTAATCATTCCTGTGTGCTCTCTAATGTATCACTTTCTTGCTGTAATGCTGTGACCAGAATTTACACAGCACCCTAGTGTATCACACAGTTCTAGGATACCCTCTCAGCTCTTATAAGCTGGGCCTTTACCAATAATGGAAAGAATCCAATATGCTTCCAGAACAACTTATCGCGCTGCCCTGTTACCTTCAGGAATCTACAGACGTACACTTCAAGTTCCTTCTGATCCTCTGTAATTTTCAGAATCTTATCATTTATTGAGTATTCTCTCGCCTTTTCTGTCCACACACTTCTCTGGATTGAATTCCACTTTTGTTGAAAGAATTTTGTTCTAAAGAATTTTGGCCCATTGATGATTAAGGAATGGCAACACATGCCCCAGTTAATACGTGTTTAGCTAGGAGGGGAACATTGAGAAAATGGTGTTCCCCAGTGTCTGCTGCCCTTGTTCCTTTAGGTGTTGGAAGTTCCAAGTTTGGAGGTTCTTTCCTGAGTGGGATTACTATCTTGCTAATAGAAATTGGCCGTCAGTGTTGAAGGATCAGTTTGTACCATTATCGCAACATGTTCAGATGTTTAACCTTCACCTTAATGCCCTTTACTTCAACTTAACTTAACTTTTAACCCTCTAGGCAAACTAAATTTAGTTTTATGCTCCACGCAATGATCTAGTTCCAACTTTGTGTCTGTAGCCAGCTTTAGTCTCTCGTGGAAGCCTCCAGCCAAAGATAATCTGCTAACTGAGTGCACACTCAAATGACATTGAGGAAATGCTCTGCACAAGCATTTCCCACGAGACACAGTCTCCCAGTACTGAAATCTGGCTTACATTAGGAGGGGTTTTTAAAAAAACATGAATACTGTCAAAAGGGCTGAGGCACATCAGTCTCTCCCCGTAAAGAGATAAATGTTTCGTAATGCATTTCATTCGAAAAGTCAAAACTTTCTCCAATACTGAGAAACGACTTGTACTGAATTAGGTATAAAAGTCTTCATATTTTCCTTTATTGCATGTTTTCATGGTATTAATCTTCCAGTTGCCATGATAATTCTTCCAGGCCCAAAGGTTGCTGCGATAGTTCAGTGATGTTTTTCGCGCTGTTACACACTTGAAATGGGTGTTTTCTATAAAGAGCTGTGTTTTTGCATACTGACAAGTTCCAGTCACGCCTTGGGGCATGTGAGCAATGGAGCATAAGATGAACTAAGTGCTGGAATAGATAAGGTTTATTGCAGCAGTGTCAGAGAAAGCAATTTGGCAACAGCTAAAAATTAATAAAGAGAGCTGTTAAATCCATAGATCCATGGGTACACTCATTCCCTTTAAATGTACACTTCCCTAATTGAGATTGACAGAATCAGTTTAATTTGATCAAATGTTTTTTTTCAGTCTGCCCTGGGCTGCAAATGATTAACGTCAGCTTGCCATTCTTCCCTCTAATAGTGAAAAAGCTCTTTGTATTTTATCAGCACGCAATTTTCAATTGTTGTGGTGTGTTTATCAGACTGTGATTACAGCGATGAGGACCGCAAGCAAAAGTTAATCATTAGGGCAAGTCCCGACATTCGGAGGAAGCGCAGTTGGTTTGTCTGGAATATGAGTGCCAGGAACACTCACCTAAGTGGTCATTCTTCAACTGAGAGATCAGATCACGGAACCAACTCTTGAGAAGGCGGTGGAGGCAGATTCAATTAAGGCATTTAAAAGGGAATTGGTTTGCTGTCTGTAGAGAGAGAATGCCTGAGATTACATGGATAAAGCAGGAAGTGGGACTAGGTAGAGCGCTCTTTTAGGGAGCCAATACAGACTCGATAGGCCAGTTGGCTTCCTTCTGCTGTGTGAAGATTCTGTGATTCTATTGGGCATCCATTTAACTTTGGGGTGAACCACAGTCAAACCCAGTCTTGACCTCACCCAACGCTCAAACAGGAACTAACTACTGGACCATGATCGTGAGTCAGGAAACCTGTTCACTTCACTCCTTGCTTACCGGGGACACTAGGGCCAATTGCATTGTCCAACCATTGGTCCAGATGAGATGAACGGATTTAGCACAGAGAGTCAAACGTGTAAGCAAGATTTTTGTCCAATGTGTTCTTAGGCTGTGAGCATCACAGTAAAGACTAGCATTTATTGGGCGGCATAGTGGCACAGTGGTTGGCACTGCTGCCTCAACAGCACCAGGGGCCCCGGTTCAATTCCTGGCTTGGGTCACTGTCTGTGATGTTCTGCACGTTCTCCCTGTGTCTGTGTGGGTTTCCTCTGGGTGGTCTGGTTTCCTCCCTAAGTCTGAAAGACGTGTTGGTTAGGTTTATTGGCCATGCTAAATTCTCCTTCAGTCTGCCTGAACAGGCGCCAGAGTGTGGTGACCAGGGGATTTTCACAGTAACTGCATCGCCATGTTGATGTAAACCTACATGTGACACTAGTTAATAAGCTAAACTTTTATTGCCCATCCTTAATTGCATTTGTGAATTTGCTGGTGAGCTGTCTTCTTGAGCCACTGCAGTTCATAGAGTCATGGAGGGATACAGCACACAAAAAGACTCTTCGGTCCATCACATCTGCATTAGTCAAAGATAAACCACCCAATTATTCTAGTCCCATTTGCCAGCATTTGGTCCATAGCCTTGTGAGCTTTGGCATTGCAATTGCACATCTAAATACTTCTTGTATGTTATGAGGGTCTCTGCCTCCTCCACCCTTTCAGACAGTGAGTTCCAGACTCCACCATCCTCTGGGTAAAAAGGTTTTTCCTCACTTTCCCCCTTAGCTTCTTGCCCCTCACCTTAAATCTCTGCCCCCCAGTCATTGATTCCTCCACCAAGGGGAAAAGGTTCTTCCTGTTTACTCTATCTATACCCCTCATGATTTTATACATCTCAATCGTGTCTCCACTCATTCTCCTCTGCTCCAAAGTATGCAACCCCAGACTATCCAACCCCTCCTCATAACTAAATCTCTCCAGCACAGGTAACACCCTGGTAAATCTCCTCTGTACCCTTTCCAATGCTATCACTCCCTCCCAGAATGTATATTTCAGAACTTCGCACAATACTCTCACCAAGGCCTAGCCAACGTTTTATACAGTTCCAGCATAACCCTCCTACACTTAAGCTCCATGCTTCAGCTAATAAAGGCAAAGTATATGATATGTATTCTTAACCACTTCATCCGCCTGTCCTGCTACCTTGTAGCGGTTTATATTAGTGCTGGTACACCTACAGTGCAATTGTTTTGTAGTGCTTTGACACAACTGGGTAAGTTTCTCAGCCATTTCAGAGTCAACCACATTGCTATGAATTCAGAGTGACATGTTGGCCAGACCAGGTGGGAATGGCAGATTTCTACCCTAAAGAACTTTAGTGAGTCAGATTTGGGTGTAAGATTATCCAGTACTATAGTTTACTGATCATTATCAACCTTATTCCAGATTTATTAACTAAATGAAGCTGACATGGAGGAATTTGGAGCATTAGTCCACTCACCCCAAGATTACTAGCCCTGTAAAAGACAGCATCATTGAAGACAAATGCTGGGAACTTTCCTCTCTGCACAATTTCCATTAACTTTATGAATGTTTTAAAAACGTGCTTAAAAACAAAGAGATCAGAAGAACCTCCCTCACCAGGGATACACTCCATAAAAAATTGAAAAAAGCCAATTCTGTCCCAGTTTCCCAAAGGGAGTTGGATATGCTTGAAAAGTCTGATAACCCCCATCATCTGCATCAGTAACCTCCCAGTGGGCTGGTTGAATATGAGCTCCCTGGGGACTGGTAGTTAATCAACCAGGTGGCGTTCGTATACGGAGTCCTGTATAAAACAAGACCCGGAGAGGATCCATTATCCTTTTAGTCCCTGTTGGGACCTGTCGTGTTCACCACAGGCTTGTGGTTTTTTTTTTCATTTTGCGCAATAAAAGCATGGTTACTTCACAGCTGACTCCTGGAGTTATTATAAAAATGAAAAGATTTCAAGGCTGTGTAGAAAGAATGGCATAGTAGGATTAATTGGTAGGCTGACAGAGGCACGATGGGTCAAATAGCCTCCTCACTGTGCTGTTCAGTTCCACAAATCACATATTCTCTCTGGAAACAATGAGAAAAGGAAATATTCACCTTTGATCCTTTCCTTCTTAATGCTGCGTAAAATAATAGTGCATGCCAGGTTTAATAAGCATCTAATTAACTGTAATAAAAACAGGAGTAACATTTGACTGGGGGCTGTTTTAGGTGTAATTATGCTTATGTGTGTGTTCATAAAAATGAGGAACTGAGTTGATAGAGAATGTGACACTTATCTCTTTCCATCGGTTAACTCATCCCCTGGTACAGGGTCAGAATGACTTCAGCTGCCGGACATGCTAATTTTCCTGATTTAAAAAAAGAAAATTTCATTGATGTAACTCTGAGGATGTCTCCAAGTGTTTCACTCCCAATTAATTATTCCTGAAATGTAGTCGCTGTTGTTTTGTTGACAAATAGAGTAGCACATTTGGAAACAGAATGATCCCATGTACAGCAAATGATAAAAAGTGGTCACTTAATTTGTTTTGACGGCATTTGTTGAAAGGTAACAATAGTTCTTGTGAAAATGTCCTTCTCCTTTTAAAGTAATGCCTTAAATGATGTTTTATGCTTGTCTGACTGTGCTAATGGGGCCCCGGTCCAATGTCTGATTAGGAAAAGGGTACCAGTGACAGAGTGGCATACCCGCAGTCCCGCACTGGAAGTTGCAGCCTGGACAATACGCCCAACTCTGAGAGTAGATTTCTCACGCTGAGTGCAATCACTGAACCAAGCTACCAATTACCATAAAAGTCTGATCTTGTATAAAGGCTGGGATAGAAGTTGTGTCTGTGTAACACCAAGGACGAAACTTAATTGTCACAGTGACACAAAGTGGAAAGGAGTGAGTTAGTTGCATGGGATACACCTGATCTCATTATCCATCCCTAACAAATTTAAGTTTTACTCCCACCACTTAAAAAAACTGCTCCAGAATGGGTATTGGCATATCATAGAATAGAACGTCATCTGGCCTCCTTCTGCACCCACTCTGCGACAGAGCATCTTACCCATATTTACCCCCCTAATTCCCCTAACTAACCCATTTAAGGGACAATTTAGCACGGCCAATCTACCTAACCTGCACATCTTCAGTCTGTGGGGAGAAATTGGAGCACCTGGTGGAAACCCACGCAGACATGGTGAGAAGGTGCAACCCCCACACAGTCACCCGAGGCTGGAATTGAACCTGGTTCCTTGTCAGTGTGAGTCAGCTATGCTAATTTGTAATATTGAAGGGCTAATATTGGGCACGTCTCCTCTTATGAGAGCAGTGTACCTTCAGTGAAGAGCCTAGAAAAGGGAGAGACAGATAATACTACAACATCTAGATGGATCTTTGGGGGAGATTGTGGTGTAGTGGTCCTGACACTGGGTTAACAATCTCGAGGCTCAGCCTATATGTTAGGGACATGGATTCAAATCCTGCCATAGTAGGTGGTGGAATTTAAATTCAATTAATCTGGAATTATTAAACATAGTTCTCAGGCCAGTTGACCCACAGAGTATGCTGCCACACCATAAAAGGGTTGGTGTGGGCTGGGGGAGGCAACCTGATCTTATAAAGTTCTTCAAAGGGCAGGAAGGAAGTAAGAGATGGATTTTTGTCAGGACGCCTTTGTTGAGCTGGGAGTTTGATCACCTTAAATCATACTCAATCCCTTCTCTTCCTTCTTACCCGCTGACAGCTTTAAACCAATCACTTGCCCAATTCCTTCCTGTCCAAGACACCAGGCTTATTTTATGATCCAATTGCCTGCCAGCTCCAGAGGGCAGGTTTTCCTCACTTGGACTCTCATTTAGCCACCTTGCAATGCCATATCACTGTGGGAACAGATTGGAAGGGGTTATGTTGGCTCCATCCTGACTTTCCTTCTGGGGGGGAGTTGAGGGTGGGTGAGCCCTCTGTGCCCCGCAGTAGCCCACCCCATATGCATATTGGAAATCCTGTCAGTTCTGAGATATTTTAAAGTATTGTAAATAAACTTGTTGTCGGTTTAGAACTGGCGTCATCTCTACATTGCTCTAAAACCAATCAGAAGGATGAGATATCGATCGTATCCACAACAGTTAGACAAACCAAGATAAATTTCTGTGCAAAGTATTGGAATTACTCAGCAGGGCTGGCAACTTCTTTGGAAACAGAGTTAGGGCAAAAAATTGAGACCTGTGTCATGCTACATGTTAGTTAAATCCAGTGTGATGGCGTCAGGTCATAACGCCATGCATCGGCTTTCGATAATACACAAGTGGATGGTCATTGAAATTGGCTATGTTATCATTTTTTAAAAAGCTAATTCAAGGGAAGTTATGCTTAGTAATAAGAAAATAATTTGAATGTTGCAACTAGCCAAACGCAATGATGGCATGAATTTATTAACGATAGCAGATCCTCTGGTTAAAGACAGGTCAGTTGTGATTGAAGTTTTCAGAAGCAGAGGCAAATCGAGGAGAACTAATGGGCAACTTAATGGATTTGCCAATTGAGTCAATAGATTAATGGGGAATGGAAATGATAAACATTCATCACTGGAAATGCAAATGATTTTTAAAAGATATTTAATATTTTACAGCCATATAAAGTATTGGTACTTCAAAGATATATAAGGCTGGCATGGTGGTTAGCATTGCTGCTTCACAGCGCTGAGGGACCTGGGTTCGATTCCCAGCTTGGGTCTCTGTCTGTGCGAGTTCTCCCCTTATCTACGTGGGTTTCCTCTGGGTGATCTTGTTTCCTCCCACAGTCTGAAAGACGTGCTGGTTAGGGTGCATTGGCTATGTTAAATTCTCCCTCAGTGTATCCAAACAGGCAGCAGAGTAATACTATAATGTTTTAAAACTATTTCAAATTAGGAGAGAGTTTTATTTCCTTAAGGACTGCAGCTGTACCAGGAATACAAATATTGTTTAAAGAATATGATAAACAAGTTCTGTATATAAATGACTTGCTCAAGCCTCATCAAGCCCAGCACTTGCAACGTGCTTCAATGAGTCATTGTCTATCCTACTCCAAACCTGGCAGTGTGTTAGTATCAGAATATTGAATGTTGGCCTCGGTATCTATGGGCTTGACCCATCATTCTCAAAGGAGCTCTCACCTGCACCACCAGAGCTGTGAGGTGAAAGGTCACTCATTTCTCAAACTACTTTACCCTACATCCAGTTAGTCTGCATACATTATACAAAAGTCATCATATTACTGCGCTGTGAGATATTGCTTGGATGGCCAGCACCATGTGCTGTGAGGTATGGAGGAGCCAGCGCTGTTAATGACACAATAACTGGTCCTTTCCCTGTTCCTCCATCCGGATTCAATAGTTGATAGTCAGAGGTGACACTGCAGACAATCCTGCCACAGACACACAGCCCAGCCAACCACATGGCATCACTGAATGGAGCTTGGAACCAATTATCTTAATGTGGTCTCATGTGGTAAAAAGTCTGACAACACCAGGTTTAAGTCCAACCGATTTATTTGATAGTAAACTCACAAGCTTTCGAGGTTGCCCTCTTCGTCAGGTAAATGAAGAGTCCTGGCCTCACACAGAGCATATAAAGCACCTCTGATCTTCGGGTAAGCATTCTCCAAGGCAGCCTTCACGACACACAACAGCACAGAGTCGCTGAGCAGAGACTGATAGCCAAATTCCGCACACATGAGGACGGTCTCAACAGGGATCTTGGGTTCATGTCGCACTATCTGTAACCCCCATGACTTGCCTGGGTTTGCAAAACCTCACTTACTGTACTGTCTGGAGACAATACACATCTCTTTAACCTGTGATCAGTGCTCCTTCCACTCACATTATCAGCCACTTCAGGTCTTGAACAGCAGGTTAGGTGTAAAGATTCGCATTCTAATCAGTAATCTGTAAACTGTCTGTGCTTTGTATGCTTTGTCTGAGGCCAGAACTCTCCATTCACCTGATGAAGGGGCTAACCCCGAAAGCTAGTGAGTTTACTGTCAAATAAATCTGTTGGACTTAAACCTGGTGTTGTCAGACTTCCTACTGCGTTTACCCCAGTCCAACGCCGGCATACCCACATCAGGATTTGGATGAGCAGCAGTAGCGCCCATCATAGTGTTGTTTGATTAGTCCCTGATTGCTTAGAGAGCCGTGCAGCTTCTCGGGCCAGGATTTTGTGGCCACGTTTGTCATGGGTACAAATTGTGATGTGGGTGCAAATCACCACCCCCCCCTCCCCTTTAGAATCAGATATGAGAATCACACTGGTGAAGCCTTGTCCTCAGATTTCCCCCGTTTTTAAAAATGAGCACCAGGTGAAGGAAACTCACCAGGGGCGCACAAAGGTAAGCACTGCCGTTGGGGGAGAGGGACATTCCTGGGTAGTGCCCACTGCTGTCTAGCACTGCTCCCTGGCACTATCCCTGACACTATCCCGGCACTGCCTCAGCACTGTCCACTGGCACTATCCCAGCATTGCCCCCTGGCACTTCCCTTGGCACTGCCTCAACACTTCCCCCTGGCACTGCTCCCAGCACTGCCCCTTGGCACTGTGCCCCAGCACTCTTGCCTGGCACTACCCCTGGCACTGCCCCCTGACAGTGGCCCTACCACTGCCCTTGGCATTGCCTCAACACTTCCCCAGTACTGCGGCTGCCCTAGTACTCTTGCCCATCACAACCCCAGAGGCAGTGTCAGGGGACAGTACAAGGAACAATCTGGGAGCTCCATTACAGAGTTCCCCTTAACTGTGGGTGGAGGGATCCCTGTATCCATGCGGGGGTGCCTTATGACCGGCGGTGCCTGTGTGTATAGTGGAATCTTCGTGTATCCGGGGCAGTTGCTGTTTTATCTTAATCGGAGATTGGGGTGTCCTTCTGATCTTGAGCTTCTCGGTATTGCTGGTTTTCCCAGCCCTTCCCTGCTAGCCTGACAGCACGGACCATCCCTCCAGAGTGCTGCACAGTGTGGCGAGGAAAAGCAGCTGTGTATCTGGAGAGCCGGAGTTCTCACCTCAGCCGGCACTCTGTGCCAAAAAGAGAAAACTCTGCCCTTGGTGTTTGTGTCTGAGCAGAACCTAGTCATCAACCTGCCGGTAAAGGACAGGTGCCCAGATACAGCTGCTTTTGGAGGTGTATTTAAACTGCATCACCCTTTAAGATTCAGGAACATTTTATCCTGCCTGTTTTTTGTTTCCTTCCTGTTCTGACTTAATTCGGCAGGAGGCTTCATGTCAAATATTTGAAATGCTATTATTTTAGCATGTCCACATCACAGGCCACTGATTTCCCAAAAGGATTTCTTTATACTTCTATTATCTTAAATGAAAGTAATGTGTCATTGTGTCATTCAGGCTGGGCCTGGGCTTGGTGTTGTTCACTGGTTGGCAGCTTCCCATTCACATTTACACAAATAGGTAGACTTACCTGGCATTGACTTTGCCGAAATAACTGCATGCGCTTGGTCCATGCGGCAAAACCACTTTCCTCGCCGTCACCTCCAGTTTGCCAGGCATCAGAGGGCAGCTGATGCCAGCAATCAGATCAGCCAACACCAACTGGAGGCACATTAGACACTTTACAGTTTTCCAGGCAGGGAGGCACAGTGGCACAGTGGTTAACACTGCTGCCTCACAGCGTCAGGGACACCGGCTAGGGTCACTTTCTGTACAGAGTCTCCATGTTCTCCCCATGTCTGCATGGGTTTCCTCTGGGTGCTCTGGTTTCCTCCCACACTCCAAAGATGTATGGGTTAGGTTGACTTGCCATGCTAAATTCTCCCTCAGTGCACCCAAGCAGGTGCCGAAGTGTGGTAATTAGGGGATTTTCACAGTAATTTCATTGCAGTGTTAATGTAAGCTTACTTGTGGTACTAATAAATAAACTTTAAACTTAACACTGATTTCAACAACTTCAGAGCTTGAACTTTCTCTTCTCTGTCCACTCCATTTCTGTTTATTTTATTTCATTTCATTTATTTTATCTTAATAATCAGTTTTCTCATTATTTTAAAGTTTCATTTTTATTTCTCCCATTGCTTCATTTATTTACTTCTGAAAAATCTAGCAGTCCATCTTGTTCCCCCCCTCCTCCCCCAACCCCATTTGGGCCATCTGCTACATGCCTCGTGTTGTCCTTTGATGCTCTGAACCTTTGATCTGCCGTTTACACATTCTGATCTCTTAATGGACGCTATTGGCACCAATCTCAGCCTTTATCACCACCATTTACTTTCCCTTTGACATTTTGTCTATGACATCTTGGTCAATTGCACACGCCCTCCCCCCAACAGTATAAACCTTGTACTATTTTCTTGGTCTTTAGCTCTGATGAAGGGTCATCCAGACTCAGAACGTCAGCTCTATTCTCTCTCCGCAGATGCTACCAGCCTGCTGAGATTTCCCAGTATTTTCTGTATTTGTATCAGATAGGCTGGATAGCTCCGGGGTTTGGCCACTGATACAATTTCCTGCCTCCAAGTTTACCGTGCCCAACTCGCTCGCTGTTATTAGAACATTCTGTACACTGGGTGGGACTTGAAGCTACAGTTTCTCACTCTGCGATAAGATCAACAACAATTTAACTGATACGGCTCCTCACACTTTACCAGTAGCATGGAAACCAGTTGCACATATTAAACCCAAATTACACCCGTTCAATTGAATTATTTTGTTCCGATGTTCACCATTGGACCAGAAATCTTCGACAATATTCCCCCTCCGATCCCCAAGATTTCTGTTGAATTGAGATGAAATAAATATGTAACTTTACAAGCACCATACTCAATGTGTGACCACATTAGTGCTTTATAAGCATCTGTATTCATTTCCTGGAATGGTGGTACAATGGGTTAGCGCTGCTGCCTCACAGCTCCAGGAACCTGGGTTCATTTCCCAGCCTGGGTCACTGTCTGTGTGGAGTTCGCACATTCTCCCTGTGTCTGCGTGGGTTTTCGCTGGGTGCTCCGATTTCCTACTACAGTCCAGAGATGTGCAGGTTAGGTGGATTGGCCGTGCTAAATTGCCCCTTAGTGTCCCAAATGTGTGGGTTCGGGGGATTAGCGGGGTAAATATGTTGGGTTAAGGGGATCAGATCTGGGTAAGGTAATCTTCCGGAGAGATGGTACAGACCTGATAGCTCAAATGGCCTGCTTAGGTGCTGTAGGAATTCTATGGAAGTGAATTTGGTGAAAATAATTGTTGAATCTGATATTTTATTTATCTTGCATCTGAAAATGCTTAAAATACTTGGCATGGCAATATCTTCAGGATTGCTCACTCCACCAATGTAACTTTGTCAGAATTGTGCTGGCAGTCCTGATTACAGGTGTAACCCTGTTCCAGCCTGTTGCTGGAAATGTATAGCCATGGGGTTAGGAAGAACTCATAAGACTCTCCCTCTTTCTCCCAACTCCAGGTATCTAATGATCAATCATTTCACTTTCTTCTCCTATTTGATCTATCAGTGTGGTAACATGGTCCCTTTAAGGATGAAGTGATTGGGCCACACCCTATGGAACAGGAATGCAGGAGGCCAGGCCAATCATGCCTGGGACGGGGAGGAGAATAGAGCAGACCTCTGCAATGTTTTTTGTCAGCGCCGTGTGAATAGTTATTATAACCCTTCTTGTTGGAGCCACATCCCATCACCTCCAGTTATTACAATAAACTTGCATCTTATCATGCGTTTCATTGCAGACGTGCCAATCTCCTGTATAAAAGTGACAGTTCCAGTGATGGTTATGATGTTTTGTGCATTAAATTGGGCCACTAATGCTTTTGAAAGCAGAATCTAGAAACGCTTTGAACAAGGTGCTTTCTTTGGCATTAAAACTTGCCTCTGACATCCCTCTTGCTGTTGAAGGGTTATGTGTGGAGAATCCTTTAGCAAGACTCCAATGTTAGGCCCTTTAGGCAGGATGTACAAGAGGAATCCTGGGAGAGTCCAGGATGTCAGATCTCCATTCAGGCAGAAATTAGAAGCTTGGGATTTTCTAAGGGTGCTATAATCCTGGAGCAATAAAAATCTTCTCAACCATCAAGGAACAAAAGATGGAGATGTATTTTATAAGTGGAATGCTCTAGACATCTCTGAACAAGCAAGTTCCTGAGACTGTCTGGGAAAACACTGTCTACCCTGAGATTGGCTCAGTGATAGTTATGAGGAGATAAGTGCTTCCTTTGTGTCAAGTGGGAAGAGGGGCAACTGTAACATGGTTAATATTCCTGATTGCTTGTCAACCCAATCAATGCTGACTAGAGGTGTGGTGCCAATCACTAAACCACAATACCCTTGGTACAGGACTCTGACTTCATACTGCACACCTATCATTTCAGAAATTGCATTAATTCTGCAGCTGGGACTCAAGAAAGTAATCAACAAAAGAAACACAATCGCTACTTTAACTCTCCACTACGGAATATCTTTCTCAATCCCAGTTTTATTAGCAACGTACAAGAGTTAGCATGAGAATAATAACAGAAATGCAAGAGACAGGAAAAAAAATGAAAAGAAAATCCATTAAAAGTTAATCCGGATAATTCTGTTTTAAATGTCCTTTAGGGAAGGAAATCTGCCATCCTACCTGGTCTGGCCTACATGTGACTCCAGGGCCACAGCCATGTGGTTGACTTTGGGACTTTTGTTGTTCATAGTATATATAAATGATTTGGAGGAAAATGTAGCTGGTCTGATTTGTAAGTTTGCAGACGACACAAAAATTGGTGGAGTTGCGGATGGTGAAGAGGGTTGTCAAAGGATACAGCAAGATATAGATCAGTTAGAAACTTGGGCGGAGAAATGACAGATGGAGTTTAATCTAGGCAAGTATGAGGTAATACATTTTGGAAGGTCTAATGCCTGTCGGAATTATACAGTAAATGGTAGAACCCTTAGGCATATTGACAGGCAGAGGGATCTGGGCGTACATGTTCACCGATCACCGAAAGTGGCAATGCAGCTGGAGAAGGTAGTCAAGAAAGCATACGGCATGCTTGTCTTCGTCGGGCAGGGCATTGAGTATAAACATTTGTGGGTCATGCTGCAGCTGTAAAGAACTTTAATTAGGCCTCATTTAGAATATTGTGTCCTATTCTGGTCACTACATTACCAGAAGGACGTGGATGCTTTGGAGAGAGTACAGAAGAGGTTTACCAGGATGCTGGCTGGTCTAGAGGGTATTGGCTATGAGGAGAGATTGGATAAATTCCGTTTGTTCTCATTGGAATGACGGAGGTTGAGGGGTGAGCTGATGGAGGTCTACAAGATCGTGGACAGAATGGATATCAGATGCTCTTTCCTAGGATAGAAAAGCTAAATGCTAGGGAACATCGGTTTAAGGTGCGTGGGGAAAAGTCTAGAGGAGATGTGCGAGGCACGTTTTTTACATAGAGGGTGGAGAATGTCTGGATCACGCTGCCTGGGGGGGTGGTGGGAGCAGGTATGGTAGTGGCATTTAAGGGGCAACTATCCATGAATAGGATGGACTCTGTAAGTGCATACGGTTTTAGTTTAGACAGGCATCATGATTGGGGCATGGAGGCCAATGGGCCTGTTCCTGTGCTGTACTGTTCTTTGTTCTTTAACTCTCAATGGCCCTTGGGTAACCCGGGATGGGTAATAAATGTTGGCCCAGCCAGCGACACACCTGTCCCAGGAATGGATTTTTTAAAAATTAGTGTTTGGAATAAATGTTGAGGAGATAAGAATTCACCCACGAAATCTCATCCTACAAGGAAACCATGCAGATGAAGACTTTCACTATCCTTTGAGGAATTTAGAGATGAGCTTAAAAAAATACAATATCAAACTTTATTTCAACACTTTCCTGAAAGCATGCTGACAGTTAGAAAAAAAAGAAACATCACATCTAAAAGGATGAATATCGACAAAAGGGGTTTTTTCTTGCACTGAAGTGTTATTTGCAAACGTACTTCAGGGATATGCAGTAAATTTATGTTTGCAATATTGAAGATTCTTATTGTAAGTATTCAATGCTGTGTAGCCACACGCTATATTCCACTATGCATCGCTGAACTTAATTTATAAGCTCTGGGCTCTTCTGTAATCTATTCCCTGCGTAACTTTTCCAGCGCGAAGGTTAATAATTCAAAAGTCGTGGGAGCTCAGGCAACTTACAAAAGATTGAAAATCATCCATTGTTTTTCCACTTGCCTAACCGTATAAATTCACACACGAAACAGCCTATCGCACGCAGTCTGATCATCCTGCTCATCGTGCTTCAGTACAAAGAAAACCACATCAAACCGAACACAAAGCCCTATCTGAGGTATATACGATCAAATGAATTGCGGTGGTTTTGCAGGTATCTTTATTCAGGTCCCGTCATCACTTTCCTTTCAAACACCATTCGGTCTCCAAACAGACCCAACATCTAAGGAATTATCTTGATTGCTTTATCTACTGCTTCTTAATGACAAAAGAAATTGGAAAATTGCACAGGGAATTCAGAGGGGAGAATTTTCCTGTCCTGTTCGCCATGGGAATAGTAGCAGGTGAGGAGTGGACCAGTCTGTAAATCTCGGGTGAAGTTTTCTGGTTTAGGGATGAGCTCAGGCGGGAAATCCCACCCATAGAATCACTGCAGTGCGGAAGAAGCCATTCTGCCCATTGAGTCTGCACCCCAGCTCTCTGATCTAGGCCCCCTCCCCTGCCCTATCCCTGTAGCCCCACACATTTACTATCTAACCCACAGATCTTGGGACACTAAGGGGCAATTTAGCATGGCCTGCCCACCTAGCCTGCTCACCTTTGGACTGTGGGTGGAAATTGGAGCACCCAGAGAAAACCCCCGCATGCACGGGGAGAATGTGCAGACTCCACACGGACAGTGACCCGAGGTTGGAATTGAACCCGGGTCTCTGGTGCTGTGAGACAGCAGTGCTAACTACTGTGCCACCATGCTAACCAGTTAATAACTGAATAGTCCAGTGTTGCTGGTTTGGATATCAACAGGTTGGGCTGCTCGATGAACAAGACCACAATATATAAATTTCTGGCAGTGCATTGCAACAGTGCTTGCAATATCCCCTCTGTTATCTTCGAGCCAAAGAAAGGGAATTTTGTTTTCATGTTCGCGCATCTTTGCTTCACTTTGATTTGTATCTTTTATTGGCTGAAGAAGAGACATGTTCCGGGAAAGTATTTAAACTTTCTGAACATTACACTATGCTGTGGTGTTCCAGGTTGATTTTTCTTTAGTTGAGGCTCTCTCTGGTGCAGAGTACTCTCGGTGCAGTGGGTGGGGTGTTTGGGAAATTGAGCCCCCAGTTAGAGTGCCTGATTTCTGGGGGTTTGTACCTGAATTGCGAGCAGTGATTTTTGTGGATGCTGTTGAAGCCATGTTGCCAACACATGAAGGACTTACTTAAGATGAACAGTCCCTTAATTTTTAGGTCCTTTACCCAAATTCTCATATTGTTAAAGGTGAGTGGGTAAACATACATAGAACATAGAACATAGAACATTACAGCGCAGAACAGGCCCTTCGGCCCACGATGTTGCGCCGACCAGTTACAAAACAATGACCCACTAACCTAAACCAATCCCTTTTCATCCATAAAAAGGCCTTCAGAATCCTGGATCCTAGCTACTCATGATGTGGAGATGCCAGCATTGGACTGGGGTAAGATAGATCTATAGATCTATTATAGAATGATATCTACAATAGTTCCCATTCATACACTGGTGGACAGGCATTCTAACATCATCCTATAATTCAGAAAATTCTGCCGTCCTGAGATGATGTCCCAGGTATTCCGGACAGGAGAGGTTACAATGGAAGTTACAGAATATGAGGAGGCCTCGAATGTGCAGGTTATTTGCTACATTCATCTGAAACCAATTCCACTGTTTCACTCTCTCCTCAGGGTACCGTATCTTCTGCTTTACTTGTTTAATTTTCTGTTGTCTGGGCTTGTAAAATCTCACTTACTGTCCTGTCTGGAGACAATACACATCTCTTTAATCTAATGCTCTTTCCACTCACATTGTCTGTATCTTTAAGACTTGAATAGCAGGTTAGCTGTAAAGATTCGCATTCTGCTCAGTAATCTGTAAACTCTCTGTGCTGTTATATGTTGTGTCAGAGGCCAGAACTCTCCACTCAACTGACGAAGGGGCAAACCCCGAAAGCTTGTGGGTTTACTATCAAATAAACCTGTTGGACTTTAACCTGATGTTGAGGCTTCTTACTGTCCTAGTTACTTAACTAAACCTCTTCAAAGGTAACTGTCACAGTCATCAAAAATTCCTAATGTCAGCGGCAACCCATTGGTGTAAATTTTCCATTTGTCACAGGTGGGAGGGAAAATTTGGTGGATCATTTAAAGGTCCATTGACCTTGGATGGAAATTTCTGGACTCTGGGCAGAGGAAAATCCCATCCTTGTATTCTACACCTGTCTTGCAAGAGTTTAAAAGTTTTAAAATTAGGGTTTATTTATTAGCATCACAAGTAAGTTTACATTAATACTGAAATGAGGTTATTGCGAAAATCCCTTAGTCACTTTCTGGGTACATTGAGGAATGGTCAACACACATAACCAGAACATCTTTCGGACTGTGGGAGAAAACTGGAGCATCTGGAGGAAACCCACTCATGCATGGAGAGAATGTGCAAACTCTGCACAGTCACCTAAGGCTGGAATTGAACACGGGTCCCTGCTGCTATGAGGCAGCAGTGCTAACCACTGCGCCACTGTGCCATCCCACAATGATGTGTCTCAAAGGTAGCTTTGTTGTTTCAATAATAATGCTCAAATGATCTATGACATGATCACACATGTCTACTTATATTAAAATATTATTGTTTATGAGTGGGTACAAAACAGACAAGGGAATCTGACAAGGTCATATATCAGGAAGAGGTATCCATGCTTCAAGACTGTATGGCTTACAGGCTTGATGGATTCTAATGCATGATTAATTGTGTTATAGAACGATAGCACGCTGTGAACACTCCCCTCTCTAGTGTTTGGAAACGCTAGATGTTAAAGTTTTGAGTAAACATTCCCTTGATGTGTCGAGTTAGTACAATAATTGGGAGTGGAAATATAGATGATACAGTATTTGGATAAAAAAGGGTGGCATGGTGCAACAGTGGTTAGAACGGCTGCCTCACAGTGTCAGGGAGCTGTGTTCGATTCCCAGCTCGGGTCACTGTCTGTGTGGAGTCTGCACATTCTCCCTGTGTCTGTGTGGGTTTCGTCCAGGTGCTCTGGTTTAAGTTTATTTATTATTGTCACAAGTAGGCTTACATTAACACTGCAATGAAGTTACTGAAGAAAATCTTCTAGTCGCCACGCTCCGGCACCTTTTCAGGTACACTGAGAGAGAATTTAGCATTGGCCAATGCACCTAACCAGCACATCTTTTGGATTGTGGGAGGGAACCAGAGCACCTACAGGAAACCCATGAGGACATGGGAAGAACATGCAAACTCCAACCAGACAGTGACCCAAGCTATGCCCCTGGCACTGTGAGGCAGCAGTGCAAACCAATGTGCCATCATGATTTCCTCCCACAGCCCTAATATATGTAGGCTAGGTGGATTGGCCATACTAAATTGCCCCTTAATGTCCAAAGATATAAGGGATTAGTGGGGTAAATGTGTGGAGTTATGAGAATGGGTGATGGGTGGGTCTGGGTATGATGCTCTGTCACAGAGTCAGTGCATTTTCGATGGGCCAATTCTGTTTGGATTCTATGATTTTTATCTCTGTTATATGTTTCTGGCAATTATTTATATCTATAATAGTTTCCCATTCATACACTGGTGGACAGGCATTCTAACATCATTCTATAATTCAGAAAATTCTGCAGTCCAGAGATGATGTCCCAGGTATTCCTGACAGGAGAGGTTACAATGGAAGTTACAGAATATGAGGGGGACTCGAATGTGCAGATTATTTGCTACATTCATCTGAAACCAATTCCACTGCTTCACTCTCTCCTCGGGGTATTGTATCTTCTGTTTTACTTGTTTAATTTTCGTTTAAACGATGCTGTTGTCTTCACCCTAATTATTCCCTGTTGCAAAACAATTTTAACAACTCTCTTGGTAAGAAAGAAACCTCCTAATCTGCCTTCTCATTGTGATGATGTTACATTAATGACATTGTCGTCATAAATAGAGAGAACTATCTTTCCCTCTCCACTATTGTCAGAAATTGAATTTATTTTATTGTCCACAAGTGGTATGTTTTGTGTGTGAGGTGTCTACTTCCCATCCTCCGAGTGATTGTCCCAATTTAAATAATTCCAGCAGCAAGCTTCTTCTCTTTGCGAGTTTAAGAATAAAGAAATTCACTTATTATCTCACATTTGCCTCGGAAGTTTATAAATGTGAGGCCTCACTCACTTGGTGCAGACACAACCTATCACTCACACAAACATTAGATGCAGAGGAAGAAAAAAAATAGTGATTATGATGTATAATTGTCTCAATTTCCCTCTCATGGCAGGCCTGTAGAGTCTGAGGTGAGTTGATGGTCTTAATTGAAGTGAGGACTTTGTAAGCAGAGGTTTCTTGGTAAGCTGAGGCTTCTTGTACTTTGAATTTTCGACAGATGGATTCTCAGATGAACTTGAAGAACATAAGAACTAGGAGCAGGAGTAGGCCATCTGGCCCCTCGAGCCTGCTCCACCATTCAGTAAGATCATGGCTGATCTTTTTGTGAACTCAGCTCCACTTACCTGCTCGCTCACCCTTAATTCCTTTACTGTTCAAAAATTTACCTATCCTTGCCTTAAAAACATTCAACGTGGTAGTCTCAACTGCTTCACTGGGTGGGGACTTGAAGTTGGAACTGGTTGGGAAGAATCCTTCTCCCACTTTCAAGCTGTTGCTGTTTATTACTTTGACTTGCAATTGGTTTTGTGACTTGTGGAAATCTCTCTCTGCAAGCAACTTTTTCTGTTTTTAGAAGCAGACAGAAAGCATGACTGTGTACACCCTGTGACTTGGACAAGTTTCTTTGTGCAAACAAAAATGGTTGGTTACACACGCTGTGTTATCTCTTGGCACTTTGATGTTCACCCCGTCTCACTTGGATCAGGGAAACCATCAGAATACAATAAAGCAACGATGGGATCCCTTTCACGTTTGACTACCACGCGTATTCAATTTCGATGCTACTTTTGTCAGCAGTGAAACAGAAGGATGAGTCGGCTGAAATGTTAGAGTTCTGTTGTTGACAGCACATCCTTAAACAAAGAACTTTGTGAGTTTCCCAGCAGGCTGTGAACGCCCACACTTAATTATACATTGGCTCGAGGCCCTGGACTGTCTGACTCAGGGTAAGTAAGGGTCAGGTGATTCACCAATGGCTAACTGACTATTTGTATCCAAATGTTTAAAAGTATTATCTGAAAGCTCATAAAATGCTGGAGCAAAACACTATCAAACATCTCGGTGGAATCTCTTCAGCATTCCCTGAACATTCTGCCAGTAACTGTAGTTGGTCCTAATAACTAGAATTGCCTATCACTGTATATACAAGTATTTCAAATGATAACAGAGTCGAGTTGACAACTCTGACTTTTCAATATAAAGCTGCCTTTTACCATTCTCTCCCTGATTTGTACTCCCATCATGAATGACTAAGGGAACAATCTTACCAAAAAATGGCAGAGTGTTGTTTCGGTGAGAAAGCTGATGTGTTTCTCTCCAGATTTTACAATACTTGGAAGAGAAAATCAGTGAGATGTGTTTCACATCGTCTTGCAAGGGGAGGAGGCATTCTTTAAAAGACTCCCTGACCAGAGTGTGAATAAAATGCCTACCCCACCCCCAGCCCCACCCAGTCCACCAGGGAGGTCTCAGGGGCCCCCTTACCCAGCACCTCTTGACCAAAGCTGGCATTCACCCCTGACTCCCACCCCCTACGCAGTCAGAGATGGCACCCACCTCAACATTCCCCCATCAACACCTCCTGCCCCCACTCCCAGAAGGCCCATTGCTGGTATCTCCTGTTCCCCAACCAGCTCCACCCCTTATAAAATTAGCCCCTCCCAATTCCCCCATGAGGTTCCCACCAGGACCCCCCTCCTGGCACTGCCCCCTTGTAGAGGTTGGTACCACCAGGTTGATACGGACATGGTGCCAACCTGTTCCAAGGGGCAATGCCAGGGGGCAGTGTCAGGTCACTGCCAGATCACTCTCTCTCTTAAGGCCTATATTTACCCTTACACCCTCTGAGCGATCCCCATGACAGGTTCATATCTGGATTATCCTGTTGTAAATTGTGCTAATGTGGCATCACATTGGTTTGAAAATATGAGACGGGGGCTCAATGCATGGTGTAAAGGGGGCTATGGTAATAATATGGAAATGCATTTATATGAATGTAAATCACATTCACGATTTCGAGTTCTGCACCTTCTGGATCTTGAGGCCTGCTGGCATTCCCAAGGATGGCCAAGGTCAAGGTCACCCACCGTGTATCAGTTTAGGTGGGAAAACTGGTGTGACTCATGCCAGACATGTCACGGCAATTCTCCCACACTTTGTCATTTTTTGGGAGAAGAGTGAGTTTTGCAGTGGCTCAGAGAGGGGTGGAGCTTAAACATGCTGTCAAGCCTGGCTTAACAGAGATTGGGTGGCATTTTTAAAGGGCGCCCATATTGAATTTGAGGACCCTCCTCCCTCCTTCCATAGACAGGAACGGGGCCCCTCCATTCCCCCCCCCCTCAGGTTCCACCTCCAAGCCCCAGCCCCTTGGCAGTGCCCTGGCACTCTGGCAGCAACGCCCAACCATGTCCCCAAACACCTCAAAGGCCTCTGAGCGCTCCCCCACCCCCACTGCCCACCCCAGATGTGGCCATCAACCCTGGTCTTTGTTTGTGGAGAGGGGCAGTGACTCCCACTGGGTTCCCACTGTTCCCGAAGGTCAGAAAATCCCAGGAGCCAGGGAGGTCTGGCCTTGAATGGATTCGGCATATTTAATTACATTCGGGAGACTGGGTGGGAAGATACGGATGAGGTTTTACACCAGTGCAGAACATGCTAAACCACCCACCTGCGATTCTCCGGCCTCGCTCCGTTCCAATGTCTTCTGCACTGGGCACATCGTGGCTGGAAAATCGCAACCAATGTGTTTTTTGCATTGTCTTATTTTCTACTTAATGGTTTGAAATCCGACTGAGTTAGTGTTTACAGGTTCTCCCCGTGTCTGCGTGGGTTTCCTCCAGGTGCTCCGGTTTCCGCCCACACTCCAAAGGTGTTTGGGTTCAGTGGGTGTGGGGTTCCGGGGGAAGAGCATCGGGTGGGCCTGAGTTGAATATTCTTTCAGAGATGCAGAGTTGATGGGCCGAATGACCTTCTTCTACACGATAGGGAATCTATGGTCCTAACAGTAATGAAGACATTAAGACGACACCATTATTCTGTCAACTTTATTAATGCAGGTGGTAGGCTGCTCAGTTTAAACGGATACTCCAAAAACCTTCAGTTTCATTTCAAAGTCTTACCCTTCTCCATTCATCCAAATTGTGGTGATTTCTGTTCCTTTAAGGGCAACACACACTTGGCTGGGGGGGGGCCGACTGGGACTGAGACTGGGTAATCACCCCAGGAGGTGGAGTCCTGTCTTGGGCAGAAGACATCTGGAGGACATGTAGGGACTGGGAGGAGATGGTGGAAGGGGGCTACTGGCCTCTGTACAGGTTTTCCTTATTAACAAATACTGTTTATATTCCTGACAAAGCCTGTAAACGTGCATCTATACACGAGTAAAGCAACATTTCTGCACTGTCCTTTTATCTACGGGATTTGAAATCAAAGCAAACTAAAGGATGGCCTTATCTCAGAGTATGGTGTGTTGCCAGAGAGATTACTTCCCAGGGTTCTGATTCATTTTAACATCCTTAGTGCAAAAAAAGTACTTAAAGATTTTCATTGCCTCATTCTCAGCTCAGCTGCTAGAATAATACACAGTGTTGTAAATGGCCACTTATATTTTTCTCTTTCAGCAATCCGTTATGCGCCAGACCATTAATTTGCTTCCTTTTTATTCTTTAACTGATCTGGACTCTAATTGAAGATTAGACTTTGGAGTGACATTATACTGACACTTTTCTGTTGATGTGAAATGGTTCCAGCTGTGCCGAGGTGGGAAAGTGGCAGCCTATCTTCTAAAGTCAAGACTCTAATAGGTTGTCAGAATGCAATGAAGCCAAACTGTGTGAAACCAGGTCAGGACTGCCTTCACACAGCACTTGGCTTTGACACTTTATGCAGTATATCTGTCGTGCAGTGTGAAGCCACGATTTTAAAGAGTTTGGAGTTCGTTTTGACATGTGGCCTCTGCATGGGCCATGGTGTAGACGTACAGCTCTGCTGGTTCTGGTTTTGGAGCAAGCAGAGGTTTGATGGGTCAAACTGGGTCACCTGTGCTACAAGGTTCCATGAACATCATAACCTGCAGGTTCCCCTCCAAGCCGCTCACCATCCTGACTTGGAAATATATCACCGTTGCTTTGCAGTCGCTGGGTCAAAATCCTGAAATTCTCTCCCTAACAGCACTGTGGGTCAACCCACAGCTCATGGACTGTAGCGCTTCAATGCGGCAGCTCACCACCACCTTCTCAAGAGCAACAAGGGAGGGACAATAAATAAAGTTTATTTGTTTATTAAAGTTTATTTATTAGTCACAAGTAAAGCTTACATTAACACTGCAATGACGTTACTGTGAAATTCCTCAAGTCGCCACAGTCCAGCGTCTGTTCGGGTCAATGCACCAACCAGCATGTCTTTCAGATTGTGGGAAGAAACCAGAGCACCCGGAGGAAACCCACGCAGACCTGAGGAGAATGTGCGAACTCTACACAGGCAGTGACCCAAGCTGGGAATTAAATCCAGATCCCTGGCGTTGTGAGGCAGCAGTGCTAACCAGTGTGCCACCGTGCCACCCCATGATGATCTTTTATAGACAAAGGTAGCCTAGTTGTTTCAATAATGATCAGGGCTGCTATCAGTTTGGCCATCTCCAGGCACCTGGATCACATGAACCAGACACGTTGCATAGTGAGGACCTTTTGGCATCTTTGTCTCATCATCTCCAATTATATGACACGGTGACCTCAAATGATGGGTTACGATGGGTTTGTGATGATACTGTGCCTTTAAGAAATGTATCTGTATCATGTTTCTTGTGGGGGGTATGTTTAAAATTCAACAGTGCCAATTTGTTTAGACATGAGGCAGTTCACACACCGAGAGTGTAGGCTAATGATTGATTTTAACTGGGGAAATGTTTGTTTTAATCTGAGTTAATGCATTTTTGTTCATTTGGTTTTTCCCCTGGGGTTTCAGAGTAGGGTTTTAATTAAGTTGATTGACAGAGGCAGTTGTGAGCTTAAGGGGAGGAATAAGGTTTACAGAGTAAAGCAGGCGGTTACTGCAGATTCTGAAAGAAGCAAGGGGTGTTTCTCTCGCTCTTCCTAGAGGCTGTTGTTTGGGACTTGCCAGGATAAATAGGCCTTCATAGCGAGGGGGATTGAATATAAAAGTAGGGAGGTCTTGCTGCAGCTGTATAGGGCATTGGTGAGGCCGCAGCTGGAGTACTGTGTGCAGTTTTGGGCGCCGCACCTGCGCAAGGATATTTTGGCCCTGGAGGGAGTGCAGAGGAGGTTTACTAGGCTGATACTGGAGTTGAGGGGATTGAGCTATGAGGAGAGGCTGAATAAACTAGGCTTGTACTCGTTAGAGTTTAGAAGAATGAGGGGAGATCTCATTGAGACGTATAAGATGATGAATGGGATGGATAGGATAGAGGTGGAGAGACTCTTCCCGCTCAAAAAAGACAGTAGGACTAGGGGGCACAGCCTCAAGATAAAGGGGAGGCGGTTTAGAACGGAGTTGAGGAGGAACTTCTTCACTCAAAGGGTGGTGAATCTCTGGAATTCTCTGCCCGTTGAAGTGGTGGAGGCTGCCTCGCTAAATATTTTTAAGAAGCGGGTTGATGGGTTTTTGATAAGAGAGGGGATTAAGGGTTATGGGGAGAGGGCGGGAAAGTGGAACTGAGCCACAACAGATCAGCCATGATCTTATTGAATGGCGGGGCAGGCTCGAAGGGCTAGATGGCCTACTCCTGCTCCTATTTCTTATGTTCTTATGTTCTTATGTTCTCTCTCTCTCTCTGTCCAGAGGTGTTCTGGAGGCTCGAGGACTGGCAGCCCAAGTACAAGCACAGAAGCCTGGGTGGTGCTAACTGATGTTAAAGAGGAGCTTAAGTCTATAAGTTGAATATTGCTAGCAGCTAAGAATTGTATCTTGTCATATTTAAATATTTCAATTGGTAAAAGTTAAGCTAGTTTATTTGTTATATTTAAACAGTGTTGATAAATAAAGTTTGTTTTGATAAAAGCTTCCTAGTGGGTTAATAGAAACACATCTGGAGTGAAACATCTTATCCTCCACTAATGCCAACATTGAAAAAAATCCTGTTGGGATCTAGTCAGGTTTTATAACAGGGTTTGTGATTTGTTCCTTAATGGGCTGCTGTCTGAGAGTTACATCAGCACGTACTGGCAATCTCTGAAATATACTGCAAAGTCCTTTTATAGTTTCTACTCTATTTGCACACCCAAAATATCTAGGCCAAAAAAGAAGAGACAATGAAAGAGCATTTAATTCTCTTTATCTGGCAGCAATACCCATCAGGTGTCCATCATTTCACTTTACAGATCCCCAAGCCAGGGTTATGGCAAGGTTGAAGAATGGTGACAGTGTCACCCGGCCCACTTACACTGGTGAAACTTCCTGAGAGGGAAATCCAGACCAAATGGTGGGAATCAGAGCTCCCCCAGGCAAGCAGAGCACAATTTGTAGCTGGCAATATAACCAAAGTTATTGGGGTGATCTTGAACCCACATTCGCCGTCCACAGTAATGCTAATGGGAGCTCCAGGTGTGACGAAACTCCGGAAATGACGAGATCGCAATTTTGCATTTTTGTCTGAGAGGAATGGTGCCGACATTCTTGGTAAAGAAGGGGAGTGTGGAATATTAAATATAATAAACATAGTGAGAATGGAAATACTGGAGAGACTGACATGCTTGAACGTATCGCAGGCTGTTAAAGAAGCCAGGGAGGAAATAATTAGATGCTCTGAGGATCATTTTCCAATCTTCACTGGATACATTTGAGGTACCAGAGGATTGGAGGTCTGTGAATGTCGTTGTATTATTTAAAAAGGGTTTGAAGGTTGACCAGAATATTTTTGAAATCAATTCTGAGAGACAGGTTACACTGTCACTTTAAAAAGGCACAGATTGATCAGGGACAGTCAGCACGCTTTTGTTAAGGGAAGATCGTGTCTTAGTAACTTAACTGAAGAAGAACAAGGAGGATTGATAAAGGTAGTGCAGTGGATGTTGTCTACATGGATTTTAGTAAGGCACTTGATAAGTTCCCACATGGCAAACTGGTAAGAAAAGTGAAATCCCATGGTATTCAGGGGAAGGTGCCAGCACGCTGGCACAGTGCTTGGCACGGCACCGGGGACACGAGTTCAATTCCCGGCTTGGGTCACTGTCTGTGTGGAGTCTGCATGTTCTCCCCGTGTCTGTGTGGGTTTCCTTCAGCTGTTCCGGTTTCCTCCCACTGTGCGAATGATGTGCTGGTTAGAGTGCATTGGTCATGCTAAATTCTCCCTCAGTGTACCCAAACAGGCGCCAGAGCGTGGCGACAAGGGGATTTTCACAATGTTAATGTAAGGCTACTTGTTACACTAAGAAATAACAAAGAAAGGCGATGAGTTAGATCCAAAATTGGCTCAGGTGATGAGAAATGAAAGGTAATAGTTGATGGATGTTTTTACGAGTGGAAGCTTGCTTCCGGTTGTGTTCCATGGGGCTATGTGTTGGAGTCCTTTCCGTTTGTTATATCTGTATTAATGATTTAGACTTAAATGTGGGAGACATTGAGAAGTTTACAGGTGACACATGGATTGGCTGTGAAGTTAACGATGAAGAGGACAGCTGTTGTTTCTCAAATTGTATCAATGGTTTGGTTGAGTGGCCAGAAAGTGGCAAATGGTATTCAATCCAGAAAAGTAAGAAGTAATGTATTTGAGGAGGGTACACAAAGCACAGGAAAACTCAATAAAGGGGAGGAAAGTGATGGGGCTGAGCAAGTGAGAGAACTTGGAGTGCATGTCCACAGGACTCTGAAGGCAGCAGGACAAGTGGACAAGATGGTCAAGAAAGCATATGGAATGCTTTCCTCAATTGGACAAGATATTGATTATAAAAGCAGGGATATAATGATGGATCTGTATAAAACATTGGTCAGGCCATAGCTAGAATTTTGTTCACAGTTCTGATCACCACATTACAAGAAGGAAGAGACTGCTCCCTAGACTGGGTACAAACACGAGAGGTCATGATTTAAGGGTGAGGGGGGAGAGGTATAATTTGGAAGTGAGAGGAAGGTTCTTTACACAGAGAGTTGTGGGGGTGTGGAACACGCTACCGAGTAGGGTGGTGGAGGCAGGAACGTTGGACTCGTTTAAGGTTCAGTTAGATAGACACACGAGTGAAACGAGGATGGAGGGTTATGATAGGGGCTATTAAATAAGGTTAGAACCTCGGGAGACACCGGAAAAGCAGGCTTGTAAGATTAACGTTTTTGTCTTTTTATTCCGCAGGTGGAGGTCCACCTTGTGTCAAACGAAGGGCATGCACACGGTGGGTCGTGCATGGGCTGCTCTTGGAGGTTCCGGGAGTGGCCTAGTACTTCGTGTCGGTGTGTGTGCTTGATCCTGGACCGGTAGACGGGCGCCGCAACAGCTCAGTGACTATCACTGCTAGCTGTGCAGATACATGGATTTGGGCCTGTGTCTGTGGGAGTTTGCGCATTCTCCCTGTGGTTGTGTGGGTTTCCTCCGGGCGCTCCGGTTTCCTCCCACACCCCAAAGATGTGCTCTTAGGCTGATTGGTTTACCAAATTGACACTATTCTCCCTGAATCTGGCTAAGTTAGGGGTTCCATTCGTAGACATGCAGGGTAGAATAGGTGTAGGGTGATGCGGCGGCGCGGGCTTGTTGGGCCGAAGGGCCTGTTTCCCGTGCTGGGTTGTTCTTTGTTCTTTGTTAAGATTAATAAGGAGATCAGGAGTTATGGGGAAAAGACAGAAGAATGGGGATGAGAAAAGTATCAGCCATGATTGAATGACGGAGCAGGCTCGATGGGCTGAGTGGCCTCATTCTGCTCCTATGTCATCTAGTCTTATGGTCTAATTGCTCTGGAAAGAGCATTTGAAATAATGTTGCCAGGGCTTAAGAATTGCAGCTGTAAGGAGATTGGACAGGCTAGGGTTGTCTTCCTTAAAGGCATACGGTGTCTTGGCGTTTATTGGTAGGGGGATTGAATTTAGGAGTCGCAGCGTCATGTTGCAACTGTACACAACTCTGGTGCGGCCCCACTTGGAGTACTGTGTGCAGTTCTGGTCCCCACATTACAGGAAGGATGTGGAGGCTTTGGAGAGGGTGCAGAGGAGGTTTACCAGGATGTTGCCTGGTATGCAGGGGAGGTCCTATGAGGAGAGACTGAGGGATTTGGGGTTGTTTTCACTGGAAAGAAGGCGGCTAAGAGGGGATCTTATAGAGACATATAAGATGATTAGAGGTTTAGATAGGGTGGATGGTGATAGCCTGTTTCCTCTGATGGAGAAAGCTAGCACGAGGGGGCATGGCTTTAAATTAAGGGGGGGTAGTTATAGGACTGATGTCAGGGGCAGGTTCTTTACCCAGAGGGTGGTGAGGGACTGGAATGCCCTGCCTGCTGCAGTTGTAAATGCGCCTAGTTTGGGGGCGTTTAAGAGATTGGTGGATAGGTTTATGGACGAAAAGGGATTGGTTTAGATTAGTGGGTCAATGTTTTTTTTTAAAAATAAGACTGGTCGGCGCAACATTGTGGGCCGAAGGGCCTGTTCCGCGCTGTAATGTTCTATGTTCTATGTTCTATGTTCTAAAGCTGATGGTAGAGGGGTGAAATATTTGAGGTGAACAAAACGATGAGGAGGTCAGATAGGGTCAACAGGAAAGACTCGTTCCTCCCTTTCTGAGGGGTCAATTACTGGGGGCATAGACTTAAACTGATTGGCAGAAGGATTAGAGAGGAGCTGAGGAAGAACGGATTTACCCAGAGGGTGGTGGACATCTGGAATTCACCGGTGGTTGAGGCTGAAAGGCCCAACTCATTTAAACAGTCCCTGGATCCACATCTGAATCGCTGGAACCTCCTGACAAAGTGCTGGAACACGGTATTAAAATGAGCAGCTAATTTATTTTGAGGCTAGCACAGACATGTTGGGTTGAATGGCCTCTTTCTGCATCATAGTTTTTCTATTGTTTAAACAATTATTTACTAGAAACTATATCCACAGGTATAGTAAAGATATAGTATAGTAAAGGACCAAACTAGGAGTTGCCTCCGTGCTTGCTGCAACACACGGCTCTACCCAACATTGACACTCACCCTCTGGGCAGGGGTCTTGTGCTCTCTTGCACATGGTGTGGGCAGTACCGTACTCAGCACCACATTAACCGTTTATGTGCTGGGGCCTTATACTACAAGGCAGACTCGAAGATTCCCTCTGGAACTGATTCCTTCCATTCCCACTGTGTTGTTTTAATATTAACAGCTCCAGCTTACCTTGATGCAGGAAAGGTGCTGCTGGATTTCTGCTTATTTTGGTGATTGACAAGTCAGGGTGATGTGCAGCAGACAGACATTATAAAGTGAAGCAGCAAAAATGAATTGGAAATGAAGGGGATTTTTATGGTGATTTATTCACAGGCTTTAACCATGAAGTGAATACTTTTCAATCCCAATTTAATTGAAAAAATAACCATAGTGGAGCAATGTGGTTTTAATCTAACACTTCAGTGGATATCTGTTCTGTGAACGATCTATTATGACTGTTTGTGGTTAAAATTATAGACACATTGGCACACAAATAGACAGGAATCCTTCAGCCCCGGTTAAAGAGCAACTGGAAAATCAGCAAAAGAGTATGGTTTAATAGTCATTTCTATTCCCCTTCCTCAGTGAGATCCCTGCACGGTGTGAACTATGTGAGGTATATTTAAATCTGTCTGCATTTCAAGTCAGGGACCCACACACTGTCTCCCTCCTGTGGCCACTTTCAGTTTGACAGTCAAAAAAAGCAAACATAGAAGATAGGAGGAGGCCATTCAGCCCTTTGAGCCTGCCCCACCATTCATTGGATCCTGGCTGATCATCCAACTCAGTAGTCTATTCCTGCTTTCTCCCCATAACCTTTGATCCCATTCGCCCCAAGCACTATATCCAGTCACCTCTTGAATACATTCAATGTTTTGGCATCAGCTACTTCCTGTGGGAATGAATTCCACAGGCTCACCACTCTCTGGGTGAAGAAACGTCTCCTCACCTCCGTTCTAAATAGTCCACCCTGAATCCTCGGACTATGACCCTTGGCTCTGGACTCCCCCCACCAATTGGAATGTCCTCCTTGCATCTACCCTGTCTAGCCCTGTTAGAATTTTGTAAGACTCCCTCCTCATTCATCTGAGCTCCAGTGAAAACAATCCTAACCTGGTCAATCTCTCCTCATACATCAGTCCCCCGGGAATCAGCCTGGTAAACCTTCACTGCACTCCCTCGAGGACAAGAACATCCTTCCTCAGAAAAGGAGACCAAAACTGCTCACAATACTCTCGGTGTGGCCTCACCAAGGCCCCTGTATAATTGTAACAACACATCCCTGCTCCTGTACTTGAAACCTCTCGCAGTGAAGGCTAACATCCCATTCACCTTCTTTACCGCCTGCTGTACCTGCACGCTTACCTTCAGTGACTGGTACACAAGGACACCCAGGTCCCTCTGCACACTCCCCTCTCCCAATTTACAGCATTCAGGTAGTAATCTCCAGGCCCCTACTGCAGCTCCTGCCCATTCTGGTTAAGACAGCTCAGATGAGTCCTCGGAGGATACGGGTAAAGCGACTCCGAGGGTGGCACCGTTTATCCTTCAGCTTCCATCTCACAATTCACCATCCCAGATACTGACACGTCGGTGAGTCCAGTTAATGGTGAGGCTTCTGGGTCACGACACATCTGATAATGTACATCGGGTGGAGGGGGGAGTACCGGGGGCCTCTGGCACGCAGGGGGCCTGCTGGAGGTGAGGACTCAGTTGGTCCCAGGCTCCGTGCTGGACGACAGATGACTTCTCCCTGAGCTGCTGGAGATGCAGTAACAGAGCCAGGGAATGCAGGGTTGGGGAGGAGGGAACCACAGACACAAACCCCTAGCAAGTGAACCGCCTGGTGATCAGCGCCTCACGTGCTGCCCTCGCAATGCCTCATTTGGGCTGCCAGCCCTCTAGCGCCTGGTCGGTGTTTCTCCGCATGCTCTTCCTCATCTTCCTCCTCCTCCTACAGGTCATCCTCCCCAGCGACAGCCTCCATGTCCTCCACCTCCTCCAAGAGATCACCTCTCTGTAGAGCCAGGTTGTGCAAGGCACAATCATTAGGCAGGAGGAGGTCACAGGGCTGTATTGGAGGGTCCCACCAAATTGGTGCAGGCACCGTATTTGAGGATCCCAATGCGCCTCTTCGCTATCGTTGGGTGGCTACATGGGCTTCATTATAGCGGGTCTCTGCCTCATTCACAGGTCTCTGCACAGGCCCCACAGCCGTGTCCACAGTGAGTAACCCAGAATACCCACCACCCACCCCAGCAGCTGGGGCTCCTCTTCCAATACGTCCGGGATAGCAGAGCTCTTGACAATGAAACTGTCGTGCGCACTATCTGGATGTTTTGTGTAGACATGTGTAACATTCATGTTACGGTCACACACGAGTTGAACATTCAGGGAGTGGAACCTTTTTCTACTGATTAATTCCTTCAGATTGTGTAGGGGAGCCTGGGGGGTGATGTGGGTGCAAATCGATCACCCCCCACCCCCCCCCCCGCCCCCACGTTAGACACCCTGCAATGGCAGCGAACCCCACAGCCCGGGCATCCTGCTGGGGCCTGGTTGAATTTGATGTACTGCCCAGCCCAGGCACACAGGCCTTCAGCGACCTGCGTGACGCAGGTGTGCAGAGCTGATTGGGAGATGCCACAGGCACCTCCGCTGGGGGTCCAGAAGGAGCCAATCGCATTAATGTTTAGAGCAGCCGTCAATTTAACAGCCACTGACAGTGGTGCCCCCCACCCACCTCCCCCCCATCCCACCCCCCACCTCCTCCCCCACCCCCCTACCTCCCCCCCCACCCCCACCTCCTCCCCCACCCCCACGCCTCTCGGTGCCGGGCCCTGAAACAGGTTTCACAGGTGTTGCACTGTCTACTTTCGGAGACGGAGACATCGGCGGCACACAGTGTCCGATATCTGTTCAAATGACACAGAACTGCCCGGGTCTCTGCTCCCCCCCACCCCCGTCTCGGATGCCCCCGCTCTGGGTGAATGGAGACCACCTCCTGCCTCGGGTAGTTGCCTCCCTCTAATCCTGTAAGTGGTAAGGTCCGGGCCTCCTTACCCGGGAGGACCACAATTCTTCCTCCAGTTCCTCCTCCTCAGCTCCAGCAGTGACCAAAAGGACAACCAGATCAATTGGTTGCATCTCAAAAGTCATCTTGTCACCTCTGAGAGGGTGGAGGGGGCAGGGGGAATGGGGGGGATGGAGAGGGACACTTGTAGAGGTTAGGGAATGCTGCTTGCCCCCAGCACATCAACAGACACAGCACCCCCCCCTAATACCCCCAGCCTCCTGCCCCCCACAATCACAGACCCCCATCCCCCCAATTCCCCAAGCCACCTGCCCCCCACAATCACAGAGCCCCCCGTCCCCCCAATTCCCCCAGCCTCCTGCCCCCCACAATCACAGACCCCCATCCCCCCAATTCCCCCAGCCACCTGCCCCCCACAATCACAGACCCCCATCCCCCCAATTCCCCAAGCCACCTGCCCCCCACAATCACAGACCCCCATCCCCCCAATTCCCCAAGCCGCCTGCCCCCCACAATCACAGAGCCCCCGTCCCCCCAATTCCCCCAGCCTCCTGCCCCCCACAATCACAGCTCCTTGCAAAGTTGAGAGGCGGCAGTAGTGCAATTTGCAAGGGCTTTGTGCGCATCCTTCAGCTGGAAGTGAGCTGAGTGCACTAGGACCCAGCAGCATCAGAAGACCTGAGGTCAGTGCTGCAAGTTGGAATCGGAGACCCTGCTGAGCAACAGCCACCCCCACCCCCACCCCCAACACACTCGCAGAGCCGAGACAGAAAATGGCCACAACAGCAGTCCACCCGTGAGTAGCAGAGAGTCATCAGATAATCGGCACTAACCTCCTCACTAATCCTGGCTAATGGAGCGCCTGAATCGGACTTTTATGGGCCATGTCTATCATGCCAGTTCTGGATTGGTGAATGTGGTGGTAAAGGGGGAAGTGCCGGTAAAGTTAGGTGTGCGGCCCATTCTAATGCATTTAAATGGCCGCCATGCCTATTTCGGGGATGGTCTGGACAGCAGCCATTTTCAAGCCTTGGTAAAGGGGGAACCGGCGTGGAGGCGGGCGTGGATCACGCTGCTCACCTCACACTCGACTTTATCGAGTTTTTGCACCTGAAAATGGGTGGAACTCGATGGTAAACTTGGGCCCTAAGGGGCAATTTAGCATGACCAATCAACCTAACCCACACATCTTTCAACTGTGGGGAGAAATGGAGGAAACCCATGCAGATACGGGGAGAATGTGTAAACTCCACACAGACAGCAAGATAAAGCTGGAATCGAACTCAGGTCCCTGCCACTGTGAGGCAGCAGTGCTAACCCACTGTGCAAACCCCACAGGCAGTCGCCTAAGGCCAGGATTGACCAAATATGCAGAATTTTACACAGAATTGGCCTTTTAGAGGGAGCTGCAATATTCCACTGTTTAGGGGAGGCTAATCCATCAACTGATCCACAAAACAAGGGAATACTCAATAAAAGGGTGGATATTGAGAGGGGTTCGAGAAAGTGAGAGACTTTGGATCGGAAGGTCATGGGTCATTTGGAAAATAACAAGAAACTGCAAAACCAAACTCGCCTGAAGGTTTTTTTTCACGCTACCATGGGATTGGCTAACTCAGCACTGACCAAGGAACTGGATCCTTCATGGTCAGTGTGGATTAGAATTCACTGAATCCTGGTTTAATGGCAGTATTTATTATTTCACAGGCTGAATGCTGTAAGTTTCTGTACACAGGGACCGGTAATCATGCTGCAACAGTGTCCCATCCAACATGAAGAGGGGTGAAAGTGGGTTCTAACCACATCCTCTCCAGTGACTTTTCACCAAAGCTTGCACACGGTTCTGATGAAAGATTTTTGCAGCAGAAACCTCGACAGCTCCCAGGTGCCAGGAAAAGGCAGAAGGAAGCCTGAGCAGCGTGATGGATTGACAACATTAAGGAGACAGTTGTGCTGACTGGAGAGGATTAATGAAGCTCGCCCACAACCTGGCTTTGCGTTCCCCGCACTGTGCCACCTAATGGGCTTATATCGGAGCCAGTGACACTGAATCATTCACCATTTTGGGAACAACTTTGCAGAAAGTCGATTCTTAAACAAAATTAGCCAGCTGGTTATCAGTGGGCAGGCTGGGAATTCAGAGGAGGCGTCTTTTGAGTGGCTGGAACAAGCCGTGTTTCTGGGATCATCATTTCCGGCTTCCCAGTATCGTTGAAGTATTCTAAAACTTTGAAAGCTCACTGTAACCAGTGTTTAGTTTATCCTTCCGAGGTTCTGTATCAGACTCCACACTTTTCAGTTGCAATTTCTTTTAGCAGAATCTGAAATGTCTCTATTTATTCACTAATGTATTGAGCTCTGATTTGATTTTGATCTGATTTATTATCGTTGCATGCATTAATGAAAAGTATTGTATCTTGCATGCTATAGAGACCAAGCATACTGTTCATAGAGAAGGAAAAGAGAGAGTGCGAAATGTAGTGTTGCAGTCATAGCTAGGCTGTAGAGAAAGATCAGCTTAATGCAAGGCAGGTCTATTCAAAAGTCTGATGGCTGCAGGGAAGAAGCTGTTCTTGAGTCGGCTGGTTCGTGACTTCAGACTTTTGTACCTTTTTCCCAACGGAAGAAAGTGGAAGAGAGAATGTCCAGGGTGCGTGGGCCCTTAATTACGCTGGCTGCTTTTCTGAGGCAACGGGAAGTGTCGATAAATTGTAGGTGAGAAAGGAAGTAAAGACTCTTATTTCCCATTCTAGAACAGTGATGTTTTGCCCTGATAATTATAAAATATTTCCTGGCATACGCAGATGGCTGAATATTTTACTCTATCCTTACCTTGTTTTGGGGTGGGGGTGGGGTGGTGCAAGTGGCCAACTTTAGCTCCTCTAGCCGTCAATATGTCCGAGTTCAGTATCAGGGAACAGAGGTCATTTTTAAGCAATCTTTGCATTGTTAGATATTAGGAATAAGCTATAGACTGAAATGAGTTTAATTTAATACTTCTCTGTAAGAGAGGCTAAAACTCAAATTAGATTCATGTTAAAGAAAGGTGATTGCATATATGTAATGGTTTCACTTTGAACTGTGTCTACACTGTGCTTAGAGAGTTTATGTTGGAAAAACCAAGTGTGAAATAAGCCTGAGATGTTGCTTAGCAACCAGGGACCGCCTTTAAGTTAGAAAGTGTTTGTACATTTAATGTTAATTGGACCCAAGGCAGTTGGAGGCTAGAAAGGAAACAGCTCCCATGGCTCTGTCACAAGGAGAACAATGGTTTAATGGGAAAGTAAGTCCCAAAAACTAAAGAACAGAACATTCTAGAAATCAGGGAATGAAAAGAGGGGTCCCAGGAAGATTGAAGTCAGAGGGACAGAAGGAATTGGAATTTGAACACAGTATTGTTCACTGAGACAGCTGAAAAGTGCTGACCTGGTGAAGCTGGCAGGCGAGAACCTAGATATCTGAAACAATCTTAAGGTTGGTGACCTTAGTACATTCCGTGATGCAGTACTGTTCTATCGGTATAGCTGAGTACCTGAGAGATTGTGTGGAAACTTTAATGCATGTGATAATTCAAAGCGGAGGAATACTGAAAAAAGGGTTGGAAATCCTGGAAGTAAATTCTTGCTAAAATCACCAGCGGAAGGCTCAAGAACAGCTTCTTCCCTGCTGCAATCAAACATTATTTAGCTGATCTTTCTCTACATCCAGCTATGACTGTAACACTACATTCTGCACCCTCTCCTTTCCTTCTTCATGTACTCTATGAACGGTATGTCCTGTCTGTACAGCGCATAAGAAACAATTTTCACTGTATCCCAATATATATAACAATAATAAATCAAATCAAATAAATTGAATCAAATCAAATGTTTGGAAGATGATTCATAAGATGTATTTGTTTGAGAATGCAGTAATGTGTCTCACAATACCAGGTTAAAGTTCAACAGATTTATTTAGAGTCATGAGCTTTGGGAGCGTTACTCCTCCATCAAGGGGGTAGAGGTAGGTCCACAAACATGGCATATATAGGCAAAGACACAATCACAAGATAATTACAGATTGGAACGTGAAGAAATGTTCACCTTATTCACACTACTCCCATAACCCCGTGCATTTAGAATTACTAATCCACATAACCTACACATCTTCGGACTGTCAGAAGAAACCAGAGCACCCGGAGGAAACCCACGCAGACACGGGAAGAACGTGCAAACTCCACAAGGACAGTCACCCAAGGCTGGGATTGAACCTGTGTGCTTGACACTGTGAGGCAGCTTACAAATGCTCACCACTGTTCCTCCCATCTGACCTTTCATCCACCTATACTCTTGTTGTTATGAGGCAATCATAGTGAGATTATGAATTAATTTTTTGTCTGGGGCGAATGTGATACAAGTGGTGGAGAGGATGTCAACATCTACTGAGATTTCCCAGCATGTTGTCTTTTGGTTATAGAATCATAGAACCCTACAGTGCAGATAAAGGCCCTTCAGCCCATTGGAGGATGGCAAGTTGCACCAACATTCTGTTAAATAATGAAATATTGTGTGCGCTTCAGTTTAATAGCAATGAAAATCTATCATAAGAACATAAGAACATAAGAAATAGGAGCAGGAGTAGGCCATCTAGCCCTTCGAGCCTGCCCCGCCATTCAATAAGATCATGGCTGATCTGTTGTGGCTCAGTTCCACTTTCCCGCCCTCTCCCCATAACCCTTAATCCCCTCTCTTATCAAGAACCCATCAACCCGCTTCTTAAAAATATTTAGCGAGGCAGCCTCCACCACTTCAACGGGCAGAGAATTCCAGAGATTCACCACCCTTTGAGTGAAGAAGTTCCTCCTCAACTCCGTTCTAAACCGCCTCCCCTTTATCTTGAGGCTGTGCCCCCTAGTCCTACTGTCTTTTTTGAGCGGGAAGAGTCTCTCCACCTCTATCCTATCCATCCCATTCATCATCTTATACGTCTCAATGAGATCTCCCCTCATTCTTCTAAACTCTAACGAGTACAAGCCTAGTTTATTCAGCCTCTCCTCATAGCTCAATCCCCTCAACTCCGGTATCAGCCTAGTAAACCTCCTCTGCACTCCCTCCAGGGCCAAAATATCCTTGCGCAGGTGCGGCGCCCAAAACGGCACACAGTACTCCAGCTGCGGCCTCACCAATGCCCTATACAGCTGCAGCAAGACCTCCCTACTTTTATATTCAATCCCCCTCGCTATGAAGGCCAGCATCCCATTCGCCTTCCTGACCACCTGCTGCACCTGCAAGCTGGGTTTTTGCGACTCATGCACAAGGACCCCGATCATCTGGTGATTAGTATCAGCACTGTGTCATCCCTTTCATTCTTAGTGAAACACAAGTTAATAGTCACAAAGATTTCAGCCAGAATAAGCAATGCATTGTACTGTTTTCCCCACCAGAAAATGTTGATGTCAATGTGGTGCGTTGAAACTCAATCTCCTCGCCATTCAGAATAATCGGGACATTGGACCAGGGTGTCAGGGCTGTGTGATCTTTGTCACCAAGGATAAACATGGTGTCTCCCAAATGTGCTTTCCAGTTGTTTCTTACATTGACAAATGTTGGAATATACTTCACTGCTGGGATGTCATTTCTACAGTGACATGAATGACTAATGTGATTTGTATTGGAACTGAAGTCCAACAGTAATTGTGAAGTTCTGCCTTTGTCTCTCCAATCAAGTTTTAATCTTCAACTCTAGAATTCCAGCCGCTTTGGTTTGATACAAGTGTCAGCTGGAATTAATTGAAACCAACGATAACGGTGCATCAAATTTCGGGACTGTTAACAGAGTAAGCTTGAAGGCAGTCACATGCCGTGGGATTGGACGCTGTTATTGGTTAGCACACAGTCTTTTCACCTTGTCATCTTGCTTTCAATTCAATCCAGATCGACTGGGACGAAAGTTGCCTCTCTATAAAAGACAGTAAGGAAATCAGCAACTGCTACACAGCAACAATTGACACTAAGTTCAAAATCTCTGACTCAGGGCTTGTTGTGAGCAATGGAAAGGCTGGTGGAGTTATTTAAGGTACTTTATTGTTGCAAAGTTGATGCAGATATATTCTGACCCTTCTACTAGTTGACCTATGAGTGCTTGACATTGACAATATGAGCTGAGGTTGGCATAGGTCTTTTTTCATTCACCAGAAGGGCATTGGCATCACTGGCTGGCCAGCATTTATTGCCCATCCCTAGTTGCCCAAGGGCAGTTGAGAGTCAACCATATTGCTGTGGATCTGGAGTCACATGTAGGCCAGACCGGGTGAGGATGACACACTCCCTTCCCTAAAGGACATTAATGAACCAGATGTTTTTTCCTGACAATTGACAACGGTTTCATGGTCATCAGTAGATTCTCAATTTTAAGCTCGAAGGTAATCAAGTCTTTACAGATGCCGACAATGTGAATGGAGAGAGGATTAAGCACAGGTTAAAGAGATGTGTATTGTCTCCAGCCAGGACAGTTAGTGAGGTTTTGCAAACCCAGGCAAGTCGAGGGGGTTACAGATAGTGTGACATGAACCCAAGATCCTGATTGAGACTGTTGTCATATGCAGAACTTGGCTATCAGTTTCTGTTTGGTGATTCTGCATTGTCATGTGACTTGAAGGCTGCCTTGGAGAACGGACATCGCTCAACAATAACCAGGCAAGACTGTTCCCTTCCTGTTGGCGAACACTTCAGTGGTCACAGGCATTTGGCCTCTGATCTTCGGGTAAGCATTCTCCAAGGCGGCCTTCACGACACACAACGCAGAGTCGCTGAGCAGAGACTGATAGCCAAGTTCCATACGCGTGACGACATCCACAACCAGGATCTTGGGTTCATGTCACACTATCTGTAACCCCCAAAACTTGCCCGGACTTGCAAAATCTCACTAACTATCCTGACTGGAGACAATACACATCTCTTTAACCTGTGCTTGGCCCTCTCTCAACTCACATTGTCTGCACCTGTAAAGACCTGATTAACTCTTAAGACTCACATTCCAACCATTATCTTGTAATTGAGTTTGTGTCTATATATGCCCTGTTTGTGAAACAAATCCTGCACTCACCTGATGAAGGGGAAGTGCTCCAAAAGCTTGTGACACCAAATAAACCTGTTGGACTTTGACTTGGTGTTGTGAGATTACTCACTATGCCTAACCCAGTCCAATGCCAACATCTCCACATTATGTGTGGAGTTTGTACATTCTCCTGTGTTTTCCTGGGTTTCCTCCCACAGTCAAAAGATGTGTGGGTTAGATTGATTGGACATATTAAATGGACCCTAGTGTCAGGGGATTAGCAGGGTAAATATGTGGGGTTATAGATGGCCTGGGTGGGATTGTGATCAGTGCAGACGCGATGGGCCCAATGGCCTCCTCCTGCACTGTAGGGATTCTATGATTTGTTGTCTCTCAGAACTGAATATAATCCACGCTGAAACTTTTCAGTCACTGAATTACTTTCCCAGCGAACCTTGGCTTCTATGTCTATTTTTAAAAAGATGTTTTATTTATAGAAACATAGAAGATAGGAGCAGGAGGAGGCCATTCAGCCCTTCACGCCTACTCCACCATTCATCACCGTCATGGCTGATCATCCAACTCAATAGCCTAATCCTGCTTTCTCCCCATAACCTTTGATCCCATTCGTCCCAAGTGCTATATCCAGCCGCCTCTTGAATACATGCAAAGTTTCTGCATCAGCTACTTCCTGTGCTAACGAATTCCACAGGCTCACCACTCACTGGGTGAAGAAATGTCTCCTCACCTCCGTCCTAAATGGTCTCCCCCAAATCCTCAGACTGTGACCCCCTGATTCTGGACTCCCCCCACCATCGAGAACACCCTCCCTGCATCTCCCCTGTCTAGTCCTGTTAGAATTTTATAAGTCTCAATGAGATTCCCCCCCTCATTCGTCTGAACTCCAGTGAAAACAATCCTAACCTGGTCAATCTCTCCTCATACATCAGTCCCACCATCCCCGGAATCAGCCTGGTAAACCTTCACTGCACTCCCTCGAGAGCAAGAACATCCTTCCTCAGAAAAGGAGACCAAAACTGTACACAATACTCTAGGTGTGGCCTCACCTGTATAATTGTAACAACACATCCCTGCTCCTGTACTCGAAACCTCTCGCAGTGAAGACCAACATCCCATTTACCTTCTTTACCGCCTGCTGTACCTGCACGCTTACCTTCAGTGACTGGTGCACAAGGACACCCAGGTCCCTCTGCACACTCCCCTCTCCCAATTTACAGCCATTCAGGTAGTAATCTGCCTTCTTGTTTTTGCTTCCGAAGTAAATAACCTCACATTCATCCAAATTATACTGCATAACCCCATATATTTACCCTACAGTTCCCCCTAACACTAAGGGTCAATTTAGCATGGCCAATCAACTTAACCCCCACATTAACTTACCCAGGTCCTCTCCCCACCCCACATCACGGCCAATCCCGCTAATCTACACATCTTGAGACACCAAGGGGCAATTTAGCATGACCAATTCCGCTCCCCTGCTCATTTTTGGAGTGTGGAGAAACTGGAGGAATCCCAAGCAGAGAATGTGCAAATTCCACACAGTCACCCTAGGCCGGAATCGAACCTGGGTCCCTGGCACTGTGAGACAGCAGTGTTAACCATGGTGCCACTGTGCCACCCACAGTGTTCTATCTTCAGTCTATACTATATCCACGGTGAGATTTAAAATGTTGGCGATCGGTTTGTTGATTCAGTTTGAGGATTAACCGTGCCCAGTACAGGTATGGAACCCGCCGATGGCTTGACATTCCAGTAAATGATTAATATTAGGGGTTAATTCCACATCTTGGAAACAAAATCCTGCACCCGAGATAAACCCTTCAGCAGAAGCATGAATTATCTGCTCTGATGTGACATTCGATTATTCTTGTCCAGCCAAGAACGGCCAATTAATTGTCCCACAAATAAAATAGGTGCTGGTGTTCCCTCTGCAAAATCAAACTGATGTTCCCTCCAAACTGTGACACTATAAGTAAAATAATTAGTCTGAAGTTGCGATAAATTCACATAACCAAAGAGAGATGTATTACAAGCTATAGATAGAGCATCGAATTGATAGCAGCAACTACATTTCTTCATAATTGTGACACTGATTGCTGTCACTGGAGATGTCCTGAAATTGTTAAACGTTGTGAGCATGGGCATTTTAAAACTAAGACTCAATGGAGTGCAAAATGCCATATTATCCCTATTAAAGAGTCCATTTACATATGTCAGGGTGAGCACAGATGACACTGATTTAAGCAGGACGTAATGAAGTGTGTCACAAAGATGCAGACTAAATTCCTGTTGTTCACTTGTTCACCCAGTAAGGGGCACGCGAGACTGAAACGTTCCCGTGCTGTGCTGACACAGCGACCTAATTAAACGCGATTGGTTTCACAATGTGCCAGGATCTGTACAGGGAGCACTGAAGAGCGATCATTTGGGATGGATCAAAGTCTTTCTCCTTTAAAGCTTATTGCTTTTCTACTGTTTACAGCTTCTTGTTGAAAGTGGAACAGGCGCTACGTCATTCACTAAGTCCCATTCATCCACCACTCTGTCGCTTTCTGACCTACTGTAACATCTCAATTTTTAAAATCCTCACCCCTGTTTTCAAATTCCACACTGCACCCCCCTGTCTCCCCCCAGGACACAAGCTCCATCACCTCCTCCAGACCCAAAGACCCCTGAGATTTTGCAAACCCCCATTTCTGATTGCTGAATGTTCTGTGTGTAACATGTTGGGGTTTTGGGGCGTGTGCTGCCCCTTTAAGAGTACAGGTCAGGTGAGCCCCCCCCGGGTGATAAACTCCTCCCAGTGTGGGAGTCAGTTGGGCAGTCTTAGACCTGACTGTGAATCAGTGCACACACTAATGATAAAGAGCTCCCATTGTTCAAGTTGCCAAGATTATCTTTATGGTTCTTTAGGCATCAGAACTCGATGGGTACAGACATAACACATTGGTCGCTGCCTGAGTTCAATTTCCTCTCTAAACCTCTCCACGGGTGTGATTCTCCCAGCCAGTGTAACAGACCGGGGGACATCAGCAGGGGTCGTTTAGTGAGCTCCTGACTGGGAGCCACACTTTCTGTGCATCTCCAATCCCAAGTTTTTTAGAGTAATGAAATAGTTAAATATTTAAAATCAATTTTTAATTTGGTTAGTGGGCCCGGGGCTGAAGTTTTGGGGCCCATTAGTGTCTCTGTCCCACCAGGATGGTTCACTCCAGCGAGTTCATTCCTGCCCCCTACTAACGGGGGACAAGCAGCCGACCTGCTGGAGGGGCCAGAGGCCATTGAGGCCCCCCCAGGAGGTCAGGGATAAGGGGGCTGCCCCCTGTGCACTGTCAGCCTAGCCCTCGGCACTGCCCAAGGGGCACCTTGGAACTGCCCACCAAGCATTGGGCAATGCCGGGGGTGGAGCCAGAGGGGGTGGGGCCTTTTGGGGGGCAGGGCCTATAGGGGGGCCAAATGGTAGGGGGGAAGTCCAGCTGCCACTCTTCACAGGGGTTGGTAGCAGAGGGAGGGAAGGGGGTGATCGGGGCTAGTGGGGGAAGGTGGGGTGAATCAGGGGTGATGGGGGAGAGGGTCGGGGATGCTGGGGAGAGTTTGGAGCTGGTGGGGGGTAGGCAGTGACATCGGGACTTGCCCGGAGAGGTCGGGGAGGCCAGTGATTGGGGGGATGGGGGGTTGGAGGGGCAGTGATGGGGGGTTGCAGGGCTGACCAGTGATGGGGAGGCCAGCAGTGTGGGCCCAGTGTGTACGCACTGATCCCGACACTCACAGATTGGCGCACGTGCAGTGGCCCCCTCAGCACTATGCGGTCGGCCTCTCCAGTGAGAATAAGCCCCACCGCTGATTTTCAGCGTGAATATCGCTAGGGGTCTCTGCCGTGCTCAGAGTATGGGAGATTCATTCAGAAACCCCGTAAAAAATCAATGGGAGATAGTGCAGTTTTCACACAAATTCAGGACTTAGGATCTTTTTGGGAGAATCCCCACTCCCTCCCCCTCCATGTCTCTATGTCTCTAGTTCTCTTTCCTATTTTAATGTGCTTCTTAAAACCTATCCCATTGATTGTGCTTTTGATGATCTTACGTGCTTTGGTGCGAAATTTTGTTTAATAATGTTTTTGCAAAGCATCGTGAGATATTTACCACATTGAAAGGTGCTATATGAATGCAAGGTCATTGTTTCCTTGGATCTTGGGTGCTCTGGTTTCCTCCCATACTTCAAAGATGTGCAAGTTAGGCAGATTGGCTAAATTTCCCTTGGATGTGCAGGTTAGGGAGATTAGTGGGATAAATGTGTGGGACTATAGGATGATGGGTGGGCCTGGTAAGATGTTTTTCAGAGAGCTGGTGGAGACTTGATGGACCGAATGGTGTCTTTCTGCTCTGTAAGGATTCAATGATTCTATAAGCAGTCACTGAAATGGTTCCCATTCACAATGTTCCCATTCACTACTATCTCATTGGGAGAAGCACTATCAGGGGTGGGGTTTGTGGTTATTCTTACAACACAGCTTGCAGGCCAGGGCAAGAGATGGTTCATCTTATCAATCCTCTTGGACGTGGGCAGGGAAACGGAAAATCTAAAGAGGTCCTGAATTCCACATCTGCAAATAACGATCTTCTCGGACCTTGAAACAGGAGGGTACAACATCCACCACGCAGCCAGCTCCCCCTACCTCACCGCTGCTGCCTCCACACTGACTGATGTATAAGGAAAGATTGACTAAGATAGAATGGTTTTTGCTAAAGTTCAGACAAATGAGGGGGGTATCTCATAGAGACTTATAAAATTCTAAGAGAACTAGACAGGGTAGATGCAGGGAGGGTGTTCTCGATGGTGGGGGGAGTCCAGTACCAGGGGTCACAGTCTGAGGATTCAGGGGAGACCATTTAGGACAGAGGTGAGGAGGCATTTCTTCACCTAAGGAGCAGTGAGCCTGTGGAATTCATTAGCACAGGAAATAGTTGATGCCAAAACATTGAATGTATTCAAGAGGCGGCTGGATATCGCACTTGGGATGAATGGAATCAAATGGGGAGAAAGCAGGATTAGGCTATTGAGTTGGACGATCAGCTATGATTGCGATGAATGATGGAGCAGGCTCGAAGGGCCAAATGGTCTCCTCCTCCTATCTTTCAAGTTTCTATGTTTTTATATCTAGCTCACGGTACCTCCCAAGGGGAGAGAAATGGTAATTAGTAGTGTAGGAACCAACTCGTTAGAGAAAGAACATGGAAATGCACGGCTAACAGCACAATGGCACAATGGGGGCCGAGTGGGAACAGACAGTTAAAAATGGAGTAGCAATTTCCTTCCTTGGAGAGGCAAGAAGCTAGCAGTAGTTCAGGAGATAAATTGAAGCTAATTAGCACCGGTGACATTGATGTAGGTGCTGACTCTCCACCATAATTTCAAACAGGCTGAATCAATGGTAATATTATAATTCATTCAAACACTCTCTGAATTATTTGAACAATTTGGAAAACATGCAGTTATACAAGAAGAGGATTTACATGAGCAGGGCTAATAGGGAAGAAATTCTATTCTCATTGGGGTTTGGAAAATGACAATTTCAGCAAAGATTGCTGTCAATTTCTTAGCTTATATTCTGGTCCCTTGTCCCCAAATCTTATTTTCACTGCGTTAATCCACTTTAACAATTCCCATCAATTTTAAACCTTGGATCATGTTCCCCCATCAATGCTCAATTCCCTATGACGATCAGTTTAATTTCCTTCCTCTGGATCAGACATGCAGCGTCTGAATGAAAAGACACACGGTATAAAAATAAACACACGAGACAGCCATATTAACCTTTGAAAATTATTAGTTTGACGGCTGTTCTGAATTTGAAAATTTCACCTCTTTTATGAAAGGCTTTGGGGCCTTTTAAATTGTTTCCAACCTCTGGGTAACTCTTATTATAGAATCCCTACAGTGCAGAAAGAGGCCATTCGACCCATCGAGCCTGCACTGACCACAATCCCACCCAGGCCCTATTGCTGTAACCCCATGTATTTATCCTGCTAATATCCCTGACACTAAGAGTCAATTTTATCATGGCCAATCCACCTAATCCACACACTCTTGGACTGTGGGAGGAAACAGGAGCATCCAGAGGAAACCTATGCATTCAGGTGGTGAATGTACAAACTCCACAAAGACAGTGACCCAAGCTGGGAATTGAACCCGTGTCCCTGGCACTGTGAGGCAGCAATGCTAACCACTGTGCCACCATGTTTGCTGTTGCTCTTTTTCTTACCTGTTCACTTAAGTGACTGGGCTTGATATTATCATACCTTTTCACATAATCATGTATTTAACGTTTGTTTATTATTGTCACAAATGGACTTATATTCACACTAGTTACTGTGAAAATCCCTTAGCCACTACACCATGACACCTGTTTGGATAACCTGAGGGAAAATTTAGCATGGCCAATGCACTTAACCAGCATGTCTTTTGGGCTGTGTGAGGAAACAGGAGCACCTGGAAAAAAACCATGCAGACATGGGGACAATGTGCATACTCCACACAGACAGTGATCCAAGCTGGGAATCGAACAGGGGACCCTGGTGCTGTGAAGCAGAAATGCTAACCACTGTGCCACTGAGCGGCTCTGCCGCTGTGCATCCCTGTTCCTGGTTGCTTTTATGGTAAAAGCAATCCAGTTCCACTAAAAACACTTTGAAGGGTACAGCCATCTTGATCAGGTCTCCTCTAATGCTGAGGAGGCGCTGGAACCAGTACTGACACATCTCCCTTGGCCTTCTAAATTTTAGTTTACCAAAGCTCCTACTGAGCTGAGTTGTGGAGGCAATTCGCCTTCCCTCACATCAAACCCTCAAAAAGGCAGCTCAGAGAAACGTATTCTACAACTGACACACTGCGCTGATATTTTCAGAACACTCCCCATCCAACTCCTGAAAATCCTTTGTCACAATTTGTCATCAAAGTTGTAGATAACAATCTGAAAGGGCAAGTTTTTTCATTGACTCCAGAGATACATTGGGCCTGAATTTGCTCAGAATCAGATTTCCACTCCACTCCTACTTCCTTATCTCAACCTCTTGTTGATCTTCTCTTGCCCGTCCTTCCAACTCAAACTGGGTGAGACCTGGGCAGTGCAGCCCATCTCCAGGACATAGTGGCATGGTGGCACAGGTGCAGCACATTGGTACAGGTGTGGCACAGTGGTACAGGTGTGGCACAGTGGTACAGGTGTGACACAGTGGTACAGGTGTGGCACAGTGGTACAGGTGCAGCGCAGTGGTACAGGTGTGGCACAGTGGTACAGGTGTGGCACAGTGGCACAATAGTAAACTTGAGTTTACTATCAAATAAATCGGTTGGACTAAAACCTGGTGTTGTCAGACTTTTTACTGTGAATCCCCCTGGCACCAAGGGTCAATTTATCGTGACCAATCTGCCTAACCCACACACCCTTGGGCTGTGGGAGGAAACCGGAGCACCCGGAGGAAACCCATGCAGACACACAGAGAACGTGCAAACTCCACACAGACGGTGATCCGAGGCCAGAATTGAGCCTGGGTTTCTGGTGCTGTGAAGCAGCAGTGCTAACCACTGGGCCATCCTGTGGAATTTTTCTGACATTTTGGGGATAATTATTGAGGTAACATAGTTGGAACAATCTGAGGTTTGTGAGTTAAGTCACGTTTTTGATAGTTCCCAGCACAGAACGATTACCCAGAGGAAGTTTGTATTTCCCAGGCAGCTGCCAAGCAATCCTTACCAGGAAATTTGCAAAGGGGACGCAAGCATAATTTCGGGGTACTCTCCTGTTACACTATCCCGGAGCTTGGAAGTTAGGGATTATGTTTGTAAAAATAAACATGTCCTGATGGAGAGTTAAGTGAATACCCTGAAATGTAAAACTCTGATTTGCTGCAAGTTACTTCTTGAGGAGAAAGATTAATATTTCAGTGGGTGTATATATTTTCAAAGATATCCTTCCAAATGAATGACATGTCTTTCCATTCTCCATCTTTACAGTATGGGAAACTTAGAAACATAGGAAATAGCAGACGGGGAGGCCATTTGGCCCTTCGAGCCTGTTCCACCATTCATTATGATCATGGCTGATCATCTAACCCAATGACTTGATCCCACCTTCCCCCCATATCCTTTGATTCCCCTCACACCAAGTGCTGTATCTAACTGCTTCTTGAATACATACAATGTTTAAACCCCAACTACTTTCTGTGGTAACGGATTCCGCAGGCTGACCACTCTCTGGGTGAAATAATTTCTCCTCATCTCTGTCCTAAATGGTCCACCCTGAATCCTGTGACCACTGGCTCTGGATGCCCCCACCATCGGGAACATCCTTACTGCAGCTACCCTGCCTGTTAAACTTTTATAGGTTCCTATGGGACTCCCCCCTCATTAGTCTGAGCTCCAGCCAATGCAATCTGAGTGACTCAGTCTCATACATTAGTCCTGCTATCCCAGGAATCCCTGCTCCTGTAGGGGATTTTCACAGAAACTTCATTGCAGTGTTAATGTAAGCCTCACTTGTGACTAATAAATAAATTTTAACTTTATTTTACTCGAATCCTCTTGCTATGAAGGCCAACATACCATTTGCCTTTTTTGCTGCCTGTTACACCTGCGTGCTTACCTTCAGTGACTGGTGTATGAAGGCACCCAGGTCCTGTTGCACAATCCCCTCTCCTCATTTATGGCCATTTGTATAATAATCTGCCTGCCCGTTATTGCCACCAAAGTGGATAACCTCACATTTATCCAAATTATACTGCATCTGCCCACTCATTCAACTTGTTCAAATCACACTGAAGGGTCTCTGAATCCTCCTCACAGCTCACCCTCCTACCCAGCTTTGTGTCATCGGCAAATATTACATTCAGTTCCCTGATCTAAATCATTAAACTTAAACAAGAGTCCTATAATGAAAATATTGCAAATATTAATATAAAGATAGAAAATGCTTGCAGCAATCACCAGATCAGGCAGTATCTATGGAGAGAGAAGCAGAGATAACGTTACAAGTCAGTGATCTTTATAGAAACATAGAGAATAAGTGTGGCAGTAGGCCATTCAGCCCTTCGAGCCTGCACCATCAATATGATCATGCCTGATTATCTACTTTCAGTATCCATCTCCCACTTTCTCTCCAGACCCCTTGATCCTTTAGCCACAAGGGCCATTTCCAGCTCCCTCTTGAACATATCTAACGAACTGGCCCTGAGAGCTTTCTGTGGGAGAGAATCCCACAGGTTCACAACTCTCTGAGTGAAGAACTTCTTCTTCGTCTCATTCCTGATTGGCTTACCCCTTATTCTTAGACTGTGACCCCTAGTTCTGTTCATAAGAACATTTCAGCCGAATGGCGGAGCAGACTCGATGGGCCGAAAGGCCTAATTCTGCTCCTATATCTTATGATCTTATTTTCCCAGTCGCAAGATTACTTGCTTACGGTGGATGAAGATTGCTACACATTTCTGAGCAAATCAATGAACAATGTTAAGATGCACATATGTTTCTCTTGGTCTAGTTATCCTGCCCACAGGGAAGATGGTTAGGCTCTAGATATTGGTGGTCATGTCACTCCACTGGTGGAAACTCCTTTTCTTAGTCACAGCTTCATAAACCTTATTATGTATCGATTTCTGTCTCTATTAAGATGGAATTTCCAATACTGTTGTGTTCAGCTATTGTGATATCTGATCATGTGCTTATACGTTCAAGCTCATGCAGTGAAAACCAGTGTATGACATTTTAATTGATCTTCGACACAGTGTGAAGAATTGATGAGTGTTACAGTGAACAGTGACTGTATGAGATGGTGTTCAGACTGCACAGGGTTTAATTCACACCATTGGAAGATGAAATTACACTGTAGTTGTTTGCTGTTGCTCAGGGTCGCTCTCTTGCCTCTGTGTCAGGAGATTGTAGGTTCAAATCCTACCCCAGACACAGGGGCACAGAATAGAAACAAAGGAACATAGCGATTAGGAGCAGAATTCGCAAACTCAGCCCTTCCAGCTTGCTCTGTCATTCAATCAGATCATTACTGACCTGGTCCCAAATCCACCTGTTCCCCATATCCCCTTACCCCTTTTTTTTATTAGAAATATATCTATCTCCTTCTTGAAACCATTCAATGATTCAGACTCCACCGTGCTCGGGGGCAGTGAGTTCCACAACTTCATCGCCCTCTGTGAGAAGTAGTTCCTCCTCATCTTGGTTTTAAATCCACCGTCTCTCAACCAATCCACTGACTCTGTCTATACTTGCCATTGGCTCGGAAAAGCAACCAGCGTGATTAAGGACTCCACACACCCCGGACATTCCCTCTTCTGCCTTCTTCTGCCGGGAAAAACATACAAAAGTCTGAGGTCACATATCAACCGACTCAAAAACAGTTGCTTCCCTGCTGCTGTCAGACTTTTGAATGGATTTACCTCGCATTTAAGTTGATCTTTCTCTACACCCTAGCTATGACTGTAACATAGGAATTGGCTATCAGATAGGAGACAGAGGGTGGTGGTGGATGGTAAATATTCATCATGGAGTACAGTTACGAGTGGTGTGCCTCAGGGATCTGTTTTGGGGCCACTGTTGTTTGTAATTTTTATTAATGATCTGGATGAGGGTATAGTTGGGTGGATTAGTAAATTTGCTGATGACACCAAAGTTGGAGGTGTGGTAGATTGTGAGGAAGGGTGTCATAGTCTGCAGGGAGACTTAGATAGGTTGCAGAGCTGGGCCGAGAGGTGGCGGATGGAATTTAATGCGGAGAAGTGTGAGGTAATTCACTTTGGTAGGAGCAACAGATGTGTCGAGTATAGGGCTAACGGGAGGACTTTGAATAGTGTGGATGAACAGAGGGATCTAGGTGTGTGTGTACATAGATCCCTGAAAGTTGGGAATCAAGTAGATAAGGTTGTTAAGAAGGCGTACGGTGTCTTGGCGTTTATTGGTAGGGGGATTGAATTTAGGAGTCGCAGTGTAATGTTGCAACTGTACACTACTCTAGTGCGGCCGCACTTGGAGTACTGTGTGCAGTTCTGGTCCCCGCATTACAAGAAGGATGTGGAGGCGTTGGAGAGGGTGCAGAGGAGGTTTACTAGGATGTTGCCTGGTATGGTGGGGAGGTCCTATGAGGAGAGACTGAGGGATTTAGGGTTGTTTTCGTTGGAAAGAAGGCGGCTAAGAGGGGATCTTATTGAAACATATAAGATGATTAGAGGTTTAGATAGGGTGGATAGTGATAGCCTTTTTCCTCGGATGGAGAAAGCTAGCACGAGGGGGCATGGCTTTAAATTAAGGGGGGGTAGCTACAGGACGGATGTCAGGGGTAGGTTCTTTACCCAGCGGGTGGTGAGGGATTGGAATGCCCTGCCTGCTGCAGTTGTAAATGCGTCTAGTTTGGGGGCGTTTAAGAGATCTCTGGATAGGTTTATGGACGAAAAGGGATTGGTATAGGCTAGTGGGTCATTGTTTTTGTAACTGGTCGGCGCAACATCGTGGGCCGAAGGGCCTGTTCTGCGCTGTAATGTTCTATGTTCTATGTTCTATGTTCTACTACATTCTGCACTCCCTTCTTTCCTTCTCTATGAACGGTATGTTTTGTCTGTTTGGGCGTGAGAAACAATGCTTTTCACTGTTTATTAATACACGTGACAATAATAAATCAAATCAAATCAATACCCGTGATCTCTTGTTCAAGACTGCCCCATAACAGGAAATATTTGGTCACATCTACTTTATCAATCTCTTAAAATTTGACATCCCTCGATCAGATTCCCTCTCCAGCTGAATCCCTGCTGAAACTTCAGTGCAGTCAGAGGAAATGCTGCATTGTTGGAGGAACTATCTTTTCGGTTAAGATGCTAAACCAAGGACTAATCTCTCAGGCAGATGGAAAACATTCGGTGCATAGTTTCAGAAGAAGAATTCAGCTTTTGGTCCTGGCCGGCATCACTGTACAGATAATCTAGTGTAACACTGGAAAGGGGATTGCATTGCACTGGATCAGGCATCGAATAGGGGATTGTCACAGTAACTTCATTGCAGTGTTAATGTAAACCTACTTGTAACCCTAATAAATAAACTTAAAACATAAATTTAACTGCACACACTGGGACACCTTGTCCATTTTTCTCAATATAGTTAGGTCACAACCCAAAGAGTAACGCCACGAGTAGCAAGCACCCGAATCAGTGATGGTGTGATTTTCTTTGCCAATAAATCCCAGCGCCCCATTAGGTGAAAGTAAAGTGTAACTTTCGGGGGTAGATCGGTCCTTTTTCGAGTCTCATAGATTCTGCCAAAGTGCAAACAAGACATTGGTTCGAATTTCCCCCTCCCCGCAGTGTGTTTTCTGGAGAAAGCTCGCCATTGACCACTGACAGGATCTTCCACTGCCTCCGATGTGTTGTATGGCTCGTCTGTCCCCCCACTGGATGGGGCTGGGGCTGTCTCCAGCAGGACTGGAGGATCCCACTATTTGGAAGGGCTGGAAGACCCCGTCTGTTACACACAACACTTGGATAGAAAGAACGTAAAGCGATAGCACGTGGGGCTGGATGAAAACAGCAATGCGGGTTTATTGATAAACTCATGATCTACAGAGACCTGATGTAGACAAAAGCCTGCGAAGCAGCTGATGAGATCATGAACCATGCAGTGACTCAACTCTTAAAGTGACAGTGCAAAAACACAGCAAGCCCAAAGATATAACACCTCCCACTATTTACTTAAGCAGCTCGAAGGCAGTAACTTCATTGCAGTGTTAATGGAAGCCTACTTGCAACACTAATAAATAAAACTTAAAGAAGGAGAGAAATTCTGTGATAAACACGTTGATCCTGAAACTTTGCTCGGTATTAAAAAATCTGATTATTGGTCGTAGTCCTTTGTGTAAAAGTTGCAGCCGACATTTCTCTCCAAATCATCTTTAATCACAGAATTCAGGGCTGTTGGCTAATTGCTCCCAGATCCTTGTGCCCATTGCAGTTTTTAATCCTGACTTCTTCATAAGCACATTGCATGCAGTGAGATGATGATAGTTTGGATGAAGTTTTAAGTTTATTATTGTTGCAAGTAGGCTTACATTAACACTGCAGTGAAATTACTGTGAAAATCCCCGAGTCGCCACCTGTTCGGGTACACTGAAGGAGAATTTAGCATGGCCAATACATCTAATCAGCATGTCTTTCCGACTGTGGGAGGAAGCCGGAGCACCTGGAGAAAACCCATGCAGACACATGGAGATTCTGCACAGACAGTGACCCAAGGCCGGAATTGAACCTGGGTCCCTGACATTGTAAGGCAGCAGTGCTAACCACTGTGCCACCCCGTCACGATGTATACTACACAAGACACAGGTAGCAGTGCAGCACTGCCTGCGTTACTCTCAACATGTAACAAGTATACATGAGATCTATACAAAACTTGGAGTGTTTAATGACTGCACACACACCCACTTTTTCTTTTGGATATTGTCTGACTCATCCCTTTATCGTGAGTCCTCACATGATCTACAGATTTTAATCTGTAATTGTTGTCTTGTACCCTTTCTCTCTCCATTGTGCTTGGTGCTGGTTCATGCTGTGCCGTTTAAGTGTTAGTTGCTGGTGATGTCTAGTTAGCTGCTTTGCTGTACATGATATTTTATTACTCTCTAAATGAGCCCAAGCTGCTGGAAAGTGCACCGAATAAAATTGTGCTTTCCTTTGGGAATTAAAGGGCCAAACTTTGAACTCCCACTAAATGCACTGCTTGTGTGCCAGGAGTAATTGCCCTCCCCAGGAGACAGTCCTATCCCCCGCAGTTATACATTCACTGTTGCTGCTGTAGGAATATGCCAGACCCTAAAAACCATCTTTATAGGAGACATGCTCACATCCTCCCTGTGCAAAACAAGAGCTGTATTGTTTCTAACAGAAACAGCTGAAGGCAGTGTCAGGCCTGGTGTAAAAAAGACTGCTCGCCAGGTGTTGGGTAAAGAAGATATTTTGGCAGAATTTTACAAGTTTAAGTGTGAAAAAGCAAGTAAGTGCTTTCCAGCTGCACTCCCTCTTATAAACCCTCTGAAAATGAGCTTTTTACTCCAATTACTGCAATTTAAAAAAAAATCTTTGTTCATTGGATTTAGGTGTCGTTGGCTGGGCCAGCATTTATTGCCCATCCCATTTAAGGGTCAATCACATTGATATGGATCTGGAATCACGAGTACGCCAGACCCAGGTTTCCTTCCCTAAAGGACAAAGAACAAAGAAAATTACAGCACAGGAACAGGCCCTTCAGCCCTCCAAACCTGCAACGACCATGCTGCCTGTCTGAACTAAAACCCCCTACCCTTCCGAGGACCATATCCCTCTATTCCCATCCTATTCATTTATTTGTCCAGACGCCCCTTAAAAGTTACTATCGTATCTGCTTCCACTCCCTCCCCCAGCAACGAGTTCCAGGCACCCACTATTCTCTGTGTAAAAAAAGGTGCCTCATACATCTCCTTTAAACCTTGCCAGTCATACCTTAGACCTATGCCCCCTCGCAATTGACTCTTCCACCCTGACTATCCACTCTGTCCATGCCTCTCATAATCTTGTAGACTTCTATCAGGTCTCCCCTCAACCTCCGTCGCTCCAGTGAGAACAAACCAAGTTTCTCCAACCTCTCCTCATAGCTAATGCCCTCCATACCAGGCAACATCCTGATAAATCTTTTCTGAACCCTCCCCAAAGCCTCCACATCCTTCTGGTAGTGTGGCGACCAGAATTGAACACTATATTCCAAGTGGGGCCTCACTAATGTTCCATAAAGCTGCAACATGACTTGCCAATTTTTAAACTCAATATCCCGGCTGATGAAGATATTGGTGAACTAGTTGGACTCTATACAACAAAGGGCAGAATTCTCCCGTCCCACCATCACGTGAACTTTAACGGGTACTGCAGGGACATGCAAAGGTCTGTTGACCTTGAGTGGGATTTTACAGCTGCGCTTGCCCCAAGACCGGAAAATCCCACCCAATGGTTTCATGGCCATTATTAGACTTTAACTGCAGTTTTTTATTGAATTCAAATTCTGCTATCTGCGGTGGTCAGATTTGAACCCAGGTCCCCAGAGCATTATCCCAAGTCTCTGGATTACTAGTCCAGCAACAATACCATCACACCACTGCTTCACCATAACAAAGTCACAACCAACTGTGAGGTTTATTGAGGGTGAACCAGGGTACCAGTGACACTGCTTTTCTTGATCTATATCAATGACCCATCTCGCGTGAGCAGGGCACAACTTCAAAATTTACAGCTGACACAAAACCTGGAAGAATTGTGAACTGTGAAGGGAGAGTTCAGGATGACACTGACAAGCTGGTGAATACCAGCAAATGAAATTCAGTGCAAATGAGTGTGAAGTGATATATTTTAGTAGGCAGGATGAGGGAAAGGAGAAAAAGTAAAGGTGACAATTCAAAATGGAGTTCAGGAGCAGAGGGAGCGAAGGGTATATGTGTGCAAACCATTGAACCTGGCAACATACAGGATCCTGGACTTGATGTATAGAGGATTAAATGCCAAGGCCAGGGGGTTATGATGAATGTTAATAAAACATTAGTTTGGCCTCAACCAGAGTATTGTGTCCAATCCTGGACATCATCCATTGGGAAGTCATTCAAGACAGTATGGAAAAGAAGGATGAGAATGGTCCCAGACAGGAGAATCCAGGAATCTCTATAATGCAGGAGCCCATTTGGCTCATCAAGCTTGCACCCGACAACAATCCCACCCAGCCCGTATTCCTGTATTTACTCTGCTAATTCCCTTAAACTACACATCTTGGAAAACTAAGGGGCAATTAGCATGGCCAATGCACCTAACCTGTACATCTTTGGACAGTGGGACGAAACCAGAGCACCCGGAGGAAACCCACATAGACACGGGAAGAATGTGCAAACTCTACACAGACAGTGGCCCAAGTCAGGAATTGAACCCAAGTCCCTGATGCAGTGAGGCAGCAGCGCTAAGCACTGTGCCACAGGCAGCCCCTAACAGAGGCAAAACTGATCTCCATCGTTTGCTCACTATCTGTCCATAAGCACAGGTATCTTTTGTGTTAAAACTAGGCTTATTCTAAAAACCTTTTGTTTATGAAGTCAATTTTTTAAGTGACTTGCAGCAAACTCTCAGGATTAAATTGGAAGTTTAATTTACTCACACATTTAACTCCCAGGTAAAGGATGATTGCAACTTCACACACACACTTTCACACCTCAACACTAGTGCCCCAGAAGGCTGTGTTCTCAGCCCCCTACTATACTCCTTATACACCTATGAATGTGCGGCTAAATTCCCCTCTAATTCAATTTTCAAGTTTGCTGATGACACAACCATAGTGGGTCGGATCTTAAACAATGACAAGACCGAGTACAGGAATGAGATAGAGAATCTGGTGAATAGGTGTGGTGACAATAATCTGTCCCTTAATGTCAACAAAACAAAGGAGATAGTCATCAACTTCAGGAAGGGTAGTGGCGAACATGCCCCTGTCTACATCAATGGGGATGAAGTAGAAAGGGTCGAGACCTTCAAGTTTTTAGGTGTCCAGATCACAACAATCTGTCCTGGTCCCCTCAATGCTGACATTATGGTTAAGAAAGTCCAGCAATGCCTCTACTTTCTCAGAAGACTAAGGAAATTTGGCATGTCAGCTATGATTCCCACCAACTTTTACAGATGCACCATGGAAAGCATTCTTTCTGGTTGAATCACAGCTTGGTCTGGGCTCCTGCTCTGCCCAAGACTGCAAGGAACTGCAAATGAATGTAGCCCAATCCATCACGCAAACCAGCCTCCCATCCACTGACTCTGTCTACACTTCCCGCTGCCTCGGCAAAGCAGCCGGCATAATTAAGGACCCCACACACCCCGGACATTCTCTCTTCCACCTTCTTCCATCGGAAAAAGATACAGAAGTCTGAGATCACGTACTGACCGACTCAAGAACAGCTTCTTCCCACCTGCTGTCAGACTTTTGAATGGACTTACCTTATATTAAGTTGATCTTTCTCTACACCCTCGCTATGACTGTAGCACTACATTCTGCACTCTCTCCTTTCCTTCTCCATGAACGGTATGTTTTGTCTTCATAACTTGCAAGAAACAATGCTAATACATGTGACAATAATAAATCAAGAACACACACACACACACACGTATGCATATAAATAAATGGGATAGAAAAGAAGGGTTTATCCCCTTGGTAGGGGAGTCCAAAATTAGAGGGCACAGATGAAAGGTGAGAGGGGGAAGATTTAAAACGAACCTGAAGGGCAACTTTTTCACACAGAGGGTGGTGATATATGGAATGAGTTGCCAGAGGAACAATTGCAACATTCAAAATACATTTGGACAGGTACATGGATGGGAAAGGTTTAGAGGGATAGGGACCAAACACAGGCAAACGGGACTACTTCAGGTTAGGAAACCTGGTGGGCATGGATGAGTTGGGCTGAAGGGACTCTGTGACTTAGTTTCACAGATTAAATGATGGCGAATGCTGACAGTTTCACCATAATTCCAAACGCAAAAATCCAGGCTGTTGTAACCAAGCCCATAAAGCATCTCCAGGTTTGAGAGAAGAGGCCCAACCAGAACTAACTCTGCAGGTCAGGGGGTCCTGAGATTGTCAGGCAAACCAGTCTGCTGCAGATGTGTTAGTTAGACTGCCAAAGAGCAGCTCCAGGTGCGGGTAGAGACGGAGGGGTAAAATTAGTTAATACACTGCAGCTCGCATAAAGATCTGCATGCATTTTAAAAAAGGATACAGTTCTGGGATTTTGTTTCATACAGAAAGTGTGCCCTTGGCATTCATTCCCCAGTAATTAACATAACGTGTAGCAGGTGACTTGGATAACACAGTTTCATATATATAAGTTTCATATGCACATTTATTACAGATGTTCATTCACAGCATTGCCATGAGTGAATTCTAGCGTCATGATTTGCACTCTGAAATAACCATATGTGAGTGGAAGTGCTTCTGGTTTATTGCTGTAATCATTTACAATGGGAAAATAATATGGCAAACCACACTGTCTAATGTTACAGTGCAAATTGTTGCACTATGATTTACGGGATAATTGTGAGTGTGTGTATGTGCATGTATATGTGTGTGTATGTTTGTATGTGTGTGTGTGCATGTGTGTTTGTTTGCATTTGTGCATGTTTGCATGTGTGTGCATGTATTAGAACATAGAACATAGAACATTACAGCGCAGAACAGGCCCTTCGGCCCACGATGTTGCGCCGACCAGCTTTTAAAAAAAAAACAACACTAACCCACTAATCAAAACCAATCCCATTTCATCCATAAACCTATCCACAGATCTCTTAAATGCCCCCAAACTAGGCGCATTTACAACTGCAGCTGGCAGGGCATTCCAGTCCCTCACCACCCTCTGGGTAAAGAACCTACCCCTGACATCAGTCCTATAACTACCCCCCCTTAATTTAAAGCCATGCCCCCTCGTGCTAGCTTTCTCCATCCTAGGAAAAAGGCTATCACTATCTACCCTGTCTAAACCTCTAATCATCTTATATGTTTCAATAAGATCCCCTCTTAGCCGCCTTCTTTCCAGCGAAAACAACCCCAAATCTCTCAGTCTCTCCTCATAGGATCTCCCCTCCATACCAGGCAACATCCTGGTAAACCTCCTCTGCACCCTCTCCAAAGCCTCTACATCCTTCCTGTAATGTGGGGACCAGAACTGCACACAATACTCCAAGTGCGGCCGCACCAGAGTTGTGTACAGTTGCATCATGACGCTGCGACTCCTAAATTCAATCCCCCTACCAATAAACGCCAAGACACCGTATGCCTTCTTAACAACCTTATCTACTTGATTCCCAACTTTCAGGGATCTATGTACACATACACCTAGATCCCTCTGCTCATCCACACTATTCAAAGTCCTCCCGTTAGCCCTATACTCGACACATCTGTTATTCCTACCGAAATGAATTACCTCACACTTCTCCACATTAAACTCCATCCACCACCTCGTGGCCCAGCTCTGCAACCTTTCTAAGTCACCCTGCAAACTATGACACCCTTCCTCACAATCTACCACACCTCTGATTTTGGTGTCATCAGCAAACTTACTAATCCACCCAACTATACCCTCATCCAGATCATTAATAAAAATTACAAACAGGTATTGGTGTATATGTTTGTTTGTATGTATGTGTTTGTGTGTGTATGTTTGAGTTTGTGCATATGTTCGTGAGTATATGTCCATGTGTTTGTGCATGTGTGAATGTTTGTGTATGTGCATGTGTGTGTATGTATGTTTGTGTATGTGTGTCTATATGTATGTTTATATGTCTGTGTGTATATATGTGTGTGTATATGTGTATGTGTGTGTGTGAGTATATGTATGTGTGTGTATATGTTTGTGTGTGTGTACATGTTTGTGTGTGAGTGCATGTCTTTTAAAAACTTGATATATCCATATAGCTGGTATTGATTGTGAAAGGCTCTCCTCTAACCACATGGCTCAAATACATAGTCAATTCAAATAATCACGGGGCGGATGGTTCAGACACTGGTTCAGTGATCACTGGGCCATTGGTATTTTCTGTCAGAGATCCAAGTGAAGAATTTACCCAGAAGTGAAAACCAGCCGCAGAATAAGATTCAGTAAATGAGGTTCAGTGAAAGTGGTGAGGGATTATCAAACTGATATATCCCAAATACTTTCAGTGATAGAGACCAAGGGTATAAATCAATGTTAATAATCTTCCCTCTTCTTAGCCTGCAGGAGCTAAAGTCAATTATAGTGTCCCTGCTGTCATCCCCAGTGAGAGCTGCTAATTCAGTAAAGGGCAAAGATTGAAGAGTGAAGCTTTCCAGTTCTGTGAGAATCTGTACAGCATCAAAATCCTGGAATTCCCCATCCGACAGAGCTGTGTGAGTGTCTTCACTAACAGATGGCAGTGGTTCAAGAAAAATGTCCACCACCAACTTCTCAAGGGCAGTAATAAAAATTGGGTTTGCCAGCAGTGCCAGTATTCAGAGAATATTTTTGTTTAAACTGTTCATGAACCCACTGAGCTGCCTATAGATCTCAGCGACATTCAATAGCACCCCCCCCCAGCCTCCCAAAAATAGGCAGGGAGACCACACTGTGTAATTAACCTGCCCCTGTTCAAGCAAATTCCAGCAACTAGCCGCTACTGACCATGCTGTTAATTGGCTGGGTTTATCAGCAGGGGGACACTAACACAAATGGTTAGTGTACTACTTAAAGCTAAAGATGCTGAAAGTGCTCTGTATCTTAGGCCGTCTGTGTGGAGAGAAGCAGAGTTAACACTTCAGGTCATTGACCTTTCTAAGGTTTGGATAGTTGAGAGAGGGAACTGCCACACAGTGAAATACTAATGACTGCTCCATGATACTGGGCATTAACCTGGATGGTCTCTGCCTTTGGGCGCACATCAGCTGGATGTGGAGAGAGTGGAATTCCTTTTGATTCTGATACGGGGCAATTTGATATGTCATGCTTGCGTGTGGATCAATGATATTTTGCACCATGAGGAAACCTGCAAACCTGGAAAAAGCCGTATTCTCGCTCTATCTGCTGGTCTCCAGCAAGAGAGAGCAAAATGTAGGGTGGGATTCTCTGACCGTTCACACCAATGGGATTCTCCCGTCTTTCTGCAGTAAATGGAAATTTGGCTGAGCGCCAAATTCTACATTCTCTCTGGCAGCAACCATGATATGGAGATGCCAGCGTTGGACTGGGGTGGGTACAGTAAAAAATCTCACAACACCAGGTTAAAATCCAACAGGTTGATTTGGAATCACGAGCTTTCAGAGCACTGCTCCTTCCTCAAGTGAGTCACTAATCTGGTGTTGTGAGATTCCTTTCTGGTGACAGTGGCAGGGTGTTAATGAGTTTTGGCCATTGTTTGCTCTTAATGAGTAGGCAACTCCTTGCACAATGATAGTTAGCAAACTGTGAAATGTTGCAATTGTATCTGGCTCCAATCTGAAAGCACCCTGAGACATATGAGTTAATGGCCTTGGTAACCTTCACAGCCACTGACAACGGGTCTTTGCTTCTTCTCTGAGGTTGGAATTGTGACGGCAGCAAGTTGTAGTTTTTGAGGACACTCTTACTGAAGCACAGATATTGCTCATATTGTTCACTGATAGGGATCCAGGTAAGACAATATTTCCCTGAACACCCTGGTGGACATGATCTCCTGTTGGGTGCCTTCATTCCATTCTTCCCCTCTCTCTTCCAGTGGCTTGCCATGCTCTGTTCCTTCTCTAAATCATGATGCATTCCTGGGACAAATAATCACTAGATCACCCGTATCTGAGAACTACAGGCTTGTACAGAACCCATGAATCAAAGAAACCTCCTGGATCACTTCCCACACAAGGCCCTGTAGACTTCTGCAATGTTAAATTGTACCAAACAACAAACATTTGTGGCAGCAACTAAAATAAATCGACTGTAAGCAGTTGATAATCCCTTTAGGTTACACTGGTGAGGCTGTCGAACATGTAAATGGTGATGGCCCACTGGTATTATTGCTAGACTAATGTTCTGGGGACCTGGGTTCGAATCCCACCATGGCAGATGGTGGAATTTGAATTCAAGAAAATACATCAAAAAATAACTGGAATTAAGAGTCTACTGATGACCATGAAATCATTATCAGAAAAACCCATCTGGTTCACTAATGTTCTTTAGGGAAGGATATCTGCCCTCCTAACTGGGTCTGGCTTCCATGTGACTCAAGAGCCACAGCAACTGCCCTCAAGCCACTAGGGATGGGTAATAAGTGCTGGCCCAGTTATCAATGCCTATGTCCCACAAATGAATTTAAAAAAGGACTGTTCGTAACCTGTCATTTGCTTCCTGTCCTGTAACCACCCCCACCTATCCCAATGCAAACCCCCATCCCCAGGCCCTGCAAATCTAGACAGCATGATGGCACAGTGGTTAGCACTGCTGCCCCATAGCACCAGGGACCCAGGTTCAATTTTAGCCTCGGGTCACTGTCTGTGTGGAGTTTGCACATTCTCCCCGTGTCTGCGTGCTTCCCTCTGGTTGCTCCAGTTACCTCCCACAGCCCAAAGATGTGCAGATTAGGTTGATTGGCCATGCTAAATTCCTCCTGAGTGTCAAGGTGCTAGCAGGGTAAATATGTAGTGTTGTGGGAATAGGGCCTGGGTGGGACTGTCGATGTAGACTCAATGGACCAAATGGCCTCTTTCTGCACTGTGGGATTGTATGATGATTCTATGTGTTGAAATGTGCGAAGATGTACAGGGTGATAGCTGGAGCGTTGTACTCCAAAATGACACCATTGGTATTCAACTGTTATCGGCTGATTGATATCTTGGTCAGGCTGCTCTACAGGTCTGTGGTGGAGGTTCACCACACGCACACCAACACCCACCAAAACAGCAGACCACATGATGTCTGATAATGTGTGGGAAGCCATTTTGAAGATCCATGGACACTCATAGTGGCCAGAAACAGATGGAATTAATCCTAGTTTCACACCTCCTGTTTTCATCTATTAAGAGACTCTCATTTAACATGAAAGTCCAGGTAAATATATTTTAACCTTGGATTTTATGGGAGCTGCCATTTCTACATTCTTTACTTTTGGTCACAATTCATTTCCAGATGAATGGAAAGGTTCTGCTCAGCGGTTGAGTGTAAATCAGAAAGGAGATTCCCACACACTCACTCATATCAATATCAGAACTTACTGCAAACTCAAATAATCAGGAGGCAAACTATTAGCAAAGTAAGCCTGCAGCAATTTATTCTAAAAATGTGAAATGCACGCGTTAATAACTATGCAGATTGATTTCACTGAGGATTTACAAATCCCATCCATGCTGAAGAGTTGAAGATGAAGTTAGTCTGTGTTTAATTGGCATTGGGATTGCTCCTGTACCAAAGGTCTCTGGCAATAAGGAGACCATCTTTACCCTGAGGGCCTCCAGTGGATCAGTGTTCACAGCACACACATGAGAACTATCACTGTCCTATTGATAAAGGGAGCGGCACAGTGGTTAGCACTGCTGCCTCACAGCACCAGGGATACGGGTTCGATTCCCAGCTTGGGTCACTTTGGAGTTTGCACATTCTGCATGGGTTTCCTCCGAGTGCTCCAATTTCCTCCCACAGCCCAAAGATGTGAGGATTTGGTGCATCGGCCAAGATAAATTGCCCTTAGTGTCAGGGGGATTAGCTAGGATTATGGAGATAGGCCCTGGGTGAGAATGTGGTCAGTGCAGACTCAATAGGCCAAATGGCCTCCTTCTGCACTGTAAACCTTTCTATGAAAGGTTTGTTTACCTCAGATACATTTTTTGAGATTCCTTACTGATTTGAACAGTTACCCTCAATCGGGTTCTGAAGAGTTAAAAGCCATCAGCCATGGTTCACCGGTAGCCCTGTCAGCTTTGAGTCAGTTGGCCATGCATTCAAACCCCTCTGCAGTGTCCTGAGCGCACAATCTAGATTGACACTTCATTGCAATACTAAGGACGTGCTGCATTGGTGGAGGTGCCATCCTTTGGATGTAACATTAAGCTGAGACCCCATCTGACCCCTCAGGTTTATGTAAAAGATTCCATAGCTCTATTTGAAGATGGTAAGAAGTCTCACAACATCAGGTTAAAGTCCAACAGATTTATTTGGTAGTAAGTGCCACTAGCTTTCAGAGCACTGTTCCTTCGTCAGGTGAGTGGGTCCCACCAGCAGTCTTTTGGACTGTAGACACAGGGAGAACATGCAGACTCTGCACAGACAGCGACCCGAGGCGGGGATTGAACTAGGGTCCCTGGAATTATGAGGCAGCAGTGTTAACCACCATGCCACCATGCCACCTCCAGATTGGATGCATTCCATGGTGCATCTATAGAAGTTGGCAAGAGTCGTTTTAAACGTTGACATTGTAGAAAATATTTTCAATGGAAAGAAATTTTTTTTCTCATTTCCATACACACAGTAATTAATGCATTCATTAGATAATCACACCCAGCTCATTTTCCATCATTGTCAATAGACATGGATCCCATTAACAAACCCTTCATCCATGTACATTACCCCCTCCGCTGGGTACCATACCCTAAGAGGGCATTGGCAACCGTGGACTTCCATTAGGTTAATCCATGATAATTCTGGTCAAAGTACTTGCAGGGGTTTTCCGTTGCCTTCTGCAGTGTGGCTGATCAGGAAACTTTCCCACTCTTACTACCTCTTATCGGACACATTGGAAGAATTTAAAGGGTGATAATCAGCCTGTTTGGCTGTGATTTGAACACCCCTTCAATGACCATCAAGACCTGAAGTGGGGACTCTAGCACTGTGCCACGAGACCTCCCATGTGTCATTACTTCACAAATCCGTATTAAAACCCATCCCTTAACCAATGTTCCGAGCTTGTGGAACTCGTTATGACTGCTTTCATCTCCTGTACACAACACACTGGATGTTTAATTTGACCTTTAGTTTATGTATGGGGTGAAAATGAAATCCCCCCCCATGGTTCACACACAGCTGGAACTCAGCTCATGTTTGGAGAAAGGCTGCACTGAAATCAGGAGCAGAGTGGCCCTTGAGTCGGGTCATTGGGTCATTTATTTCTGCTATTTTGGTCTATAACATGTGGAGGGCAATAGCAGAACTGGAAGCAGATTCCCTGGAGATCTTTCAGGCACGAGTCACACCAGTCCCTTCCTTCAGTTAGGACAGGGGTGAACAATCTTAGTAACAAGGAGAGTCATTTTTAAAACTTTGTCCAGTGTGTAATACTTGTAGAATTGCAAAACTGTCACTCAAATGCCAGTAATAGTGAAAACAAGGTAGAGATAAATTTCAATTTTTTAAATTAAAAAAATGCAGCTGATTGTGAGAAAGTGTCGGTCAATGCTGATAAAAGTTAAAAAGGAAACAAGTCATTTAATTACCATCAAAATGGGTTTAATCGATTAAGGCTGGGAGTCACACCAATCCTGAATCGGCTGTTTGCAACTGTTCAGCCTTGAAAACAGCAAATGTGTAACTTTACCTGAGTAAGGTCATGGTTCACTCTCTCAGGATATAGTGCAATGACAATGAAATTAAACACATTAAACAAACAGACACTTGCATTAGCAAAAGAGACACTTTATACATCTGTGGTTAGCATAGGGCTAAGGATTATTCTATTTCTGTGCAAAGCAATCTAAGTACAATACAAAAGTATCTATTATTTCACATAGTTTACTAGATCGATTCTTTCCCACAATGATCATTTTCAAATAATGGATCTTGTATCAGGTTTGAAATGAATACAAAGCAAAATATGTTTACATTTCATACATTTAAGATTGATGAGATATAGGGCGGCATGGTGGCACGATGGTTAGAATTGCTACCTCGCAGCGCCAATGACACAGGTTCGATTCTCGGCTTGAGTCAGTGTTTGTGCGAATTCTTCAGGTTTTCCTCGTGTCTGCATGGTTTCCTCCCACAGTTGGAAAGACGTGCTGGTTAGGTGCGTTGGCCAAACTAAATTCTCCCTCAATGTACCTGAACAAGCATCATGGTGTGACGTTCCCATCTCTCCCTGCCCCCCACCACATCCCCACCCCCACCCTCCAACCCCCCACCACCAGGCCAAGCCTCCCGCCCAGCCCTGATCACTGACCTCCCTCTCTCTGCTCACAATCGCTCTGCAGAGTGGCAGCAGAACATCCCACCCCACCCCACCAATCTCCTCCCACAGGCCCTGGCAGGGTGGATACTGAAAGGAAGTTTCTCTTATGGGTGAGGGGGGCCCAGGGGACACTGTTTATAAACTCTTGCATTTACGACATAAGTTTTATTCTCTCATAGATTCATGAATCTTTGGACCTCTCTTTCCCAGAGAGCGATGGGGTTATGCATATTTTTAAGGCAGACGTAGATAGATTTTTGACCAATAAGGAAGTCAAAGGTGGGGCGTGGGGTTAAAGCCACAATTAGTTCAACCATGATCTTATTGAAGGGCTGAGAAAGCTCAGAGGGCCGAATGGCCTACTCCTGCTTCTAAATCGGATGTATGTAAGTGTAAAAGATGGGAAAGACGAAACAACATATCAAACTAACAGTAACTTGGAGTGACTTTAAATATTGTGGATTTTAAATGAAGTATGTTGGTGTGAATTTTATTGTGCAGCAGTTTGGATGCAGCGCTTTGCAATATGGTACTTGTTTATCCTGGTGTAAAGTGCAGCATGATTTTCTGCCCATGAGTGAGTGGGAAAGCAAATGGATCTGATGAGCTATTAAACTGAATAATAATTAACATGGAAAAATATCGAGCAGGAAAAGACCATTACTCCGGCAACGGCTGGAGAATCATAACCCTTTTGAACTCTACTCAACACCCCTCCCACCCCCCGCCATGTGGATTTGGATCTCCTGTGGAAGCCAAAGCCTCCCAAAGAAACTTGGAGCCAATGAAGGAAGGAAATAAAATGTGGAAATTCCTCTCTGACCTCCTCTCAGGTGATTAGAACCAGCAAGATCACATGACCCACGTATATGTTAATTGTAAATTCATTTAGATTCTACATGAAACCACTTGTACCAGATCAAAAGACAATCCACACACCCATGAAGGCCGGGACAATGTCAGTATGTGCTGTACAAGCCGATATTACACATCAGATGCTGGTGAAAATCGCACCTCCCAATATTGAGCCTATTTTTCCTTATACAAATGTCCCGATGTGTTCCCCAGCCGGTCAAATTGAAATGATCCTAAATACCAGGCAGACAATCCTGTCCTTCATTATTTTATCTACTTCGATCAGATCTCCCCAAAATCTGTGCAGCTCTATTTACTCTAAAGATGTGTAGGTTCGGCTAAATCAACCCTAATGCCAGGGAATTAGCTGGGTAAATGTGTAGGATTACGGGAATAGGGCCTGGGTAGAATTGTGATCAGTACAGATTCAATGGGCCAAATGGCCTCCTTCTGTACTGCAGGGATTCTATGATTCTACTAAACCCAAATTGAGTAACTAGGGCTACGCTACCTGGAAACCATTCTTCTAGCTTCTTTCTGGACTTTTCCAAGACTGCTGTAATCACCCATTCTGTGAAATGTTCCTGATATGTCTGTGCGTTTGGAGAGTTGAATCATTTACACTTAGACAAATGTTTGCTTAATGCATAAACTTAGGCTGGAATTCTCCAGTCCATTCATACCAGCAGGGATTCTCTCATCTGTCTGGTGGCACACTCCTGTGGCATCCCAGTGGGTGTGGGTGTGGTTTCAAAGCAAATTCCTATTAATAACAATGGGGCAAAAACGTCCCTTGGTCAGCCAATGGCATGCTGCCTCTGGCTGGTGAGAAAAATGCTAAGAGTAGGTTAGAGAATCCTGTCCTTAGACTAACATAAAGTCATATTATTTAACTTACTAATTACTTACTAAATTGCTACATGAATTATTGCCGTTTGTAATGTGTAGACTTTGGAATGGAAGAACTGAAAATATTGGCCAAAATATTCCTGTGGTTTCTGCCAATTGGACATTCCAGTCCAGTTGGTGGTGTAGGAGGGAATGAACAAACTGAGTCTTCAGAGACCGTGTAAAAATTCAGCAAAAATAGTTTTATTCAACATGCATGAGGGAGAGCAGAACTCATGGCGGCAACTCCAGCTTCCTTCTGAGCTACTCTACTAATCATTGGTTCTTACATATTCTTATACCTCTTTCTTTACATTTACATTAGATCATCATATTGGTTATAGTTCTGTTTTTGATCACATTATATGGATCCATTGTCTTGTGTACTTTAACTTTAATCATTTTTTAGCCTTTTCCTGCTGATCTGTTTACAATATCAAAGCATCAAATCAATTTCAGTGGTGTGTTAATTATCCAATCTCTCCAATACTTGATTAGTTTTTCAGAGACATGATGGTTCCTCCAGCTTTTTTGGAGCCTTGATAAGTGATATCAATTCTTTTATTGTAGCTGTAACCTTGGAACAATCCCACAGGAGTGTGATTGTGTTTGTGCCAATGAGATGTAGTTATTTGTAATTTGTCATGTGTCTGCCTGCAGTGAGAATGGATACTGCAGTGCTGGCTGTTTAACGCTTTCCATACATTCCTTCCCTGATGCAGCCCACACTCCCGGAGTTTGGCCTGCTGCAGACAATGGGGAAACCCACTGACAGCAGCGGGACTGGAAGATCCCACTGCCAATCAATGGTGGGCTGTCTCCACCATGCTATGGGGGTGCGGGGGAGGTGGAGGAGGGGGTGGTGAGGGGTGGGGTGGGGAAGGAAATCCTACCTATTGCCTTTCTCTTACTTGTATCAAAGAATCAGACTATAGGAGCCAAACATCACTCTGTGTCTGCTTAGCAAAGTTATAAATGTAAAATAGCAACTGCACTAATTAATCTAGCCAGTAAATAACACTCTGCACCAAAAATATGTAGGGGTGGCAGTGATTATCACTGAGCAATCATTCCTCTAACTGTTGCTGATGAAATGCGTTGTGTATCCTTAGGATATGTTTGCAGTGCCATTATTTTAGAAAAAAGAATATCAACTAACTAGTAGCTGTCACTGCCCTAAATATTCAGAAAGGTCTTGGAAAGTAAATGTTCTCCCTTTATTTATTTTCCTTGTTCAATTTATGGTTGGCTGTGATAGCTTCAAACATTTCTTATCGAGCAGGGTTTTAGGAAATAAAATTACCATACACACTTAAAATGACATTGCTGCATGAAAAATTGTATTTCCACTGATCTTGGTTAATCTGTCTCATTCTGTCATTCTCAATCATTCTCTTGGTCATCAATGGAGTTATCAACACTCTCAGATTGAACCAAAAAGACCAGCACTGAATTGTCAAAACAGAAATTCAACTTCTGACTAAACCTTTAATTTTATTTTAATATGTAAAAGGGGATGCTGGTGGCATAATGACTGCTTATAATCTCTTTCCTTTAGGTTATAAGGTTAATACCCATATTCTCTGTGCGTAAGGATCATTTCACTGTGCATTTTAATTGTGTTTTTTTAAACATTTTGATTCATGCATCACCTTGACTGGCGCACAGCCAGAGGGTAAGTCAGCCACGACGGGTCATTATTGAGAAGCCGGAGGGATGACAATAGAAAAAATTTGCATTTATATAGAGCCTGTGACATAGCAAAAAGTACCAAAGGGATTTTGATTTGATTTGGTTTGATTTATTATTGTCACACGTGTTGGGACACAGTGAATAGTATTGTTTCTTGTGCACTATACAGACAAAGCAAACCATCCAAATAGTACAAATGGGAGTAGGAAAGGAGAATATGGTTTAGAGATAGATCAGCTTAATATACAATAGGTCCATTCAAAAGTCTGATAGCAGCAGGGAAGAATCTTTTCTTGAGTTGGTTGGCATGTGTCCTCAGGCTTTTGTATCTTTTTTCCGATGGAAGTAAGTGGAAGAGAGAATATCTGGGATGAATGGAGTCCTTCATTGTGCTGGCCGCTTTTCTGAGGCAGCAGGAAGTGTAGACAGAGTCAATGGATGGGAGGCTGGTTTGTGTGATGGACTGGGCTATGTTCACAGCCCTTTGTAGTTTCTTTCTGTCTTGGTCAGAGCAGGAGCTTTTTATGGTGCATCTGTAAAAATTGGTGAGCTGTAACGGACATGCTGAATTTCCTTAGCTTCCTGAGAAGGTAGAGACATTTGTGGGTTTTCTTAACTATAGCTTCAGCCTGGAGAGACCAGAACAGGTTGTTGGTGATCTGGACACCTAGAAACTTGAAGCTCTCAACCATTTCCACTTCATCACCAATGATGTAGACAGGATCATATCCTCCATTATGCTTCCTGAAGTCAATGACGATCTCCTTCGCTCGAATGACATTGAGGGAAAGATTGCAGCTAGAAAGATTTTACAGGTAGAAAAATAGAAAGCACCAATGCTGTGACATAATTGGGACTATTAGAATGGGAGAATGATAGTGTGGGCTGAACAATTAGTTTTACAAAATGTTAAAGGTGGATAATTGAGAGGTGTGGAGGCTTTGGGCAGGGGGTTATTACTCAAGTTTTAAAGTTTATTTATTAGTGTCACAAGTAGGCTTGAAACATATAAGATGATTAGAGGTTTAGATAGGGTGGATAGTGATAGCCTTTTTCCTCTGATGGAGAAATCTAGCACAAGGGGGCATGGCTTTAAATTAAGGGGGGGTAGTTATAGGACGGATGTCAGGGGTAGGTTCTTTACCCAGAGGGTGGTGAGGGATTGGAATGCCCTGCCTGCTGCAGTTGTAAATGCGCCTAGTTTGGGGACGTTTAAGAGATCCGTGGATAGGTTTATGGACGAAAAGGGATTGGTTTAGGTTAGTGGGTCATTGTTTTTTAACTGGTCGGCGCAACATTGTGGGCCGAAGGGCCTGTTCTGCGCTGTAATGTTCTATGTTCTATGTTCTACATTAACACTGCAATGAAGTTACTGTGAAAATCCCCTCATCACCACACTCTGGCACCTATTTGGGTACACTGAGAGAGAATTTAGCATGGCCAATACACCAAAGCAGCACATCTTTCGGACTGAGGGAGGAAACCAGAGCATCTGGAAGAAACCCACGCAGACACGGGGAGAACATGCAGGCTCCACACAGACATTCAACCGAGGCTGGAATTGAGCCTGTGTCCCTGGCACTGTGAGATAGCATTGCTAATCACTGTGCTGCTATGCTGCCCTGTTATATAACAATATATAACCTTCCTTTATATCACAACATTAATTCTAATGCCTCTCCCATTCAGCAGAAATCTGTGCAGCTGCCTTTTTGTTTGCTAGCTTGCTGAAAATCAAGAGTAGCGAGTGTAGAATGTGCATTCCTTCACATATTGCCAAACACTTTGTACAGGGGGACTGATATGAGACTGGGGGAATGTGCCGGAACTCTCTCCCATGTGGCTACAGGCATGATATTCAAGGTCTGTCAAGTGCCCCTGTATTAACCTGTCACAGTTATTGCCTGTGAGCTCATTCCCGTGCAACCACTCAACAACACAGCGATAGACCATGAGACTGACCTCTTGGCTGGAAATCTCTGCTTGTTCACGCCCCATTGCTGCTGTCGGTGAGAATGGAGCACTTGGCGCTCAGCTAAATCTCCATTCACTGCAGCAGATCTGGAAATCCCAACCGCAGGCAAGGTCAGAGAATCCCAGCCTCGGGCAACGTTAGGGAATCCCAGCCACAGGTGAGGTCGGAGAATCCTAGTTGCAGGTGAGATGGGGGAATCCAGCTGTGGGCGAGGTGGGGGGATCTGGCCCTAAAGCACCTTTATCTGCTTCACTAATCCAGACACCTCAATAGGACGTCTCAGCATGAGTTCCTTTCCCTGTCAGAATTCTGGAGGTGGGGGGTTGTTAATAAAATAAGTAGCAGGGACTGCCAGAAGCAATGTTGTTCATAGTGAATAAAGGTGCCGTGAGCAAATACAAATAAGAGTGTTGAAGAAGCCTGATTGTCTGCTCCATTCTCTGGTGGCTCACTGAGAAGGGCTGTGGATTATGTATCATGTACACAGCTCTCTAAAAAAACATCACAGTCAGGTTGCAAAGTGGCAGGTTTATATTTCACACCAAAAATTGATCAACACACTTGGTCCTCTGCAAGGGAGCCGGGTTAAAACACAATGTTCTTTGTATTGCTTCAATTAGTCTGTGAAGGAATGCAAGGATTGCCATCTGGATTAAGAGTTGGCCTTGGCCAACATACAAAACATCAGTCGAGGCGTTTTTATTATACATGCTGAGGTTATCTTATCAATTCTATTTTCCTCTGGTGGAGAGACAGCTTTTTATTTCTCCATTTTAGTTTTTTTCTGATCCTGTGGATTTGGCAGCTTTTTTTGTGATTGCAAGACCTTTTTCTAATAAATTGCGGATGGTCATTTCGGTTTGTCTCGTCGTCAGGATTTTTCCATACTGACTCAATTGTAATTTTCCACCTGGGCAAAAAAAACCCAGCCATAACACAATATTGTCTAATGTAAAATGTATTCCACCCCAGGCATTTCCTTTAGCAAGCGGAGGTAACTTAATCCCGTCTCTTTCACTGTGATGGTTTCTCGAGGCAGTGACTGACACTGGGCCGTTTTATTTCTTTTCCGTTATCGCTAGGATCACCCCCAGCGCAAGGGAGACGGCCGTGAATTTTTACATCCACTTCCCACAACAGAAATGCGAGAAGTGTGACCCAGTAAAGGTGAAAAGATTCACATTTTTTCGGTTGTGCTTCACGTTCTGTGGCTTTGGACTCACTCAACTCGCCTCTCCATGCTATTCATGAAACTCTTGAACAGCTCTTCCAGTTGTACAATAATAAATGTCTGGGTGCTTCTGGCTTTGTGTAGGCTGCAGAAGTGTGGAAATTACAGGAATGAAGGAGGTAGAAGGGCTTTTCAATGCCCAGTATCCTGGCTGCCAGTTCAAATAGCACCTACAGCAGCAGCACAATCACTGATAAGTGGCCTCCTGTGTGTTTGCTGTAAGGATGTAACATGTTAGCTGCAATCTTGCCATTGAAACTCTTCTATCAGATAAAGAATTGACTCCCCCATATTTGTCAAGGCTTGAACAGGATGCTCTTCACCCATAATTCCTGCGTGAGTTAGTTTAATTGGCCACGATAAATTGTCCATTAGTGTCAGGGGGATTAGCAGGGTAAACATATGGGGGTTACAGGGATAGGGCCTGGTTGGGATTGTTGTCAGTGCAGGTTGGATGGGCCAAATGGCCTCTTTCTGCACAGTAGGAATTCTATGATTTGATAATTCACTATGTCTAAAACTAGCAAGTGGGGCAGCATGGTGGCACAGTGGTGAGCACTGCTGCCTCACAGTACCAGGCACCTGGGTTCCATTCCAGCCTTGGGTCACTGACTGTGTGCAGTTTGCACATTCTCCCTGTGTCTCCTTGGGTTTCCTCTGGGTGCTCCAGTTTCCTCCCACAGTCCAAAAATGGGCAGGTTAGGTTGATTGGCCATGCTAAATTGCCCCTTAGCGTCAAGGGGATTAACAAGTTAAATATGTGGAGTTACAGAGATAGGGCCTGGATGGGATTGTTGTCAGTGCAGGCTCAATGGGCCGAATGGCCTCCTTCTACTCTGTGGATATTCTATGATGCAAAGTTGTTCAATGGCTTTGACTATGTAATCAGTGTGGGGAGATGATTATAGGCTTAGATGTTACATTTGTAATAAAGGTAAAATAGTCTGATTCATTACGGTCTGAATTTTACGTTTGGGACACGCCCAAAGTTGACATGGTTGGGAGCAGATGCAAAACATACTCCCACCTGAGATCACGTTAATGCAGTCCTATGCTGGATGGCCAATAAAGGTGTGCCCAGTGCGTAACACATCTGCCAGTTGAGCGGGCAAGGGCTGGAATGTGCTGGCACCAGGTCCAATGTGGATGTGGTGTGGTGGTGGGGGGGGCTGCTGTTTAATAGGAGAGGAGGCAGCTGTCTGCAGGCTGCCAGGAGTTGTGGAGGAGACTGAAGGTGCTGTGTACCCTGAGGAATCTCTTCATCACCAGGAGGCCATGGAAAGTGGGTAGGCTGAGTGCTCCCTGCTTTAGAGATTTTGTTTTATTCATTCATGGGACATGGGTGTCGCTGGCTGGCCAGCATTTATTGCCCATCTCTAGTTGCCCTTGGAGGGCAGTTGAGAGTCAACCACATTGCTGTGGCTCTGGAGTCACATGTAGGCCAGACCAGGTAAAGATGGCAGATTTCCTTCCCTAAAGGACGTTAGTGACTCAGATGGGTTTTTCTGATAATTGACAATGATTTCATGGTCATCAGTAGAGCCTTAATTATAGATATTTTTTACTGAATTCAAATTCCACCATCCGCCATGGCAGGATTCAAACTCGGGTCCCCAGAACGTTAGTTGGGTTTCTGAGTTTTGGATGAGTGCCTGTCTGTCCTGGTGCACATGGTCAGTGCCAGGCGCAATGTCCTGATGCCCAGGAATGGGAAGAGAACGGGCCACCCATCCTGGTGAAGAAGGCCTGGAGAAAAGTGGCTGCCGATCTAGGTCAGCTCCATGCTGTGCACCCCATTTGGCTGCAGAGCTGCAAAAGCTTCAACGATCTTCTGCGTTTAGCGAGGGTAAGTGCAGAGGTGACACAGAGAGATGTTGTCAGGTGTCCGTTCCCCTGTGCACTCAGGGGTCCAAGTATGTATGCAAACTGGCACTGCCAAGGCTGGACAGTCAGCACAGTAGAGCATTGGAAGGGAGGAATGCCACCGTGAAATGGCCCATTAAATGCCCATATGGGGGAAGGGGTATCTGGAATGGTCATCAAAGAAGATGGAACACTAATGAGGCTTTCTATTGTTCCTATCAGGAGAAGATAAGTCACAATACAGTGGGGTACCACCAAACCTGTGGGGGAGTCCCCAACCCGCTGGTGCTGCCGAGGGCCGATTGTGATGGCCTCGGGATGGACTGCCACCTGACCAGTTCGCTGCCACAGCCCTGGTGAGATGAGGGTCTGGGATGAAGGTAAGCGTGTAGGTTCTCTGCTGTGTGTGCTGTGTGTACAGGAAGGTCACTAACCCCCTAATCAGAAAGTTTCCCAGTCAGAATATCCATTAAAGCAGTAATGGAATTGTACGACTGAGATAGTGGGAACCTGGGACAGGGGAGCATGGTGATCTTCAGGTAGTGAGAAGTCTGTTTTTGTATATTTGGAAAAATGTAGGGAGTTATTCCAGAGTGACAGTGCATGCCGGGAGTGTTTGGCGTGTTCAGTGGATGTGATCTTACAGGCTCATTCTGCCGATTGATTGGCTGGGCAAGCTGGTAAGATATTGCCAGAGGGGAAAAATCAGGATCGTACCTGGTTTCTCGCCTCTCGCAATCTTACCGGCACTGAATAGCCAATAAAATATGCATGACAGTAAGTCCCCACAGGCATCCCCACAGCGCGCTTTGCTGTACAAAGGTGGCAAACTATTGACTGGAACTCAGAATCATAAAATCCCTGCAGTACAGAAGGAGGCCATTTGGCCCACTAAGTCTGTACTGACCACAATCCCACCCAAGCCCTATTCCCATAACCTCTCACATTTACCTTGCTAATCCTTCTGACACTAGGGTCAATTTAGCATGGCCAATCCACATAACCTGCACATCTTTGGACTATGGGAGGAAATCCATGCAGACTTGCAGTGAACCTGCAAATTCCACACAGATGGTGAGCCCAGACTGGAATTGAACCCGGGTCTCCGGCACTGTGAGACAGCAGTGCTAACCACTGAGCCACTGTGCCGTTACTACTGTCAATGAAGTTTTCCATTGTACACACCCAGGGAAACCACTGTGGGTGGGTTGGGGTGGGGGATGGGGGGGGGGAGCAGTGGGGGAGAGCAGGTGGCACAGAGGGGTCACCGGCAATGGGATTAGCTGGAAAGTCTCATCAATTTATGAGTTAAGTCATGAAGCCTAGATGGATTCTAGGGGTCATATTTCCCTACAGACCAAGGCATGTTTGTATATTATTTGAGATTACAAGCTCTCGCATTAGCCCAGTTGCATAATCTTTCTCACCAAGGCTGCTCCATACGCTCTTCCAAGAGTCCATAATTCACTTTTTCTTTGTTCTTAATACAGAATTACCTCCAAGCTATACAGCTGTGGAACAATTACTTCTCTCAGTAAGAAAGTGGTTCAATCGTTGCCAGTACTGAACAAGGCAAGAAGGGTCACAGGCAATAAATCCTGGCAAGCTTTGTAAGTGCCTAATAATTCTTTTCTTCAAATCCAAATGTTCTGTGCAGTGACAAAGAGTCATCTGGACTCGAACCATCAGCTCTTTTCTCTCCTTACAGACGTTGCCTGACCTGCTGAGATTTTCCAGCATTTCCTGTGTTGGTTTCTGTGCAGTGAGCTTCCCTCTGCCTTCCCCTATTGCTCCATTCAGCACCCAGCTCTCCATCCCTGGGCTAAATCCCAAACTAGCCATGACCTAAAAATGATCAGAGTGCGGTGGAAGATGCCTCGGGGAGTAACAGGAAACTGAGAGGTATCCTGGAGTTACCTGGGTTGTTTTTCTGGTCATGGATTTGCTGGTTTTATTGTCACACAAACCATTCTTTTCTCAGCTCAGTGACTGGAGGAAAATCACAGCCTAAAATGAATTGCACAGATGTCATCAGTGTGAGCAGTGACTGTGGAAACATATCACAGAATCATACAGTGCTGAAGAGACCCTTTGGCCCATCGGACTGCACCAATTCACGAGAAACACCTGACCTCCCACCTAATCCTATTTAGCAGCACTTGGCCCATAGCCTTGTAAGAAGTCTCACAATACCAGGTTAAAGTCCAACAGGTTTATTTGGTAGCAAAAGCCACTAGCTTTCAGGGTGCTGCTCCTTCCTCAGGTGAGTGCAAAATTGGGTTCACAAACAGGGCGTATATAGACAAAGACTCAATTGCAATACAGTGGTTGGAATGCAACTCTTTACTGGTAATCAAATCTTTACAGGCGCAGAAAATGTGAGTGGAGAAAGGAATAAACACAGGATAAAGAGACATGTATTGTCTCCAGCCAGGACAGTTAGTGAGATTTTGCAAACCCAGGCAAGTCATGGGGGTTACAGATAGTGCGGCATGAACCCAAGATCCTGGTTGAGGCCGTCCTCATGTGTGCGGAACTTGGCTATCAGTCTCTGCTCAGCGACTCTGTGCTGTCGTGTGTCTTGAAGGCCGCCTTGGAGAATGCTTACCCCAAGGTCAGAGGCTGAATGCCTGTGACCGCTGAAGTGTTCCCCAACAGGAAGAGAACACTCCTGCTGGTGATTGTCGAGCTGTGTCCGTTCATCCGTTGTAGAGTCTGCATAGCCTTGAACATGATTCACTATCATCAATATTTTTCTAAACAATCTAAAGTCAGCATGATGGCATGGTGGTTAGCACTGCCACCTTACAGCACCGCCGACTCAGGTTTGACTCCCGGCTTGGGTCACTGTCTATGTGGAACCTGCATGTTCTCCCCGTGTCAGTGTGGGTTTCCTTCCCACAGTTTGAAAGATGTGCTAGTTGGGTGTATGGGCCATGCTAAATTGTCCCTCAGTGTAACCGAACAGAGGCCAGAGTGTGGCGACTAGGGGATTTTCAATGTAACTTCATTGCAGTGTTAATGTAAGCTTACTTGTGACACTAATACATAAATTTTTAACAAATATTTTGCAGCCCGTTCATTATAGCGGCTACTTCTGGATGTTCGATTAGAAATACACTTGCATCAGTGTTGATCAATTTAGTTGGTACATTTACAGGAGGTAATAAGCTCAATGTACAAAAAAAACTCAACACTGCTTGATGTAATCAGTTGTCTTGAGATTTTCAGTAATCTTATCCTTTCAATTCTTTGTACGTGCAAAACCTAAGCTATTTTCAATTTGAGGGAATACCAGGGCAGCATTTTCAATGTTAAAGCCACCCTATAATATAAAGGTGTTCTCACATCGTGCAGATTTTTAACAACCTACAATACCAAGCTGGCCAGGTGCATCTCCATCACGTTGAGACTGAGGATGGAATGTTCCGGCCATTCACACCGGCGGGATTTTCCCACCCCGCTGCAGCGCACAGAGATTTAGCAAAGCGCCAAATTCTCTGACTTTGCTGGAGCTGGAGCGTGGTGTAAACGGCCAGTAAGATCACACCCGTACAGTCAGAGGGTGGAATTTTTCCATCCCGCCCACTGTGGGAATCGTAACGGGCGGGACACGGACCATGCAAAGATCTCGAGCAGGATTTTACTATCTTGGGGCGAGAATGGCTGGAAAACCCCGCCCAGAGTTTTACAGCACAAAAAGAGGCCCTTTGGCCCATCGTGTCTGCGCTGGCCATCAAGCACCTATGTATTCTAACCCATTTTCCAGCACTTGGTCCATAGCCTTTTATATTAGGACATTTCAAGTGTGCATCTAAATGTGATGGTGGAGCGGCTGTGATACCTGGACAACGCCAAAAGTATCTTTCATTAAAATGGTGCCTTTAATACAGAAAATGCCACACAGCACGTTTCTGAAGAGAAGCGATTGAGCAGTTGTCAAAGAGGCAGCCTAAAAGATATCAGAAACCGCATAAAGGCGGGGGGGGGGGGCGGAGAGAAGGCTCCAGGATAAAGCTCCAGGATAAAGCTCCAGAGAGCTGGGCTGGAAAAAGGTAAAGACTTTGCCACCATATCGATAAATGCCATAATGTGGAGATGTTGGACTGGGGTGGGCACAGTAGGAAGTTTCACCACACCAGGTTAAAGTCCAACAGGTTTATTTGGAATCACGAGCTTTCGGAGAGCTGCTCCTTCATCAGGTGAGTGATTCCAAATACACCTGTTGGACTTTAACCTGATGTTGTGAGATTTCTTACTGTGTGAATGCCATATCCAGAGCAATGGGACATTGATCCAGAGAGAGTTGGGAACTGGGCTCTACAGCAGCTTAAGTGCGATTTGCAGGAACTTACCGTTGCATCATCTGACCCAGTTTATCTGCAGTTTTAATTAAAATAATTTTAAAGTGTGGTAGAATGTCATTCAGGAGGCACCTGCTGCCTGAATTGAAGGCTTGTTACATGTGGGCTATAAGCAGCAATCTGAATTTTACATTTCACTTTGGAGATGCATGATATATATGCAATAAACTGATATAATTGCGAGGCTTAATGAGAGAACACATTAATGAAGTTCACTAAGTACCCCTCATTTACATTTGTCGATTAGGTTGATTACAAAATAGATTTCCCTTCATCGCTAAAATACTCAAAATGGTTATTAGACAAAGTGCCATGCTACTGCTATGCTTTTAGCACATTAGAAATAATTAATAGTCATTATCTTTTAATTTGCCCACTGCTTCTGTTAGCTCAGGAGAACATTAGGGAACCCCATCCAGGTTGTAGACAGGAGAGAAGTTTCAGCTAGTTTAGAAAGGAAAATGAATCTTCCTTTACTGTATAACTCAACAGAGAAGTTTTCATTAGTGGAAAAGTGAAGTTCTGGAGCACACACAACTTTGCAGCTCCGATGCCTTCAAGTTTTCTATATATATATCATGTTCATAGGTGTCTGGTCTAAATAAATAAGCCCACAATGTGTTTGCCCAATCCCCTTATGAGTGAGTGGTGCCTTTATACCTTTATAAAAACACAACAGGCCTTGCGGATAATCAGCGATTTCATCAGAAGAATTGATAGGCAGAGTTTTCCTGTCCCACCCACCACAAGAATTGGGTGGGGGTACAAACCATGCAAAGGTTTTCCAATCTTAAAGTTAAAGAAGTTTATTTATTAGTCACAAGTAAGGCTTACATTGACACTGCAATGAAATTACTGTGAAATTCCCCTAGCAGACATGCTCAGGTGCCTGTTTGGGTCAATGCACCCTAACCAGCACGCCTTTCAGACTGTGGGAGAAAACCGAAGCACCGGGAGGAAAACCCAGGCAGACACGGGGAGAACATACAAACTCCATACAGACAGTGACCTACACCAGGAATTGAACCCTGGTCCCGGGCGCTGTGAAGTAGCAATGCTAACCACTGTGCCACCGTGCCGTCTTACAGTGAGTGCACTGGAAAATCCCACCCTATGAGTCTCCAAAGCATGGTGGTAATCTGTGGATGCACCCAGATCTTGTGATGGCAAGCTTGCTTTTGCAAATTGGTGACAGCGATTTGTGGGATAGTCATTCTTGGATGTTGTTCCTGGTGTGGAATCTCATCCTTGATGTGAAAGGACGGAACAGTGGTTGAGGAGCTGGAATGGTTCTGGTGGTAAGACCTCACCATTGAGCACATTTGTGTTCAGTGAGATCATAAGAGCTTGGTTGCAAACAAATCCTTGTCACCTTGACTGGCTTCTATGAGACCCTGGATGCCAACTTGTTGGCCCTGATTTTACTAGCATAGCCTCCCGAGGCCAACGGGAAATGCCGTCCTGCGAGCCTTGCCCGCCCCGATTTCAGGGACGCCATGCCGGTAAAATCAGGGCTGTTGTCTCAATTCCATTTCTATTGTGCAGGTTTGTCATCAACTCTTGTAGTTTTAAAAGTTGCTCTCTTATTTCTGAGAGAGTAAAGTGGGTAAGAGTGGATCAATTGGGATGCACTGGTTTGCCAAATATGAACTCTGCCAGTGATAAAATAGTTGCACTTAAACATGTAACATTGTATATTGGTGAGGTATAAACAGTCAATATTAGAAGGTACCTGAATCTGGGACTGAAAGACTGTACCTTGCAAAGCTACAGACCAGGTGTCAGAAAATTGGATTAAAATGACTGGCTAATGTCCTTTTTTTTGGTTAGCACAGAAATGATGGCCTGAATGACCTCATTCTGATTTGTAGCTTTTCCATGATTCTGTGGTTCTATGGCATCAATAAGGGAATCAAGGCTTTTGAGGAAAGGGCAAGCAAGAGGATATGGGGAATGTCGGATCAGGCATGATCCCACTGAATGGAGGAGGATTCTGGAGGGGCTGAATGGTCTCATTCCTATTTCTTATGGTGGTATGGTCTATGGTGTGGATCTTCTTTAGTCTGTCTTTGGGAAGGAGGGATTTCCCCATGCAAATCATTCATTCAGTTCGGTCTTTTAATCTAAGGTAACGAGAAGGAGAGCGATTGATATTCCACTTTTCACACATATCCTAAAATGGCTTGCCAATAAATTGTGGACCATTATCCAGAATAATCTCTTCAGATATACTAAATAAACTGGAAATAGCACTTAGTTTGTGTGTGACAGTTGTGCTTGATGTATTGCGCAATTGTCAAGTAATGGGGCACTTGGTGAGAATCATAGAATCCCTGCAATGCAGAAGGAGGCTTTTTGGCCCATCAAGTCTGCATCGACCACAATCCCACCCAGGTTCTATTCCCGTCAGCCCACATATTTACCATGTTAATCCTCCTGGGTGAAATTAACATGATGTGGAGATGCCGGCATTGGACTGGGGTAAACACAGTAAGAAGTCTCACAACACCAGGTTAAAGTCCAACAGGTTTATTTGGTAGCACAAGCCACTAGCTTTCAGGGCTCTGCCCCTTCGTCAGGTAAGTGGTGAGTTCTGATCTGAAATGCCCTGTTTGTGATCAGAACTCCCCACTCACCTGGAGAAAGGGCAGAGCCCCGAAAGCTAGTGGCATTTACTACCAAATAAACCTGTTAGACTTTAACCTGGTGTTGTGAGACTTCTTATCAAAATTAACATGGCTAGTCAACATAACACACACATTTTTCGGACTGTGGGAGGAAACTGGAGCACTCAGAGGAAGCCTACACAGGGAGAATGCACAGATTCCACACAGACAGTGACCCAAGCCAGGAATGGAACCTGGGCCCCTGGCATAAGGTAGTCAATGATGATGATAAAGTCAATGCCATGGCTATGAAAGAGGTTGGGATGTGAATTTGGACCAAGGATGAGTAAAACACCATATGGAATTGATGGTGCTTTGTTCTGACTGACATTCTTCACACTTCCTGATGAGGTCAGTGTCATTGATCATATCCAGCCAAAAGAGTGTCTCTCTTGTGAGTTTTCTATCAGATCTGTGTCCTTGTGTGAGTGGTGGAGTTGTTGAAGAATATCAGGTCACAATGATGCAGGTTTGATGACATTTCCGCCTTTAAAAATGACTCCATAGGAGATGTCAAGCTTGTTCCAAAAAGGCCAAAATGGTCCCAAGTGTTCATTGGACGAACGCTGAACTGAATCAGACCATCCATTGATAATGGTTTTCCACAGTTTCTGTAATGTTGTATATTTTGCCATTTCCTGGTATTTTGCAAAATGAGACAGGAAATTAAAGAGACTGAGACATCTTTGACAATCGTCCTTATCTTAAGGAATTGGCATGGCTTTAATATCCTCTAATTGACATAGATTGGGACAGACGTCAGCACTGAAATAAATAGAACTGAAGAAATTGATCCACACCTTGATGGTGCATTTCAGGCTGCTGAGTGGAAACCTATCATTACGTGCTGGTTGTATCAATAAGTGCAGATTGTGGGCATGTTTTTGCTTTGTTCTTCCCAGAACAGCAATGTCATCGATGATACAGATGCATCCTGTCACAGTCCATCTGAGCTTGAAAGATGCCCTGGCTAACAGCCCAAAAGGAAGTTGTTGAAAACAGTATCTTGTGAATGGGATCTGAAATGCAATAACCCATTGGGAATTCCCTGTGAGATGTGTTGAACAGTAATAATGCTTGGCATTATGTCTTGAGAAGGACTTTGCACCTGCAAATTTCAAATTCAACTATTTTATTGTGGGTATTTTGTAAAGACAATCCTGCCGAGGTCAACAAACCTTTGCTTAGTCCACTCCCTGCCCACTACAGTTCCCATGGCAGGCGGGATGGGTATATGTCCCCCAGCCGTGTTTCAATGTCTTGGATCAAGGCATGCACTCATCTATCCTTTCTGATGTATGTGATTCATCTGCAACAATCTGTGTGTTCTTATATTCTTCTAATGATTCAGTCTTTCTCTATTTTTTCTAATTCAACCTTTAATTTGTCTTGTATGTGGCTGCTGTGCAAACACGATGGATCAATTGATGGATTTGCAATCTCCTGCAAGTGTAATGTTGAGGCTGCCCTGAAACTGCAAATTTTTGGAAATGTTCTGATGTTAAATCGTAAACAGAAATGATCAAAGCAGTTTTTAAGGTTGATCTACTGTGCCATTTCTGACTGATTCCAGGTTTTGTGAGCAGTGGTGAGTTCACAGCATGCCAGTAAACCTAGAATAATCAGACTTTTAGTTTTCACAATGTAGCATATCTGTGGCACCCAGGAGAATTGATTGAATTTGCACTGCAAGATTATGGATCCTGAAACTGGAATAAATGAACTGTTGTACGCTGTAGGTTTCACAGCGGCAGGTTTTGCCATATTCTCCCATGCTTGTGAATACATATCTTGAGGAATTTGTCGGGGTAGTATTGTTAGAACTGTGTATCTGTGTTTTCCATTAGATTATATGTACTCTTCATCTTGTGCACATCATCGCTATTTACTGATTTGCCAATCTCCTCATCTACCTGTTTGTGTTGGGATATTGGATGGTCATTCTAATTGTTTAAAGGTACTCGTTGTGTACAGTCTGTTTGGATCAGTTCACAGGTCTTTGTAGCTGCATCAGCTTTTGCTGTAGTGCATGGCAGCTACCAATGGACCTTTCTGACACCATGCCTTGTAGAACTGATGAAAAGCTGGTGCTAGGGACCAAATCAGAAACCCCAATGTATAGTATGAAGTTAGACTAGACACCAACTATATTGGCATTAGTGTGAGGATAAGTGTGGATGGCACAATGGTTAGCATTGCTGCTTCACAGGGCCAGGGACCGGGTTCGATTCTCAGCTTGGGTCACTGTTTGTGTGGAGTATGCACATTCTCCCCGTGTCTGCATGGGTTTCCTCCAGGTGCTCCGTGTTCTTCCCACAGTCTGAAAAATATGCTGGTTAGGTGCGTTGGTCATGCTAAATTCTCCCTCAATGTACCACAAGTGCCTACTTGTGACCAATAAATAAATTTGAAAGGTGTTTCATTCCAAATGTGATTCGATTGAAACACTAGGAAGATTTTATCAAAATAAACTTCATTTAACAATACAGTGTAACTGTAACAAAATAAATTAGCTTACCTTTTATCAGCTTAAATGCTTAATCATGACACAAGTTAATTCTTAACTGCTAATCTATCTCTATTAGTTCCAATTTAAGTAATATTCCCTATAGCCTTAGACTCCTCTTCAGAATCAGTTAGCAAAGAAACATAGGATTACATGGGGTGCCAGTCCTCAACCCACCAGAACATCTCTGGAGAGAGAGAAAGACCTATTTTCTAGCGACAGATCAACCATGATCTTATTGAATGGCGGGGCAGGCTCGAAGGGCTGGATGGCCTACTCCTGCTCCTATTTCTTATGTTCTTATGTTCTAGAGAGAGAGCAAAAAAACTTCTTGCTTCTTGGACATCCAAGCAGAATATGCTTATTTTTTTCTGGAAGCTTAGCTGCACCCATTAACACATGATTCTTTCTCTTGCCAATCACCCTAATTAAACCCCACAAAGAGGGATATGAGAGGGTTCAGAATACAGTGTTACAGTTATAGCTAGGGTGCAGAGAAAGATCAACTTAGTGTGATGTAGGTCCGCTTAGAAGTGTGATGGCAGTAAGGAAGAATCTGTTCTTGAGACAAGGAGGGAATTCCAGGATTTTGACCCAATGACAATGAAAGAACAATGTTGTATTTCCAAGTCAGGATAGTGATGACTTGGAAGAAATTTGCAGGTGATGGTTGAGCAGAGATATAATGCTATGAATAACATTTGAGATTGAAACTGCAAGGTGCAATACGGTGATAGTATGCACGCATTTAGGGCAGGGCAGTGGAACAGTGGTTAGCACTGTTGCCTCACAGCGCCAGGGACTTGTGTTCAATTCTAGCTTTGGGTGAGTGTTTATATGGAGTCTGCACATTCTCCCTGTGTCTGCGTGGGTTTCCTCCAGGTGCTCTGGTTTCCTCCCACAATCCAAAGATGTGCAGGTTCGGTGGATTGGCTATGCTAAATTGTCCCTTAGTATCCAAAAGTTAAGCGAATTAGCCATAGTAAATGTGTAGGGTTACAGGGCTAGGGCAGGGGGGATGGGGCAGCCTGGGTAAGATCCTCTTTTGGAGAGTTGGTACAAACTTGACAGGCCGAATGGCCTCCTTCTGCATTCCAGGGATCCTATGGATTTATTGACGGATGCTGCAAAGGCACTCAGTGTCATGGAAGGGTAGGGATATTCACCCCATCAAAACACTCTCTATTGAGAGCATGAACTTGGACAACTAAATATAAAATGTGGGCTTTATATTGTTTTACTATTGATTTAGTTACAAAGCATGGCAAACTTTTTCCATTTGTAACTCAACTGCCGATGGAAAAATGGGAACAGGGGAAGCTTTGAAACAGGGCTGTCAATACCAATTACTGGCTGGACTTTGGGCATTGACATTATTATGTAAACTTAACTGTGGATCGGAAGTGTTCCATTTAAACTGAAGCCTATTACCACATGTAAATAATAAAAGCACCATGAGAAAACAGTATAGAAGTGTGGGAGCCACATTCACAGGGACAAGAGTTCCATTTCCTCAAAGGTCAGAAGGATTGCTGGGGCATTTGAATGCTGTCAGCATTAGATTCGAGGCAAACCACTTCAGATTTGCCAGCTAATGTAAAGAAAACAGTAATTAACCTCCACTGCTCTGTTTAACTGATAATTCCATCTCTAATATCCTCAAGAGAACTAATTTGCCCATTGTGCTGTCTAATATTCCACTGCAGAAACGGTATGAGCCGTCACGGAGCTAAGGTTCATGTTGTAACTCACCCCACCACCACTCAGCACAGATGAAAATGTAAATGAATGAGCCACTGTGGCAAAGTGCATGAGAATTTTTAAAGATTAGGATTTACTTCAAAATAGCTGAAAAGTCTGCTGTCTTTGAAGTGTATCGTGACAATTATGCGCTTCAGTGAATCAGAATTCTCAGTGTATTAGCCTCAGAACATTCCTCCAGTTCACTTTATTCATATTTAATTTGGGATTCTGTGGTCAGGGAGCCATGTAGAAGGCAACAGTAACATGTTGAAAATTCCCCATTAGTTTATCTTGATGCAGGAATCAATAAAAATAATGAAACATAAATAAGGCATTTGAAAGTAGGTGTAAGTTATCCTTAAATTTATAAATAGAGGCATTAGGTACAAAAGTAATATCATTGTGCTAATCCTGTCGGGATCACTAGATAGACATCAGCACCGTGTCTCATTCTGGGCACCTTCAGCAGGGATGTTAAAACCTTGGATAGAAACAGCAAATGCTGGAAAATCGCAGCAGGTTGAGCGGCACGGTGGTACAGTGGGTTAGCGCTGCTGCCTCACAGCACCAGAGACCCACTCGGCTTCGATTCCCGGTTTGGGTCACTGTCTGTGTGGAGCCTGCACATTCTCCCCGTGTCTGCGTGGGTTTCCTCCAGGCGCTCTGTTTTCCTCCCCACACTCCAAAGATGTGCAGGTTAAATGGATTGGCCATGCCAAATTGTCCATTGGTGTCAGGGGATCAGCAGGATGGGTGTACAGGGTTACAGGGATAGAGCCCAGGTGGGATTGTTGTTGGTGCAGGCTCGATGGGCTAAATGGCCTCCTTCTGCACTATACGGGATTTTAAAGCTCTAAAGCCTGACAGCATCTGTGGAGAGAGAATAGAGCCAACCCTTCGGAGTCAGCCAGGCTCGAAACATTGGCTCTATTCTCTCTCCAGAGGTGCCGTCAGGCCTGCTGGGATTTTCCAGAATTTACTGCTGTTTTGTTTCAGGATTCCAGCATCTGCAGTATTTTGCTTTTGTCAAGACCTTGGAGTTGTTTGGAAGAGGTTTTCATCATGGTAGAAGAGAGGAGGAATTTCAGTTGTGTGGTGAGGCTGGAGAATCTAGAACTTTCCGCTTAGAGCAGAGAAGGCTAAGGGGAGATCTGATTGGGGGGATGCAAAATGATGAGAGGTTGTTGATAAAATTGGTGAGGAAAATCTTTCCACCGGCTGAATGCCTGGTAACCAAAGCACTGGATTATTGATAAGGGTTCCTGAGGACAACTAGTTTTGTGCAGCAGGTTATTATGATCTGGATGGTAAACTGCCTGAAAAGATTCAATAGAAGATTGTTGTACAAACCTGTGTGTTTTAACCTCGATTGGAGAATAAAGACACAAAGCCAACTTTAATACAATGTCCTTAATTGTGCAGTTACTTAAACAACAGTAAATACTTGCAATGTGTAAATGCATCTGTTACTTTACTTAAGTTGCATTTCCACTTCACATGAAACTCGGCCAGCGTGGAATCAGCCTTTCTTCATGTTCTTCCTTCCAGATGTGTCTCTCCCTATGAACTTTGGTTCCTGGATTCTCCACAATGCCACAAGCTCTTTGGGCCCAATTTTACCATCAAATTGGGCCCATTTTCAGGTGTGAAAACTGGGTAAAGTTGGGTGTGAGGCCGGTAGCCTGATCCGCGCCCACATCTGCACCGGTTCCCCCTTTACCAAGGCCCGAAAATGGCCGCAATTGGGACCTCACCTAAAAACAGGCGCAACGTCAATTTAAGCACATTTGAATGCATTTAAATTGACTTAATGAGCTACACGCCCAAACTTACCGGCACTTCCCCCCTTTACCACCGCGTTCACCCGCCCAGAATCAGCATGAAACAGACATGGTCCACAAAGGTCTGCTTCAGACACTCCCGCTTCTGAGAAGCTCAGTTCTGAGTGTCCGGCGGCTCTCTGACTCAGATCGGTGGGGCGGTGGGGGGTGGTCAGATGGTTCCACACAGACCGGTGGGGGTGAGGCAGGGGGCATCCGCTGCCACTGTGCGTTTGATCGGTGAGGGTGAAGGAGGGGCAGGGGGGCCATGATCAGTCTGGGTAGTGGGGGTGTTGGGGAGATAAAGGGGTCATTAATGTTATGGAGGTGGGGCAATGTCTGTGGGGCCAGGAGGGAGATATTATCCAGCTCGGGAGTAAGGTGGCAAGGGGGCTGTTATTCTATCTTCTTTTTTCTGCGCATGTGCAGTTGGAGGCACCGATCGGAGCTGCAGGGTTTCGGGCACGATAAGCCCCAACCACAGGCTTCTGCAGCACAGATCAGAACCGCTGATAGTTTTTCAGGCAGGGTACAAAGGGGGCCCCTGAGAATGGGTCTAAAAGTTCGATCTGAAACACTCCCAGTTTCAAGTCCGCCCAGCACTTAGAATCAAAATGGTGAAATACAGCCCTCTGAGTTAGCATAGCTAAAGCTCAAAAATTCCTTGGACACAAACCAATGAATTAATCAGAAACCCATTAGGCCAATCGAATAGAACCAGGACAGAGCTATTGGTCACTCCAGTCTCCATTATGTTTAGGTCCTTAAGCGTATATTGTTTACATTCCAATGCCACTCTCAGGAACTGGATCCAAAAGTCTGTAAACAACTCCTTTCTGCTAAGGACAAGCTGGAAAATCCCACCCAAGGACAATGGACATTTCCATTGCCCACCCCATGCCCGCTCTGATTCCATGGTGGGTGAGATGGCTTGTGTTCTTTATAAATTCCAGGCCAGCTTGGCCACAAGAAATCCCAGCAGAGTGAAAAAACAACTTTAACTCAAAACCAGATTTGCCTGGTTGTAGATCTTTCCCTACAGCTAAACCCCTGTGAGCTGTTCAGCCACAATGTTCAAATATAAATGAATACGTCATCATTGTTGTCAATTGTCCCTCGATTCAAGGATGACTTCCGCTCTGAGTTTCTGCCATGGGTCTTCGTGTGACTGTAAAGGCCAATTCTTGACCCACCAATTGCTGGGCACATAGGCAAGATGCCTCATGAGGTTGTGGGATCTGCATTTCTTCCCTTACCTGTCACTTCTCTCTGCCTCACCATTCAAGCATTTGGACTCAAAGCACAAAGCAACTTAATGGAAAGTCATGGCTATTTTGAATGTTTGGCAGCAATCTCTATGCCGTCATTAATGTCAATGGTGCCACACTTCAAGGAAAGCTTCAGAGTATCTTTGAAGGGTTTCCTTTGCCCTCCTCTGGAACACTGGCCATTTGCGAGTTGAGAAAACAGGATCTGGTGGGAAACATTACATTTCCACAAATTTGAAGAGCAAGCCCACCACATGGCAAGGAATGTGAAATAATAATGTGGCTTCTTCATTTGAAAGTAAGACTATATACAAATGATATTAACCTGGTGATCAAATAGAGTATATTTGATCACGATTGATGCTTAGTCATGGGACTGACACAACACATCCTGTTGAGATGATAGATATTGGCAGCAGTTTTAGAAATGTACTCTTAAAGATATGCATACATCATTTTTATTTATTAGTGTCACAAATAGGTTTACATTAAAACAATGTTGAGGTTACTGTTAAAATCTCCTAGTCGCCACGTTAAGGGAAAATTTACCACAGTTAATGCACCAACCAGCACATCTTTCAGACTGTGGGAGGAAACCAGAGCATGCGGAGGAAACCCATGCAGACACGAGGAGAACGTGCAGACTGAGCACTGACAGATTTTCTTCTCTAAATGACATTAATGAATCAGATGAGTTTTTCAGACAATTGACAACGGGTGTCATGGTCATCACGAGGTTCTAAATTCCAGATATTTTTCATTGAATTCAAATTCCACCTCCTGCCGTGGTGGGATTTATAGAATCATAGAATCCCTACAGTACAGAAGGAGGCCATTTGGCCCATTGAGTCAGCACTGACAACCATCCCAACCAAGCCCTTTTCCTGTACCCCATGTATTTACCCTGATAGCCTCCTGACCCTAAGGACCAATTTAACATGGCCAATCCATCCAACCCGCATATCTTTGCACTGTGGGAGGAAACTGGAGCACCCAAAGGAAACTCAAACAGACACTGGGAGAACGTGTAGACTCCACACAGTCACCCAAGCCAAGAATTGAACCCGAGTCCCTGGCACTATGAGACAGCAGTGCTAAACATTGTGCCACTATGCCATCCATCGTAACAGGGGAGATATGTTTCCATCATCGAGACACAATGACAGGCCATCATTGTTGATTTTGAGGAGTTTTATTTGAATGTTTGTGGAGCTGGCTTCAAGAAGGGTATGAGTATTATTAGGAAAGAAGAACTTTCTGGACTATGATCAAGGATTGGTAATGAATAGATACTTCTTCCAAACAGCTGACATGATAACAGGCCAAGTCGCTGTTTTCTGTGATGTAGATTTCTATTTTCTAAGATCATCTTTTCACATTCCCACCCCCACCAAACAAATGGAGGTTTTTTTTTTAAACTTGGGAAACTTAAACAAGTGGCGTCCAGGCAGGTTATGAATTGCACAGCTCAAAGTGTGTTTTAAATTGGTTTCCTAATCGGGTTTGATGTATGGTTATAGTCAAACTGTCAGTTTTCTTTGACCTGACTTTCCTGTGTTGAGTAACAGATTAAACCCAAGGGCTATGTAAGGAAGTAAACTGGAGACTTGGCTCAAGTGATAGAGAGTGGGCCTGAGGAGAGGAGTGATTCACATATGATTCACAGTTCAAAATTAACCAACAGCCTTCTAATGAATGCAGAGTTCAATACATCTAATCAAGTGTCTGGAAATGTGCTAATTAATTAAGGAACTGGCAGAAACCTATATCTGTGTTGTTGTTGTCTACTTCACAAGGAAACTTTAGATATTTTTCCCCATGTTTTTCTAATTTGCAAACCTTCAGCAATACATTGAGGTGCAAAGTGTAACTTTAACTTGTAAGAAGGTAGATTTCCAAGTCGGTCCCCTGGAAAGACTGTGAAGACCCAAGATAAGGTTTTTAAAAAGTTTTCAGGCAGGGCTTTACGGCCTCGCTCGACCCAAGACCAGATAATCCCACACAAAGTCAACGGACATTTCTAGTGTCCCCCCCCCCCCCCACCCTCCCCCCGCAATTCCATGGTGGGTGGGGTGAAAGATTACAGCATTAAAATTTATTTATTCATGTCACAAGGAGATTTACATTAACACTGCAATAAAGTTACTGTGAAAGCCCCCTAGTTGCCATGTTCTGTTACCTGTTCAGGTACACTGAGGGAGAATTTAGCATGGCCAAGCTCTTAACCAGCTTGCCTTTTGGATTGTGGTAGCACCGGAGCACCCAGAGAAAACCCACGCAGACACAGGGGGAATGTGCAGACTCCACACATACAGTGACCCAAGCCAGGTATTGAACGTGGGTCCCTGGCCCTGCGAGGCAGCAGTGCTAACCTCTGTACCATCATGAGTCAGTGACACATCAATCTCTTTTAGTTCTTTAGCTCCAAAATTAAGTAAATCTGTCTCAATGAAATGAATTCCATAATGAAAGTTTGTGTCAGTTGCAAAAATACCATTGGTCAATAACCCAAAATGTAATATTTTGTCGTGCAATCCTATTTCAGTTGCATAACTAATCATGTGTAATCTTGTTACTCCCTTTGATAGTTTTAAAAGCTTCGGAGGATTTAGCATCTGCCCTTTGATTTACTTCATCCTTCGATGTCAATCACTGTAAAATCACATTATGGTGTTAACCAAGCAACGTGGAGTAATTACTTTTCTTAATGCAAAATCTTTTTCAGTCAAACTAAGTTTTGGGTCAAGAAAGAACCACAAACTATTATTAATGTTTACAAATGTAGAGAGACAAATTGTGATGTGGAACTACATGTGAACAAACATTGAGTAAAGTTATACCAAGTGTGATTAAGAATAAGGTGGGTAGTTGGGGTGGCGCGGTGACACAGTGGTTTGCATCGCTGCCTCACAGTGCTAGGGACCTATGTTCGATTCCTGGCTTGGGTCACCATTTGTGCAGTTTGCACATTCCCCCCGTGTCTGCATGGGTTACCTCTAGGTGCTCTGGTTTTCTCCTGCAGTCCGAAAGACATACTGGTTAGACGTGCATTGGTCATGCTAAATTCTCCCTCAGTGTATCCGATCAGGTGCCAGAATGTGGCAACTAGGGGATTTTCACAGTAACTTCATTGCAGTGTTACTGTAAGCCTACTTGTAACACTAAAAATAAATAAATAACATTATAAAATGGATGAGCTTCCAAAGATGGAAAAGGAGAGAGAAATCTGTCAACTCCCATCATAAATTTTAGTCCCTGAATTTCACTATTCACCTGAACAGCAAACCTGGGCTAGATTTTCCTGTTACTGGATAGTGTCAGGGTTTACAGCAGCTAGGGGTAAGGTCTGGGGAAAATTCTACACTTTCCTCTTGTAGGTGTGATACCAGAATGTAAGCACAGAGATAGAAAAGGGCAAGTGGACTGTTACAGTGACCATGAAGTTCACAGGGTGAAATTAATAGACCTTCCCATGGGATTCATAGAATTTGGAATAAGAGTTAGCCTGCTGAGCAATGGGAGATGGGGTGGGATTTAAAACCCGCATCTCAGCCTGGACCACTGGTTATCTGGGCCCAGAGCGCAGACTTCTAATTATTATAACCTGTGGATGAGGCTTTTCCTTTGTTTTAAGAACAGTGTCCTACTGAAGGACTGACCTTGGTGGGGTTATTACAAGCAAAGCTATTGACCAAGGAAAGCTGCCCAGGAACTTTCAACCTGAATTTTAACCTGGCCTGCTCAGCAGGTAGCAAGATTTGAGGACCTTCCTTACATGTTGGGTTCAAACTGCATCTTCCAGACCTGACTGCAATTTTGATTGGTGGTCTGAATAGCTATCCTGCTAAGCGAAAAGAATTGGATGAAGAGTAGGGCCCTTCAGAAGCACTAATAGGTCAATATTGTTACTTTTCTTAGTGATCTACATCTTGATGAAGGAACCGAGCACATTGTGGTGAAGTTTGCAGATGATACAAAGGTAGGTGGAGGGATAGGGGTGATTGAGGAGACAGGGAGGCTGCAGAAGGGTACAGACAGGTTAGGAGAGCGGGCAAAGAAGTGACAGTTGGAACACAATGTGGGAAACTGTGAGGTTATGCACTTTGGTGAGAAGAATAGAGGTATAGACTACTTTCTAAATGGGGAGGGAATTCAGAAATTGGAAATGCAAAGGGACTTGGGGTTCCTTCTTTAGGATTCTCTTAAGGTTAACTTGCAGATTATGTTGGTAGTTAGGAAGGCCAATGAAATGTTAGCATTTATTTCAAGAGGACTAGAATACAAAAGCAGGGATGCACTGCTGAGGTTTTAAGAAGGTTCTGGTCAGACCACATTTGGAATATTGTGAATAATTTTGGGTCCTGTAACTAAGGAAGGATGTGCTGGCCTTGGGGAGGGCCTAGAGGAAGTTCACAAGAATGATCCCAGGAATGAGAAGCTTGATGTATGAGGAGCGTTTGAGGACTCTGGGTCTGTACTCGATGGGGTTTAGAAGGATGAGGGGGAGAATCTCATTGAAACTTACAGAATACTGAAAGGCCTGGATAGATTGGACATGGGGAAGGTGTTTCCATTAGTAGGAGAGACTGTGGGTCCAAGAGCAGAGCCTCAAAGTAAAGGAATAATCCTTTAGAACTGAGATGAGGAGCAATTTCTTCAGCCAGAGGGTGGTGAATTTATGGGATCCATTGTCACAGAAGGTTGTGGAGGCCAGGTTACTGAGTATATCTAAGACAGGGATAGGTAGGTTCTTGATTGGTAAGGGATCAAAAGTTATGGAAAAAAAACGGGAAAATGGGGTTGAGAAATTTATCAGCCGTGATTGAATGGTGGATCAGATTTGATGGGCCGAATGGCCAAATTCTTCTTCTATATCTTAAGGTCTTATGGACCATTTGGAATACATGTACCAATCCTAGCACACTTACCCTATTTCCTAACTCAGGCCCTGGGAGAAGGTTAACTCTGTAGCTTCCCTTTTCACATGGACGGATTATTTCCCAGTTATACAATTTTGTGACATTTCCACTGATTTCCAGCCAGCTCAGCCAATGAGATTTAACTTTTTAATATATTTATATTGCTGAGGAAACAGTTATGCTTTGTTATCCGGGTTAACCATCCATTAATCCCAACACTTAAAGCATCCCATTAGATTTTGGCTGGAATTCTCCAAACCTCACCTGTGGCTGGGATTCTCCGGGCTGTGCGAGACTGGGGAATTCCAGCCCCTATTTCTGAAGTCGAGGGCAAATTTCCAACTCTAAACATCCGGCGGGGGTCAAAACTTTCAGCAAGTGGAACTCAGATTGTGGAATGTAGGTCAGCCTGAATGCTGAGTTAATTTTAATGTTTTATTTTATATTTTTGTTGGCACTGTTTGGTGTGGGGCATGGAGTTGGGAACAAGGAGGTAGTCTGTAAGATGCGAGCTGTCCAGGCAACAGCAGCCAATCTAATTCTACCATAAAAGAGGAAAATTAGGTGATGGATTGATTATAAAGTTTATTTATAAGTCACAAGTAAGGCTTACATTAACATTGCAATGAAGTTACTGTGAAATTCCCCTAGTTGCCACACTCACGTTGGGTCAATGCATCTAACCAGGATATCTTTCAGACCGTGGGAGGAAACTGGAGCACCTGGAGGAAACCCACACAGACATGGGGAGAATGTACAGACTCTATGCAGAAATTAACCCAAGCTGGGAATTGAACCCATGTCCCTGGTGCTATAAGGCAGCAGTGCCACCATGCTGTCCCCATTGTATGGAGTCTTCTCTTGTGGTTCTTCAGTTCCTGCGCCCCCAAGCTCTGCAATAGCAACATGGAGTCTGATCTTCATTGCCAGTATAACATCAACGTAACATCACCCTCACTGTGCATTGCTTAGAAATTCTAAATCTCAGTGTTTAACTGCAATGACCTTGACAACCTTAATAGTTTCTGGCGTTCAAATCCTCTTCTTCCCTCCTTAGTCTGAAATGAAGACTAGGGTGGCACGATGGCACAGTGGTTAGCATAGCTCCCTCACAATGCCAGAGATCTGGGTTCAATTCTGCCCTCAGGTGACTGTCTGTGTGGGGTTTGCACATTCTCTCCGTGTCTGTGTGGGTTTCTTCTGGGTGCTCTGGTTTCCTCCCACAGTCCAAAAATGTGCAGATTTGGTTGATTGGCTATGCTAAATTGGCTTGAGTGTCAGTGGGATTAGTAAGGTAAATATGTGGGGTTACGGGAATATGCCTAAATGGGATTGTGGTTGATGCAGACTTAATAGGTCAAATGGTCTCCTTCAGCACTGTAGGGATTCTAAGATGTCCAGAAGCCAATGAACCATTGGAGGATCATGAGGAAGTTTTTTTTTCCTTTATTCTTTCACGGGATGTGTGTTGCCCTTCCCTAACTGTCCTTGAACTCAGTGGCTCTCCATCTCAGTGGGTGTTTAAGAGTCAACTTTAAGGGGGAAGGGGGGCAAAGGCCTAGTGATCAAGTTCAAGTTGCAAGTTTATTTATTAGTTACATTGCAATAAAGTTACTGTAAAAATCCCCTAGTCGCCACATTCCTGCGCCTGATATTAACACTAGACAATTAATCCAATCCACACAACAACGTGGATGACTCTCAATGCCCTCGGGCAATTAGGGATAAGCAACAAGTATTGGTCAGATGCCCATGTCCCACGAATGAATTAAACAAAAACACATTGCTGTGTCTCTGGAGTCACATGTCAGCCAGACCAGGTGAGGACAGCAGATTCCCTTCCTTAAAGGACATTTGTGAACAAGATGGGTTTTTGCAACAATTGACAATGGCTTTCATGGATATCAATAGGCTCTTAATTCCAGATTTTTGTTCAATTTGGGCTCTACCAGCTGCCATGATGGGATGTGAACCTAGGTCACAAAAGCCACCCTAGTCTCTGAGTTACTAGCCTAGTGACAATACCACAATGGCAGCACCTACCCCCTAAACTGACAGCACTCTGGAACTGAGCAATAAATAAACATTAGAATAACTGGAAACCACAATAGTACGTTTCAACAGATTGAGATGTAAGATGAAAATCATTGGAACTTTAGCTAATATCGGGGGTTTTATCTTTCTTAATGACACATTTGCAAGCGAGAGCATTTGACACGGCCCTCTAGAATTCATAGCTTGGCTTAAAATTAAGTGGGCAGCACGGCGGCCCAGGGGTTAGCACTGCTGCCTCTCAGCAACCGGGGTTGATTCCGGCCTCAGGTGACTGACTGTCTGTGTGGAGTTTGCATGTTCTCCCCATGTCTGCCTGGGTTTCCTGCGAGTGCTCTGGTTTCCTCCCACAGTCCAAAGACTTGCAGGTTCAATGAACTGGCCATGCTAAATTGCCCCTTAGTGTCCCATGACATGTATATTAGGGGAATTAGTGGGGTAAATGTGTCGGGTCATGGGAATAGGGTGGGGGTTGGGCCTGGGCGATATGCTCTGTCAGGGAGCCGGTGTGGACCCGATGGGCTGAATGGCCTCCTCCTGTACTGTAGGGATTCTGATTCTATGAAAGTGGTTAAGTCACCTGCTGAAATAGCAGATAGAGGATTTTCTTGTGACTCTTTCAACACTCAGATCTATTACCACATGATGTGATATGCAAGTTCATTCAGATGCAAAAGACATAAAGCTGTGAGACAAATATACTTCAAAGACAGAGAGTTGAAGTAATGAAAACCCAAAGCAATTATAAAACTCACAAGGAAATTATTCAGGTTACTTACACTACAACATTTTCTGTGTTCTGAAATGGCACCTTGTGCCTATGTGAGAAGCTCGATATGTTTTATATTTATCAATTATGGGGTGTGGGCTTCACGGCGAGAGCAGCATTTATTGCCCATCCCTAATTGCACTTAAGGAGGTGTTTGTGAGCCATTTTCTTGAAACATTCCGAGCGGGATTTTCCAGCTGTGCTTGCCCCAAAACCGGAAAATCCCACCTGAGGTTAAGACATTTGTGTGATCTGCACCCCCCCATCATTCCAATCCTCCCCTACCGCCACCCGCAACCCCCCCCCAAAACCCCTGCACCCTGGCCTGCTACGATTCCTGTGACAGGTGGGATGGGAAAATTCCCTCTTCCATGTTTTATAGGATTATCCACTGTTGGGAAATGGGTGTTCCAAGATTTTGATCCAACAACAGTAAAGGAATGGTGAGATGGTTCCATAGAAACCAGACAGTGCAGAAAGAGGTCATTTGGCCCATCGAGTCTGTGCCAACCATAATCTCACCCAGGTCCTACCCCCATATCCCTACATATTTACCCACTAATCCCTCTAACCTACGCATCTCAGGACACCAAGGGCAATTTTAGCATGGCCAATCAACCTATTATTTCACACATTTTTGGACTGTGTGAGGAAACCAGAGAACCCGGAGGAAACCCACACAGACACAAGGAGAATGTGCAAACTCCACACAGACAGCGACCCAAGCTGAGAATCGAGCCCAGGTCCCTGGAGCTGTGAAGTAGCCGTGCTAACCACTGTGCTACCGTGCAGCCCAACCTAAGATGGGCGAATGGCTTGGAGAAGAACCTACAGGTGATGATGTTCCCATGTGTCTGCTGCCCTTGTCCTCCCAACTGGCAGCAGTTACTAGTTTGGAAGTTGTTGAAGGAGCTTCAGTGAGCTGTTGCAGTGCATCTTGTAGGTGGTGCGTGCTGCTGCGTCAGAGGTGGAGGAAGTGAATGTTGAAGGTGGTGGATGAGGAACCAATCAAGTGGGCTGATTTGTCCTGGGTGCTGTCAAGCTTCTTGAGTATTATTAGAACTGCCCTCATCCAGGCAGGGGAAGAGTGTTCCACCACACTGCTGATTTGGGAGGTCAGGAGGTGAAACATTTGCTGCAGAATTCCTAGCCTCTGACTTGGTCTTGTAGCCACAGTATTCATATAGCTATTCTAATTCAGCTTCTGGTCAATGATAACCCCCAGGATGTTGATTGTGGGGGATTCAATGATGGTAATACTATTCAATGTCTTGGGGAGATGCTTAGATTGTCTCTTGTTGGTCATTGCCAGGAATTTGTGCGGCGTAAACGTTACTTGCCACTTGTTGGCCCAAGCATGAATGTTATTCAGGTCTTGCTGCATATACACATACTGCTTTAGTACCTGAGCAATTGCAAATGATGCTGAACATTGTGCAATCATCAGCGAACAGGCAACTTCTGACTTTATGACGGAGGGAAAGTTATGGATGTTAGTGAAGATGGCTGGGCTGGGACACAACCCTGCAGAACTCCAGTTTCCTCTCGATTTCTATTGGCTTTTCTAGGGTTCCATAATTGCGCACTTGGTCAAATGTAGCCTTGATGCCAAATGCAGTCACTCTCGCCTCAACTCTTGAGTTCAGCTATTTTGTCCATGTTTGGAGCAATTCTGAAGTGAGATTGGGAGCTGAGTGGTCCTGGGGAATCCCAAACTGAACATCAGAGAGCAAGTTATTTACTCAATAAGTGCTGCTTGACAGCACCGTTGATGACCCTTTCCATCACTTAGTTAATGATCGAGAGTAGAATGATGTAGGTGGGTGGATTTTAGACAGCAAATAGCTGGGCAATTTTCTACATTGCTGAATAGATACCTGTACTGAAACAGTTTTGGAACAGCATGGCTAGGGGCACAACAGGTTCTTGTGCACAAGATTTCAGCACTTTTACTACATCTTGTGCATTGAGCTGTTTCTAGATATCATGTGGAATGAATCGAATTGGCTGAAAATTGACATCTATGATGCCCAGGATCTGAGGAAAAGGCCGAGATATTGTTTTCACTGATGTGCTGGGTTCTTTTATCATTGAGGATGGGGTATTTGTGGAGCCCTGTCCTCCAATGAGCTGTTTAATTGTCAACCACCATTCACGACTAGCTGTGGTGGGGCTACAGAGTTGTTCTGTTGCTTCTGGGATTGCTTAGCTCTGTACATCACAGACTGCTCCCATTTTTTACATACAAGTAGCCCTGTATTGTAGCTTCACCAGGTTGACACCTCATTTTTGGATAGGTCTGGTGTTGCTCTGGCATGCCCTCCTACTCTCTATATTAAACCAGTGTTGATCCCCTGGCTGCTGGTAATGGTACAGTGAGGGATATACAATGCCATGAGCTAGAGACTGTTGTTGCAAACAATTCTGCCCACAGCACCTCATGGATGTCAAACTTTGAACTGGAAGCTCTGTTCAAAATCTATTGCATTTAGCACAGTGGATGGCATCCACATTACCATGGATGGCATCCTCAATGTGAAGATGGGACCTTGTCTACACAAAGACTGTGTCACTCTGAACAACACTCTCTTGGACAAATGCACCTGTATCAGAGCCACTCTTTACGATGGACATTGGTGTTCTTCCATCTGCAATACATTCTGTGCTCTTACCTCAGTGCCTCTTCCAAGTGATGTTCAACATGGACAAGCACTGATTCACCAGCTGAGGGATGGTGGTCGGTGATAATCAGTCGGCAGTTTCTTTGCACAATTTTGACCTCATGCCACGGGACTTCATGGGGCCTGGAGTCAATGGTGAGGACTCCCAGGGCAACTTCTGACTGTACACCGCTGGGCTGCCAACTCTGATGTTAGAATTACCAAGTGGACAGGATGTAACCAGGGATGGCGAGTGGTGATGTTTCGGATATTGTCTGTGAGGGATGGTTCTGTAAGTATGGCTATATCTGGCTATTGCTTGACCAGTCTGTGGGACAGTTCTTTTGTGCATGATTTTGGCACAAGCCCCCATGTTATTAAGGGGGTCTTTGCAGGATCAACAAGGCTAGGTTTGTGTTTGTCAATTCCTGCCTGGAGGTCTGTGTGGTTTCATCCTTCTGGGCTCCATAGCAGTTTGATACAACTGAATAGCTGCTAGGCCATTTCAAAGAGCAAATAAGAGTCAATCACATTGCTGTGAGTCTGGAGTTACATATAGACTGGACCAAGTCAGATTTCCTTCCCTAAAGAACATTAGTGAAACAGATGAGTTTGTTATAACAATCAGCAATGTTTTGCGGTCACCATTACAGAGACCAGCGTTTAATTCTATAATCATTAAATGAATGGTGGGATTCGAACTCATGTGCCAGAGGCCTAGCCTAGTGACATTACCACTGCAGCACTGCCTTCCCTGTAGAAGCTTTACTAGACTAATATCTCTCTGGTTGTCTTATGAGGAAAGGTTGGAGAACTTAGATTTGTATCCATTAGAGTTTAGAAGAATACGAGGTGACTTCATTGAGTTTGTTAGATGTACAAGGCAAGTTTTTTACACAGAGGCTGGTGAGTGCCTGGGAATCTGCGCTGGGGGAAGTAGTGGAAGCAAGTATAATACTGGCCTTTAAGGGACATCTTGACAAATACATGAATAAGTTGGGAATGGAGCGATATGATCCCCTGGAAGGGTAGGGGGTTTTAGTTCAGTCGGGGCAGCATAGCTGGTGCAGGCCTGGAGGGGCCGAAGGGCCTGTTCCTGTGCTGGAATTTTCTTTGTTCTTTGTCCTTTGAGACTTTTAAGATCCTGAGGGATATTGACAGCTTGGATATGGAGAGAATATTTCCTCCTGCTGGAAAATCCAGAAACAGGAGATCACTGATCAAAAATGTGGGGTCGCTCATTTAAGACAGAGATGGGGAAAAATGTTTTCTCTCAGAGGGAAATGAGTCTCTGGAACCCTCTTCCTGAAAAGATGATGGAAGCAGAGTCTTTGAATATTTTTAAGGCAGAAGTGGAGATACTCGTGACTAACAAAGGCGAGAACGGTTATCGATAGGCGGAAATATGGAGTTGAGGTTACAATCGTATCAGCCATGATCTTATTGCGTGGTGGAACAGGTTCAAAGGGCTGAGTGGTCTCCTCCTGCTCCTAATTTGTATGTTTATACATATGTTCACATGCATGTTCACATGTATGTTCGTATATCATATGAGTGTTGGAGATTCAAGGAAAGAGCAGCCACTAGTTTGTAACATGTGTCCATGTATTGACAGGATCATATAAAACCTGCAAGGATTTATATTAGTAGGCTCTGTTTCTCCAAAAAACATTACCAAGAAAAATCTACGCAAATATCAGTTTTAAGAATTAAAGTGAAAGCAACAGCAATTCTACTGTTCTTTTCATATTGAGCAGTGGAACATGAGAAAGCATATTTCTGACGTACCTTTGAAAGGAAAAGTGTGTATGATGTGTACTAGTTGCCCTCTTGTAGCTGCAATCAATAAATAGAGCCGGCTGCTGAGTATAGATGGGAATAACTCTGAATGGGTCTTCACATTGTGTAATGCACTCTGAGCATTTACAACAGCTACAGATCTTTTATTTATGTTGATACTCAGAATACTAAAACAAGCTTTGTAGCAGTGAAAAGAAACAGTTGTGGGATAGGCATTGCCATTGTATCAGCTGGGGAACTGTTCTGAATAAGAGTCTGTAATGTATTGTAAACCAATGCATCTCTGCGTAATGTATCCCAAATGACAGTATCAGAGGCATTTTTGAGATATTCCCTCTTTCCCATCCTGGACCGTAAACAAGCAACACCGAGCTAATAAAGCTCCACTAACTGGTTAAATAACCCACTTTGTGGCAACCTTTGCATTCTTTTAACTTTGCTGTTAAAGTGAGTTTGATTTATAACCAAATCACTTAACTATATCTAGGTGGGTGGCACGGTGGCATAGGGGTTAGCAGGGTTCAATTCCGGTCCTGAGTCACTGTGCGTGTGGAGTTTGCATGTTCTCCCCATGTCTGCGTGTGTTTCCTCCAGGTGCTCTGGTTTCCTCCCACAGTCTAAAGGTGTGCAGGTTAGGTTGATTGGCCATGTTAAATTGACCCTTAGTGTCAGGGAGATTAGTGGGATAAATACAGCAGGTTACAGGGATAGGGCCTGGGTGGGAGTATTGTTGGTGCAGACTTGATGGGCTGAATGGCCTTCCCCTGCACTGTAGGGATTCGATAATTCTACACATACGTGTATGTGTATGGTATATAGATGTGTTGAGATGTGTATATATTTGTTTGATTTTGACTTTGTGTGCCTGACTATGTAGGTTTTATTTAAAAGCACTTCATTTTGCAATGTGATGCATCATTCACGTTCTTTGGCATAAGAGTAAGGAATTTGCAGTTGTCATTTGCAATGTATCCAACCAGGTTTTCTATCGACAGCCTTGCCTTCTTGAGATGCCTAGGGCTTTGAGTTTCTTATAGTTAGCACTTTGAAGTAAGAAAGATCTCTGTGTCGACAAATCTCAGTTTCTTTAATATAAATGGCAGTAAGAGCAGCCACTTACGAAGCTTGTAAGTTTGTTCTCCTCGCTCCCTGGTGTCTGTCACTGGGAGAGAATTGAGAATGAAACCCATGTAGATGTCATGAAAAGGCTAAAATAATTTCAACTTCGAAATAAATATTATTAAATAGCATAATGCATAAACTTTGGAGGTTTATTTACGGCCATTTTCAGGAGAAATCAATGGCCCAGATATTGATATTAGCAGCAGAGCCCAAATCCTGGGTTCAATTCCAGTCTTGGGTCACTGTCCATGAGGAGTTTGCACATAGAATCATCGAATCTCTACAGTACAGAAGGAGCCATTCGGCCCATTGAGCCTACATTAACAACAATCCCACCCAGGTCCTATTCTTACAATCCCACAAATTAACTCTGCTAATCCCCCTGACATTAAGGGGCAATTTAGCATGGCCAATCAACCAAACCCGCACATCTTTGGATTCTGAAAGGAAACCGAAGCATCTGAAGGAAACACATGCAGACATGGGGAGAACATGCAAACTCCGCACAGATCGTCACTCAAGCCGGGAATCGAACTGGGTCCCTGGTGCTGTGAGGCAGCAGCGCTGACCACTGTGTCACCATACCATCACAGTAAAAAGTCTGACAACACCAGGTTTTAGTCCAACCGATTTATTTGATAATACTCACAAGCTTTTGAGGTTTCCCTCTTTGTCAGGTGAATGGAGAGTTCTGGCCTCAGACAGAGCATATAAAGCACAGACAGTTTAGAGATTACTGATTAGAATGCGAATCCTTACACCGAACCTGCTGTTCAAGACCTGAAGTGGCTGACAATGTGAGTGGAAGGAGCACTGATCACAGGTTACAGAGATGTATTGTAAGCATTCTCCAAGGCGGCCTTCACGACACACGACAGCGCAGAGTCGCTGAACAGAGACTGATAGCCAAGTTCCGCACACATGAGGACGGTCTCAACAGGGATCTTGGGTTCATGTCGCACTATCTGTAACCCCCGTGACTTGCCTGGGTTTGCAAAACCTCACTTACTGTACTGTCTGGAGACAATACACATCTCCGTAACCTGTGATCAGTGCTCCTTCCACTCACATTGTCAGCCACTTCAGGTCTTGAACAGCAGGTTAGGTGTAAGGATTCGCATTTTAATCAGTAATCTCTAAACTGTCTGTGCTTTATATGCTCTGTCTGAGGCCAGAACTCTCCATTCACCTGACAAAGAGGGAAACCTCGAAAGCTTGTGAGTATTATCAAATAAATCGGTTGGACTAAAACCTGGTGTTGTCAGACTTTTTACTGTGTTTACGCCAGTCCAACGCCGGCATACCCACATCATCACCGTACCATCCCATGTTTCCACCAGGTGCTCCGGTTTCCATTTACAGTCCAAAGATGTGTGGGTTGGGTGGATTGGTCATGTTCAATTGCCCCTTTGTGTCAGGGCGATTAGCACCATTAATTTGTGAGGTTCTGGGGATAAGATCTGGGTGGGATTGTTGTTAATGCAGGCTCGATGGGCCATATGGCCTCCTTCTGTACTGTAGGGATTCTGTGATTCTGTGATTCTATGATTCTGTGATTCTATGAATACTCACCGTTGATCTACAGAGAGCCTTATTGAGAGATCTAGCACTCTCTGTGGCAAGAACTTTAACTTGATTTGCAATTGATTATAGTGTCGTTTTATGGGGATTGCCAATATGGATCTGTCATTATATCATCAAGCTGCCTCAGCAGCCTATCGTATTAAGGAATTCTCACAGACAGTCGTTCAGGAATTGAAAAGCAGTAAGAAAAGAATTGCTCTTTTAAATTTCAGAGACAAAAATAAAGATTGGGATATAACATATGATTCTAAAGAAGAAACTAAAATATTAAGCAATAAATTTGAAAAAATTATTTTAAATATCTGGTAATTAAACACAATGGAAATATTTAATGACATTCTGTGTATTTTACAGGCTGGGTCAGCTGCTGGGCAATAGTTAATAATCTGTTAAAAATCCAGTGTTACCTCATTCAAGTTTATTGATTCAATAATGTCACAAGTAGGCTTGCATTAACATTGCAATGAAGTTACTGTGAAAATCCCCGAGTTGCCACACTTTGAGTACTGAGGGAGAATTTAGCACGGCCAATGCACCTAATCAGCTCGTCTTTTGGATTGTGGGAGGAAACTGGAGCACCAAGAGGAAACCCAGGGAGATATAGGGAGAACGTGCAAACTCCAGACAGAGAATAACCCAAGCCAAGAATCAAAGCCAGGTCCCTGGCACTGTAAGGCAGCAGTGTTAACAGCTGAGCCACTGTGCCACCCAAGGTTGCAAACTTCCATGAGGTTTGTCACAGCATTACATAGTCCTTCAAGATTCTATATTAAACTGCAGTTGTTCTTAATCGTGATATTGTGGTCAGATTCAGAGAGACAATGACCACAAATGCTGACAATCTGCTGTAAATCACCCCCCCCTCAAATTCTGAATGAATGTAAATTACTGTTTTAAAGAGATTGGTTATTTAGTGAAGGTAACATCACTGGCAATTGCCAGGTAAAGAGCAGCATTTTAGTGCAGATTGGAATTCTGCAGAAATGTTTAAATTTAAATATGTTTATTGAGGCAGAGTTATTTAGTAACACTAAGTGCTATGCCAAAGCTATTTGATGGGGTAAGAACTGGGTGGATTATCTTATTCTTGTCTTTGATATGTAACACATAACCTCAACAATGTGGCAATCTATCTTTTAAATAGTAAGTCGTTCTCAAAGAAAATCATCATTTGTTTTATTTTTAAGACAAGTATTGCCTTTCTTTAAGCTTGAAAGAAATTGCAATTAAAATATAACTGGTAGAGGTTGTGGTATCACAGTAGTTAGCACTGCTGCCTCACAGCGGCAGGGACCCGAGTTCGATCCTAGGTTTGAGCCACTGTGTATGCGGAGTCTGCACGTTCTCCCCGTGCCTGCGTGAGTTTCCTCCAGATGCTCCAGTTTCCTCCCATAGTCCAAAAGATGAGCCTACCACTATGCCACCATGTCACTAATGCCAAAGTTTCATTAAAAGTAGAAGGCATTTTATCTGACATTTTGTGGCAAGTTCAGTCTCATGATAAAGGCAAAAGTATACATGTGATGATACTGTGCCTTTAAGAAATTAATTTTTTAGCATGTTTTTTGTGAGTGTATGTTTAAAATTCATCTCTGTTTATGTGGTGCCAATTTGTCTGGGCCACAGGCAGTTCAAATGTTGAGAATGTAGGTTAATGACAGACTTTAGCTAGTGGTGTGCTTGACTAAATTTGTGTTTACTTTGGTTTCCCTTGGGGTTTCAGAGGAGGATTTTTATTAGCCTGATTGACAGGGATGGAGTTGTGTGATGGTGGGAGGAGCTAAGCTTGTAGATATCATTCATCGTTCTTTTTTAAAAGCAGCCAGTTACTGCCTAGTCCTGAAGGACGCAAGAGGTGTCTTTCTGTCTGTCTGTCTGTCTGTCTCTCTGGAGGCTGCTGTTTAGGGTTGTCAGAAGACAGGTGTCTCTGTCTCTGTCTCTCTCTCTTTCTCTCTGGTGTTCAAAAAGCTCTGGGACTGTTAACAATTCCAAGCACGTAAGCCTATGTGTTGCTACGTATAAGATAATGAAAGGGATGGATAGGGTAGAGGTAGAGAGATTCATCCCGCTTAGAAAGGACAGCAGGACTAGAGGGGACAGCCTTAAGATAAGGGGGTGGAGCAGTTTAGAACGGAGTTGAGGAGGAACTTCTTCATTCAAAGGGTGGTGAATCTCTGGAATTCTCTGCCCGTTGAAGTGGTAGAGGCTGCCTCGCTAAATATATTTAAGACACTGGTAGATAGGTTTTTGGTAGGCAAGGGGATTAAGGGTTATGGGGAGAAGGCGGGAAAGTGGAACTGAGCCACTTCAGATCAGCCATGATCTTATTGAATGGCGGGGCAGGCTCAAAGGGCTAGATAGAACATAAAACATTGAACATAGAACACTACAGCACAAACAGGCCCTTCGGCCCACAAATTGCGCCGGTCACATCAATACCTACCAATCCATAGACCTATCTATAACTCCCAATCCCATTAAACCCCATATACTCATCCAGATGTCTTTTAAAAGACCCCAGCGAATTCGCCTCCGCCACCACTGACGGCAGCCGATTCCACTCACTCACCACCCTCTGAGTGAAAAACTTACTCCTAACATCACTTCTGTACTTTCCTCCCCGCACCTTAAATCTGTGTCCTCTCGTAGCGACCATTTCAACCCGGGGAAATAACCTCTGAGAATCCACCCTATCTATTCCTCTCAACATTTTATAAACCTCTATCAGGTCGCCTCTCAACCTTCGTCTCTCTAGGGAGAAGAGTCCCAGCTCACTCAACCTAACTTCATAAGGCATGCCTCCCAGTCCAGACAACATCCTTGTAAATCTCCTCTGTACCCTTTCAATAGCTTCTACGTCCTTCCTATAGTGAGGCGACCAGAACTGTGCACAGTACTCCAAATGAGGCCTGACAAGGGTCTTATAAAGTTGCAGCATTACCTCACGACTCCTAAACTTAATCCCTCGATTAACGAAGGCCAGTACACCATACGCCTTCTTGACCACATCCTCCACCTGCGAGGCCGATTTAAGAGTCCTATGGACCTGGACCCGAAGATCCTTCTGCTCTTCAACACTACTAAGACTCCTGCCCTTGATAGTGTACTCGTTCATCCCATTGGTCCTGCCAAAATGGACGACTACACGTTTATCCGCGTTGAAGTCCATCTGCCACTTCTCCGCCCAGTCCTGCATCCTATTTATGTCCTGCTGCAACTTTTGACATCCTTCCAGACCATCCACAACACCACCGACCTTCGTGTCATCGGCGAACTTACTAACCCATCCCTCCACTTCCTCATCTAGGTCATTTATGAAAATGACAAATAGCAAGGGTCCTAGAACAGATCCCTGGGGCACTCCACTGGTGACTGACCTCCATGCTGAAAAAGACCCATCCACAACCACTCTCTGCCTTCTGCAGGCAAGCCAGTTCTGGATCCACAAGGCCAAAGCCCCTTGGATCCCATGCCCTCTCACCTTCTCGAGAAGTCTTGCATGGGGGACCTTATCAAACGCCTTGCTGAAGTCCATGTACACTACGTTCACGGCACTTCCTTCGTCAATGTGTTCAGTCACATTTTCGAAGAACTCAACTAGGCTCGTAAGGCACGACCTGCCCTTGACAAATCCATGCTGACTATTTCTGATCATGCCAAACCTCTCCAAATGCTCATAAATCTTGTCCCTCAGAAGCCTCTCCATCAACTTACCAACCACTGAGGTCAGACTCACCGGTCGGTAATTCCCGGGCTATCTCTGTTCCCTTTCTTGAAAATAGGAACCACATCCGCAATCCTCCAATCCTCCGGAACCTCTCCTGTCTCTATTGACAACGCAAAGATCATCGCCAGACGCAAAGATCATCGCCAGATGGCCTACTCCTGCTTCTATTTCTTATGTTCTTATGCTAATAGAGTTTGAAGAGAGGCTTTAAGTTTGTAAGAGGGATATTGTTTGAATTTGAACTAACAGTGAGAGGTTAGCAGTTAAAAACCATATCTGACCATGTTTAAGTATTGTTCATCAAACGTTAAGCTGATCCATTTGTTATAGTAAGCCGTGTTAAATAAAGTTCATTTTGATTAATACTTCCCAGTGTGTTAGTAGAATCATGCCTGGGGTGAAACATCATATCCTTATATTAATGCTAAAATAACAAATAGTTGGGGTTTAGTCTGACTTCATAATATATCTTGGGGTTTCCGATCTCATGCCCCAACACACAATAAATTTGTTCAGTGATGATGCACACATTACAAGCTGGATAGTTTATGTTCCAATGACAGGATCACTGTCATTTCAAATGCACCAAGCCAGCAGAAATAAAACATTTAAAATGAAAGACATGCTTAAATATTAACTTTTCTTTTACAGCAGATTATCACAAAGGCCAAATTTTCTAATCAGCCAGGATTAAAGCAAATAAAGGAGTTGAATGAAGGGTTGACAGGTAAATAAAGTAACAATATCCCACAAACAGTTGTTCTCATTACATCCAAGACAAAATGTTCGCACAACCATCACGTTCCTTGTTCATAGCGAAAAGGTTATACAGAACCAAGCAATGAATCACACAGCGTGCATAATGCTGCAACGCATGTCGATGGGGAACAATCTTAACCCTCTTTATCCAGAGCATGTGCTTTGTTGAAGATTGCTGCTTGAGGCCTGATGCAAATTGATGCCGTGATTTTCAAATCTCCCATCAAATGGCAATTGCGTTTCACTAATTACAATGAAAGTGGCCATTAACGATGTGAATGGGTTCTAATGATGTCTTGAGAAATATGTATCCTGACAAGCATATTGTGAAAGCTCTCGTGTCAACCAGGCAAGTGCAGTTCCACTCATTTGATTATGTTTGACCATGTTTTTGGGATTTGCTGCAGACTCTAATTAGGCAGCTTCATGATCTCAGTATTTCCAACTGGCAGGGGGGAGAATGGCCTTTTTAAGAAAGTCATTCAAATTACATCGTGACAGAGGTTAACAACATTGACTTTAATACAAAATGTCACAATAAATACTTACTTGGTTCAGCTGGGAAAACAAGGCTTCAGAAAAGGGAAGAAGGACAAAGGATTTATCAATTCAATTATTATAAAGATCAAACTGTTTTTCTCTGCTCACCGATGAAGCAACAATAACAGAAAATTCACCACAAAATCATTACTTTGCATCTTAATTATTTGAAACAAATCAATCAAGCAAGACTTTTCCAATTAGTTACTGTAGATTTATATTTGTCTTTGTCACTCTTTCACACCCTCATCCTTTTGTATTTTGTATTTTGGTATCACCAATCTAATTAATTTTTAAAGAGCATTAGAAAATTAGGGAATGAGGTATCGCAAACAGAGGCCATTCAGCCTACTGTATCTGTGCTGGCTCATTGAAAGAGCAACCCAGTAAACGCCATTCTCCTGATCTTTTCTTTAGAAAGACCGGGAGAATTTCTTTTAGAAAGTGTTATATATTTAAGTGGTTGCATGATTGCTTTAAGAACTGGTTACGTGATTTGACAGGATGCCATTGGGGTGTTTCACAGGCTTCTGTCTTAGTTGCATTTTCTATTCTATGCAGTGAACATCTCTTTCAATAAATCTGTTGCTTGTTACTTTGAATCTACGCGTGCAAACTACACCTTTTTCTTTTTGTTTAAAACCCATAACCTCTAGTTAGGACATTACAGAAAGTTATCGTTGCACTAGTCTTCACCCCCTTCTGCAGGCAGTGCATTCCAGGACATAACATGACACTAGCTGGGATTCTTCTCCCCGCAGTGTTTCTCTCATCAGTAGGAGATAGTGATTTCCCATTAGCTCCACCCTACACAACCAGGAAACACGCGGCAGGGGTGTGCCATTGGTGTGACCAGATGATGCCGTCTCCATGAAGAGTTGGAAGATTGTGCTGTTTAAAAGCAAAGATCCTCCTGCTGCTTCTGGAACTTTCCCCAATTACTTTAAATCTGTATCTTTTTATTAACAACAGTCCTGCCACTACAGACAGTTTTGCCTCATTTTATCTATGAAAAACTGTCATGGTATTGATTATCTCTATTGAATCTCTCCTTACTGTCTAAGGAGAACAACCTCAACAGTTCAAACATCGTCACATAATAGAAGTCCCCATCCCTGTTATCATTCCAGTCATTCTCTTCCACATTGTTTCGAGTCTTTATGCTCTTTCTGCGGTAGGGCTCCCTGAGTTGGACACAACTGAGGTCTAACCCATTTCTTATAAAGGTTTGACATATCTTCCTTGCCTTTGTACTCTCTATGCTTCTGTTTATAAAGTTGTAATAATGATCGAAAGTTGTGACTAAGTGAGATCTACTTATAACTTCACTAGCTAACAAAATATATAGTGAACAGTTTAAAGATGATTTTTCTTTTAATTTAAGGAAAGATACTGACCAAAGATGGCTACCACCAGTCATCTGACTGTAAGTTCATCACTTTTCTGGAACGTTCCTATGTGGTTTACACTGCAGACCTGCCCTGACATGTTGCATGGAATTTAATACCTGGGGCTGTTAAGTACAATTTGAAGAGGGATTCTTGAAAGGAAGGCATTAAAAATGTGGAGTGCTGAATTGTAATCAACAGTAAAAGCGATGGAAAGTGCTAACCAGTCAGATATACCTAACAGGCACACAAAATCCCCTATGCAGGACAAAATAACCTTTTCTCCTCAAGATTTCTATTATCTGGAAATAAAAAGAACAAAGAACAAAGAAAATTACGACACCGGAACAGGCCCTTCGGCCCTCAAAACCTGCACAGACCATGCCGCTGATGTAACTAAAATCCCCTACCCTCCAAAACCATATCCCTCTATCCCCATCCTATTCATGTATTTGTCCAGATGCCCCTTAAAACTCACTATTGTATCTGCTTCCATTACCTACCCCGGCAGCAAGTTCCAGAAATGCGTCAAAAATTTCTGAGATGAAAGATCATAAAGATCCTACAACAAAGACTGAAAGAGATGTTAATTGAATCACTGTTATGGAATATACAGGCTGAAGATTTAAAAACTGGTTTTGCCAAACCAGACACAAAGAGAAGTCATTGAAGTCATCTGAAAAAACTGCTGAAAGGAGCAGTGTGGAATCTCTCTCTCTCTCTAAAGCCATGATTGTCTCTAGCAAAGGATTTTAAAGAAAACTGGCTTATTTCAAACAGTCATATTGTTCAACAATCTGTGCCTCAAGGACAAACAAAGGATGTAGTCATATATTCTTTTAACTTTTATTTGGAATCAAACTTTTCTTGTGTCTAAGGAATGTGTGTGTGTATATGTGTGTGTGCGTGCATGCATGCATGCATGTGTGTAAATATGTGCATGTACATGTATGTGCACACATGTGTGCATGCATGTGTGTACATGTATGTTCATGTGTGTCTTTTCCTGGTAACTTATAAACTTGCTCTTTCTTTGACTCAAGAAAACCTGACTTGATTGGCTCCTTTTACTTTGAAAGTTATTACGTTTTGATTGGAAAAGTAAGTGAAATTTTAAAAATCTCTAATTGCGATGAAGTGAGGGAGCTGAATAGAGGAGATTAATTCCCTCATCCTTGCCCAGTTATAATAAAGTCAAGAGTTCCATGTGCCTGTTTTACAGCCTTCCCACTTCTCCTGCCATCTTCAGAGTTCTGTTGGTACACATCGAAAATGCCTGGCCAATAACTTACTGTTTATGGAAGCTGATAGCCCCAGCCCTATTTTTGTCATTAATGTTTCCACACACATTTGACTCATTTAATACGTGTTTTAGATGAAGTTAAAGAAATGATTCGCCAAATAGTTTTTACAAAGACAGAACCTTTTTAAAAATCAGTGTAGGGAGATTTCCTCTGTCTGCAGCGAAGGCTGGCAGCCCCCACATGAGGTTACTCATTGGTTGGCGGAGGTTAGCCCAGGAAGAGTGGCTCACCATGTCTTGTGATGTTGTCCCTTTAGGAAACTTGTCCCTTGGAGCCTGAAGAACATCTCAGAGGCTTCTTCAACACCTTACTTCAGGAGGTGAAGTGAAAGAGGGTAGTTGAGTCTGAAGGAAAGGCCAGCCGTCTATTAATGCAGTGGTTCAGCTGCCAGGATACAGACCACAATCTGAATGAAATCTTCCAGATCTGGATATACAGACATTTTATAATTTTTGATTGCAGGGGTTAGCACTAATGTCTTTCTATCCAATTCTATCATAGGAACAGAGGGATTAGGAGCAAATTCAATCCTTCGAGTCTGCTCCGCTATTCAATCAGATCATGGCTGATCTCTCTCTTGCCTCAAATCCACCTCCCCACCTGTTCCCCATATCCCTTTAACCTGTTTTTTAAATCAGAAATATATCTACGTCCTTCTTGAAACCATTTAAGGATTCTGACTCTGCCGTGCCACAAATTCACCACCCTCTGCGAGAAGTAGTTCTTCCTCATCCCAGTTTTAAATCTATCACCTCTTGATCTATAAATTAACTTTATATCTGTGAACTCTTGTTCTAGATTGCTCCATAAGATTGCTCCATTTGGTTTTATTGATCTTAGCAATCCCTTTTAGTATCTAATATATCTCGATCCGATCCCCCCTCATCCTTCTAAACTCCAGCATGTCCAAGGCCCAAACTCTGTAATCTCTCCTCACACACCAACCTTTTCAACCCTGGAATCAGTTTGGTGAACCTCCTCTGAACTGCCTGCAGTTCTGTCATTCCTACCGTTCTACAGTCTGCTTTCCATCCAGCTCCACTGCTCCACAGTATGAGTTCCCAGTACGGAACAGAAGGTGGGAAGTTTGGAGAGCACCGCACTCGGATTCATTGCTGTGGCATTCCTCGAACATCAGCAATATCTCAGGTGGCCTCGTGACCTCATTGTAGGTGCTTGCTATCACTGTGAGGTGGTTTTTGATTGGGGTCGTAAGCCCCGGTTTGTAAAAGGATGCTCCAGTCTTTCAGCAGACGTCTGTCCCATTCTGGGGCCCTTAGAATAATTGTATCAGTGTGGAACGCTGCTTAGTAAATGCATTGGCAGCGGTGGCTGGATAATGAGCTTTAACATGCCAGGTGGCATTCCTGGGGTCATAAATCACCAGTGTCTATTGACTGGAATCCCTGCCCATGAAAGCAAGAGATCCCAATATAGATTCTGAATGCTTTTTTTGCCAATCAGAGAGATAATCATTTACCCTAATAAAAAATAAATAATTTGCTTCACCTTTTGTGACTTCGGGAAGTGCCAAAATGTTTCACATTCAATGAAGCATTTCTGATGTTTGGTCACCATCATAATGCAGAACACACAGGAACCAAGCTCACACGAGCAGCACCGTGATTGTGACCAGATCACATGCTTTCATTTTATTGATCTGTTTTTTATTATTATCTCATGTGTTGGGATACAGTGAAAAGTATTGTTTCTTGCGCGTTATACAGATAAAGCATACCGTTCAGAGTACATAGGGGAAGGGAAGGAGAGGGTGCAGGATGTAGTGTTACAATCATGGCTAGGGTGGAATTAGAGGAAAGTTTTAAAAGCATAGAATGAGAGTGAAAGATGGAATTGGGGACAGCACGGTGGCACAATGGTTAACGCTGCTGCCTCACAGCGTCAGGGACCCGGGTTCAATTCCAGCCTTGGATCACTGTCTGTGTGGAGTTTGCACATTCTCCCCATGTCTGTGTGGGTTTCCTCCGGGTGCTCCAGTTTCCACCCACAGTCCAAAGATGTGCGGGTTAGGTGGATTGGCCATGCTAAATTGCCCCTAATGTCAGGAGGATTAGCAGGGTAAATATGTTGGGTTACAGGAATAGGGCCCATGTGAGATTATGGTCAGTTCAGACTTGACGGGCTGAATATTCTCCTTCTGCACTGTCGAGATTCTATGATTCTAGAAGGTATGCTGGGGATAGCTCGCATGAAGTCACCACACCATCTTGAATCAGAATGATGTTGGTTGAGGGACACGAGGAAAAACATCCCTTCCTCCAGCCCCGTTTCCTCAGTAAAAAGATGCCATGGGATTTTTACAGGATCTTGTGGTCATAAATCATCAGTGTCTATTGACTGGAATCCCTGCTCACAAAAGCAAGAGATCCCAGTATAGATTGTGAATGCTTTTTTTGCCAATCAGAGAGATAATCATTTACCTCGATAAAAAATAACTTGCTTCACCTTTCATGACCTCAGGACATGAGGTCCTGAGAGAGTCATCATTGACCTTTCTGTCTATAGGTGCTGCCAGACCTGCTGCATATTTCCAACATTTCCTGTTTTTATATCACAACAGAACGGGCCCTCATCTCAACCAAAACAAAAAGGCACCTCTGAGATTTGAGCAACCTCTCAGTACTGTCCTGGAATGCCATCCTGGACTTCCCTGCTCAAGCCTCCGGCATGTGATCTGGTTCTGACGTAGCCAAGAATGCTCCCAACTGATCCAGGGCTGAGAATTCCCTTTGCTTTCTCTCCCCCAGCCATCCTTCCATTCAGGGAAAGGATATTGTGATGATACTGTACCTTTAAGAAATATAATTATATCGGGTGGGATATATCTTGAGTCACTTTATCTTGTCTTGCTTAAGTGTTTCAGCTGGTAAACCTAATTCATTCGTATAGTTAAATAAAGTTTGTTTTGATAAAAGCTGCCCCTTAGTGTGTCAATAGACACCTGCAGTGAAACACTTTGTCCTCATACTAATGGCAACACAGAAAAACCTTTAGGGTCTAGTCGAGCTTTGTAACATACTTTGGGGTTAATCATCTGGTACCTTAGCAATAGTAAGAAGTCTCACAACACCAGGTTAAAGTCCAACAGGTTTATCTGGTAGCACGAGCCACTAGTATTTGGAGCGCTGCCCCGTCAGAGTGAAGTACTCCTGGCAGGGCGGGAGATGCTATGGGGCCCAGTGAATTCCATGCCAGGCCCGATAATGACATTTAAACTACATTTAAAATATGTTTAGAACAGATTGAAATCACTTACCTCTCTTCTCGCTGGTTTCCAGCGGGGTCCCGACTGCATCTGTTCCCTGGCTCTGGGAGACACACGTACATCAGGAACACATGCGCAAATCCCACACAACGGCCAACACACGGTTCTCCCCACCCAATCCGCCGGAAAATTTGCAGATCGAAAATCGCACCCCCCCCCATGTTTCAGACATGGATTCAGACATGGTTAGGTGACTGGACAAGTTAAATTATCCCTCACTGGACCCGAACAGGCGCCGGAATGTGGTGACTAGGGGATTTTCACAATAACTTAATTGCGGTGTTAATGTAAGCCTACTTGGGACACTGGTAAAATTTTTAAAAAGCTTCAATTTCCTTTTAGTAAGCGTATGAAAAACTATATTTACAACCTTCAAATTTGAAGCATAACGTGGAACTGGCGTCCTGCTCCCCCCTCAGTAATAAAGACCACAACTAAGAGGTGACATTAATAGTCAAATGCATGACTGACTTATTATATTCTAATTCACTAATACAAGTTAGACTGTAGCACTAAATACACCAGTGATGCTCACTTGCTTGACTGCTAAAAGGGCTGAGATTATTGGTACATGGAATTAGCACTGATGCAAAGAGCTTTTACAAAATACAACATAACAGAATGAATAACATAAATCATGTTGGCAGACAAAATGCACTCAGCACACTAGCGTCAGGAATAACACTTGACTTGCAATTTTTATCCGGACAGTTTTCATGTAAAGCTGTTACATTAGCTTCAACCAGTTAGAATGATATCACAGCAGCTTGCGTAGCTTTAGTGTGTAGATTAGCTAAATAAAATTGACAGTCGATGGTAAAGTGTGTAAGTCATGGATAATAACTTAGTTAATGCTGTCTCTGCTGTTGTCCATCTTGGCAGTAGACTTGCCAAGGCTTCTTTGACAGTACTTTCCAAACCCATAACATCTACCACCTACAAAGACAAGGGCAGCAGATGTATGGGGACAAAGTGGCACAAAGGTTAGCATTGCTGCCTCACAACTCCAGAGATCCCAGGTTCAATCCTGGCCTTGGGTGCTTATCTTGGCACACTGTCTGTGTGGAGTTTGCACATTCAAATCAAGTTTATTTATTAGTCACAAGTAAGGCTTACATTAACACTGCAATGAAGTTACTGTGAAATTCCCGACACACTCTGGTATCTGTTCGGGTCAATGTACCTAACCAGCAAGTGTTTCAGAATGTGGGAGGAAACCGGAGCACCCAGAGGAAACCCACGCAGACATGAGGGGAATGTGCAAATTCCACACAGATAGTGACCCAAGCTGGGAATCGAACCCAGGTCCTGGCGCTGTGAGGCAACAGTGCTAACCACTACGCCACCGTGCTACCTCATGTCCCTATTCTGTGTGGGTTTCCACCGGGTGCTCCAGTTTCCTTCCACAGCCCAAAAATGTGCAGGTTAGGTGGATTGGACATGCTTAATTTGGCATTGCCCCTTAGTGTCCTAGAATGGAAATAATGGGGTAAATCTGTGGGGTTACAGGGATAGGGTGGGGAAGGGGGTTAGGCCTGGGTTAGATGCATTTTTGGAGAGCTTTGCAGACTCGATGGGCCTCCTTCTGCACTGTAGGGATTCTATAATTCTCTGACATTGCTGCATGCAGACAGATTCAGGAGATGGTAGGAAATCACTTTCGGTAAATTGCACACATAATCACAGAATTGTCACAGTGCATCTGAAAATGAAATCCTGGGTTACCAGGAGAAGGCTGGGGAACAACATTCAGTTAATTGTTTATTTATTTTGTCAGAGGGCACCAGGCAATTGTGTCAGTCTTTTCCCACCAATCTGTTGCATATCTTCTGGAACACAGTCAGTATATATATTTTGTCCCTGCTTTTGCTTCAGATAACCTGAATCACAAATGCTGGAGTTTTCACGATGACCAGGGCCAAGTCTGCATTTCATAGAATCATAGAATCCCGACAGTGCAGAAAAAACCATTCAGTCCATCAAGGCTGCTCCAAGAACCTTAGTGTGGATGGAGTCACGTGTGGGCCAGGCCAGAGAAGAACAGCAGATTTCCTTTCCTAAGGGAGTGAATCAGATGGGTTTTTAGGACAATCAATTCAAAGAACAAAGAACAGTATAGCACAGGAACAGGCTCTCCAAGTCTGCGCTGATCATGTTGTCCCATCTAGACCAATCACTTATATCCCTCTATTCGCTGTTTGTTCATATGTCTATCAAGATAAGTCTTAAATGTGACTAACGTAACTGTATTCATGACTATTACTGCAACTAGCTTTTTAACTCCAGATGTGTTAAAGGGAGGCAATGGCATAGCAGTATTGTCACTGGACTAGTAATCCACAGACCCAGAATAATTCTCTGAGGGCCTGGGTTCGAATCCCACCATGGCAGATAGTAAAATTTGAATTCAATAAAAAATTAGAATTAAAAGTCTAATGATGATGATGGAAACATTGTCAATTGTTGTACAAACACATTTGGTTCATGGCAGGTGAGCAACGTGGTGCCACAGTGGTTAGCATTGCAACCTTACAGCACCAGGGACCTGAATTCAACTCCTGGATTGAGTCACTGTCTCAGCCCAGTCTGCATGTTCTCCCTGTGTCTATATGGGTTTCCTCTGGGTGCTCCGGCTTCCTCCCAAAAGATGCGCTGGTTAGGCGCATTGGCCGTGCTAAATTCTCCCCCAGTGTACCCGAACAGGTGCTGGAGTGTGGCGACTAGGGGATTTTCATTGCAGTGCTAACGTAAGCCTACCTGTGACACTAATACATAAACTTAAACTAATGATCTTTAGAGAAGAAAATCGGTCATCCATACCTGGTCTGCCCGACACATGGCTCCTGATTCTCAGCAATGTGGTTGACTCTCAAATACCCTCTGAAATGGAGGGCAATTCAGGATGGGTAATAACATCTCCCTAGATTTAGGACTTGTTGCCCTTCAAGGGTGAACAGAAATGAATAAAGTTAAAACATGATCGGAACAAGAGGGTGAGAAGGAACTTCAAGCACATCACAGACAATCTGAGGAGTGGTTGAATTGCAGAATGACATCGGAGGAAGAAAATATCAGTGGTCTTTCTCAAACATGGGGTAAGTTCCTTTGCCTTCGAACATAACAGTGCGAGTGAGTAACTTGCTGCTTGATAGAATGTTGACTCTTTTTCCTGAGGCCACACAAAGTCTTTTATCACATTTGCCAGTTCAAAACACAGTGCAATTACTTTGTCGGATTGATAAGGCGTCCTCTGGCCGGCAGCACAGCAGTTGCTAATATAACCCACTAGATGGAGTGCGCTGTGGTCAGGTCAGGTTTCATATTTCCCTGCCTGGAGCAGGAGCAGCTCTGGAGATCCGTCTGTGTAAGTGACACAGATAGAGGAACCCTTTATCATCCCAGACAGACCTTGGGGGAGGGGGTGGGGGCAGGGGGACACAGCTTGAAAACTTTATTAAGAATTCATGTCACTGTTGTCCTTGCTTTAAGCATTGATTTATAGCTAGTGGGGCAGGTGAGTGCAGAAGGAGGCCATTCGGCCCATCAGGTCTGCACTGACCACAATCCCACCCAGGCCCTATCCCCATAACCCCATGCATTTACCCTAGCCAGTTCCCTTGACACTAAACGGCAACCTAGCATGGTCAATCCACCTAACAACATCTTTGGAGTGTGGGAGGAAACCGGAGCACCCAGGGGAAACCCATGCTGACATGGGGAGAATGTGCAAACCCATCACCACAGCGACCCAAGCTGGGAATTGAACCCGGGTCCCTGGCACTGTGAGGCAGCAGTGCTAACCACTGCGCCACCGTGCCACCCCAAGAGTTGCTGTTCAGAAAGGGTTATTTTAAGGTTAGCAACTTGTTTGCCTCATCATTTAATAATATTAAAGGGTAAATACCAGATGGTGGTAGAGAATTGTGTACTTGTGTTTTGTACGGTGCTGCAACATCCATAATTGTCCTCTTCTATGTTTCATTTCCCACTGTTTGACTAAACCAGGATGTTTCGAAGCTAAGTACCCAGATGCAGTCTTATTCTGGCAAAGACTCCGCATAGGGGTGGGAACACAATTGATTGCTAAAAATGTCAAAGTAAGCAATTATGTTACTTGTAAACACTGTCATTTACAAGTTTTGGATGTTGCTTTGGAAGGAATGGTAATTGTTTTTCGCTTCTTGAGTTATCTGCTGGTTGCAGCTGTGTGGCTGAGTTGTGCCAGATATTTGAACCGTATGTTTGTCGCCCGATGATGTGGTCAGAGTTGACAGAAGAGCTGCCAGTGAGTCACTGCGGACTTTCAGCTGAGAGGCCCAGCAAACACAGCTCAGGCTGCCAGCTTTCTGCTTGGTCTAATTCCAGCGGCTTTCCTCACGTAACCTCTCACCTCCCAGTGATTCCACATCCATCATCCGTCGCCAGCACACCCATCCTCACCACGCTCCGCCTTCCAGTACTGAACATGGATATTTACTACAGCAGAATTTCCGAGCTGGATTAAGGAGTCCCTCAGCGATCCCTGAATTATTGAATCCATACAGTGCAGAGTGAGGCCATTTTTCCCTGACAGAGCACCTTACCCAGGACCACCCTAACTAGATTCACACACTCTCTGTGGTCAATCCGTCTAACCTACACATCTTGGGAAACTGAATTTAAAGTTTAAGTATTAGTGTCACAAGTAAGGCTTAAATTAACACTGCAATGAAGTTACTGTGAAAACCCTTTAGTCGCCACACTCCGGCGCCTCTTTGGCTACACTGAGGGAGAATTTAGCACGGCCAATGACACCTAACCAGCACATCTTTGGACAGTGAGAGGAAACCGGAGCACCCGAAGGAAACCCACACCGACACAAGGAGAACTTGCAAATTCCACACGGACAGTGACCCAAGCCAGGGATCGAACCGGTGTCCCTGGCACTGTGAGGCAGTGGTGCTAACCCCTGTGCTAACATTGCATTTTAACTCCCAACAGCCTGGGTGTTTCCTCAGTTCAGATTCACTGGCCGGAAGCCAGTCAGATTGGTAGGTTTGGCTCCCTGCCAGGTGGGCGGTGCTGCAGAAGGTGGGCCACAGTCCAGGAGCGCGTACGTTTGACGCTCCTCAAGCTATTGATCATCTAGGGGGGGGGGTCCTGGGGCATAACATGGGTCTGAAGGCTGTGGTGATCACGGTGAAATCTGGGATAGAGAGGTGGGGGTGGGGGATTGTGAAGGGGGTGGGGGGTTTGGTTTGGGGAGAGATAGGGTGCAGTGATGGGGAGGCTGGGTGATAGTGTGCAGGAGTTCAATTATAACAGGCTGTCTTGGGCAGTGGGGGCAGGAGGAAGCAGTCCTGATCCATTTGGCCCACAGGCAGTGCTGGGAAAGTTCCGAACTCTTCCATGAAGAAGTAGATGCTTCACTCCGGCTACTGGGATAGCTGAGGCCTGATTGGCCAATGTGGAATAGAGAAATGAATCCAAGGCATCCAACCACATTGAAATATTTAAATGAGCGACCGATCTCCGCAGAGCTGATTGGTCACTGGTTCCTCATCCCGTCTTCATTAAAACTGGAAGTGCCGGGATTGGATTAGCCTTTTGAGATTTTTATTACATGTTTTACTTCCTATCTAACCCAAGTAGGAAGTCACACAACACCAAGTTAGAATCACGATCTGTTGGATTGCTGCTCCTGCATCAGGTGAGTCTCTGCTTTCTTGCATCTTTGTGGAAACTTGGGCTGTGATTCTCCCATCGCGATCCGTAACTTTTTTGTCAGACCAGGATGGGAGATCCGCGCCTCCAGCCTTGAACAGGGATTTGCGACTGTTCCAGGAATGTGGGCGCATCACCCAGAGCCGGTGAACAGTCGCCACGCTGGAAACCAGTGGAAAGGCAGATAAGTAATTGAAATCTTTTCTGCATGTATTTGAAATATATTTAATTGTTCATTATTGTGACCTTTCAGATCCCAATCGAATCTCCCATCCCACCAGAAGTACTTCATTCCAGCAGGGCTCAGTCTAGCTCCCCAGGTTTGGGGAACTATCGGGAGACCCAGCCAGAATGAAGTGGGGGGCAATCAAGGCCCCCCCCCCAGGGATTCAGGTAGCGAGAGGTGGTGGCCCCTGGGCATGGGTACCCTGGCTGTGCCAGCCTGTGTCTCTTGGCACTGCCCAAGCAGCAAAGTGCCCATGCTCAGGGCACCTTGGCAGTGCCACCAGGCATTGGGTAGTGCCAAGGGGGCAGGGCCTCAGTGCGATTGGTAGAGTTGGGGGGGGGTCCCACTACCTCTCTGCATTGGGATCAGTCTAGGATGGAGTGAGGGCAGCGATTGGGACAGGATGGGGGGGGGGGGGGGGGGGGGGTTGGTGGCGTTAGCCTCCGGGCTGGAGATCACCACTGCTGGGGGTGGGGTGGCTTTTACATCGGGGTGCTCCAGGATTTGGGAAGGGAGTTAGGGCTGGCCTGGGAATTGCTGTGGGACCGTGATTGGGCCATCGGGGGAGTTGGAGAGGTAGCTCTGCGGGGGTCCTGGGCTGGCCAGTAAATGGGAGTTTGATAGTTTGAGGCCACTGCGCATGTGCAGAGTTCAAGAACTGTCAGAGTCCCTGTTAAATAAGACCCACCCCTGAGTTTTGAATGAGATTCACGGCTGGGACCTCTGCAGTGCACAGAGTGCGGAGATTCAGGTGAGAAGCTGAACTGATGGAACAGTATGGATTTAGAACAGTTTTCCTGCCAATTCAGCACTTTTGGGAGAATCACAGCTTTGACGACTGATGAAGGGGCAGTGCCTCGAAAGCTCGTGATTCCCAATAAACCTGTTGGATTTTAACCTGGTGTTATGAGAATTCTTACCGGACCCACCCCACTCAGGTAGCTACATCATGGCTACCTGACCCAAATCCATTTATTTTTGGGGATTAAAATTCTCCCTGTTAATTACCTGATTGGATAATCCTTGATGGTGAAAATAGCAGCCAATTTCACCCCGTGCCGTATCTTTAAAGAAAGTGCTCTCAGAGGAACTGAAAGCAATGCCTTTTTTTGTTCACCCACATTTTGTTTGCTTAATGCCACTGTCACTGCTCCAGGGGTTGTGCAGTAATGGCCCAGGGAATGATCTCTAACCCCCTGGAGATACCAGGCCAATCCTGTAGGGTTGGCAATTCCAAGCACACGTGACATGGCTTAAAGTTAGGGCAGCGCAATGGCACAGTGGTTGGCACTGCTACCTCACAGTGCCAGGGAGCCGGGTTCAGTTCCAGCCTCGGGTGACTGTGTGGAATTGGCACATTCACCCCGTGGTTTTCTTCAGGTGCTCCGGATTCCTTCGACAATCCACAGCTGTGCGGGTTGGGTGGATTGGCCACGCTAAGTTGCCCCTTAGCGCCCCAAGATGTGACGGTCTGGGGGATTAATGAGGGAAATCCATGGGGTTATGGGCATACGGTGGAGGGGTGGGATTGTTGTGGGAGAGTCGGTGCAGGCTCAATGGGCGGCACGGTAGCACAGTGGTCAGCACTGCTGCTTCACAGCTCCAGGGTCCTGGGTTCGATTCTCGGCTCAGTTCACTGCCTGTGTGGAGTTTGCACATTCTCCTCGTGTCTGCGTGGGTTTCCTCCAGGTACTCCAGTTTCCTCCCACAGTCCAAAGATGTGTGGGTTAGGTTGATTGGCCATGCTAAGCAATTACCCCTTAGTGTCCAGGGATGCGCAGGTTAGAGGGATTAGTGGGTATAATATGTAGGGATATGGGGGGTAGGGTCTGGGTGGGGTTGTGGTCGGCGCAGACTCGATGGGCCGAAGGGCCTCTTCCTGCACTGTAGGGTTCTATGATTCTAAGTGTCTTCCTGTAGGGATTCTATGGAAGTGAGACACAAGGGAAAAGATGGCAGGTGACAAACAGACAATGGAGATGCCATGAGGGTGTAAAATCAGAATTCTCACTTTTGCCATGGTGTGGGTGGGGGTGTGGGTGGGGGTGTGGGTGGGGGTGTGGGTGGGGGGTGTGGGTGTGGGGGGGGGTGTGGGTGTGGGTGGGGGTGTGGGGGGGGTGTGGGTGTGGGTGTGGGTGGGGGTGTGGGTGGGGGTGTGGGTGTGGGTGGGGGTGGGGGTGGGGGTGGGGGTGTGGGTGTGGGTGGGGGTGTGGGTGGGGGTGTGGGTGGGGGTGGGGGTGTGGGTGTGGGTGGGGGTGGGGGTGTGGGTGTGGGTGTGGGTGTGGGTGTGGGTGGGGGTGTGGGTGGGGGTGGGGGTGTGGGTGGGGATGGGGGTGGGGGTGTGGGTGTGGGTGGGGGTGTGGGTGGGGGTGTGGGTGGTGGTGGGGGTGGGGGTGGGGGTGTGGGTGGGGGGCAGAATTTTCCAGCGTCTGTCCTGCAATGAAATGATAAATCTGTCTTGTTTTTTTTAAGTACATTTATGCTTTTGCTACAGCTGGTGTACAGAAGATATCTGCCCCCGGGGAGATGTGGCAGAATGACAATAATGAACACACACGTGCTAAGAAATCTAATTTGTTCCTCTGCAGGTGCGCGAAGCCATTGAATAAAGCGCTCGGCCGAGGAGGGTTCGACTTACAAAACTAACCAACATGGCGCAACTCAAAACACTTTGAGTTCAGAATATGATGGAGGTATTCCTCTCCCTGTGGCCTCACATCGCTGGCACACATTGTCCCCAACTTTCATAAGTAAGAATAATATGTCCTTCTGTGCAAGTGATACTGCAAAGGAATAAATTTATCGTATGTTAAAAGCACGTGGCCTGAAGGGAAGCAGTAACTATAAGGATATTGTAATCTCAGATTGCACGCATAAATTGTCTAAGGTGTCCTGGCATTGAAACCATTTGATTACATTAACATTTTCAGACTGACTTTTTTTCCCCGAGTGTCCGTAATCCCACATCATCCCGGAATTGTAGAGCAGGTATAATTATTTATCTTTATGGAGGCTGTATTTCTGTCAGGGATGTGCTTTGTTAGTTGACTGCAGTCTTTACGATCCAGACTCCTGTTCTTTTTTTAATTTGTTCGTGAGATGCGGCTCTTGTTTATTGCCCATCCCTGGGTGCCCTTGAGAAGGTGGGGGTGGGCTGTCTTCTTGTACCATGGCAGTCCCTGCAGTGTAGTTACATCCACAGTGTTGTTAGGAAGGGAGTTCCGAGATTTTGACCCAGCGACAGTGAAGGAATGCCAATGTACTTTCACATCAGGCTGGTGTGTTAGCTGGAGCAGGACTTGCCGGTGGTGCGGCTCCGAAAGCTATTCTACCTTGTTCTTAGAATCATAGAATCCCGATAGTGTAGAAGGAGGTCATTTGGCCCATCAAACCTGCACTGACAACAATCCCACGTATTTGCTAATCCCCCCGACAACAAGGGGCAATTTAACCTAATCTGGACATCTTTGGACAGTGTACTGTTCCGAGGCTGGAATTGAACCCGGGTTCCTGGTGCTGCAAGGCAGCAACTGACACCAACTGTCCCAGAACCCACTGGAATTTAACAGTAATCCAGAGATCAAATGGAAGTTCCACAGCTCCCTCATGCATCCTGAGGGCTGTCCAGTAAACTGTCGCGTTTGCCAGCTGCCTACTGGGGATCGGGGGGTCCTTCAATGTCAGGCACTCAGTGTTCTACTGAGGGGACAACACTGGGAAAAGTGGGTGGGGTGGGAGCAATGAAAGTCTTGCCTCTAACCATCCTTTCCCCCACATCCATCAACTCCCTCCTCATGACCCCCCTCCCTGTCCTCACTGAGCGCTGCTGGCCTCTGATTGGTTGGCAGCTCTCATTGGGTGGGTCTTCCACCTCCCTGGATCTTCAATCTCAGAGGAAGGCATTCTGCTGGCCTGCCAAGTGCCCGGGTGGCACAGGATGCCACGAGAGAACAGAAAATACTCTCCGCTATGAGACTGACATCAAAGGTTTTAAAAGGAAGTGACATAGGGCCATATCACTTACTCTAAACCCGCAGCTAAGATCCCCGTCGTCTCCACAAGATTCTGCCCCTCGCTCTCATCATGAAGACAATTTTCCAATTTCTCTTTCTCGATCCAAAGTGAAGCACCGTATATCTCCTCACGTTGATTACCCTACAGGATCATTTTGCCCACTGCTTTTATCCGACTCCCTTTGTAACTTCCTGCTCCCAGTGCCTTCTCATTTAGCATCTTCAGCAGGGCTGGATATATAACTCTCTCTTCCTTCATTCTACTGATGAAAAGCTCATCCCCTATACAGTTCTCTGGAGAGTTTCATATTAATAAGGAAAAAAATCAATGAATTTCCCCAGTGCATCTCATAATTTTTTCACCATTTCCTTCTGAATTATTTCTCCTCCTCTTCCGTTTTGCTCCATTTAAGGAATTTGTAACAGCTAGCTTTGATTCAGTTCATAGAATCCCTACACAGTACAGAAGGAGGCCATTTGGCCCATCATACCTGCACTGACACTAATCCCACCCAGGCCCCATTCCCGTAACCCCACATATTTACCCTGATAATTCACTGGACACTGAGGAGCAATTTTTTAGCATAGCCAATCCATCTAACCCGCACATCTTTGGATTGTGAGAGGAAACTGGGGCAACCGAAGGAAACCTACGCAGACATGGGGAGAATGTGCAAACTCCACACAGACAATGACCCAAGCCGGGAATTGAACCCAGGTCCCTGGTGCTTTGAGGGAGCAGTGCTAACCACAATGGCATTGTGCTGCCATTTTTTGCCTTATCCAAATGGCACAATCCTTGAACCGTGTTTTCTTGATGGATATATCACATAGGTCATCTACTTGCAAAACCCTGGAGGAAAATTAAAGAGACTGTGTCAGAAATCTCACTTCAATTGTGCAAATACAAGTTACAGACTCACACATTATGGTTCAGGTCAGAAACTTCAAAGTGTTTTAAGGCACCCGCCCGGATCATAAGTTTTGCATCTTGAATTTGGCTAGGATAAGCATGATAGGTTTCACTTCAGGTATGATTCAAATGACCCACTAGGGAGCTTTTATCAAGCAAAGTTTATTTAAGAATATAGTTAACATGCATAGTAAGAAAATTAACAAGAACTTTTATTAATTACAAATAAAAATGGAACAACCACAATAATGTGTAACCCTCAACAAATATATCTAAGATATTCCAATCAAACCAATCTCATGAACAAAACCCTTTAAACAGGTTTAACATAGCAATGTCTAATGCTCACGGGATACTGAAATTGATTATCCTGGTTGGAGGATTGAAAACTTTCAGTCTCATTAGTTCTAGTGGTACGCTTGACACACTCAGAAGAGTTTGATGTCAGAACAGTTTCCCAGAACCCCAGGTAGACTCTGGTCAAGTCACCAACAGTAGATTTTCTATTCCAGGAAGGCTTTAAGATAACCCACAGAATTTCCAAAACCAGGGAGAGAGAGAGAGACTTCTTTTCAGCTTGATGCACCTTCTAAAACTAAACTCTAACTGCAGCCAAACAGAAAATGAAATTTTAAACTCACTGGAAAGGAAATAAAAAACTGTCCAAAAACACATGACCATCCTCCTAACAATGTAGAATCATAAAACAAGCCAGAGTTTAAATAAACAAACCCAGTTATGATATTGAAGTAGCAAAAAAAGGACCCCATGTAGACAACCAGCCAGCAATGAAAGAGGTCCGCTCAAAACTGCAGAGAACAGGATTTAAAAAAAACTTTCTTAAAGGTACACTAACATCACACACTTATTAATGATGGGAGGAGATGGGGTGTGTTAATCTTGGAGTCTGCAATTTACCTTAGTGTTACTAGCAACAAAATTGCTGGCAACTTTGGGCAACGTAATTACCCAATGGCAAATGTTTTTGTGGGGAAAGAAAGAACATCAAATGACACAGTATGACTATTGATTCATATTACCTGAAGTGGAGAGAGAGAAAGAGATTGACACATGCCTGAGGTCGAGTGCGAGACTTGTATATAATGATTGAGAATGTCCTGTAGGCTGTTATAGGCGGGGGGGGGAGGCCAGTCCACAGGAGGGTTGCCAAGAGCACCTCACACCAATGATCAGCAGGACACAAAGAGAGGACAGAAAACACTCTCCGCTGTGAGGCTTGCATCAAAGCTTTTAAAAAGAAAATTAAATTCACAGCCAATGTCATTATTTCACACAGAGGCTTGTAGGAACGTGATCCAACTGAAATACAATGAACGGATACAAATGTACATTTGCAGAACTGGATAGTAGGTACATTATTGTGTGAAAGATTAATCCAGATTCTCATCTCACTTTTTAATGGTATGAAATGCTGCCTCCCAGTAAAACGAAAGTGCGATGATAAAAAAAATTTAACAAAAAGGATTAAAAAAAGTATGAATTAACTGAGGCCATGTTAACTTCATTGCAGTGTTAATGTAAGCTTACTTGTGATTAACAAATAGGACTTAAACTCTAAACCACAGTATAAATTCCCTACTCCAATAGACAATTGTTTAAGTGTGTGGTAGTGTGGCCCCTTTAAGGGAGCGATCCCTCAGCGCCATGTGATCGAGCTGGAGTCCATGGAATGGCAGTGTGGGAAGCCCAGCCAATCGGAAGCAAGGGCTGTGCATCCTGGGTCAAGGAGGAAGCTCAGCTGGAACCAGGGAGACGAAGGGAGTACATAGAAATCATGGAATCCTACAGTACTGAAGGAGGCCATTCGGTCCATCGAGCCTGCGCCGCCAACAATCCCACCCAGGCCCGATCCCCATCTCCTCACATATTTATCCTGCCAATTTATGGGTGGCACGGTAGCACAGTGGTTAGCACTGCTGCTTCACAGCTCCAGGGACCTGGGTTCGATTCCCGGCTTGGGTCACTGTCTGTGTGGAGTTTGCACATTCTCCTCGTGTCTGCGTGGGTTTCCTGTGGGTGCTCTGGTTTCCTCCCACAGTCCAAAGATGTGCGCGTTAGGTTGATTGGCCATGCTAAAATTGCCCTTAGCGTCCTGAGATGTGTAGGTTAGAGGGATTAGTAGGTAAATGTATAGGGATATGGGGGTAGGGCCTGGGTGGGATTGTGGTCGGTGCAGACTCGATGGGCCGAAGGGCCTCTTTCTGTGCTGTAGGATTTCTATGATTCCATAACCCCTCTAACCTACGTGTCCCGGGACACTAAGGGCCAATTTAGCATGGCCAAACAACCTAACCCACACATCTTTGACTGTGGGAGGAAACTGGAGCAACCAGAGGAAACCCACGCAGGCTCAGGGAGAACATGCAAACTCCACGCAGACAGCGACCCATGCCGGGAATCGAACCCAGTCCCCAGAGCTATGAGGCAGCAGTGTTAATCACTGAGCCGGCCAAGTGTATTGTAGTTCTGTCAGACCCTTGTTTGTACATATTATTGGTAATAAAACATTTATAACTTAAAGTCACAATGAAGTTTTTACAAAGTGCTTTTAGAGAGTTTAGATGAAAGGCCCCATATAATTGCATATAATTATTAAACTTGATGGAAAGTGCTTCTAGACTTGATTTGTATTAATTGAGGGAGGGAGCCTGGATCACTGCAACAACAAAGAGTTCCCCCCCCCTCCCCCCCATTTCCTATTGCAATCATTTAAAATTCAATTGTGTACGCAGTGATACATTAATCTTGAACAAACTCAGCTGCACCCGAGTTAATTGTAGAAATTGGTAGATTTTCATGCATTTTTAATTGGTCCTGGCATCCCTTTGAATCAACAGAGCACTCCAGTTTCCTGGGCTGTTTACTCACTATTTCCTTCTCCAATGTAGGCGCTATATAAATGATGGCACCTCTGAAGCACATGGAGTCAGCACATGAACAAGCTAACGCTACAAACCCATGTCCAGATCGGAATCCCAAACCTAATATGTTTCAGATTGGCCTGCTGTGCTTTTGTTATTCTTTGACAGGACATCAGGGTCAGTGGTAAGGGTGTCATTTGTTGACCATTCATATTTTTTTAAAATTTTACTTTTTTTTCAGAGTTACAAAGACAACAGATTAGAAAACTATGGAAATTTGGCATTTCAGCTATGACTCTCATCAACTTTTACAGATGCACCATGGAAAGCATTCTTTCCGGTTGTATCACAGCTTGGTCTGGGCTCCTGCTCTGCTCAAGACCGCAAAATACTACAAAATATTGTGAATGTAGCCCAATCCATCACGCCAACCAGCCTCCCATCTATTGACTCTGTCTACACTTTCCGCTGCCTCGAAAAGCAGCCAGCATAATTAAGGACCCCACACACCCCAGGAATACTCCTTTCAATCTTCTTCTGTTGGGAAAAATATACAGAAGTCTGAAACCAACAGACTCAAGAAAAGCTCCTTCTCTGCTACCATCAGACTTTGAATGGACCTACCATATATTAAACTGATCTGTCTCCACACCCTCTCTGTAACTGCAACACTACAGTCTGCACCCTCTCCTTTCCTTCTCCCCTGTGTACTCTATGAACAGTATGCTTTGACTGTATAGTGCTCAAAAAACAATACTTTTCACTGTGTCCCAAAACGTATGTTGCAATGATAAATCAAATCAAATTGGTGAATTACCATTAACCACTGTCTCCTCCTGCATCCACCAGCCCGCATCCTTCCAAAAAAGCAAAAATGAAACTCTATGCTGGCCTTTTGAGCTAAAGAATCAGTGGAACATAAAGCCGGGGATTCTCCGACTGTTCAAACCAGCGGGATTCTCCAGTCCACCAGCAGCACAATCCTGCCTACGAGTTTCCCAATGGGAATTCCCATTGACAGCAATGGGACTGGAGAATCCCACTGGGAGTGAACAGCACGCTACCTCCTGCCGATGGGAAGGGTGCGGCTGGGAGGCTGGAGAATCTCCCCCAGTGTCTTTGTCCATCAGGAAGAACCCGGTGAACACTTTCCAGCCCTTCACATCAGTGGAATCTTCCAGTCTCCCCAATATGAAGGGAGGTTTCAATGGCTGTCATGGGGGAAGTGGGGGGTAAGGGGTGGGAGTGGATTGGAAAATTCTGGCCCTTTTTAGCATTTCAGAACTTTAGGCAGCCCTAAGCCACTCCACAGGTACCATTGTCCTGTTAAATTGCAGCCAATTTTGTAATGCAATAAGTGTCGCAGCAAATCTTCTCACATCAATACTGGCCAGGTCACTGGGGAGAAATTGTGCCATGAAGTATTTTACAGGTATTTGTTACAACAGCCAAAGCCTCAGTTTAACCACCAGACCCACAACAGTCATTGGGTGGGATTTTACACCCTCGCTCGTTCCGAAACTGTAAAATCCCACCCGAGGCCAACGGACTTTCCCTTTGCCCACCCCTCACCTGCTCCAATTCCCAGGGCAGGTGAGGTAGTAACATTCCAGCCATTATATCTAACACAACAATGTGTAAAAGAAATAGAATTAAAAAGTAAGACTGAGATGATACTTGTTGGACAAAAGACTCCAATACCTTTGGTTGAAATTAAATAGCTTTTTTCAAAAAACATTTATTCCAATCTTAGTTACAAAGCCAATGCACAGAGTGGCCAATGTCCATCTCACAGTGGCACAGTGATTAGCACTGTTGCCTCACAGTGCCAGGGACCCGGGTTCAATTCCGGCCTTGGGTCATTGTCTGTGTGGATTTTGCACATTCTCCCCATATCTGCATGGGTTTCCTCCGGGTGCTCTGGTTTTCTCCCACAGTCCACAGACATGCAGATTAGGTGGATTGGCCATACTAAATTGCCCCCCTAGTGTCAGGGGAATTAGCAGGGTAAATACTTGGGGTTACAGGGATAGGATTGTTTACGGGACAGGCTCGATGGGTCGAATGTCCTGCACTGTGGGGATTCTATGATCTCCTTGCATGCTCCAAAAACCAAATTTAAATTGAATCCAATTCGTGGTCCCCACAAGAGAGAGAGAAACAAGATCCATACTAACAAGATGCAGAAGTGAACCAGATCTTGGGGTTGATCTGACTCTTGGCTTAGCCTAAAGACCAAGAAGTGCTGGGGTGGTGGAGTTGGGGGGGAGGACGGTGGGGTTACTGCTTTCACCCCACAACTGAAATTCAATAACCTTTGCACCATGCGCTTTTCAGAAAAGGTTTCCTTAATTCGAACCAGGATGCAGGATGAGAGCATTAAATTAGACTTTTAAGTACATGTGTGCACACAAACCTCATAAACTGTGCTACACAAATTTAGTTTACAGCAGGACTTACATGTTTCCCAGAAAGTTGCAAATGCATAATAATCATTAAAAGAAGGTAATTGAAAAATGTATTTAATAAAGTAAAACTTATTGCTGAGAGTACTGAAGGTTCATTTCTACAATTCATGCATAAGTTCAGACCTATTAAAATGTTTGCCCATATAGCAACCTAATAAAATAAACTGTAAAGGTACGCAGACTGTTTAAAAGAGAAAAGAACATTCTTGTTATGAGAGTTTTATATGTCACAGCACCACAGGGGAAGCTGAATCCTTTCTTATTCATGGCAATATCGAGATAAATCGTATCAGCCTGATAGCATAGGGGTGAAGCTTTATATCACTAAGCTTCTTGGTGTTGTTTGATTGACACTCTGAGTTTTCCTTCTTGCTGTGGTGGGTTTGATCAGATGTTGCCAGGTGGGACATCTCACTTACGACAGACAGACTGGGCAAACCTGGTACAGTGCTTCAGAGAACGAGTTGATAAGGAAGCAGTGTTGCTGGAGCAGGACGCACGGTGTCCAAAAAACAGGATAAATTAAATGTTAACATTAAAACAGCAACGCTGATTAATTATGGCTAAATACTAAGAGTTTACTGACAAAGAGTTTACTGATGACAGATGCTTCATAAAAATGTTCTGAAAAATAGCCCAGTGTGTGAACCACGGTGGAAACAGCATGTTGCTTTCAAAGAAAAATGTTTTTTCTTTCATTGTACAGTAAATGCCACAAAATAAGCTCTCGCGATCTGACAAAGAACACACTGTTCTAAAGGCAACTCCGATCGGCACTCACAGTAGCCGGGTAATTGGAGTTCCAGCAAGTCATAAAAAATAATAGGCAACAAACAACCTTTGCTTGTGGCAATTAGATTCCTTCCTAATGACTGCATTCAGACTTGTACCAAAAAAATGTAAGCAGAGGATCACATATCAAAGGCGTAGGCGTACGTGATGTGGTAACATGGTCCCTTTAAGGGATAATCCTTTATGGACCATGTAATCGGGCTGGACTCTATAGGATAGAAGTGCGGGAAGCCAGGCCAGTTGGGGGTGAGCGTGCGTGACCTGGAGACTGGGAAGAGTACAGGTGAAGCCAGGAAGGAGCGAGCAGGCTTGTGTGATATTCCTGTCAGACTCTGAAGGCAGGATTTTCCACTCCTCTCACTCAGAGGCCAGAAAATCCAAAGACCAGTGGACCTTTGCATGTTCCAGGTCCAGCTTACTATGATTCCTGTGGTGGTGGGACAGTAAAATTCCACCCTTAGAGTGTAAATAGTTATTACAGTTTAATAAACTCTTTTGCTGTTCAGATCACCTCGAATTATTACACATAAAAGAAAAGCCATTCAGCCCCTCGGGCCTGCTCTCCCATTCAACAAGATCATGGCTGATTTGTTTGTTCCCTCCTAATCTCTGATTCCCTTGTCCAATAAGAATCTATCTACCTCCGCATTAAAAAATATTTAATGTCTTCACTTCCACCATCTTCTGAGGCAGAGAGCTCCAAAGTCACACAATTCTCAGAGAGAAAGTATTTCTCCTTATCTCTGTCCTAAAAGGATGACCCCCTAGATTTAAAACAGTGCCCCTTAGTTCTGGGCTCACCCACAAGAGGGAACATCAGGTGGGATTTTACGGTTGCTTCTGCCTCAAGACCAGAAATTCCTGCCCAAGCACCGTGAAATCATCCGTCAAATTTTCTGTCCCACCCGCTATGATTCCTGCAGTAGGCGAGACAGCAAATTTCCAGTCACCATTTCCATGTCCACCTTGTCAAGACTGTTCTGCATCTTACTACATACTTCTATCAAGTCACCTCATCACCCTTCTGATCTCCAGTGGAAACAAGTCCACTCTGTCCCACCTATCCTCATAAGACAACTTTATCCAGGTTATGTTGGTCAGATACTTGGATAAATGATGAAGTGCACTGCCCACAATTATTGTCCATCTGCCAACTGGACAGACAATAGTAGGCAAAAGACGCTGCCAATGGACAAGGCTGCCACTGAGAGAGAATGGGCAGCAAGGTCACACAGTGGTTAGCACAGCTGCCTTACAGCTCCAGGGACCCAGGTTCAATTCTGGCCTTGGGTCACTGTCTGTGTGGAGTTTGCACATTCTCTCTGTGTCTGTGGGGGTTTCCTCTGGGTGCTCTGGCTTCTTCCCACAGTCCAAAGATGTGCAGACTGGGTGGAATGGCCATGCTAAATTGCCCACTAGTGTCAAGGGACTAGTAGGGTAAATATATGGAGTTACAGGGATAAGGCCTGGGTGAGATTGTTGTCAGTACTGGCTCGATGGGCTGAATGGCCCCCCTCTGCACTGTAAAGATACTCTGATTCCATGAGTTTAGAATATTCTCCGGGGTGTTTCCAACTGTCTCCCAATGTATTGATTTTGAATGGTGGTTTGACATCATTATAAATCAATTTAAATGATGGATGCGGTGAAGTAACCTTTTCCCAATCGTTCTGCAATATCCCTGGGGACAGAGTAGCATCAAAATCCCCTAACTCCACCACCCCGCGCCCCCCCCCAATCCTTCTGGGCTTCTCCTCCAATAATACAGTCAGTGGATTGGAGAATCCCAGGGGAATCCATCACTTGACTCTGTTACACACACTTCCACATTTCATTCACACTTAACTTGCCCATGAGCCTTGGCCCAAGGAATGTTAAAACCATGCCTGGCATCTCTGATGGTGACAAAGGCCTTACATTTGTCTGTTCTCCACCTTTACATGCAAGCAGCTAACCTGAAAAAACAATGCCGTCCCTAAGATATCACAGGTTTCTTTGATAGCTCATCCCAAAGTTCCAAAATTTATCACTTAGAAGGGCGAGGTCAGGAGGTGTCTGGGAACATCATCATCTTCTTTTTCCCTCCACGTTACACACCCCCTCTACCCCTCTGACTTGGATATATGATATATATTGCAGGTCTTTCATGGTCATTGGGTCAAAGTCCTGGCACTTTGTACCAAGGAGAATCGCTGGTATTCGATCACCAGACTGACTGCAGTGGAATCAGGAAATGTTCACCGGTACTTTCTCAAGGACAATTTCACTCAGTGTAATTTTAGTAAGAGTTTCAGGCTGTGTGAGAGGCCCTCGCTCCAGGTAAAGAATGGCCTCATAAAAATGCCGGTATGCTGAGAAAATCTGTCCTCAGAGAATCCGACAGAAGGTCCCACAAGCACGTTCTGAGTCTTCTCAATGTCATGCTTTTGTCCATCGCTCTCACAACTGAGACTCCCTCCCGCCCCCACCAGCAGCCCTTCCTACAGATCCCCAGTCAAAGCTCACCAGGAGGGATGATTCCCATTGGAATTGGCAAGTGGGATGAAGGGGAGATTCACCAGTAAGATTAGAGCTACCAGGAGACCAAATGGTTTGGACATCAAAGCAGAGGGTCTACATAAGCTCAGTGCAGAGGATCCAGACAGGCGCAGTACAGGGGGTCCAGACAGGCTCAGTGCAGACGGTCCAGACAGGCTCAGTACAGGGGGTCCAGACAGGTTCAGTGCAGACGGTCCAGACAGGCTCAGTACAGGGGGTCCAGACAGGCTCAGTGCAGGGGGTCCAGACAGGCTCAGTGCAGACGGTCCAGACAGGCTCAGTGCAGGGGGTCCAGGCAGGCTCAGTGCAGGGGGTCCAGGCAGGCTCAGTGCAGGGGGTCCAGACAGGCTCAGTGCAGGGGGTCCAGGCAGGCTCAGTGCAGGGGGTCCAGGCAGGCTCAGTGCAGGGGGTCCAGACAGGCTCAGTGCACAGGGTCCAGACAGGCTCAGTGCAGTGGGTCCAGACAGGCTCAGTGCAGACAGTCCAGACAGGCTCAGTGCAGAGAGTCCAGACAGGCTCAGTGCAAAGAGTCCAGACAGGTTCAGTGCAGGGGGTCCAGACAGGCTCAGTGCAGACGGTCCAGACAGGCTCAGTGCAGAGAGTCCAGACAGGTTCAGTGCAGGGGGTCCAGACAGGCTCAGTGCAGGGGGTCCAGACAGGCTCAGTGCAGAGAGTCCAGACAGGCTCAGTGCAGAGAGTCCAGACAGGCTCAGTGCAGGGGGTCCAGACAGGCTCAGTGCAGAGAGTCCAGACAGGTTCAATGCAGGGGGTCCAGACAGGCTCAGTGCAGAGAGTCCAGACAGGTTCAGTGCGGGGGGTCCAGACAGGTTCAGTGCAGGGGGTCCAGACAGGCTCAGTGCAGACGGTCCAGACAGGCTCAGTGCAGAGAGTCCAGACAGGTTCAGTGCAGGGGGTCCAGACAGGTTCAGTGCAGGGGGTCCAGACAGGCTCAGTGCAGACGGTCCAGACAGGCTCAGTGCAGGGGGTCCAGACAGGCTCAGTGCAGAGAGTCCAGACAGGTTCAGTGCAGGGGGTCCAGACAGGTTCAGTGCAGGGGGTCCAGACAGGTTCAGTGCAGACGGTCCAGACAGGCTCAGTGCAGGGGGTCCAGACAGGCTCAGTGCAGAGAGTCCAGACAGGCTCAGTGCAGAGAGTCCAGACAGGTTCAGTGCAGGGGGTCCAGACAGGTTCAGTGCAGGGGGTCCAGACAGGCTCAGTGCAGACGGTTCAGACAGGCTCAGTGCAGGGGGTCCAGACAGGCTCAGTGCAGACGGTCCAGACAGGCTCAGTGCAGGGGGTCCAGACAGGCTCAGTGCAGAGAGTCCAGACAGGCTCAGTGCAGAGAGTCCAGACAGGTTCAGTGCAGGGGGTCCAGACAGGTTCAGTGCAGGGGGTCCAGACAGGCTCAGTGCAGACGGTCCAGACAGGCTCAGTGCAGGGGTCCAGACAGGCTCAGTGCAGGGGGTCCAGACAGGCTCAGTGCAGACGGTCCAGACAGGCTCCGTGCAGACGGTCCAGACAAACCCGGTGCAGACGGTCCAGACAGGCTCAGTGCAGGCGGTCCAGACAAACCCGGTGCAGACGGTCCAGACAGGCTCAGTGCAGACGGTCCAGACAGGCTCAGTGCAGACAGTCCAGACAGGCTCAGTGCAGACGGTCCAGACAGGCTCAGTGCAGATGGTCCAGACAGGCTCAGTGCAGACGGTCCAGACAAACCCGGTGCAGATGGTCCAGACAGGCTCAATACTTGTGAATAACAAATGAAACTTAATTCTTACTCAGCTCAACATCAAAGTGCAAGATACATCAGAAACACCAATTTGTTTGACTGTAACGTGTAATTAGGAAATCTTAGTTTTGATTCAGATTATAAATGGTGATAACATGAGTCGTGTCTATAGCTCCTGAGCAGCTTACAGGACTGTGGAAAGAGCCTCAGCTGTTACATCTCGGTTTGTATAACTGACAGGTTGGAGTTTGCTCCCCGCTGTTCGTATACGCTGCTTGAAAGGTTCTGGTCAATCATCCGTGTAATTAGTGGTAAACAGAAAACCAAATCCGTCAACAACATTTAATAATAATTAGGGAATCTAACATGTCGGGTTTAAAATACCACCATAGTTAATGCAGTGATAAAACTACAGTAAACATATTAACTGTACTTTACATTAAAATAAATCTCACTGCTTTTCCCTCTTGTTGTACAATCTTATCTACACACATTGGAGCCAGGGATTCTGTTGGATTCTCTGAGGATAGGTTTTCTCAGAACACCAGGCTTATCACAAAATGTACAGAATTTCAGAGAAAGACAGTGTCACCTCAGCATTGACAGATCTACCCCGCCCCTCCAACTATCCTACACTGAAATAAAAGCTGTTGTTTAAAATTAATAGTTTTCTGTCAATTGTGGTGAAGGATAACAAAAGACCAATAATTTAAAAGGAGCAGATTTAACTTTCTTAGCCCCAATCTGACCTTGCTAGCCGTAGCAATCATAATTAATTTACTCTCTAGAGATTGTATGTCTATATGTTATACTAAGTATAAACATTACAATTACTCAGGAAAGATGGGGAACCTCAGCAAAACACAAATTACTTAAACACCAGTCCTATCATTGTCGGAATGACTGAGAAAGGTTCATGCATTAATATATTAAAATTTGCTCACACAATAGAGAGCTGAACAGGTCAACTCAGTACATTCACCTCTGAGATTGCAGTTTGAGTCGAATCCCAGACTGACAAAGTGAATGTTTCCTCTCAGCTGGCACAGGTCCTCAATGAAATTAGTTTGCGATCTATTTCCTCGCCAGTGAAATCCCACAATACTAATTCAACACTAATTGGAAACAATTACTTTCCAAGGCTGTAAAAAGGAAATTTTATGAGGGTCAAAGGCAAATAGGAATTTCTCACCTTTTGTTTTAATTCATTCGTGGGGCATAGGCATTGCCGGGCTCTGAGGTGGCACAGTGATTAGCACTGTTAATTCACAGCACCAGGGAGCCAGGTTCAATTCCAGCCGCAGGTGACTGTGTGGAGTTTGCACGTCCTCCCCACGAATGTCCTTTCAGGAAGCATTTATTGACCAACCCTCATTGCTCTTGGAGGGCAGTTGAGAGTCATCCACATTGCTGTGACTCCGGAGTCACGTGTAGGCCAGGCCGGGTAAGGACGGCAGATTTCCTTCCCTAAAGGGCATTGGTGAACCAGATGGATTTTTCCAACAATCGACAATAGTTTCATGGTCATCAGTAGATTCTTAATTCCAGATATTTTTATTGAATTCAAATTCCACCATCTGCCGTGTTGGGATTCAGAGAATCATAGGATCCCTATAGTGCAGAAGGAGGCCATTTGGCCCATCGAGTCTGCACTGACAACAATCCTACCCAAGCCCAAGTTTTTACCTTGCTAATCCCCCAGACACTAAGAGGTAATTTAGCATAGCAGATCAACCTAACCTGCACATTTTTAGACTGTGGGAGGAAACTTGTGGGCGTCATGGTGGCGCAGTGCCAGGGGCCCGGTTTCAATTCCTGGCTCGGGTCACTGTCTGTGTGGAGTTTGCACATTCTCCCCGTGTCTGCGCGGGTTTCCCCCGGGTGCTCCGGTTTCCTCCCACATTCTGAAAGACACGCTGGTTAGGGGCATCGACCCGAACAGGTGCTGGACTGTGGCGACTTGGGGAATTTCACAGTAATGTTAATCAGTGTTTTGCAGTGTTAAAGTATTGCAGTGTTAATGTAAGCCTTACTTGTGATTAATAAATAAACTTTAATACCGTAGCACGTGGAGGAAACCCATGCAGACATGGGGAGTACGTGCAAACTCCACACAGACAGTGACCCAAGGACGGAATTGAACCTGGGTCCCTGGCACTGTGAGACAGCAGTGCTGACCACTGTGCCGCCTCAGAACCCGGGTCCCCAGAACATTACCTGAGTTCCTGGATTAATAGTCTAGCGATAACACCACTAGGCCATCGCTTCCTTTTTGGTTTTTACGATCTCTGGATTTAAGGCAGACTCTGATGGGAAATTTGAATTTCGATGCTGAGGCAATGACAACATGTTTTTTCAAACACCATTGGGCCATCTCCTCCCCTTCATGTTTAACCCCACCGGGGATCCCCCGGAATTCTTGATGCTGATGTGAAGTGAGAAATATTCTGTTCCTCCCGTTGATTGGCACAACATTTCAACTTCAAAACCAGATAAAATCCTCATCCATTTCCACAGTCACGGGAAGTGATAGACACGGAGCACTATCTACGGCAGATTAATGTCTGATTTGGAAATTTGCTATGATCTAATGTCAGCGCAGATCCGACCGACATATTTGAGGTGCACATTAAAAGACTGTCTTAAATTAAAAATGTTTGAAGTGTAATTGCTTATTTTGCTTCATGAGACGAAACCACTGAGAGAGTTACTGAAAGGCCCTTTCTCAATTTTGATCCGATTATTTTGACATCACTAAAATGAACTGCAAAATGCTTTCTCGCTGGGGACTCTGAAGGAAAGGAACAGCATGGTAAAGGGGTCATGATCACCAAGTCTGTGAAGAGCTGAGTGATTCAGTGAACAGACAGACGGAACATTTTTCATTTTGTGTCTTCCCATCTCAATAAACTTTAGCAAGTGAACCATATTTTTTCATTATCAACCAGTTGAATCGCAATTCAGTTACTCAGCGGGAGAATCGATCCTGCGATTTTATTAAACTGGGTATGCGATGAGAGGAAATTGCAATGAGAAATGGATTTTCTGAGCATATAGGTTACCCCGACGACTTCATCAGGCATCATGTCTATTCACACTGAATCCTGGCATTCCTCAAGTGGCTACTTCTCATCAGTGGAGAAAAGATTTACCCCTGCGTGAAAGGTTTATTACGTGCTTCAGGAGACAAATGCTACCGTAATGAGCTGGTTACTAATGACTCTTCCCTCTTTAGCTAGTCCGATAAATAATCCTTAATTCCTTCACTGTTCAAAAATTTCTCTATCTTTGCCTTAAAAACATTCAATGAGGGAGCCTCAACTGTTTCACTGGGCAGGGAATTCCTTTGAGATGGAGGGAGGGAGTTGCCTTCTTGACCGGCTGAAATCACAATGGTAAAGGTGCTGATAGGAAGAGAGTTTGAGGATTTTGACTGAACAACGATAGATTTCCAAATCAGGATGGTGTGTGAAATATAGAATTCCAGAGGTAAAGTGAGCATGACATGACATCCTTTGGCCAAGTGTGACACCAAGAAACCCTAGCGAGATTGAAGTCAACAGGAATCTGGAAGAAATCGACTAGATTCACACTCAGCAGAAAGCGAAATGATTGTGGTTGTCGGAAGCCACTCTGGACATTACATTAAATATTCCTCAGGATAGTGTCCCAGGCCTAACATTCACCAACGACCTTCTCTCCATCAGATGTTAGAGTGGCACGGTGGCACAATGGTTAGCATTGCTGCCTTACAACTCCAGGGACCTGGGTTCAAATCTAGCTTGGGTCACCGTCTGTGTGGAATTTGCACATCCCCATGTCTGTGTGACGCTCTGGTTTCCACCCACAGTCCAAAGATGCGTGGGTTAGCTTGATTGGCCCTGCTAAGTCGCCGCTCAGTGTCCTGGGATATGTAGGTTAGAGGGAATGGCCTCCTTCTGCACTGGAGGGATTCTATGAGAAGATCAGAAGTGGTGATATTTGCTGGTGACTACTTGATGTTTAGTAAACGTTCCAGCATATTGTGAACTTCCGATCATAATTTAACAAAAACAGTCGAATAAAATGGCCACTGCAAATCATGTGACCTCCTGAGAGTCCTGAGCAACAAACAAATACCTAATTAAATATGGATAGTTGTATCCATCTACTGAATTGATATATCCCTTCTTTGAAGGATGTACCACCAACGAAGGAACCACAGGATGGGATTTTTACAGCCTCGCTCATCCCAAAACCGTAAAATCCCGCCTGAGGTCAATAGGCATTTCCGTGGTCCACCCCCCGCCCGCTCCGATTGCCATGGCAGACAGGACGGTAAAACTCCAGCCACGGCATTCTACCCAGTTCATCTCTCTGTTTCACCACAGACAAGAGAAAGACCAGGCCTTAGTGTATATGTTATGTGAGTGTGAATGGAGTCCATTAATCTCCGTTGTTCCCTCATCGAAACTAAACTCAGTGGGGGCAATTCTCCCAAAAGAATTCTGAATGTTGAATTCATGGAAGAATTGGAATAAATCATGTTGCTTTTTTTCAGTGGGAGTTCCAAAATGAATCTCCCAGGCTCTGTGCACTGCAGACCACCCCAATGTGAATCACTCAATGAGTGAGGCCTATTCCCATTGGAGGGCCTGGCAGCTTAACGCTGAGTGGCCAACTGTGAATGCACCAATCTGTCAGCGCAAGGTTCAGCTCAGCGGCCCCACACTGCCAGTCTCCCAACAGCTGGCCTGCCCTGTGACCCCTGCCTCGCTGCCACTCCATCCTCCCTCAAGCCTGATCGCTGGTCCATGTCCAGACCTGCCTCAACATGTTCTCCCCGTCCCCAGCCTTGATATCCGTATTCCGCCCCACCCCCCGTCCACCTGAATCCCCTCCTACAACCGGCAGTCCTGACTCCCCCCAGCAACCCCAACCTCCCCTCTTCAGGCTGCACCCCCCCCCGACCCCACCCCCTGGACTGCTGGCCTCCCACCCTCTGTCACTCAGCCCAAATGCAGAGTGGCAGGGGACACCCCCAACCCCACCAATCACCCCCTTCCAAAGGCCCCTCCCCAACATGCTCCACTGCCCATTAGATCCCACCCACCGTGGCACTGCTCGATGCCCGATGGACAGTGCCAAGGTGCCCGATCCTCTGGGAGGCCTCGATTGCCCTCCCCCCAACCCCCCCAACACTCCAGCAAGATCAGGCTGCCAGTTCCCCACAAGTGGAGAGCTATATTAAACCCAGCTGCAGTGAAATATTACTGGCAGGGGGGAGGAGGGGGTGAGGCTAGCGGGCGCGGAGACATCAGTCCCAGGCCTGCTAATAATATTAAAATTGAATGCAAATTGTAATTTAAATAAATTATGCAGCTCTGGTGGTGGTTATTTTCCAGACGTCGCTGGATTCCGGGGAAGTGCCGGATGATTGGAAAACGGCTAATGTTACGCCGTTGTTTAAGAAGGGTGCCAGGCAAAAGGCAGGGAATTATAGGCCGGTTAGTTTAACGTCTGTTGTAGGTAAAATGTTAGAATCCATCATCAAGGAGGAAATAGCGAGGCATCTTGAGGGGAATTGCTTGATAGAGCAGATGCAGCACGGTTTCGTTAAAGGGAAGTCGTGTCTGACAAATTTATTGGAGTTCTATGAGGATGTGTCTAGGGCGGTGGGTAGAGGAGAGCCGGTGGATGTGGTCTTTCTGGATTTTCAGAAGGCGTTTGACAAAGTACCTCACAGGAGGTTATTGCAGAAGGTCAGGGGACAGGGAGTTGGGGGTAGGGTGTTAGCGTGGATAGAGGATTGGTTGTCAAATAGGAGGCAGAGAGTGGGGGTCAATGGGTGCTATTCGGATTAGCGGATGGTGACTAGTGGAGTGCCCCAGGGGTCGGTGCTGGGGCCTCAGCTATTTACCATTTATATAGATGATCTGGAGGAGGGAACCGAGTGCAGGGTGTCGAAATTTGCTGATGACACCAAGATTGGGGGAAAGGCAAATTGTGCGGAGGGTGTGGAGAGTCTACAGAAGGATCTAGATAGGCTGGGCGAATGGACCAGGAAATGGCAAATGGAGTTTAATGTTGGCAAGTGCGAGGTGGTCCACTTTGGTAGGAATAATGGTAGGAAGGACTATTACTTACGTGGCGAAAAACTGCAGCAGGCGACGGTGCAGAGGGACCTTGGGGTCCTTGTGCATGAGTCGCAAAAACCCAGCTTGCAGGTGCAGCAGGTGGTCAGGAAGGCGAATGGGATGCTGGCCTTCATAGCGAGGGGGATTGAATATAAAAGTAGGGAGGTCTTGCTGCAGCTGTATAGGGCATTGGTGAGGCCGCAGCTGGAGTACTGTGTGCAGTTTTGGGCACCGTACTTACGCAAGGATATTTTGGCCTTGGAGGGAGTGCAGAGGAGGTTTACTAGGCTGATACCGGAGTTGAGGGGATTGAGCTATGAGGAGAGGCTGAATAAATTAGGCTTGTACTCGTTAGAGTTTAGAAGAATGAGGGGAGATCTCATTGAGACGTATAAGATGATGAATGGGATGGATAGGATAGAGGTGGAGAGACTCTTCCCGCTAAGAAAGGATAATAGGACTAGGGGGCACAGCCTCAAGATAAAGGGGGGACGGTTTAGAACGGAGTTGAGGAGGAACTTCTTCACTCAAAGGGTGGTGAATCTCTGGAATTCTCTGCCCGTTGAAGTGGTGGAGGCTGCCTCGCTAAATATTTTTAAGACGCGGGTTGATGGGTTTTTGATAAGAGAGGGGATTAAGGGTTATGGGGAGAGGGCGGGAATGTGGAACTGAGCCACGACAGATCAGCCATGATCTTATTGAATGGCGGGGCAGGCTCGAAGGGCTAGATGGCCTACTCCTGCTCCTATTTCTTATGTTCTTATGTTCTGCTCTGATTTCCAGCGACGTGCTGACAGCGCTGGAAATCCGACTGCTGGAGAAACACATGGAGCTCAGTGGGGATCCTGTGAATTTGCCTCCACTCCCGGTGCACTGTGCAGAGGGCTGGGAGAATCACACCCCACTGCAATGAATTTCGAGTGTTGACTGATAACACAGGAGGCACAATCAAAACCCCCCAGCCTTTCTGGAAAAAGGACTTTGAATTTGTACAAATCACATGATGAAGAAGTGATTTGTTTTCTATGTTTAAAATAACAGCAATAACTGTCCAGCACAGGGACAGGCCATTCAGCCCTCCAAGCCTGAGCCGATCTTGATGCCTAAACTAAAACTGGAGTCTGTATCCTTCCATTCCCTTCCTATACATGTATTAATCGAGATGCCCCTTAAATGCCACTACCGTACACGATCCCACCACTTCCCTCAGCAGCGCATTCCAGACATTCACCACCCTCTGTGTAAAAACCTGGCCTCGCACATTTCCTCTAAACTTCTCCCCACGCACCTTAACCCGATGTCCCCAAGTATTTGACTTTTCTACCCTAGGATTTCCATCAGAAAGCCATTGAACCCACTGTGAATTGTCAAAGCAGCTAATGTAGCAGCAAGACCCTCAAAGTGGGAGAAGGACAACCTCCAGCTTCCCGTTCACCTGAGGACCAACCTCCTGGAAATTCAACCGTTAGAAGCCTCGCAGTTTACTGAAACTCCTCTGCTTTCCAAAGCCTTATTTCAGCTAATACATCAACTCATTAAAGAAACTAAAGGACAATCATGAAAAATACTGAGACAATGATGAATTGTAAGTTTTGATATTCTTTCACAGGACACGCGCTTCCGCAGGCTAGCTCAATGTTTATGTTGCATATCTGTGAAAGCCCCTGAGATGGTGGTGCTGAGCAATCCTCCTAAACCACTGCAGTCCACAAGATGTAGGTACACCCTCAGTGCTGTTGGAGCACGTTCTAGGATTTTGACCCAGTGACAGTGAAGGAATGACAACATAATTTAAAAATGGTGCTGTTCCCAGGCATCTGCTGCCCTTGTAGAGCTCTCAGGTTTGGAAGGTGCTGTTGAAGGAGTGTTGTTGGTGAGCTGCTGGAGTGCAACATGTAGACGGTACACAGTGTGCATGGCCAATCTACCTAACCTACACATTTCTGGACACTAAGAGACAGTTCAACATGACCAATCCATCTAATCTGCACATGTTTGGGACCTCATTTTCTGGTGCCTGGCTGGCACTGCTGCTGGAATGCTCTTTTACATTTCACTGAATCGCGGATAGTCCAGTTAAGGACACACAAGCGCATTTTCCTCCCAATTATGTACCACTGTGCTGCCACCTCTGTTGAATTGGTTCTGATGTGGGAATGCCAGCGTTGGACTGGCGTAAACACAGTAAAAAGTCTGACAACACCAGGTTTTAGTCCAACCGATTTATTTGATATCAAATAAATCGGTTGGACTAAAACCTGGTGTTGTCAGGCTTTTTACTGAATTGGTTCTGTCCATGGGACAGGTCAAACCGGGAATGGTGATGAAGAACATTATGATGGACATGACTTTGTGACTGTGATCATATAAGGAATCATAAATGTTTCTTGACCAGAGATCAAAATTAAAATGTTTAGAGCGTAGAGGAACTAATTGTTTAACTAAATGGCAAACAATTTTTCTTTAAAGAGTCTAGGCCATCCAAGAAAACCTCAAGTTCTTTACAGGTCTGACTTAACCCCAGTCAGTGTCTGGAACCGGATCGATTCCCGTCAGTGAATTTATGAAGCAATTTATACATAACTGTGAAAGTATTTCTCATCAGTGCAGGTGTTGCAGAATAAATGCACCCAGAAACTTTGCCGTGTAATGAATTATGAATGGAGACATTTCCAATATTCACCATCACAAGTTAATTCTTCCGAGTATTGTTGATTTCAGATGATATTGTGTTATTTTAAGGCAGATCTTAGTATCAATACTGTTGATGCCAAAGGCAACTTCCTGGAAATTATTACAGATCTGAACAAGTAATCACAGAGAAACATGGAAAATAGGAGCAGGAGAAGACCATTCAGCCCATCATGCCTGCTCCACCATTCAATGTAATCATGGCGGACCCTCTATCTCAATGTCATGATGAAGCAGCTGAGGATGTTTGTGCCTCAGACACGTCCCTGAGGATCTCCTGCAGCAATGTTCTGGGACTGAGGTGACTGTCTTCCAATAACCGCAACCATCTTCCTCTGTGTGAGCTATTGGGCAGCACTGTGGCACAGTGCTTAGCACTCCTACCTCACAGTGCCAGGGATCCAGGTTCAATTCTGGCCTTGAGTCACTGTCTGTGTGCAGTTTGCGTGTTCCTCCCATGTCTGTGTGGGTTCCTCCGGGTGCTCCGGTTTCCTCCCACATTCCAAAAGTGTGTGGGTTAGGTTGATTGGCCATGTTACATTGACCCTAGTGTCAGGAGAATTAGGAGGATAAACACATGGGATTATGGAGATCCAAGTGGAGAAAGGAGCTGTTGGTAGTGCAGGCTTGATGGGCCGAATGGCCTCCTTGTGTACTGTAGGGTTTCAATATTCCTGTATTGTTTTATTTTAATCTAATGCTGAAGCATATGATAGTGCACGTGTGTGAGTTGAAGCAGCGATTCGTCACATTTTAAATATCCAGGGCAAGCCTAATAATGAATGACATTTTTAATTTTTAATAATACTTCAAAAGCTAGCTTTCCTTTAACAGCAATATTCATCTCTCTATCCCCCACCCCCCTCAATACCTTTAGTAACTGGAAATCTATCCATTTCTTTCCTAAGTATATTCAGTAACTTGTCCCCCACTGCCTTATTTCATAGAGAATTCCACGGATTTACCACCCTCTGGAGAAAGTTCCCTTTATCTCGGTTCAAAATCATGGAATCATAGAATGCACGTAATGTAGACAGAGGCCATTTGGCCCATCGATCCTGCACCGACAACAATTGCACCCAGGCCCTATCTCTGCAACCCCATGTATTTACCCTGCTAGCCCACTGACACGAAGGGGCAATCTGGCATGACCAATCAACTAACCAGTACATCTTTGGACTGTGAGAGGAAACTGGAGGAAACCCACGCAGGCACGGGGAGAATGTTCAACTCCACACAGACAGTGACCCGAGGCTGGGAAATGAACCTGGGTCCCTGGCGCTGTGAGGCAGCAGTGCTAACCACTGCGCCAACATGCTGCCCCAAATGGCCTACCCTGTATCCAGAAACCATAACTCCTTGTTCTAGACCTACATGGTAAGAAATCTCACAACACCAGGCTAAAGTCTAATAGGTTTATTTGTGAATCAAGAGTTTTTGGAGCGCTGCTCCTTCAACAGGTAAGTCTGATAAAGCAGCGGCACTCTGAAAACCCGTGATTCCAAATAAACCTGTTGGACTTTAACCTGGTGTTGTGAGACTTCCTACTGTACCCAACCCAGTCGAATGCCAGCATCTCCACATCATAGACCTTTGATTTGGTTTGATTTGTTATTGTCACAAGTGTTAACATATAGTGAAAAGTATTGTCTCTTGCGTGCTATACAGTCAAAGCATACCGTTCATAGAGAAGGAAAGGAGAGACTGCAGAACGTAGTGTTACAGTCATAGCTACAGTGTAGAGAAAGATCAACTTAATGCAAGATAAGTCCATTCAAAAGTCTGACAGCAGCAAGGAAAGAAGCTGTTCTTGAGTCAGTTCATACGTGACCTCAGACTTTTGTATCTTTTTCCTGAAGGAAGAAGGTGGAAGAGAGAATGTCCAGTGTGCGTAGGGTCCTTAATTATACTGGCTGCTTTGCTGAGACAGCGGGAAGTGTAGAGTCAATGGATGGGAGGCTGGTTTGCGAGATGGATTGGGGCTACATTCACGACCTTTTGTAGTTCCTTGTGGTCTTGGGCAGAGCAGGAGCCCATACTAAGCTGCGATACAACCAGAAAGAATGCTTTCGATGGGGCATCTGTAAAAGTTGACGAGAGTCGTAGCGGACATGCCAAATTTCCTTAGACTTCTGAGAAAGTGGAGGCCTCTACAGTCAGGGGGAAGAATGGCGGTGGCGGGGGAGGGGGGTGGTGGTCCTAGAAGAGTATAAAATTATTTTTTTCCTTTAAATCCTGCAGTGTGGCTCTGTTCTTCCCTTGGCAAGCCTGCTGAAGCAAAGTTGCAATGTTGCTTTACTGACGTTAGAACTGGAATCTTCAAAAAAAACAGATGGAAGAAAGGATTCTGCTAAGGAATAATCACTGGCTCTAATAACAGGGATTTTGCTTTCTACGGGATATCCAGGAAGATAGGCCGACACTTGGCAGTGCAGTGAACAAGCCCAGGCAGAGACACAACAGTAAATCCAATATGGTCCCGCTGACTTGTTGCAGCAATTACAATGATTCCAGCAAGCCCAGACTGAGCCTCATTAGCAAATACATCAAACCCAGAAGGAAACTGAGAGTTCATCTGTTGGACACAAGGTGTGATGAGCACAAAAATAGGTCAGTAGCGTAGTTATATTAAGAATTCTGATTGCTGACGTATGAATGGAAACAAGGAAGCCATGTGCTGAGTTGTGGGTTAGATCAGATGCTGTGCACTTAAGTAAAAAATGTATCTAAACTGAGTATGAATGATCCACAAAGCTTGGGAAACCCCACGTTAACAAGGTATCTCCTATTTTCTCACTCAGAGAAATGGACATTTATTGATTCATCGAATCCCTACAGGGCAGAAGGAGGCCATTCAGCCCATCCAATCTGCACCAACCACAGTCATACCCAGGCCCTATCCCCGTAACTCCATGCATTTACCCAAGACCGGAATTGAACCCAGATCCTTGGCGCTGTGAGGCAGCAGGGCTAACCACTGTGCCACAACATGGATGGAGACAAAAAGATGAAATGTACCATCAAAAGTCCAAATTGCCTCAGGGTGCAGGCATTGGAAAAGTCAATGTCATTTGAAACAAAAATAGAAAATGCTGTAAAATCTCAGCAGGTCTGACAGCATCTGTGGGCAGAGAATGGAGCCAACGTTTCGAGTCTGGATGACCCTTCGTCAGAATGTCATCTGAGTCACAGTTAAGCTACCACTTGGCACCTTGGCACGTGTACTGTGCCCAGCTTAGAACAGAAGCAATTTTAAAACTACAGAACGGCCTGTCATCTTTTGGGAGTTTTTGACTGATGGGTTTTTGATAAGAGAGGGGATTAAGGGTTATGGGGAGAGGGCGGGAATGTGGAACTGAGACACGACAGATCAGCCATGATCTTATTGAATGGCGGGGCAGGCTCGAAGGGCTAGATGGCCTACTCCTGCTCCTATTTCTTATGTTCTTATGTTCTTATGTTATGTTCTTATGTTCTACAGAAAAGACTTGAGAAAAGACACACGGTTGCTTTTAAATATGCGTCCTTAAAGCAATATGCATTTTCTCACATAAAAATGCACTGAGATTCTATCTGATTAGCATGTGAAAGCACTAAATATTTATGTTTCTTCCCCATTGACTAAATAATAAGCAATTGTAATCCTGCTTTAACATTCAATTAAAATCTATTGTGGTTCTTTCTGACAATGAACAAAAGCCAGAGACGCAGGTAGGTACACAGGTTTACAAGTTAAGTATAAGGGCCGGTCTCAGATATTTAGCACACTGGCAAGTAATTAGCAGTTGCTTTGTTTGTGGAGAAGTGTTTATTATTTTGTATTGATATGTGAGGGTAGGTTGGAACTGATTATAGCAGAGCAGTCAGATCCAAACTACGAGTCTGTATGTTTATTTAGTCTGAATTATAATAGCTTTAGTAATACACTGATTTTCACTTCACCTTAATCAAATATTTTCTCCATCTGTCTTTGAAAGAAAACCACTGGCACTGAAGGCAGTTCTTTATACAGTGTAATTGTTGTTCCAAGAAAATAGACCAGCCTCTCTCTCACTGTGAACAGCACCAAGTGAGTTTCATTTATTACTTTCTGTGTGATGGGCAGAATCTTCTGGTCACGCTAGAAGTGTGAGGGCGGGAAACTCAATTTGATGCAAGGGCAGAAATCAGTTTTCTCATAGTAGTTTGAACTGTAGAAAGTCTGTTTTTTTTAAATTCATTTATAGGACGTGGGCATTGATGATGACACCAGTTATTGTCCATCCCTAATTTGCACAGTGGTTAGCACTGCTGCCTCACAGCGCCAGGGACCCAGGTTCGATTCCCAGCTTGGGTCACTGTCTGTGTGGAGTCTGCACATCCTCCCCATATCTGTGTGGGTTTCCTCCGGGTGCTCTGGGCTCCTCCCAAAGTCTAAAAGACATGCTGGTTAGGTGCATTGGCCATGCTAAATTCTCCCACCATGTACCCGGACAGGTGCTGGGGACTGGCAACTAGCGGATTTTCACAGCAACTTCATTGCAGTGTTAATGTAGGCCTACTTGTGACTCATAAATACATTTTAACTTTTACCCTTGAGAAGATGGTGGTGAGCTGCCTGAAGTGTAGATACAGCCAAATGCTGTTCGGAGGGAGTTCCAGGATTTTGACCCAGTGACAATGAAGGAACGGCGATATATTTGCAACTCAGGATGGTGAGTAACTTGAAGGGAAACCTTCAGATGGGATTGTTCCCGTGTATCTGCTGCCCTTGTCTTTCCAGGTAGTAGCAGTCATGGATCTGGAAAGTGATGTCCAGGGAAGCTTGGTGAGTTCTTGTGATGCATTTTGTAGATGGTACACACGGCTGCCACTGTGTGTTGGTGTTGGAAGGGGTGAATGTTTGTGGATGGAGTGTTAATAAAGTAGGCTGCTTGTCCTGAATGTTGTTGAGCTTCTTTTGTGTTGTTGGAGCTGTACTCATCCAGACAAGTGGAGAATATTCCATCACACTTCTGACTTGTAATTTGTAGATGGTGGACAGACTTTGGGGAGTCAGGGGGTGAGTTTCTCACCACAGGATTCCTGGCCTTTTACCTTCTCTGGCAGCCACAGTATCGAATTGTAGTGAATGGAACAGGCTTGAAGGGCTAAATGGCCTCCTCCTGCTCCTATCTTCTATGTTTCTACGATGAAGCAGCTGAAGATGTTTGGGCCAAGGATATTCCCCTGAGGAACTTCTGCACCATGTCCTGGAACTGAGATGATTGATCTCTAATCACCACAAACATCTGACTTTGCTCTAAGTATAACTTCAACCAGTGGAGGGTTTTCTTCCTGATTCCCAGTTACTACAGTTCTCAGTACTTTAAAGGGGGGGGGGTGGGGGGTTAAAACTTTCCGATGAAGAATGTCAGGAAGTGTTATTAGCATGTCACACTGTTCATTAAAAAGCCACTACACCAGAATTACATTTTCCCATTAGATTAAAGCTCCCTGCCAGCGGTGAGTTAGCACATGCACTTTCACAACTGAATATAAGTGGTGTGCACCTGGCAAGTTTCACTTCTTCCATGAATTTGAGGTCAGTTGATGCTTTTGTCTTCTTGGGACCACTGAGAGCTTGATTCATAGAATCCCTACAGTACAGAAGGAGGCCATTCAGCCCATCAAGCCTGCACCGACAATTCCACCCAAGCTCTATCCCCATTAATTCCCCTGACACTAAGGGGTGATTTAGTATGACCATTCAACCTACCCTGCACTCACAGTGGCACAAGCTACATGATGGCTGGAATTGGGGAGTTGGGGGTGGGGCAGAGTGCAAGGATAGAGCAAGTTGCTAGAACTTAGAGGCAGTCTAAGGGGTGGGGGGGTGGAATCTGTCTGGGTGCCCTGTAAATACAGTGCCTGGACCTTTGAAGCAACGGTGAGGAGGGTAAACTCCTTCCGTTTTAATATTCATTCATGCGACATGAGCAATGCTGGCTGGCCAGCATTTATTGCCCATCCCCAACTGCCCTTGAGAAGGTGGTGGTGAGCTGCCTGCTTGATGACTGAGTGGCCATTTCAGAGGCAACTGAGAGTCAACCACATTGCTGTGGCTCTGGATTCACATGTAGGCCATACCAGATAAGGATGGCAGATTTCCATCTGGTGAACCAGATGGGGTTTTCCAACGATCTGCAATGGTTTCATGGTCATCAGTAGATTCTTAATTCCAGATATTTTTTATTGAATTCAAATTACACCATCTGCCGTGGTGGGATTTGAACTCTGGTCCCCAGAACATTAGTTGAGTTTCTGGATTAAGCATCTTCACGATAATACCACTAGGCCATCGCCTCCAATACAAGATGCCTCCTGCTCCATGTGGATGCATAAGTAATGCTCCTGCCACTGAACTCAAACCTCTGAGCAGAAGATCCCACCCAATATTTCAATCACATTTCAAAATGTCAAAAATGTTCTTAAAACGAGAAAGAAAAGTCGCTGTTTCATACTCGCTTCTTCGATCCTGAAACCTGCTATTTCCAAGATTCCAGCAACGAGCAAGTCCAAATTAACAGCAAGTAAGCTTCTTTGGCTCTAAAGGACAGGGCAGTTACATGTATGGGGGGAGCGATGGCCTTGTGATATGATCCCTAGGCTATTAATCCAGAAACTCAACTAATGTTCTGGGGACCCGGGTTTGAATCCCACCACGGCAAATGGTGTAATTTTAATTCAATAAAACATTTCTGGAATTAAGAATCTACTGATGACCATGAAACCATTGTTGATTGTTGGAAAAACTCACCTGGTTCACTAACGTCCTTTAGGAAAGGAAATCTGCTGCCCACACCTGGTCTGGCCTACATGTGACTCCAGAGCCACAGCAATGTGGTTGATTCTCTGAAATAGCCTAACGAACCACTTAGGTCAAGGGTGACTCGGGATGGGCAATAAATGCTGGCCAGCCAGTGACGCCCATGTTCCACGAATGAATTAAAAAGTAACTCCGTGTCATCTTAGCAACAGAATAATACAGCGTATACCTTGCTCATTACAAAATGTGAGTCGATGTCTATCAGGAAATTGGCCAGTACTGTCGGCGAGTTGAAAGCAAAAAGCTCACCGCGAAATGTAACCATATTTACCTCAGCCTGTTAATCTTCTATCTGCTAGATGTCTAACTTTCATAATGTAAGCCTTAGTTCAGGACATTCATGCTTAGCCAGTGTGTAATCGGACATTCTGGTGTCACCCATGGCCTTACTATTTTCGATCGTTTTCACACTAGTATTTTTTTTGGATTTGTATTCCGCAGCCTCCACACGTCTCAGGAAGTCACCTTCACTGCAACCTTGTGTGGCTGGTGCGGGGAGGACTGAGCCGCTGTAAACTTCACTGTCCTTGGAGAAGAAGTCAAAGCAAAAAATAATCATGCGAATCCATCAGTGACTCCCAGGCCTGCTCTCCAGACTCTCCTTCAGACGTGAGAAAATGAAGTCAGGGATGAAATGTATTCTAATTTTACACCAGATTTGTAAACACGTACCTCTTAAATCTAGACAACTGATTCACTTTTTTTTAAAAAAAAAGTCAGAGCTATCTCTCTTCTCTAACTTCTATATATTTGACACATTGTGCCTTCTGGTACATGGCAGCTCTGAGTTATTTCCACACTGCTGTTCTGTAGAATTTCATGATACCTTTGCCTTTCACTGTCAGAGGCTCGCTGAATGATATGATGTTCAGCAGGGGGAGGGAGGCATCAAATGTCACTGTTTCCAATCTTTCAGTCCTTCAGCCAGTCAGAATCCAATGACTTTTTTTCTTAAGAGTAGATGAAATCCACTCCAGGGGACGCTGAGGGCAGAAATCATTTCACATCGCTATTTATTAAGAACAAGCTGTCTGTTCATTTCACTGAATCATCTGAAGCCAAAATTTGTTTTTCATTTTATCCCTCCATTTCCTCCCACTTTTCGATTCACCATTCTTCCTTCTTATCTCAGTCTCCTGCCGATCATTTCACAGTCAGGGAACTGGGTAATGTCTGCCAAGTCACTGACAATGTTATTCCTCGATTGCCTGCTACCTGAAGCACAAGATAACATAGGACGATGCACTTGCCACAATTCCCCCCACTTCCCCCAGCCCTCCCCTGTGAGAATGTGCTTGCATCCCTATTTGTACTGCCCTTGCCAGCAGGCTCAGACACCTGTCATGTCTGAAATCTCAAGTAAGACCCTGCGTGGGCCTAGTCCCCGGCGTTAATGCAAATCCTCTCCTTCAATTTTAATTGCTCTTCATTTAGACGTCAAGTATCCCCTGCTGCTTGTAAACTTGGATGACAAGGAGACAGCCACATTGCTGTAAGGCTTGGCCACTTAGAACATTGAATAGTACAGCACAGGAGCTGGCCCTTCAGCCCACCATGTTGTGCCAAACAAGACGCTAAATTAAACTAATCCCTTCTGGCTGTCCTTGGTCCATTTCCCTCCATTCATAGAGTCATAGAGGTTTACAGCATGGAAATAGGCCCTTGGGCTCAATTTGTCCATGCTGCCCTTTGTTTTAAAACCCCTAAGCTAATCCCAATTTCCCACATTTGGCCCATATCCCTCTATATCTATTGTACCCATATAATTATCTAAATGCTTTTTAAAAGACAAAATTGTACCCGCCTCTACTATTACCTCTGGCAGCTTTTTCCAGACACTCACCACCCTCTGTGTGAAATAATTGCCCCTCTGGACACTTTTGTATCTCTCCCCTCTCACCTTAAACCTATGCCTTCTGGTTTCAGAGTCCTCTACCTTTGGGAAAAGTTATTGACTATCTAGCTGATCTGTGCCCTGCATTATTTTATAGACCTCTATAAGGTCACCCCGCAGCCTCCTACGCTCCAGAGAAAAAAGTCCCAGTCTATCCAGCCTCTCCTTGTAACTCAATCCATTAAGTCTTGGTAGCACTCTAGTAAATCTTTTCTGTATTCTTTCTAGTTTAATAATATCCTTTCTATAATAGGATGACCTGAATTGTACACAGTATTCCAAGTGTGGCCTTACCAATGTCTTGTACAACTTCAGCAAGACGTCCCAACTCCTGTATTCAATGTTCTGACCGATGAAACCAAGCATGCCGAATGCCTTCTTCACCACTCTGTCCACCTGTGACTCCACTTTCAAGGAGCTATTCCTTGCATATTCATGTGCTTATTTAAAAGCCCTTGAGCACCCCTGTTGTATCTGTGATGGCCTCGTGACTATTAATCCAGACACACAGCTAATGTTCTGGAGACCTAGGTTTGAAACCTACCACCTTTATTGAATTCAATAAAAAAATTTTGGAGTTAAGAATATACTGGTGACCATGAAACCATTGCCGATTGTCGCAAAAACCCATCTGGTTCACAAATGTCCTTTAAGGAAGGAAATCTGCCATCCATACCTGGTCTGGCCTACATGTGACTCCAGAGCCACAGCAATGTGGTTGACTCTCAATTGCTCTCAGGCAACCAGGGATGGGCAATAAATGCTGGCCAGCCAGCGACGCCCATGTCCCAAGAATGAAAAAAATGTTGTCCATTTTGGCAGGATGAATAAAACAGAAATTTATTATCTAAATGGTGGGAGATTGTAGACTGTTGAGGTAGAAAGGAATCTGGGTGTCCTGCTGCATAAATCACGGTGGTGCAGTGGTTAGCACTGCTGCCTCACAACACCAGGAACCTGGGTTTGATTCCCAGCTGGGTCTACACATTCTCCCTGTGTCTTCGTGGGTTTCCTCCAAGTGCTCTGGTTTCCTACCACAGTCCAAAAGATATGCTGGTTAGATGCATTGGCCATGCTAGATTCTTCCGCAGTGTACCCGAGCATTCGCTGGAGTATGGCAATTGGGGGATTATCACAGTAACTTCATTGCAGTGTTAATGTAAGCCTACTTGTGACATGAGTAAATAAACTTGAAAAGGCTGGTACACAGGTACAGCAAGTAATTAGGAAAACTAATAGAATTTATCATTTATTGTGAGGGGAATTAATTACAAGAGTTGGGAGGTTTTGCTTCAGTTGTACAGGGCAATGTTGAGACCACATCTGGATATTGTGTACCCAGTATTGGTCTCCTTTCTTAAAGGAAAGATATAAATGCATTATTATCCGTTTACTAGACCAATACCAGGAATGGGCAGGTTCTCTTATGAGGAAGGATTAGAAAGGTTTGATTTGTGTCCACTTGAGTTTCCAAAAGAGGCGACTTGGTTGAAATCTTTAAGATCCTGAGGGATACTGACGGGTGGATGTGGAGAAGATGCTTCTTCTTGTTGGAGCGTTTGGAACGAGGGGTCACAGTTTATAAGTAAAGGTCACTCATTTAAGACAGAGATGAGGTGAATTTTTTTCTCTCAGTGAGTCTCTGGAACTCTCTTCCTCAATAGACAGTGGAAGCAGAGACTTTGAATATTTTTAAGACAGAGCGAGATAGATTATTAACAAGCGGGTGAAAGGTTATTGGGGGCTAGGCAAGAACATAGGGTTGAGGTAACAGTCAGATCGGCCGTGATCTTATTGAATGGCAGAGCAGAGTCAAAAGTTCTATTCCTGCTCCTAACTGTACAGGAAAAGAGATTTTGTGAAAGTCCATCTGTCTCAGAATGCCTGCTCCATCCAGATAAGGGGCAGTCTTGTGTAATAAAGAACAAAGAAAATTACAGCACAGGAACAGGCCCTTCGGCCCTCCAAGCCTGCACTCACCATGTTGTCCAATTGAACTAAGACCCCCTAATCTTCCGGGGACCACATCCCTCTGTTCCCATCCTATTCATTTATTTGTCAAGACACCCCTTAAAAGTCTGCTTCCACTCCCTCCCCCGGCAGCGAGTTGTAGGTAAGTTCTAGAGTTCTAAGTTGTGTAAAAAAACTTGCCTCGTACATCTCCTTTAAATTTTGCCTCATGGTGTAATCTCCCAGGAAAAGGGGAAAAAAACTGAAGCCAATTTTTGAAAAAAAGCTCTGGGAATGTCCTCTCCAAGCCTCAAAGGGAATTGAACAAAGGCTCAGGAACAGACAATAACACAGATTGTACTGTTTTCATCTGGCCATCAACTTATCTTAGAGAAATGGAAATGTCTTCCTCTCACAGGAACTTGACCAGCTCTGTTTTGAAGGTTTCCCGGGAATCTGTATGCACCGCATACTTTTCTAATCTATTCCAGAAGGTGATGACTCTCCGTGAAAAGCAATATCTAACCTAACTCTCCACTTACATATTTTACTCGTATGTCGCATCTCTCTGTCCTTATTCATCTCCAATAACATATCCAACTGGACAGAATCTAATCCCTTTGTTTTAACAACAAAACTCAATCATTTCTCTGCTAAACCTTTATTTTTCTAGTGCTCTCATGAAAAATAACACATATCCCTTAAACAGATCTGAAAATGAAGAGCTCCAAGACTCAGTGTCATTTTAATTGTCCTTTTCTGTCCCACCATCATGGCATTTGATATTCTTTTTGTATAATTAATTCTCAGAGTGTGGACGTATCTGGAAAGGCTGAATTTAATTGCCTGGTTGTCCTTGAAAAGCTGGTGAAAGGCCTTCTTGAACCGTTGCATTTCTATGTTATGATGATGCTGTCACAATGCCATCAGACAGGGAGTTTCTGGGGGTGTGTCACCCAGTGACAATGAAGAAACGGTGACAAAGGTCCAAGTTAGGAAAGGGTACAACCTGGAGCTTAGAAGCAATGCTTCAAATGCATTCACATCTTCCATTTAATAAGGGGATCAATACTGTACACAATATTCCAAATGTGGTCTCACCAATGCTGTGTACAACTGAAGCATAACCTCCCTACATTTGTAATTAATTCCCCTCACAATAAGTGATAACATACTATTAACTTTCCTAATTATTTGCCATACCCGTACATTAGCCTTTTGTAACTCATAGGAACGTAGGAATTAGGAGCAGAAGTTGGCAAATTCAGCCCTTGACCCTGTTCCATCATTCAATCAGATCATGGCTAATCTTTCCCTGGTCTCAAATCCATCTGTTCCCCTTGTCCCTTTTGTTAATTAGAAGCATATCCATCTCCTTTATGAAACCATTGACTCCACCGCGTTCTGGAGCAGTGAGTTCCACAGATACAACGCCCTCTGCGAGAAGTAGCTCCTCCTCATCTCAGTTTTAAATCTACCGCCTCTCAACCTATACCTGTGACCTCTTCTTCCAGACTACTCCATAAGAGGAAACAGTTGGTTTACGTTTACTTTATCAATCCCTTTTAAAATTCAACAGGGAAGAAAGCATGTTGAGGGATGTAGGAAAGAAATGGGAGAATAGATACAAAACAAAGCCTTGTTTGAGGATGTTAGAAAGGAACAAAAGACAGAATTGAGCAGTTAAGATTGGGTTTCTTGGGGAGACTGGTAGTAATGATGGTCTTCGAGGAAAGGGGAGTGCTACTAGACAAACGAGGCAGTTGCTGTTTTGAAAGAACATTGGATGAGGAGATGAGAGAGATAGGGGGAGCAAGGCCAATGTTTCACTGCTGTGGTAAGTGCACTGAGAGTGTGGATAGAAAAATTATAACACACAAAATAGACAAAGGGTTTATTGAATTGACTGTGGAGGATGGATGTTAGGAAAACAGAGACAGTTTGAAAGGATTTATATTTGTATTAGTAAGCATTGGAAATAAGGTACAGTTTTAAGCTGGAAGGGTAAAATCTATAGTTAGGTTCAAGCTGGACAAAGAATCATAGAATCCTACAGTGCAGAAGGAGGCTATTCAGCCCATCGAGCCTGCATTCATTACAGTCCCACCCAGGCCCTCTCCCCAAAACCCTATGAATTTACCCTTGCTAATTCCCCTGACATGAAGGGGCAATTTAACAATGGCCAGTCCAACTTTGGACTGTGGGAAAAAACCGGAGCACCTGGAGGAAACCCACACAGACACAGGGAAAACATGCAAACTCCACACAGACAGTGAAAGTGTTTGTATGTGTGGGGATTCGTTCTGATTCTAGCTTAGAGGAGTTACGGTGTGAAGAGTAAATATAAATAAGTTGTTGCTTAGCAACAGAAGGTTACTTTCCAGAGGGATAGGCATCCCTTTGTTCATAGTTTTAACTGGAAGCCAGAGCAATTGGAAGCAGGACACCTCTCAATCCTGCCAGAAGAAAGACTGAACAAGATGGGAGCTGCAAAGAGACAGGCTACTGAGAATGTCATTTATTGTCCAGATAACCAGGGAATTGGGACAGAAAGAGTCTCTTAAAATGACTGAAGTTGAGAATAGAGACCAAGGAATTACTCAGAAGCAAACAATGAAGAGTAAATAAAGTGTACTGAGTTAGAGACAATTACAGTAACTTATTTAAAATGGGACAGCAGACTTCATAGGTAAATGAAACAACTGATGCCACTTTAATAAACTATGGAAATTTAGAGTTAAAGCAATTGTGAATAGTTTGCACAGCAATCAAGACAAAGAAATTCTAATGGGGTTGGTGTAAAATCCTGGATTGGATTCACTGTTAAAAGTGGAGCAGAAACTTTGTTTCAAAGTATTTGGAAAACCCAATCTGGTTTTAGAATGCAAACTGCTAAGGGAAATTATTATTCTGAGAGAAGATTTTATGGCGTGCTTTTGTGAATGGAGTTTGGAAGCTCTCATGTGACATGCATCTGGGGTATTCTAAGAAAAAGTCCACAAATACCAACTCGGTTCAGAGTGGGGTGTGTGTATTTGACCACAACTAATCTGTGTGTTTAAAAGGGACTTTGTGTTACTGAGAACATTGTATTTTAACATGTACTTTTGTAATTTGAGTTAATCTTAAAATCTGTGCGTATTTGTTAAGATAAGGTGGGGGGAAATAAATGAGTTATGTAAAATAATCCAACTTCTCATGTTTAACAAATGTTGTTTCTTGTTAATTAGCAGTCCTGTGAAGCTGTTCGCTCACATATTATAAAAAGAAGTAAAAGTTATGATCTTTTGAGCCAAGGTTCCATTCTGGAATCTTCCCATCCCGTTATCAACAACTGGGATCATCACAGTTGGAAGGAGGAATTTAGGATCAATTAGAAGAAGCAATGGTAGTTATTAACCGGGCCTTAATCTGGGACTGAGTTCCTCATATTTACAGTTCAAAGTGAAGACTGAAGTGTGTAGGAGGAAGATCTGAAACAGTGCTATGTGACTGAGTGGAAAGTTTCTGCTCTTCAAGATGACCTTGAAGATTCATTTCCTCCACATTTGGCACACAGTGGCGGCAGTCTTAGGTGTTAGGGAAACAAAGGTAGTTTTAGGGGATTTATATTTGTATTAGTAAACATCAGAAATAAGGTAACAAAAAGAAAATGCTGGAAAACATCAGCAGGTCTGGCAGCATTTTTAAGGAGAGAAAAGAGCTGACATTGAGTCCAGATGACCCTTTGTCAAAACTAAAAAGCATAAAAGGTATATTTTTAATGCTTCTGTGCCTGGAAGGGTAAAGCCTATAGTTAGATTCATGCTGGAGAAAGGTGTTTGTATGTGTAGGGGTTGGTTTTGATTCCAATTGTGATTCTATTGTGCTTCAGGTTACAGCGTGAAGAGTAAATAAAGGTACAAGGTACACTTTGCAACTTGCCAATACTCCTCTGGCAGCACCTTCCAAACTGTGATCTCTACCGTTGAGAAGAACTGAAGCAATGTACAGGTGCAAAGATCACATTCTGCAATTTCTTCTCAAGCTGCTCCATGGAACTATCGTACCATTCCTTCATTGTCGCTGAGCCAAAATCCTGGAGCTCCCTTCCTAACAGCACCCTAGGTTTACCTGCACCATATCATTGACAGCAATAGTTCAAGAGCTGACCCAACATTCCTCCACTAGGGCATTTACAGATGGGCAAAATGTTCAGCTTGCCAGTGATGCCCATATCACAAGAATTAATTTTTGGAAATTAAGCTATTTTTGCCAACTTGCGGAAGCCTTGGTAAAACTCAAGGTTGTCAATCCACATGTGGTTGACCAACCAAAGTGTTTAGGTTCATGCCCATGGATTCAGGTCTTTGTTACATGCGGAGCTTGAAAACTGTCCATGATAAAGTTATTGAAGGTTATAGACAGTTACAGAGCCATCTAATAGTAATGTGGGGAGAAAAATTGTTAATAACCAATGGTGCCCTGGAACTTGCTGTCTACAGGAGGTAGTGGAGGCAAAGACAATGAATTATTTCAAAAGAAATTTGGATGGGTGCTTGAGGGAAATTTACAAAGCTACAGAGGTAGAGTATATTTCCTGTGTTTATCTTCTGAGGTCAGTATGATTGCCCTCATAGGAACAGGATATGGCACTGAACTCATCGATCAACAGTTCTGACACGCCACAGCAAAAAAACTGTACCAACTTCAGACAACAAACACAGGACACAACGGACAGAGTACCCTTTGTCGTCCAGTACTTCCCCAGAGCGGAGAAGCTATGACATCTTCTTTGGGGCCTTCAACATGTCATCGATGAAGACGAACATCTCACCAAAGCCATCCTCACGCCCCCATTACTCGCCTTCAAACAACTGCATAACTTCAATGATAGCAAACTACCCAGCCTTCAGGAGAACAGTAACCATGACACCACACAATCCTGCCTCAGCAACCTCTGCAAGATGTGCCGGATCATCGACATAGAACATAGAACATAGAACATAGAACATTACAGCGCAGAACAGGCCCTTCGGCCCACGATGTTGCGCCGACCAGTTACAAAAACAATGACCCACTAGCCTATACCAATCCCTTTTCGTCCATAAACCTATCCAGAGATCTCTTAAACGCCCCCAAACTAGACGCATTTACAACTGCAGCAGGCAGGGCATTCCAATCCTTCACCACCCGCTGGGTAAAGAACCTACCCCTGACATCCGTCCTGTAGCTACCCCCCCTTAATTTAAAGCCATGCCCCCTCGTGCTAGCTTTCTCCATCCGAGGAAAAAGGCTATCACTATCCACCCTATCTAAACCTCTAATCATCTTATATGTTTCAATAAGATCCCCTCTTAGCCGCCTTCTTTCCAACGAAAACAACCCTAAATCCCTCAGTCTCTCCTCATAGGACCTCCCCACCATACCAGGCACCATCCTAGTAAACCTCCTCTGCACCCTCTCCAACGCCTCCACATCCTTCTTGTAATGCGGGGACCAGAACTGCACACAGTACTCCAAGTGCGGCCGCACTAGAGTAGTGTACAGTTGCAACATTACACTGCTACTCCTAAATTCAATCCCCCTACCAATAAACGCCAAGACACCGTACGCCTTCTTAACAACCTTATCTACTTGATTCCCAACTTTCAGGGATCTATGTACACACACACCTAGATCCCTCTGTTCATCCACACTATTCAAAGTCCTCCCGTTAGCCCTATACTCGACACATCTGTTGCTCCTACCAAAGTGAATTACCTCACACTTCTCCGCATTAAATTCCATCCGCCACCTCTCGGCCCAGCTCTGCAACCTATCTAAGTCTCCCTGCAGACTATGACACCCTTCCTCACAATCTACCACACCTCCAATTTTGGTGTCATCAGCAAATTTACTAATCCACCCAACTATACCCTCATCCAGATCATTAATAAAAATTACAAACAACAGTGGCCCCAAAACAGATCCCTGAGGCACACCACTCGTAACTGTACTCCATGATGAATATTTACCATCCACCACCACCCTCTGTCTCCTATCTGATAGCCAATTCCTGATCCAACTTCCTAGATTACCCACAATCCCATACATCTGCATTTTCTGCAGAAGCCTACCATGGTGAACCTTATCGAACGCCTTACTAAAATCCATGTATACCACGTCAACTGCCTTACCCCCATCCACCTCTTTGGTCACCTTCTCAAAAAACTCAATAAGGTTAGTAAGGCACGACCTACCCGCTACAAAACCGTGTTGACTATTTCTAATCAATTCATTACACTCCAAATAACTATAAATCCTATCCCTAATAATTTTTTCTAAAACCTTGCCCACAACAGAAGTAAGACTCACCGGTCTATAATTCCCGGCAAAGTCTCTGTTCCCCTTCTTAAACAATGGGACAACATTCGCTATCCTCCAATCCTCCGGGACTACACCAGAGACCAATGACGACCTGAAGATCTGAGCCAGAGGCTCTGCAATCACCTCTCTAGCCTCCCAGAGAATCCTAGGGTAGATCCCATCCGGACCAGGGGACTTATCTATTTTCAGCCCCTCAAGAATTTCCAGCACATCCTCTTTATCAACCGTAATACTGTCTATTTTACACCCCTGCAACCCAATGTCCTCCCCAGCTATATTCATGTCCCCCTGCGTGAACACCGAAGAGAAATATTGGTTCAATACTTCTCCAATCTCCTCCGGTTCCACACACAACTTCCCCCTGCTGTCTGTAACTGGCCCTAATCTTGCCCTGACCAACCTTCTGTTCTTGACATACCTATAGAACGCCTTAGGATTCTCCTTAATCCTATCAGCCAAAGTCTTCTCATGTCCTCTTTTAGCCCTTCTCAACTCACTCTTCAACTCCCTCCTAGCCAATCTAAAGCTTTCTAGTGCACTATCTGAGCCCTCCAATCTCATCCTAACATAAGCCTCCTTTTTCTTTTTAACCATCGACTCAACTCTTTTAGTGCACCATGGTTCCCTAGATCTACCAAATCCACCATGCCTGACAGGGACATACCTATCAAGGACTCGCAGTAGCTGCTCCTTGAAAAAACTCCACATTTCAGACGTTCCCAGTCCCTGTAATCCCCTAATCCAATCCATGCTTCCTAATTCACTCCTGATAGCCTCATAATCGCCCTTACCCCAGCTAAAATTGCTGACCCGAGGTTCATGCCTATCTCTTCCCATCACTAAGGTGAACGTAACCGAATTGTGGTCACTATCACCAAAATGCACACCAACTTCCAAGTCGAGCACCTGGTCTGGCTCATTTCCCAGCACCAAATCCAATATAGCCTCACCTCTAGTTGGCCTGTCTACATACTGAGACAAAAAACCTTCCTGCACGCTTTGTACAAACACTGACCCCTCTAGCGAGCTAGAACTATAGCAACTCCAATCAATATTCGTAAAGTTAAAATCCCCCATAACAATTACCCTATTACTTTCACTCCTAACCAGGATTGTCTCCGCAATCCTTTCCTCAACCTCTCTAGAACTTTTAGGAGGTCTATAAAAGACTCCCAACAGGGTGACCTCTCCTCTCCTATTTCTAATCTCCGCCCATACTACCTCAACTGACAAGTCCTCATCAAACTTTCTCTCCGACACTGTGATACAGTCCTTGACTAGCAATGCTACCCCACCCCCCCTTCTACCTTCTTCTCTACTCCGACTAAAGCATTTGTACCCCGGAACCTGCAACATCCATTCCTGACCCTGCTCTATCCAAGTCTCAGAAATGGCCACAACATCAAAGTCCCAGGTACTGATCCACGCTGCAAGTTCATCCACTTTATTGCGAATACTCCTCGCATTAAAGTACACGCATTTCAAACCCTGCTCCGCCCCACCCCCACTATGCCGTGCCTTGCATTCCCCAACTATGCCCCCCTCACTTTCACCCCCTTTCCTCACTATCCCTCCCCCCTTCCGAATCAGTTTAAACCTTCCTGCATCGCTTTTGCAAATTTACCCAATTTACATGGATGCCATTATCTCACGTGAGAAACACCATCCACCAGGTACACAGTACTTATACTTACTTGCAACTCAGCTAACGTTGTCTACCTGATACGCTGCAGGAAAAATATCCTGAGGCATGGTACACTGGGGAGACCATGCAGATGCTACGACAACGGATGAATGGACACAACTCGACAATCATCAGGGAGGAGTGTTCTCTTCCTGTTGGGGAACATTTCAGTGGTCACAGGCATTTGGCCTCTGATCCTCGGGTAAACATTCTCCAAGGCGGCCTTTACAACATGCGACCATGCAGTACCACCGAGCAGAGACTGATAGCCAAGTTCTGCACACACGAGGACAGCCTCAATCAGGATCTTGGGTTCATGTCACACTATCTATAACCCACATGACTTACCTGGGCTTGCAAAATCTCACTGACTGTCCTGGCTGGAGACAATTCACACCCCTTTAACCTGTGCATAACCCTCTCTCCACTCGCATTGTCTGTATCTGTAAAGACATGATTACCTGTAAAGACTCGCATTCCAGCCATTATCTTCTAATTGAGTTTGTGCCTATGTGCCCTGTTTGTAAACCCAGCTATCCGCTCACCTGATGAAGGGGCAGTGCTCCTAACGCTCGTGCTACCAAATAAACCTGCTGGATGTTAACCTGGTGTTGTGAGACTTCTTACTGTGCCAGAATGAATTGGTAAGAAGTCTCGCAACACCAGTTTAAAGTCCAACAGGTTTATTTGGAATCACAAGCTTTCGGAGCACTGCTGCTTTATCTCCTGATGAAGGAGCGGCATTGTGAGGTTACAGTGCTATAACCAGGTGTTGTGACACTTCTTGCCATGCCCACCCCAGTCCAATGCTAACATTGCTACATCAGAATGAATTTCCTCAGGGTGAAAATGCCAATGATTGGCTCCACTCTGACAGACATGTGAAATTAGCTGAATAAAACGCGTCGCTACTTTTCATCCTTCAGTCAGAGGATATTGCATATTTCACTCAGATACACATGACAATATACGGACTGTTGTGGAACTCCTTCTGCTCACTGCAAAAAATACCTCTCAACCTGCGTATACTGGGTGGATTTTACAAATTAGCACTACTGGCAAACATAATGCAACAGGGAGCTGCATGAGGGATTTGGCGCAGAATGGGTGGAAAATTGATTTCCTGATGGGGATTTTCTTCGCCCAAAGCTCTTTGCCTTTTGTGTTAATTCATAAAACCCAGCCACACACTATCCCTTTCTTTCCAGAAGATGGCCTTAAACAGGCACCACAGTGCACGGACACAACAGGGGGAGAAAAAAACCCCTCCATGCACCGCAACCCAGGCTTTTGTTTGAGTTAAATTTGGGTGGAACGATTCACTCTGGTGGGAAGTTTCCGTGATCCCACAATGTGCACACCCACAATGTACAGCGACGATTATGGGATCAACCCTTAATCCTGCTGTTGTCTCTAAATTATTAATCTTTAAATCACTTCCACCTCATAGAAAGGCTCTTTATACGAGAATTTGTTGCCAAATGTTTGATAGACACTGTTAGCATGGACTCAAATAATGCTGCCATAGATTTCAAATAAACACATCCATTTCCCTGCTTAAGCAGACAGATCTAATTCTGTGTGCAGAATGGGATTTTTACTTTCTAATTGCCCCGTGAAAGCTTTACCAATTAGTCATTTTATTCTGATGGCATCCTTTATAAAGGAATAATTAAGTAATGATTAGAACAATGGTAGAGGGCAGCCTTGCCTGTGTATCTTCTTTCATTCAGTTAATCATTCATTGCATCACTTGCCATTATAATGTCACTGTTACTTATCATCAGAATAAATCAGGAGATTGTCTCCCTTGTTATTTACAATGTTTTACTGGTGATTTTTCTGTTGACCGTCCACCCGTGTTCATTCAATCAGCAGGTCTGGCAGCATCTGAGAGAGTAGTCATGATGTGGGTATGCCGGTGTTGGACTGGCGTAAACACAGTAAAAAGTCTGACAACACCAGGTTTTAGTCCAGGTTGGACTAAAACCTGGTGTTGTCGGACTTTTTACAGCATCTGAGAGAGGCAGTGGTGTATTTATCACTGGATAAGTAATCCCGAGATCCAGGGTAATGTTCTGGGAACCTGGGTTTGAATTCCACCACGGCAAATAGTGGAATTTGAATTCAACAAACAAAATGTGGGATTAAAAGTCTAGTGATGACCATGAAGCCATTGTTGATTGTCATAAAAACCCATCTGGTTCACTTTATTGAAGGAAATCTGCCGTCCTTTCCCAATCTGGCCTATATGTGACTCCAGATCCACAGCCATGTGATTGACTCTTAAATGCCCTCTGAAATGGTCTAAACAAACCACACAGTGGAAGCAATTAGGAATGGGCAGTAAATGTTGGTACAGCCAGCAACACCCACATCCCATCAATAGGGCAGTACGGTGGCATGGTAGTTAGCATTGCCGCCTCACAGTGCCAGGGACCTGGGTCTGATTCCCAGCTTGGGTCATTGTGCAGAGTCTGCATGTTCTCCCTGTGTCTGCATGGGTTTCCTCCGGGTTCTTCGGTTTCCTTCCACAGTCCGAAAGACATGCAGATTAGGTGCATTGGCCATGCTAAATTCTCCCTCGGTGTAGCTGAACAGACGCTGGAGGGTGGCGACTAGACGATTTTCACAGTAACTTCATTGCAGTGTTAATGTAAGCCTTGTGACATTAATAAATAAACTTTAACCATCAATGAATGAAAAGGAATCTGTGGAGAGGTAGGGCCAGGATCCTCCGGCTGCTCTCACCGGAAAACCAGAGATTCCCACCCGCGTTCCGTGGACCTTTACATGGCCTGTCCCCCACCTGCAAAAATTCCTGTGGCGGGTGGGATGGGAGAATTCCAGCCATAATGTCAACATTCAAGTAACATTAACTCTGTTTCTCTCTCCACACCTCCAGACCTGCTGAGTTTATCCAGCATTTTCTGTTTTTATTTCAGATTTCCAGCATCTGCTGTATTTTGCTTTTATCGGTCTCTTCCTTTTCCAATTCTGTTGATCATCTGCCCAGTCATCTGTTCAATCGATTTTATAACCGTATCCAACACTAGAGCTCTTGGATATTTCTTATTTATTCAATACCACTACAGTTTTTTAGTCCAACATTCTCTTCCGTTCACTTTCATTGTGTGGTCATTGTTTGCCTGTTGTGTTTCTTGAATTCAGTCACCGTGTGTTTATATTACTGGAACCATCAGATGACATGAGTTCAAATTTTCCCATACGGCAGGAAGTTGTGAAATTGAGCTTCTCTTGGGGAGGAGAGAGGAAATGGCAATAAAACTGTTGTTTTGTTTGTATAAAAGCAATTGGGTTGTTAATGTCCTTCTTCTGCCACTTCTGGCCTACATGTCAGTCTAGACTATACTTGACTTCAACAAAATACATAAGAATGTAAAAATTAGGTCACCTGGCCCCTCGAGCCTGCTCCGTAATTCAGTAAGATCATGGCTGATCTTTTCATGGACTCAGCTCCACTCACCTGGCTGCTCACCATAACCCTTAATTCTTTTACTGTTCAAAAATTTACCTTTGCATGAAAAACATTCAACAAGGTAGCCTCAACTGGGCAGGAAATTCCAGATTCACAACCTTTTGGGTGAAAAAGTTTCTCCTCAACTCAGTCCTAAATCTGCTCGCCCTTACTTTGAGGTTATGCCCCCTAGTTCTAGTTTCACCCATCAATGGAAACAACCTCCCTGCTTCTATCCTATCTATTCCTTTCATCATCTTATATGTTTCTGTAAGATCTTCCCTCATTATTCTGAATTCCAGTCTATTCAGTCTCTCCTCATAAGCCAACCCTCTCAACTTCAGAATCAACCTAGTGAATCTCCTCTGCATCCCCTCCAGTGCCAGTGTATCCTTTCTCAAGTAAAGTGATCAAAACTGTATAGAGTGCTCCAGGTGTGGCCTCACCAGCACCTTATACAGCTGCAATATAACCTCCCTGTTTTTAAATGCCATCCCTCCAGCAATGAAAGACAAAATTCCATTTGCTTTCTTAATTACCGGCTGTATCTGCAAATCAATTTTTTGTGATTCATGCACAAGAACACTCAGATCCCTCTGCACAGCAGCATGCTGCAATTTTTAACCAAGCCTTGGTTTAACCAAACACATTTAGAGAAACAAGGGATAGGCAAGAAATACTGCCTGGTATTGGTAACCTGACTCAGTAATGGTTAAAATTAATCTGGTTCAGATTAATCTTAATCGATAATGTCATGGTAACCAAGGATAAGGCAGAGACATAAGAACATAAGAACATAAGAACATAAGAAATAGGAGCAGAAGTAGGCCATCTGGCCCTTCGAGCCTGCCCCGCCATTCAATAAGATCATGGCTGATCTGTCGTGGCTCAGTTCCACTTTCCCGCCCTCTCCCCATAACCCTTAATCCCTTCTCTTATCAAAAACCCATCAACCCGCTTCTTAAAAATATTTAGCGAGGCAGCCTCCACCACTTCAACGGGCAGAGAATTCCAGAGATTCACCACCCTTTGAGTGAAGAAGTTCCTCCTCAACTCCGTTCTGAACCGCCCCCCCTTTATCTTGAGGCTGTGCCCCCTAGTCCTACTGTCTTTTTTGAGCGGGAAGAGTCTTTCCACCTCTATCCTATCCATCCCATTCATCATCTTATACGTCTCAATGAGATCTCCCCTCATTCTTCTAAACTCTAACGAGTACAAGCCTAGTTTATTCAGCCTCTCCTCATAGCTCAACCCCCTCAACTCCGGTATCAGCCTAGTAAACCTCCTCTGCACTCCCTCCAAGGCCAAAATATCCTTGCGCAGGTGCGGCGCCCAAAACTGCACACAGTACTCCAGCTGCGGCCTCACCAATGCCCTATACAGCTGCAGCAAGACCTCCCTACTTTTATATTCAATCCCCCTCGCTATGAAGGCCAGCATCCCATTCGCCTTCCTGACCACCTGCTGCACCTGCAGGCTGGGTTTTTGCGACTCATGCACAAGGACCCCGAGGTCCCTCTGCACCGTCGCCTGCTGCAGTTTTTCGCCACGTAAGTAATAGTCCTTCCTACCATTCTTCCTACCAAAGTGGACCACCTCACACTTGCCAACATTAAATTCCATTTGCCATTTCCTGGCCCATTCGCCCAGCCTATCTAGATCCTTCTGCAGACTCTCCACACCCTCCGCACAATTTGCCTTTCCCCCAATCTTGGTGTCATCAGCAAATTTCGACACCCTACACTCGGTTCCCTCCTCCAGATCATCTATATAAATGGTAAATAGCTGAGGCCCCAGCACCGACCCCTGGGGCACCCCACTAGTCACCAAAATCTCAAGGTGCTTTTCATAATCAGAGAAGCCAATGCATAGTTGGTCAGGGTGATTCATATAATAAATATGAATGACATGAGGAAATGTTGGTTGGTGTAACTAATCCCCCTGACACTAAGGGGCAATTTACTGTGGCCAATCCACCTAACCCACACATCTTTGGAGCGTGGGAGGAAACTGGAGCACTCAGAGGAAACCCATGCAGACACAAGTAGAATGTGCAAACTCCACACAGACAGTCCCCCAATGCTGGAATCGAACCCAGGTCCCTAGCACAGTGAGGCAGCAGTGCTAACCACTGTACCAAATGTGGATATCTACATTTGCAGATGTTTGAAAGGCTAGGTGTTGTGTAAATGGGAGCAGGATGTTACAGAGGAACATTGATGGATTTAAGCGAACACTCAGATGGGATTCAGTGTGTGGAGGTGGGAAGTCATTCAGTTTGGAAAGAGGAAAGACAAATCAGATTGATTTCTTGATGGTGAGAGACTGGGAACTTTGAAGAGCAAGGACATTTGGCTTCAATGTGCATCGATCACGAAAACTAACACACAGGGACGTAAAATAATCAAGATGAAGGGAATATTTATTTCAAGTGGGCTGAAATACAAAACTGAGTAAATAAAGATTTGATTGTACAAAGCTGTGGTCAGAACTCATCTGGAATACTGAGTTCTGCTTTTGGCATTAGTCCACTTGCAAGATTTACTGAACTGGGAGAAAGTATGGTGCAAATTCACCAGAATGATGCCAAGGTTTGAGGGCTGAATCATGAGGATTGTGTGTATAAATATGGTGTCTACTGCCTTCAGTTTAGATGGCGCACGTGTTTAAAATTATTATGGGTTTCAAACTGTTTCTTCTGTTGGGGAATGACAAGGAGATATGAATTTAACATTTGATTTGATTTAACTTACTACTGTCACATGTCTTGGGATACAGTGAAATGTACTGTTTCTTGCGCACTATACAGACAAAAACATACCATTCATGGAGTACACGGAGAGAAGGAGAGGAGAGGGTGCGGAATGTGGGGTGGAATTTTCCCATCCTTCCTGCCATGAGACTCGCTGTGGGTGGGGCACAGATCAGACAAAGGTCTGTTGACCTTGGGTGAGATTTTCCAGTGTTGTGGCAAGCGAGGCTGGAAAATCCCGCTCGTAGTGTTACAGACATAACCGGGGTGCAGGGAACAATCAGCTTAGTATATGGTAGGTCCATTCAAAAAGTCTGATGGCAGCAAGGATGGAACTGTGATCTAGGTCTTCCTGGGGTGAAATCAGAAAACACTTTTTCACCCAAAATGTAATGGATATTTAGATGTTAGATGTTGTTAGCATTAGATTCAGGATTAATTGAAATTTTCAAGACTAAGATAGATTTTTGTTCAGTAAGGAATCAAGGGAGATGGAGAAACAACAAACAAATCGAGTTGTGATACAAATCAACAATAGAGAGGTGTGAGGGACTGACTGGCTAACCACTGTCTCTATGATCCTGTACTTTTGGCAGCTCAAAACGTAATCATTGGAGATGAGAGAAGGCTGTGGAGGCCAGGTCGTTGAGTGTCTTTAAGACAGGGATAGATAGGGTTAAGGTTAGTGTTAAGGCTAGGATTAGGGTTAGCCCCAACTCTAATCCTCTTGATTAATAAGGGGATCAGGGGTTATGGGGAAAAGGCAGGAGAATGGGGATGAGAAAAGTATCAGCCATGATTGAATGGCAGAGCAGACTTGATGGGCCGAGTGGCCTAATTCTGCTCCTATATTTTGTGGTCTTATGGCCTTAAGAGAGTTAAGTGGCCTCTTCCTAATTTCTTCCAAGGGTTGTCAATTTATTGCTTCATCTGTGGTAGTTCTACCAGGAGCTGCTAACCCTAGTGGCCTACGATTCAGAAAGGTTTCAGCCATTTTGGACGCCTGCTTGCTCTCCTCAATATTGTCAAAGCTTAAATGGACAGAGCTGTCGAAGGAGTGATCTACAGGCTGGTTAGCTTACTGGCCGATGTAATTCTTGGGGCCTGCTTCCTCATCTTGTCCCATCACAATATCACAGCATGAGCCATAATTGGCAACCATCAGACAACAGGGGGAAGAGAGGGTGTTACATGCAGAGAGAGAGAGAGAGAGAGAGAGAGAGAGAAAATGACCTGAATACCATCAGCAATCTCTACTTTTCATTCACAGGTCACTCTGGACTGCAGCATTCTCTCCATTTAAAAACAAAATCTTGCTTTGCTGTTCTTTTCCCACATTACACGCCACTTGTCAGGTTTTTGTCCACTCACTGAACTCATCTATAGCCCTTTGCAAACTTCCTCACAACTTGCTCTCCCACCTACCTTTGTATCATCAGCAAATTTGGTGGCAATGCTGTTCGTTCCTTCATCCGAGTCATACATATAGATAATAATTAGTCGAGACCCCAGCACTGATCACGAGGCCACTCCACTAGTTACAGTTTGCTAAGGTGAAAATGACCCATTTTTCCCAACTCTCCTCCAAGGATGGCACGATGGCACAGTGGTTAGCACTGCTGCCTCACTGTAAGCAAATAATAAAAGAACTTTAATCCCAAATAGACTTTCTCCCCCCATTATTTCCTTCGATGTCTGGAAGTTCAATAGTGTGAAGCTACTTCCATCCCTGCTCAGTTTTGTTCAATTTTTCTAAAGTTTAAAGTTTATTTATTAGTGTCACAAGGTAGGCTTACATTAACACTGTAATGAAGTTACCGTGAAAAGCCCCTAGTCGCCACACTGCGGCACCTGTTCAGGTACACTGAGAGAGAATTTAGCACGGCCAATGCACCTAACCAGCACATTTTTTGGATTGTGGGAGGAAACCGGAGCAGCTGGAGGAAACCCATGCAGACACGAGGAGAACGTGCAGACTCTACACACACAGCAATGAGGCAGCAATGCTAACCACAGTGCCACTGTGCCATCCACAATATAGAGTTTCTTTATCTTGCTACGGTGTACTCTCGCTATATTGCTCCAGTTTGGTCTTCCTGCCTGTTTAGATTTCTTGTCCAGCTACTGTTTGTGGTCAATTGAAATCTCCATTTCTTTTGTAGAGGAGTTTTCCTTTGTTTTTTGTTTTTCCTGCCTAGTTTGTGTTATGTTTCCTGAGTAAATACCCTCTCCTCTAATAAATTAATCTAATTCCTTATCTCCTTACTGTGTTCAATGAATGTGTGCTGGAACTGATTCTGTTTCTACAGAGGAGGCAATACATGAATTTGTGGTAAATCAGTTATATTCAGCCTGTGGGCTGACACAATGACAGTGAGTCTTACCTTTCATGGTGCGGGGAGGGTGGTGGGTTATGGGGGCAACCCCACCTTGAACAGTGGAATCTGGGGGCCCATGAAGATTCCCCAGATGATGATTTATATGTTTGGTGTAGAATTGGAGAAACTGAACTGGAGCTTTTGAAAGATCAATGGGTCTTTTGATTAAGCAAAGCATCAAGATGGATCTTATCCAATCCCAACAACCACACCTAGAAATAGGAGGCAGCCGCTTAGCCCCTCAGACTGACACCGCCATTCAATTAAATCATGGCTTATTTATATATCAACTCAGTTTACCACCCTTTCTCCATGCTCATTGATACTCTTACTGAACAAAAATCTATCTCAGCTCTGGAAGGTCCTTTTGAACAACATTCACAGCCTTTTCAGGGACTGAGTTTGAATTTTCTGCTATTCGTTGGGGTGGCACGGTGGCACAGTGGTTAGTGCTGCTGCCTCACAGTGCCAGGGACTTGGGTTCAATTCCCGCCTTGGGTCACTGTGTGTGTGCAGTTTGCACATTCTCTCTGTATCTGTGTGGGTTTCCTTCGGGTGCTCTGGTTTCTCCCACAGTCCAAAGATGTGCGGGTTAGGTGGATTGTTGTCTGTCCTGCCCATGGTAGGCGGAATTCAAAGAATTACCCCAGGTTTTTGCAATTTAATTATTAGTGTCACAGGTAGGCTTACATTAACACTGCAATGAAGTTACTGTGAAAATCCCCTCATCACCACAGTCCGGTGCCTGTTCGGGTACACTGAGAAAGAATTTAGTATGGCCAATGCACCCTAACCAGCACGTCTTTTGGACTGTGGGCAGAAACCAGAGCACATGGTTTCCACGCGGACATGGGGAGAATGTGCCAACTCTGTACAGAGAGTGACCCAAGCTGGGAATCAAACCCAGGTCCCTGGCACTGTGAGGCAGCAGTGCTAACCACTGTGCCACTGCGCTGCCCCGCCTTCTTGAAGACAAGAATTTGCCCTCATAATTAAACTTTCTAAATCCCATGTTTCATTCCGCGAACCAGTTCACCCAGCCGGTCAACTGGAGAATCCCTACAGCTGGTTCAGTTCAGAGAAACCAGCTCTGTGGCAAAGCAAATTATTTTTGATTTTGATGCAATCTTGTGAACCACAGTAAATACTTAACAGAGATGCTCCAATAAATGTGGAACAAATATCCAGTGGAATTGAGTTTGTCTTTTTTATCTGAATAATATGATTGAGATTCTGACTGCAGACTATACTGGAAAATGTTATTGCTGTTTTATTTGTGGAGCTGTTTCCTTTATCAGAAAAGCAGCCAGTCTGGGCATGCCTATTAATAATACTGCTTTCGTACATCTTAAGCTCCTAAATTACCAGCTAACCAGCAGAACTGATGAAAAGCCTGGTAATTCAGCAGTAGAATAATTGAACATTTCATGGTTGGCAGGAATATAAAGAAATCTACAAGATGGGGGAATTTTGATGCAGGAATAGAAAGGGAAATATTGTATTGTCTGAAGGGATTATACATCAGCACCAGGAAAGGGAATGAACAAGCAGCAAAAAGGAAACAAAGGATGGACTGATCAAGATTGGTAATGTGATAGATAAGCAAACCCTCTAAGAGAAATCAGACATTAGTTGTGCCTTATGCACTGTACTTGAGCAATCTTAGGTACTGTCCACTGTCATTTATGTTAATGTTAATTTATTAGTGTCACAAATAGGCTTACATACTTACCTGACTGCGGTGAAACCATGATCAGGTAGGGACGTGGCGAGCCCATTGCACTTGGGGTGTGCTAATGTCTACAATCATGGTTTGTCCAGGTCAGCGTTAAGGATCAGGGTAGCCAATGAGGTTAAACTGAGGCTTTACCTGATGCAGTATTTTTGATTTGATTTGATTTATTATTGTCACTTGTAACAACATACAGTGAAAAGTATTGTTTTTTGCACACTATTTCAAAGCTTTTTGGCTAAGATGAACATAGAACATAGAACACTACAGCACAAACAGGCCCTTCGGCCCACGAGTTGCGCCGATCACATCAACACCTACCAATCTATAGACCTATCTATAACCCCCAATCCCATTAAACCCCATGTACTCATCCAGGAGTCTTTTAAAAGACCCCAGCGAGTTCGTCTCCACCACCACCGACGGCAGCCGATTCCATTCACTCACCACCCTCTGAGTGAAAAACTTACCCCTAACATCACTTCTGTACTTGCCTCCCCGCACCTTCAATCTGTGTCCTCTCGTAGCGACCATTACAACTCGGGGAAATAGCCTCTGAGAATCCACCCTATCTATTCCTCTCAACATTTTATAAACTTCTATCAGGTCGCCTCTCAACCTTCGTCTCTCCAGGGAGAAGAGTCCCAGCTCCCTCAACCTAACTTCATAAGGCATGCCTCTCAATCCAGGCAACATCCTTGTAAATCTCCTCTGTACCCTTTCAATAGCTTCTACGTCCTTCCTAAAGTGAGGCGACCAGAAGCTCAGATTAAGCCTAGGATAGGGTGCAGTGTCGCTTCCTGTCAGCTTGGACCTGTTTGATCGGGTCCAAGATGGGATGTGTTGCTCCACCGCTACCAGAACTTCTAGGGTGGCACAGTAGCAAAGTGGTTAGCACTGCTACCTCACAGCGCCAGGGACCCAGGTTCAATTCCAGCCTTGGGTCACTGTCTGTGGAGTTTGCACATTCTCCCCATGTTTGCGTATTGTCCCCATGCATATTCTCTCCAAAGCTGAGTGGGTTAGGTTGATTGTCCAGCTAAAATTGACCCCAGCGGCAGGGAGATTAGCAGGGTAAAATTATGGGCTTGAAGGAATAGCTTGGGTGGGATTGTGGTCAGTGTGTACTCAATGGCCTAAATGGCCTCCTTCTGCACTGTAATGATTCTATGACTGTCTTCTCAGCTTTGATCTGGTTTGTCCGTCATGTGGGGACTCTGATTGGACTTAATTGGCTTTTTTGATTAGGAATAAAGTATCAAAAACAGTAGGCTAACATCAATACCGCAATGAAGTTACTGTGAAAATCCCATAGTTGCCATACTCCAGTGTCTGTTCAGGTACACTGAGGCCATTGCACCTAACCTTTTGGACTGTGGAAGGAAACCGGAGCACCTGGGGGAAACCCACGCAGACACAGGGAGAATGTTCAAACTCCACACTGACAGTGACCCAAGCCAGGAGTTGAACCCACGTTCCTAGCACTGTGAGGTAGCAGTGCTAACCACTGTGTCACTGTGCTATCCAAAAAAAGCTTCCTCTGAATTCCCTGTTTGATTATTTGATATCTAACTTATACTGATGGCTAGAAGTGGAAAATTATCCCCATGTTTACTCATCAAAACCTTTCAGGATTTTCCAGGCTCCTGGTAGGTTTCCCTTCCTTCATCTTCCTTAAAACTCACTGTTGAAGCGTTTCCATATTTTTAGTGATGTGGAAACTAAAGTTGACGGAATTATTTTCTTAATGTCTGATATTCCAATGCTCAACATTTAGACTGAACTTAGTTCTTGAAAGAAAACATCTAATCTATGCACTGAGCATTAATGATCCTGTGACTGAGAGTTCAAATACTTCAACAGAATTTTTAAAAATTCAAAACATTTTATACTTATGAAGCAATCAACAGGTTTATAAGGCACTATTATTTGTAATTTTTCTTCAAACATGGACTCTTAGGTTGGATTTAATTTACTCCCAAGTCCACATTTAGACAATTGTGGTATCCAAGTGTGGAACACGGACTGTATCCCTGAATAAAAAATTAAGGAAAAAGGGTTCTGCTTTCCCAAAAGCACATTCATGATATGTCATTCACAAAGTGACTTCCTTCCGAGTAACAAAGGTCACTATCTCACTGGCTCTTCTCGTAAGCAGAGACTTGTGATCAGGCTGACGTTCGAAAAGATCTTGAGATGTGCGGATTAGGTTGATTGGCTGTGCTAAATTGACCCTAGTATCAGGGGACTAGCTGGGGTAAATGCATGGGGTTATATAGAACATAGAACATAGAACATTACAGCGCAGAACAGGCCCTTCGGCCCACGATGTTGCGCCGACCAGTTACAAAAACAATGACCCACTAGCCTATACCAATCCCTTTTCGTCCATAAACCTATCCAGAGATCTCTTAAACGCCCCCAAACTAGACGCATTTACAACTGCAGCAGGCAGGGCATTCCAATCCTTCACCACCCGCTGGGTAAAGAACCTACCCCTGACATCCGTCCTGTAGCTACCCCCCCTTAATTTAAAGCCATGCCCCCTCGTGCTAGCTTTCTCCATCCGAGGAAAAAGGCTATCACTATCCACCCTATCTAAACCTCTAATCATCTTATATGTTTCAATAAGATCCCCTCTTAGCCGCCTTCTTTCCAATGAAAACAACCCTAAATCCCTCAGTCTCTCCTCATAGGACCTCCCCACCATACCAGGCACCATCCTAGTAAACCTCCTCTGCACCCTCTCCAACGCCTCCACATCCTTCTTGTAATGCGGGGACCAGAACTGCACACAGTACTCCAAGTGCGGCCGCACTAGAGTAGTGTACAGTTGCAACATTACACTGCGACTCCTAAATTCAATCCCCCTACCAATAAACGCCAAGACACCGTACGCCTTCTTAACAACCTTATCTACTTGATTCCCAACTTTCAGGGATCTATGTACACACACACCTAGATCCCTCTGTTCATCCACACTATTCAAAGTCCTCCCGTTAGCCCTATACTCGACACATCTGTTGCTCCTACCAAAGTGAATTACCTCACACTTCTCCGCATTAAATTCCATCCGCCACCTCTCGGCCCAGCTCTGCAACCTATCTAAGTCTCCCTGCAGACTATGACACCCTTCCTCACAATCTACCACACCTCCAATTTTGGTGTCATCAGCAAATTTACTAATCCACCCAACTATACCCTCATCCAGATCATTAATAAAAATTACAAACAACAGTGGCCCCAAAACAGATCCCTGAGGCACACCACTCGTAACTGTACTCCATGATGAATATTTACCATCCACCACCACCCTCTGTCTCCTATCTGATAGCCAATTCCTGATCCAACTTCCTAGATTACCCACAATCCCATACATCTGCATTTTCTGCAGAAGCCTACCATGGTGAACCTTATCGAACGCCTTACTAAAATCCATGTATACCACGTCAACTGCCTTACCCCCATCCACCTCTTTGGTCACCTTCTCAAAAAACTCAATAAGGTTAGTAAGGCACGACCTACCCGCTACAAAACCATGTTGACTATTTCTAATCAATTCATTACACTCCAAATAACTATAAATCCTATCCCTAATAATTTTTTCTAAAACCTTGCCCACAACAGAAGTAGGACTCACCGGTCTATAATTCCCGGCAAAGTCTCTGTTCCCCTTCTTAAACAATGGGACAACATTCGCTATCCTCCAATCCTCCGGGACTACACCAGAGACCAATGACGACCTGAAGATCTGAGCCAGAGGCTCTGCAATCACCTCTCTAGCCTCCCAGAGAATCCTAGGGTAGATCCCATCCGGACCAGGGGACTTATCTATTTTCAGCCCCTCAAGAATTTCCAGCACATCCTCTTTATCAACCGTAATACTGTCTATTTTACACCCCTGCAACCCAATGTCCTCCTCAGCTATATTCATGTCCCCCTGCATGAACACCGAAGAGAAATATTGGTTCAATACTTCTCCAATCTCCTCCGGTTCCACACACAACTTCCCCCTGCTGTCTGTAACTGGCCCTAATCTTGCCCTGACCAACCTTCTGTTCTTGACATACCTATAGAACGCCTTAGGATTCTCCTTAATCCTATCAGCCAAAGTCTTCTCATGTCCTCTTTTAGCCCTTCTCAACTCACTCTTCAACTCCCTCCTAGCCAATCTAAAGCTTTCTAGTGCACTATCTGAGCCCTCCAATCTCATCCTAACATAAGCCTCCTTTTTCTTTTTAACCATCGACTCAACTCTTTTAGTGCACCACGGTTCCCTAGATCTACCAAATCCACCATGCCTGACAGGGACATACCTATCAAGGACTCGCAGTAGCTGCTCCTTGAAAAAACTCCACATTTCAGACGTTCCCAGTCCCTGTAATCCCCTAATCCAATCCATGCTTCCTAATTCACTCCTGATAGCCTCATAATCGCCCTTACCCCAGCTAAAATTGCTGACCCGAGGTTCATGCCTATCTCTTCCCATCACTAAGGTGAACGTAACCGAATTGTGGTCACTATCACCAAAATGCACACCAACTTCCAAGTCTAGCACCTGGTCTGGCTCATTTCCCAGCACCAAATCCAATATAGCCTCACCTCTAGTTGGCCTGTCTACATACTGAGACAAAAAACCTTCCTGCACGCTTTGTACAAACACTGACCCCTCTAGCGAGCTAGAACTATAGCAACTCCAATCAATATTCGTAAAGTTAAAGTCCCCCATAACAATTACCCTATTACTTTCACTCCTAACCAGGATTGTCTCCGCAATCCTTTCCTCAACCTCTCTAGAACTTTTAGGAGGTCTATAAAAGACTCCCAACAGGGTGACCTCTCCTCTCCTATTTCTAATCTTTTATGGGGATTGTGCCTGGCTGGGATTATAGTCGATACAGACTCAATGGACCGAATGACCTCCTTTTGCACTGTAGGAATTCTATGATTCTATAAGTTCTTGGCACACTCCCTTGGACCACAAGTTTCCTTTTCCTATAAGAACAAAACATATTGTTCAGTCCTGCTATCACCAAGCTTTATGGTTCATGGAAGAATGCTTAAGAAATGTTTCAAATTCAGTAATATTTACCCTTCTCCTCCCGTGGAAACCGATCGTCATTCTCCCAGTGCTCTACATGACAAACCCATGCCACAAGAATAATGGCTGCCAATTATCCAATCCGTAACTCCAAGTAAACTTTGTGAAGTTCTATTCACCAGAGGAAGAACTTGCATCTTACTTTGCGCAAACATTTCAGCATATGAGTTTTTCACACTTAGTTTGGGCAGCACAGTGGCTCAGTGGTTAGCACTGCTGCCACACAGGGACCTGGGTTTGTTTCCCAGTTTGGGTCAATGTCTGTGTGGAGTTTGTGCATTCTCTCCATTATCTGCGTGAGTTTCCTCTGGGTGTTCCAGTTTCGTCCTACAGTCTAAAGAAGTGCGGGTTAGGTGGATTGGTCATGCTAAATTGTCCCTTAATGCCAAGGGGACTTGCTCGGGTAAATGCATGGGGTTATAGAAATGGAAATAGGGCCTAGGTAGGATTGTGGTTGGTGCAAACTCAATGGGCCAAATGGCCTCCTTCAGCCATGAACTGACGAATGGCAAATGGAATGTAATTTAGATAAATGGGATATGGTGAATTTTGATAGAAAGTATTAGGGCAGGACTTACTCAGTTGATGACCAGTTTTGGGGGAGAGTTAGAGAACAAAGAAATCTAGGAGTACAGTTCCATAGCTCCTTGAAAGTGGTGCCACAGGTGTTTGGAGAGGTGAAGAAGGCATTTGGCATGCTTGGTCAGAACACTGAATAGAGGAGTTGGGACGTCTTGTTGAAGGTGTACGAGAACTTAATTCACAAATCATTCCCTTGGAATACTGTCTACAGATCTGATAACCCTTTTATCGATATTATTGATCTAGAAAGAATACAGAAAAGATTTAAGGGAATGCTACCAGGAGTTGATGGTTTGAGTTATAAAGAGAGGCTGGATACACTGGGATTTTTATGCATAAGGCTTCAAGGTTGTCTTATAGAGGTCTATAAAGAAATGAAGTGCATTTATAAGGTAGGTAGGCAAATTTTCCCAAAGGTGGGGAATTCTAAGACTAGAGGGTATAGGTTTATGGTGATTGGGGAGAGATGAAAAAAAGTCCAAAGAGGCATTTTTTTTCACACGAAGGCCGGTGAGTTTCTGGAAAAGGCTGTTAGAGATAGAGGGCCTGTTTCCACACTGCAAATTTCTACGACTCTATGACTCTATGATTTCAGTGTCCAAGGCAAATGCTTAACAATCTGAGAAACGGATGAACATGGCTTATAACAACTCAGAGGATCAGAATCGAATTCTATGATCTATTATTTTGAAAAGTCGTATTTTAGATTTGCTCCATCCTGAACAATCACCAATAAAAGTCACAATGTGTAACTGTACCATTATTCTTACTTTAGAGATGCAGTTGTCTCTCTGGGATTCTGACTGACATCGAAAGAATGCCACCATGGTTTCAATGCTATCTTCCACAGAGCTCTTTCCCCACTCCTTAAGAATAGGAATTACAGTCTTTAATGTTATTATACAATATTTTATTTACTCCTATCAAATCTGTCACAATGCTCTTCTAATAACCGTGTTAACTGAATTCAAATAACTCGGATCCCATAAAAACAGAGTAAAAAATTGAGTACGAGCGCTTCCAGTTCTTTACCAAGGGTAATTTCTTCCCTTCCACACTTTAAACAGGCACTTATGAAAAAGAATGAATATGATCAGCAAAGCCACACCTCACGTTTAGGGTGATTGCATATCCCTGTCTCACTGATATCGAGATTAATTTTTGCCCTATTAGACTTGCAAAAACTGTGCAGATTAATACTTAAAACCAGATTAGTAAGCAACCTGGAAATTGCATTTTTCCCACAATCTATGATCTTATTCGCACTGTTTTGGTTGGGGCGGGGGGCTAGGGGGTGGGATGTGAACCCAATCCCTAACACCCAAGGTCTTTGGATTGTGAGGTGGGAGGGGGCGTCTGACGTGGGAGAGCTGGGTGCGGTGCTGTGCGGGAGCCTTCCTGCTCCTCTTGGCACACAAGCAGTGCCGTGAAATCTGTTCCCTCTCTCTGAAGATGTCGTCACCTCGCGTTAGCTGTTGGGTTTCCCACGGCCTTGGAAATGCAGCTGGCCACTATAAAGGCAGGAAAGGCAGAGGTTCGGAGTCAATGACCTGCCATCAGAACAGAAGCAGGGTAAATATATGGGAATAGGACCCGGGCGGGATTATGGTCAGTACAGATCTGATGGGCCGAATGGCCTCCTTCTGCACTATAGGGATTCTATGAAATCAGAAAGGGATGGAAAAATTTGGAGTAAGGTCTTTGTCACTCTCCAAACTTTCCTGACCCACCTGCAAAGCGGTGGAAGGATTGGCCAGTCCTGGCCTCAGTCTAACAGCAGACTTGATAAGAGGGCCTGAATCACCACATTTTGATGCAGAGATACATGTACTACTAACTGAGCCATGCCTTACACAACTTCATTTTCTGTTTATCTGCTGACATCTATACTTGAAGTATATGGTCTGGTGAACATTTTAATAGGTCACCCTGTGGCAATTGGCAATATTAGCTGCTGTTTTAATATTGTTTTTCCTTTAACAGACATAGCAGAATGTGAAGAGCGCAAATGAACAAAATCAGTTTGGGTGAAGATTTGTGATAATTGTTATCAGAAACCGTCATGGAAATTTGTAACTGTCCTCGCCTTAAGTAACTCCTTCAGATTCCCCATTTCAAAGCAGCAGATTTTTTTTTGTCTGCTCTCAAAATGAGTCGAGAGAACGGGCTGACAGCTTAAATCACAAACTGAGGACACAAATGAAACGATAGAAAAAAAAAATCTTGGAAGTATGAAGGCAATGGATATTTATTTGGATTTGGACAAGACCTTTAAGCCCCAATGTGGGAGTCAAGAAGATAGACATGTGAAACTGAAGCGACTGTGATAAATTGGATAGATAACTGTTCAGAGAATAGAAAATGGAAAGTGTTTTTAAATGGAAAACCCTGGAGTGAGAGCAAGGTGACTGTGGCCTGTCTGAAAGATCATTCTTACCATCCATTGCTCATTTTATAAATATTAATGATCTGGATGAGGATGTGGTTTGTAGAATATCTAAATTTGTGGATGGAACACTGGGCTGAAGTTTAAGACAAAAATGGATGGGTTGGAGTTGGGTCTGATGTTAAAATTTAAAAAATTTGAACCCTGACATTAACATACCCACTTCTGCATTTAACAGAGATAGATCAAGGGACAAGGGCAACCTGATTACACCAGTTTGGGTTAAAATAGGATCCCTACAGTACAGGAGGAGGTTGTCCAGCCCATCAAGTCTGCAATGATAACAATCCCATCCAAGCCCTATCCCCATAACCCCATGTATTCACCTGACGATCCCCCTTACACTAAGGGGCAATTTAGCATGTCCAATCAACCTTACCTGTACATCTGTGGACTGTAGGAGGAAACCGGAGCCCCCAGAGGAAACCCACGTAGACACGGGAGAGAATGTGCAAACTCCACACAGACAATCATCCGAGGCCGGAATCGAACCCACGTCTCTGGTGCTGTGAGGCAGCAGTGCTAACCACTGTGTCACCATACTGCTCCTTGCTTAATATTATCACCTGAATCGGGAGTCAGTGAAAAGTATTATTTCTTGCCCGCAATACAGACAAAACATACCGTTCATAAAGAATGTAGGGGAAAAGGAAAGGGATAGGGTGCAGAATATAGTTTGCAGTTACAGGTAGAATGAAGAGAAAGATGAGAAAAAACTTAGAATTCGGTTTTGGAAGTGCAGAAATGTTACAAAAGATGAAATCAGAGGATCTGCTGAGGACATCTACTTCCCCAAGTCGCCCCACTCCAGCACCGTTCTTCTTTCCCCATCTATCCCGATCCCACTGCCGGCGAGACAGGAAAATCCATGTCTGCCTGTATTGTGAACGTGAAAGATCCCACCTGCTATGTTTTCTGGTTCCCGGTCATTCAAAATAATCGCACTATTAGAGACAAGATGCTGGAGCTTTCTTTGAATCTATTTCCCCAATCCTGCTATGTGCTGTTGACTGATATGTAATTAACTTGTACCTAACTGCAATGCAGCAGTGAATGTGGCACCCTGGATATACACTCACACAACAAGTGGTTCCTAATGCCACAGATAACATAACACGCTAACATCATGGCATACCATATCATATCACATTTCTCTTCTTAAAAAATATATAATGTCTTGATACATTTGTATAATCGGGTGGCACTGTGGTACAGTGGTTAACATTGATATCTCACAGTGCTGCGGACACTGGTTCACTTCCAGCTGTGGGTGAGTGTCTGTGTGGAGTTTGCACATTCTCCCCATGTCTGCGTGGGCTTCCACCATGTGCTCTGGTCTTTTTCCATACTCCAAAGATGTGCAGTTTAGGTGGATTGGCCATGCTAAATTGCCCGTTAGTGTCCAAGAATGTGTCGATAAGGTGATTTAACCATGGTAAGTGTGTGGGGTTATGGGAATAGAGTGGAGGGGTGGGCCTGGGTAAAGTGCTCTTCCAGAGAGTCAGTATAGATCTGATGGGATGAATGGCCTCTTTCTGCACTGTTGGGATTCTATGGCATGGTTTTTCTCTGGTTCTAATCATTATTAAAGTGAGGAGAATTGGCCAGAGCATGGTTCAGAATAATACTAACAAAGCAAGTTCCATTCCTGTTCCGGCTGAGATAGAAAATGATAATCCACCGCTGACAAAACTGCCTAGAGATCAGCTCAGGATGAAGCTGGAGCAAGTAACTGGCTGAGAACCTGCCTTCAGGCAGTACCCACATGAAAAAATGAACTTCCTGATCTCAAGATTAACAATCACTTTTATGGATAAACTAGAAGACTCTTTTACAGCTTGTTTCCTTTTCTCAGGATACTTCGGTGATAGGACGTCATGGCTCCATCTCGTGAAGTTGACATACATTGTGATGAGTTAGCATTGCATTGGTAATGTGGTGTTTGTTGACCCTGGTGATGTAGGAGTTGTGCATGGTTTTGCTAATGTTCTGATACTTACCGGAGACATTGTTGATGTTGCACTGCTTGTTGCTGCTGTTGGTGACATTGACTCACTGGTTAATGATGTTTCTGATGCTGTTCATGATCCTTTCTGCTCTTTCAGCTCAGTTGTTGGTCAAAGATGGACTCTGTTCCTTCTTGTTTGTTCAACAGTTTTGGTCTGGATAATGTTATGGAATCATAGAATCCCTATAGGGTAGAAGAAGGCCATTCAGCCCATGAACCTGCACTGAGAACAATCCCACCCAGGCCCTATCCCCATAACCTCATCTGCTTATCCTACTAATCCCCCTGACCCTGAGGGGCAATTTAGGGGGAGGCAATGGCTGAATGGTATTATTGCTAGACTAGTCATCCAGAAGCTAAGCTAATGTTCTGGGGAAACCGGGTTCGAATCCCACTACGACAGATAGTGGAATTTGAATTCAATCAAAAATATCTGGAATTAAGAATTTACTGATGCCCATGAAACCATTGTCGATTGTCAGACAAATCCCATTTGGTTCACGAATGTCCTTTAGGGAAGGAAATCTGCTGTCCTTACCCAGTCTGGCCTACCTGTGACTCCAGAGCCACAGCAATGTGGTTGACTCAAAACTGTCCTCGGCAACTAAGGGTGGGCAGTAAATGCTGGCCCAGCCAACGATACCCATGACAAATGAATGAGTTCAAAAAAAATTCAGCATGGCCATTAGCATCTTTGAAATGTGGGAGGAAACCGGAGCACCCGGAGAAAACCCACACAGGCATGGGGAGAATGTGCAAACTCCACACAGACAGTCACTGAGGCTGGACTTGAAGCTGGTTCCCCAGTGCTGTGAGGCAGGAGTGCTAACCACCATGCCACCGTGTATATGACCTTGGAGTATCAGTTTTTGTTGGGCTCAGGTAATTGTGATTGGATGCTGTACATGTAGAGTTTGTCCTTTCAATAACACAGACAGGGATTTGCGGAAATGTTAACCTCTTTTACTTGTCTAACAGGGTGTCAGTAAGTTGTTGGCTTACTTCCTCCTGGAGGAGGCTTCTTGCTTGTCAGAATTGTCCTGTACTTTATTAATTCAATAATGCCACAGGTGATTACACGCCAGCTTTGAGAGGCATAGATTGGCGTGACAATGAGGCAAGCTTGTGGTCTTCCTTTTCTCTTAGCACTTCATGTTGGTTCCCTCTTCAATCCTTACGGTTCTTTCTATAAACCTGTATCCCCGTGGGCAACGTGATGATGAGGTGATGATGTTGAACTCACACTGCTCAAGGAATTCCTTAAATTCTCTGGAGGTAAATTGGATTCCATTATCACATTTTACTCTTTCAGGAATCCCTTCTTCAGCAAATAGGACTTTTACAGCTGAGATGATTGCTGTAGCTCTCAGATCATTCACCTTTCTGATAAAAAGTGATTTTGGGTAATAGTCTGCCATTACGATACCATTTTTGACTGCGTGTGAATAAATTGCCTCCAACAATGTGCTTTGGCCTGGGTGGAACTTCAGTGGTTATCAGCTCTCCTTTCTGCTTTACATTCCTATAATTCTGGCACACACAGTACATACGTGTATGCCAGAATTAAGAGCGGCATGGTGGCTCACAGTGTCAGGGACCCAAGTTCGACTCCAGCCTTGGGTGTGGAGTTTGCACGTTCTCTTCATGTCTGCATGGGTTTCTCCAGGTGCTCCGGATTCCTCCCACAGTCCAATGATGTGTCAGTTAGGTTGATTGGCCATGGGAAATTGCCCCTTAGCGTCAGGGGAATCAACAGGATAAATACATGGGGTTCCAGGGATAGGGCCGAGGTGAGGCAGGTGTAGGTTCGATGAGCTGAATTGCCTCCTTCAGTACTGTAGGCATTCTATGTTCCAGGGGTAACATTTCTTCGATATCTTTGTCGATGCCTATCGAGTACACAGCTGATCATTTCTCCACTCTCTTGTGATCTTCATGTATCTTTTCTGAAGTTTTTATTCTGGGTATGATTAGAACACCATCTTCTAGTGAGATATCATCTCTGATTGACCGAGGCTGTGTGTGTTCACTGAATCATGTCAGACCATGCCCAGATCATTCAGCGAGATGCCATCTGTAACTCCTCATCTCTGCTGGTCTCCTGTCTAATTTGACTTATTTATAGTGATGTTGCTTCGATGTTGTTGATGGGTGTTTTTTTCAGTTTAATTCAGCATTAAATATGCTTAAAATATTTGGGTTTTATTCACAGATGCCTGCTGCCACCATGTTATGTCTGATGGTTCTGAGATAATGGGTGGCACAATGACACAGTGATTAGCGCTGCTATCTTGCAGCACCAGGGACCTGGGTTCGATTCCTGGCTTGGGTCACTGTCTGTGTGGAGTTTGCATGTTCTCCCCATGTCTGTGTGGGTTTCCTCCGGGTGTTCCAGTTTCCTCCCACAGTTCAAACATGTGCAGGTTAGGTTGATTGGCCATGCTAAGTTGCCCCTTGGTGTCAGAGGGACTAGCTAGGGTAAATGCATGGTGTTGTGAGGTAGGGCCTGGGTGGGATTGTTGTCAGTGCAGACTCGATGGGCCAAATGGCCTCCTTCTGCACTGTAGGGATTTTGTGATTCTAAATGTTCAAAGTAATCACACTTGCAGGTATAAAATACTGCAGCTTTCTTAGGGCGAATTCTACAGAACCCACCATGCACTGCTATCCCACCAGAACACAGATGCACCAAAGTGTCTGGAGGTCTCTTTCAATTCATAGAAACATAGAATCCTCCAGTGCAGAAGGAGGCCATTCGGCCCATCGTGCCTGCACCAACCACAATCCCACCTATGCCCTATCCCCATAACTGCATGCATTTACCCTAGCTAGTCCCCCTGACACAAAGGGGCAATTTAACATGGCCAATCCACCTAACCTGCACATCTTTGGACTGTGGGAGGAAACCGGACGAAACCCACGCAGACACGAGGAGAACACGCAAATTCCACACAGACAGAGACCCAAGCCATGAATTGAAACCCGGTCCTGGCGCTGTGAGGCAGCAGCACTAACCACTGTGCCACCATGCCACCCTGATGTATAGCTGTCTGGCACCTGACTGCAGTGCAGCATTGAATGTGGCACAGAAATTAGTTCCTAACTATTTATAAATTAAAATAACAATGTAATACCATGATATTATTTTGAAGAGCAGGGATGTTAAATCTCACCAATATTTGTCCCTCAAACCAAATTGGGTTGCATGGTGACACAATGGTTAGCCTCACAGTGCCACGCACATGGGTTCGATTCCATCCTTGGATGGCTGTCTATGTGGAGTTTGCATGTTCTCTCCATGTCTGTGTGGGTTTCCTCCTGGTGGTCCAGTTTCCTCCCACACTCCAAAGAGAGTTGGGTTGATTGGCCGTGCTCAATTGCCCCTTAGTGTCAGGGTGATTAGCAGGGTAAATATGTGGTGGGGTTATGGGGATAGGGCCTGGGTGGGATTGTTGTCGGTGCAGTCGCGATGGGCCGAATGGCCTCCTTCTGCACTGTAGGGATTCTATGATTTGATGATTCTATTTTTCTAATATCATAAAACCAGATTATCCGATCATTATCACAAAGCTGTTAGTGGGATCTTGCTGTGTGTAGATTGGCTGCCCCATTTCCAACAACAATGATTACAAATTAACAAGTTCTTTGTTTGTCTTAAAGCATTTTGGGATGTCATTGTTTCATAAATTTATAAAGCTTTGATGAAGAGTTATCAAGACTCGAAATGTTGGCTTTATTCTCTCTCCACAGATGCTGTCAGACCTGCAGAGATTTTCCAGCATTTTCTGTTTTTATTTCAGATTCTAGTACCTGCAGTACGTTGCTTTTTTCATGGATTCGTAAATGTCTACAGCACAGAAGGAGGCCATTCAGCCCATCATGTCCACGCTAGTCAACACCATTAACTCCATTTTCCATAACCCCGGAAGTCATGGCAGCGCAATTCAACATCTAAATATTCCTACGGCCTTACCGGAGTTTCTGACTCCACCACCTTTACAGGCAGTGAGTTCCAGACCTCTAACGGCCCTTTAGCTCAAAAACTTTCTTCTGAACTTCCTTCTCAGATTTGTACTCCTGATCTTAAATCTATACCCCACTGGGCATCCTTCTGGCAGCAAGAATCCTCCAAGGAGCAAGCAATAATAAACAAACAAAAACTTCACAAAGGAAAGGTTTAATGAACATCCTTCATTACACAACAACCTCAGCCATGCCCTGGGCCACAACACAAACGCTTTCCTCCAATCCCCATCTGCTTTCTATTTCGACTGGGTCAGCTGACCACCACAGCATTTGATTTGATTTAATATTATCACATGTATCGGGGTATAGTGTAAAGTATTGTTTCTTGTGCACTGTACAGACAAGCTATACTGTTCATAGAGTAGGAAAGGAGAAGGTGCAGAATGTAGTGTTACAGTCATAGCTAGGATGTAGAGAAAGATAAAGTTTTAAAAGCATAAAACAAAAGTAAAAGATAGAATTTGAGGGTATTAGAGGGGACAGCTCACAAGATGTCACCATGCTCCAGCGCCATCTTGGATTGCTTGTTGTCATTGGTTAATTTGTAACACTGGGGGTAGATTTAAATACCTGGATTGACACCTTAACGCTGCAGACTACACGGCTATGGGCCTGGTGCAGGAAGTGGGATTAGAAAGGACACCTGGGTGTCTTCCAGCTGGCATGGACATGATGGGCTGAATGGCCTCCATCTGTGCTGTAACTTCACAGAATCACAGAACCCCTACAATGCAGATAGAGGCCATTTGGCCCATCAAGTCTGTGCTGACAACAATCCCACCCAGGCCCTATCCCTGTAACCCCACATAGTTCCTTGCTAACCTTTCCTGGGACACTAGTTCTATGGTCACTGACCACTCGACTGAAATTGTGAAAGGTGCTAATATAAATGTAAATCTTTCTGTTTATACACTGCTTCCTAGCTCGCTTTTCTCCTTGTGGAGCCCATGAGATTGATTCTGGGTTGAGGAGTGGGAGCTGTTGGAGTGTTGAGGTAGGTTTCCTTTTTCCCCCTTTGACAGCATGGTGTAGATTTTCCATTCGGGTATAGGTTCGAGCTAAATTAGGTACATCTAAGCAGAAAGGTGTCTGGAGATTTGTGCACCGTCTCTCTGAGCACTGTGTTAATCTCACACATTTCTAATTGTGGGAAAAACATGAACAGGTGTGGGCTGCATTAAAATATTTCAATTAGTCTGGGGACGGTCGATGCAATTTTCCCACATTTGTTCAGGCAAGAAAGGGTTTCTAGGGAATTAGAAATAAGTTAAAGTTCATTTAAAGGGAATAATAATATATTTCTAAATGCTTTCAGGCATTTCTGCTTCGTTTAGTTTGATTTTTTTCTTCCTTTCCCTCTTGCTATTTAGCTTTTTGAGAAAGCGTTGTGTTAATTGCGTCTTTTCTCCCCTGCAGCTGCATTACTGCGAGCAACGGATTTCCCAGGAGAGATTCCCTTTCACACTTCACTGGCAGGCAGAAATAAAAGCCTAGCAGAGGTGTGCAAGTAGGTCACAACACCAAGAGGTGTCTCTCCCCGTCCACTGCTACCTCATAAAGACGTCTACAGACACATACACATGCCTCCAGTTTGTAAAGTAGGTGTTTCTTTTCATTCTTTCCCAAGAAGTGAACATTGCAGGCAAGACCAGCATTTGTTGTCCATCCTTAGTTGCCTACAAGAAGGTGGTGGGAAGTGTAATAAGTCCACAGAAGCGCAGGTCCCATCACCAGTGTTCCTTCATTTACACAACATACATAACAATCCAGTGCACTCGGTTAAGCTTCCTGCTACAGCAGGCAGAGAGACGGATGTACCTGCTTTAAGTAGGGAACATGAGGCTCACTGATTGAGCCATTGTTTAGGACTCAAACAAGAAGTTTTGGCTCTGTGGCTGCCGGAAGCGAACGCTTTCAATCATAATCGCTGCGAGCAGGGTTCGAACCTACACGGGGAAACCCCACTGGATTTCGAGTCCAACGCCTTAACCACTCGGCCATCGCAGCTCGGCGGGACTCAATCAGGGAGCTCGTACTCCAGCAGGCCCAGCTCATTTGTCTGGCTGAAACCACCACAGGAAGTCACCTTCTTCTGCTGCTGCAGTCCATGTGACATAGGTACAACCAGAATTCCAGGAACCAGTCCCCGTGAAGGAACTGCAATATCGTTTCAAGTCAGGATGGTCTGCGACTTATTAAGAAGTGGCCAGGTGTGGTGTTTCCCTGTGTCTGCTGCCCTTATTCTTCTAGGTGGCAGAGGTCACAGGTCAGGAAGGTGCTGTTGACTGAGCTTCCACACTCGTCCAACTCGCAGGTTGTGTTCTGCAGGCCTGGCAGGAGAGAGAATAGAGCCAAACCTTCAAAAGAGGGTGACCGACTCGAAATGTTGGGTCTATCCTCTCTCCACAAACCCATACTTTCTGCCTGATGAACTTTAGCCAAAGCATTGGAGTGAATGGTTTGTCAGAAATTTCCAGAAACGCTCAGCAAATTCTACTGAGAGTTTGTTTCCCCAATTTACCCCAGTATCATAGAATCTCACAGTGCAGAAGGAGGCCATTCGGCCCATCACGGCTGCACTGACCACAATCACATCCAGGCCCCATCCCCATAAACCCACATATTTACCCCATTAATCCCCCTCTCACCAAGGAGCAGTTGAGCACAGCCAATCCGCCTAACCCGCACACCTTTGGATTGAGAGAAGAAACTGGAGCAACCAGAGGAAACCCACGCAGACATGGGGAGAACGTGCAAACTCCACACTGACAGTCACCCAAGGCCAAAATTGACCCTGGGTCCCTGTAAGGCAGCAGTGCTGCTCACCGGGTCACCGTGCCACCCATGAACCCTCGTTCTTTGCTCCATTAGATGTATGAGGAGGTAACAGTGTACAATATAAAATCTCCTCTCAGCATTGCCATTTAGCTAAGTTGGCAGACACTTCTCAGGGATTTACTCATGATTTAACTGAATGGCAGCTGGACATTTTGATCGCTGCCCATATTGGCAGCTGCAGCATGCAAGTTTGAGGTTCAGGGTCAACAGGAGGATAGAATATCAATAGCAGCAGGTTAATTGGCAGATGGCTGGCAATTCTGCATTTGTTCTCCATTCTGCGGACTGCATCGACATCCAACTAGAATGATGAGACAACAATTGTATTGAGTTTATCGGTGTGGTTGGAATTAAGACCCTTACCAGCACGTTCAAAATTAGCTGAACAGATTTATCCTTTCTTCACACACTTCAGTCTGATTCTTCGATTTTCTTTTTCTAGCCAGAGCTTGGGATTAGTCTGATTCTGCAGATCAATTTCAATTCGGTCATTTTCTGTGGAATCGACAGAAAATCTCTGCCCGCGTTGGTATGTGGCCTCGGACAAGTCAGAATCGCTCATCTTCAGCTAGTGCTGGAACAATTAAAGGGGCACTTTCGATAGAAATGAAGGTGGATAAAAAGGGAGGCAGAAGGAGTCATTATGGGCTAAATTTACACTGCTTCTGTGAATAGCATGGAGCTCAGTATCTGCTGAAAGCGATTCCGTTTCTCCAAGGGAAATATGCATTTCAGACTAGAGCCTATACATAGCTTATTCATGCATTCAATACAATCCCATAATATTAATGCACTGAAGGGCTACTTGCCACTTTCACGTTGGATGCAGAAGATTGCCTTGTCTAGATTCTGAATGATGGCTACGTCAGGGGACTGATACACATACACCTAATTTCCTAATAAGCCCATGGAACTGAGGTAATAAATGGCTGAACAATGCAAAAGAATTTCAAATTAAGAGACATCATTTCAAATTTGTCCAAGTCATTGCCTGTCCCACTCGAGCAAAGAGAGATTCAAACTGTACTTAAAAGGCGGAAAACTGGGAATTGAAACTATGTCACATACTGTGGTTTTTGTGGTGATAAGAATTCCAATTTCACAATCTTTGAATTAAGACTAATTGCGGCTCTTATTTAACTTGGCGTAGGTTAGCTAGCTTTCTAGTTCAAATAGAATTTGAATTTAAAGGCTGACTAAAATATTTTTTCTGTAATTTGATGTTCGATTCTCTGTCAGTGCTACCAGTTGAATTGAAACCATTTTGTCTAACTTGTGAACTTTCCAGATTTAACTTGTGTTTATTCCTCTGTCTTTACAGAATCACAGAATCCGACAGTGTAGAACAGGACCTTTGGCCCATTGAGTCAGCACCGAAATGCCCTGACCTGCCCATCTAATCCCACTTGCCAGCACTTGGCCCACAACCCTGAATGTGATGGTGCGCCACGTACTCATCCAGTTACTTTTTAAAGTACCTCCATCACCCTCCCAGGAAGCGCATTCCAGACCATCAACACCCTCTGGGTTAGAAAAGGCTTTTCCTCAAATTCCCCTGAACCTCTCACCCCTCACTTTTAACTTGCGTGTCCTTGTAACTGACCCGTCAACTAAGGGAAACAGCTGCTCCCTATCCACCCTATAAATGCCCCTCATAATCTCCAACACCTCAATCGGGGCACCCCTCAGGCTTCTTTGCTCTGGAGAAAACAACCCAAGCCTATCCAATCGCTCTTCATTACTTGTGTTCCATTCCAGGCAGCATCCTGGTAAATCTGCTCTACGCCCCCTCCAGTGTGTTCACTCCCTTCCTATAACGTGGTGACCAGAATTGCACACAGGACCCCAGCTGTGGCCTCACCAAAATTCCAAACATGCTTTTGTAATCTGTACCCCGATTGATAAAGAGTTGCCATTTTGTTTTTATTTCCATTTGTATTTATTCTGAGTGATTGCTGCTAAAGTTTTCAAGATATTAAAGGGAACAGAGAGGGTAGATAGGGAGAAATTACTTTTTAAAATTCATTGATGGAATGCGGAACATCCACTCGGCACTTCTGGCTGAACATTGTTGCAAATGCTTAAGCCTTTTTTTTGACGTGTGGATGGAATACCCGTGGAGTCTCTTCCTCCAGTGAGTTGTTCAATGATCTGCAGGAACGGATCCGCAGAGGCAGCACGGTGACACAGTATTTAGCACCGCTGCCTCACGGCGCCAGGGAACCGGGTTCGATTCCCACCTTGGGTCACTATCTGTGTGGAGTCCGCACATTCTCCTGCGTGGGTTTCCTCCAGGTGCTCCAGTTTTCTCCCACAGTCCAAAGATGTGCAGGTTAGGTGGATTGGCCATTCTAAATTGCCCCTTAGTGTCAGAGGGATTGGCTAGGGTAAATGCATGCAGTTGTGGGGATAGAGCCTGCGGGAGATTGGGGTTTGTGCAGACTCGATGGGCCAAATGGCCTCCTTCTGCTCTGTATGATTCTATGATGTAGAATTGCTTAGCTCTGTCTATTACCTTCTGCTTGTGCAGTTTGACACAAAAGTTGTCCTGTGTCATAGCTTCACCAGGTTGACACATTTTTCTCGTCAAGCTTTTCCCAATTCTGGTGAAAGGGAATCAACCCAAACATTTGGGCCAGAATTTCACGAATCAGGTGAGAAGGTCAAGTGAAGAAATAGCTGCCGCATTTGGGCCCACCAACCCCTGAACCAATTCAGAGGCAGCTGGGGAAGGGGGCAAGTGCAAGAGCGGACTGGTTAGAAGACCTACCTTGGTTCACTGAAACTTTAGCCCTGTTGTATTAAATGTTGTAGTCGTCAGTCCTCATTCGCTCACACTCCCATGCCGCATATCCCCCATGTCCCCTCCATGTTCCCTCAAACGTCTCCACTCCCCCCGTGCCCTAACATACTCTCCATGTCTACTTATATCTCACTCCATGCCTCCCCATTATCTGTCATAGTCACCCATCCAATATCCATTATGGGCACACCTCAAGAGCCATGTAGAGATGAAATAAAAACTTTTAATAATCAAATGAAGTCTTTCTCAAATGCACTTGATACTGAAAAAAACTCATTCTAGAAACCCATTCAAAAATGTAAATGTCTTTAAGTAATCAATCCATTGTAAAACAAATAAGTATTTAATTCACTAACTGCAGCAAAGACAAACTAATTATTTAATAACCCTTTAAAACTGTCACTCCAAAGTCCCCTGTTGAGATAAGTGGTCTGGACCCTTTGAAACTCAACCAAACATTCATAATGGACTCAGTTTTAATAAAAAAACTTGGGAAATATAAACAATGGAGTCTATTGAAGTTCAAAAATAGGTGGTTCATGTATTTTTCCCTAAACTCTAACAGATGGCCTGTCAATCAATGCATTTTAACAATAGGTGTCGGTTTTATTTTAGTCCAAGTAACTATTATTATTCTTCAATTTTACGTCATGCTACTTAAACAGATCTTAAATCTACCTTTCACAAACAATTATTCCATAAAATATGGTTTCCAGACTGCGGGTTAAGGCTCCTGAAACGGAGAAAGTGGGGTCTGTTTTCACTCAGCACTAATTTCAAATGGCCCAGGAGATTTATATTTTGCACGTGTGCCATTCATGCCCCATCCCCTGATGGGAAAGAAATGAGAAATATAGATGGGGCAGGTTCTGTATCCAGGTCCCATTTTTGAAGATCTGCTACATCATCACAAAATGCCACCTCTTGACTCTGTTCCTCTCTGCTCTGCTGCCAGATCTGCTGAGTGTCGCAACATTTTCTGTTTGTATCATAGATTTCCAATATCTACGGTGCATGACGTGTCGATCAGTATCTTCCATTTTAATAGCAGGAACAAGAAGCCAAATTTGTGAAGCGATCATTGAGATGTGGTGCCATTTCCAGAGGGACAGAGAGGCTAACATGAGATTTAACAAAGATTTTTAACATCATGACAACTTTTGATTGGGTAAAACAGTTTTCTCTAGTTGAGGAATTAGGTGCCAAGGAATTATAAATTTTAAATTGCCACTAAAGGGAGTGAGGCCAGAGTTGAGAGAAATTTCTTTAGGCAGAGAGTTATGGGAGCGTGGAACGTTTTGACACAGGGTGAGGTTGAGGCAAAATGAGGTAATGGAAAGAAAGAGAGTCATAGACCTCACTCGAGCAAGATCGGAAATTCCCGCCTGGGATCAATGGATATTTCCGCTGTCCACCCTTTGCCTGCTCCCATTCTTTGGTGGGTGGGGTGGTAGAGCTCCGGCAATAGACTCTCAGAGTCATAGAGGTGTACTGCACAGAAACAGGCCCTTCGGCCCAACCCATCCATGCCAACCAAGCTTCTTAAACTGAATTAGTCCCATTTTGCCTGTGTTTCATCCATATCCCTATAAAACTTTCCCATCCACGTACCTGTCCAAATGTATTTTAAATATTGCTATTGTACCTGCGTCTGCCACCCTCTCTGGCAGCTCATTCCATATACGCACCCCCCTCCGTGTGGAAATGTTGACCCTCAGGTTCCTTTGAAATCTTTTCCCTCTCACCTTAAACCTGTGCCCTCTAGTTTTGGACTCCCCTGCCCTGGGAAAAAGACCTTGTGAACCTTTGATGTTCAATTCAGATTGTGCCAGGGCAGAACCAAAGGAGACACGGTGGAGGTGAGGTGGAATTTTAAACCTCAAAAGGTTGGCACTTTGTGTAAGGTCATAGATGTGAATCCTGGCACCAATCTCCAGCTTCCAATTTGTGTGGGGGAAGTATTTGAGGAGATGGATTGGGGCTGGGGGAGGGTGATTGGGGGCGGAGTGGGGGGAGGTCAGGGTGTGGTGACAAAAATGTTCCAAGAAGGCAGATTTGTATTATTTAAATATTAGTAAGAGGCAACGTTTCCTGGCGTAGCCACGAAACCCAGCCGAGGAGCGCTGAATCTGGGAGGTAAATGCCTTTCCATTGCCTAATGGATCTCACGCACCTGCCTAGGCAACTCTCAACATCACCCCCTCCCCTCCCCCCTCGCCATCATTGGCCCACCCACCTTCTGCAACTGGGTACTCCCAGACCACCCGCCCCCGCCACCCCGCAATCAGATCCTCCTCCCAACAAGGACAACCATCTCTCCCAGGATCAATTCCCTTATTCCACCAGCGCCAAACATCCCCAGCCTCCTCTGCACGTTTGCTAGAATCATAGAAACCCTACAGTGCAGAAGGAGGCCATTGGGTCCATTGAGCCTGCACTGACAACAATCCCATCCAATCCCTATCCCCCTTAACTCCACATAATTTCCCTTCTAATCCCCTGGCACTAAGGGGCACGGCTAATCCACCAAATCCACACTGTGGGAGGAAACCGGAGCACCCAGAGGAAACCCACGCAGACACAGGGAGAACAAGCAGACTCCACACCGACAGTGACCCAAGCCGGGAAGCGAACCCGGGTCCCTGGTGCTGTGAGGCAGCAGTGCTAAGCACTATGTCACTGTGCCACCCACAAATGGACATTGGGCTTCCTTTGAGCTGGAATTGAACCAGCGAGCTGTAACTTGTTGGATTTTGTCCCTTGTATATTCACATTGCTGGCACAAATCGTGTTTTTCACATTATCTTTAGCCCAGTGTGACGAAAATGAAGTAGAATTTAGAATGACTGCAATCCTGGTGAATTGGATTCTATCTGTGCAGTGATTTTCTGTGTGTGTTTCTGTTAAAGTGATCATCGCATAAAACAGATATTCAGCAGCCAAGAATGGAGCTTACATTTGTCAATATTGGTGGATGAAAGTTTAATCCTTTTATAAGATGCTCTCCTGTTCACCATTTCAGTTTAAGACAGTGACCAGGGGAACAGTATCTCTGACTAGTTTCTAGCTGTGCTTTGCAGATCGCAGAGGGGGCAGTGTATTTAATTACTCAGGAAAGTAGGGTGTGCAGGTTCGGTGGATTGGTTATGCTAAATTGTCCCTTAGTGTCAGGAAGATTAGAAGGGTAATTATGTGGAATTAAGGGGATGGGGTTTGGGTGGGATTCGTGTCGGCGCAGGCTCAATGGGCCAAATTAAAGTTAATTTATTAATCACAAGAGGGTTACATTAACACTGCGATGAAGTTACTGTGAAAATCCCCTAGTTGCCACACTCCTGTGCCAGTTTAGAAACACTGAGGGAGAATTTAACATGGCCAATGCACCTAACCAGCACGTCTCTCAGATGTAGGAGGAAACCAGAGCACCCGGAGGAAACCCACACAGACATAGGGAGAACGTGCAGGCTCCACACAGACAGTGATCTGAGTTGGGTATCAAACCCGGGTCCCTGGCACTGTGAGGCAGCAGTGCCACTGTATCTCCCCAGTGGCCTCCCTGTGCATAGCAGAGCTTCCGTGACTCTTGGAATTCTGTGTGAAAGCAGGAATCCTTCTGTGATGTTTCTGGCCCAAAAAGGAATAATTTAATAACCTGCGGATCATCATGAATATTCAACTGGAATATTGTATTCAATTTTGGACCCACCTTACAGGAAAGATATGAAGGCATGAGGATGAGGGCGGGATTTTCTGCTCCCGATACCCTCCCCCACTCCGATCAGCGATGTATTTTCTGGCAAGTGGGGGTGGATTGCCATTGGCTGCTGGTGGGATCTTCCAGTCCCACGGATGTCTATGGCGTGTTGCCTGGCTCACCTTTCTGGTGGCTGAACTTCTGTGGGAGCAGAAGACCACCAGCAGGAAGGTCTGGAAAACTCTGGCAAAAAAAAAGTGCAAAAAAGATTTGTCAGATTGGTTTCAGGAATGAGGGTTCCCAATTCCAGGGTTGGATTGGAATTGTTGGGGCTGTTCCCCTTGGAGAAGTGAAGATTAAGAGGAGATTTGATTTGGAGCATTCACAACCAAGAGGAGTCTGGATACTGAGAAAGTATTCCAATTGGTAGGAGCATTGAACACCAGAGAACGCCGATTTAAGGCGATTGGCAAAAGAAGCAACAGTGACAAAAAATAGGCGTTGCAGCGAGTGTCTGGAACCTGCCGGGTGGAAGAAGATTCAATCATCACTTTCGGAAGGAAATTGGATAATTAGCTGCACAGTGAGAGGGAAGGGGGAGTGAGGGTCGGTGAGGTTCCCTTGCGGATGTGGGCCAAATGGCCTCCTCCTGTACTGTATCCGTTCTACAATATTGTGCTCATGCTCGATGTGAGACTTTGCTGAACAATAAATGTTCATTATTTTAACTACCTGTGGACCCGAGGATGAAATAGCAAAAATAGAAATGGAACTCAGCACACTGCTGTAAACTAGCTGTGATACTCTGCCCTGGGAATCTTTTGTAACAATAATGGACGTCTGTTACAAGAAAATTGGAGACATCTTCTGAGGAAAATTCCATTTCCTCAATTTAAAGAGTCCACAGACAAACGTTTTCTGGAGGATATTCAAAAATTACAGATAAAAACCCGAGCTTAATCATATTGAACTGCAGTCTATGCTTCTCTAAGTCAGGCTGCTGTAGTCCTAATCTCAAGATTTCTGTCACAGTGCGATGATTTGTAACTGCACAAGAAACAATGCCTTGAAACCAAATCCACAAATTGAGTTTGCAGAAACCGTGTGGAATAAAGAGGTTAACGGACTCCCTCATCTCACAATCCATTTCTTGCTCAGAAAACAAGTCAGAGATCATTTCTACTAACACTGTGTTAAATCATTTTTCTGAATTAGCGTGTGTGTGTGTGTGTGTGTGTGTGTGTATATGTATATATGTGTGTGTGTGTATGTATATGTGTGTGTGTGTGTGTGTGTGTGTGTGTGTATGTGTGTGTGTGTGTGTGTGTGTGTATGTGTGTGTGTATGCGTAGGCTGTACATAACAAGAAGTAGCCGTGCAACAGACAAGGTGAAACACGGATGTCGTTGTCGGATTAGGAGTGAGCTGCTGGTACAGAGCGAGCTGGGAATTATTGATCTTTACATTCCCTGAAAAGATCATTGGTAAAGGGCAGTCTCACTTCCTGGAATTAAGAAAACAAAAGAATGAGAAAGATTCACTGACCCTGAACATTGGACTCCAGGCTTTTCTAATCTCCAACCAGATGCAGCAATGACTCTAGAACGAAAAGGGGAGTTGAAGCCCATTGATCCTCATCGAACATGCACGTCCTGTCATGTTCTGTCAGAAGATTAAGAGAAAGGAGATTAATTTTTTTTAAGGCTCGGGGTTGCAGCCAAAGTGGCTCAGTTGTTTCAAGGTTCAGAATGACTCGAAATGGCAGATATTGTTTGAGGAGTTGAATGACCTCTTCCTGTTCCTACATTTCATCACACGTTTATGTTAGAAATGAACCGTGCTTCCGAGTCGGAATGCTTCAAGAACAGGAATGATGAAGATGAAATCATGGTGCGGAACAAAAATACCAAACTTGAACCACTTCAGTTTTCGAACATTATCCGTAAAATCCCTACAGTGCAGATGGAGGCCATTCAGCCCTTTGAGTTTGTACTGACTCTCTGACAGAGCATCTTATCCAGGCCAACCTCCTACTTTCCAACCCCAACCCCTCAAACCCCCTCAACCATTGTAACCCTGTACAATTATCACGGCTAATCCACCTCACCTACACATCTTGGGACACCACGGGGCAATTTACCATGGCCAATCCACCGAACTTGCACAACTTTGGACACTAAAGAGCAATTTAACACAGCCAATCCACCCAAACTTCACAGGGTGAATTTTACTGTCCTGCCCGCCATGGGAATTGGAGCAGACGAGGGGCGGATCATGGAAAGGTCTGTTGACCTCAGGCGGGTTTTTTCAGTTTCAGGGCGAGCAAAACCAAAAAACCCTGCCCCACGCCTTTGGAATATGGAAGGAAACCAGAGCACCCGGAGGAAACCCATGCAGATTCAGGGAGAACGTGCAAACTCCGCACAGTCACTCAAGGCTGGAATTGAACCTGGGTCCCTGATACTGTGAGACAACGGTGCTAACCCAATTTGCCATCCATGAGGCATCACGTTGGCTGACTCGAGGTAAATGATGCCCTGATTTATTAAAGAAAGCCAATATGTCAAACCTGATTCTGTTCATTGTAATCCACTGGACTAATAATCCAATACAAACATTTAAATACAAAACCCCAGCCCTAGAAATGAACTTCAATTATCCAGCTCCGAATCCTCAGTCTATTAAAATGTTTTCTTTCGCTGTAAAACAAAAGCCAAGAGACAGCAGAGTATTTTACAGTTCTGGACGCAGTAAGGATGATGAGGTGGGTGCCAAATATTGGAGCACTGTGCCACTGATTATAGGTTCATTTCCGCATGTCTTCCACCTTCTGAGTTGTAAAGGCTGGGGTGTGTCCTCGCAGAGGGCTGAGATAAGCTAGCTGAGCCTGGTCAACTGGCTAGGGTCTTCATGTCTCTTTGTGGCCTGTTCAAAGGCACTGTGATGTGGAGATGCCGGCGTTGGACTGGGGTAAACACAGTAAGAAGTCTCACAACACCAGGTTAAAGTCCAACAGGTTTATTTGATAGTAAACCCACAAGCTTTCGGAAACGCTGTTCCTTCATCAGGTGTGTGGAAAGTCCAGAACTTTCCACACACCTGACAAAGGAACAGCGTTTCCGAAAGCTTGTGGGTTTAGTATCAAATAAACCTGTTGGACTTTAACCTGGTGTTGTGAGGCTTCTTACAAAGGCAACATGGACAGGGCATCTACCAGCAAAGAAGGAAGTCAGGAATAGGGATAATGTACCTCAGAATCTGAATTACAAACAACCAAATGCACGGAACTTGAATCATTTCAATGCAGAATCTAAAGTGTTTTCCATGGATCAAAATGTGTGGTGGACGATTAGTCAGACTGTGGTCCAAAGATTTCAGAACATACTATATTTATCTCCACTTTGTGTTCTATGCATAAAACATCTTGGTAAATTGCTGGATTGGACCAAAAATCAACTACATAATAGTTTGAAAACAAATATTACCATAATTTTTCTGATTAGTTGCTTTATTTTTGACCACAAACAACCCTCCACTTAAAAAAAATTATTCACTTAAAGAACAAATTGCTTCTGATCTGTAGCCTGAAACTATCATTTTCTCACCTCCACGGTACATTCATCAAACAACATCTGTGATTGGCACAAAGTTATAGAATCATAGAATTCCTATAGTGCAGAAGGAGGCCATTCAGCCCATTGAGTCTGTACTAACCACAATCCCACCCAGGCCTTGTCCCCACATCCCTATGCATTTATGCTAGTTTATCTGCTGACATCAAGGGGCAATTTAGAATGGCCAATCCACCTAACCTGCACATTTTTGGACCATGGGATGAAACCCAGGCAGACATGGGGAGAATGCACACACTCCACACAGACAGTGACCCAAGCTGGGAACCAAACCTGGGTCCTGGTGCTGTGAGGCAGCAGCACTAACCACTGTGCCACCGTGTTTTTCTTTAGGAGCCAATTGCACATTGCCTCCAAATTACATCCTTCACCACATACCACAATTACCACCATCTGGCACAAGAGCAGCAGGTACCTGAGGTTCCCCCTCTTCCCCCGAGTATCTCACCATCCTCACTTCGAAATATATCAGTGTTCTTTCACTGATGCTGGGTCAAAATTCTTGAATTCTCTCCCTAGCTGTGGGTGTACCTACAGCTCAGGAACTGCAGCGGTTCAAGAAGGCAGCTCACCACCACCTTCTGAAGGGCAACGAGGGATGGGAAATAAACACTGGTCTAGGCAAGCGATGCCCACATCCTATAAATTAATCTTAAAAAGCAAGTGGGATAATACATTGTGCGTTAAATGGTGTTACACTCCATTTGGTATGAAACAACATATCTGACATTACAAGAAATCTGTGGGCATATCTAGAATATATTAATATTAATACAGTGTTGCTGCCTATAAAGTCCTGTTGCCATTCTCTATCATAGTGCATTGACATCACAGTTTTTCTGTTCTTACTTTGATGTTATGCACTTTTGGTTTAAAATCTAAATTGGACAATTACAGAGATCCAATATAGTCCAATAATTAAAACAGTTACCAGCCAGGGTTCGCTGTTTGTTTACCTCAGAGTATTGCTGGTGGCTTATCTAGATTGAGGCAAAGAAGGTGGATGAATTGGAGTTGACCAATGAGAGTGGTAGAAACATAGAAACTGAAGCAGGAGTAGGCCATTCGGCCCTTTGAGCCTGCTCTGCCATTCATTTTGATCATGGCTGATCAAAATCCCCTCTTCCCCCCCATATCCCGTGATCCCTTTAGCCCCAAGAGATATATCTAATTTCTTCTTGAAATCACACAATGTTTTGACCTCAACTTTCTGAGGGAGTGAATTCGACAGATTCGCCACTCTCTGGGTGAAGAAATTTCTCCTCACCCCAGTCCTAAAAAGGTTTACTCCTTATCCCCAAACTATGAACTCTAGTTCTGGACTCTGCCACCATTCTTTCTGAATCTATCCTTTCTAATCCTTTTACAATTTTATGTTAAGTTTTTATGAAATCCCCTCTCACTCTTCTAAACTTCAATGAATACAATCCTAACTGACTTGATTGAAAATACCAAGGCAAATTATAACCCCAATATAACAAGGACTAACAGTTAGAGAAATGTAACATTCCAGAATAAAGGATGTCACATCATTAAAGTAAAGAATTATATATTTTGCAATAGTTCAGATTTTATAGTGAGCAGTGAAAGAATGGCTTTCAATGTTAACCTCATGTACAACTACCAAGAGAATATTCATGAGCTTGTCAGTAAAGATTTCAAGTCTGGAGGTGTCTGATCCATTGCTGGAACCTCTGGAGAGTATCTATACCACCTGTGAGCAGGCCAAAGAGCAGGAAATCAATCCTTAACCAACTGAATTGAAGAATTCTCATGGAGACACTAGGATGTGGAAGCATTGGAGAGAGTGCAGAGGAGATTTACCAGGATGCTGCCTGGTTTGGAGGGTAGGTCTTATGGGGAAAGGTTGAGGGAGCTGGGGCTTTTCTCTTTAGAGTGGAGGAGGATGAGAGGCGACTTAATGGAGGTTTATAAGATGATGAGGGGGATTGATAGAGTGGACGTGCAGAGACTATTTCCTTGGGTGGATGTAGCTGTTACTAGGGGGCATAACTATACGGTTCATGGTGGGAGATATAGGAGGGATGTCCGAGGTACATCTTCACTCAGAGAGTGGTTGGGGTGTGGAATACACTGCCTGCTGTGATAGTGGAGTCGGACACTTCAGGAACTTTCAAGCGGTTATTGGATAGGCACATGGAGCACACCAGAATGATAGGGAGTGGGATAGCTTGATCTTGGGATTGGACACAGCTCGGCACAACATTAAGGGTCGAAGGTCCTGTACTGTGCTGTACTGTTCTACGTTTCTACGTTTCTATGTTATTAATCTATGATTTATGCAATTGATTATTCAGCATTAACCTATTTATCTGAGTTTCAAGCAAGGGCAGTTAGCCTTCGTTCAGGTCATTACAGCAATCGGCATAAGACGTATTGGTGAAAATGGCAGTGGTGCATCTTGTGGAGGAGTATAGTATCACTAATAGCATCTTCCGGATACCCACATTTAACTATGCATGTGCAGATGCCTGAAGTTGCTGTCAGTTTTAGCGTGTACTAACGGCAAGAACTGACAGATTATCAACGTTAGCACAGCAAAGAATGAGTCATTCGAATTAAACAGGAGTCATAAAGAGAGGGAGTGTTGGTACAATGGGGACAGGCCAGTGAAATATAATTTGCCCATAGCAACAAGTGGCTTTCAACTAAAGTTCATTTGGGCCTATTAGGAAAGGGAAATAAATTCTTCAACATTGCCCTGCAAATCCTATGGAAATATTGCCTATTGTAATGCTCCTGTGTTTACAATGGACTATTCATAGAATCATAGAATCCCTACAGTGCAGGAGGTCATTCAGCCCATTGAGTCTGCACCAACTCTCCGGCAGAGTATCTGACCCAGTTTATTGTGGTGTTGATTGAGGGATAAATGTTGTCCAGGACACAACTCCCTGCTCTTCTTTGAAATAGTGCCATTGGGTCAATCATAGACTCCCTCAACAAGGTGGCTATTCAGCCCATCAAGTCTGCACTGACTGTCCAAAGCAGAATGCCACCCATGCCCAACCCAATGCCCTATCCCCGCACATTTACCACGGTTAATCCATCTAAACTGCACAACTTGGGACAGTAAGGGACAATTTAGCATGACCAGTACATGTAATTTGCACATCTTTGGACTGTGGGAAGAAACTGGAGTACCTGGATGAAACATACACAGAAATGGGGAAAACCTGCAAACTCCACATTGACAGTCTCCCAAGGCCGGAATTGAATCCGGATCCCCGGAGTTGTGAGGCAGTGGTGCTAACCACGGTGCCACTGTGGGAGCATTGACTCCTACTATCAGTAATGGCAGAAATGATTTGCTCGCAGTGTATAGAATTTAAAATAAATATGAAACTAAGAACGGTTGTTGCAGTTACCACCATTTCATCATCTTAAGGGAAAGCACAAAGCTCCAAACCTCTGGTTCTGGTGCTGCAGATTGTTCAAGCATCAAATACTGAGAACAACTTTATTTTACTTACTTCATCCACTCTGTAATAACTGCCATCAGAAAAGTCAAAACAGAACAAGCACAGCAGGATGTCAGCACTACAATTTTCCCTTAAAGTCAGAGAGTTAGAAATGAGGACCAGTTTCCTGATGTGTACATTGATCCCTCGTACAGCAAGTTGTTCTTTTTTTGAAAGCCATCCAAGTTTGGAATGTCACTGATGTGGACAGGAATACATTTCCACTCCTCCTGCAGCCTCCCCTGTCACAGAATCAAGTGCTCCCAGGTCAAGTACAGCAGGAACCAGGCACAATGTGAATTCTATGTGTCATTTCATTTTCTCAGCAAAAAAAACAGTCACGACTACATCCTTAACTTTTCTCAACCACTACTTTCTCTTACCCACGCATTAGGTAGCAATTGTAATCTTCAGAAATCACTGCTCAGTGCCAAATTACTGGATTTGCATTCAGCGATGAGGATGTAACAATATTTTTGATTACCAAAAGCAATTTTGTCTGACTAATGCACCAGGCCTGTGTTTAACTATATCACCTTCTCAAGGGCAACAAATGCAAGGTTAGCCAGCGATGCCCTCATCGTGTGAAATAAACTTTTCAAAAAAACATGTAATGTGGTCACAAAGAGAAATTGTACAGGAATATTAATTCAGAGTGTGTCTTGCTCATAGGAGCACTGATTATAGACCTGAACTCACAACAGGCCCAATTCAAGGTGTTCTCTATTGTGTTGTAGAATCTGGAAAACCCAGGAACACTCGGATTGGGATGCCTGACCTTGGCAGCTGTCGATCCAGTTGGCCTACCCAAGACTTCTGTGAATGGTCAATAAATAGGTGGTCCAACATGGTGTATTGAGTTGTTACTATACAATTACAGTAAAGATAAGCGGGGCAGCATGGTGGCACAGCGGTTAGTGAACCTTCCACACACCTGACAAAGGGACAGCGTTTCTGAAAGCTTGTAGGATTACTATCAAATAAACTGGTTGGACTTTAACCTGGTGTTGTGAGACTCCTTACTGTGCCGCACAGCCCCAGAGACCCAGGCTCAATTCCAGCCTTGGGTCACTGTCTGTATGGAGTCTGCACGTTCCCCCTGTATCCTCGTGGGTTTCCTCCCACAGTCCAAAGATGTGCAGATTAGGTTGATTGGCTGTGGAAAATTGCTCCTTTGTGCCGGGGGACTGGCAGGTAAGATATGTGGGGCTATGGGGATAGGTTCTGGGTGGGATTGTGGTTGGTGAAGGCTCAATGGGCCACATGGTGTCCTTCTGCACTGGAGGGATTCTATGATTCTATGATAAAGATGGCCATAGGCTGTCTCCCCTCTGAGGTGGAAGAGTTGACTGGTGGCAATTTTCATTGGAGGAGAATCAAGTGAGGGGCAAGTTTGAGAAGACCGTGCCTTCATGAATAATCTCAACTGGTGCAGGGATTGAACTTGTGCTGTTGACAGGGTCACTCTGCATCACAAAGCAGCCATTCAGCCAACTGAGCCAACTGACCCCCTGTAGACTGTAGACATTACTGTAGTCTAGTGGGGTTGGCATCAATCAGGTGAATTCAGTTTGCACTATTGAACATGCAACCATTATTGATTGTTGGAAAAACCCGTCTGGTTTACTAATATCCTTTAGAGAAGGAAATCTGCTGTCCTTACCTGGTCTGGCCTCCGTATGACTCCAGAGCCACAGTAATGTGGCTGACTCTTAACTGACCCCAGACAACTAGGGATGGGCAATAAATGCTGGCCAGCCAGTGACGTCCGTGTCCCACAAATTATTAAAACGAGGACTAAATCCTACTGTTCATCAAAAGCTGTGATCAATTTTGGTGGCCGACTGTGCCTCTTATTTTGAAGTTTATTTCCCTCAATTGTATTAAATTTGCCCACTTGCAGTGAGGCCATAGCTACCATGGATTGCAGCAGTCCAGTGGCACACCAACTAGCAATGGCTTTGCCCGTGAATCTCACATCTCAAGAACGAGTATATCTTTTTTAAAAAGTGCTCTCACTTCAACTTTGACGGTTTCCTCCCAGCAGCAGCGGGGGATAACTTCCAAACCTCGCAACCAGCAGTGCGCCCATGCATCAAGCAGAAAGACAGAAGCTTCATTTGCAAGAACAAACCCTTTCATCAGTTTCCCCATGGAAACCGAGTGGCAACACAAGAGAATCCTGCACTTTTACTGCCTGGTAGCTTTTCCCCAAAAGTGCAAAGAATTGTACACATGTAGCTACATGGGTTCCAGATCCCCGAACCTCTCCCCCTCGCACCCCATCCCCCACAATCCCTCACCTTTGTTGAAAAGGGTTACTGCTCATTAATGTTCATCTGTCTGTGGCCGGGGGCCACAAGTAATGCACTTCAATGTCCGCTATCCCAGTAGCAATCATGATTTCTTTATTTTATGCTAATTGATTCTGCAATCACTATATGAAGAGGTGCTGATCCGCAGACTGAGGCCATGAATACAAAATCTCACTTTCAGACAGGATGAAAATCTGAGGCAGAATCTTTTTGATGACCACTTCACATAATACCTGGAGGTTGTGGGGGTGGGGAGGGGGGGGATGAAATTAAAGGAAAGAACCTCAGTACAAACTGTAAACAGCTTATCTGATCTCAACAACTGATCTTTCACCAAGCTGCTACTGTGACCTTTCAAGCTTTTGGCAGGGAATCGGGAACTAATAGAGCACTTCAGAAGTCACTTTATTCACAAAGGAATTGTGAAATGTTATAATTTTGATGTCAAAGTAACGCGGTTGCCCTCAGAGATCCATCCTTATTGGTATGCACCAGCCTTATTTAAACCAAATAATTGAACATCTCCAACAATACAGCCTGAATATTAAAACAGACTGGGTAGCTTTTTGAGTGAATGAGGCTATTATCGTGAAGTATCCTGTATGCCAGAGAAAGCCGGGGAACGCTTTTATCTTCTTTACAATACAAAAAAAAAACAACAGTTAGCAAAATTATTTCCGTTTTTGAGGAGACAATGTGGACCGCATTCACGCTCATGATGTAAGAAGCAGATGATGTAAAGGGCCCTTTGTCTATCAGTGACCTTCTCGTTCAGTCAATTACTTCAATGACTCAGTGATTAAATTAAATGTTACAGACAGTCCCAGGTTTGACCTTCTGGTCTACACTAACTATTGGATCAAAGTGTTAGAAGCAGCAAGAGGTTCTACCATTGCATTCCAGTCCCTGATAGGGGAAAATTGAACCAAAATTTCCTGCTTCTTTATGGTTGCCCTTTGACCCATTCGAAAATGTCTGCATTGATGGACATGAGGAGGACAAGATCAATGTTCCATAATGAACCAGGCAATCATCACTCACTTGGGCTCCCAAATAGAGAAAGGTAACTTTGTGGCATGAATAATTAACAAATGAATTAACCCCAGATGTCAGGAATAATGTCAAAGTATACCCACAGTAAGTAGCCTCACAACACCAGGTTAAAGTCCAACAGGTTTATTTGGTAGCACGAGCTTTCAGAGCACTGTTCCTTCATCAGGTGAGTCCTGAAGGGGCAGCGTTCCAAAAGCTTGTGCTACCAAATAAACCTGCTGGACTTTAACCTGGTGTTGTGAGGCTACTTACTGTGCCCACCCCAGTCCAATGCCAGCATCTCCACATCAAAGCACACCCAGAAAGTGGAAACACACATTGCAAACTGACTCATTAGTTAGGCGTTGAGCTCCCCAGCATCAGATTCAGGGAGGGTACACCATCATGTACTGGGGAACTGAAACAACTCCATGGAGACGAAGGTCCTGTCACCCAGTGCTTCTTTATTTACAACAATATTACATAATAGATCTCTCTCTCCTTGTTGCTTTCTGCTACAGCAGGCAGAGCGACTGACATACCTGTTTTAAATAGGGAGCATGAAGCTCCCTGATTGAACCATCAGTCAGGACTCATCAGGGAGTTCATACTCGAGCAGGCCAACCTCATTAGCCTGACTGGAAGCTCCCAGGTAAAGGTGTGCACTGTAATTGCTCTGAAATGCAAATTTCCTCTGGACACCTGAGCTGCAAAATTCAATTTGAATCATTAACTTTAATGGCTCCACAAGGGTTACACCAACAGTTATCCAGAAAAAAAATACAAGAATTAAAACCTCTTCTAATTTCTGTGTGACTCTTGCAAACAACTGGACTGATATACACAAAGCATTCCCCCCACCACACCCCCAAACTTCCAGAGGATCCCTTCACCCCACACCCAAATTCCCCAAGGGACTTCCCCATAGCCCAATCCACAGGGGATTCCCTGACACCCAATCCCCCTGGGGATTCTCCCACACCCCAATCCCCCCGGGGATTCCCCCACACCCCAATCCCCCTGGGGATTCCCCCACACCCCAATCCCCCTGGGGATTCCCCCACACCCCAATCCCCCTGGGGATTCCCCCACACCCCAATCCCCCTGGGGATTCCCCCACACCCCAATCCCCCTGGGGATTCCCCCACACCCCAATCCCCCTGGGCTTCCCCCACACCCCAATCCACAGGGGATTCCCCTACACCCCAATCCACAGGGGATTCCCCTACACCCCAATCCACAAGAAATTTCCCCACACCCCAATCCTCTGGGGATTCCCCCACATCTCAATCCCCTCAAGGCACTACCCCTCTCCCACAGTTTACCTCACCATCCCTGCCCACCAAAGATTCCTGTAGCCTGTGTACCTGATCTGACACCCACAGACCCAACCCTCCCACGTCCTCCCCCCATAACTTGCCCAGCCCTCTGACTCTCAGAACCCCCAATGCACCCCCACTCCCAACCCAAGGGCCAGACCTGACTGCCCCACATCCCTGAAACAACCTGTGGACCTGATCTGATCCAACCCAACCCTCATCTCCACTCCACCGCCCCCCCCCCAGCACATTTATTTTCCAAAGGTATATTTTAACAATTCCAAGTTTCATATTCATAATATAACCTGGCTATGTAAACATGCCACAATGTAATGACACCTCCCTGCCTGTGGTGGCATGAGGGAACATCATTTTTCATCTCCCAGCTCTTCACTCTATACTGTAGACAAACCCTTGCCTTCTAAACAGTTCAACTTCTCAAATCGCCATTGGTTTGACATCAATGAGCAACAATATAAAGTCAAAATATTACATAAAAAGAGACAGAACATATAGCTTTGAAATGGAAGAATTAATTCCATCTTTAGGCCCTGATCTAATATTCCTTATCCTCAAAACCTAATTTATTTTGGCCTGAGCTCCCTATGTACAAACGCAGGGGACATGGACCAGTATCATATTACATCACAGCAGTACTATCTTTAATATTATTTATCCCTTTGTACTATAAAACAGTTCCCAAGAGACTATGTCTAGTTTTATAGTTTAAACCTGACATAGTTTGGTAGCGATGCAGCCCAGCGTGAGTCACATATTCAGGAGTTGAGAGGGGAAAGAAACTTGTTAAAATACCCAGTAACATACTGTGATATCCTGCATTGTCAAATCAAGACTCACTTCAAATTTAATATAAAAAGATGCTAAAATATTAACGTTCCTTTAGTGCGCACTCAAACTCAAAATATTTAAAATGGTTATAATCTGTGTACAGCACAGATCAGCAATGTTACTGTGGCTCAGTCATATTGTTTACCTGCACACGTGTCAGCAATATTGAAAAGCAGAATTCAAGATAAGCAGTTGTGTATTACCTGCAAAAAATTAATGAAGCAGTGTAATGACCTCAACGAGGCCCATGAGGTTGGCCTCTTGGAGTATGAGCTCCCTGACTGGGGTAATGATTGCCTGCGCAATCAGGGAGTCTCACCTGTGAATATATTTAGTGTCTGGTCTACGGACACTCCAGATTCTGACTTTGTACCTGAGGCACTCTTAGGAATGGAGACAGATTTGTAAATAAAGGGAATCGGGTAAAGGGACAATGGTCTCTGAGGAGTTATTTCAAGTTGAGTATTGACTTACATTTATTAATGGTATATTTTAGCCCACATACCTTCGAGTTTATACTTCTCCGAAAATAAAGTATTGACTCTTGTCCAGGTCTGCCCCAAACTAATTTGCATTGGTTGGCCACAAGTAGTAAGTATAGAACCATAGAACATTTACAGCTCAGAAACAGGCCTTTTGGTCCTTCTTGGCTGTGCCGAACCATTTTCTGCCTCGCCCCACTGACCTGTACCTGGACCTGCATGTAAAATTATCACTTGTCAGGACATAAACCCAATGTGAATTTTTGTGGTGTTTAATTTTCTCTACATGCTATTTTAGTGTCCTGAGCAATGAATTAAATTTTTGTCAATGGTAATGTGCCCATTTAAACTCAGTGGGTGAATGACTGCAATAAAAATTGCACAGAGAGGAACTTAACATCAATGCTTTATTAAGCAGTGTTCTAAAAGACATAGAAGAATTAAATCAAACTTTCAAGATAACAGCACGTACTATCAACCAAATCAATGGTAAAGACTCATCAAGTTATACGCTCAGAACCCTACAGTGCACAAGGAGACCATTCAGCCCATCGAATCTGCACCAACCACAATCCCACCCAGGCCCTATCCTCATAACCCCATGCATTTACCCTAGCTAGTCCCCCTGTTACTAAAGGGGAATTTAGCATGGCCAATCCACTGAATCCACACATCTTTGAACTGAGAGAGGAAACTGGAACACCCAGAGGAAACCCACACAGACATGGGGAGAACGCGCAAACTCCACACAGACAGTGACTCAAGCCATGAATTGAAACTGGGTCCCTGGCTCTGTGAGTCAGGAGTGCTAACTGCTGTGCCACCATGCCACCCATTCATATGGATGGCATCTTGTCAACCTATGACCTCTTACCATGAAGAATAGACAAGGGCAGCAAGATCGAGGAACATCATCCATCACCAATTTCTCCTTCAAGTCACATCTGTCCTGAGAACCTCTTTTCCTTCCTCACTGCTGGGTGGCATGGTGGAACAGTGGTTAGCACAGTGCCAAGAACCTGGGTTCAATCCCAGCCTTGGGTGGACCGTCTGTGTGGAGTTTGCACATTCTCCCTGTGCCTACGTGGGTTTCTTTCAAGTGCTCTGAGTTCCTCCCAATGTGCAGGCTAGGTTGATTGGCCATGGAAAATTACCCCTTATTGGCAGAGAGTTTAGCAGGGGTGGGATTGTTGCCAGTGTAGGCTTGATAGGCCAAATGGCTTCCTTCTTCACTGTTGTGATTCTGTTGTTATGATGGCCATCGGTAAGGGGATTGCAAGGTTCAGGAGGACCTGATGCCACCGTCTTTTCTGGAGAAGCTGAGAATAAATGTAGCCTTGCTAATGTAATGTGAGAATAAATAGAAAAATACATCTGTCGGTGGGGAATTACCATTAGATCCCAGTCGGTAAACTATGTCAATAACTTTAACCAACTAATGTTAGTTGTTTTAAACACCACTACTAACCCTGGGTCTTTCATTCGTGGGATTCTATCTTCAATCATCTTGGGTCTGAGTGCGTACCATTTGATTCATTTCTTGTGTTATGTCATACCTCATTAGCATTCCAGTCATCCGGTTCCAGAACAAACCATCTAGACCATCTGGTTAAACCTGGCTAACTTCCTTCAAAAACTGCCTCCTTGGTTGTTAATAGCAACAAGGAGAGAAAACTAAAAAAGACACCTTGATCTCCATCCAGTGAACATTCGCTGGGAGTTTTCTAAATCTTTGAAGTCTGTGTCATTAACTTATGAAGTAACCCTCCTCCTTTATCCACTGTTTCTTTGGTTGCAATGATGGTTGCGATTCTTATTCAAGCTTGCTGATGACACCATCGCAGTGGATCGGATCTCAAACAATGACGAGACAGAGTGCAGAAATAAGATAGAGAATCTGGTGAACTGGTGCGGCAACAATAATCTCTCCCTCAATGTCAACAAAACGAAAGGGATTGTCATTGACTTCAGGAAGTGTAAAGGAGAACATGCCCCTGTCTACATCAATGGGGACAAAGTAGAAAGGGTCAAGAGCTTCAAGTTTTTAGGTGTCCAGATCACCAACAACCTGTCCTGGTCCCCCCATGCCGACACTATAGTTAAGAAAGCCCATTAACACCTCTATTTTTTCAGAAGACTAAGGAAATTTGGCATGTCAGCTACGACTCTCACCAACCTTTACAGATGCCCCATAGAAAGCATTCTTTCTGGTTGTATCACAGCTTGGTATGGCTCCTGCTCTGCCCAAGTCCACAAGGAACTACAAAAGGTTGTGAATGTAGCCCAATCGATCACGCAAACCAACCTCTCATCCATTGATTCTGTCTACACTTCCCGCTGCCTCGGCAAAGCAGGCAGCATAATTAAGGACCCCATGCACCCCAGACATTCTCTCTTCCACCTTCTTCCTTCAGGAAAAAGATACAAAAGTCTGAGGTCACGTACCAACCGATTCAAGGACAGCTTCTTCTGCACTCTCTCATTTTCTTCTCTATGAACAGTATGTTTTGTCTCTGTAGCGTGCAAGAAACAATACTTTTCACTGTATGTTAATACATGTGACAACAATAAACCAATCAAATCAAATTCTATTGGCAGTATTGTGTCTAATCTAGCCAAGATGATTTTCCAACGATAGAATCAATCATTACGATATTTCACTGTGATTAATAGAGTTTGTTGTTAGAGGAAGGGAATTATTCTCTGATGAAGGGTCATCTAGACTTGAAACATTGCCTCTATTCTCTAGCCACAGATGCTGTCAGACCTGCTGAGATTTTCCAGCATTTTCTGTTTCTATTTCAGATTCCAGCATCCGTAGTATTTTGCTTTTATCTTAAGGAAATTATCTTGATCCCCTGGTTGATAGTTATCCCTCAATCAATGTGTAAAGCAGATTATCTGGTCATGTATTATATTGCTGATTGTGGAGAATGCTAAGTGTAAATTGGCTGGAATATTTCCTATATGACAACAGTGACTACAGTTCGAGAATATGTCATTGATTATAAAGCACATTGGAACGTACTGTGATTAGACTTCCTTAGGCTTCCTTTCTTAGCAAGGTTTGCATTTCAGCTGCTGTGAGGCAGGAGTGGGGAGACAAAAGACAACTAAGGTTGGTAATGACCAATGTTAAAAAGATCACAAAAAACTGGTGTTTGGCCGGTGTTAGGAGCAGTATGTGAAAACCTAGTCTCTGAAAGTTCAGACCTATATAGTGAGGTAACACAAGTAATCCAAAATTCCATAGAGCTGTTGTTCCCAATCTTTTACAGAATCCCTACAGTGCAGGAGGAGACTATTTAGCCAACTCTCCAATAGTGCATCTCACCTATGCCTTTCCACATAACTCCACGTATTTAACAAAGAACAAAGAACAACCCAGCACGGGAAACAGGCCCTTCGGCCCAACGAGCCCGCGCCGCCGCATCACCCTACACCTATTCTACCCTGCATGTCTATGAATGGAACCCCTAACTTAGCCAGATTCAGGGGAGAATAGTGTCAATTTGGTAAAACCAATCAGCCTAAGAGCACATCTTTGGGGTGTGGGAGGATACCGGAGCGCCCAGAGGAAACCCACACAACCACAGGGAGAATGCGCAAACTCCCACAGACACAGGCCCAAATCCATGTATCTGCACAGCTAGCAGTGCTAGTCACTGAGCTGTTGCGGTGCCCGTCTACCGTTTACCCTGCTAATTTCTTTAACCTACACATCTTTAGACTGTGGGCGGAAACCCAGAGCACCCAGAGGAAACCCATGCAGACACAGTGAGAACGTGCAAACACACAGACAGTCACCCAAGGCTGGAATGGAACCTAAGTCCCTGGTGCTGTGATGCAGCAGTTCTTATTACTGCACCACTATGCTGCCTTATACCTTTTAACTACACATCTCTTCACTGTGGGTGGAAACCAGACTACCCAGAGGAAACCCATGCAGACATGGTGAGAATGTGCAAACTTCACACAGACTCATCCAAGACCTGAATCAACCCTAGCACTGTAAGGCAGCAGTGCTAATCACTGTGCCACTGTACTATAAAGAGATTTTGAGGCACACCTTCTGTTTCCTCTATCTTCTTTCCTGACTGTGAGCTTTTTTTTAGCTTCTCCCTGTCTCTCTCATTTCTGTAAAAAGTCTGACAACACCAGGTTTTAGTCCAACCTATTTATTTGATAATATTCTCACTAGCTTTCGAGGGGACAGCCTCTTCGTCAGGTGAATGGTGAATGAACTCTCCATTCACCTGACGAAGAGGCTGTCCCCTCGAAAGCTAGTGAGAATATTATCAAATAAATAGGTTGGACTAAAACCTGGTGTTGTCAGACTTTTTACTGTGTTTACGCCAGTCCAACGCCGGCATACCCACATCATCTCTCATTTCTCCCAGGGTTTTAATCCCTTTTTGAGTTTTCAGTTTTCATGCAGGTGCAATGGGACCTTTTGTCTGCAGCTCCAAGTCCTGTTGTTCCTGATCATTGTAAAAAATCTAAACCATGCATATGCTGCTCTTTCCCAACTGGCTCATGTGCAGGAGGCCCAAGGTCTGCTGCGCCTTGGAGATGCCCAACCACAGGACTGAAAACAAAGATTGTGTAAGTTTCACTACATGAATTCTGAATAATATTCAATCTTTTTTGAATAATATTCAATCTTTTCAGCAAGGCGTTTGATAAGGTCCCCTATGCAAGACTTCTTGAGAAGGTGAGAGGGCATGGGATCCAAGGGCCTTTGGCCTTGTGGATCCAGAACTGGCTTGCCTGCAGAAGGCAGAGAGTGGTTGTGGATGGGTCTTTTTCTGCATGGAGGTCAGTCACCAGTGGAGCGCCCCAGGGATCTGTTCTAGGACCCTTGCTATTTGTCATTTTCATAAATGACCTAGATGAGGAAGTGGAGGGATGGGTTAATAAGTTCGCCAATGACACGAAGGCCGGTGGTGTTGTGGATGGTCTGGAAGGATGTCAGAAGTTGCAGCAGGACATAAATAGGATGCAGGACTGGGCGGAGAAGTGGCAGATGGACTTCAACGCGGATAAATGCGTAGTCGTCCATTTTGGCAGAACCAACGGGATGAACGAGTACACTATCAAGGGCAGGAGTCTTAGTAGTGTTGAAGAGCAGAAGGATCTTGGGGTCCGGGTCCACAAGACTCTTAAATCGGCCTCGCAGGTGGAGGATGTGGTCAAGAAGGCGTATGGTGTACTGGCCTTCATTAATCGAGGGATTGAGTTTAAGAATCGGGGATAATGCTGCAACTTTATAAGACCCTTGTCAGGCCTCACTTGGAGTACTGTGCGCAGTTCTGGTCGCCTCACTATAGGAAAGACGTAGAAGCTATTGAAAGGGTACAGAGGAGATTTACAAGGATGTTGCCTGGACTGGGAGGCATGCCTTATGAAGATAGGTTGAGTGAGCTGGGACTCTTCTCCCTGGAGAGACGAAGGTTGAGAGGCGACCTGATAGAAGTTTATAAAATGTTGAGAGGAATAGATAGGGTGGATTCTCAGAGGCTATTTCCCCGGGTTGTAATGGTCGCTACGAGAGGGCACAGGTTTAAGGTGCGGGGAGGCAAGTACAGAAGTGATGTTAGGGGTAAGTTTTTCACTCAGAGCGTGGTGAGTGAATGGAATCGGCTGCCGTCAGTGGTGGTGGAGGCGAACTCGCTGGGGTCTTTTAAAAGACTTCTGGATGAGTATATGGGATTTAATGGGATTGGGGGTTATAGATAGGTCTATGGATTGGTAGGTGTTGATGTGATCGGCGCAACTCGTGGGCCGAAGGGCCTGTTTGTGCTGTAGTGTTCTATGTTCTATATTTTTTAAAATTCTTAAAGGAATGCAGGGGCAGAGGGAGTGTATCATTGAAGGGGCCGGACAGCTGGAGAGGGCAACTAAAAAGCAGATTATATTCTGGGCTTTACCAATAGGGATATAGAGTACAAGAGCAAGGAGTCTATGCAAGACATTAGTTAGACCTCAGTTGGATCATTGTGTACAGTTCTGGCACCACATAATAGAAAGGATGTGAACACATTGGAAAGCGTGAAGAAGAGCTTTCCAAGGATGGTTCCAGGGATGAGATACTTCAGTGATGAGGATAAACTGGGACGGATTCTCCTTGGAGAGCAGAAGGCTAAGAGGAAAATTGATAGCGGTGTTCAAAATCATGACAGGACTGGACAGAATAGAGAGGGAGAAACTGTTCGCCCTTGTTAAAGGATCAAGAATGAAAAATCACAGATTTAAACTGATTTACAAAAAAGGCAAATGTAACATGAGTGTGGTGGAGGCAGATTCAATCGAGGCATTCAAGAGAGCATTAGATGACTATTTGAATACAAACAAAGTGCAAAGGTACATTGGCAGGAGAATGGCACTACACCATAATATTCGTTTGAGGAACCAGTGCAGAAGCGATGGGCCAAATGGCCTCCTTCTGCATTCTAACAAATCTGTAATTCTGTGATTATCTTGTTATTATTCATCTGGGTTATCTTTTCACCATATCATTATTAGGACCATTGGGAGCAGTTACATGAGCTAAATTAACAGCTGTGGAGTTATATAAAAAGGAAAACCTGAAGCAAAGAGCGATCTCCATTTTATATCAGTCGAGTTGAAGTTATGAATCTAATATCCATCTGTGTGTAATTGCATCACGTGCACTCGTTAATTCCGCTTACAGATACAATGATTCCTTTCTGTTAATTTCCTCAATGATATCATCACAGTTCAGGAAAAAATATTAACAAACGTAAGCAGAAAAGAAGGTATTTAAATTAGCTGCAATGAATTGTAACTTTTGACCATTAAGAAACCCCGTAATGATGAGATTTCTTTATCCTCCTCGGTCTTTTAATGGGTTGTGTGTGTGATTTTTGCAAGTGCAGAGGTTGTTGCCAATGGACACTGTCGTATTCTCGTCACTCAGACAACAAAAGGTGAGCAAACAACCAGTGGCGGAGGACAATGAAGGTTGATTCATTGGTGAATTGAAAATGCAAGGAGAAAGACAGGGGCCAATCCATGTATAGAACCAGCAACCTCCCCTGAAACTGCCTGTAGCTGACAGCAATTACTACCATCAAGAAGTCAGACACAACTTCCACATGATATGCTCTCTGTAGTCTCGAGCTGGATTAGCCAGTTTGATGGCATTTGTACACAAACAGTCGCACTGGCCTCGATATTAGTCTCCTCTACAATGGGGCTGTGGTTAAAGACATTAAAATGTACCCCTAACTTGCTATGCATTCTCACTTTCATCTTCTTCCATCGGGAAAAAGATACAAAAGTCTGAGATCAAATACCGACCGACTCAAGAACAGCTTCTTCCCTGCTGCTGTCAGACTTTTGAATGGACCTACTTCGCATTAAGTTGATCTTTCTCTACACCCTCGCTATGACTGTAACACTACATTCTGTACCCTCTCTTTTCCTTCTCTATGTATGCACTGTATGCTTTGTCTGTGTAGCCCACAAGAAACAATACTTTTCACTGTATACCAATACATGTGACAACAATAAATCAAATTAAATGAAAAAAATCGTTATCCGAGTGTCCTGCTCTGGAGTGCCATTAAGTTCAACAGGGTTCGCAGTCACATCACTGATCTTGCTGGCTGCCTTGATCATCTCTGCCCTCCAAACAAAGGAGACAGTCATCGGCTTCAGGAAGCATAAGGGAGAACATGCCCCTATCTACATTAATGGGGACAAAGTAAAAAGTGTCAAGAGCTCCACGTTTTTAGATGTCCAGGTCACCAACAACCTGCTCCTGTTCTGCCTAAGACCGCAAGGAACTACAAAAGATCGTGAATGTAGCCCAATCCGTACGCAAACCAACCTCCCATCCATTGACTCTGACCTTCTGTACTTTCCGCTGACCTGGAAAGCTGCAAACATAATTAAGGACCCCACGCACCCCAGACATTCCCTCTTTCACCTTCTTCCGTTGGGAAAAAGAAACAAAGGTCTGAGGTCACTTACCAACCGACTCAAGAACAGCTTCTTCCCTGCTGCTGTCAGACTTTTGAATGGACCTACCATGAATTAAATTGATCTTTCTCTACACCCTAACTATTACAGTAAGACTACATTCTGCACTTTCTCGTTTCCTTCTCTATGAACAATGTTTTGTCTGTATAGCGTGCAATAAACAATATTTTTCATCTATGTTAATAATGTGGCAAAAATAATTCAAATCAAATCAAATCCCTCTCCCACAAAAAGTACCAGGGCCTTGTGTCAGGGCCAGTATTATGTTATTGGTAATAAGGCCTGATCTCTGAATGCCTTTTATCTTGCAGTGGTATCAGCCAATGACAATGAAAGTGCTGATGCGGCTACTGCAAAGATACTTAAAAATGAGTGTTGAAATGGATAGATGTTGAGACAGATTACAGACCCCATGCCAATTATCCCACTATAGCTTGCCTGATTATCCTACATTATTTTTGGCAGAATAAAAGAGAAGGGTTTACATTTACATGACACACAATACCGTATCTGGGAACTGTTTCTCAGACTGCACCATCAATGACTTACTCTTAATGAGGTTACTGTTCCTATGTGCGTAACTGGACCAGCCATTTTAAATGCAGTGTGACCGGCAGCAGTGAACTGATCAGTTATTTCGATCTGTGTTGAAAGAATCATAGAATCCTACCGTGCAGAAGGAGGCCATTCGGCCCATCGAGTATCAATCCACCCAGGCCCTAGCTAGTCTCCCTGACAACAAGGGGCAATTTAGCATGGCCAATCCACCTAACCTGCACATCTTTGGACTGTGAAAGGAAACTGGAGCACCCGGAGGAAACCCACGCAGATAGAGGGAGAATGTGCGAACTCCACACAGACAGTGATCCAAGCCAGGATTCAAACCCCAGTCCCTGGCGTTGTGAGGCAGCAGCGCTAATCAAGAACATTGGTTAGAATATTGAGAATGGTTGTCTTCCAATAGTGTCTCAGTCCCATAATGTCCATCCAAACAGGGAGCTGGAGCCGTCAATTTAACATTTCATTGGAAGGACAATCACTTGCAAAACTCCCTCGCCACTTCTTTATCAAGACGTGGGTGTCGCTGGCTGGGTTGGCCCATGAGCGACACAGTGGCACAGTGATTAGTGCTGCTGCCTCATAGCATCAGGGACCCGGGTCCGATTCTGGCCTTGGGTGACTGACTGCATGGAGTTTACACTTTCCCCCCGTAACTGCACAGGTTTCCATCGGGTGCTCCAGTTTCCTCCCACAGTCCAAAGATGTGCAGGTTAGATGCATTGGCCATGCTAACTTGTCCCTTTGTGTTCAAAGATGTGTAGGTTAGGTAAATTGCCCATCAGCGTCCCAAGATGTGTGGGTTTGATGGATTAATCAGAATAAATGTCTGGGGTTAGAGGGATCGGGTGGGAGAAAGGGCCTGGGTAAGATACTCTGTCAGAGAGTCAGTACAGACATGATGGGCTGAATGGCCTTTCCTTCACTGTAGGGATTCTATGATTGTATCCCTAATTGCCCTTGAGAAGTTGGTGATGAGCTGCTTTTTTAAGCTGCTGTAGTCCATGTGGTGCAGATACACTCACCATGAACTGGAAGAGCTGAATAAATGCTCAAGTTCCTGTGTGGATTGAGTTCAGCCACAGAATGTTCTAATTCAAGGAACACACTTTAAATCATTGCGAATTCATCAAACATGAAAAAGGACTCGACGAGCATGCCATCTGCCATTTCCGAAGGTGTTGACAATCTCCTGACAGGTAGTGATTGCCCAGGTCTCCGGGAAAGCAAGAATTGCACTAAAATATCTACACATCCAATAACTCCACTTGAAGTACAGGCACACACCACTGCGTCTCTTCACATAATATTTTCAAGGACAGTGTCACCACCTGGAATGTTAGCCTAAGCAGACAAAAGTTTAAATATAGAATTAGTCACCGCTTGTAGAGCTACTTTACTCTTCCTCAAGACTGGTCACCGTTTCTCAATGTCTTTCTGGGCAGACAAACCCACACCGCAATCTACTGTCCAAGCAGCAACTAATAAGGCAGTGACGTTGTGGTATTGTCATTGGACTAGTAATCCAGTGTAATGTTCTGGGGACTTGGGTTCAAACCTCACCACAGCAGATTGTAAAACTTGAATTTAATAAAAATCTGAAATCTGGGATGGCACAGTTGTTAGCACTGCTGACTCTCAGCACTAGGGACCCAGATTCAAATCTGATCTTGGGATGACTGTCTGTGTGGAGCTTGCACATTCTCCCCATGTCTGCATGGGTTTCCTCCCACAATCCAAAGATGTGCTAGTTAAGAGGATTGGAAATGCTAAATTGTCCAGAATTTTACCATCTCGCCCACCTGAGGCTCATAGAATCACAGAATCCCTACAGTACAGAGGGAGGCCATTCAGTCCATCAAGCTGATAGTGCGCCAACCACAATCCCACCCAGGCCCTATTCCCACAACCCCATGCATTTACCCTGCTAATCCCCCTGACGCTAAGTGTCAATTTGGCTTGACCAATCAACCTAACTGGCACATCTTTGGACTGAGAGAGGAAGCTGGAGCACCCAGAGTAAACCCACGCAGACATGGGGAGAATGTTCAAACTCCACACAGACAGTGACCCAAGCTAGGAATGGAACCCAGGTCCCCGATGCTGTGAGGCAGCAGTGCTAACCACTGTACCACCGAGTCACCAAAATAGAAAGAAAAACAACTGGGTTGTAAGTTCCTGCACAAGTCCAACAGAGAATGCCATTCTGCAAACCTCACCCACCCCGATTCTGGCAGGTGAGGCAGTAAAATTCCAGCATTAATGTCCAAAGATGTGTAGTTTAAGGGGATCAGCAGGGCAAATACATGGGATTACTGGAAAAGATTCTGGGGGAGGATGCTCTGTCAGAGAGTTGTTACAGGCTTGATGGACTGAATGGCCTCCTTCTACACTGCAGGGATTGTATGATTCTATGAAAAGTCCACTGATGGATATAAAATCATTATTGATTGTTGTAAAAACCCAACTGGTTCACCAACATTCTTTTGGGAAGAAATTCTGTCAGCCTTATCTGGTCTGGCCAACATGTGACTCTGGACCTCCAGCAATGTGTTTGGCTCTGAAATGGTCAAGCATGCTGTTCAGTTCAAGGATAATTAGGGATGGACAGTAAATGTCAGCCTGGTCTATGATACCCACATCCCCTGAATGAATGAACAAAAGTTAAAAGCTTTCTGCCTTGTTTGGTTCCTATACAGTCTTGGCGTCAATTTTCAATAAGAACAGTTCTTGAAATAAGCTAAATCTAACACGATATTGGAGAGAAATAGATGATGATGACTAAGTAAGTGCATTATACAGTTCACTTTCTGTATTTCTACTGAGCTCAGGAAGGTCTTGGACTGGGGTCACCAGAAATTGCTCACAAAATGCACACACAGTAACCTGCACAGGCTGGTTTCTGATTGTACTAAAGTAGTCAGCTGCGGTGAATAAACTGATGCAATTATATACATAATATCCAGTAATGTCCAAAGATTCTTAGACAGCGCCTTCCAAACTCACAACTACTTCTATCTATAAGGGCAAAGGCAGCAGAAACATGGGAACACCACCACCTGCAAGTTCCTTTCCAAGCCACTCACCATCCTGACTTGGAAATATATCACCATTCCTTTGCATTCGCTGGGTCAAGATCCCAGAATTCCCCCCGTAATGGTATCATGGATCAACCCACAGAACATGGACTGCAGCGATTCAAGAAGGCAGCTCACCCCCACCTTCTCAAGGGCAACTAGGGATGGGCAATAAACGCTAGCCCAGCCAGTGACACCCATGTCCCATGAATGAATAAAAAAAAACATACCAGCTTTATCTACGGGAGGTAGGCATAAAGCTGGGCTAAATTTAGACAAACATATTTCCTTCACTCAAACTGTGATACACCAGAGATTTCAGCAAAATGCAAGTTAAATAATATCACACATTCCCAGGATGGAAACGTTCACTCAGACAGCATTCAATAGCCCTGGGTGGTGAACTCTTTCTGGCATTGATCCTTCAAACTGGCACGTTTGGATGAAACTTGTCAAAGATTTTTCAAGTGAACATTGACCGACTGTCAGCAAGAAACGTTGCCGGCAATACTCCTGCCCTCCTTTGGGAAAGGGGTCAAAATTGCTCCCTGCCTATTTAATTCCTGTGGCAAAAACACGGCAGTGACTAATTCTGAATATCAAATTGGCTTTATTTCTGTAATAAATTGGGGGGGTGGGAAGCGGGGGGGAACGGTGAACGGTGGTGGGGGGGGACGACGTAATGGGACTTAAGAACAAATGACTTTATTTCCCATGAGCAAATAATATGGCTGGAATTCTCTGGCCATTCACACTGCCAGGATTCTTCAGTTACGTTGCAGTGAACAGAGATTTGACTGAGTGCTGAATTCTCTGATATCTCTGGCAGAAGCGGATGGCCAGAAAGTTCCAGCCCTCACTTATAAACAGGGTCAGACAGAATTACTATACCATTATACATCTCTCCTTCCTGGTTCCAACTTCCAATCCATCCTGACCCGGCATACACACCCTCACACTCAATTGTCTCAGCTTCCTGCCTCAGCACTCCATAGTATAATGTTCGAGGTCTGATATAAAGACTAACAAAAGACCACGAGGTAGTGGAAGTAAACTAACTGGAACTGTTTATTAACACATCTGTTCTCTAGCACAATCAGCACAAGGTTGGCTGGATAAGCTCCGCCCTGTGTGGAGCTAGAGTCCTGGGTCACCTGACCCATTCCCTTAAAGGGGCAAACCCCAACATAGATAACGCATGGGGCGGAATTTTCCAGTCCCGCCGCCACAGGAATTGTCGTAGGCGGGACACCATGCAAAGGTCCGTTGACCTCGGGCGGGATTTTCTGGTCTTAAGGCGAGCACAGCCGGAAAATCCTGCCCATGGAGTCCAGCCCAATCACATGAGTCTCAGGGGGTGCCCGCCCCTTAAAGGGGCCATGCTACCACAATTTCATTCAGGGAAACCCTCTGCTTTGTGAACAAAAAGCCTGTGTACCAGTGTGATGATACTGTGCTTTAAGAAATGTATTTTAATCATATTTCTCTGCAGGATGTTTTAGCAGTCCCTGGGATTTTGTCAGCACCTGCAGCCGGTGTCCTGTATTGTTACTGAAGCAGTATAACTGACATCATGGTTGTTTTAATCTGAACTAATGCAGTGTACTGTTGTTTCAGTTTTCTCCTGGGAGAAAAGCAGAGTAGAGCTTGATTTGGGGTAATTGCCAGGTCAAGTAGCATGACTGTGGACAGCTTTTTCTTTTACAGAGCATTTCAATTTTAGTTTTGGTTTTCAGAAGCTGCTTAGAGCTAAGATAAAAAGCAGTTTCTCCTCCACTCTGGAATCTGAAGACTGGAAGCCACCAGGGATTAAGTTTGCCTCTCTGAAGTTTGGCTGTTTTGAGGACATTTCCTTCTCTGAAAACTGCTGGCTTGGACTTCTGTCCGTAAGTGTTACAAAGCTGAAGATCCAGCATCATATGAGCATACTTGATATTGTGCTAAGTCTAAAGAAGGGAAGATGTTGTTTTACTTTGGAACACAGGGATAGCTAGCTGTTAGGAGTCATACCTGCATTTGGTAAAAGTTATTCTAGTTCTTTTTGTTATATGTTCTTAAATAAACCTTGTTTGATAAAAGCTTCCTAGTGAGTCACTTGAATCATACCTGGAGTGAAAAACCTTGTGCTCACCCTACTGCCAAAATCAAATGTAAAATTTAGTGGATGTGATTTTCTGACCACACTCACACCAAGACCGGAAAATCCTGCCCAAGGTCATTGGACTTTTACATGGTCCATGTCCCGTCTGCTACAATTCTCATGACAAGAGGGACAGTAAAATTCCACTTAGCACCTAGGCTAACTTCACAAAACACTTTGAATCATAGAATCATATAGTGTAGAAGGAGGCCATTCAGCCCATCGAGTCTGCACTGACCACAATCCCACCCCAGGCCCTGTTCCCGTAACCCCATGCATTTATCTAGCTAGTCCCCTGGCAAAGGGGCAATTTAGCGTGGCCAATCCTTCTAACGTATACATCTTTGGACTGTGGGAGGAAACCCACACAGACACAAGGAGAGTGTGCAAAACAAGAGCCTCTGGCCTGGTTCTTAACACCAGAATATTTGCCACAGAAAGTATTCTTTCTTTCTTTTTTGTTGTATCATAGCTTGGTATGGGCTCCTGCTCTGCAAGAAACTACAAAAGGTCGTGAATGTAGCCCAATCCATCACACAAACCAGTCTCCCACCCATTGACTCTGTCTACACTTCCCGTTGCCTTGGAAAAGCAGTCAGTATAATTAAGGACCCCACGCATCCCAGACATTCTCTCTTCCACTTTCTTCTGTCAGGAAAAAGATACAAAAGTCTGAGGTCACATACCAACCGACTCAAGAACAGCTTCTTCCCTGCTGCCATCAGTCTTTTGAATGGACCTACCTCGCATTAAGTTGATCTTTCGCTACACCCTCGCTGTGACTGTAACACTACATTCCGCACCCTCTCCATTCCTTCTCTACAAATGGTACACTCTGTCTGTATAGCGCGCAGGAAACAATATATTCCACAGCATACTGTTACATGTGACAAGAATAAATCAAATCAGATCAAAATCAAAATCAAATCAAATCAGGATGCTATGAAAGTGCCTCCTGTTCTCCCATGGTACAGGGCAACTGGAAACAGCCCAGTGCAATGTACTATTGTACAGATACATCACGCTTTTTCACCAGGCAACTGTGACCGCACCCCGTTCAAAGGACCTGCCCGTAATTTTTTCAAATGTTTCTGTGCATGACAGAGGAGCAAGGTTTAATAGTTACTGAGAAAATAATGAAGGTGCATAACTGACTGGTGACGACAGCAGCATGTTTTAAAGAACAGTCTGTTTTTATGAAGGACTCGCTGATTGCAGAGCTTGCTTGTATTGACTAACAGTAATTAAAGAGCTGGCAGCTAATGAACATGGCTTTACTGGAGCCACGGTAATGGATTAGCGCCAGGTTTAACCTGATTGTCTTTTAAGGCTCCCATGTTAATTCATTAAAGAGATTTTTATTCCTCTGCAGGATTTAAATGTGCAGAAAGCCAACAGGAAGCATTAATTAAAGCAGTGAAAACTCGGTACAAAAGCACAGAAATTCCCAAAGAAATTATCTGCAAGCAAGCTAACCTATCGGGATAATTTAAAACTTTTTTCTTTTCACATTATCTTAACGGTGGCTCCATACAGTGTGTCATTCCCCACGCTGAATTCCCAACTTTAGCTGGATTGACTGCTGGGAAGTATCAAAGATGGAAAGGAAATCTCTTCCCAAAGGGAGAAAGGGTGGAAAAATTAAATTAAAAATTTGTCAAGCTAGCCACGCAGGTCCACTCTACAGCACAGTTTCTAATTTCCCTGAAGTGTTGGAAGGAGCTGGTCTTTACATCTCCTCTCTGCAGGCCAGTTAAGGGGATAAAGCAAAATTCTGCTTTTTATACCAGCAATACAACATCTTTATTTTACTATTGCCCGTTCAAACCTACTTCAAATTCTGATTTTGCTACGCGGCTACCAAACCGCAGAGGCTGTGATTTATTTTAAATTAAATTGTTGTTAAAATATTAATGCATTATTTCTGATCACTAATTATTCATTTCCCAGGGATGATATTAATGCGTCTTGCCCCAGGCACTACAGTGTTGTTCCAGTTTATTTGTTGTACTGCAGGCAATAACTCCACAACATTGCTATGTTCTGTAGCTAAAATGTATCATATTTCCTGTCATTATTACAATGCAATTCTGAAAAGGTCGGGAGGTGCTCAAACTACACCATGCTGGGGCGTGCCTTGTGCCGACAGTCTTGAGGATACACTGGTTAACTGAAATATGATGTTGTTGGCTTCTCATTCCTTTTAGACACAGAAAGAAAAGCCATTGATCAAACTGATTCTTCTTTTAAAAACAAAAACTGAAATTAAATAATGAGGCAATTGTGAAATAGGGAGAGAGCTGAAGGCACTCTGTGAGAACATTAAACTGGGAATAAATGATTGTGGAAATAAGAACAGAGAGCCTGGCTTGAGATAATTCCAATGAATCCATTAGCTCCAGAGTGGATGTATATTTATTCGCGATTTTTTTTTCATAACTTAGCTCCTGGAGGCAGTGATGGATGGATTGGAGGTGATAAGAGGGTCAGGGGGCATAATACCCATTGCTGCACCACCCCCACCCCCACCGCACCACCCCTCCCACCCCTGCCCCCTGCCCCCCGCCCCCCCCTTCCCCCCCTCCATCCCACACGCTTAGGCCATTAGCCAGTTTTTAACAGTAAGATGTAGCCAAACATAATTGACTCACTTAAGTGTTAAATTGCTGGTCACAACTATATTGCTGTTTGCAGTCCAACGTGAATGCTGTGACATTGGTTGACAATGTGTTCCAATGTGGGTGCCCGGAATGCACTGCCAGAGGAGGCGGTGGAAGCGGGCACATTAGCAACATTTAAGGGGCATCTGGATGGGTACGTGAATAGGGAGGGAATAGAGGGATATGGACCGAGTAAGGGCGGAAAGTTTCTGTTTTAGTTTAGTTAGGGCATCGTGATCAGCACATGTTTGGAGGGCTGAAGGGCCTGGTCCTGTGCTGTACATTTCTTTGTTCTATCTACCATGGTGGGATTCGAACCCGGGTCTCCAGAACACTACCCTGGATGTCTGGATTATTAGTTCAGTCACTGCCTCCCCCTAATGTATATTGCTCTACTCATTAAACCCTTCCTAACACATCTCGGCCTATCTACATAAGCAATCCAAGGAGGTCTAAAAGCAATCCATCCCTTATCTTCATCACCTGCCCATGTAACAGCTTCTTCAGTGGATTTAATAAAACTATACTTTGGTCACCTTGTTTCACTTCATTCAAAATATTGTAAACCAGCAAAAATCTCAAAACAAATCCTTTGGGAACCTTGCTATTTACTCGACCTTGGCAAAACATGTTCCACTGCACATCCTTACTTGCTGCTGTTCCCTAAGGTCTTTTGTCGCTGAGTTAGTTGTCAGTCCATCTGGACAGTCTGCCAACTGATCTACGAGCCTTAACCTTCCCTACTAACCTCCCAAAGAATCTCCTTGGATACCTTTTGCATAATCTTCATAAACTTTATCCACTAGACTGTCCTTATCCAGTAGCTTAATTAGTCTCTTAAAAGAATGGCAGCAAGATTGTGAGACATAACTTTTACTTTGATAAACCACAGAGACAGTTGCAGATGATTCCTCTACCCTTTTCAGTTATTCATTTATGACATTATGTAGGTTCCTCTCAAACATGTTTTTTTACTATGGATGTTGTTAGCCAACTGGCAGTTTCCAGGTTTGAGTTTTATTTCTTTTTTAGAATATATGGAATTACATTTACCAATCTCTAGTCCTCAGGTATTGCAGCAATATTCATCATAATGTGTAAAATATCACTTGAAGCATTATTATCTCCTTCCTTTAATTTATTATGGATTCTATCACATTTAGCCCAAGGTCTTACATATACAGTATCATTCATAATACCATAGAATCTACAGTGCACAAGGAGGCCATTTGGCCCATCGAGCCTTTACCAACAACAACAACAACAATCCCTCCCGGGTCCTATCCCCATAACCCCACATATTTACCCTCCTAATTCCACCTGACACTAAGGACAATTTGGCATGGTCATTCAACATAACCTGTATATCTTTGGACTGTGGAAGGAAACTGCAGTACCCAGAGGAAACCCACACAGACACTGGGAGAATGTGCAAACTCCCCACAGACAGTGATCCGAGGCCAGAATTGAACCCAAGTCCTTGGTACTGTAAGGCAGCAGTGCTAACCACTATGCCACCTAATACCTTTAATCTTTCCAGGTTTTGTATAACTACTTCTTTACTGTCTGGATCACCTAGCCCCATTTATTATTACTGGAATTTATCAATAACCCTCTCTGCAATTCATTACCATTACTCTCTTACTTTTCCTAATACTTTCTTCACCAATCCTTGGCTGCTTTTTGCTTGAATTTCTCTCCTCGTCATTTGTGATCACATTCCTGATTGCTTAACAGTTCCTTTAACTTTTGTTTTATTCTTTCATGGGATGTGGACATTTGTTGGCCTGTCCCTAGTTGCCCTTGAGAATATGGTGATGAGTTGCTTTCTTGAATCACTGCAGTACATGTGGTGCAGGTACACCCACAGTGCAGTTAGAGAGGGAGTTCCAGGGTTTTGAGCCAATGACAGTGTCGGAATCACAATCTAGTTCCAAGTCAAGATGGTATGTGGCTTGGAGGAGGACATGAAGATGGTGGTGTTGAATCAGCTGACAATGTCCTTCCAGGTGGTAGAGGTCAGAGGTTTGGGAAGTGCTGTTGAAGGAAACTTGCTGAGTTGCTACAGTGCATCCTGTATATGGTACAAATTTTAAAGTTTAAAGTTTATTTATTGGTGTCACAAGTAGGCTTACATTTACACTGCAATGAAGTTACTGTGAAAATCCCCTAGTTGCCACATTCTGGCACCTGTATGGGTACACTGAGGGAGAATTTAGAATGGCCAGTGCATATAACCAGCACATCTTTCAGATTGTGGGAGGAAACCGGAGCACCCAAGGGAAACCCATGCAGACACGATGAGAATGTTCAGACTCTGCACAGACAGTGACCCAAGCCAGGAATCGAACACGGGTCCACAGCGTTGTGAGGCAGCAATGCTAACCATTGTGCCAGCGTGCTGCTCATCGGATCACCTTCTAACACTAGAATAAAGAACAAAGAAAATTACAGCACAGGGACCCTGCACCGACCATGCTGCCCAACTGAACTAAAACCCCCTATTCTTCTGGAAACATATCCCTCTAAATGTGCAATGGTGGTGGAGGAAGTGGATGTTTAAGTTGGTGGGTGAGATGTAAATGAAGCGGGCTGTTATCCTGGATGGTGTTGATCTTGTGTGTTGTTGGAGCTCAGACATCTGGATGAATGGAGAGCATTCCATCACACTCCTGACTTGTGCCTTGTGGATGGTGGACTGGCTGTGGGCAGTAAGGAAGTGAGTTTCCCATCTCAGAATTCCCAGTCTCTGAACTACCACGCTGATTCAGATTTATTTTATTTGCTGATCAAAGTCTTATTCCATTTCCATTTTATTTTAAATAAATTAATTTTCCCCCTAGGTCTTGTGTTAAACACATACCCAGCATGTTTTAGAATTAATTGACAAACAACCCATGGTAGAAAATGGGATTTACCAGATATCCGAAAAGATATTATTAAAGTGCTCACTGACATTGTCCATGGATGCTCTGGATTCTGTTATTTGAAGATGAAGGTATGTTCAAGTTAGTCTACTCATTTAGGGTCTTTTCTCAGACACTCTCAGTGGGAATGTGGTCTCATTCTGTATATCCTGAGGTTAATGAGAGGTTAATTGCTTAAGGAAGTTTCTGTAGATTGGCAGATTCCTGGCTCCTGTCCTTATACAGGAGCTACATTACTGAGATCAGTAAAACCACAAGACATGATTAGAAACTTCCTTTCCTTTATATATTTGATGTTTGCATACAATGCACTTATGACTGACCTTATTTTATAATATCTGTGGGCTGGGTCAATGTGGTGTTTGGATTCATAGTTTTATAAGCATTTTATCATGTAATGCACAGTGTACTTGGCTTTGCGTGCCAAAAAGCAGAAGCAGAGAGTGATTGAGCTAATCAATTCTGCACCAACGGATCAGATCTAAGCTCTGCAGGCCTGTCACATCCAGCCATGATAATTAATCACTTCATGAGAGGAGGATCCACAAAACTCCCCCTCCTCAATGGTGGAGGAACCCAGCACATCAGTACAAGAGGTGACACTGAAGCATTTGCCACAATCTTCAGCCAGCAGTGGCAAATGGATGACCCATCATTGTTTCCTCCATCACAGATACCAATTTGATTCACTGCACATGATATCAAGAGATGGTGGATGGCACCAGACACTGCAAAAACAATGGGCCTCGACAATATTCTGGCAAAAGTGCTGAAGAGTTGTGCTTACTTGCCTTAGCCAAGCTGTTCCAGTACAGCTACAACACTGGCATCTACCCAGCAACGTGGAAAATTGCCCAGATATATCCTGTACACAAAAAGCAGGACAAATCCAACCTGGCCAATTAGCACTCCAACAGTCTAATTGCGAATATCAGTAAAGTGATGGAAGGGGTCATGAACAATGCTCGAAAGTGGCACTTGTTTGGCATTAACCTACACACTGATGCTCAGTTTGGGTTCTGCCAGAGTCACTCAGCATCTGACAAAGAACAAAGAGGCAAAGAGCAAAGAAAAGTACAGCACAGGAACAGGCCCTTTGGCCCTCCAAGTCTGTGCCAATCATGATGCCCTAATTAAACTAAAAAAAACCTTCTGCCTTACCTCGGGCTATATCCCTCTATCCCTCCCCTATTCATGCACCCATCCAGATGCCTCTTAAAGGGCTAACGTGCCTGTTTTCACCACCCTCTCTGACAGTGTGCTCCAGGCACTCACCACATCCCCGCACATCTCCCTTAAACTTTCCCCCTCTCACCTTATACCTATGCCCCTCGTAATTGACACTTTCACCTTCAAAAAAAGCCTCTGGCTATCCACCCTATAAATGGTTCTCATAATTTTGGAGACCTCCATCAGGACTCCCCTCAGTCTCTGTCTTTCCAGTGAAAACAATGCTAATTTACTCAACCTTTCCTCATAGCCAACACCCTCGAGACCAGGCAACATCCTGATGATCCTTCTTTGAACTCTCTCTAAAGCTTCCATGTCCTTCTGGAAGTGTGGTGACCAGAACTGCGCCCAATACTCCAAATGCAGCCTAATCTAGGTTTTATGCAACTGCAACATGATTTCCTGATTTTTATACTCAAAGTACCGGCTGATGAAGGTAAGCATGCCCTATGCCTTCTTAATCACCTTGACCACCTGTGTTATCACTTAGAGAACTGTGGACCTGCACACCCAGATCCTTCTGTATGTTAATGTCCAGATTAAACTCCATCTGCCATTTCTGTGCCCAAGTCTCCAATCTATCTATGTCCTTTGTATTCTCTGACAATCCCTGGCACTATCAGCAACTCCACCAATCTTTGTGTCATTCTCAAACTTACTACTCAGACCACCCACATTTTACTCCAGATCATTTATATGTATAACAAACAACAGAGGTCCCAGCACAGACCCTTACAGACCACTCGCTATAGATCTCCATTCTGAAAATTACCCTTCTACTGCTACTCGCTGTCTTCTATAATCAAGCCAGTTCTGTATCCATCTAGCTAGTCCACCCCAAATCCCATGTAATTTCAGTTTTTCTACCAGTCTGCCAAGTAGGACTTAGTCAAACTGACTTCACTACAGCCTTTGTTCAAACAAGGACAAAAGAGCTGACCTCCATCAGTGAGGTGAGAATGACTGCCCTTGATGTCAAGGCTGTATTTGACTGAATGTGGCATCAAGGAGCCCTAGCAAAACTAGTCAGTGGGAATTAGGGAAAACGCTCTCCACTGGATGGAGTCATGCCTAGCACAAAGGAATATTATTGTACTTGTTGGAGGTTAATTATCTCAGTTCCAGGATATCAAGGGCAGTCATTCTCACCTCACTGATGGAGGTCAGCTCTTTTGTCCTTGTTTGAACTAAGGCTGTAGTGAAATCAGTTTGACAAGGTCCTACTTGGCAGACTGGTAGAAAAACTGAAAAACTGTGGCAGGAATTTCACAGGGTAGTGTCCCAGGTCCAGCCATCTTCAGCTGCTTCATCATAAGATCAAAAGTGGAGAATTTGCTGATGATTGCATAATATTCAGCACTAATTGTGGCTCCTTGGATGTGAAACAGTTCATGTCATCTCCAACAATACTCAAGAAGCACATTCAGGGAGGTGATGGCCTAATAGTATTATTGCTAGATTATTAATCCAGAAACTCAGCTAATGTTCTCAGGATCTGGGTTCAAATCCCGCCAGGGCAGATGGTGGAATTTGAGTTCAATAAAAAATATCTGGAATTAAGAACCTACCAATGACCATAAAACCACTGTTGATTATTGTAAAATCCCATCTAGTCCTTTAGGGAAGGAAGTCTGCTGCCCTTACCTGGTCTGGCCTACATGTGACTCCAGAGCCTCAACAATGTGGTTAACTCTTAACTGCCCTCTGAAATGGCCGAGGAAGCCACTCAGTTCATGGACAATTAGGGATGAGCAATCAATTGACTCTATTTAATTTAAGAGAGATGGGCGGGGATGTTTTTCACACAGAGAGTTGTGAGTGCCTGGAACACTCTGCCAGAGGAGGTGGTGGAAATGTGGGCAATTATATGCTGGCCAGCCAGCGACGTCCATGTCCCATGAATGAATAAAAAAAAGAAGCTTGACACTATCCTGGACAAAAAAACTTACTTGATTGACACCTTATACAAAAGCATGCACTCTCTACCCTCTTGATGGCAGCATATGTGGACCATCTACAAGATACACTGCAGGGAACTCTTAATGGTTCCTTAGACAGCACCTTCCAAGTCCACAACCACTGCTATCTCAAAGGACAAGGACAGCAGACACATGGAAACAGAAGTTCCACTCCAAGCCACTAAACATCCTGCAGATATATCACCATTCAATCGCTGAGTCAAAATCCTGAAACTCCCTCCCTAACAACACTGTGAGTGTACCTACACCACAGGGATTGCAGTTTTACAAGAAGACAATTCACCACCACCTTCTCATGGGCACTTATGGACGAGTGTTGTGAAGTTGGGTTGAGTAATTGTAGATGGGTGTTTGTAAAATCCTCAGGAGAAAGCATTGTCAGGTCCCTTTAAAAAGGTGATGCTTTTTCTGAACAAATGCAAGTCCATATAGACTGCCCAGAATTAAACAATTGTATCAAAAGGCCAAGCTGCAGTATTACCAAGACAATAGACTTCTTGGATTTTTTTGAATTCAGCCAATCAATATGAATTAGGCACTTAGATACTAAGAATCTATTAAATTTAAATCTGATGCTCTTGGCAACCTCGGACCAATCCTATTGTGGGGGATATTGATATATCATCACAGCTATAAAAGAAGAGAGGCAGTGGGACAAAAGTAGAGAGCAACTGTCACCTGCCAGAGTAGCAGCTCTTCATTCAGCTCTAGAGAGAGAACTGCTGGCTCTCAGAACCTCATTTATGTCTTAAGAGAAAGCGTTATCTCGATAGCGAAACTACCAAAGAAGAGAGAAATTCCAGACAGAAGAATCAAAAGAGAAGGCCCAGAATATTCCGGAAGACTCCAAATCTGGTTGTAATTGTGGGAGTGACAAAATTCTATTTTATTAATAAGTGGGAATTACATTTAGCATTCCATCACAATCTTGTTTTGTTCGGTTTGTTAATAGTTTAGTTAATGAATTCACTGTTTTTATATAAATAAATTGTTACGTGTTAATTTTAGAGAGACAGTGTTAGGGAGTTATTTTGATTTAACCACTAGAAGTTGCTGAAGAGCAGATCACACCACTTCACACCCACTTTTTACAGATTACAGGCTGAGGTGCTCCTCTTTGGGGGTTCTGGTGTTAGTTTTCTGAAGAGGGATCAACCTTCACTTTACAACAATGGGCAATACTTTCTAGCCTAGCCAGCAATGCCCACGTGCCTTCAATGAATAAAAAAATCTTTGCAGTTGAGATAAAGTTGTGTATAATATCTCCTGCTCCTTTATGGGTACCAGGCTTGTTGGCAGAAAGCGGACACCTGCTGGGGGTCATTTAATGCTAATTATTCCCCCCATTCAATGTTTATAAATCTCTTATAGAATCATAGAGGTTGTGCAGCATGGAAACAGGCCCTTCAGCTCAACTTGTCCATGCCGCTCTTTTTTTAAAACCCCTAAGCTTGTCCCAATTGCCCACATATCCCTCTATACCCATCCTACCCATGTAACTATCTAAAAGCTTTTTAAAAGACAAAATTGTACCTGCCTCTACTACTGCCTCTGGCAGCTTGTTTCAGACACTCACCACCCTCTGCATGAAAACAGTTGCCCCTCTGGATCCTTTTGTATCTCTTCTCTCTCACCTTAAACCTATGTGTCTAGTTTTAGACTCCCCTACCTTTGGGAGGGGTGTCTAAGACCCTCTCCCCTACATTAGACCCCCAACCTCTTCTTTTACAAAGGAAGAACCAGTGAGATATCTGATTCAAACAAGCTGAACTTCCACGTCTCATGTTAAGTTGGAATGTGCAATGTTTGATAACAAAGAGTGTCTTTATGATCATGTAAATATGTCAAATCTGTTACTGTTATATTTGTGTGAACCTTTACTTGAGCATTTACTTCTCATCTCTTACTGGTTTTGAAGCTGACAATGTGATATTGAGATTTCTGGTATGTAGTAACATTGGACAAGAGTTTAGTTTATTTATTGATGTCACAAGTAGGCTTACAGTAACACAGCAATGAAACTATTGTGAAAATCTCCTAGTCACCATACTCCAGAGCCTGTTCAGGTACACTGAGGGGGAACTTAGCATGGCCAGTGCACCCAACCAGTACATGTATTGTATGGTCCCTTTAAAAAGTTGGTTCTTTTTCTACGCTTAAAGTTGAAAAAAATGCAGTTCCATATAGAGTGTCCAAAATGAAATATTTGTATCGAAAGGCGAAGCAGCAGTGTTACCAAGGCAACAGGCCTTGGGAGGAAACTAGAGGAGACTTACACTGACTCTGTGCAGGCTCTGCACAACCAGTGACCCAAGCCGGGAATATGGCACCATGAGGCAGCAGTGCTAACCATTGTGCCACTGTGCCACCCTATAGTGAAACAGATGGGTTTGGAGTATGCACAGGGTGGTGATGTGTGTTTTAATGATGCTGAGATTTGGAAAAACTGGGATGCAGTCCTAGGTTTATGCAGCACGTAAGTGTCCTTTGGGAGACATTGCAATGGAAGGAAAGCCTGGAACATGCAATCTGGAGTTTGGCACACTCTGAGATCCTGATATCTGTTGGCATTAATGGGAAGGCGGAGCATGGACTTCAAAGAACTGGATGGTGGCTGGAACATCCATTCTTTTTGGAAGCAATAGTTTGTAATCTTCTAAGCAAGCATTAAATTTTGTATTTTGTGATTGTGTTCCTGGAAATGTTTCTCTTCCTTGTCTCTATTTCTGTTCCTGCTTCACCAGTTGTAGAACTTTCTATCAACAAAATACACATGTTAATCAGAGATCTTAATTGTGTTCAAAATGTAACATTTAAATAACCGCTCAGATTAGGATAAAGAATGACTCTGAAATCCATGGTTATGCTCTGCTGTTGGAGTATTAATACCAGTATTTCCTCTGTGCATCTGAACCCATTCGGTGTCCAGGGTCATATAATCTGAATAAGATGTCTTTAGAACATTGGTGAAGGTTATAGAGGAAACTCATGTGTTGGCAACTTCTGTTGATGATAGGGGTCAAATTTGGTTCCTTTCTAATAAGGCCATTTTACCGAGAGCAGGTGTTTAATTTGGCCTTTCTCATGTTGGTGAGTCTATTTTGCTGCACTAATACCGTACACATACTCCATGCAGAGGTTCAGTATGTTGGAGGTAGCAGGAGGAGTGAATAATGGGAATTCTGGCAGGTTTTGGGCTCTATGCTTTGTATTCTGGTCTCCTATGGGGAGGGGTTTGAATTCATAAAATGGCCATCTCCACTGCCCAAGTGCAAGAACCATACAGAAGTTATACAAAAACTTGGCAAACAACAAAATCCCAGGAGCAAATCTGCCCTAGCCAGCTCAGTAGCAGAAAAAAGCCAATCAGAGATCTTCAGGACTTCTGTTTAACTATTTTTTGCTCTCTCACCTTGAATATTGTAGTCATTAGTAAGACAGTCTGTGATTTAGTTGCAAAATTACTAGACTCGTAATTCAAATGCTAATGGTTTAAATCCCCCTACAGCAGCTTGTGGAACTTGAATTCAGTTCATCAATCTGAAAAATAAAGCTAGTATCAGCAATGGTGGTTATATCACAGCTTGGTAGGGCTTCTGCTTTGCCCAAGACCGCAAGAAACTACAAACAGCCATGAATGTAGCCCAGTCCATCACGCAAACCAGCCTCCCATCCAATGACTCTGTTTACACTTCCCACTGCCTCGGAAAAGCAGCCAGCATAATCAAAGACGCCACACACCCTGGACATACTCTCTTCCACCTTCTTCCATCGGGAAAAAGATACAAAAGTCTGAGGCCGCATACCAGCCGAGTCAAGAGCAGCTTCTTCCCTGCTGCCATCAGACTTTTGAATGAATTACCTCGCACAAAGTTGATCTTTCTCTACATCCTAGCTATGACTGTAATACTACATTCTGCACTCTCTTGTTTCCTTCTCTATGAACAGTATACTTTGTCCGTATAGCGTGCAAGAAACAATGCTTTTCACGATATACTAATGCATGCGCAAATAATAAATCAAATCAAATCAACTCTCATCAATTATTGGAAAAACCCACCTCGTTCACCAATGTCCTTTAGGGAAGGAAACCTGCCATTCTTACCCGGGTCTGGCTCACATATGACTCCTGGCCCATAGTAAAACTCTTAACTTCCCTCTGAAATTATCAAATCATTATGTTTAAGGGCAATTAGGGGTGGGTAATAAATGTTGGCCTTGTCAGGGACACCTCATCCCATGGAAGAATGAAGTATTTTTGTTTCTCCCCCTCATCCATTTAATCTCTGTCTCTCTTGTACACACTCTACCTCACATAATTTATAAGGAACACTCAATACCTGACTAGAATATCTGAAAATTCCTGCTGAAACTTTCCCTTTAATTACATTTATGAGCAATTATATAGATTTAATTAGAGATAGTGACAGAGGTCTTCCATTGTTTGATTAGTTGAATGCTACAGGCATGCTTCAGAAATTATAAACTCTGTACATATTCTATTTTCAATTAGTAGAGTTGTCGTTTTGGACAAAAAATGCCTTAGCCTTTGGGGTTGACTGAGGAGTTTAATGCAAGCATTAGAAGAAAATTGAATAGATACTTTTATGAAAATCTTGTTATTTAAAATAACTGCTTAAAACTTTATTTGTGTCATTAAAAATATCAGTTCTTGAGAAAATATGGCAGATGCAAAGATTCTGTAAGTATTTTTGCACGAGTCAATTGATTCAATAACTAAGTGTGATAATGAAATGTCAAGATAATGTTTCCCAATATAAATATTTATATGGTCAGTTTTCATTAAAAATGTTGAAATGAAAAGTAACATTTGAGAATAAGTAGTATGTGCTACATACAGAGTTTTTAATGAAATGTTAAAGAAGATATTGCATTCTTTCACATTTACTGTTGGAACATCTATGTGATTTTAAAAGATTTGGTTATCAAAATAGTTATAAATTGTGATTTATTGGATCATGTTTATGAAGTATTTGACCTTAAGGCCATTAGACAACCATAAGTTGAAGCTGAGGCCATTCAACCCATCAACTGTGTCCGTTATTCAATGAGGTCATGACCGATCTGATGTGATAACCCTCAGCTCCACTTTCCTGCTTTATCCCCATAACCCTGGATTCTGTTACTGATTAAAAATCTGTCTGCCTCAACATTGAACACGCTTAATGACCCAGCCTCGACAGCCCTCTATGGTAAAAAATTCCACAGCTTTACTACCCTTTGGGAGAAGAAATTCCTCCTCATCACGAAATGAGCGACCCCTTCCTCTGAAATTCTACCCTCTAGTCCTGGACTCTCCCACAAGGGGAAACAAGAATCTACCCTGTTCAATTATTGGTTAAAAAACAATGTTATAAATGTCCTGATACTAACTTCAATGTTGTTGTTGGAAATATATATATATTGTATAGTTTTGATAAAATCTGAAACTGTTTCACAAAAAAGTGTCAACACCGTCATATTTTATTGATGCCCAAATTTAAAAATGAAGCTTGTGCCTTGAATATAGGGATAAAAGGTTCACCAGAGGGAAGTTGATGGACTTCTGATATTTAAGTTATTGAAATGATTAGACTTTGGAAAGAGAAACAGTAGGAATCCTCCATCCTCTCTCTCCCCTGCCAATCCTGTCACGAGTAACATGCTGTTTTTCTACACTGGAACTACTGAAGCAAGCTAGCCTGTATCTCATTAAGGAATGCCCTCAGTAATAGGCAGGTACAAAGTCTAATTGGAAATACTGATGTGCCAATTTACTTGCAGTTCACCCAGATCCCATTTGCAGAGCTTCCTGTGCCATTCCGTCAGCGGGGATACACTGGAAGATGATCCTTGCTGGTAGCAAAAAAATAAACCATATATGTTCATATTCTGATGCCAATTCAGAGAGTGCGTGTATGTAGCTGCTATCATAGCATCATTGATGAGGTAGGTGTGAGGGAAGTGCTTTTAAACGGTGCACGTAATCTTGAGGTGTCTGAGTTATTCAATTTGCTCCCTGAGCTTTTGTTGAGGCTTGCATTAATCTATAACCTTGTCACTTCCCCACTATTGAATAGGAAATGGATAAACAGGCAGTCACATCTTTGTGACAGATTCTGTCCGCACTATTATAGCTTGGACATAGTGTTAGCTTAAATAAAGGAGAAAAAAAAGACATACTGTATTTAAAGGTATTCTCACTGGAGAAAGAGTCCATGGAAAGCTCAGAGAGGCATTGATCCCTGTTGTTCTGCTGCTGAGACTCATTAAATTTCCATCTACTCAGCTTGACAAACAGAAGCTGACATTTAATGCTGCATATTCATTAGATTTCTTTTTCACCGTTCTCTTTGTGTAACATCTTCCGATGAAACCTTATGAAAATTCAGGCTAAACTGTCTTACAACATAAAATTAAATTTCACTTTTTCGCCACTCACGACTAAGGTTTCAGTGAGATTGCAGAGTGTCTGGTCACAGATCCGAGAATTGATTACAGTGCACTCTCCAAGTGCTTCGGGGAGTACCTCGGCTTACTGTTGACAGCGCAATGATGGTTTGTTCTGACCACGGGGAATAAAAGGAGTTATCCTTAAACGCTTGGAGTTATTTCTGAAAATACTATTAAACTGTTGTGCGGTTAGACGGACACCAATCGCTCATTAGGGACTGCACAGTGTGGGTTCATTTATTGAAACCAGGCACGTGAGAACATTGATCCAAAGGTGGAAAACTCAAAGGCATCAGCAGCACAACTGTGTCTGTGTGTGCTCTGCTCTAAAGCAAAAGTGAAACTATGACTGGATCACATGACATTTCATTTTAAGACAATGCTGTGCCTTTGAGGAATGTATTTGTGCCATTTATTTGTGCAGGATTTGCTTTAGCAGTTAGTTCTAGTAAACAGTGCTGCTTTGTCTATAACTGTCAGCCCCTGTTGTTACTGCAGCAGCATAATTGATTGCATAGAATCTAAACAGCACAGAAGGAGGCCATTTGGCCCATTGAGTTTGCACCATTAATAATCCCACCCAGACCCTATCCCTGTAATCCCCACCCATTTACCTTACTAATCCCCCTAAAAGGCAATTTACCATGGCCAATTAGCCTAACCCACATTTTTTGGAGTGTGTGAGGAATCCAGAGCACCTGGAAGAAACCCACGCAGACACAGGGAGAATGCACAAACTCCACACAGTCACCTGATGCTGGAATTGAACCAGGTCTCTGGCACTGTGAGGTAGCAATGTTTACCACCATGCCACTAAACTGTTAGCTTTAATCTGAGATAATGCTATTCTGTGACTCTAGTGTTTTCCCTGGTGTTTTTTGGAGTAGAGCTTGATTAGTTTGAGTGACAGGAAAAATCATGTGACAGGGACGGACTAGGATTACACAGAGAATTAAGTCAGTCAAGGCAGCTTTCTCTGTGTCATGTTCTCCCTCTGGATTTGGATCTGCCAGAACCCTTTCTCTGGAGACTGCTGTATGGGAGTCAGAAGACAGGTACCTTTCTGTATCTGTCCAGGAAGGTTAATGTCTGTGGGGACATTGCTTACATTGGAACTGTAGAGATAGCTAGCTGTTCAGAATTATACCTTGTCATGTTTGAGTATTTTCAATTGGTAAAAGTTATGTTCTTTATTTTGTTATATTTTAACTGTCTTGTTAAATAAAGTTTCACAACATCAAGTTAAAGTCCGACAGGTTTATTTGGAATCACAAGTGTTTGGAGCGCTGCTCCTTCATCAGGTGAGTCACGATGCTCCGAAAGCAAATGATTCCAAATAAACCTGTCAGACTTTAACCTAGTATTGTGAGACTTCTTGCTGAGCCCACACCAGTCCAACACTGGCATTTCCACATCTTAAATAAAGCTGGTTTGAATGAAAGTTCCTTTTGGGTTAATTGAATCATACCTAAAGCTAATTACTTTATACTCATCCTAATGCCTAACTCCACAATATACCTTAGAGTTTCTGATCTGTCCCCGAACACTTTCCAGTGATGTCATACAGCTAACGCTTAAAAACATATTAGAACAAAAAGTATGGTGTGTGGCAAATGGACACATCTGCAAAACCTCATGTATCAATGTGAAATCTGAAGTAAAAACAGAAAATGTTGGAATCACTCGGCATGTCAGGCAGCATCTGTGTGGAGAGGAATGGAATTAACATGACAGACCTGTGACCTTTCATCAGAACTGGAAGATGTTTGAGATGAGCAGCTTTTAGATGAGGGCAGAGTTGGGGTCCTCCCGGTTCTGATGAAAAGCCATTGAGCTGAAATGTTAATCTTGATTCTTTCTCAAAGTTGTCTGGCCTCTGTAAGGCACCACGGTGTTAGGGCTACTGCCTCACAACATAGGGATCCGGTTTCCATTCCCGGCTTTGGTCACTGTCTACGTGGAATTTGCTTATTCTCCCTGTGTCTGCGTGGGTTTGCTCCGGGTGCTCTGGTTTTCTCCCACAGTCCTAAAATGTGCAGGTTAGGTTGATTGATCATGCTAAATTGCCACTTAGTCTCCCAGATGTTTAGGTTAGAGGGATTAGCAGGGTAAAAATGTGGGGTTACTGGAATAAGGCCTGGGTGGGATTGTTGTTGGCGCAGACTTGATGGGCTATATGGCCTCCTTCTAAACTGAATGGTTCTATGATTCTCTTGGGAGGTTCCAGCTTTACCATATTTATTTCTGTTGTTGCAACAGAGTCTCTTTCAGTTCCTCTGTGATAAGGAAGAGAAACATCAGGGTTCCCAGTCAGTGAAAAAGAACACAGATGGACATTGGGTGCGATGGGTTCATGCTTGATTACAATGCTTGCATGATTGAATCATAGAATCCCTACAGTGCAGAAGGAGGCCATTCGGCCCATTGAGCCTGCACCAACAACCATTCCACCCAAGCCCTACCCTGCACACCCATATATTTACCCTGCTAATCATAACACTAAGGGGCAATTTACCATGGACAATCCACTCAGGTTGTACATCTTCAGACTGTGGGAGGAAACCAGGGCACCTGGAGGAAATCCACGCAGACATAGGGAGAATGTGCAAACTCCACACAGAAAGTTACCTGAGGCTGGAATTGAACCTCGGTCCCTGGCGCTGTGAGGCAGCAGTGCTAACCACTGTGCCCCCACCCACCACCTCCCCCCCCACCGCCCCCGCAAATATCAGACCCTAGGCTCAATTTAAAGTCTGAGAGATGAGAAATCATTAAACGTGCCCCAATTCAGGAAACACTTTATTATGCTGGCAGCTGCAACTTAGTTAGAGAAATTGTTTCTTGATTCAGGTTAAACAAAACTCTTACTTTAAGAGTTCCAGTGCCTGTGGAGATATCGATCCGCACTATTTATACAAAGTAAGAAGTCCCACAATACCAGATCAAAGTCCAACAGGTTTATTTGGTTTGCTACCAAAAACCACTAGCTTTTGGAGCGCTCGCTGCCCTTTCATCAGGTAAGAAGGAGTTCTGTTCACAAACAGGGCCTATAAAGACACAAAATCAATTTACAAAATAATGGTTGGAATGCGAGTCTTTACAGGTAATCAAATCTCAAAGGTATAGACAATGTGAATGGAGAGAGCATTAAGTACAGGTTAAAGAGATGTGTATTGTCTCCAGACAGGATAGTTAGTGAGATTTTGCAAGTCCAGGCAAATCGTGGGGGTTACAGATAGTGCGACATGAACCCAAGACCCCGGTTGAGGCCGTCCTTATGTGTGCTGAACTTGGCTATCAGTCTCTGCTCAGCGACTCTGTGCCTTTGTGTGTCAGGAAGGTCACTTTGGAGAACGCTTACCCAAAGATCAGAGGTCGAATGCCCGTGACCGCTGAAGTGTTCCCCAACAGGAAGGGAACAGTCTTGCCTGGTGGATTGTCAAGTGGTGTTCATTCATCCATTGTCGTAGCGTCTGTATGGTCTCCCCAATGTACCATGGTTTGGGACATCCTTTCCTGCAGCGTATCAGGTAGACAACATTGGCCGAGTTGCAGAAGTATGTACCGTGTACCTGGTGGATGGTGTCCTCATATCAGATGTCAATGATCTGGCATGTCTTGCAAAGGTTGCTGTGGCAGGGTTCTGTGGTGTTGTGGTCACTGTTCTCCCAAAGGCTGGGTAGTTTGCTGTGAACAATGTCTGTTTGAGGTTGTGCAGTTGTTTGAAGGCAAGAAGTGAGGGGCTGTGGGGATGGCCTTGGCGAGATGTTTGAATCATAGAAACCTTACAATGCAGAAACAGGCCATTCGGCCCATTGAGTCTGCACTGGCCACAATCCCAGCCAGGCTCTACCCCCATATCCCTACATATTTACCCACTAATCCCTTTAACCTACGCATCCCAGGACACTAAAGGACAATTTTACCATGGCCAATCAACCTAACCCGCACATCTTTGGACTGTGGGAGGAAACCGGAGCACCCAGAGGAAACCCACGCAGACATGAGGAGAATGTGCAAACTCCGCACAGGCAGTGACCTGAGCCGGGATCGAACCAGGTCCCTGGAGCTGTGAAGCAGCAGTGCTAACCACTGTGCCACCATACCAATGACATGTTGAAAGCTCTGGAGAAGATGCCATAGCTTCTCCCTCTGGGGAAATACTGGACGATGAAGGGTCCTCTGTCGGCTGTGTCCCATGTTTGTCTTCTGAGGAGGTTGGTGTGGTTTTTCGCTGTGGCGCATCAGAACTGTCGATTGTTGAGCCGAGCGCCATATCCTGTTCTAATGAGGGCATCTTTCAGCATCTGGAGGTGTCTGTTGCAACCTTCCTCATCTGAGCAGATCCTGTGTATACAGAGGGCTTGTCCGTAGGGGATGGCTTCTCTAATGTGTTTAGGGTGGAAACTGGAGAAGTGGAGACCATGAGGTTATCCGTGGACTTGTGGTACAGTGAGGTACTGACTGTTCTTGATGGAGACGCATGTGTCCAAGAATGCCACCAATTCCGGAGAGTAGTCCTCGGTGAGTCTGATGGTGGGATGGAAGTTGTTGATGTCATCATATAGTTGTTTTAATGATTGTTCACCATGAGTCCAAAGGAAGAAAATGTCATCGATGTATCAAGTGTATAGCATCGGTTGAAGGTCCTGTGCGGTGAAGAAGTCTCTGATACAATACACGCTTTACACTCTCTCCACTCACATTGTCTGTACCTTTGAGACTTGATTACCTGTAAAAACTCGCATTCTGTAAATTGAGTTTGTGTCTTTATACGCCCTGTTTGTGAACAGAATTCCCACTCACCTGATGAAGGAGCAGAGAGCGCTCTGAAAACTAGTGGCTTTTGCTACCAAATAAACCTGTTGGACTTTAACCTGGTGTTGTGAAACATCTCACTGTGTTTATCCCAATCTAATGCTGGCATCTCCACATCGTGACTATTTATACAGGCGCACCCATCTCAGATATGGAATGACATTAGTTTATTTGAATGGAGAGGCAAAAGAGGAATCACATTGTTGAATTAGGAGTTTGAAATTTAATGGCCTGATGGTGGCCTGGGATATCCCAAAATGCGTTAGCTGCATAAGGCTCTGTCTGCAAGGAGGGGCCTTTAAAGTTAACCCCATTAAGTGAAGGTTTATTTGCTGGGCTAGGGGAACGAGGGTGATCCCATGGAAAATCGCATGGAAATTGATAACATCAGGAATCATAATGGAGGACATGCCTACATCATCGGGGATAAGCTTCAAGTTTCTCAGTCTCCAGATCACCAAAACCTGTCCTGGTCCCTCCATGCTAAAGCTATATTTAAGAAAGCCCACCAACACCTCTACTTTCTCATTATGCTATAGAAATGCAGCATGTCAGCTATGATTCTCACGAACAGTTGTAGATGCGCCATAGAAAGCATTCTTTCTGGTTGTATCACAGCTTGGTATGGCTCCTGCTCTGCCCAAGACTGCAAGAAATGACATAAGAACATAAGAAATAGGAGCAGGAGTAGGCCATCTAGCCCTTCGAGCCTGCCCCGCCATTCAATAAGATCATGGCTGATCTGTCGTGGCTCAGTTCCACATTCCCGCCCTCTCCCCATAACTCTTAATCCCCTTGCCTATCAAACCCTATGACAAAGGGCTGTGAACGATGCCCAGCCCATCATTCAAACCAGCCCCCCATCTATTGACTCTATCTGTACTTCCCGCTGCCTCGGAAAAGCAGCCACAGTAATTAAGGACCCCATGCACCTTGGACATTCTCTCTTACATCTCCTTCCGTTGGGAAAAAGATACAGAAGTTTGAGGTCACATACCAGCCAACTCAAAAACAGCTTTTTCTTTTGAATGAACCTACCGTATATTAAGCTGTTCTTTCCCTACTCCCTAATTATGACTGTAACACTATATCTGCACTCTCTCCTTTCCATCTCTATGAATGGTATGCTTTGCCTGTATAGTGCACAAGAAACAATACTTTTCAGTGTGTCCCAATACATGTGACAATAATAGATCAAATCAGAAACAGTGATGTTCATATCCCAAAATAAACAGAAACAAGAGTCTTATCCAAAGTACAACTGCAATAATCAGCTGGATTTCCCAGCTGCCCTCAGTGCTGGCCCATGGTGGAGGAAACTCACCATAGGTGGGGCTGGAACACCATGCTGGTGGGAAGGACCAGAAAATTCCACTCAATGACTTACATTTACATAGCGCCTTCGATATGACACAAACCATCTTTAAACAATAGCATTACGGGCTGGAAATATGTCGATTCTAAGTCAATGCGAATTACAAAAAATGTATCTGTGGGGGGAAAAGCCGTGCTGTGCAATGGGGTGAATAGTTCAATTACTACCTTTTCTCATCAGTCCAACCTTAGCTCAAAGAATATCAACACCAGTGTGCCAAATGGGAAAGAGGATAAGATTATGTAGCCAGATCAGTTTGTGGTCCAGGACATTGTGAAGTAAAATGAAAATAAAGCAGTGATCTTGAATTTCTGTGGCAGGACCAGAGTACACAAGTCTCCAGTGGTCCATAACATCAATCAGTGTAAAGCGGAGAGTATGACTGCCTGACTGCACACTCCAGTCAGAGTGTGCACAACAAGCTGGTAATGAGTTGGAAAGAAACTGGAATGGAAATAAATAAAAGAGAAAGGAAGAATAAATGGAGGAGCAGCTGTCTGGGAGAACCCTGGGGGCCTCAACAAACTCCCAGGACCTTCCAATTTACCTCTCGAGGGAAATAAAGGATATTATTTTCCACCAAACCATTTCCCACTGTCTCAAACAGTATCTTGCCCAAATTTTCCCGCTGGAATTCCCTGTTGTGGGACTGTTCTGATGGTACATGCAGAAACATAAGATTAACAATAGGTTTCCACCCTCCTCAAACAAAGATGTAAAATTTCATCTCCAGAGAAACAATCCACTCAACAACTGAGGTAAGAACATCAAAATCTCCAAACCTTCAGTAGGGAAATATACAATTATCCATTCAGTACTCAATACATACTGATCCCATTCCCAGGGAAATTGCACGTTCAAAGTTGGTTTTCTCTGGAATACGGAGGTAAATCTGTTTGAGTTCTTGTGTGTTGTTAATGCTTATTGTGGCAGCTCAGAAATTGTTCAATAATCCACCAAACTATAGTGATTTTGATCCACACTGACTGGCTGTCCAAGATGGTGATTGTAAAACAATGTTACTGGTATATTATATTGATATGTAATCTCTCTGCCATCAATTCCAATGCACCACTGCTGTCACAGCAGGCACTGGAGCATTGTACATGCAGACATGTACCTGATCTCATCAACTGAGTGAGGATGAGTTACAAGATGTTTATGAATTGTATGTGTTGTATGTGCAGGGTATTGAGGTTGCTAATGAGAGCTTGGAACATTATTGTACCTGTGTATTGTATCATGCATTGTATGTACAGAAAGCGGTGGCGTAGTGGTATTGTCACTGGACTTGCAATCCTTATTGCCATCCTTACCTGATGGGGCCTACATGTGACTCCAGACACACTGGGATGTGGTTGACTCTCAACCGTCCTCTGAAAAGGCTAGCGAGCTATTCAGTTCCGTGCTGCCATCCGACTTTTGAATGGGCCTAACTTATATTAAGTTGATCTTTCTCTACACACTAGCAATGTAACATTATATTCTGCACCCTCCTCTTTCCTTCTCTCCTATGTACTCTGTGAACAGTATGCTTTATCTGTATGGCACACAAGAAACAAAACTTTTCACTGTATAATAATACATGTGAAATAATACATTCTCATCAAGTCTGCTTCAATCTCTCAGTTTGTTCCTTTCTATCGCATTACTCAATTTTACTTCTTTCTTGCATTGTCAGAGATCTCAGCAGGATATGGAGAGGTTGGAAAATTGGGAGGAGAAATGGCAGATGGAATTTAATCCGGACAAATGCGAGGTGATGCAGTTTGGTAGATCCAATTCAGGTGGGAGCTATTAAGTAAATAGCAGAGCCATCAGGAGCATAGACACACAGAGAGATCTGGGAGTACAGATCCACCGATCCTTAAAAGTGACAGCACAGGTGGAAAAGGTGGTGAAAAAAGCATATGGCACGCTTGCCTTTGTGGAAGTTAGGTTACAACAATTGTGAAAATTAAAGTTCTATAATTGTCAAAAAAACTCTGTTAAGTAAGAGAAAATGATTATTAGCCAAAGATGGTCTTCAATGAGGCCAACACTGACGTACGTAGGATAAGCGAGTATATCTAATACCTTGTTCCATAAACACTGCAATCCCAAGTTAGGACGACAGGATGAAAACAAAGAACAAGTTATCATGGCGATTATCAAATAGCAAGATGTAGGGACATATTATACCAATGAAGGATTGGTTTTCTATTGGATAAGAATGGGCAAAAGGCTATGCTATGATTGGTAGATAAGTATGCCAATGAAAGATGTGAAAAATCTCTTGTTCCTATTTGGCTATAATTGACTATAACCGCTGAGCTGTTTCTCTGTAACCTCAGAACTGCTCCACCATCCCGTGTTGGCCGTAGAGAGTTCTCCTAGTGTACAAGCAATTAAAGACCTTGTATTAGATGCATGGTATCCAACGCTGTTTGTGTTGGGAGTCGACTGAATATCAAGATTGTTGTTACCCAAGATTTAATGGGTTTGAGGGTTATGGTTAGGCCTAGTAGGTAGACATATGATCAGCGCAACTTGTGGGCCGAAGGGCCTGTTTGTGCTGTAGTTTTCTACGTTCTATGCTCTAGAACTCTAACAACTTCATCGGCCGGGGAACCAAGTATAAAAGTTGGCAAATTATGCTACAGTTATGTAAAATATCAATTAGGCTGCATTTGGAATACTGTGCCCAATTCTGGTTGCCACACTGCTGGAAGGGCAATGGAGGCTTTGAAGAGATTACAGAAAAGGTTTACCAGTATGTTGCCTGGTATGGAGGATAATAGCTATAAGGAGATGTTAAATAAACTGGGATTGTTCTCCTTGGAAAGATGGAGACTGAGGGATGACCTGATAGAAGTTTGTAAAATTATGAGGGGCATTGATAAGGTGAATAGTCGGAAGATTTTCCCCAGGCAGAAATGACAATTATAGAGGGACACAAGTTCAAAGTAAGGGCGGAGGGGGGATTCAGTGGAGATGTTCGGGAAAGATTTTTACACAGGGGGTGGTGGGGGCCTGGAATGCACTATCAAGTGAGGTGGTTGAGGCAGACACATTAATGACATTTAAGATTTACCTGGATAGACAGGCGGGGAATAGAGGGATACAGGTCGTTGATCTAGATAGGACAATGTGATCAGCACAGGGTTGGTGGGCTGAAGGGCCTGTTCCTGTGTTCTTTGTTCTTCTTCTGGTATCTCCCCCACTTGTCTTGTTATTTGATTTCCTTCACAGCAAGTTACGATGCTGCACTCCTCTTAATTTCACTTCACAGTCACTGATGCTTATCTGCAACTCTTGTCGATGTGTGTCTGTCAGTGACCTGGGAGGCCTATTTAACTTCTACAGATGCAGCACATTCTTTCTGGCTGTATCACAGCTTGGTTTGGTTCCTGCTCTGTCCAAGATCAGAGGGCCGTGAATGTAGCCCAATCCATCACGCAAACCAGCCTCCCATCCACTGACTCCATCTACACTTCCCGCTGACTCGGAAAAGCAGCCAGCATAATCAGAGACCCCATGCATCCCAGACATTTTCTCTTCCATCTTCTTCCATCGGGAAAAAAATACAAAAGTCTGAGGACATGTACCAACTGACTCAAAAACAGCTTCTTCCCTGCTGCCATCAGACATTTGAAAGAATGATCTTTCTCAACACCCTAACAATGCCTGGAACACTACAGTCACTAGAATCATCGAATCGTAGTATCCCACAGTGTAGGCCATTTGGCCCATCACGTCTGCACCACAATCCTATCAAGGCCCTATCCCCATAACCCCTAACATTTCCCCTAGCTAGTCCCCCAGACACTAAGGGGTAATTTAATATGGCCAATCCACCTAACCCGCACATCTTTGGATTGTGGGAGGGAACCGGAGCACCCGGAGGAAACCCACCCGCGCAGATACAGGGAGAATGTGCAAACTCCACACAGACACTGACTCAAAGCCAGAATCGAACCCGGGTCCCTGGAGCTGTGAGGCAGCTGTGCTAAACACTGTGCCACCATGTCACATTCTGCAGCCTCTCCTTTCCTTCTCTATGTATGGTATGCTTTGTCTGTATGGTGCACAAGAAACAATACTTTTCACTGTATACTAATACGTGCGACGATAATAAATTGAACCAAATTGTTTACCCCCCTCAGAATTTCTCAGAAGCCATGAGATATAGATATTTTGTTGCAAGTGGATTTTAGGAGGTTTTACACACAACATTATTCGACAAGAAATTGAGTTTTGTTGGTCTTATTCACATGTTTTATTCCTCTGCAAATCTTGGTCCATTCCTTAAGGTCAAGGCTAACCACTTAGAGGCTAATTCCTCTTAGACAAACCCTGAAGTCAGTTAAGTTTATTTATTAGTGTCACAAGTAGGTTTACGTTAACACTGCAATGAAGTCACTGTGAAAATTCCCTCGTTGTCACACTCCGGCATCTGTTAGGGTATAAAGAGGGAGGATTTAGTATGGCCAATGCACCTAACCAGCACATCTTTCAGGCTATGGGAGGAAACCGGAGCACCCGGAGGGAACCCACACAGACATGGGGAGAAAGTGCAGACTCCACACACATAGTGACCTGAGCCAGGAATCAAACTCAGGTCCCTGGTGCTGTGAGGCAGCAGTGCTAACCCACTGTGCCACCAACAATCCTGGTAGGGAATAGCTGCCTTTCTTTACTTTTGTTAAAAAAGTATTTCTCCCCCTTCAATCTGGCTCCTCAGATCAATCAGATGCTGTTTCCACCACTTGGGATTTTCCTCCATTGATTAGAAGTGATTGACTTTCTTTCAAACTTTCCTTTAATTATGAAGTAGAAATTTGTTTGTGTTGCATTTGAAGTGTGACAGGTCTCCATTCTTTATAATATACAAAATATACACAGAAATCTCACAAAGATCATCGTTACAGAGACAGACCACTGCAGAAACTTAGGATTTTGCTGCTCCTGTTACACTGGGGTTCATATGGTCGCTACGTTTTTGTAATTGACATGCAGTGAATTGATTACAGTACGAGGTGGGTTAACTTGTTTGTATTGGAATCCTGTTACAATGAAGGGTATTGGTTGAATTTTACCAAAATATGGCAGTGTGTTCTCCAGAGAAACACATTGCTTTTCTCTCCTGATCTTAGGACACTCAGCCTAAAAAAACCCACGGCGTGTGTTTCACACCCTCATGCAAGAGGGAGGGGTCTCAACACACCGGCAAAACCTGGCTGCGCTGAGATCGGGCACCCAAATCATAAGAGGAATAAACCTCCCCCCCACCATTCCAGCCCATCACGGACGTCTCAGGGTTCCCCTCCACCCGCATCGGACTCAGCACTTCACTCCCCCACTTCCCCCCAGTCATTGGCCCCTTCCCCCTGATCTTCAGCCTCCTCCCCTCTCCTCCCTTCCCCACCCCTCCCCTCCCCTCCCCCTTTCCCCCCAGTCCCCCCTTTGGTAGCAATTGAAGGAGTGAACAAATGTTAATGAAAAGGGAAATTGTACAAAAAAAAACAAGAAAAGTCGTGACGATAAAAGAGGAGAAAGAGAGAATGGGTGTCAGTCAGTGGAAGTGAGAGTCAGTGGATGGTGTAATATTGAAGGGAGAAGAGGTTTGGAAGTGACATTTGAGAGGGAAGAGGAGAAATGTTGGCAGTGGCATTTTGGGAGTGATGGAGGAAAAAGACTGAAACTTATTTCGTAGAATCCTACAGTGCAGAAGGAGGCCATTCGGCCCATCGAGTCTGCACCAACCACAATCTCACCCAGGTCTTATTCTTGTAATCCCATGCATTTACCCTAGCTAGTCTCCCTATCACTAAGGGCCAATTTAGCATGGCCTATCCACCTAACCCGCACATCTTTGATTTATTATTGTCACATGTATTAATATACAGTGAAAAGTATTGTTTCTTGCATGCTATACGGACAAAACATACCATTCATAGAGAAGGAAAGGCGAGAGTGCAAAATGTAGTGTTACAGTCATAGCTAGGGTGTAGAGAAAGATCACCTTAATGCAAGATAGGTCCAATCAAAAGTCTGACAGCAGCGAAGAAGTTGTTCTTGAGTTGGTCAGTACGTGACCTCAGACTTTTGTATCTTTTCCCTGATGGAAGAAGGTGGAAGAGAGAAGTCTGGGGTGCATGTGGTCCTAAAAGCTGGCTGCTTTGCTGAGGTAGCAGGAAGTGTAGACAGGGACAATGGCTGGGATGTTTGTTTGCGCAATGGATTGGGCTACATTCACGACCTTTTGTAGTTCCTTGTGGTCTTGGGCAGAGCAGGAGCCCATACCAAGTTGTGATACAACCAGAAAGAATGATTTCTATGGTGCATCTGTAAAAGTTGGTGAGAGTTGAACAAACTTGAGAGCGTAAGGAAGGAGAAAACAATATGAAAGTTACAAAGATGGAAACACAAAGAATTTTAGCATGAGCTGTATTGGGATGAGTTGGAGAGAATACGAGATCCTAAACAGGAAAGATAAGAAGAGAACTAATTTAACTGAGTTGAAGAGGCAAAAAGTAGGAAGTTGAATTTAGGCTGAAGGGGAATCTGTGGAGGAAAGCTGAAGAATGGATGGGAAGTTTTACAGTTTCTATGTGATTGCTTAAGGGGAGAGAGAATGCTAGGGATTCAATGTGAGAGTCACTGGTCCAGGGTTCACAATATATCAAATTTCCCCTTCACAGCCCTCAAAAAACCCTGGAAAATTCAATCATGGAGCAACCAATGAGAGAGAAGTGGCTTTCCTGCGTCCTGCCGTTGCCTGCTGATAATGGCCACGACTGTCCAACCTCAGCTGGAACTGGGATTCTCCAGTCCCCCTGCTGCAAATGGAGATTTGGCTGCACCAAATTCTCCATTCTCGCTGACAGCGGGTGTTTAACATTGGAGAATTCCAGCCAATATGTTCTAAACATTTTCTACAATTAATGACTCCTGCCAAGTAAGTGAAACACATAATTAGAAAACTAATTTATCATCTAGATAAAATGATCAAATAAATGATGTGTTTTTCATTACTTGTTAGAGGATATTGTGAGTACTGAATATAAATTGATAGAGGTCTGGAATTACCGATTAAAACCAGATAATCTTATACAAATATAGTTATTTTAATTTATCAAAGAAGATTTGAAGATTTGCTGATACAGAGTCTTAAAACGAAACCATGATAGTACAGCCAAGACAAATTTGATGCGTAAGGTAAGCACTGAGAGTTGCCAATACTTTCAATCACTCCAATGCTAAATACATCCAGAAGGTTTTTTGTATATCTTGATGCTTCTTTTTATGATGATTTGTGAGTTGAAATTTTCCACTATGTCTATTGTAGACCACATGGATAATGATGTATTTCAAATTGACTCAAAAGACATTTCTGATTTGAGGTCAATGACCCTAAACAATGGGCGGGATACTTTTATTTTATTCATTAGTGGGACATGGATGTTACTAGTTGGTCAGCACAGTTCTTGGATTGCTGCAGTCCATTTTCTGTGGGTTGACCCATAATGCCATTAGAGAAGGAATTCCAGGATTTTGACCCAGTGACTGCAAAGGAATGGTGATACATTTAGGTACCCAGATCATCAAAAACCTGTCCTGGCAATTCCACCACCCACCACCCCCCCAGCCCCCCTCAACTGACACTATAGTTAAGAAAGCCCACCAACACCTTTACTTTCTCAGAAGACTAAGGAAATTTGGTATGTCAGCTACGACTCTCACCAACTTTTACAGATGCACCACAGAAAGCATTCTTTCTGGTTGTATCACAGATTGGTATGGGCTCCTGCTCTGCCCAAGACCGCAAGAAATTACAAAAGGTCATGAACGTAACCCAATCCATCACACAAACCAGCCTCCCATCCATTGATTTAATCGACACTTCCCGCTGCCTCAGCAAAGTAGCCAGCATAATTAAGGGACCCACGCACCCCAGACATTCTCTCTTCCACCTTCTCCCGTTGGGAAAAAGATATAAAAGTCTGAGGTCATGTGCCAACTGATGCAAGAACAGCTTCTTCCCTGCTGCCATCAGACTTTTGAATGGGCCTATCTTGCATTAAGTTGATCTTTCTCTGCACCCCAGCTATGATGTAACACTACATTTTCTCATTTCTTTCTGTGTGAATGGAATGCTTTGTCTGTATAGTGCACAAGAAACAATACTTTTCACTGTATGTTAATACATGTGACAATAATGAATCAAATCAAAATATTTCCAAGTCAGGATGATGAGTGACTTGGAGGGGAACTTGCAGGTGTTGGTGTTCCCATGTCTCTGCTGCCCTTGCCCTTTTAGATGGAAGTGGTCCTGGGTTTGAGAGGTGCTGACCAAGGATCTTTTGTGAATTCTCCAGCTGTTTCTGCGGATGGAATTCTCTGGCCCTACTGACAGTGTACCCCTCCCTGTGGGCTTCTCAGCAGTATGGGCTCGCTTCAATGGGAAATCCCATTGACAGCGGTGGGACCAGATAATTCCATCACCAGTGAATGTCGCGCCACCTTCTGCTGCCGAGAAACATGCGATTGGGAGTTCGGAGAATTCCCCCCAATCACTCTTTCTTTCCCATGTTGCTGCCTGACCTGCTGCATTTTTCCACCTCATTGACGACTTGAAATAAAAACATCAAATTTCCTGATGCTACATTATTCAGGTGACTCAGCCTCACCTGTTCTACAGTGTCACTCAATTGGTCAAGATCTCCCCCAAAATGGTGGGAACGAAGATGGACGAGGGACGCAGAGAGAAGCAACTGAGAACACAAGTGAAAAGGACAGGAACAGGTTTGTCCCCCGTTACAATACATCACTGGCTCTGTCTGACAGGGACCAACCCCAACACAGGTCCTGTGATTGGCTCTGCAAACAGCTTTTGGACCATTCAATTTACACATTGCTCGTTCTGAGGTGGAACAGTGGCGTTTGCATAAAGAGACAAGGCTCCACCTCCCTCTGCACCTGGACTGTGACTGTAAACGGAGTAAGGTGGATCCACAGCAAGAGTTGGTGCCCTCGTGCATCAGTCGCTGAAAGTAAGCACACAGTAACAGAAGGCAGTTAAGGCAGCAAATGGTATGATGGCCTTCATAGTGAGAGCATTTGAATACCAGAATAAGGGTGGTTTACTGACTCTGTATAGAGCATTGGTGAGGCCGCGCCTCGAGTACTGTGTGCAGTTTTGGTCTCCTTACCTGAGGAAGGATATCCTTGCTTTAGAGAGAGCACAGTGAAGGTTTACCAGGCTGATCCCTGGGATGGCAGAATTATCGTATGAGGAGATATTAAGTCACTTCGGATTATATTCACTGGAGTTTAGAAGAGTGAGTGGAGATCTCAGAGGACCTTGTACAATTCTAACAGGATTAAACAGGGTAGATTCAGAAAGAATGTTCTCAATGGTGGGGGGAGCCCAGATCAAGGTGGGGGGGGGGGTCTTAATTTGACTTTGGTAAAATTTTTAGAACTGAGATGAGGGAAAATTTCTTCACCCAGAGGGTGATGAATGTGTGGAGTTCATTCCCACAAAAAGTAATTGTGGCCAAAATGTTGTCTGATTTCAAGAAAAAAATAGATTTCACTCTTGGGGCTATAAGGGTAAAGGATATGGGGGGGAAGGGAGAGGATCAGGATATTGAATTCAATAGTCAGCCATGATCAAAGGGAGTGGTGGAGCAGGTTCGAAGGGCTGTTCGGTCTACTCCTGCTTCTAACTTCTATGTTTCTAACCAAAGATTGTTCTCACTCCGATAGGCAATCTATACCCCACTCCTAACTCTGAAAATAGCAGAGAGCAGGCTTCCCAATCCCTGCAACAACAATCCCCCATCTCTACCTAAACTCCCCTCTCAGACATGGCTCCCAAGACCCAAGTGAGGAGATTGACAGTGGGAGCAGGTACATAAGACAAGGAACAATAAATCGGAACAAGAGTAGATCACGTGGTCTCTCGAGCCTGCTCTGTCATTCAATAAGGATCATTAAATCAGAGAATCCCTACAGTGCAGAAAGAGACCATTCGACCCATTGAGTCTATACTGATGACAAGCCCATCATGCATTTACCCTAGCCAGTCCACCTGACACTAAAGGGCAATTTAGTATGGTCAATCCACCTAACCCTCACATCTTTGGACTGTGGGAGGAAACCAGAGCACCCAGAGGAGACCCACACAGACACGGGGAGAATATGCAAACTCCACACAGACAGTGACCAAGAAATTGAACCCAGGTCCCTGGCGCTGTGGCAGCAGTGCTAACCCACTGTGCCACCATGCCGCCTCTAATCACAGCTGACAATGAGGGAAATATACAGTAAATGGCAAAACCCTCAGATACATTGAATACAGAATGTTCTTCATTGCAGTGTTAATGTAAGCCTATTTGTGACGCTAATAAATTTAAATTGTCTCAGCTCAAAGACTGCTGAAACCATCGTTTCTCTCCATACGACTATTCCAATGCATGTGTGGCTGCTCCCCCACATTTTACCCACCTCCCTGCATCCCCCTGCTACACCTCCCCACCCCCACCATCCCCATCTCCCCTAACCTTGAGGTTATTCAGCCCTCTGCTACTCTGTGCTCACTGGCCTCCATTGTCTCATGGTCAATCGAGGGTCCCATCCTTGTTTTCTGATACCTCCACGTCCTCACCCCTCCCTAGCTCTGTTATCTCCACCAGCCACCCAAAAACCCTCGAGGACATCTGCGCTCCACTAATTCTGATCTCTTGACAGCATGATTTGAACATAGTCAATAAGAATAAAATAATCAGCTTCCTGAATGATGTCATGTTTTGGCTCTCTGTGTTTTTCCCATTGGAGTTGCACCAGTGAAAGAATGGAGATTTCTTTTTAAAGCAGCTTACTTTACCTTTATTAAAATTGATGGATGTTTGGCTAGTACTCACTGGGAGAGTGCATTCTGCTGGAGTGTAAGGCTGCTGTAGGCACACAATGCTCCTGGACCTCTGCTCTCTAAGCTTTGCAGCTGGGATGCAAGCAGGAAAGTGGATTTAAGAACAAAGAGCAGCACAGGAACAGGAACAGGACCTTCAGCCCATCAAGTCTGTGCCGACACATAATGCCTTCCTAAACTAAAAAGTTTTACCTCTACACAGCCCGTATCCCTCTACCCCCTGCCTTTTCATGTATCTATCAAGATGCCTCTTAAACACTGCTATTGTATCTGCTTCTAGCACCTCCTCTGCAGCACACTTCCCACCCTCTGTGTAATAAACCTGCCTCCCACATCTCCTTTAAACTTTCCCCCTTTTACCTCAAACTTATATTCACGAGTAATTACCATTTCTGCCCTGGGAAAAAGATTCGGACTCTCCGTTCTATCCATGCCTCTCATAATTTTGTAAATTTCTATCAGCCTCTGATGTTCAAGTGAAAACAAACCAGTTTGTCCAATCTCTGCTCATAGCTAATACCCTCCAAAGTAGGCAACATCCTGGTAAACCTTTCCTGAACCCACTCCAAAGACCTTAAATTGTTATCCCTTGGTCATTGGCCCCTTTACTCAAGGGAAAAAGTTCCTCCCTATTTATTCTATCTATGTCCTCAATCACTTTCCCCCTGACTGGATTGGGCACAGTAAGAAGTCTCACAACACCAGGTTAAAGTCCAACAGATTTATTTGGAGCTTTCGGAGCACTGCTCCTTCATCAGGTGAACACTCATACTGCCTCACAATGCCAGGGACCCTGGTTCAATGCCTGGTTTGGGTCACTGTATGTGTGGCGTCTGCACATTCTCCCCGTGTCTGCGTGGGTTTCCTCTGGGTGCTCCAGTTTCCTCCCACAGTCCGAAAGATGTGCTGATTGGATGCAGCGGACATGCTAAATTCTCCCTCAGTGTGCCCAAACACTCATTTGATGAAGGAGCAGTGCTCCGAAAGCTCATGATTCCAAATAAACCTGTTGAACCTTAACCTGGTGTTGTGAGACTTCATACAGTACAAATTAATACAAAGTGAGTACACAGGTAAGTTGGTTTGAGAAGAACAACAGATCGGCAGAAACACAACGAGATAAATATAAATATAAAGATAATATAAGTTAACTTCCTTCTGCCAAATGACAAATGTTCTGTTTCTCATTGATTACAGTGTGGACAAGAATATATTCCATTGCTTCAATGACTCTCTAAATGTAATTAAACTCCCAACATTCAGGGAGAAAGATTTATTTCTGTCGAATACTGTTGCTCCAAATATTGATTATTTTTGTTGCCAGTATTTTCTTCAAAGTACCGCAACATTCTTGTTGCAAAACAGCTTCAAGAAATGTACAATTCAATTTTCAAACATCTGCAGAAATTGGCATTTAAGAGCTTCAAATAATTACCTCTGATAACTGCCCCCAGTACGTGGAAAACTAAAAATATCTGAACATTGGAAAGGAAAAGCAATATTCAATGGGTCAAAATAAATGTGTGCACTCCTGGATATATTTTCATTCACATTCATCTTTTGCCCCTAACTATAAATCTGTAATTCAAATGTCATTTCCTTTAGAATAAGACTCATAAGAAAACAGGGCAAAGGGTCAGAACTATAAGGGAACACTGTCAACATAGGTTATTAAATTTGACAAGCAAAAATAGAAGACAGTGTTTGTTATGTGAGGTGATTTTCTTTGGTGAGGCAACAGGACAGATGCATCAATGTGTGAGAATCTCACACACACAGATTCAGCCGAAATAAACTTTAACATTCATGCTTCACTTTTGCTGCAAACCGTGGCCCAGTCGCTCTCAGATCTGAGCCGAGGAAATGAATTTAGGTCTAATTCAGATCACTGGTATTAACATAGGGTCCATATTATGGCTAATGTGTCATCATGAGTGAGGGATACTGCTTCAGACACCTCATCAAATCACACAATCTGTTCTTTATGTTGAAAATCACATTCTTTCTTTATTCGTTCATGAGATGTGGGCATCATTGAAACGTAGAAGATAGGAGCAGGAGGCCATTCGGCCCTTCGAGCCTGCTCTGCCATTCATCACGATCACAGCTGATCATCCAACTCAATAGCCAAATTCTGTTTTCTCCCTGTAACCCTTGATCCCATTCACCCCAAGTGCGATATTTAGTTGCCTCTTGAATACATTCAATATTTTGTCATCAACTGCTTCCTGTGGTAATGAATTCCACAGGTTCACCACTTTTTGGATGAAGAAATGTCTCCTCACCTCCGTCCTAAATGGTCTAACCCAAATCCTCAGACTGTGACTTTGGTTCTAGACTCCCCCACTATTGGGAATATCCTCCCTGCATCTACGCTGTCTCGTCCTGTTAGAATTTTATAAGTCTCTTTGAGATTTCCCCCCCATTCGTCTAAACTCCAGTGAAAACAATCCTAACCTGGTCAATCTCTCCTCATACATCAGTCCCGCCATCCCCGGAATCAGCCTGGAAAACCTTCCCTGCACTCCCTCGAGGACAAGAACATCCCTCCTCAGAAAAGGAGATCAAAACTGTACACAATACTCTAGGTGTGGCCTCACCAAAGTCCTGTATAATTGCAACAACACATCCCTGCTCCTGGGTCGGCATTTATTGCCTCTAGAATGGATTTGGTTTATTATTGTCACATGTATTGGGATAGCGTGAAAAGTATTGTTTCTTGCATGCTATACAGACAAAGAGTACCATTCATCAAGTACATGGAGAGAAGGAAAGGAGAGAGTGCAGAATATAGTGTTACAGTCATAGCTAGGGTGTAGAGAAAGATCAGCTTAATATATGGTAGGTCCATTCAAAGCTTGATGGCAGCAGGGAACTGAATAGGCCACCTCAAAGAACAATTGAGAGTCAACGACATTGCTGTAGGTCTGGAGTCACATGTAGGCCAGACAGGGTAAGAATAACAGATTTCCAGTGAATCAGATCGGTTTTTAGGACAATCAATGGTCATCATTAGACATTTAATTTCAGAATTTTTATTGAATTCAAATTTCACCATCTGCCATAGTGGGATTCATAACCAGATCCCCAGAGCGTTACCCTGAATCTCTGGGTTGCAAGTCCAGTGACAATATCTCTACGCCACTGCCTTCTCTACATACAATGCATGATGCAATACACACACTGGTACAAAAATGTTCCAAACTCTCATTAGCAACTTCAATACCCTGCCTATACAACACGTACAAACTAATCATAAACATCTTGTAACTCATCCTCACTCAACTGATGAGATCAGATGCATGTCTGCACGTACAGTTCTCCAGTGCATACTGTGACAGCAGTGGTAGATTGGAATTGATTATACAGAGAGATTACATATCAATATAATATACCAGTAACATAACATTGTTCCACAATCACCAGCTTGGGCAGTCAGCGTGGGTCAGAATCACTATAGCTTGGTGGTTTATTGATCAGATTTCTCAGCTGCCATAACAAGCATTAACAACAACTCAAGAACTCTAACATGTTCCAGAGAAAATCAACTTGAAGGAACACGCAATTTACTGGGCAATGGGATCAGTATGTATCGAGTACTGAATGGACAATAGTATATTTTCCTTCTATCGACTGTGACGGAAATCCTATCAATATCAGGCAATCCAACGTGCAGCTAAACATCTTCTCAGGGCATTCAAACTTCAAACTGGTTCAATTATTCTTACCCACAAACATTCAACGTTAATCTTCAAATGACATCAAAGGTTCCTTTATTAAAGGAACTATTAAAAAGACACAAACACATTGAATGAAAGTTCTCTCTGGTAAACAAAAACAAATTTATAAGTGGTTTTAAAGTAGGTAATTTAATAATGGGATTCGGGCAGATTCACGGCTGAAAATGTCATCTGAACTCCTTTAATTGGATTGCTGCATTATAATTCAGTATGAGATAACCAATACTCTTTATTTATTTGGACAGCTTTTTAATTAAAACAGCTGTTAATTTAAGGAGAAGATCTAAATGTACAATTATGGCATAAATAGCTTTCAGAACAATACTCTTTATTCTAGGAGACTCAGGCTTGAATCTAGGACGTTGATGACTAATGAAGGTTATTGTTCTGATAATGGCAGCAAAGGGCCAGAGCAATGAGCTGCAACCATCATAATGTTAGTAAAGAAGTTGTATTGCCAAGCTGGGTATCAAAAAATGTCTGATGAGAATAGATGAAAGAGGTTAACATCAGCAAAACCTGTTATTGTACTAATCTGAATCAGATATTAATATTCAGATTGATAATAGCAGAATGATAAAGAAGTAAGTTTAATAATTCATAGAAACCCTACACTGCAGAAGGAGGCCATTTGGCCCTTCGAGTCTGCACTAACTCTCTGACAGAGTACCTTACCCAAGCCCTCTTCCCATCTGAGCCTCTCGGTTGCTGTAAAGGACACACAAGTTCTGTTTTGCCATAAAGTACGTTTATTTATTTATTTATTCCTTTGCTCCAACTCCACACACAACTCTGCACCAACAGGGAGTGCCACCTGTAGCCCTTTTATATATCTATTGAATAATTGACTTCAAATTAGGATTAATTGGTTTCTAATAAATAATTGACATCAAATTAGAATTAATTGGAAGGTCTGTTAACCCATTACTAACATTCTCCCCCTCCCTATCCTTGTAACCGCACACACACTTACCATGGCTAATCTAACCAACCTGCATATCTTGGGACATGAAGGGGCAATTTAGCACAGCCAATCGACCTAACCTGCACATCTATGTCTAGACTCCAGGCAGAGAAGAATATTAACAGTATAAGAAAGCCTCTGTGTACTTTTCAGTTTGTTTGCAGCAAAGTGGCGTGTATTATTTAAGCCCATGTGGTCAACCCACACCACATGGACTCCAACACATCAAGGAAGTGGTTCACCATCACCTTCTCAAAGGCAACTAGAGATGGGCAATAAATGCTAGCCTAGCCAGTGAAGCCCACATTCTGTGAAGGGACAAGGAAATGTACAATTTTGTAGTATTAATGAAAGAATAAGATTACCAAATGGTGTACAATCATTACATTTCTAACAGATGAAACTTTACAAAGACAGTTAGCCATTATTTTAGAATACACTAAATGAAAGTTAGCGTAGGACAAAGCCTGTAGTTTTATATTCAGTTTGATGATGGGGGGATTTTATATTTAACCCAATTGTAAGTTCCTCCATGAGATATCCTCCCTATCCTCCTCTCTTAGCCTCTGCATAGAACTGAGGAAGCCATATCATCAACAATGCCGAACTCCATTTCAACTCACCTTGCCCTCCCTTCTCTGACTCACCACTCTCTGACCCTCTTTAAACATCTCTCTCCATTAACCTTCTCCCTCCATTGAAAATTATCCCCCAACATCCATGGTCAAGTCTTTATCTTTGCATTTCACATGACATACTCTCAGTGTCTCAAACTTTTTGATTTGATTTGATTTATTATTGTCACAATTATTAACATACAGTGAAAAGTATTGTTTCTTGCATGCTGTACAGACGAAACATACTATTCATAGGGAAGGAAACAAGCGAGTGCAGAATGTAATGTTACAGTTATAGCTAGTGTGTAGAGAAAGATCAGCTTAATGTAAGATAAGTCCATTCAAAAGTCTGACAGCAGCAAGGAAAAAGTTGTTCTTGAGTGGGTTGGTACGTGACCTCAGACTTTTGTATCTTTTTCCCAACAGAAAAAGGTGGAAGAGAGAATGTCCAGGGTGCATGGGATCCTTGATTATGCTGGCTGCTTTGCCGATGCAGCAGAAAGTGTAGACAGAGTCAATGGATGGGGGGCTGATTTGCGTGATGGATTGGGCTGCATTCACAATCTTTTGTAGCTCCTTGTGGTTCTTGGGCAGAGCAGGAGCCCATACCAAGCTGTAATGCAACCAAAAATAATGCTTTCTGTGGCGCATCTGTAAAAATTGGTGAGAGTCGTAGTTGACATGCCCAATTTCCTTCGTCTTCTGAGGAAGTAAAGGCATTGGTGGGCTTTCTTAACTATAGTGTCGGCATGGGGGGGGTTGCGGTGGGGGAAGCTGTTGGTGAGCTGGACATCTGAAAATTTGAAGCTCTCACCTTCAGTCTAACAAGGCTATTTTTGACCATTTTCTTATATTTCACTCATCAATCCTTATCTCTTTCCTTCCTTCTAAACCCACTTCCTTCTGCATCTGCAGGTGGAGAAAAATACTCCCAAGTCACTTCCAAATTCCAATTGGCTTTCAATGTAATAATCTGACTGAGGACAATCTTCCATTGCCATCACCCTTTATTTACAATGTTCTCAGAGTGCCGTTCAATGGTTACGAGTCAGTCAGTGCCGGCCTTCGTGGAGCCGACTGGTTTTAAATCTCCCCCCCACTTCCTCCACCCCTGCTTCTCTTTCCCTATTTGGCAAGTCTCCACTCACCTAATAGGGAAAGTTATATTCTATGAGGCCCGTGGCGAGATCTATTGACCATCTCCTGTGGCCATTGTAACAGTTGAGGCAACTGAGCAACTCCCTCACTTCCACCTTTGATTGTAATTTTTGTTTTGGAGTTGGGGAATCGATTGGGGTCATTTGTAGCACAAAGGAAAAAGGTTCCAGTTGTTGGAGGTCAATCATCTCAGTCTCAGGACATCACTGCAGGAGTTCCTCAGGGTAACGTTCTCAGCCCAACCATCGTCAGCTGCTTCATCAGCGACCTCCCATCTATCGTAAGGTCAGAGTGGGGATATTTGCTGATGACCGTACAATACTTAGCACCATTTGTGTCACCTCAGATGCTGAGGCAGTTCACATGTCCAAATGCAGCAAGATCCCGATAATATCCAGCCTTGGGCTGGCAAGTTGCCAGTAATGTGCACGCCACCTAAGTGCCAGGCAATGACTATTTCCAACAATAGAGGATCTAACAATCCCCCTTAGGCATTCAATAACATGACCATTGCTAACCCCCCCCCCATCAATATCCCGGGAGTTACCATTGACCAGTAACTGAACTGGACGAGCCATATAAATACCATGGCTACAAGAGCAGGAATCCTGTGGTAAGTGACTTACTCCTCAAAGCCTGTCCACCATCTACAAGGCTCAATCAGGAGTGTGTTGGAATACTTTCCACTTGTCTGGATAAATGCAGCTCCAACAACAATCAAGAAACTTGACACCATCCAGGACAAAACAGCCCGCTTGATTTGAATCCCTTCCACAAACATTCAATCCTTCTACCACCATTGAACAGTCTCAGCAGTGTGTACTATCTACAAGATGCACTGCAGGAACTCACCAAGGCTCCTTAGGTAGCACCTTCCAAATCCATAATCGTTACCATTTGGAATATCAAGAGCAGAAGGTATCTGGAAACACAACAACATGAAAGTTCCCCTCCAACTCAGTCGCCATCCTTACCTGGAAATAGATCACCGTTCCTTCACTGTCGCTGAATCAAAATCCTGGAATTCCCTCCCTAACTGCAGTGTGGGTGTACCTACACCATATGGAATGCAGCAGTTCAAGAAGGCATCACCTTCTCAAGGGTAACTAGAGATGGGCAATAAATACTGGCCTAGCCAGTAACACCCACATCCTATAAATAAATGAAAAGCTCTGTAACTTTGTCATTGAATTCCAGCCTTTGTCTCAAGCTTGCAGTTTGGCAATTCAACTTGACTCCATGCTGAGTTTCCAGCTTCGTACATTCTCCAGCATGAGAAGCAATCTATTTCTGTTTCATGCGCTTGCCTGTCTCTGTCCTTGCCTCAGGCCATCTATTCTTATCCATGCCTTAGTCACTTCCAGACATTAGTATTCAAATACTCGCCTTGATGGCCTCCCACACCACTCCCTGTAATCACCAACTCATCTTAAGCTCTGTTGCCTGTACCCAGTCTCACAGCAAGTCCGACTTGTCCATCATTCTGGTCACAGAATCACTGACTTGTTACAGGGTAGGAGGAGGTCACATGACCCATCATGCCTGCACTAGCTATCCAAATCCGCAACTCATCAAGTCCCACTCTCTGCGTACTCTTCCTTTTCAAACAAAAGTCTAATTCCCTCTTGAAAATTTTGTTCGAACCTGCCTTTCACTCTCTGGCAGCCAGCTCCAGACCCTACCCATTTACCGTATCAAAACCGTTCCCGCCATAATTTAAATCAGTGTTCTCTCCTTCTCAATTCCTTCAGGAGGGGAAAGTTTCTCCCTATCTACTCTGTCTGGACTCTTATGATTTTGGATACCTCTATCACAGCATGGTGGCACAATGGTTAGCATTGCTGCCTCACAGCACCAGAGACCTGGTTCAATTCTGGCCTCGGGTTATTGCGTGGAGTTGCATGTTCTCCCCGTGTCTGCATGAGTTTCCTCCGGGTGCTCCAGTTTTCTCCCACAGTCCAAAGAGGTGCAGGTTAGGTTGATTGGCCATGCTAAATTGCCCCTTAGTATCGAGGGGGTAGCAGGGTAAATACATGGGGTTATGGAAATAGGGCCTGGGTGGGATTGTTGTTAGTGCAGGCACGATGGGCTGAATGGCCTCCTTCTACACTGAAGGGATTCCATTCTATAATTTTATGATCAAGTCTCCTCTCAGCCTTCCTTTCTCAAAGAAGAACAGTCCTAGCTTCTCCAATCTTCATAACTAAAATTCCTCATCCCGGGAACCACTCTCATGAATCTTTTTCTTTCTTATTTAGTTACATTGTGTAATGATTTTAATCAGGCAATCGAGGTTGGTTATGAACTCCCTGATTAAGAGCCAAATTGATGGTTCAATCAGGGATCCCCATGCTCTGTTGTTAAAGAGGAGTGTCAGTTCCTCTGGCACTCTGGATGTGGACTGCGTACTAAGAGCACTCACTATAGTATTGTTGGTTCTTGTAAATGAAGGAATTTTGGTGAAGGGACTTTGACCTCTGTGGAGGTCAACTGGCACCCAGCCTCTTCTTTCAAGTTAACAATTCGCATCCAAGTACAATCCCTCCCCAGCCTTTTGCTGCTCCCTCCTTACCTCTGTAACTTGATCCTACACTAGAACCAATCCCAAACTCTCCATTGCTTTGATGGTTGTCTCCTGCTGTACTTTAATCTCACCAGTAGCAGCCACGCCTTCAGCCATTCACGTTCTCTGCTTTTGAATTCCCTCCCTGACTCCATTCTCCACCTCCATTGGCTCCTTTAGCTATTCTTCAAAACTCATGACTTGGAGTAAAATTTCAATTCTCCCCCTCAGAGTTTTTTAACCATGGCACCCACTTCTCTCAGATTGAACCTCTGTGCAACCCCTTGGGACATTTCTTGATGTTCAGGGCACTACAAGTTGTTACCAAAAGAGGAAGTGCTGGAAAATCTCAGCAGGCCTGGCAGCATCTGTAAGGAGGGAAAAGAGCTGACGTTTCAAATCCAGATGGCCATTTGACAAAGCTTTGATAAAGTGTCATCTGGACTCGAAACGTCAGCTCTTTTCCCTCCTTACAGAAGCTGCCAGGCCTGCTGAGATTTTCCAGCATTTTCTCTTTTGGTTTCAGATTCCAGCATCCGCAGCAATTTGCTTTTTTTCCCAACAAGTTGTTGCTAGATCCACAAAAAAGCATGAAACCAACTTAATGAGGGTAAAATGAACCTTAGCATTTTATTACACTTTTTAACAAATATATAGTTTTCCATTATGTTGAGTTCAGGTGTGGTCAAAATTTACATTTGAAATAATGAGGAATCTTACCAGCTCATTCCTGGTGAGAACCACACTGCCTCATCTTTTTCTAAGTATGATAAGATTTGAATTTATCTCTGGCTGAGAAAACGGAACTGAAACTTTCCCATTTTCACCCTAATTCAGCAGTTCGAATTTTCTTGGTAAGACCACCGCCCCACCCCTGTGTAATAAATTTAAGCTTCAAATTTATTCTTTGCATAAAGGTAAATTTTTGTGGCGTTTTTGTAAATCAGGAGTATGAGCGAATAGGAGATCACATGGGTGGAACTTTTCATTGCCCCCATGGTGCGTTTTGCGGCGATGCAAGTGAGCCACCATTGGTCAGTGATGGGATTTTCCAGTCCCGCCGTTGTCAATGGGTTTTTCTATTGTTCGTAGTCGGTGGGACTGAAAAGTCCCGCGTGCAGAAACAGCCTAAAAATTTTGGTTTGTGCATGTTCACAGAGCCACAGAATCACAGAATACTACAGTGCAGAGAAGCCCTTCGGCCCATCAAGTCTGTATCGACACATGAAATGCCCTGACCTGCCCACCTAATCCCACTTGACGGCACTTGGCCCACAGCCTTGAATGTTACATTGAGTATTAACTACAACAACAGTAAAGTACAGGCATTTGTGTCATTTATAAAAATTCTTTATGTTTGCGACAGTAATCAGGAAAATTAGAGCTTACCAAAGACACCAGACAATTATAGCGAGAAGACAGAAGTTCAGTGAAATTGTAGAATCTGTCAGTGAGAAGGTTAGAGTGTCTGAGAGAAGACTGGAATCTCGCCGTTATCCACCTGTTCTCTGTTTAGGAGTAATATTGTTTAACTGTTTCTGGGCCTCTGCCTAAATTCATTCTTCATGGAGCAGGATGCCCCAAAGGGCAAGGTTTTAAAATAAGGCGGAAACAGCAGCAGCTTTCACAATTCTCCAGTTCAATCTCAGCCCTGCGCAAAAGACATCAGTTCAATCTCCGGACTGTTACCTGAGCATATTGCATTCTGGTTTGAATCAACAAATATATGGGCTTTTGCAGAAAGCTTTGCGAGATAATTTTTCACGGAACGGCCAAGCCAATTGCGTGACTGCTCTTTGGTCTGGATCAGCTTCTGAATCTCATGGAAAATTCCATTCAAGAAAATGACTTTTATTAATTCAGCATTTTTAAGCCAGGCAGTGTAGGAAGTGGTTGAATGCTGCCGGGAGATTGGTGGAAAATACATCACTTAAGTTCACATTGGGTTTAGCACTGCTGTCTCATTATGCCGGGGAGATGGGTTCAATTCCTGGCTTGGGTCACTGTCTGTGTGGAGTCTGCATGTTCTCCCCATGTCTACGTGGATTTCCTCCAGTTTCCTTCCACAGTCCCAAAGATGTACTGGTCAGGTTCATTGGCCGTGCTAAATTCTCCCTCAGTGTACCCAAACAGACGCCAGAGTGTGGCGACTAGGGGATTTTCACAGTAACTTTATTGCAGTGTTAACGTAAGCCTACTTGTGACACTAATAAACAAAATAAAAGTAAAAGTTGTTGATTGTCGGTGCATACCTGCCTAATAAAATAAAGAAACGTAAAATGTTAGATGTACAAAACAGGTCTGTCAACATCTATAAAGAGAAGGAAGGTCAATGTTTTTGAGTTGAGTTTCTTTTCGGAGTAGAACAGGCTGACTGGGCAGCCAGTGTGAGGCTCTTCACCAGAGGAACAGAAGGAAAATCTGACCATATTAACCCTAAAAGAGTACAAGAAGATGAACGAGAAGATGCTTGCCTTCATTGGCCAGGGCATTGAGTACAAGTACTTAGCAAATCATGCTGCAGCAATATAAAACCTTAGTTAGGCTGCATTTGGAATATTGTGTGCAGTTCTGGTCACCACACTACCAGAAGGGTGTGGAAACTTTGGAGAGAGTGCAAAGAAGGTTCGAGAGCTTTGGCTATGTGGAGAGATTGAATAAATTAGGATTGTTTTCACTGGAAAGATGGAGGCTGAGGGGAGACCTGGATCATGAAAAGCCTGGATAGAATGGACGTGGGGAAGATGTTTCCATTAGTAGGAGAGACTAGGATCTGAGGGCACAGCCTCAGAGTAAAGGGATGACCCTTTAGAACTGAGATGAGGAGGAATTTCTTCAGCCGGAGGGTGGTGAATCTACGGAATTCATTGTCACAGAAGGCTGTGGAGACCAGGTCATTGAGTGTATTTAAGACAGAGATAGATAGATTCTTGAATATTAAGGGGGTCAAAGGTTACAGGGTAAAGGCAGGAGAATGGGACTGAGAAACTTATCAGTTATGATTGAATGGTGAAGCAGACTTGATGGGCTAAATGGCCTAATTCTGCTCCCATATCTTATGGTCTGATGATAGAGATCTATAAAACTGTGAGAGGTATAGGCAGGGTGGATAGTCTAAGTTTTTTTTTCCCGGGGGGAAGTGTCAGCTACAAGGAGGCACTGGTTCAAGGTGAAGGGGGAAAGAGAGATGTGCGGGGGAAGCCTCCAATGCAGAGTGATGGGTGCCTGGAACGTGCTGCTAGAGGTAGTGGTAGAAGCAGGCACATTAGCAACGTTTAAGAGGCATCTGGATGGGTAGATGAATAGGGAGGGAATAGAAGGATACGGACCAAATAAGGGTAGAAGGTTTTTTTAGTTTAATTGGGGCATCATGATTAGCACAGCCTTGGAGGGCTGAAGGGCCTGTTTCTGTGCTGTACTTTTCTTTGTTCTTATTTTAAGAGATAAGTAACAGCTTAGACTGCACTAAGAGTGGTGGGTATGGGTTAATGCTAAAATCACCATAGCCCTAGATGACGATAGGCTGCTCTGCCCTTTGAGGGGGACAGCCGACCGGTGATGATTTAACCTGAGGGTCACCACACCTCAGGGAAGGGGCAAGGTTGAGAAGATGGGTCTTCATGGATAACCTCAACCTGTACAGGAATTGAACCCACGCTGCTGGCGTTGCTCTGCATCGCTAACCAACTGTCCAGCCAATGAGCTAAACGAACCAATAAGGTCACAGTAGTAGAAGAAGGTCATTTAGCCCATGGAGCCAGTTACAATTCATTCAATGACATCATGGCTCATTTGCATTCTTAACTCCACATATCCATCTTCTATCCCTTAATAATTTCGACGAACAATTTCTGGCAATTTCAGTTTTAAAATGATTTTAAAACTAAAATAATCTCCACCCACCTCCCAACATTAGCTTGCTCATTGATATCTCCAGGGAAATGTCATCTTCTTACAGCTTAGCAACTTCCTGGTATCTCACAATCCTCTGAGGGGCAGCCACTTGAACAGACACCACCCCCGACAGCTGGTTCGGCGCAGGTTTGGTTTCTCAATCAGAAATGTTTGGTTTCTCAATCAGAGGGTGTCACTGTTCCAGCCGACGCGTGCCTATCCACTGGGGTACAAGTGTCTGAGGTGATGGAAAGCGCAGAGAAAGGATGAGACGGTGAACCCACTGAGGGTCCCATCCTCTTCCTGAGAGGTCAGTGCCGATCCTTAGTGGCCGACAGCTGTTGACTGACCTATTGAAGAGAACACTAGAATGAGGAGCTCTCAACACTGACGTTGAAAATTTTGCAAATATTGCTGCATCTGGAACAGAGGAGTTGCACAAATTACATTTGTCACAAAGGTGTTCTCCTTCAGTCATTGCCCCACACACCAATCCCTTCACCCTTCCCAGCCATACTCCCTCACCCTTCTCCTGTCCACCCCCGTCCTCACCACCCTCCCCCATTCCCTTCCCCACCTCCGCCCCCTCCAGAGTTGAGAGCTTATTCCTCAGATGCTCACCACTATTGGCACTAGCTTGGTCTCTCCTTGTCCAGTTGACCTGATCACCTCTGAACAGGCCAAATCCAGGAATTCCTCCTCAAACCTTGTCAATACTGCCAGGTCTGGCACTCCCCCACTAGTCCTCATTCCTCCCACACACATTGTTGGCCCTCTTCTCCTGCCAGGACAATGATGAGTTACATATTTTGAAAATTCAACTCCCCTCAGGGTTCCCACAAACCCTGGTGCTTATTGTCTCAGTATCATGTGACATGTCTAGCACCATGTAACCTCCCCTCCAAAACCCCCATCCCCATGTTCCAGTTACAAAATCCTAGCAGGACAGCAATGCTCCTTGAGTTACTATTGCGGACATGCGATGGACACTCATCCACTCTCCTAGCTGACATCTCCCAAGCATAACACATGCAGAGCCTTCCATAAGTTTGTATCCACATCGGGAGTTAGGATCAGCACTTGCCCTTGCAGTGGGAAAAGGCATTCAGCCTTTTGTAACACCTGAACTGTGTCCTATCACTGACCACACACCCCCTCCCCCATGGCTAATAACCTTCTCTGCCATCTCCACTGCGTTTGGACAAGTGGGGATGCTTCCTTTCTCCGGCCTGTGGAAGGAGAACCTCTCACCATTCATTCACAGCCAGGCAGAGAGGGAGTCACCAGTAAACCCTGGGGCTGCTCATGGTGATATTGAGCTAGGTAAGCAGTTACATTGCCATCTCCAATCTGCTGAGTGAAGGCAGTCAACATTTTCACCCATTTAAAACAGAGATTCGGGAAAAGAAATCTCTCTCAGGAAAATTGTGAGTCTTTTAAACTTTCTTTCTCAAAAGGCTGTGGAGGCAGAATCTTTGAATAGTTTTAAGGCAGAGTTAGATAGATTCCTAATAAGTGAGGGGCTGAAAGATTATCTAGGCAGGAATGTGGGGTTGAGGTTAAAATCAGATCAGCCATGATCTTATTGAATGGCAGAGCAAACTCAGAGGGCCCAATGGCCTAATTCTGCTCTTAATTCTTACGTTCCTATCTCTGTGGTTACAATTACAGGAGGAGGGGGCTGGTAAAACTGGCCATGGTCCCTATACCTGCCCAACGATACAACTGAGTATCGCTGCACAGCTCGCTGTCTTCCTGAGGCAGCCGCTCGCTGTTGGCCTAACCTGGGCCACCAGCAGCCATTTAATCTGCTCAATGGCAGTTTCTCCCAGTTCAGCACTGGCCTTGGTCACTGCTTGACATCCTGCCCTGGGCCTCCTGCCTACTGGCAGTCCTGCCTATCAGCTGTAATTAGCCGCCCAGCATGTAGCCCTGGCTGGACCACAGGACTTGGCAGGATCAAGCACACCACACTTCTGCCAGCATCACCCCTTCATTTTGCATAAAATCCCACCCAGGGTGAAACAGTGGCACAGTGGTTAGCGCTGCTGCCTCACAGCGCCAGGGATCTGTGTTCAATTCCAGCCTCCGGTCACTGTCTGTGTGGAGTTTGCACATTCTCCCCAAGTCTGCATAGGTTTCCTCCAGGTGCTCCGATTTCCTCCCACAGTCCAAAGCTGTGTGGGTTAGGAGGATTAGCCATGCTCAATTTCCCCTTGGTGTCCTATGATGCACAGGTTAGGTGGATTGGCCATCTTATATTGCCCCTTAGTGTTCCAAGTTATGAAGGTTAGGAGGATTAGTAGGGTCAATATGTGGGGTTATAAGGAAAGGGCCTGGGTGGGGTGCTACGTCAAAGAGTTGGTGCAAATTTGATGGGCTGAATGGCCTCCTTCTGCACTGTAGGGATTCTATGATTCCATGTGTACAACGCTCCAATGAACTCTCCTGTGAATCCCTTATCCCCATGTAAAATGGACACCAGCGACAAAAAGTAATAACATGCCCACTGTTTTGATTTGTGGAATAGTTATAGGACAGAAGGAGGCCATTCAGGGCCTCATGAATCTGTTGACTCACTGCCAGAGCAACTCCACCCACACACAGTTATGTGGGATAGAATTTGATGGCATGTGTAAGGCAGAGGTAGACATTCCGTGAAGGAGAGGTTTTGGCAACCTGGACTGAAGTCTATCACTTCAAAATCACAATGGAGTTTGATTACTATCTCCAGAGAGAGGACTAAAGGAGCCAGGGGGATGGGGTGCGGAGGAGGAAGGGGGGGATGGGGGGCGGAGGAGGAAGGGGGGATGGGGTGCGGAGGAGGAAGGGGGGATGGGGTGCGGAGGAGGAAGGGGGGGATGGGGTGCGGAGGAGGGAGGGGGGATGGGGGCGGAGGAGGAAGGGGGGATGGGGTGCAGAGGAGGAAGGGGGGGATGGGGTGCGGAGGAGGAAGGGGGGATGGGGGCGGAGGAGGAAGGGGGGGATGGGGTGCAGAGGAGGAAGGGGGGGATGGGGTGCGGAGGAGGAAGGGGGGATGGGGTGCGGAGGAGAGGGGGATGGGGGGCGGAGGAGGAAGGGGGGGATGGGGTGCGGAGGAGGGAGGGGGGATGGGGGCGGAGGAGGAAGGGGGGGATGGGGTGCAGAGGAGGAAGGGGGGGATGGGGTGCGGAGGAGGAAGGGGGGATGGGGTGCGGAGGAGAGGGGGATGGGGGGCGGAGGAGGAAGGGGGGGATGGGGTGCAGAGGAGGAAGGGGGGGATGGGGTGCGGAGGAGGAAGGGGGGGATGGGGTGCGGAGGAGGAAGGGGGGGATGGGGTGCGGAGGAGGAAGGGGGGGATGGGGTGCGGAGGAGGAAGGGGGGATGGGGTGCGGAGGAGGAAGGGGGGGATGGGGTGCGGAGGAGGAAGGGGGGGATGGGGTGCGGAGGAGGAAGGGGGGGATGGGGTGCGGAGGAGGAAGGGGGGGATGGGGTGCGGAGGAGGAAGGGGGGATGGGGTGCAGAGGAGGAAAGGGGGGGGACATGGAATCAAAATGGGATTAAGAGAGAAAGAAATGATATATTTGGGGGAAAAATGATACAATGAATCAGAAATCCTTCCATCGCTACAGCAACTTAATATATCCCACAATCATCTCAGAACCAGTTTACAATGAATTACTTCTGATATGAAGTGACCAGACAAATATGACAGGTCTGTGATCAGGCTCAGCCTCAACACAGATGGTGTCTTCCTCCAATTTATTTGCGTTTCTTTCATTTTTTAGTGAATTTTTGTGTTCACCGGGGCGAGGGCCATTAGTGCTGAGGAATTGAATTGTCAGCATCAATTGTTCCCTGGTCAGCTGTAGCACACCATAATCAAACGGCCACAAACTTTGTTCCAGGAATGTGTCTGTGCTCCCAGCTGCCACACACACCCGGCCCATTTCCATTCCCACTGTAATCAACCTCATGACTTCTTTCAAAGCAATTACTTGATCGAGCAGCAATGTGCACCGACGTAGAGGGAGATTTATATTTTCATGTACTAACGGTCTAGTGCAGTTAAGATTAGTTTGGATTAAGGAAGTATTTCAGTCCAATTGTTCTTATCACAATAATTAAATATACTGGTCTGTAACAGTGGTTTTTCGAAGGTGTGCAAATTTAACCTTTGCAACACTAATGGCCTAACATATTTGAATACATCATTTACTTTCTCTATCGGCCGCTATACCACTCAAAGTTCCCCATTAATAATGGGAACTGGAATAATAGGCAGCACGGTGGCACAGTGGTTACTACTGCGGTCCCACAGCACCAGGGACCCGGCTTGGGTCTGTGTGGAAATTGCACATTCTCCCCATGTCTGCATGGGTTTCCTCCAGGTGATCTGGTTTCCTTCCACACTCCAAAGGTGGGTGGGTTGGCTGTGCAAAACTGACCCTAGTTGTGGGGGGATTAGCAGGGCAAATACGGAGATAGGGTGGGATTATTGTCAGTGCAGGTTCACTGGGGGCCAAATGGCCTCCTTCTGTACTGTAGGGATTCTGTGATTTTATTCTGTGAATAAATCTGTCCCTTTGACATGGGAGAACCCTTGATTGTCACACTGAGGCTTGTTGAACTTCTTCTGACTCCAGGGATCTGTACCATCCCTGGATGCCATCCCTAAGAATAGTGACTATGACCCAAGGCAGTATTCCACTAACTGCCTGCTCAGAATGCTGTACAGTCTCACCTCGCTCTTCACATATTTAAGTTGAGAGGTGAGAGATACAAAAAGGTCCAGAGGGGCAGTTTTTTCACACAGAGGCTGCTGAGTGTCTGGAACAAGCTGCCAGAGGTAGTAGTAGAGGCGGGTACAATTTTGTCTTTTAAAAGGCAGTTACTTGGGTAAAATGGGTACAGAGGGATTTGGGTCAAATGTGGGCAATTGGGATTAACTTAGGAGTTTTAAAAAAAAGGGTGGCATGGACAAGTTGGGCCGAAGGGCCCGTTTCCAAGCTGTAAATCTCTATGACTGCTGCTGGATCCAGACAAAACAGCCCCAAGCGTGTTGGACAGATCCTGCACAAGAAACATGACTGAAATACATTTCTTAAAGGCACAGTATCATCACTCCATCTTATACTGTTTGGATGTGTTGGAAGGCAAATCAGCAGATCAGGCAAAATGGATTCTCTCCTTCAGTTTCCCAATGGGAAGTTCTAATTCACCTCTGCAATACATTACCTCCTTTTCTTGTGTCCAATGAGCCAAAGGCAAGGGAACATCATTGCGTACAGGTTCCTTCTCCAAGTCACACACCTACCCGACTTGGAACTATATCACCATTCTTTCATAGTCGCTGGGTCAAAATCCTGCCGGTGCCTCCCCTACTGCGGGTGTTCCTTGACCACATGGGCTCCTGCATTTCAAGAAGGTGGCTCACCAACATCTCCTTAAGGGCAGTTAGGAATTTTTACAAGACCTTGCATTTGTCCACATCAAATCTCATTCAGTTTTGATTTCTGTAAGACCTAAGTTGTTTCCTCTGAGTCCACAGTACGTGTTAACTTTAACTGCCTGGACTGAAACTTTGAGTTATTACCATGTCTTTCCCACTATGCTCAATATTTGCCTGATTTAGCCTTTACTGGTCATCAAATCATTTTTTATTACCAATGATTTATTATCGAAAATTATCTTAACAAAAGTAATGATACAATTGGAGGTGTTGGAGTATTGGCAAATATGTTAACGCAGTCATATGAAATGCTTCAGTTTGCCGTGTTATTAGCTGGTGTTAATACTGTTTTATTTAAACAATTAGTTCCTTTCTAACATTAGCAGAGGCCATTCCACTTTCATGTGTTTCCAGTGATGAAGCACTTAATCCTCAAGATGGTTTCAAACTGATTCACATCTAATGACTTGTGTTATTTTTTGAAACACAGCTGAAATTATCACATAGTTAAAATTTGCAGCCAATTGCAGACAGCTGGGTCCCAAAACAAAGAAACAGCATACATTTAATTTAAGGATCATTTAGCATATGGTGTTATTGATCACATACAAGAAAATTTGCCCTGTTCACTGAAGCCGGAAAATTGGGGAAATGGTGGTGTACTAATAATGTCGCCGGATTAATAATCCATATTCAAATCCCACCACAGGGGAATCCAATTCAATTCAATCCAATCTGGAGTATAAAGACGGTCTTGGTAATAGTGATCTGGTTCACTGATCAGTCCAGTCCATCACACAAACCAGTGTCCCATCCATTGACGCTGTCTACCACTGCCTCAGAAAAGCAGCCAGCATAATCAAGGAACCCACCTGCCCCAGACACACTCTCTTCCAGCTTCTTCCATCAGGAAAAAGATACAAAAGTCTGACATCACGTACCAACTGACTCAAGAACAACCTCTTCCCTGCTGTCATCAGGCTTTTGAATGGATCCACTTTGCACTAAGTTGATTTTTCTCTACGTCCTAGCCATGACTGTAATAATACATTCTGCACTCACTCCTTTCCTTCTCTATGAATGGTATGTTTTGTCTATATAGCACGCAGGAAACAATACTTTTCACTGTATACTAATACATGTGACAAATAATAAATCAAATCACATGATGTCCTTTAGGGAAGGTAATCTGTCATCCATCCCTGGTGACTCCATGCCCACATGATGCCAATGGGGAGGCAATAGTCTAAGTGGTATTATCACTAGACTATTCATCCAGAAACTCAGCTAATCTTATGGGAGTGAACCCCACCATGGCAGATTTGGAAATTTGAATTAAATTTTAAAAAACTGGAATATCTAGATTGTCAATAAAATGCATCTCCTTCACCAATGTCTTTTAAGGGAGGAAATCTGCCACCCTTACCTGGTCTGGCCTACATGTGACTCCAGAGCCACAGTAATGTGGTTGATCTCAACTGCCCTCAGGCAACTAGGGATGGGCAATAAATGCTGGCCAGCCAGCGACGCCCAGGTCCCATGAATGAATAAAAAAACCTTGCTGGATAATTCCAGGTGCAAACCTTCCTGGAGCTCCAGCTGCATGTCATGTGCACTCTGGGGGTGAAGAGATTGTCCGATGGGGAAAGGTTGAGAAGGTTGAGCCAATGCACTTTGGAGTTTAGAAGAATGATCTTACTAAACATGTAAGATTGTAAGTGAGCGTGACATGCCACTGGGGGGATGTTTTCCCTCTTCAACCTTCTAGAACTACAAGCGGAAGTTTCAGAAAATGTCAGTGATGAGGGGGAGTTTCTCCTGTCAGGGGGTCACGTAATATTTCAACTTCTCTACCACAAAGAGAACTGGAGGCTGGGTCATTGGACAGATTAAAGGCTCGAGTCAGGCAGATCTTTGATCTACAAGGGCATCAAATATTGTACTCCTCATAGCCAGTGATGAAAGAAAAAACTAGAACCGCTCTTGACTTGGAATAGATTTAGTCACAGGGTGAAAATTACGAGGATAAAACCATCCAGTCAATGCCCCCCAGCTATCTACCTAATCTCAACTGAAATAATCAACGTCAGGGGTTATTGGAGGGCGGACAGGAAGGTTGAATTGAGGCCACGATCAGATCAGCCCTGATCTTATTGAATGGGGAAGCAGGCTTGATGGGCTGAGTGGCCTGTACCTGCTCCTATTACTCATGCTTATGGGATATGTTGGGATTGCCAGCTTCACATATTCAGGCTGTCGACTGTAAACTGGTACTTCTCCAGCCTGAGAAGGAAGAGGCGCTGGACAGGGGACAGATGGCCATTGGTGCAGGTTATGGATGCTACGGAGCATCAGGACCTTTCTTTAACGTGGCCTCCATTTCACACGTTTGAGCTGAATTACAAAGTGACACCTCACTTACGGTACAGCCAAGGATCTAATGTTTTTTTCATGAGACGTGGGCATTGCTGGCTGGTCAGCATGTCTGTGCGGTGTTTACACATTCTCCCCGTGTCTGCATGGTTTTGCTCCGGGTGCTCTGGTTTCCTCCCACAGTCTGAAAGACGTGCTGGTTAGGTGCAGTGACCATGCTAAATTCACCCTCAGTGTGCCCGAACAGGCACCAGAGTGTGGTGACTAGGGGATTATCACAGTAACTTCATTGCAGTGTTAATGTAAGCTTACTTGTGGTATTAATAAATAAAAATGTATTACACGTGCCTAGTTACCCGAGTGCTGTTCAGGGTCAACAACACTGCTGAGGCTCTGGAGTCACATGTAGGCCAGACCAGATAAGGGTGGCAGATTTTCTTCCCTAAAAGGACATCAGTGAACCAGGTGTGTTTCTCCAACAATGGTTTCATGGTCTTCAGCAGATTCTTAATTTCAGATTTTTAACATTGAATTCAAATTTCACCATCGGCCATGGTGGGATTCGAACCTGTGTCCGCAGAACATTAGCTGAATTTCTGGATTAATGGGCTAGTGATAATACCACTTGGCCATCACCTCCCCCAACAAGCCCTAGCGCATGGCTAATGGGCAAGCACAGCTTGCTTTCCTCTCCCTGGTCATATTAGGGCATTTTATACAAGTCATGCTTTGACATACTGGACGCCCATCCTCAACTTATCTGCCATGATGTGGAGATGCTGGCGTTGGACTGGGGTGGGCACAGTAAGAAGTCTCACAACACCATGTTACAGTCCAACAGCTTTATTTGGTATCACAAACTTTCACAGCACTTCTCCTTCGCCTGATGATTGGCTCACCTGATGAAGGAGCAGTGCTCTGAAACCTCGTGCTTTCAAATAGACCTGTTGGACTTCATGCTGGTGTTTGAGACTTTTTACTCTGCTCACCTTATCAGCCCCAGGGCAACCAAAGCAATCTCGTCCCTTCTTAAACAAATGAAGCCACCATCCATGGATACTAATCCGTAATGCTATTCCTGTGCCTTTCAATTTAAAAAAAAAGACATCTAAAAAACTGCAGAGGACTAAACTCTCATTATATTGTGCCTCTGGGAAGCAAAAGTGTTTTATACGTTATAATGAGATGTGTGCAATAAAGCAAGGTAAAATGTAACCTGAAAATCAGTGCTGAGGTCTGGTAATTTCAATATGGAGATAACTCTGGTACTGACAGCCATATAAACAGGCTTGGTTTTATTCATATGTTTAGCGGGGAAGGATTACAAATTGGACTTTTTACTATCCCGCTCAAAAAAAGGTAGGAATTAAATGGCATTGTGAGAAAGAAGTGGCACACATTCCTTCAGGAACGTCAGAATGCATTTCATAAAGATAATTAGATAGTCAGATGCATTGGGTTTCACATTGCGACAATCCATTCCAATTATAACAGCATTAGAGAGAAACATAGCTTTTATAATGATATGAGAAGTAGATCTAATTTTCTCAATGTCACTCTCACATCACCTTTTGCTATCGGTATCGCTGGCTGATTTGAGTAATTATGTTTTCTCCATTTAACTGAGAAGGGCCGAGGCTAAACTTGATGTCGCATTACATTGGAAATGGATGCATAGCAGACAATGCAAAATGCCAAGCCAAGGGCTGCCAATAATTTCTTGCCTTTGTGCAGCCCCCATTTGTTTGCCTGTGCTAATTTGTTCATGTATAAAATCCTATTCATTCCCTGATGACTCTCAATCAATACTTCAAATTAATATATTCCAAACATCTGCATCGGTGTAATTTATTTATACTCTGGAAATGATGTTTCTCGAGGAGCAGTTTGTCTGGCGTGTCGATGCAAGTAAACTAGGAAAAAGCATTTGGTAGGTCACGCTGCACCACTCTCTTCCAGACACCTGCCGTACAATTGGTTAGGCATTTTGCAAAATAGCCAAGGGCAGTGCAAATGCGGCTGTGTCAAGCATTGGCTAATGGACAGAAAGTACCTGCTGCAACATATTAATTCCCTTCCTTGTCAATCTGCATCATTATGGAGCATGCATGAAGAGAAGTGGGATCCCATTGCACTATGGGCACCTGCTGCTTTTCCATCTGCCATCTACAGCACTTCCTCGACTGTCCATTTGCAGCTAAATAGCTTCCTCCTTTGTCCTGAGCGTATTTTTTTTCACACTGCTTGTTGTGGCTTCCAGGTCGCTTTTGTCACAGGCTTGAGGACGTTTACACAGACTACGGCGTAAATTTGGTCTTTACAAATCAGACTGTCGGAGGGCTCGTAGTCATGCATTGTAGCACTTTGATAAAGTTGTCATGGAGACTGTACATCTACCGAGAATATAAAGCACCATGTGCACTGGCAATTAAACAGGATGGCTCAGATGGCACAGAAAATGGCAAATATTGAACCCGCCGGCTATATGCTGTTTGGCAGTCGTATGCTTTTGTGGTTCCGTGGCAACCGAAAGGAAAATGAAACTGAAGGAATTATTTCACACTTGCTTTCATATTTGGTAGACTGCAATGGGTTTGAAGGTTTTTAATACTGGCAATCAGTAGTAAATAAATATTGCCATGTATAATTTTACATTGCCTTCATTGAGAACCCCTGCACAGCCTGCATGATAAAATTTAACAGATGGAAACATGTAGGTAATATTGGCAAACTCAAATCTTGCAAGCAAGCAATAATACGACATTAGAATTTACAGAGGCGTGGAGAAAGATGTGTGATTAATGTTCAGTTGTCTGCTAAACAACCTACAGATGTTAAAAGGGGAAGGCATTGTTTATACCGTAAGACTAGCGAGTTTTGAGAAATTCTTGTTAAACGGTAATTATAATCGTCAAATATGATTACTCCGCTGTTATTTACTTCAAACACTGGCAGACAAAGATATGAATGTCTGGCAACCGCAAAATGCAGCTTTGCAATTCTACTTGGAGATGTGACTTGCCTCCTGTTCTGACTGACATTTGCAACAGGGCTTCCCCAGAGGATGATTTGTCAACCTTGGCCTGCGCATCATCCTTGAAGGGAGAAGGAAAACAGGCAGAAGGGAAAAGGACAGGGAGACAGTCTTTTAGCACCAATTTCTCCCAACAGAATGATCAAGGCGGTAACCATAGCCTGCAGGGTGAACTGTCAAAACAGCAGGTCAACTAAAGAAGAGGGAGGAGTGATAGTTAAAATATTGTCGAGCTTTAGACAAACTGTAAATCATTGTGTATTTTTAATTCTCCAAAGTAGCTTCTCAAGTTATTACATTTAATGATGGTGTTGTTGTCTGCTGGCTCTGTATGCATTCAGAGGGAAATAGGGGGATGAATTTTACTGTCCCACCCGCTGCAGGACTCTGAGCAGGTGAGGGGCGGACCAGGTGCATTGACTTTGGGTGGGACTTTCTGGTTTTGAGGTGAGTGAGGCTGGAAGATCCCACCCATGGATGAATCTGAAATTTATTGGGATATGAATCCATTTTGGGTGATAGCGCATCACTGCCCTTTACCCAAATTTCTTTTTTCCTGTGTGACAACTGGCCCCTCTCCCCGAATGGCAATTCTGGGACCCCCCCACCCCCCCCCCCCCCACCCCCCCCCCACCCCCCCACCCCCGCCCCCGGCTCAAAGTTGAACCTATCCATGTCCCCCAAATTCTCTTTGATGTTAGGCTGGAGCCAGCTAAAAATTCAGTGTAGGTTCAATGTCCAGAAAGGATGCTCGCTAATGACAGGTTAATGTATGAAGGGGGCTTTCTGTGGGACCACAATGTGTTTCAGGCCACTCCACTGGTGAGGGGTCGGTAAGTTTGGAACTTGGAAACTCGCTGGCACCCTCTGGATTTTTAAGCCCCACTGCCATTCCCACTGATGAAGAGTGCGGCCTCAAAATCATCCCATACTGTAGCTGGCCACCATGCTTCCCATTGGAATGAGCTAATTAAACTCCGTCTGATGAATTTATGGCACCTAAAGTGGTTCAACAGAGAAGATACTGGGAGAATGTTTCCCCTCAATGGTGAGTCAAGAACTGGGAGGCCCCAATCTCAAAGTATCGGGTTGTGATGATAGTAATACGATCGATACAGAGATATATAAATAGTTTTTTTTTGTGTTTAAGGGAAATGTTTAAAATTCAGCTTTGTGCTATAGGTGGTCAGAATGTCTGGATAGGCTTCAACTCAGATGCTGGGAGAGCAGGATAATTACTCATTTTAGCCACATAGTGTTTACTAAGATAGAGCTAATGGACTTTTGCTTACAAAAGAAGGTCCCCTGGAGTTTTTGATTAAGGAATGGAATGTGGGTTGAGGTAGGCAGGGTCGTGTGATGATGTGGTTAATGGGGGGAGCTTTTCAGTTCTGGCTGGGGTTTGTTTGAAGACAGTGCTCTACAAGCTGCACTGAAACTCATTCTCCCTCTCTGAAAGCATCAAGACAGTATACACACATTATAGTAACTATATTGGTAAGTGCTAACTGTATTTAAAGTGCAATGTTAAGACAGTAAGAGGAATGTTACTTATTTGAAACTGAAACAGTGATAAGTGAGAAATTAAAGTTGTTTCTTTTCATTTTTAAATATTGTTCAACTGTTATTAGTTGAGCTGCTTCATTTGTTAGAGTTATATTTAAAGTGTGCTATTAAGTAAAGTTTGTTTCACTATAAAGGCGACTAGGGGATGTTCACAGTAACTTCATTGCAGTGCTAATATAAGCCTACTTGTGACACAAATAAATATCTCAAAAATTCAAATAAAATCCCCAATTTGTCTATAGAATCATTCCTGGAAAGAGATATCCTATCCTGACATTAATGCCAAATATAAAAAATGCTGGAGTTTAGTCTGGTTTCCTAATGTAACTGGGAATGCAGGTCCAGCACCCTAACAGGATTAACCATTTAGGACTGATATGGTGAGACATTTCTTCACTCAGAGGGTTGCAAATCTTTAGAATTCGCTGTCCCCTGTGGAAGCTGATTCATTGGGTTTATTCCAGGTGGAGATCGATAGGCTTTTGGCTATAAGGAGATTGAAAGAATACGGGGATAGGGCAACAAGATAGAAAATTAGCAATAATCTTATTAAATCACAGAAAGGCTGAAAGGGCCAGGTGACCTATTCCTGTTCCAATTCTTGATGTTAAATTGGAGAGTCAAAGGCTTAGTGATTTTATCACTAGACTATTAATCCAGAAACTCAAATAATGTTTCAGGGACCCGGGTTCGAATCTTGCCAGGGCAGATGGTGGAATTTGAATTCTATATTTTAGAAAATCTGGAATTAAGAGTCAACTGATGGCCATGAAACTATTGTCAATTGTCAGAAAAACCCATCTGGTTCACTAATGTCCTTTAATGAAGGAAATCTGCTGTTCTTACCTGGTCTGGCCTACATGTGGCTCCTGAGCAATAGCAGCGTGGTTGACACTCAGCTGGCCTCAGGCAACTAGGGATGGACAATAAATGCTGGCCAGCCAGCAACACACAAATCAATAATTGTATTATGTTTTGTCCGACTATATCAGACAGTAAAATCTTAAAATGACATTAGCTTCTAAATGTGAGGTTATCCACTTTGGTAACAATAAGAGGAAGACAGATTATTACTAGAATGGATGTAAATTGAGAGAGGTGGATACTCAATGAGACCTTGGAGTCCTTGTGCATCAGTCGCTGAAAGTAAGCGCGCAGAGCAGTAAAGAAGGCAAATCGTATGTTGGTCTTCATAGCGCAAGGATTTGAGTTTTCATTAGGGATGTTTTGCTGCAATTGTATAGCGTGTTGGTAAGGTGACACCTGGAGTATTGTGTGCAGTTTTGGTGTCCTTATCTGAGGAAGGGTGTCTGCAATAGAGGGACCACAGTGAAAGTTTACCAGGCTGATTCCTGGGATGGCAGGTCTGTTATATGGGGAGAGATTAAGTCGGTTAGTTATATTCACTGGCGGTTATAAGAGTAAGAGGGGCTATCATAGAAACTTATAAAATTCTAACAGGGTTAGACAGGGTAGATTCAGAAAGAGTGGGGAATCCAGAACTTAGGGTCATAGTTTGAGGATAAGACGTAAACCTTTTAGAACTGAGGTGAGGAGAAATTTCTTCACCCAGAGAGTGGTGAATGTGTGGAATTCACTCCCACAGAAAGTAGTTGAGACCAAAACGTTGTCTGATTTCACAAAGAAATTAGGTATAACTCTTGGGGCTAAAGGGATCAAGGGATATGGGAGGAAATGGGGATTCAATCAGCCATGATCAAGATGAATGGAGGAGCAAGCAGGAAGGGCCAAATGGCCTAGTCCTGCTTCTAGTTTCTATGTTTCTGTCATTGGTACAGTGAAAATTCAACAGTTAAAAAAAAATACAAAAGTGAAATTAAAACTATAAATGACAAGCAGTAGTTAAATAGCAATTTAGAAAAATCAGTGGTTCTTAACTGCATTTTACACAAATAATTAGAGAATGGGATTAGACAAGAATAAGAATCAATTTAATTTGCAATAGCTGTGATCCAATTTAAATTACAACAGCAATCCTTGTAATTTAATTTTAAACAATAATTTAGCCCATCAACTGCTAAAATGATTCGCCAATCTAAATTTTTGTTTAATTTAAAGTTCTTTCATTATTTGATAAGGAACATCTGATCTGGACATATTAGTGCAAAGTCCTGATGGAATAAATGGTAAGGAAGCATTGCTGCTTGTGTGAAACCTTCCTTTGCATCTGTTCTACCTGCACCAAAGAGTTTTCAAAGAAAATAATAATGTGGAAAATCCCATTACCCCACCCCAGCAGAAACGATAACATAATTGAATCGGGTGAACATCTCCGCAGGTATGCAGCAGAATGAAACAAAAAACACTAGGAAGTCAATTGCATCATCTTCCTTCTTCAGTGAGACCCTTAAGATGGATGATCTAATTTTTCAAAGACACTAAATGAACCTTCTTGTCTGTCACAGGCATAACAGATCTGGTCACGTACTCTAGCACGTAACTTGCATCTCAGCTTGTTTCTTTTAATTTATTTGTTCACAGGACTTGGCTGGCACGGTGGCACAGTGGTTAGTGCTGCTGTCTCACAGCGCCAGGGGCCCAGGTTCGATTCCCAGCTCGGGTCACTGTCTGTATGGAGTTTGCACATTCTCCCCATGTCTGCGTGGGTTTCCTCCAGATGCTCGAGTTTCTTCCTACAATCCGGGAAATGCGTTAGTTAGGTGCATTGGCCACGCTAAATTCTCCCTTGGTGTATACAACAGCCACCGGAGTGTGGCGGCTAGGGGATTTTCACAGTAACTTCATTTCAGTGTTAATGTAAGCCTATTTGTGATGAATAAATGAACTTTACTTTGGCTGTTGCTGGCTAAGCCAGCATTTGTTTTCCCTCCAGAAGTGAGCCACTTTCTTGAGCTGCTACAGTCTAAGTGGTGGAGGTATACCCACAGTGCTGTTAGTGGGGGGAGTTCCAGGATTTGGGCCCAGCAACAGCAAAAGAATGGCAATATAGTTCCCAGTCAGAATGAGTGCAACTTGGAGGGAAACTTGCAGTTGTGATGTTCTCTTGCATCCGCTGCCCTGGTCCTTCAAGGGGGGTAGAGGTCATGAGTTTGGAAGGTGCTGACAAAGGAGCCTTGGTGAGTTGCTGTAGTGCATCTTGTAGATGGTGCACACAGTGTATTGGTGTTAATGTTGAAGGTAATGGATGGGATGCCAATCAAGCAGCTGCTTTCTTCTGAATGGTGTTGAATTTCTTGAGTGTTATTGCAAGTGGAAAGTATCCCAACACACGCCTAACTTGTCCTTTAGCTTTGGGGGAGTCAAGAGGTGAGTCACTCACCACTGAATTCCCAGCCTCTGACCTGCTCCTGTGGCCACAGTATTTATATGGTTGGTCCATTTCAATTTCTGGTCAATGGTAACCCCAGGATGTTGATAGTGGCACCATTTAGCAATGGTAATGCCACTGAGTGTCAAAGTGAGATGGTTAGGTTCTCTCTTGTTGGAGGTGGTCATTGCCTGGCACTTGTGTGGCACAAATGTTACTGGCTATTTGTTAGCCCAAGCCTGAATGTTGCCCAGATCTGCTGCATTTGAACAGGGACCGTTTCAATATCTGGCAAATGATGCTGAACACTGTGCAATCATCAGCAAACATCCCCTCTGCTAACGTTATGATGGAGGGAATGTCATTGATGAAACAGTTGAAAAGGTGAGGAACTCCTGCCACAACGTGCTGGGAATGAGATGATTGACCTCCAACAACCAGAACCATCTCCTTCTGAGTTAGATATAACTGCGACTAGTGGCAATTTTCCCCCTGATTCCCATTAACTCCATTTTGCCAAAGGCTCCTTGATATCACACTTGATCAAATGTTGCCTTGCTTCCAAGGGCAGTCACTGTCACCCAATCTCTTGAGTTCAGTTCTTTTTCCATGTCTGGACCAAGCCTGTAATGAGGGCAATCACTGGGTGACCCTGGTGGAAACCAAACTGAGTGTTAGTGAGCAGTTTATTGTCACTTGATAGCTCTACTAATGATGCCTTTCATTGCTTCACTGATGATTGAGAGTAAACTGATGGGGAGGCAATTGGGTAGGTCCTGGTTTTTTGCAGACAGGACAAGCCTCAGCAATTTTCCACATTGCCAGGTAGATGCCAGTGTTGTAGCTGCTCTGAAGCATTTTGGCTAGGGACCTGGCTAGTTCTGCAGCACAAGTCTTCAGCACGATTGCCATAATATTATTGGTGCCCATTCCCTTTGCAGTCTCCAGTGCCTTCAGTCATTCATTGATATCCTATAGAATGAATCAAATTGGTCGACTACTGGCATCTGTAATGCTGGAGACCTCAGGAGGAGGCCATTATACTTATTTCACTAAGCATCAAATGATCTATTTTGCAGAGTATGTTGGAGAGGGATAACTGAAGATTGCAAGCTGCAAACAGTGAAAGGCTCATTAGTCTATGTCATGGCTACAACCAGTTAGTTAATAACTAAGCAATCATAGTAGTTCAGTTCTGCTGTTCAGACCAACTTCTATCCCTCAGCCAATATCACAGTAAAAAAGACAGATCGAATGATCATTGAACCACTCATGAATCCTTACACGGTTCAATTGTCTGCTCCATTTGCTACACAGCAACAGTGAATGTACTTCAAAAGTAATTCATTGGCCCTGAAATACTTTGAGACACCCAAAGGTTTTAACCCTCAGTTAGATGCCGCTCCACTCCCACTGGAACACACAGCCTGGGCTGACAGTTCAGTGCAATGGCAAGGGAATGCTGCATTGTCAGAGATGCCATGTTGCAGATGAAATGTTAACAAAGGATCCGTTTGCTCTCTCGGGTGAATATAAAATATCCCATGTCACTATTGCAAATTATATTGGAACGTTTCTACTGTGTATCCTGACCAATATTTACCTCTCAATCCACATTAGTTAAAAAAGCTTTTCTGTCCATTGTCAAATAGAGGGAGAGGACTGGAATGATGGCCATTTATAAGATTCTGAAGTGATTAAGTAATGTAGACCATGAGAAGCTGTTTTATCTTGTGGAGCGAGGGAACATGATTTTTTAAAAAATATGGTTCACAAAGGAGGTTGAATGTCTTGTCAAGAGGAAAAAGGGAGCGTATGTGAGGACGAAAAAAAAAGGTGCAGTTGGGTCGCTTGAGTGTTACAAAGTAGCAAGGAATGAGTTAAAGAAAGGGCTTAGGAGAGCTAGGAGGGGGCATGAGAAGTCCTTGGCGGGTCGGATAAAAGAAAACCCCAAGGCTTTTTACTCTTATGTCAGAAATAAAAGAATGACCAGGGTGAAGTTAGGGCCAGTCAAGGATAGTAGTGGGAACTTGTGCATGGAGTCAGAAGAGATAGGTGAGGCGTTGAATGAATATTTTTCTTCAGTGTTCACTAAGGAGAGGGGCCATGTTTTTGAGGATGAGTGCGTGATACAGGCTGATAGGATGGAGGAGGTAGATGTTCTGAGGGAAGATGTATTAGCAATTTTGAAAAACCTGAGGGTGGGTAAGCCCCCTGGGCCACATGGGATACATCCAAGGATACTTTGGGAGGCAAGGGATGACATTGTGGAGGCTTTAGCTTTGATCTTTGGGTCCTCACTATCCACAGAGATAGTGGCAGAGGACTGGAGAGTGGCAAATGTTGTTCCTCTTTTTCAAGAAAGGAAATAGGAATGACCCTGGTAATTATAGGCCAGTTAGTCTTACTTCGGTGGTCGGTAAGTTAATGGAAAGGGTCCTGACGGATAGGATTTATGACCTTTAGGAAAGATTCAGTTTAATCTGGGATAGTCAGCACAGTTTCGTGAGGGGTAAGTCCTGCCTCACAAATTTGATTGAATTCTTTGAGAAGGTAACTAAATGTGTGGACAAAGGTCGAGCAGTTGATGTCGTATACACGGATTTTAGTAAGGCGTTTGTTAAGGTTCCCCGTGGTAGGCTCATGAAGAAAGTAAGGAGGTGTGGGATAGAAGGAAATTTGACCAACTGGATAAGTAACTGGCTGTATCATAGAAGACAGAGGGTGGTGGTGGAGGGAAAATCTTCAGACTGGAGGCCAGTTCCCAGCGGTGTACCACAGGGATCAGTGCTGGGTCCTCTGCTATTTGTGATTTTTATCAATGACTTGGAAGAAGCGGCTGAAGGGTGGGTCAGTAAATTTACTAACGACACAAGGTTGGTGGAGTAGTGGATGAGGTGGAGGGCTCTTGCAGGCTGCAAAGAGACATTGATAGGATGCAGAGCTGGGCAGAAAAGTGGCAGATGGAGTTTAACCCTGATAAGTGCGAGGTGATTCATTTTGGAAATTGTAAGCTATTGCTGCTGTCTGAGTTAAGATGAAACTCCTTTCACACTGAGTGGAGATGGAACCTGGATGTTCCTGTTAATGTCAGTGCTACACAATATTATTGAGCCATCAGGGTAACTCATGTCAGATTTTCTTTCGTAAGTGGAAAAGCCATTTAAGGCCAAATTACTTTACTAAACTATATGATACGACTTCAAAGTCAACAATCTTCCGAGTGCAGTCTCTTTACTGAGCAGAATGTAAGATGGCTGGCTGAAGGGAGTCTCTCATGGCAGAGGTTATATGACTATGGAAAGTGAGATAGGACTTGCAACCCTGATACATTTCAAAACACAAACATCAGCTTTTTCATAACAAATAAAAGACATAAACATCCCTGTAATATATTAATGTGGTCAGCTCAGCTGTACAGCAAGATAAAGTAATGAAAATGTTGCCATACGTGACCAGTTAGTTGAGTTTTATTAGATAGGTTTTGCTTGCTTACAGTCCAGAATGGAAGATAGGGAAAACCCTTGAATATCTCTGGTGATGTCGCTATACGTCATGTGACTAATCAAACAGATTAAGTGGCACGGTGGCACAGTAGTTAGTACTACTGCCTCACAGCACCGGGGTCCCAGGTTCAATTCCAGCCTTGGGTCACTGTCTGTGTGGAGTTTGCATGTTCTCCCCCTGTCTGCATGGGTTTCCTCCAGGTGCTCCAGTTTCTTCCCACAGTCCAAAGATTTGAAGGCTAGGTGGATTGGCCATGCTAAATTGTCCCTGAGCGTCTCAAGATGTTAAGGTTATGAGGATTAGGGAGGCAAATACCTGGGGTTACGGGGATAGGGCTTGGGTAAGATGCTCTGTTGGAGAGTCGGTGCAGGCTTAATGGGCCGAATGGTCTTGTCCTGTGCTGCAGGGATTCTATGATTCTCATGAGACGTATTGGTTTGTAATATATAACCATGCCACTTCTCCAAATGAATGAAAGTCAAATTTGCATGCATTATCATGTGTAACTATGAGTTACCCATTATAGCACAACAGCACTCATGCATTAACAAAGTATTCCTTATTCTAGTCAATCACTGCACATGCATTGCATATATTGTTGTTGAATCTTGCAGGTGTCTTAATGGTACATGAGAACATTGTCATTGGCTGTTCATCTGGATGATTTCCCCTCCCTGGGGAGTGTGGTTCCCTTGGCACTTGTTGCCATGGTAACTGTTGCTATTCTTCCATTTCTGTTGCTGGGAACTGGGCAAAGACCTTTTGCTGTCTGTACATGACCAATGATCTTGCCTTCAGGCATCTTAAGTTGAACGTGTTTTTTTTTCTTGCTCAGGTTCATCTGGTGAAATCTCTCCAACAATCATATTGATTTCTGATCATTTTCACAATGGTTTCTACCATTGTGTCTCCACATCCATAGTAAATCATCCATTGCGGCTTCCACTCCAGGTAGATCAGTGACTCTCTTCTGCTGCCTGTGTTGAACTCCCAAACAGCATCCAGAATGTGGTTAGAAAGTTACTGCTTTTATCCAGCTTCACTTGCCAGCGTCCACTCTTCACATCTAGGGTCGTGAAGATCTTTCCCTTGGCAAGTTGCAGCAATATTCCTTCAATGGTTGGCATGGGGTGGTGAGGTCTCTTCAGCATTTTATTTCAATCCTTTGGATCGAAACACACCCCCAGATTTCCAGGTTGTTTCACTGTTACCATGCTGCTAATCCAGTCTGTGGAGCTGCCACTATATTAATTTATCCCTTCTTTTCCAGCACTTCTATCTTGATTTAAAGAGTTGACTTGAGGGTAGCGGAAATTCTTCTCAGCAGATGCTCAATTAGTCTTACACTCCCATTTATTTCTAGATGATATTCTCCTGATAGACATCCTTACCCTATGAACACATCTTTGATATCTCCCTAGAATCTGTTCAACAGCCAATGGTTTTTACAGAATCTTTACAGTGCAGAAGGGTGGCACAGTGGCAAAGTGGTTAGCATTGCTGCCGCACAGTGCCAGGGACCCGATTCCAAGTCACCAAGTCAATTCCTGGCTTGGTTCACTGTCCATGCAGACTCTGCACATTCTCCCTATGTCTGCACGGGTTTCCTCCAGGTGCTCCAGTTTTCAAAGACGTGCTGGTTAGGTGCATTGGCCATACTAAATTCTCCTTCAGTGTACCCGAACAGGTGCCGGTGTATGGTGACTAGAGAATGCTCACAGAAGCTTTATTGCAACGTTAATGTAAGCGTACTTGTGACAATAATAAGTAAATGAATAATGAAGCTATTCAGCCCAATGTGTCACATTGTTTTGTTTGTTGTTAAATATTGTAAATCTCTGTTGGCATATTAATGGCAACCAGACCAAATTTTAGATTTGCTCCAGCTGAGGTGGGTGCCTGCTGTGTACTGTCCATGACCTGGAAATCCAGATCTGCACCTGTGCCATTGCATCGAGCTCTCAGACTAACTTGTCCTCTCGCTATGAGTATTGTGCCATCATATAATCTCAACCTTACATCCCAGTCCTTCAGTTTCAGATTGCCATGTTGAGCTCCTCAGTGAAGGTGATGATGTTACATGATGCACCAGTGTCTATCCAACACTCCATGATCACCTGATACTCTTCTTCTGCATGCCTCATTCTAACAACCTATAAGGAGTTACAGGATGAAAATAAAGACAACATTATGCCATCCATCCATAAGGTTCAATCTTTATCATATTTTCCACCTGATATTCGATCTTCTATTAATGAGATCTGGTGTAATCAGGGAACAACTGGAAGTCTATCAATACCAAACCACAGAAGACCCACAAAAAATTGTTGAATAGATAAAGTAAGAATAAGATAAAATCCTTGTGTTGATATTCAAGCTAAGATACAACACAATGCCACTAGACTTTGACTTCCTGGCACTACCCTCACTGCCTTTTTTAACCTCCTGTGAATTTCCTGTGTTTCAGGCTCATGTGTCGAATTTCAAGCTTCACAAAAAAAGTTGCTATTGCGGCACAGTGGCACAGTGGCTAGCACTGCTGATTCACAGCACCAGGGACCTGGGTTCGAATCCCGACTTGGGTCACTGTCTGTGTGGAGTTTGCAAGTTCCCCCTGTGTCTGTGCATGGGTTTCCTCCGGGTGTTCTGGTTTCCTCCCACAGTCCAAAACTTGTGCAGGTTAGGTGGACTGGGCATGCTAAATTGTCCCTTTAGTGTAGGGGGACCAGCTAGGTAAGTGTATGAGGATAGGGCTTGGTTAGGATTGTGGTTGGTGCAGACTTGATGGGCCGAATGGCCTCTTTCTGCACTGTATGATTCTCTGCAGCATCCGAGGTTCAAACATCAGTTTCAGTATTACAGATCACATTACAGAATTCTTCACAACTTCAGATATTTCCAATGGTATTAGTGCCTCTCTTCACTTCAAGTCAGTGAAAGCTGAATTAGAAGCAACTGACTCCCTTCTTTGAAGCTGAAAGCTTAAGTGGCTGTTTTGTCTCCTTGATCATAAAGTCTGTGCCTCGTTCTAAGAACTGAAATTATTTTGACCTACTAAAAGTAAGTTCAATTCATATTAATCCTCTATTAATTATATTAAAGGTCTCCCACAGAGTGAGACTTCAGATAGCTTCTTTCTCCCTCAGTTCATCCTCTGTGTTTCAAATTTTTTCCCTTCCTTTGAGTTGCATCTTTAATAATCTTTTCTATTAATCCGCAGCATGTTCCCATATTGAGACCCTACGTTCCACTGAGCCAACTTTATCCTGCATATTGCTGTTTCTCTTTCTTGTGGTTTCCATAATGCTCATATCTTCTCTGAAGTAATTCCTATAAAGTGCCTCCTAAACATCAAACAAAAATGTGATTAGCACTGGCAGGTAATCAAAACTTCTTCCTACTTCAATCAGACCTGCTTCAGTCAGCTTAGGTCTTCTGATAAAATCAATGAATTTTTATGTAGACCAGCACATCTTCCTTAGCTTTGTCCATGGGTTGTTAGAGATGGGGAATCATGGTTATGGCCAACCTAACCCAGCCCTTTGAGGTGACTACTCATTTGAGTTTTAAGTTTATGTTTATTTATTAGTGTCACAAGTTGGCTTACATCAACACTGGAATGAAGTTACTGTGAAAATCCCCTAGTCACCACACTCCAGCATCAGAAAGACTTGGCCATGCTAAATTCTCCCTCAGTAGACCCGAACAGGTGCCGTAGTGTGCAACGAGGGGCTTTTCACAGTAACTTCACTGTGTTGATGTAAACCTACTTGTGACACTAATAAATCATCTTAAGCCTGTTCGGATACACTGAGGGAGAATTTAGTATGGCCAATGCTCCTAACTAGCACATCTTTTGGAATGTGGGAGGAAACCCACGCATCCACAGGGAGAACATGCAGACTCTGCACAGATGGTGACCCATGCCAGGAATCGAATCCAGTCTCCGCCGTGTGAGGCAGCAGCGCTAACCACTGTGCCACAGTGCTGCCATGAACCCATGAAGTGGTGTGCAACCTGTGGCACAGGCACCACCTTCGGCCCACCAGGGTTCAGAGTGCGGTCCACAAGACATTTTGTTGACCGTTATCACGTGCAGACTTTCCACATTCCATTGGTTTCTGCCCATGTTGTTTTTTTTCCTACCGGTATGACGGAACTGACACACATGTAAAGCAAGGGCAAGTGAGGTGAAGTGTGTACTGATTGCTCACAACATTGACTGTAAACAAAATGTCAATATTTCTTTTGTTTTTACCAATTGAAGTCGATGATCTATTAATATAGAAATGGTTATATTTTTTCTATAATTTATTAAGAAATATTCAGTGAGTATGAAATCACAGGCCTTGCTCGTCCCAAAACCATAAAATCTCACCTGCGGTCAACAGGCCTTTTCATTGGCACCCCCCGCCCGCTCCAATTACTATGACCAGCGGGGTGAAAAGTTTCGGCCAATGTATTTAATCTTATTCACGGTGCCATGGTTAGTGAACAAACCCAATTTCAACCTTGTGGCCCACTCAGATGAAGGAGGACCTCCCATATGGCCACTCACTAGCCTCAGTTGCCTGTCACTGCCTTATGGGATCCAGGCATGTAGCTGTGAACAGGTCAGTCAGACATCATCAGCAAGCTGAAACTCAGGTTCAGAATGCAAAACAAAATGTCTTACTTTCTTTACAGGACAGTTCTGAATGTGTAACAACAGGGCCGGAACTTTCCAATGATTCACACTGGCTGGATTTTCCAGTCAAACCAACAGCACACCCCACCCATGGCAGTGAGGGTGCATTCAATGGGAAACCCTGTTGACAATAGCAGGAGCAGAAGATCCCACATCAGTAACAGCAGTGTGTACTATTACAAGATGGACTGCAACAATTCACCAAAGATCCTTAGACAGCACCTTCCAAACCCATGGCCACTTCCATCTAGAAGGGCAAGTGCAGCAGATACATGGGGACACCACCACTTGCAAGTTCCCCTCCAAGCCACTCACCATCCTGACTTGGAAATATTGCTTCATAGTTGCTGGGTCAAAACCCTGGCATTGCCCCCCTCACGGCATTGTGGGTCAACTCACAGAACGTGGACTGCAGCGTTCAAGAAGGCAGCTCACCACCACCTTCCCAAGGGCAACAATGGCAATAAATGCTGGCCAGCCGGCAATGCCCACGTCCCACAAATGATTTAAAAAAAAATGTCAACTTTGGGGAGCAGAGTTTTCTATCAAGACACTGTTTACAGTTAGTAACAAATAAGTAGCGCTAATCGATGATGGGGTATTTTTAATGGCACTTGCAATTTGCTCCCTCTTTGGATACAAAATAAACAAGAAATACAGCACTATGCTAACTTATATATAAAATATATATAAAATAGTGAACTTGGACAAAGGAGAACGGCCAGAAAAAAAGCTGGAAAAATAATTGAACTATGAGATGGATTGATTTATATTGATCGCTGATTGTCATTTTTTTTCTGGGCAAATAACATTTAGAAAGAATGTGAACTGGTTGTTGATTGGTTGTGTTTTATTAATGGGACATTTGAGTTGATTCTTTCTTGTATACTTTACAGTGATTCCTGAAACATGGAATCCTATCCTGCCTATATGATGCACATTGGACTAATAATTAAATACATGAGGAGATTCCTTATACTGGACATTTTGAACTTGTACCAGTTACTTGATTGAATTCATTTTGTTAAATCGAATGTTTCTCAGGCAATTTGTTGTTCCTTTGCAATGACTTCAGCAGAATTTAGCCTTACAGCGACTTGAGGACATGCTGATGAGGGGGAAAAGTGGCTGAATGAAGAGTTGCGGCTCACTGCAGTCTGATTCTAAGTTCTGGTTTGATCTGGTGGGTTGTGAAATGTCAAGCTGTGCCCCTCAGGTGGACATAAAAGATCACATAGTACAATTGTGAAGAAGATTTATCCCCAGTGTGCTGACTAATATTTAACTCTTAATGTCACAAAAATTGATTACCTGCTCATTATCCCATCACTATTGGTGGGAGATTTGCTGCAAATTGGCAGTTGTTGCCTCTACAACAGTGACAGCAATCCAAAACTTAATGGCTGTAAAGCTCCTTGGGGCATCTGGTGATCATGAAAGGCGCTATATAAATGCAAGTCTTTCTTTACTTTGATTTGCCTTGCTTTGTGGGGTTGTTTTAAAAGAGGAAGCCAATGGCCTTTGATTTGATTTATTATTGACTTGATTTATTATTGTCATATGTATTAGTTTACAGTGAAAAGTATTGTTTCTTGCACGCTATAGAAAGCATACCATTTATAGAGAAGGAAAGAAAAGAATTCAGAATGTAATGTTCCAGTCAGAGCTAGAGTGTAAAGAAAGATCAATTTAGTACGAGGTACATCCATTCAAAAGTCTGATGATAGCAGGAATGAAGCTGTTCTTGGGTGGGTTGGTACATGACGTCAGACTATTTTTCCCGATTGAAGAAGGTGGAAGAAAGAAAGTCCAGGATATGTGGGGTGCCTAATTATGCTGGCTGCTTTCCCGACGCCATGGGAAGTGTAGACTGAGTCAATGAATGGGAGGTTGGTTTATGTGATGGACTGAGCATCATTCACAACCCTTTGTAGTTTCTTACGATCTTGGGCAGAGCAGGAGCCCATACCAAGCTGTGATAGAACCAGAAAGAATGCTTTCTATGGTGCATCTGTAAAACTTGGTGAGTCATAACTGACATGCCAAATTTCCTTAGTCTTCTGAGAAAGTATAGGCATTGGTGGGCTTTCTTAACCATAACCATGGAGGGATCAGGACAGGTTGGTGATCTGGACACCTAAAAAGCTGAAGCTCTCGACCATTTCTACTTTGTCCCCATTGACGTCGACAGGGACATGTTCTCCACTACACTTCCTGAAGTCAACCTAGTGGTATTATCTCTAGACTATTAATCCAGAAACTCAACTAATGTTTTGGGACCTGGGTTCAAATCCCACCATGGCAGATGGTTCAATTTGAAATCCAATTAAAAAAAAATCTGGAATTAAGAATCAACTGATGACCCCATGAAACCATTGTTGATTGTTAGAAAAACCTATTTGGTTCACTAATGTGCTTTAGGGAAGGAAATCTGCCATCCTTACCGAGTCTGACCTATATGTGATTCCAAAGCCACAGCAATGTGGTTGACTGTTAACTGCCCTCTGAACAAGGGCAGCTAGGAATGGGCAATAAATGCCAGCCAGTGACTCCAAAGACCCAAAAATAATTTCTTAAAAATTGGTTCAGCTTCATCAACACAAATCAGTTCAGAAACTTCCACATGAAGATACTTTGGATATTGACCACACATAACGCTAGTTTGATGCCACTAAATTCACTGTTTTGTTCTAAGACTACAAGATCACCAATGTGAGAAATGGAAAGTGTCGACAGGCTGCAGCAAGCAATCACCTTGTGATTTTGGATGTAAGTCATATTATTGAGGCACAGCAAAGGGGTCTTCACTCTGCATCCAGACAAGGGTGTGTGCCGTATTCTGCTCACAGGCCAAAGACAGGAACACAGGAACCAATTTCCCTTCCAGTGATAGCATGCTGCTATCTCTTAAAGGCATATTGCAACAAAACTGTCACTATACTGTTAGAAAAAAGATGCCAAAAGAGTGAATACTATTTTCACCACAATAATACTTATGTTACCCCAGTGGGGGTGGCAGAGTGGTATTGTTGCTGGACTAGTAATCCAGAGACCCAGAAAAATGCTCTGGAGACCTGGGTTGGAATCCCAGTGATGGGCAAGCCAGCCAACAGCACCCTGCCTGTTTCCCCACTTTGGGTGGCCTCTAAAATTCAGTCCCCTGTGTGCAGGATCCTGGGACACTCACCTCATGTTGTTTAGAAAAAAGATTGTTTTCACACAAGTTCAAGGTCAAACCATCAGAATATGAAATATTTGTTTCCGAACATTACTTGTCATGATGTATGATGTGTCTACTGCTAATTGTATAGTAATTGAATATTTAATTGTATTCACATAGTGGGCATTAATTAGGGATTTAAATGTGTTCCTATACATGGGACCAGACTGAAATTTCTGGTTGTTGGGTTAGGAGGTGTGTGTTTATAATGTGTATTTCTGTAAATATATGTTTCTCAGTTTGTAAACATTAAGTTCCCGTTCTACCTTTCACAGACTTTCTGGAATAGAACATCCTCCACGTGTTTGCTTCATTTCACATTTCATTGGCCTCCCGTGGATTGGTTCAAAAGTCCATTTATTGCAAAAAGCTCAAGATAATACAGTAAATTAAAAACGCATCAGCAAATTTAATAAACTTCAATCTAATAGTTAAAGGATTGAGTTAACTCCACTAGTCCTAGGACTAGGAAGGGCGCTATTAAATGTTAATCAAAGCATATTGACAGAGTGCCATTATCACATCATTAATTAGGAACCAGCAGACAATATGTTGAGACCAAAATTCATCATTCTGTCAATTTTTGCAAAATCGTAGTTGTTACCATACATCTTGAAAACCGATGTGCTAAATTATTTCATTAATATAAAATGAAATACTGCAAATGCTTTACACCCACAATTTATGTAGACCTGTGAATAGAATTGTGATATTTTGAGGGTTTCTTTGATCTTTCTCTATTCTGGATTTTTTATTATTCATTCATCGGACATGGGCATTGCTAGTTGGCTACCATTCACTGCTCATCCTTGATTGCCCTTGTTGAGAGTCAACCACATTGCGGTGGCTCTAGAGTCACGTGTAGGCCAGACCAGATAAGGACAACAGATTTCTTTCCCTGTAGGATGTTGATGAACCAGGTGGATTTTTCCGACAACGGTTCAAAGCTTATTTATTAGTGTCAAAGGTCGGTTCATATCAACACTGCAATGAAGTTTCTGTGAAAATCTCCAAGTGGCCACACTCCAGCACTTGTTCAGTTACACAGGGAAAATTCAGCATGGCCAATGCACCTAACCAGCACATCTTTCGGACGATGGGAGGAAACGCACACAGACACGGGGAGAATGTGCAGATTCCACACAGACAATGACCCAAGGTGGGAATTGAACCCCGGTCCCTGGAGCTGTTAGGCAGCAGTGCTAACCACTGTAACCACAGTTTCACGGTCATCAGTAGATTCTTAATTCCAGATATTGTTTATTGAGTTCAAATTTCACCATCTGCTATGGTGGGATTTGAACCCAGTCCAGTTGAAAGTGGCAGCTCACCTCCAAGAACTGTTAGCCCCATCGGACAGTCAGAAGTTCAGCAGATTTAGCAACACCACCAAACGTTAAGACCACAGCTGAGGCCACAGGAAGAAGAAGTCGCCAACAATCTGAGGGCTCTAGGAGGTCAGTTAATTGTTTAATTTTCTGTGTTGAAGCTGGGCAGGTGGCTCCTGGCAGTAGGAGGGGTGATCATTCCAGCAATGGCACTGGAGATGCAGGGACAGCCAACTGTTTTTATTATTCATTCGTGGGGCATGGGCATCATTGGCTGGCCAGCATTTATTGCCCATCCTGAGTTGCCCTTGAGAAGGTGGTGATGAGATGCCTTTGTGAAATGCTACCCTCCACGTGCTGCGGGTTGACCTACAACCCCAGGGGTTGACCCTGCAACTGTGAAGAAACAGTGATATATTTTTCCAAGTCAGGATGGTGAGGGGGAACTTGGAGGTGATGGTATTCCCATGTATCTGCTGCCTTTGTCCTTCCAGGTGGAAATGGTCGAGGGTTTGGAAGGTGCTGCCTGAGTATCTCTGATGAACTGGGGACACCCTCCATGGGCTTTGGAACAGCTAGAAAGGAGGGTTCTCCACCGAGGAACCATCTGGGAGATTGCCACGGTTTCTCCATGCTTGGCAGTCCCTCCCAATGTTGGCAAAATACCAAAATGGGGGTGATAAATAGCCAATAATTGGCCAACTAACTGGGTTAATCATTTACCCGCCTCCAGTCAGCAACTCTTTAACATGTCAAGGTAGCAGGCGACCAAGGGGGATGTCAACCCATCTGTTCATCTACCATGGACAGTCTCAGCTGGGTCCCTAGTGAGAGAGCACGTGGTGTTTACAGGTACCAATGAGGTCTTAGGTGCCTGGTGGACACCCACAGGGACTTACTAACCTGCTTAATCATGTTTTGGTTTACCGTTTTAAGTTTCATTTGCGCTGTTGTTTTTGTTTTGTTGAATGCAGTATCCATTGAAGGGGTTGACCCTTAACTTGTCCCTCTGTTCATTTGATTTAGTTTAATTTGTTGATGTTAAAAAAGGAGTTGGTAATTAATTGCGTCACCGAGTTTCTGCTTCCTTCCAGTGCCTACCCATTTTAATGAGACTTCCTGCGTCCCACTCCATCCGAAGGTAAAAGGGAAAGATGCAAGCCGCTTCAAAAAAAAGAACCTGACGATGGTAAAATATCCAGGGTGAAAAGGAGGTGGATGATACGAGTAATACTTAGAATAAGGTTAGAACATCGAGTGAGACTACAAGAACCAACAAAGCTGTTAAAAGTTCTTCAAAACAAGAAAATCCAGTCCAACGTGTCCTGCTCAGATATCAAAGTACGTTCATGGCTAGTAACAGAGGACTCACTCCAGGTTATTTCCTAGATCATGGATCATAGAACCCTACAGCACAGAAAGAGGCCCTTCAGCCCATCGGGTCTGCACTGAACACAATCCCACTCAGGCCCTACCCCCATATCCCTACATATTATACCCACTAATTCCTCTAACCTATGCATCCCTGGACACTAAGGGGCAATTTCTTAGCATGGCCAATCAACCTAACCCCCACACCTTTGGACTTTGGGAGGAAAGAGAGCACCCGGAGGAAACCCACGCAGACACGAGGAGAACGTACAGACTCCGCACAGACCCAAGCCGAGAATCAAACCCAAGTCCCTGGCAGCAGTGCTAACCACTGTGCTACCGTGGATTTCTCTGGCCATTCCCGTCCCCACTACAGCTGCCAGGGAGGATGGGGAATTTGGTGCCCAGCCAAGTCTCTGTTCACTGCAGCGGGATGGGACTGCGAGTGAGGTCGGAGAATCTGACCTGTAATTTGCCTTGTCTTCAGCAGGCACCAGAATGATATTAATCTACTAGGGTTTGAACTGCCAAACATACTTATTAACCAGTAAACAAAATACAATTAGCAGCCATAATGCTACAATTGATAAACTCCTCATTAAGTGGAAAATCATAAATAGTTTGCTTATGTTGTGCTGAACTATGAGATAAATAATATTCTTGCATAGCAATTATTGCCTTTCTCACATTGCTTTAGTTGGCATGAAGCCAACATCCTTGCAACCATATGCCTTACCTAGTTTTGTCTTTACAGGGTACAGTAAATTAGTTATTTCGGTAATCGAATGATCTGGGGACCTGAGTTTATACCTAACTAAAACAACTGGGAAATTTAAATTCAATTCATTGGATAAATCATGAATAAAAAGCTGGTATCTATCATGGTGACCACAAAACCTATGGATTGGCATCAAAACTTCTTTTGTTCCCCCATGTCCTTTAGAGAAGGAAATCTGGAGTCCTTACCTGGAATGGCCAAATGTGACTCCAGATCCACAGTTACATTGTTGACTCTTCAATGTTCTCTGAAATGGTTTGGCAAGCCATTCAGCTGTATTCAGGAAGGGGGCTGACTACCACCTCCTCAAGGGCAATAATATCCAGACAATAAAAGCCAGCATTATTGATGATGCCCACACCAAATGAATGAATTAACAAAGAAAGGATGGACTCAGTACACAATGATGTCCATCTTTAATCGATTGGACCAATTTACCTCCACAAACATGAATTAATACAATATCCCAACCATGACAATGTCACATTTATAATCTCAGGCCAATTCTGTTTTACTTCTTAGTATGTCAGATGAGGTGTTTACCCAACAGAAAATGACATGATCAGTGGATAGCACACTCTTATCAGAGAGTGACTCCTCCAGGCAGTGGAACTCAATGGATGCACTCTAATGGAGGATTTTTTCCATCCTGCTCGTTGCAGCATCTGTAACGGGCGGGACAAACATTTTAGTGGGTCATTTAAAGGTCCGTTGACCTCAAGCAAGAATTTTGGGCCTTGGGGCACACATAGCCAGAAAATCTCGCCTTTAATCCCAAAAGACATGATTGTGAGCACTTATTACCTTCATGGTATAGCAAATATGGAGCAAGACTATGCCCAAAATTGGTGGCACTTGCCGATTACCCTTTGCCAAATCTGGAGTCATTAGATACTTGAGGATTTTCCAGGCCCAGCCCCACATGGTGTGCTTTATGGTGGTGGAGGCGGCTTGTCATTGGTTGGCAGTGGCATCTTTCTCTCCTGTCACTGCCAATGGGAATTTGTCTTGTTCGCATGAATTCGGTGGGAATCCAAAAATCGGCATGAATTCCCTGTCACGGCGAATCAGGAAACCAGCTGCAGGAAGACGTGTTACTGATTTGCATCAGATTAAGACCCAACCAGAATCTTCCACCAACTCCTGATTGTGGCACTAGTGAAAAAACACAGCTGGCCCAGAACACATCTGGATCAACATGACCTGCACAAGGGTCTCACCTGAACACTGGCTGGAATTTTATCGCCCCGCCTACCACAGGAATCGCAGTGGGCGAGAGACAGAACACGGAAAGGTCTGTTGATCTCGGGCAGGATTTTCTGGTTTCGGAACAAGCGAGATCGTAAAATCCCGCCCAAAGTCCAGGGTGGCCTCCAGGATTTGGGATGGTGGCCACCAGCAACCTTGGACTCTAGAATACTGCAGAAGATGGGGAGCATCTTCAGGTAGATTTTCCAGATTGAGTGTCATCGAGAATGTCCATCTTTGAGCCTTAGAGTGTTCGTGGGGATCCATCTTCTCCTCCAGGAGGTCTACCTTCTCAGCGGGTTCCTGGAGGTCCATCATCTTTTCCAGGAGGTTTATATCCTCAGTGTGTTCCTGGGGATCCATCTTTTCATCGATGGTGCATCAGTGATGTTGGGTGCTTTTTCATTATGTCACCTGAATGGTGGGCACTGCCATTGTACTCACTCCACCACAGAATATGCCACTAAACCCCGGCTGCATAATTAATAAGTTTGGGGCCCAAAAGATATGATGTGGCTTCCCACTGGCCTCCTCAGTGGGAGACATTCCCCATTCCTGCCCCTACCCCCACACCAGCACTTGGTCCCAGATGGGAGATTACTATCCCATAGAGAGGTGACTTGCTCAAAGGCTCCTATTTCAGATGTACCATGAAATATTTTAATATAGTTACTCGAGATTTATTTTCTTTTGTTGTAAGGAATTGCTTTTTATACTGCTGCTCATCAACTCAACAATATTCCAGAGGTTCAGGCCTGTGAGGCAGAGACAAAGTTAGTCACTTGCAAATGGCAAGTTGGTTAAAATTTGCCCTACAGCCATAACATGACTGCAATTTGTTTCCATCAATCAGCCTTTTAAATTGAGCTCTGAGATCTACTCCAGGTTTATAGCCAGGTTTGCGTTATCACTGACAGGTCTTTCATCTTTAACTGATATTCTTCAGCAACAAGGATAAGTCCTACTTCCAGCTCCTGTTGCTCAAAAGAATTCACCAAGATTGAGAATTAAATGATTTATAAATTTCAAATCAGCCTTGCCTTGACAATTTGAACACAGCTCTTTGAGGAAAATGACACTATATGATTATCAAATAAAGATGCTGAGGTGTAGGAAGGCCAGAAGTTGAAAACTCATCACCAATGTTGCTGCCTCAACAAAAGTTGCTTTCACAAAGCCCTCAATATATACATATAATAGAAAGACGATAGAATTGAGCTGTGAGGAGAGTGCATTAATTTCACCCTTATTTTGTATTTCAGGTGTAGTTTAAATTGTTACATTAGTGTTTTCTGATGAACTTCATTACCTGGCAAGCCACATAATGACTCTATGCAACAGCATTGATCGAAGTAAATGAGAATCTCAGCTGCTGACTGCACACAATTTGCTTTAAAGTAGACATTTGCTCTAAATTGTTCAGAATGGATCATTCCCTTAAGGAGACAGCAGTCGAAAGTAATGTAAAGGATAACCAACATTGAACCAAAATGAGAATTCAGTGGCACATTGATGACAATAAGATTCTAACGTCAGACAGCCAGATCTTCTATCCCGATGTCGGGCCGGATTGTCCAGTCTCCCAGCCGTGTGTTCCTCAGCGGTGGGAGGGTGTCGTTCACTGGCACCGGGATTCCCTGGTCCCACTGCTATCAGTGGGATATCCCACTGATTCCACCCCATGTCACTGGGAGACCCGCAGCAGGGATGCATTGCAAATTTATACTGCATGCAAAGAGCATGGTGATCAGTTAGTAGGTGGACTCTGATTAGTACAGGCGTTGCCAAGGAGAATGCACCAGTTGATGGTGAATAACAGTTAACTGCCAAATGTCTGAAAACTTAAACCAGGCAGCTTGCATAAGAACATAAGAAATAGGAGCAGGAGTAGGCCATCTAGCCCTTCAAGCCACCCCCCCCCCCAGCTTGACTCTGATTGGTCAAGGCATTGCCTTGAGGAATGAATCAATGAATGGCTTTCTCTTATTTTGTTCAGTTGAAACATGTGCAGTATGTGTGCATGTGCTTTATGTCTGCAGGGAAGAGGACTCCGTTTATCAACGTTTGTAGCTTCCAGTGCATGCAAATACACAACACTGAAAACCGGACCGAGAATCCCACTGGCATGAGTGGCCAGAAAATCCAGTTCGTCCATGGTAAATCTTTGTTGGAAGTTTGCAGAGGACAAATAGTCTCACTAACCGCTCGACTCCAATGCATTTTTTTTATAACTGCCTTCTTTCTTTTACTCCAAGAGAACCAGAGATGATGTGCGGTTTTCTTTTACAGAAGTTGTTGTGATCTGGAATGCACTATCTGCTAGATTGGCAGAAACAGATTCGATAGTAATTTTCAAAAGGGAGCTGGATAATGAACTAATTAAAAGTGAAACATTTGGATGGCGTTGGGGGAAGAGCAAGAAAATGGAATTGGTTGCATGTCTTTTTCAAAGGTCTGGGAGCCGTGTAACAGGTACAATTCGCATTATTTTCTGTACCTGTTACAAACATTCCAGAACTGTACTGAAAGAAGATGCGGGTTAAACACATATCACAAAGCTGATCTTTCCCCATACCCTATCAATAACTGCAGCACTATATTCTGCACCCTCCCCTTTCCTTCTCCCCTGTGTACACTGTGAACGCTTTTGTCTGTCAAGCGCGCAAGAAATGAGACATTTCACCGTATCCCAAAACATTGAACGTATTCAAGAGGCAGCTGGATAGGCACTTGGGGCAAATGAGATCAAAGGTTTGGGGAGAAAGCAGGATGAGGCTATTGGGTTGGATGATCAGCCATGATCGTAATGAATGGAGGAGCAGGTTTGAAGGGCCAAATGGCCTCCTCCTGCTCCCACCTTCTATGTTTCTATGTTTCTATTCCTTGTTCAACATCACCAGAAAACAGATTACCCGGTCATTGTCATATTGCTGTTCATGAGAATTTGCTGTAACAAATTGGCCATCATCTTTCTGATGGCAGTCCAAAAAGTGATGACAGTCCAAAAAACATTTCATGGCTGTAAAGTACTTTGGGAAGTCCTGGTGTCATGAAAGGTGCGAGTCTTTCTTTTCTGTTTCTCATTGTCTTTCACCTTAATTTGATCAGGTTTGGGAACCCTTCTTGACTTCTAATACACACAAGAGATGATTCTTGTCAGTCCTTTTGTCATTCCTGAGAAATGGGAGAAGTTGCCTGACACAAAAACATTTACTCTTCTTCTACTCACCGTGAAATCTCTACGGTGCAGAAGAAGGCCATTCAGCCCATCGAGTCTGCACCGACCACAATCCTACCCAAGCCCCACACTTTACCCTGCCAATCCCCCATAACTAAGGTCAATTTAGCATGGCCAATCAACCTAACCCACACATCCTTGGACTATGGGAGGAAACTGAAATACCCGAAGGAAACCCACTCAGTCACAGGGAGCATGTGCAAACACAGAGAGTGACCCAAGCCGGGAATCGAACCTGGGTTCCTAGCACTGTGAGGCAGCAGTGCTAATCGCTGTGCCAATGTGCCACTCTGTAACTCTTCACCACCAAAAGTGCAACTCTCTCTTCTTTATAATTTTGATTTTTTTTTCCTAGTTTCATTCCATGTCCACTCCTGATATATGTACAGAAATACAAGGGCCATTCTGCCCATCTCTGGCTGGCTAGGAACACTGCTGGTGGTATTTACTGCTGCAGGCATGATGGGCCAAATGGTTTCCTTCTGCACTGTAACAATTCTATAATATTAGTGTGAGACCACAGAAGGAGTATTTTCACAATGATGTGGATTATGGAGCTAGTTGCAGCTGATGAACATGTAGTACACTGATGTCCTTTAGGGAAGGAAATCTGCTGTCCTTACCTGGTCTGGCCTACATGGAGCTCCAAAGCCACAGCAATGTGGTTGACACACAACTGCCCTCTGAAATGGCCTAACAAGATGCTCAGTTCAAGGTACCTCACAAGAGGTTATTGCAGAAGGTCAGGGGACAGGGAGTTGGGGGTAGGGTGTTAGCGTGGATAGAGGATTGGTTGTCAAATAGGAGGCAGAGAGTGGGGGTCAATGGGTGCTATTCGGATTGGCAGTTGGTGACTAGTGGAGTGCCCCAGGGGTCAGTGCTGGGGCCTCAGCTATTCACCATTTATATAGATGATCTGGAGGAGGGAACCGAGTGTATGGTGTCGAAATTTGCTGATGACACCAAGATTGGGGGAACGGCAAATTGCGCGGAGGGTGTGGAGAGTCTGCAGAAGGATCTAGATAGGCTGGGCGAATGGGCCAGGAACTGGCAAATGGAATTTAATGTTGGCAAGTGTGAGGTGGTCCACTTTGGTAGGAATAATGGTAGGAAGGACTATTACTTACGTGGAGAAAAACTGCAGCAGGCGACGGTGCAGAGGGACCTCGGGGTCCTTGTACATGAGTCGCAAAAACCCAGCTTGCAGGTGCAGCAGGTGGTCAGGAAGGCGAATGGGATGCTGGCCTTCATAGCGAGGGGGATTGAATATAAAAGTAGGGAGGTCTTGCTGCGGCTGTATAGGGCATTGGTGAGGCCGCAGCTGGAATACTGTGTGCAGTTTTGGTCACCGCACTTACACAAGGATATTTTGGCCTTGGAGGGAGTGCAGAGGAGGTTTACTAGGCTGATGCCGGAGTTGAGGGGGTTGAGCTATGAGGAGAGGCTGAATAAACTAGGCTTGTACTCGTTAGAGTTTAGAAGAATGAGGGGAGATCTCATTGAGACATATAAGATGATGAATGGGATGGATAGGATAGAGGTGGAGAGACTCTTCCCGCTCAGAAAGGACAGTAGGACTAGGGGGCACAGCGTCAAGATAAAGGGGGGCGCGGTTTAGAACAGAGTTGAGGAGGAATTTCTTCACTCAAAGGGTGGTGAATCTCTGGAATTCTCTGCCCGTTGAAGTGGTGGAGGCTGCCTCGCTAAATATTTTTAAGACGCGGGTTGATGGGTTTTTGATAAGAGAGGGGATTAAGGGTTACGGGGAGAGGGCGGGAATGTGGAACTGAGCCACGACAGATCAGCCATGATCTTATTGAATGGCGGGGCAGGCTCGAAGGGCTGGATGGCCTACTCCTGCTCCTATTTCTTATGTTCTTATGTTCTTGGGATGACAATAAATGCTGGCCAGCCAGCGACAGCCATGCCCCACGGTTTAATAAAAAAAAGTCACCCTGACTCAAAACATTGGTTCTAGTCTCTCCCCACAGACGCTGTCAGACCTGCTGAGAATTTCCAGCATTTTCTGTTTTTGTTTCAGATTCCAGCATCCGCAGTATTTTGCTTTTATCTACAAAGTACTGTTCTTTATCCACATAGGATAGGTCAGGATTTCCTATTCAACAACAGCTTTAACCTTAAAGTTTCACAGGTTTGATTATCATCAATAAGGCCCAATTCTATGAACCCCCTTTCCCTCAGGTTGTAACAGTACTGATGGTGTAGCTTCTCAACGTTCCTTTTCAACCATCTAACTGATAACACTCTAATTCATGGTTTGGCCACTTCTGGGAAAACACACAACTCTTTAATTTCCTGGATCATTTTCCAGTTTTCCAGGTTTTAGAACTTTTTAGCCAGCTCACACATTGTCTTCAGGAGCTCCTTTACCTTTTCCTGCCAAACCGGAAAAACTGAACTCTTCCTGAGAGAGATTTATTTCTTCTGACAAGAGTTCAGTGTGTTCATTCTTTATTTCTCTGTCTGATTTCTCTTTACATCTGCATCAGTGTGCCAATCACCTTCTTCCTCTGGCTCTCCTTTATCTGGTACACAGCATCCTTATCTTAACTTCCTTCCTATTGGCACTGCTTCCAGGTCAAAGGTCACCATGGACCAATATTTCTTATTATTCAAGCAAATCATCATTGAACCCTTGACAATTGATGAAAATATCTACAAGGTTTTTTCAAATATACTTTAAAACAATTATAGATTTTTGAATATTTTAAAGAAATTATAAATTTTCCTTCCTGTACTGCTCCCAGGGCAAAGGTGGGAAATAGGCAGTCTTAGTGTTTGCATGAATCTGTAGTCAGAATCTTATCTCAGAGTCAAATGTGACACCAAGGTTGTGAACAGCCTGTTGCCAGGGAAATAAATTGGAGTCAGTAGCTAGGGAATGGAATTGAGGCCACAGAACAAATCAATGGTTTCAGTCTTCCTAACCATAGAATTAGAGAGACATTACAGTGTAGAAGGAGGCCATTTGGCCCATCAAGCCTGCATCGACAACAATCCCACCCAGGCCCTATCCTCATAACCACATATATTTACCCTGCTAATCCCCCTGGCACTAAGGCACAATTTATCATGGCCAATCCACCTAATCCACATATCTTTGGATTGTGAGAAGAAACTGGAGCAGCCGAAGGAGACCCGTGCAGACATGGGGAGAACATGCAAACTCCACACAGGCAGTCACCCAAGGCTGGAATTGAACTTGGGTCCCTGGTTCTGTGAGGCAGCAGTGCTAACCACTGTGTCACCATGCCACCCCTAAATATTTAATTGGAGGAAATTTCCAGATAATCTGTATTAGCGATATGGGCTAAGGGATAAATATTGGCCAGGAAACCAGGGCTACTCTATATTTTTTTCAAAGTGTCATGGGATCTTTTACATCTGCCTGATATAGTGAACACACATCTGACAGTACAGCATTCTCTCGGTACTGCACTGGAGTGAAGTATCAGCCTTGATTGTGTGCTCAAGTCACTGGAGTGGTTTATTTATTTATTAATATCACAAGTAGGCTTACATTAACACTGCAATGAAGTTACTGTGAAAATCCCCTAGTCGCCATACTCTGGCACCCGTTCGGGTACACTGAGGGAGAATTTAGTATTGCCAATACACCTAACCAGCATTTCTTCCAGACTGTGGGAGGAAACCGGAGCACCCGGAGGAAACCCACACAGACATGAGGAGGATGTACAATCTCCACACAGACCAAAGCCGGGAATTGAACCCAGGTCCCTGGTGCTGTGAGGCAGCAGTGCTAACCACTGTGCCACAAATCCACAGCCCTCAAATTAAGAGCTAAGTGTTTAGCATTGAATCAAGGCTGAAGGCATGAATAGAAGCCCTTGTATCGCATATGGCTCATTGACTGAATTTCTTCCCTTTTGTAATGCCCAGTGATGTGGAGATGCCGGTGTTGGACTGGGGTAGACACAGTAAGAAGTCTCAGCACCAGGTTAAAGTCCAACAGGTTTATTTGGAACCACGAGCTTTTGGAGCACTGCTCCTTCTCCACTCACCAAAAGCCCTTGGTTCCAGATAAACCTGTCGGACTTAACCTGGTGTTGTGAGACTTCTTATAGTCCCTGGTAGCAGAAGAACAAATTCTCAGAACACACAACCCAAATTATAAACTTAAAGCAGTAAAATTATTCTAAGTAAAGAATGGATTGTGGTGTATAATAAGTATAGCAGACCTCACTAGCTTGCAGAACTTTACACTTCCTCAGATATACAACAATAGCAGAAGACACAATGTTTTGCTAAATTCCTTAGTAACACTAAACTCGATCCATCGACACTCACCACAAACGTTCCTGCTTTCGTTTTTAATGAGTTTTATAGAGCTCTGAAGACTAGCACACCTGTGCTAAGGAAAGATAGCTCATTCTTATAGACTGTCCATCAAACTAGACATCAATAGATTTCAGAACTCTCACCCCTCACCACTACCTCAATTATTCTACCTGATTTTTTTTGCTTTGAATTCAGACTGAGACAGAGAAAATCAAAAAGTTCTTTACAGTGACATGAACATCTGTTACTATTACAGTAGGAGGCTCCAAGGCTTAAAACTGGAAGCTTCTCCAGGAAATCTAGCATCCAGTTAACAATCCATCAGAGTTAATAGATTGAAAAATATGCAGACATCTTTTAGAGAATGCTGCTGGTGAGATCAATGCAAATGGTATTGCGACTGAAGAAAGTTAATGCATGAAGGCAAAGAGGTCCCACTGCAGCAATCTTTAGCTGTGTAAAATACTATTCATTCAAATACACTTCCAGCATAGATGAAAAAGTGGGTTCTATCTCAACTCAGGCACAGCAGGAGCAACATTATTCAAAGTCTTAACAATTCATTGGAGAATAAAAGAGAGTCATAGATTCCCAGTGTGGAAGGAGGCCATGTGGCCCATCAAGTCTGCACGAACCACGTACCCACTCATGCCCTATTCCCGTAACCCCACATAGTTACCCTGCTAATCGCCCGACGCTAGAATTAATTTAGCATGGTCAATCAATGTAACCCATACATTTTTAGACTGTAGGAGGAAACCACAGCACTCAGAGGAAACCCACGCAGACATGGGGAAAATATGCAAGCTCCACAGAGATAGTGTCCCGAGGCCAGAATTGAACCTGGGACTATGAGGCAGCAGTGCTAACCACTGTGCCACCATGCCAGCTTTGACAAAAGGTCATCTGGACTCAAAACATCATATCTTTTCTCTCCTTATAGATGCTGCCAGACCTGCTGAGATTTTCCAGCATTTTCTCTTTTGGTTTCAGATTCCAGCATCGGCAGTAATTTGCTTTTATCCATTGGAGAGTACATGTTGTGTCCGTGACAGGTTATTTTAAACATGTGTTGCAGCAGACTAGGGATGGAAAGGAGCCCTGGAATGGAATAAGTGCCACATCTCATAAGTTGACGTGAAAAATATGAAGACTTTCTTCTGATTTAGAAGGTAGCAGATCGCCTTACAAACATACGGATTTGTGTGCACTGCTTTAATCCAACAGCTTCCTGGAAATACAACTATTCGTTTTAAACTAATGTATTTGCTCATTTCATATGAGTTCTAGTGTTTGCACCAGATTGCATGTATTATTTACAGAGACTACCTTCCTCTTGTATTGATTGCTGTAATGACTGATTGTACCAGATGGTGAGAAAGAAATAAATCTCCCATTTACTAACTCGCACCAAGTCCCGTCACCCTATGCCTACTGATTCATCTTAACTCCCAGTCCACGAACACCTCAATTTTAAAATTCTAATTTCTGTGTTCATATTGCTCCTTGACCTTGTCCCTCCCTATCTCAGTAAACCCCTCAAGCCCTGATCCTTCCACAAACTTGTGCATCCACATTTCTTTCACTGAGTTGTTATTTGTGCTGCCAGTTTTTGTCTAGTTTGGGTGCCACGGTGGCACAGTGGTTAGCAGCGCTCGGGAATCAGCCTCGGGTGACTGTGCAGAGCTTGCATGTTCTCCCCACATCTGCTTGAGTTTCCTCCGGGTGCTCCCACAGTTGAAAGATGTGCAGGTTAGGTGGATTGGCCGTGCTAAATTGATCCTAAAGGGCCCTATTTACCATTTTGATTCTAAGTGCTGGGCGGACTTGAAACTGGAAGTGTTTCAGATCCGACTTTTAGACCCGTTTTTGGGTGCCCCCATACACACTCTGCCTGAAAAAATATCAGCGATTCCGAATCACGCTGCAGAAACCTGTGGGCGGTGCTTAACACACCCAAAACCCTGCAGCTCCAATCGGTGCCTCCTACTGCGCATGCGCAGAAAAATATGATAGAAAGCCACTAACCTGCCTCTTCGCTTCCGGGCCGGGTAATACCTCCCCCTGGCCCCCATAACATTGCCCCACACCCCCAAACATTACTGACCCCCTTATCCCCCCCACGCCCACCACCCAGACCAATCGTGGGCTCCTCACCCCCCCCCCCCACTGATCTCAGGCAGAGAGCCGTCTGACTCTCGACACCTACCCCCTCACTAACTGGAATCGGATTTTTATGGAGCGTTTCGCACCGATTCTGGATGGGTGAACGCAGCGGTAAAGGGGGGCAGTGCTGGTAAAGCTGGGCGTACAGCCCATTAAATCAATGTAAATGCATGCAAATACAGTTAAGTGGCTGTCGTGCCCGTTGCCGGTGTTGTCCTGATCGTGGCCATTTTTGGACTTTGGTAAAGGGGGAACAGGCATGGAAGCGGGCACAGATTGTGCTACTCACTTCATGCCCGACTTTACCAAGTTTACACCATGGTAAACTTGGGCCCTTATTGTCAGGGGGATTAGCAGGGTACATGCATGGGGTTGTGGAGATAGGGCCTGTGTGGAATTGCTATCAGTGCAGGCTCAATGGCCTCCTTCTACACTATAGGGATTCTATGATTCTAGACCTCCAGCTCTGAAATCCCCTCCACTGCCTGATTTTTTTCAGGAATGCATCCCCACTGACCCTGGCAGTCCCACTGCCATTTTACGCTCTAAAATGTTGATTGGCAGCAGACTGAACATCCATCTGCCCTTGAAAGCAAGTCCCACACTGGAGATTCAGATGGATCAGCGTCTCTCTGGCCCACCCAGGTGGAGTGCTGCGTTGGCCAGAAGAGGTGCTGCAGCACCATGCCAACATGCAAGGAGCTCATGTGAGGTAAGTGGCAGGGATTGGGGAGGGTCGGGTAAGGGGTATCCTGGCAGGGTGGTGGCAGGGGATGGGGTCAAGGATAATGAAGGATAGGCAGGTAGTGGGGAGGTTGGGAGGTGGCTGGTGTGCGAGGGGGAGAGCGCTCCAGTTAGACGGGGACTTCCCCAGCTTTCCACCTGAGACCGAGACCAGGGATTGTTCTTCTATTTCCCTCAATCATCTGGGACGCTCGCCAGAGGGAAGATTGAGGCTGGGCAGGAAAAGGCCATTACACGGCTGTTAAAGGCTTTATTAGAGGCAAGGATGGGTTTCCCACCTGAGGCCCTTTCAGCCCCAGGTCCATGTCTTTAACTTTCACTTTTCCTTGAAGATGATCCTCTACCTTCCTTTATCAACCAAGCTTTTGCAGGCTAATACTTGGGGAACACAGGTTCAAATCTCACCATGACAGCTGGTGGAATTTAAATTCAATTAATAAATCTGGAATTCAAAACTAGTCTCAGTAACGGTGACCATGAAACTGTTACTAATTGTTGTAAAATTCCATCTGATTCACTAATGTTCTTTAGGGAAGGAAATCTGCCAACCTTTCCCAGTCTGATTTAGATGCGTATCCAGACCCATAGCAATGTGGGTAACTCTTTACTGCCCTTTGTAATGGCCTTGAAAAACAGTTTGTAAAGTTTATTTATTAGTGTCATGAGTAGGCTTACATTAACATTGCAATGAAGTTATAGTGAAAATCTCCTAGTTGCCACACTCTGGTACCTGAGGGTACACTGAGGGAGAATTTAACATGGCCAATGCACCTAAGCAGCACATCTTTTGGACTGTGGGAAGAAACTGGAGCACCTGGAGGAAACCCATGCAGAATCAGGGGTGGGGTGGGGTGAGGGGGAGTGGAACATGTAGACACCAAACAGACAGTGACCCAACCTGGGTCCCTGGCACTGTGAAACAGCTGTGCTAACCACTGTGCTACACTCAGATCAAGAACAATTAAAGATGGGCAGCAAATGTTGGCAGCTCCCATATCTCATGAAGCAATAAAAAATAAACTTGTCCTTGTATCTCCTTTGCCTCAGTGTCAATTATCTGATATTCCTGCTGTGACAAATGTCGAGATAAAAGGAACAGGAGCAACATGGATACGGAATAGGCCCAGAAATGGGAAACCAGTCTCCCATCCATTGACTCTGTCTACACTTCCCACTGCCTCAGAAAAGCCGCCAGCGTAATCAAGGACCCTACTCACTCCGGACATTCTCTCTTCCACCTTCTTCTTCTGCTGGAATTTGATTTGATTTATTATTATCACATGCATTAACATACAGTGAAAAGTATTGTTTCTTGTGCGCTATACAGACAAAGCACACCACTCATAGAAGGGAACAAGAGAGTACAGTCATAGCTAGGGTGTAGAGAAAGATCAACTTAATGCAAGGTAGGTCTATTCAAAAGTCTAATTGTTGCAGGAAAGAACAGAAAAAAAGACATTTGACTACACCAAAGGCACTATACAAATGCAGGCCAATTTTGCTGAAATTATGTGCCTTTTTGTTTGTTAATCTCAAAAGAGAGAAGCTACTCCCTCAATAACCCAAGTTGTGAATACATTTTAAAGGAATATGCAACCATTAAAGATATCAATCTCCCAACAGTGGTAAACCCCTGACCATCTTCAGCTACAATAATATCACCAATGTAAATCAGCACACAGGGAACAGTACAGACCTATAGGAAGGTAACTATTCAAAATGATGGGATAGAGTTGTAATCTGTGCATGCTTTCATGGTTTGCAGCAGTTTTTCTAAAGAGTTTTTCTGATACATTTCATAAAATAATACAATAACTGTATTTGCTAATCGGTGTGAAATGAAAACTGCTGCAATGTTCAGTAGGGACTTTTACTGTGTATCTAAGCAATCAAGATGATGACTGTAGATTTGTGTTTAACAGAGTGTTTCACATGGGATTGGCTGCTACTAACTGTTGGTAACTTGGCAGTCAGCCAGAGGTTCATTCACTCAAGAGGTGAACAGCTTTACAAAGGTGGAGGAAGCAGGCATCACAAAATAGATAAAAGCAAGCTTATTGTCCATGCCTCCCTCAATAAGTGTCCATGATGCTAGTTTGTTCAATGCCAACCTGCTGAAAGAAGATGTCATTGCTTTCTCAATTGGAAGACTAGTGGGCGAAAGTTGGCACAAGTGCATCCAACAAATGAGTAAGCAGTGGTAACATTCTAAATCTATCCACCATCACCACTCTATCTATCCACATCTCTGACAGTTGCCCCCTGATAACCAGGTGGACCAAAGCTAGGCCCAGTAGTCAGAATTTTAAAGAGTATGCACTGTTGGCACAATGGGTAGCATTGCTGCCTCACAGCGCCAGGAATCCAGGTTCGATTCCAGCCTCAGGTCACTGTCTGTGTGGAGTTTGCACATTCTCCCTTTGTCTGTGCGGGTTTCCTTGGTGTGCTCCAGTTTCCTCCCACATTCCAAAGATGTGCACGTTAAGTTGATTGGCCATGCTAAATTGCCCCTTAGTATCAGAGGGGCTACCTAGGGTAAATGCACAGTGTTACAGGGATAGGGCCTGGGTGGGATTGTTGTCGGTGCAGCTTGATGGGCTGAATGGCCTCCTTCTGCACTGCAGGGATTCTATGATAGGATTCAGACAATGGGTGGGATATTACCACCTTGCCCGAGGCCAACAGAGAATGCTGTTCTGTGAGCCTTGCCCGCTCCAATTCCGGATGGGCGTGCCGGTAAAATTCCAGCCAATGTGTCAAACATTCCTGACAATTTAGCACTTACTCATTAGGAATACAGGATTTTAGATTTAGAGATATCCAAAGTCAGCTCCAGTACAAGAAAACATATAAAAATAACCGGAGTATTTCTCCCCCCCAAAAAATGAAGTGCCCAATGGGTGGGGAAACCTGAGATTTTCCTGCCTGTTTTTTGGACGAATTTGGTTGGTTGAATTTCCTGCAGTCTGTGTTTCACAGAGTCCCCACAGGGTGTGTGTGTGGAGGGGGGGGTGTGGGGGGGGGGGGGGGGGAGCGGTTTATGCCGGTAGTGGGGGAGGCACTCCTTAATCCTGCCAGAGATACCGACACTGGCAATGCTGAGCAGACCACTGCGCGTGCGTCAGTCTCCTAGTGGGGAGATCCATTTCAGCCCCCCCACCCATATTTCCTGGCCTGCTGTGCTACTCAAGCAATGCAGCGGGCCGGAAAATCAGACCCAATATCTACCGTTTTCCCCACACAGTGCTGTGTAACAGACTTCTGAACAAAGTTACGGCACATGGAATAAAAGGGACAGGAGCAACATGGATATGGAGTAGGCCCAGCAATGGGAAACCAGCCTCCCATCCATTGACTCTACACTTCCCACTGCCTCGGAAAAGCCACCAGCTTTATCAAGGACCCCACACACCCTGGACATTCTTCCACCTTCTTCTTCTGTCAGGAAAATTATACAAAAGTGTGGGGTCACGTACCAGCCAACTCAAGAATATATTCTTCCCTGCTGCTATCAGACTTTTGAATGGACTTACCTTGCATTAAGTTTATCTTTCTCTATACGCTAGCCATACTAGCTGGCTACACTACATGCTGCACTCTCTTGTTTCCTTCTCTATGAATGGTATGATTCATAAAGCACATATCTTGGAGTATAGGAGTGAGGCACTTATGTTGAATTTGTATAAGCCATTAGCTCAGCCTCAGCTGGAGTGTTGCATCCAGTATATCGGGGCAAATACGTGGGTTACGGGAATAGGGTGAAGTGGGTGGGCTTAGGGAAGATGCTCTGTTGGAGGGTCGGTGCAGTCTCGATGGGCCTCCTTCTACACTGCAGGGATTCTATGACTCTGGATCCCACACATTAACAAGAATGTGAAAGCACTGAAAAGAGCAAAGAAACGATTCATGAGAATCTTTTCTCATGAATGACAGTGAAGAAAGTTATCTCCAATTACAACAGGATCGTGATCAATTGGGCCAGTGGGCTGACAAATGGCAGATGGAGTTTAATTTAGACAAATGAGAGGTGATGCATTTTGATAGATTGAACCAGGGCAGGACTTACTCAGTTAATGGTAGGGCACTGGGGAGAGTTACAGAACAAAGAGGTCTAGGAGTACAGGTTCATCGCTCATTGAAAGTGGAATAACAGGTGGACAGAGTGGTGAAGAAGGCATTCGGCATGCTTGGTTTCATCGGTCAAAACAATGAATACAGGAGTTGGAATGACTTGTTGAAGTTGTACAAGACATTGGTAAGGCCACACTGCAATTCAGGTCACCCTAATATAGAAAGGATATTATTAAACTAGAAAGAGTGCAGAAAAGATTTACTATCGGGACTTGATGGATTGAGTTATAAGGAGAGATTGAATAGACGGGGACATTTTTCCTCTGGAGTGTAGGAGGCTGAGGGCTAACCTTATAGAGGTCTATAAAATAATGACGGCCATAAACAAGGTAGAAAGTCAATATCTTTTCCCAAAGGTAGGGGAGTCTAAAACTAGAGGGCATAGGTTTAAGGTGAGACGGGAAAGATACAGAAGTGTCCAGAGGGGCAATTTTTTCACACAGAGGGTGGTGAATGTCTGCAACAAGCTGCCAGAGGTAGTAGTAGAGGCAGGGTACAATTTTATCTTTTAAAAAGCATTTAGTTACATGGATACGATGGGTATAGAGGGATATGGGCCAAATGCAGGCAATTGGGATTAGTTTAGTGATTTTTTAAAAAAGGCAGCATGGACAAGTTGGGCTGAAGGGCCTGTTTCCAGGCTGGAAACCTCTATAACTCTATGACTTTAATAGATCCAGTTTTGAGAAATTTTGGTTATGCTCATAGAATGGAGAAATTAGGACTGTTTTCCTCAGAGAATGGAAGATTGAGAGGAGATTTGATAGAGATATTCAAAATGATAGAGCAGTCTAGACAGAGGGGTTGGGTGAAACTATTCCCAGTCAAAAATGAGAGGGCACAGATTTAAAATAATTGGCAAAAGAAACAAAAAACTGATATAAGGAGAAATTTCTTCACACTGCGAGTGGTTAAGGGTTGGGAAGCAGTGCCTGAGAGTGTAGTGGAAGCAGGTTCAACTGAAGCATATAAAAAGGAATTAGGCTGTTATGTGAAAGGGAAGAAAGTGCAGAGTGATGGGGAGAAAGCGGGAGAATGACACGGGATGAATTGCTCATTCGGGGAGCCAGTGCAGTCATGATGGGCCAAATGGCCTCCTTCTGCACCCTAACACTCTAACAGTTTAGACTGGTACTCGCTGGAGTTTAGGAGGATGGAAGGGAACCTGATTGAGGCATATAAAAACTTTAAAGGGGTGATAAAGTAAGAGTAGACCAAATGTTCCCTCTTATGGGGCAATCTAGAAATAGAGGTCACAGGTATAAATTGAGAGGCAGTAGATTGAAAATTGAGATGAGGAGGAACCGTTTCTCTCAGAGGGTGGTGAATTATTGGAACTCATTGCCCCAGAGTGCGGTGGAGTCTGATTGGTTTCAAGAGGAGATAAACATAATTCTAATAAAGAAAGGGAAAGAGGGGATATGAGGAACAGGTGGAGAGCTGGATTCGAAACCAGGGAGAGATCGGCCGTGATCTGACTGAATATCGGAGCAGGTGCAAAAAGCTGAATTCACCGACTTCTGTATCTAATTTCTATATTTCTATGTAACAATTCCGTGATGCCCTTGTAGATTGTCATTAACTTTCTTCTACTTAACAAAATAAGCCAATGGCTGGAAATCGTCAGATGAAGAGTCATTTCCAACTCGAAATGTTAATTCCTTTTCTCTCCCCGCCAGGTGCTGCCAGATCTGCTGAGTTTTTCCAGCATTTTCTGTTTTTATTTCACATTAACTCCTTTGATTTTGAGTGCATTCCCCAAATCCATCAATCTGCAAGGATAAATTTTAGCAGGAAAATACGGAGCCAGGCTCCTGTAACACACTTTGGGGGGAGTGGGGGACATTTCATGATGACAATTAATGAATAATTTTTAAGTCGTGTCAAAACTTTTGTTGGTTTTTTATGTGGAGCACAAACACTCCCATTGGAGTGAATGGCCACTTTGTGCGCTGTAACTATTATATAATATGGATTAAGTAGTCCCTTTCTACCTTATTATCTGTGCCTCACAATGCTTTGTCAAAGCCCTTTGTCCAAGGGTCATCTGGACTCGAAACATCAGCTCTTTTCCCTCCTTACAGATGCTGCCAGACCTGCTGAGATTTTCCAGCATTTTCTCTTTGTTTTTCAGATTCCAGCATCCACAGTAATTTGCTTTCATCAACTCTGAGTCTCACTTCATAACTTACAGCCCAGAGTCCATGAATTTATCTTTTTTTCATTCATTCATGGGGCTTGGGTATCTCTAGCTGACTAGCATTTATTGCACAGTTGCCCTTGAGAAGGTGGTTGTGACAACTGAGTGGCTTGCCAGGCCATTTCAGAGGGCATTTGAGAATCAAATGTATTGCTGTGGCTCTTGAATCACATGTAGGCCACACCAGGCAAGGGAAGCAGATTTCTTTCCCTAAAGGACATTAGTGAAACAGATGGGTTTTTCCTGACAATCGATAATGGTGTCATGGTCATCAGTAGATTCTTAATTCCAGACATTTATTTATTTATGACCATTGGCCATAGCGGGATTTGAACCCGGGTCCTCAGAACATTAGCTGAGTTTATTGGATTAATAGTCTAGCGATAATGCCACCAGGCCATCGCCGCCCCAGTATCCTTGTTATCCTTCTCTGATGTTTTTCCATTGTGCCAGTGTTCTCACAGTATTGAGAACGAGGTGAATTTTGCGAGGCTAGATTAACTCGTTTGATTTATCGTCAGATGTTCTCAAGACACATCACTCTATTTAAAAGTTTTTGCCAATGAGGAGAATCAGTCACTGCCACAGGGAATTCCTACGGAATTCTGTCAAGTGCTCAAAAATGCAGCTTCTTTAAGGAAGGGGGGAAAGATATACGCATTATTTAAAGATTGCCTTAAAGTGTTTCTAATCAATCAACTAACTTGGTTACAATATATAATGAAACACATAAATCACCCACTGAACAGTGCCATGCACCATGGAATACCATTTTACAGGAGCGTTACATGAAGGCAAGTTGTGTTGTTATCAAAATGCCAAGACTAATGTGATTTGATCATTATTGAAAGCAACATTTGATTTTGGAGTGTGCACAGCGCTTTGGTAATCAATCAAAAATCCCATTTTAAGTTCAGTCTCCCCCACTGTACAACTCAAAACCAAGACGTCAGATGAGGTAAGGGATTGGCAGCAAAAGACGCCTACGATTGCTAGAATTGGCGTCAGTTCCAGAGTGTGGAGAAAACAGCTGCGTCTCAAATATTCTAATTAGTATAATTCAGTCACACTGCTTATTTCTTAATACAATCTTCAGGTAATTCAGACATTTCCGAGCTAATTATCTTTGTTTCCTCCTCCCACCATCCCGCCAGCCCCCCCAGCCCAAATAACCTGAATTAAAAACTTTGTGAAGGTTTGGTGGTAATCGATCTCTGTATAACATTCACTATGTTTCAAAGTCTTTCAAAATCCATGAAATGTTCTGAGAGTTTGCCTAGAGATAGGGGACAAGATTTATTAACCCTTGCCGCCGGTGGCATTTTCCAGTCCCATCGAAGTCCATCCTCTGTATCGGGTTCCCAGGTAGCGGGAGGGCCGAGACACACTGGAGACATCGACAGAACTGGGAGGTCCTGCTGGAAAAAGTGCCACAGCTGTTGGAGGCGGGGTGGGGGCGGCGGGCCGTGATGTGGGGGGAAGGTGAGTTCCTGTCCATGATGACCTATCAATGAATACCTCTTCTCCTTTCTAATATTTTGCTGTCCCTCAATGGCACAATGTCTCTGAGCCAGGAGTTCTGGGTTCAAGTCCCACTCCAAGGCTTGATGGCCAAGGAAGATGTGTTCATAACACAATCAGGTTGAGAGAATTAACTTGTAAATCCTTCCAACATGCACTAATGGCTGGCAGTGACAGTGGGAGAGGCACAGTAGTTAGCACAGCTGCCTCACAGCTCCAGGGACCCGGGTTCAATTCCTGGCTTGGGTCACTGTTTATGCGGAGTCTGCATGTTGTCCCCTGGTTCGGTGCATTCTCTATGCTAAATTCTTTCTCAGTGTACCTGAACAGATGCCAGAGTGTGGCAATTAGGAGATTTTCACAGTAACTTCATTGCAGTGTTAATGGAAGCCTATTTGCAATACTAATAAATAAACTTTAAAATTAAAGTCTCTACCCTCACTATCCATAGCTCCAATTTATATGTTGCCACAGCAACTCGGACCCCGTGGGGGGTGGTTGGTTGGCTCAGCCGGCCAATATGGGTCAGATTGAGCCCAACAGCACAGGGTTCAATCCCTGTTCTGGCTGGGGCAGATTTGGGATCTGGCTCCTTGCCCTACCCGTGTGGGTAGGATATGTTTTCAGGCAGACAACTCAAGAACATAGAAGTGGTTCAGTTAGATACATTAGTGAGTCACAAACCAGGAAGATCCCAGTGAATCTCGAGCTAATCTGTGCTCAATTATCTGAGCTTTACTGGAATGATGAATGAACAGTGTACGGGATATTAACGAGGGGAAAATCTGCGTCAGATCACACAGTACACTGCCATGCCTTTCCAATCAGTCCCACCCTGGCTGTTGCTTTCATTATTTTACAATATGCATTCAATTTGCTTTTAAGAGTTACTATTGAATCTGCTTCCACCATCTTTCTAATCCTGATCAGTTTCCAGCAATCCCTGCTGGAAGTGTATGGATTTGAATGTTGGAATGTCGGAGAGCAAGGTTGCCACTGTGTCCATTGAACCTTCTTATCCCTAAATCCCAGGCTTAACGGTTTAACAGTCCCAATCTGGGAAAGGTAAGGGGAGGTACTCAGGTGTCCGTAGAAATGAACCCCAACAAGGAATCAATGTTATCGCAAAAAAAAAATCAATGTGCAATTATACCGACCGTTCTCACTGGTAGAGTGGCACAGTGGTTAGCACTGCTGCCTCACGGCACCTGGGACATGGGTTCAATTCCTGGATAGGTCACTATGCAGAGTTTGCACATTCTCCTCGTGTCAGTGTGGGTTTTCTCCAGGTGCTCCAGCTTCCTCCCACAGTCCAAAGATGTGCACATTAGGTGCACTGGTCATGATAAAATTCTCCCTCAGTGTCCCTGCACAGGCACCGGGGTGTGGTGACTGGGCGATTTTCACAATAACTTCATTACAGTGTTAATAAGAGCATAAGACTTAGAAGCAGACTTAGGCCACTTGGCTCATCGAGTCTGCTCCTCCATTCAATCATGGCTGATAATGTAAGCCTACTTGTAACTAATAAATAAATAAGGATCTTCTAATCCCACCAATAGTGAGCTCCCACTGCATGTTTCCGGGCAGCAGGGGGTGCACAGAATGGGAAACCCCATTGGCAGCAACAGGACCAGAAAGATCCTGCCATCGGCCAATGGTGGGCCACCTCTGCCACCATGAAACAAGCTGTGGAAAATCCCATCCGTACGGATAGTGAAACATTCCCGAACGATTCTGGTTCAGGCCTATCCCGAACCAGGGCAGGAAGGAAGTCAGGAGAAAAATGGTAAAGACACGAGTGAGGAAGTTATTTGTTCACAAATTGTTTATTGAGGGTTATTTGCAAGCCAGAGGCCTTTTGTGATATTGTCTGAGATCGCAACAATTAAGTGGCCAAAGATTTTGCCGCAAAATAAGAAGCAGCAGGAGAATTCATAGAGTAGAATCCAGGAGCAGAATTCATAGAGTTCCTATGGTGCAGAAGGAGGCCATTCAGCCCATCAAGTTTGCACCGACACTCCACCAGAACATTTAACCAGGCTCACCCTTATCCCTGTAACCCCACACATTTATCCAACTCATCCGCCTAACCTACACATCTTGGAACACTGAGGGACAATTTAGCATGGCCAATCTCCCTGGCCAGCACATCTTTGGATGATGGGAGGAAGCCGGAGCACCCAGAGGGAACCCATGCAGACACAGAGAATTACAAACTCCAAACAGTCACCCAAGGCAGGAATCGAACCTGGGTCCCTGGTGCAGTGAGGCAGCAGTGTTAACCATTGTGCCACCACACCATCCCTAGAAGGACCACAGTACTGCACGGTGAGCCAAGTTAGATGGACAGAAATGGAAGGCTAAAGGAGGTTGTGATAATTTGAAAAAAGACCATAAAAATCATGAATATTTTAACATTTTACTTATGGCATGTCTACAAATATCAACAAACCGGAGATCAATTAATGAGCTGAATGTTCTGCAGGCCAGGATGATGTCATAGAATACTCAGTTCAGTTTATGATAAAAGAAACTTGAATACTGTGTCATGGTCTCTAGAGAATGAAAACTTTGAAAAAGATTTATGAATTCCAGTGACTGACTAAGAAGATCACATGACAGGGGTTCAACTTAAGACTTTTACTGTAATAAACAAACCAAAAGCAACATTGACTAAACACTATTCAGCAATTAATGCTTCAAACTATAGAAAGGTTTCCCTACTTAACTTTTAAAATGCTCAGAAAGGCCCATGTCATCACTGTTCCTTGAGAAGACACTATATTTTCTTGGAAAAAAGCAAAATACTGCAGATTCTGGAATCTGAAACAAAAACAGAAAATGCTGGACCTGCTGAGATTTTCCAGCTTTTTCTGTTTTTGTTACTTTCTTGGAATCAGCCCAAAGCTGTTCTACATTCCCCCAGTGGCCGGTTTCCTTTTTCTCTTTTCCCAGCCAAGTAACTTCTAATCCCAGAACTGGCTTACACTGGAGATTCCTTCTCTTTGACCCAAGTTAGGCAAATCCTCCGACTTCTTTCAAATCCTCATGAAATCAGTCACCTCAATCGGAGCATGAGCTCCCACCCATTGTGAACAACAGAGGTGGCATTTTGTCTCCTTCAGGACCGAGACTCAGTCTCTGTCTCCCATTCTATTAGAGTCTAGTGGATTTAGTTGTGTCTATTGTCAAGGCAATGGATCATAGCTCTGAATTACTTAAGGACATATCAAACTCTTGAGTATGACGTGTATTTAAAAAGACATACAAGCCAAAGATGACTGAGAATGTGAATTCTGAGAATGTAATTCAGTGATGACACAGTGGCACAGTGCTTAGCACTGCTGCCTCACAGGGCCAGGGACCTGGGTTCAATTCTGGCCTCAGATCACTGTTTTTGTGGAGTTGCACATTCTCCCTTTGCGTGGATTTCCTCCGGTTTCTTTCCACAGTCCAAAGATGTGCGGGTTAGGTTGATTGGCCATGATAAATTGATCCTAGTGCCAGGGGATTAGCAGGGTAAATATGTGGGGCTATGGGAATAGGGCCTGGGTAGGATTGTGGTCAATTCAGACTCAATGGGCTGAATGGCCTCCTTCTACACTGTAGGGATTTTACGCATCTATGACTGCCTGGAAAATTCCTGTGTGAACTCTACTCAGTTCTGAGAGAGTCCATGGATGTCGCACCTCGAAGGTTTCAATGAACTTTAAACAGAGACACTTCAAAGGAACCAACGCAATGCAAAAACTGAACTGTAATCTCCTGTGGCTGCAGAGATAATGGAGGTTTATCAGCATCTAAACAGAAACCATCTCCTGTGAGTTATATCCCGAGCTGTGGATATGATGTGTTGGAAGGAAGTAGTTCTGGATGAAAGGCAGATTTAAGTTTTTCCCTTTTCATGAATAGTGAGGAAAAGTGATTAAAAACCAGCTGTGATCCTGGTCTCTGTACTAGTGTTTGACTGTGCTAGATAGTGTTGTGAAGGTCAGAGGTGAAAAATATCCACTAGGCACCCTTGAAGGTAAAAACAAAAGCCTCTTGGTCTCTGACTACTGGAAGCAAGTCACAAGTCAGAAAGGAAACAGGACAATTCCTTTCTGTAATCTGCAGAACCAAGAATCCCCAAACCACATGCTCAACTGCGAACGTCAATACTACTGGAATCACCCAACTTAATGGCCATGATGTTTCACTATCTAATCCTCACAGACAAGCTAAAATTCCTGCTACCTCGGAAAAGTAGCCAGCATAATCAAGGACCCATACACCCTGGATATTCTCTCTTCCACCTTCTTTCATCAGGAAAAAGATACAGATGTCTGAGCTCATGTACCAACCAATTTAAGAACAGTTTCTTCCCTGCTGTCTTCAGACTTTCAAATGGAACCATCTCATATTGAGTTGATCTTTTTCTACACCTGGCTATAACTGTAACACTATAACGGCATTCTCTCCTTCTTCATGAATGATATGCTTTGTCTGTGTAGCGCGCAAGAAACAATACTTTTCACTGTATAGTACTACATGTAACAATAGTAAATCAAATCAAAATGTGCCATGCAATGATTGGAATCCTATTTAAATATCATTAGCAGTCTTCCCCAGTGTATCATTCCCCCTACATTTGGATCTCACTATTCACATTGACGAGGTTAACAACAGACCTGGAGCCACAATAACCAGGTAAAGGAAATTGCCAGGGGTGTACAGGCAGATACAGCCCCCAGGCATGAGAGGGGCATGCACAGGAGTGGCAAAAGAGGAAGTTCAACCACTTATTCCTTTTGAGGAACCCCATCTGTCAATCGAGCTTCAGGTCTCTGTAAACATTACGGTTAGGAACAATGAAGGTACTTGACTTGCATTCAAGCCTGAAAGGAAGTGTAAATAAACACAGCTGACTGGAGGCTGAGTAGAAACCCATTAAGATGTCTTTGGAAGCCTATTTCAAATCACTAAACCTTGAAATTGACAGAGACAAAGATTTCCAATGGAATCAAGATTGTTTCAAAGGTTTCAGTTTGCTTGGAAACTTCAAATCAAAACTATGTGAACACATTGGAACTGAGTGCTCAGCCAGGCAGAATGGAATCCGCCTCCCATCACCTGCTCCAGGTGAAATTGACATCTCCTCTTTATCAGATGACTTCAAAAGGGATCTGCTCATACCTGCAGCTTCTGACAGGAGAAAGGGAAATCCCTATTGCAGAATGGAGTACTGCAGTGATATTAAAAGCTGCCAGGTGACCAGGGGACATGGAGATTACAGGAATGAAGATGCCAGGCAGGAATGAAGATGTTGATCACAGTGCTACCTGCAATCACCATGCCAGAGATGATCTTCAGGTCTGCCAGGGTTAAAAGAGTTGGTCCAGCCACCAGACCCTCATCCAGGGGGAGAGTGGTGAAGCCAACCCATTGCACCCAACCCAAGCCCAACCAGCCACCAGGATCCCTGAGGGCTTCTTCCTCTGTAGCCCAATAGCAGCAGAGGGACAAATGACAACTGCATCTGCCTACATGAGCCCCCTTAGGGCTCAAGGCACCAGGCCAGGGTGTCAGTGTCAAGGGGCGGTGCTCCACTGACACCACCAAAGCACATGGCCTGAAGGGGGTCTGAGTGAAGAAGGTTGTAATGCAGTGGGGGGCCCTGTGGGATATGGAGGGGGAAATGCACCTGAGTGGGAGATCTGAGGGAGAGGGGGGGTCTTAGGAGGGTGGACCTCAATGGGAAGTTGAGGATGAAAGGAGGGGGCCTCAGTGGGGAGGGGGGATGAAGGGAGGAGCCTCAGTGGAGAGGGGGATGTGAGGGGCCTTATTGGGGACGGGACCTGGGGAGGAGGTCCTGAGTTAGAGGGGATGAGGTTTGAGTCAGGTCACCCTCATGCCTGCATGGTGTGGGGGTGGTGACCCATTTATGTGAGTGAGGGGAGGCTGTTCCTCTTTGATGAGGGATTGGTGGTGTTCCCTGGTCAGTATGTGAGGGGGGTGGGGGCAGGGGGGTAATGCCATTTCATTGTTTGGGGGAGGGGGGTCCTGCCTCCCAGCACAGAGCTCGGGGGTGACCCGATTTCAGAACAGCAGGGTAGGCTGCCAGGTTCCGTAAGACGGTCTCATTTGTATCTTTCCGATGGGCGAATCCCACCCGACAGACGCAGCAGCTCCTGTTTCCCTGCTGGAGTCCACAGCCTAATAACAGGAAAACTCCCCCCAAAATCTGTTCAAACCAACAAAAGGCAAATTCAGAACTGAAATCAGAAACAAATTCACACAGAAAATGATCAACATATGGGTGAATAGATGCGCTGGCAAATAACAAAGACAATATCTCTCGAATCATTTAAAAATTATTTTAACACCTTAATCATCCTGTGTGGGTGAGATTAACTGGGCCATATGGCTTCTCCTCTCTGTTTCCCTCTTGAGCGCTTGTGAAGATCACCAGAAATTACAAAATGTTGTGAATGTGGCCCAATCCATCTCGCAAACCAGCCTCCCATCCATGGACTCTGTCCACACTTCCCGTTGCCTCGACAAAGCAGGCAGTATAATTAAGGACTGCACGCACCCTGGACATTCTCTCTTCCACCTCCTTCCTTCAGGAAAAATATACAAAAATCTGAGGTCATGTACCAACCAACTCAAGAATAGCTTCTTCCCTGCTGCTGTTAGACTTTTGAATAGACTCAGAGATTTACAGCATGGAAACAGGCCCTTCGGCCCCACTTATCCTTGCCGCCCCTTTTTTAACCCATAAGCTAGTCCTGATCGCCCACGTTTGGCCCATATCCCTCTATACCCATCTTAACCATGTAACTGTCTAAACACTTTTTAGAAGACAAAATTGTAGCCACTTCTACTATTATCTCTGGCAGCTTGTTCCAGACACTCACCACCCTCTGTGTGAAAAAATTGCCCCTCTGGACCCTTTTGTATCTCTCCCCTGTCACCTTAAACCTATGACCCCCAGTTTTAGACTCCCCTACCTTTGGGAAAAGATATCGACTTCTAGCTGATCCATGAGACCTTGCATTAAATAGATCTTTCTCTACACCCCAGCTATGACTGTAACATCACATTCTGCAGTCTCTCCTTTCCTTCTCTCTGAATGGTATGCTTTGTCTGTATCGTGTGCAAGAAACAATAATTTCCACTGTACGCTAATACATGGGAGAATAATAAATCAAATCAAAGTATATAAACAGCATAGGATTTACAACCAATGGCCATTTGTGTCAACACAGTTTTGAACTGCTGTTAGAACTACAAAGGCGTGAATTTTTATCCCTTGAGCTGATGCACTCACTGGCCAATGAACTGCCCGCCAGTGTGAATCACACACTGGGGAGGGCTCAGCACTGCCGGGGGAGGGACGGAGGGCAGAGGGTGGGCGCTGGGAAAAGGGGAGGTGAGGCCTGGCGCTTCTACTGTCCTCCCTCAAGGGGACAGCTGCGGCGGAGCTGTGTCAGGGAACTGTGGACGTGTGAAAGATAGATTGTGGTGGAAAAATCGCTGCAGGAGGTGTAGGCAGCACACTCAAACACACATCCTTAGACACAGCTTTTAAATTATATTTCAGCACTGACATTTTAATCACCCCTGGATCGAGGTTGAGGCTAGAATGTAAAGTAGTCCTCACTCACCAGCCAGGCCACGTAAAATTGCCTTCAATTGGCAAATGGATTAAATTGCCTGCTTACTAGCCGGCAGGCGCACATCTGACTCTGCCCGCGCCCACCGAATGAAGTGTCATATGTACACGCGATGACATCGCGACAGGGCCTGACATCTCCTCACACATCATAGAATCCCTACAGTGCAGAAGGAGGCCATTTGGCCCATTGAGTTAGCACCGAATCAGACTCTCACCCAGGCCCACTCTCACCCTATTCATGTAACCTCATATTTATCCCGCTAATCCCTCTAACCTACACAGCTTGGAACACTAAGGCGAAATTTAGCATGGTCAATCCACCTAACCCGCACATCTTTGGACTTTGGGAGGAAACCAGAGCACCTGGAGGAAACCCACGCAGACATGGGGAGAATGTGCAAACTCCACGCAGACAATCACCCAAGGCTGGAATCGAACCTGGGCCCCTGGTGCCTGTGAGACAGTAATGCTGACACCATGCCGCCCCATTCATGCACTTGCAGGCAATGTAACATCCTGCTCTATGTATTTTTCAATGTTATTTGGTTGCCTTTATAGTTATAAATTTGCAATAAATCAAACGTATTTTTGTTAAAATATAGAAGATATAAGGACATTCTAAACTTGTGAAACTGATCTCTCAGAAATGCTGAATGTCATTGGGATATTTCAAAGATACATTCAAACCAAGACTCAAACATCTGACAATAGTTTAATTGTAAGTCCCTTAATAAAAAAAATGAAAACCTTGCTCCATCTGTGATTATATTCGAGTTCGGCTGTAATGACTGTAATCAAGACATTGAAGTTGACCAATTGGAATATGGACTCCCTGATTAAGGGGCCAATAGATGATCCAATCAGGGAAACTTCACTTTGTATACAACTGGAAGTGTCAGTTCCTCTGGGACTCCCAAAGGTAGACTGCTGACTGATAACACTCTGTGAATTGTAAATAAAGAGATTTTGGTGAAGGGATTTCTGCCTCTGTGAACTTATTACAACAGGCTTCTCCTACATTACTGAAATAGCATCACTACAGTGCAGAAGGAGGCCATTTGGTCCATTGTACACCGACCATAATCTCACCCAGGCCCTATCCCCATACCCCCATGAATTTACCCGAGCTAATCCCCCTGGCACCAAGGGTCAATCCACCTAACCCAAACATTTTTGGACTGGAGGAGGAAACCTGAGCACTCAGAGGAAACCCATGCAGACACAGGGAGAACATGCAGACTCCACACAGACTGTGACCCGAGGCCAGAATTGAATCTGGGGTCCCAAGCATTGCGAGGCAGCAGTGCTAACCACTGTGCCAACCCAATACATTCACCTGCGCTGACAGGTTCATGTCTAAAGTGCCATGGTGTTTGACAAGGAGTGCAATGAATTGAAACTGAGGAAAAGTGAGTTTCCCATTCTCCTATCTGCCCTACAGAGACCAGTAATTAAAATCAGATCCTACTTTCATGATCCACCCACCTTCAAGTGAAATCCTTCTTGGGTTTCTAACAGTCACAAGTTCTCAGGGGTAGGGATTGGTGCTCGGAAGACTGTAATCACAAATGAAAGTACGTTTCACCTCCTGCTTTTTCATAAAGATTGGGCAATTACTGGTGTTAGACTCATAAATACAACTTTTGTGGTCCTTCTCTAGAGTGTTTCTTTAATGAGCCAATCATTTTTATGGGCTGCTTTCAGAGTTATCTGTCAACACTTAGTGCTGCACTTAAACTGGACTGGGCGGAAATGGATGACTTCTGAGTCACAGGAAGCGTCAATCAAATCTCGAAAATGTGTGAAACTAACCTGAGAATCCAAATGCTCTCGATCCATAAAGTGCACTAAATTGACACTTTGATCATCAGCTGCCACAGATAGTAAAAGCCAAATTGAACTCGACACAGGGCAATTCAGACGCACCGAGAACTTGCTGGACCTTTTAGTCGAGATCTCAAAGACGGTTTGGTAATTTACAGCCACTCGAAGGAACAGAGTAATATGGCTCACAATACCCAGTGTGATTTATTATGTTAATTTAAGCTGTGAGGCTGGAATGATGTACGGCGCTGTGTCATCATTAAATTGAAATACAGTCCCTAAAATTGATTTGAATCATGTTTTCAATTTGTACTTAACCACTTTTCGGAGGCAGAAGTTGAAACTTAATTTCCAGCACAATCCCTGCGACACAGGTTGTGATTCAGTGATGTCCATAAGATTAAAGACTTCCTTAGCCATCAGCTCCCCTGCTATTTTGGTGGCGCGACGTGGCTTTGGGTCTCTTTGCGTACATGCTTTTTTGGCTTACAGAACACGTTCAATCAATTCACCTTGCGCCTTGCAGCAGAATGCAGAATCAATGGAACCCCAAAAACAAGCACCTGGACCTGTATTAATAAAGGCACATGTCACACAGCCGTCTAAGGTACAATGAGCCCTGACAGCCTCATGTACCGTATACATTTCTCTTTTCACAATGTTATATTCAGATACAGATTCATTGTCAGACTTTTAAAGCATATTCAGTTACAAACAAAATGAAATACATTTGTGAATGGAGTGCCACCTTGGAATTGAATTTCTTAATAGACATTAATCATACACCAAATGTGAATTCAATTTGTTAACAGATGCCCTTTTACTGCGGAAAGTTGAGTCCGGAATACAAATATGCATTGCACTTGTGTCAAAAGAAAATAATGCAGAAATGAACTTCATAACAATAGCGCTTTGTCTAATCTGATGCAATCTTGAATGAACTACAATTTTCTCAGACTAAGTCTGGGAGAGACAAGTTTTGGTCCACACTGCAAACTTCACGTCCTTGCCTCAATTCCAGCTCCTTCTTATTCTCAAAGTCGATTCCCTAGTGCTATTATTGGTAGACTATTAATCCAAAAACTCAGCTAATGTTCTGGAGATCCAGGTTCATGGAATCATTGAATCCCTAAGTGCAGCCAAGGCCATTCAGCCCATCAAATCTGCACAGACTCTTTGACGAGGTCTTTCCTCCACCCCCCATCCCTGTAACCCCACACATTTCCCATGGTGAATTCCCCCTAACCTACCCATCTTGGGACACCAAGGGAAACTTAGAAGGCCAATCCACCTAACCTGCACATCTTTGGACTGTGGGAGAAAACCAGAGCACCCGGAGGAAACCCACGCAGACATGGGGAGAATGTGCAAACTCCACACAGACAGTGATCCAAGGCCAGAATCAAATCTGGGTCCCTGGCGCTGTGAGGCAGCAGCGCTAACCACTGACCCACTGTGCTGCCCATTCATTTGAAATGGGTGACATGATGTCAGAGTGGTTTGAATCCCACCACAGCAGCTGGTGAAATTTGAATTCAACATAAAAAAAAAATCGGGAATTAAGAATCTACTGATGGCCATGAAACCATTCTCAATTGTCGGAAAAACCCCATCTGGTTCATTAATGTCCTTTAGGGAAGGAAATCTGCCGTCCTTACCCGTTCTGGCCTACATGTGACTCCAGAGCCACAGCAAAATGATTGACTCTCAACTGCCCTCAGGCAACAAGGGATGGGCAATAAGTGCTGACCAGGCAGCGATGCCCATGTCCCATGAATGAATAAAATAAAGGATACAGTTGGTAGCACTGAGGAATATGCTTGGTTGATTTCAGATGTAAATGCATCCTTAAACCCAAAAGCAGTGAGCCATACCAAGGGAGGAATGCTCGGACCGATCAAAGCCATTGGCCGTACATAAGAGGACGTGGATCTCTCCACTTCAGCAGCATTGGCATCTGCTGAGCCATTTTAGTTGCTGCTAAACACTTCCAATCAGAATTTCAAGAGCTGAACAAGATCTCTGACTTGTGATAGCAGTGAGCTACCCCAAGAAATAGTCATGTTACTAATACAGATGAGTTTATATTGGTGCCACATTCGGATCTGCACCCAATTAATCAGTCTCGGAAGATTGGATCCAGACAGCCACTATCTTTCATACTTTGTGTGAAGCCTCTTTCTATCTCCGCCCATATTAGGAAATCTAGGCCGGTTCTAATTAACCATCTGCACTTGGAAAATTGCATTTTCTCCAAGTTAATAGTTGTACAACCACCTCCCTTAAATGCTAATGTTCTCAAAAAGAATCACTTTGTTCTCTGCAGTCAGTGAAGCAAAATAACTACAACACTTCAGACAAGAGCTTCTACATTTGGAGGATCTGTCAGGATAATTGACTATTGGTAATATAAGGGAGGGGTGGCATAATGGTATTGTCCCTAGCCTAGCAATCCAGAGACCCAGGGCAACTCTGAAGACCAGGGTTCGAATCCCACTATGGCAAGTAGTGAAATTTCAATTCGATAAAAATCTACAATTAAAAGTCTAATAATGAACCATGAAGTCACACTTGACTGTAGTAAAAAACCCATCCAGTTCACTAATGCCCTTTAGGGAAGGGAATTTGCCAATCTCAATTGATATGGCCTACATGTAACTCCGGATCCACAGTTCAGGAGGCTAAGAAAATTTGGCATGTCCACTATGAATTTCATCAACATTTACAGATGCACCATAGAAAGCATCCCTTCTGGGTGCCTCACAACTTGGAATGACCTCTTCTCTGACCAACACTTCCAGAAACTACAAAGCGTTGTGAACGCAGCCCAGTCCATCACAGAAACCAGCCTCCCATCCATTGACTCTATCTATATTTCCTGCTGCCTTGGAAAAGCAGCCAGCATAATCAAGGATCTCATAGACCCTGGACATTCTCTCTTCCACCTTCTTCCATCGGGAAAAAGATGCAAAAGTCCAGAAATATGTAGCAACAGACTCAAGAACTTCTTCCCTGCTGTCATCAGGCTTTTGAATGGTCCTAGGAGGCAGAGAGTTGGTATCAATGGGTGCTATTCTGATTGGCGGTTGGTGACTAGTGGAGTACCCCAGGGATCAGTGCTGGGGCCTCAACTATTTACCATTTATATAGATGATCTGGAGGAGGGGGCTGAGTGTAGGGTGTCAAAATTTGCTGATGATACAAAGATAAGTGGTAAAGCAAATTGTGCGGAGGGTGTGGAAAGTTTGCAGAGGGATCTGGATAGGCTGAGCGAGTGGGCGAGGACCTGGCAGATGGAGTATAATGTTAGCAAGTGTGAGGTTATCCACTTTGGCAGGAATAATAGTAGGAGGGATTACTATTTAAAGGGCGAAAAGCTGCAGCATGCTACGGTGCAGAGGGACCTGGGGGTCCTTGTGCATGAGTCACAAAAACCCAGCCTGCAGGTGCAGCAGGCGATCAAGAAGGCAAATGGGATGCTGGCCTTCATAGCGAGGGGGATTGAATATAAAAGCAGGGAGGTCTTGCTGCAACTGTACAGGGCACTGGTGAGGCCGCAGCTGGAGTACTGTGTGCAGTTTTGGTTGCCGCACTTGCGCAAGGATATTTTACGAACATAAGAAATAGGAGCAGGAGTAGGCCATCTAGCCCTTCGAGCCTGCCCCGCCATTCAATAAGATCATGGCTGATCTGTCATGGCTCAGTTCCACATTCCCGCCCTCTCCCCATAACCCTTAATCCCCTCTCTTATCAAAAACCCATCAACCCGCGTCTTAAAAATATTTAGCGAGGCAGCCTCCACCACTTCAACAGGCAGAGAATTCCAGAGATTCACCACCCTTTGAGTGAAGAAGTTCCTCCTCAACTCCGTTCTAAACCGCCCCCCCTTTTGGCCTTGGAGGGAGTGCAGAGGAGGTTCACTAGGCTGATACCGGAGATGAGGGGGTTGGACTATGAAGAGAGGCTGAATAGACTGGGTTTGTACTCATTGGAGTTTAGAAGGATGAGGGGGGATCTTATAGAGACATATAAGATAATGAAGGGGATGGATAGGGTAGAGGTGGAGAGATTCTTCCTGTTCAGAAAGGACAGCAGGACTAGAGGGCACAGCCTCAAGATAAGGGGGGGGGGGGGGTGCAGTTTAGATCGGAGTTGAGGAGGAACTTCTTCACTCAAAGGGTGGTGAATCTCTGGAACTCTCTGCCCGTTGAAGTGGTGGAGGCTATCTCGCTAAATATCTCGCCCAGACTGAGGGGGTGAAGTGTATATATTTTAATGCAAGGAGTGAAGTGAATAAGGTAGATGAGCTTAGGGCGTGGATTGCTGCTTGGGATTGTGATGTGGTGGCCATTACGGAGACTTGGATGTCTCAGGGACAGGACTGGGTACTTCAGGTGCCAGGATTCAGATGCTTCAGGAAGGACAGGGAGGATGGCAGAAGAGGTGGTGGAGTGGCACTGTTGATCAGGGACAGTGTCATGGCTGCAGAGAAAGAGGATGCCATGGAGGGACTATCTACAGAGTCTCTGTGGGTGGAAGTTACGAACAGCAAAGGGTCGAAAACTTTGCTGGGTGTATTCTATAGGCCGCCCAATAGTGACAGGGAAGTTGAAGTGCAGATAGGGAAACAGATTCTGGAGAGATGTTTTAATAACAGAGTTGTCATGATGGGAGACTTCAATTTCCCAAACATCGACTGGAATATCCCTAGGGTAAGGGGTCTGGATGGGGAGGAGTTTGTTAGGTGTGTTCAGGAAGGTTTCCTGACACAGTATGTGGATAAGCCTACGAGGGGAGAGGCTGTACTTGACCTGGTACTGGCGAATGAACCAGGGCAGGTGATGGATCTCTCAGAAGGAGAGCATGTTGGAAATGGTGACCATAATTCTATCTCCTTCACAATTGCATTGGAACGAGATAGGATCAGGCAGGCTAGGAAGGTGTTTGTCTGGAGTAAGGGGAGATACGAAGAAGTCAGGAAGTTACTTGGACAAATAAACTGGAAGGAGGCGTTCTTAGGGAAAAGTACAGAAGGAAGGTGGCAGATATTCAAGGAATGTTTGTCTGGAGCTCTGCACGACAACGTTCCGATGAGACAAGGGGGTTTTGGTAGGTCGCGGGAACTGTGGTGCACGAAGGCTGTGTTGAACCTAGTCAGGAGGAAAGGGAAGGTGTACAAAAGGTTCAGGGAACTAGGAGAGGTTAAGGATCTTGAGGAGTATAAGGACTGTAGAAAGGAGCTTAAAAGGGAAATTAGGAGAGCCAGAAGGGGTCATGAGAAGACCTTGGCGGGTAAGATTAAGGAGAATCCCAAGGCCTTCTATAAATATGTGAAAGGTAAAAGGATGAGAAGAGAAGGGATAGGACCTATAAAAGGTGAAGGGGGAAAGGTCTGTGTGGAACCAGAAGAAATGGCAGAGGTGCTTAATGAGTACTTTGCCTCAGTATTCACGGTGGAAGCTGATCTGGGAGGTTTTGCTACGGATTTGCAGCAGATGGAGAAGATTGAGTTTGTGGATATTAAGGTGGAGGATGTATTAGAACTTTTGAATTCTATCAAGATAGATAAGTCGCCGGGACCAGATGGGATGTACCCCAGGATACTGTGGGAGGCGAGGGAAGTGATTGCAGAGCCCCTGGCGATGATCTTTGCATTGTCAATGGAGACGGGAGAGGTTCCGGAAGATTGGAGGATTGCGGATGTAGTCCCTATTTTCAAGAAAGGGAACAGAGATAGCCCAGGAAATTACCGACCGGTGAGTCTGACCTCAGTGGTTGGTAAGCTGATGGAGAGGCTTCTGAGGGACAAGATTTATGAGCATTTGGAGAGGTTTGACATGATCAGGAATAGTCAGCATGGATTTGTCAAGGGCAGGTCGTGCCTTACAAGCCTGGTTGAGTTCTTCGATAATGTGACTGAACACATTGACGAAGGAAGTGCCGTGGACGTGGTGTACATGGACTTCAGCAAGGCGTTTGATAAGGTCCCCCATGCAAGACTTCTTGAGAAGGTGAGAGGGCATGGGATCCAAGGGCCTTTGGCCTTGTGGATCCAGAACTGGCTTGCCTGCAGAAGGCAGAGAGTGGTTGTGGATGGGTTTTTCTGAATGGAGGTCAGTCACCAGTGGAATGCCCCAGGGATCTGTTCTGGGACCCTTGCTGTTTGTTATTTTCATAAATTACCTGGATGAGGAAGTGGAGGGATGGGTAAGTAAGTCCGCTGATGACACGAAGGTCGGTGGTGTTGTGGATGGTCTGGAAGGATGTCAAAAGTTGCAGCAGGACATAAATAGGATGCAGGACTGGGCGGAGAAGTGGCAGATGGACTTCAACGCGGATAAATGCGTAGTCGTCCATTTTGGCAGAACCAACGGGATGAACGAGTACACTATCAAGGGCAGGAGTCTTAGTAGTGTTGAAGAGCAGAAGGATCTTGGGGTCCGGGTCCACAGGACTCTTAAATCGGCCTCGCAGGTGGAGGATGTGGTCAAGAAGGCGTATGGTGTACTGGCCTTCATTAATCGAGGGATTGAGTTTAGGAGTCGGGAGGTAATGCTGCAACTTTATAAGACCCTTGTCAGGCCTCATTTGGAGTACCGTGCGCAGTTCTGGTCGCCTCACTATAGGAAAGACGTAGAAGCTATTGAAAGGGTGCAGAGGAGATTTACAAGGATGTTGCCTGGACTGGGAGGCATGCCTTATGAAGTTAGGTTGAGGGAGCTGGGACTCTTTTCCCTGGAGAGACGAAGGTTGAGAGGCGACCTGATAGAAGTTTATAAAATGTTGAGAGGAATAGATAGGGTGGACTCTCAGAGGCTATTTCCCCGGGTTGAAATGGTCACTACGAGAGGACACAGATTTAAGGTGCGGGGAGGAAAGTACAGAAGTGATGTTAGGGGTAAGTTTTTCACTCAGAGGGTGGTGAGTGAATGGAATCGGCTGCCGTCAGTGGTGGTGGAGGCGAACTCGCTGGGGTCTTTTAAAAGACTTCTGGATGAGTATATGGGGTTTTATGGGATTGGGGGTTATAGATAGGTCTATAGATTGGTAGGTGTTGATGTGATCGGTGCAACTCGTGGGCTGAAGGGCCTGTTTGTGCTGTAGTGTTCTATGTTCTGTGTTCTAAATATATTTAAGACACGGGTAGATAGGTTTTTGGCAGGCAAGGGGATTGGGGGTTATGGGGAGAAAGCGGGAAAGTGGAACTGAGCCACTTCAGATCAGCCATGATCTTATTGAATAGCGGGGCAGGCTCGAAGGGCTAGATGGCCTACTCCTGCTCCTATTTCTTAAGTTCTTATATTCTATCAGACATTAAGCAGATCTTTCTCTTCACCCTACCTGTAAATGCAACATTATACCCTGCACCCTATCCTTTCCTTCTCCCCAATATACTCGATTAATGGTATATTTTGACTCTAAACCACACGAGAAACACTTTTCACTGCATCCCAATACATTTGCAATAATAAATGCATGCAGGAATTATACAGTAAATGATAGAGCTCTTAGGAGTATTGACAGGCAGAGATCTCAACATACATGTTCACCAATCATCAAAATGGCAATGCAGGTGGATAAGGTAGCCAAGAAAGCATACAGCATGCTTACCTTCATTGGTCGGGGCACTGGGTATACAAAACTGGCAGGTCATGCTGCGGCTGTACAAAACCTTAGTTAGGCCTCATTTAGAATATTGTGTACAATTCTTGTTGCCACACTACCAGAAAGATGTGGATGCTTTGAAGAGGGTACAGAAGAGGTTTACCAGGATATTGCCAGGTCTGGAGGGTATTAGCTGTGATGAGAGGTTGGATAAACTCGGTTTGTTCTCACTGGAATGACAGAGGTTGAGGAGTGACCTGATAGAGGTTTACAAGATTGAGAGGCATGGACAAGAGTGGATAGTCAGATGCTCTTTCCTAGGGTAGAAAAGTCAAGTACGGGGGGACACAGGTTTAAGATGCGTGGGGAATAGAGGATACGCGCGAGGGTGGTGAATGTCTGGAGCGCGCTGCCAGGGGCAGTGGTGGGAGCAGGTATGATAGTGGCATTTAAGGGGCAACTGGGTGAATACATGAATAGGATGGGAACGGAAGGATACGGGCTCTGTAAGTGCATACGGTTTTAGTTTAGGCAGACATCATGATCAGCGCAGGCATGGAGGGCTGAAGGGCCTGTCCCTGTGCTGGGCTGTTCTCTGTTCTTTGTAAATCAAATTAAACCAACCCAACGTTGCCAACTCTTGCATTCATTGTTGGGCAATAAATGTTGGCCCAGCAAGCGACGCCCACGAATGAATAAAAGTAAACATGGTGAATATCAGTACCTGCAGTTAGAATACATCACATTCTGACCTTGTAATCAGCTCCTGCCACATAGGAGGAAAGTGCTAGTTATGGATAACATCAGTGTACTGCAGTAGAAAGAGCGCAGGTGTACACTCACCAAGGAGCTTGGGTGACTCATTAGCATATCCTGAGAAAAATGAACAAGAATACTCTTCCAGTGACAGTGCTGGCAAATTAACTCACTTTGAAAATGAAAAATAGAATGAGAGTTGCCTTAGGTTCAGTGTTCTACCCTTCAGGCATTGCCAGCTTTCACCAGCCTGACATGGAACCATCTAAAGATAACATCGCAAATTTATTTCTCTCGTGATGAGGGCAGCACTTACCGAGTTGAAGACTTAATTTGAGTCAGATTCTCATGACTCAATTTAACAGTTTTTTTCTTTTGATCAGGTAGAAGCAGAGTTGGCTGCCAACTGCCTCATTTTGATTTTTTTTTGTCTTCTTTTCCATAAACATTAGAACGAAACTCATTTTAGCACAGGATTAAACAGGCTTCTGTTTCAAAAACGCAGGACTGACTCTTAACTACTAAAATCAGGTGGGTTGGTGTTGTGTCGGAAGTTAAGATTCAGAACGATCTGAAACAGAGACTCAACTCACTCCAAGCCCCACCATGTCTGGTTTTCATGATAAGGAGATGCCGGTGTTGGACTGGGGTGGGCACAGTGAGAAGTCGCACAACACCAGGTTAAAATCCAACAGGTTTATTTGAAATCACGAGTTTTCAGAGCATTGCTCTTTCATCAGGTGACTGGTAACTCATCTGATAAAGGAGCAGCCTCTGAAAGCTTGTGATTCCAAATAAACCTATTGGACTTTAACCTGGTGTTGTGAGACTTCTTACTATGTCTGGTTTTAATAGAGGAAGGTCAAGGATGGATAACCAATCTACTTGAGAGAGATGGGTTGCTCATTTACTTATTATACCGAGGCAGCTATTATAATATAACAGCCATTGATTGATTATGCTAGTTGGGTTTTCCTGGCCTCAGGAAATGCAGCAAGTGAAATAAGGTGTGATGTCCCTGATGGAAGTGCTTTTACAGCACTGCTTGTGGTCCAGGAGGAATGCAGGAGCTTTCTCCAGGACATCTTCCACCCAATAAATCTCTTGTTGATCCCTGCCTGCTCTCCACAACAACCATCTGCTTCCAGCAACTTTAAAACCAACACCAGAATGGTAGCCTCCCTTCTCTGAAGAGCGAACATGCAAATGGATAAAATGGCCAGGATGTAAGCCACCCAACCAGCAGTCATTGTCCAGGGGAGCTCCTAGTTTAGCAACAGCATGTGATGTGAAGGAATTACAGCGGTGCTTTGCTATTAATAATAGCTGTTGAATCTTTATAGTAAATCTGTCTACTGAACAATCCTGTATTTGCATCTTTAAATAACCTATAATTTGTGTACCAATCTTGTGTGAGATTAGTGAATTTTTATTAAGCAAACATGGAAATATGACAGGGGGAGTGTGAAATGGGGGAACTCTCCAATATAAAAGGACTGATCAAGCTTCAAGGAGAGGACAGAGAGAATCTTTAGTCCTGTGTTCATGGAAAGTTTGTGGGAGGGATTGTTTGACTATCACTTAGCCAATATTCTCATTTGATTACTCTTATCGGTAGTCTTCCTCATTCATGCAAATGATGACCTGGGAAGTCCAACGAGAGTGAGAAAACAAGAGTTTCACCAGTGAAATCTCGTTAACAGGTTTTTCCTCCCTACCTCTGACCTGGCAATTCACCCTGGCACTGCCCCCTGTCTATCCTGACACTGCCCCCTGACACATCGGCACTGCACCCGGCACCCCAGCATTGCCTTGTCACCCTGGCACTGCCCGCTGACTAACCTGGCACTACCCCTGGCACTGGGGCACGGCCTTCTTGCCTCCTGCACTGCCTCTGGTTCCATGGCATTGCCACCTACAGGAAGTACCAGGGGCAGTGCCAGAGGGCAATGCTGGTGTAGCCTCTCCAAGAAGCTTCATAGAAGTGGAAGGGTTTCCTTTGTCCATGAGGCAGCTCCCATGTCTTCCATGTCCATGGGGCTGGAGGCCTTTGGTGGGGACCAGTGGTGGTCATGTGTGCGTGTAAGGGACTCCATGTTCGTGTGGGAAGGGGGTGGAAATGCATTGTCTTTTAAAATAGTGCCCCAATCTTGTGATTCCCAGATTTTCCCAGCCCCGCCCCACCAGCGTGCATAGTCCTTTCATCTCCTTTTACACCAAGCGCCAGATTATCTGCCAGTTTTCTCACCTGAGTCAATACTTCATACAAAAATGGTAAAATTCCACCTATAACGTTCTCCCAAGACCAGCCTGGGAGAGCGGAATGAGATCAACTTAACCAAAGCTTGTTGGGGGTCTTCACATTCTTCCCTTTCCCTTCATGAAGAGATACAAAAGGATCCAGAGGGGCACTTTTTTCACGCAGAGGGCGCTGAGTGTTGGAACGAGTTGCCAGAGGCAGTAGAAGAGACAGGTACAATTTTGTCTTTTAAAAAGTGTTTAGACAGTTACATGAGTAAGATGGATATAGAGCGATATGAGCCAAACACGAGCAATTGGGACTAGCTTAGAGGTAAAAAAAAACTGGACAGCATGGACAAGTTGGGCCGAAGAGCCTGTTTCCATGATGCAATCCCGAACGTCTGACAACTTGGTCGCAAGTGGGGACAAGGCAGCTAACTGTAAAATAAACCAAATAAATAAAGGTTTTGCAATGTGAGAAATCCGTCCTCCAAAGCAGCAAGACTTAATGCAGGAAGGAAAACATCTTTTGAACTCCCTACACTCAGTAAACAAAATAAACTATGCAACTATCATACAAACATCGAGAAGCTTTACTTCAGGTCTGGCAAGAACACAGATACCAGATGCAGAGAGGTGAACAGCGCTAAAATGAGAGGAACTGATCGTTCTGGATATAATTACCATATTTTCAGAAATATAATGAAGATTATGCAGGCCACCAGAACAATTTCACCAAGTGTGGTGATTATTGCAGTCCCAGTGATTTAATTTGATTCACTATTGTCACATGTATTAGTATACAGTGAAAAGTATTGTTTCTTGAATGCTATACAGACAAAGCATACCGTTCATCGAGAAGGAAACGAGAGTGCAGAATGTAGTGCTTCAGTCATAGCTAGGGTGTAGAGAAAGATCAGCTTGATATATGGTAGGTCCGTTCAAAAGTCTGATGGGAGCAGGGGGAGAACCTGTTCTTGAGTCAGTTGCTATGTGACCTCAGACTTTTGTACCCTTTTCCCAACAGAAGAAGGTGGGAGAGAAAATGTCCAGCGTGCGTGGGGTCCTTAATTATGCTGGCTGCTTTGCGGTGGGAAGTGTAGACAGAGTCAGTTGATGGGAGGCTGGTTTGCGTGATGGATTGGGCTACATTCATGATCTTTTGTAGTTCTTTGCGGTCTTGGGCAGCGCAGGAGCCCATACCAAGCTGTGACACAACCAGAAAGAATGCTTTCTATGGTGCGTCTGTAAAGGTTGGTGAGAGTCATACCAGACATGCCAAATTTCCTTAGTCTTCTGAGGAAGTAGAGGCATTGTTGGGCTTTCTTAACTATATAGTGTCAGCATGGAAGGACCAGGATAGGTTGTTAGTGATTGGGAGACCAAGCAACATGAAGGTCTCGACCATTTACAATTCATCCCCATGGATGTAAATGGGGCTATGTTCTCCACTACACTTCCTGAAGTCAATCACACAAGTCTGCCTTGGTGGATTTTACAATCCTTACTGCCCACTGGCAAAATTGTACCTCATCAGTGTGAGTTCTGTAAAGTCGGGGCTGTTGTGTTTAATTCACTGAAAGAAAATTTAAAGGCAGCAGTAATTTGCAAAGTCTGAGACATTTGTTGCACAGGTGAGAATATCACATCCAATTTTTATTTTTGAAAGTTTTCCACTCTTGTCCTTCTCTTTGCAATGTGATATGTACTGTGCTGCATGGTGGCACAGTGGTTATCACTGCTACCTCAAAGCAGCAGGGACCCTAGTTCAAACCTGACCTTGGATAACTGAGTGGAGTTTGTACATTCTCCCTATGTCTGCGTGGGTTTTCTCCAGTTACCTCCCACAGTCCAAAAGATGAGCAGGTTAGATTGACTGGCCATGCTAAATTGCCCCTTAGTGTCCAAAGTTTTTTTTGTTCATTCATGGGACATAGGTATTACTGTCTGGCCAGTATTTATTGCCCATCCCTATTGCCCAAGGCTGTGGCTCTGGAGTCACATGTAGGTCAGACCAGGTAAGGACGGTAGATTTCCTTCCCTAAAGGACATTAGTGGGCCAGAATGTTTTTTCCTGACAATCGACAATGGTTTCACGGTCATCAGTAGATTCTTAATCCCAGATATATTTTACTGAATTCAAATTCTACCATTGGCTGTGGCGAGATTCGAACCCAGGTCCCCAGAATATGGGCTGAGTTTCTGGATTAATAGTCGAGTGATAATACCACTCGGCCATCCCTAGTGCCTCCCCAACGTGTAGATGTGTAGGTTAGGGTGATTAGTGGGTAAATATGTGGGGTTACAGGGATGGGTGGGAATTTTGTCGGTTCAGACTGGATGGGCTGAATGGCCTCCTTCTGTACTGCTGGGATTCTATGGACTTCAGTTCTCAACTTCCCCCAGAGCTGCCCAAGTGGTAATGGACAGGAAGGCTGCTTGGAGCAAGTTATTTTCCAACTTTCCATGAAACCATTAGGCAATTTAGATCCGGGGAAATGGCATTTTATAAATTGTAAGCCAGACTGCTTCCAAACATTCCAAACATCATTGCAGCTACACATCCCAACAACCAAACTGTCCTGGAATACTAATGTCATTGGCTTTTCATTATTATTTTTACATGTCCCAATTTATGAAAGGTTTTGGCCACTAATTTTTCAGCTTTGAAGCTCTCCAGGTTCAGCTTTCCAGTTTGCTGTAACATCTTTGCTTTGATTTCATCCTTGCGGAATTTGTATTATGGCATTGTTTTGATTGATGGTCCTTGTTTCTCCTCTTTGCAGTGCCTTTCATTATTCATGTCTCTCTGCTTTTCACATCATTACACTTCCTTACCTCACTCTCCCAGTTGCTTTTTCTTCCAGGAATCATTGCGGGGGTATTCGTCAGAGCTCTGGAAATTTGCCTTGTTGACGTCCATATTTCACTTGGTTCTTTTCATGTCAAAGGCAGAACTCACGCACCAGCGATTTGATGCTCGGCAAATTGTCATCTCTTGCTTGTTCCTGTGCATTTCAGATTTTTAATGTATAATTTGTCCCTGATAAATTATAAACTGACTGCCAAAGATTTGTTGCTTATGTATCACTTTTTCGGAGCAATAGACCAAAATGAAAGATATTTGTCACTCTAAACTCATCCTGTTACGATGGCAAATGAGGTTTTCTCTGAGTGACCCCAGAGGGCACAATGCGGCTTTCTCTGGAGTTTCGGGAAATGGCGCCAGTCTGGAGTTACAATTTGAGAAATCACTTTCTGTTTTGCTAAAAATGGGAAGTAGAAAGAATTACACCTGTTGTCTTTTATACGCCAGTTAGTCCATAACTCTAGGGCACTTGGATTTAAATAAAGATAATACTGGGCAGACTTTCTTGAAACCAGAATTTGGCTCAGAGATTTTCTATTCACTTTGAGCCTGCGATCCTGCTGTAAGTCTGCAGGCAGCAGGATTAGCAGCTCTTAAATGTCACAGGTTTCATCAGCCCTGGTGCTAACAAATGGCCTCGCCATGTCCTTCACCTGCCAGCACTCTGCTTTGTGCCGCCAGGTACGATTACAATGCAGGAGCATTGTTATTAAGACCAACAAGTGGTGGAAAACAGCATCATTGAATGTCTACGCTGATGCTATTGTTAAGAAAGCTCACCCATGCCTCTACTTTCTCAGGAGGCTAAGGAAATTTGGCATGTTCACAACTCCCACCAAATTTTTACTAATGCATCATAGAAAGCATCCTTTCCAGATGTGTTACTGCATGGTATGGCTCCTGACCAAACTGCAAGAAACTACAAATGGTCATAAACGTAGCCCAATCCATCACACAAACCAGCTTCCCATTCATACAAAAGTCTGAGGACATGTACCAACCAACTCATAAACAGCTTCTTCCCTGCTGCTGTCAGACTTTTGAATGGACCTACCTCGCATTAAGTTGATAGAACATAGAACATTACAGCGCAGTACAGGCCCTTCGGCCCTCGATGTTGCACCGACCAGTGGAACCAATCTAATGACCCTCTAACCTAAACTATTCCAATGTTATCCATATGCCTATCCACTGACCATTTGAACGCCCTTAAAGTTGGTGAGTCCACAACTGCTGCAGGCAGGCATTCCTCTCCCTTACTACCCTCTGAGTAAAGAATCTACCTCTGACATCCGTCCTATATTTATCATCCCTTAATTTAAAGCTATGTCCCCTTGTGTTAGCCATCACCATCCCAGGAAAAAGGCTCTCACTGTCCACCCTATCTAACCCTCTGATCATCTTATATGCCTCAATTAGGTCACCTCTCAACCTTCTTCTCTCCAATGAAAATAACGTCAAGTCCCTCAGCCTTTCCTCATAAGACCTTCCCACCATACCAGGCAACATCCTGCTAAACCTCCTCCGCACCCTTTCCAATGCCTCCACAACTTTCTTATAATGCGGCGACCAGAACTGTACGCAATACTCCAAGTGCGGCCGCACCAGAGTTTTGTACAGTTGCAACATGACCTCAAGGCTCCAAAATTCAATCCCTCTACCAATAAAAGCTAACACACCGTACACCTTCTTAACAACCTTATCAACCTGGGTGCCAACTTTCAGGGATCTAAGCACATGTACACCGAGATCTCTCTGCTTGTCAACACTACCAAGAGTCCTTCCATTAGCCCTATATTCTGTACTCCTGTTACTCTTACCAAAGTGAATCACCTCACGCTTTTCTGCATTAAACTCCATTTGCCACCTCTTGGCCCAGCTCTGCAGCTTATCTATGTCTCTCTGCAAACTGTAACATCCATCCTCACTGTCTACAACTCCTCCGACTTTGGTGTCATCAGCAAATTTACTAACCCATCCTTCTACACCCTCATCTAGGTCATTTATGAAAATGACAAACAGCAGTGGCCCCAAAACAGATCCCTGAGGTACACCACTTGTAACTGAACTCCAGGTTGAATATTTCCCATCAACCACCATCCTCTGTCTTCTATCAGTTAGCCAATTCCTGATCCAAACTGCTAAATCATCCTCAATCCCATGCATCTGCATTTTCTGCAGTAGCCTACCTTGGGGAACCTTATCAAACGCTTTGCTAAAATCCATATACACCACGTCAACTGCCTTACCCTTATCCACCTCTTTGGTCACCTTTTCAAAAAACTCGATAAGGTTTGTGAGGCACGACCTACCCTCCACAAAACCGTGTTGACTATCCCTGATCAATTTATTTCTCTCTAGATGATTATAAATCTTATAATTCTTTCCAAAACTTTGCCGACAACAGAAGTAAGGCTCACTGGTCTATAATTCCCAGGATGGTCTCTGCTCCCCTTCTTGAACAAGGGGACGACATTTGCTATCCTCCAGTCTTCCAGCACTATACCTGAAGCCAATGACAACGTGAAGATCAAAGCCAAAGGCTCTGCAATCTCCTTCCTAGCCTCCCAGAGAATCCTAGGGTAAATCCCATCCGGCCCAGGGGACTTTTCTATTTTCATACTCTCAAGAATTGCTAACACCTCCTCCTTATGTACCTCAATCCCATCTAGTCTAAAAGCTTGTATCTCAGTATTCTCCTTGACTACACTGACTTTTTCCTGTGTGAATACTGATGAAAAATATTCATTTAGTGCCTCTCCTATCTCTTCAAGCTCCACGCACAACTTCCTGCTACTGTCTCTGACTGGCCCTAATCTTGCCCTAAACAATCTTTTATTCTTGACATACCTATAGAAAGCTTCCTTGATCCTACCCACCAAAGTCTTCTCATGTCCTCTTCTAAACTCTCTCTTTAGCTCCTTCCTGGCTAATTTGTAACTCTCCAGTGCCCTGAGCCTTCACGTCTCATCTTTACATAAGCCTCCTTCTTCCTCTTCACCAGAGATTCAACTTCCTTAGTACACCACGGTTCCGTCGCTTGACCACTTCCTCCCTGCCTGACAGGTACATATTTATCAAGGACTCGCAGTAGCTGCTCCTTGAACAAGCTCCACATTTCAGTTGTTCCCAGCCCCAGCAGTTTCCTACTCCAACCTACGTATCCTAAATCTCGCCTAATAGCCTCATAATTACCTTTCCCCTAGCTATAACTTCTGCCCTTTGGTATATACCTATCCCTTTCCATCACTAAGGTAAATGTAACCAAATTGTGGTCACTATCACCAAAGTGCTCACCTACCTCCAAGTCCAACACCTGGTCTGGTTCATTACCCAGTACCAAATCCAATGTAGCTTCACCTCTTGTTGGTCTTTCTCTACACCCTAGCAATGGCTGTAACATTATATTCTGTATCCTCTCCTTCCTTCTCTCCTATGTACTCTATGAACAGTATACTTTGCCAGTATAGCAGGCAAAAAAAATGTTTTTTCACTCTATACCAATACATGTGACAATAATAAATCAAAATCAAAAATGATCAAATCCTTACCATGCAGAAGGCGGCCATTTAGCCCATCAAGACTACACCGTCTCTCTGACAGAGTATCTTATCCAGGCCCTCTCCATTACCCCATCCTCATAACCACACACATTTCCCACAGCTAATCCATCTAACCTACACATCTTGGGACACTAACGGGCAATTTACCATGGCCAATCCGGTTAACCTGCACATCTTTGGACTGTAGGAAAAGAAACGGTGTACCCAGAGGAAACCCACAGGGAGAACTTGCAAATTCCACAGGGACAGTTACAGGAATTGAACCCGGATCCCAAGCACTCTGAGGTAGTTGTACTCCTGCGCTGCCTTTGATTTGGAATGGTCCATATTGAGGATAAAGAACACACAAAGAGAGGAATCCTCACAATGCAATAATTTACATAATAAAACTGCACTATCACAATCAATAAACGTGGAGGCAAACTTTAGAAAGTGGTGTTTGATGACATTCCAGACATTCAATTATTTGACTGTTGGAACGACTCCAGCACAAGAACTGTCATTATTCTTAGATTACAGCTTTGTTCAAACTGAATGAAAATGGAAAAATAGTCGATTGTTAACAGAATGTGAGGAAAGTGTTCCGTGAGGAAAATGATTGAGGTTATATATCGCTCGTCACTTAGACAAACGATGGGTGGGATTTTACAGCCTCGCTTAACCCGAGATCAGAAAATCCCACCTGAGGCTAATGGACATTTCCATTGTCCAGCCCTCACTGGCTCTAATTCTGTGGTGGGTGGGGCAGTAAGATCCCAGCGTCTGTGTTTGAATGCAGGTCTTTGAATTGTGTAGCAAATGGTTCTGCCTGGATCAGAATCTGATTAGGAGAGGTTCAGATACTGGAGTTGAGATATGTTCCAAATTGCATGAATCCATATTGATTGGAAAAGGAACAGGAGGTGGGAATTCATATTCAAGATGTTCCCAATGGCACCCTGTTCTAGCTAAATATTTAGATTACATAGGGTTATATGACACATGAAAGACCATTCGGCCCACTCGCACATGCCAGTGTTTATAGTCCATTTGAGCTTCTCCCTTTGCTTGTGTCAAAACTTAAGAAGCAACACTGTCGAACGTCACATGGCACCAAGATCGAAGATCACTGTCGTTTTGGAAACTGAATCAATGAGGCTGGAGGTTGTATAGACATTAAATGAAGGAAATGAATTTGGCTGATCTATCCAGGAGTGAATGTGGTCAGATAGAAGATCTGAACAGGCTATCTTTGTGGAGGGATTGTGAACAATGAAAATAACATCAGCCAGTTGACGTGCTGATGCCAATCTTTAGCCAATATCAAGGCACTTGTTACAGCAAAAGCTTTAAACCCTGTAACATTCCAACTATAGTAATGAAGAATTGTGATTTGGAACTAGTCACGCACCTGGCAAAGCTGTTCCAGATGTGGAGATGCTGGCATTGGACTGGGGTTAACACAGTAAGAAGTCTCACTACACCAGGTTAAAGTCCAACAGGTTTATTTGGTAGCAAACGCCACAAGTTTTCGGAGCGCTGCCCCTTCATCAGGTAAGTGGGGCCCACTTACCTGACGAAATAATTGGATTTTAACCTGGTGATGTGAGCCTTCTTAGTAAGCTGTTCCAGTACAGTTACAGGACTGGCATCTACCTGACAATGTGACAAATTGCCCAGGTATGCTCTGTCCACGAAAATCCAGTCTAGCCAATTACTGCCCCTTCAGTGTAATCTCAATCATCAGCCAAGTGTTGGGAGGTGCAGTCGAGTGGCACTGACTCAGCAATAACCTGCTCACCGACGCTCAGTTTGGGTTCCGCCAGCTCCTGACCTCGTTACAGCCTTGATTCAAACATGGACAAAAGAGCTGAACTCCAGAGGGCGAGAGGGGAGTGAGCTGCCTCGAGGCCGTGACTCACTGAGCGTGGCAAGAAGAGACCCGAGCAAAACTGAAGTCAATGGCAAGCAGGTGGAAAACTCTGCAGTGGTTGGAGTCACATCTGATCAGTTCACCTTGGATAAGCGAGTGAGCTTGGCTTGTGATTCCACAGAATGCCACGCAGAAATGTGTGGGATAAAATGACACAACCTTTGGGATCCTGGAGTCAGAGCCTGGAGTTTATTGAGAATGAATTCTTGTGTCTGCAGTATAAATACAGTGTTTTTGCTGATCCTTTATATAACTAGTTATTTATCCTTGAAAGTCAATTTTTCTTGTAGCTTCCAAAATAAAACAAAATTCTTCAAGGAGCTGAAGGGCTTTGATTATTCTGTGAGTTTGTTTTACAGTTTGTACCTGCATTTGAGTGTCTGTCATTTACCGCAGAAGGATGTTCGTAGCTGCTGGAGTAATTGTAAACTTAGCTTACTTTGACTTTTCGAACAGATCCTCAATCACTATCCCAAATAATAAAAAAACCAGATTATCCAGCGGTGAACACATTGCTATTTGTGGGAGGTTGCTGCATACAGATTGGCTGCTGTGTTTCCTACAGTAGGGATCTCACTTTGTCAGTGCTTCATTGATTGTAAGGGGCTTTGGGACAACCCAAGGTTGCTGAAGGTGCTTCAAGAATGTAAGTCTTTTCTCTTTAATATGGGTATGACAGCCAGTCAACTTTATATGTGACAAGCAGTAACTCAGAGTCAAGAAATCTCAGTTACTATTTTTTCTGGCACACTGTGGCTGTTCAGGTCTCTTCCAACAGATACAGTTTAGGCTCACAGCGTCCCCACGGGGGTTTAAATGATGAAAGAAAGCCCTGGATAGCACAGTGGTTAGTGCTGCTGCCTCACAGTGCCAGGGACCTGGGTCAGATTCCTGGCTTGGATCACTGTCTGTGTAGAGTTTGCATGTCCTCCCCGTGTCTGCGTGGGTTTCCTCCGGGTGCTCCGATTTCCTCCCACGGTCCAGAAGATCTGCAGATTAGGTTGATTGACCATGCTAAACTGCCCCTTAGTGTCAGGGGAATTAGCAGGATAAATACATGGGATAGAGTCTGGGTGGGCTTGTTGCTACAGCCTCAAATGGGCCAAATGGCCTTTTTCTGCACTGCAGGGATTCTATGATTTACACAATGGAGAATGGTTTTATTACCAGTCAATAAGATGTCAGACGTATAAAGGTCTGTTACCATATTTAAGAGTCTCCAAACTGAAGTGTGGAGAAATATACACAGGCCGTTTCCATCTGCTTGAATTGTTTTTTATATATATGCGGAACCAGAGGGAATATAAAGAAAATGCAGACATTAAAGCACCAAATATCACTTTGTTGGACAAAGCAGTCAGGATTTAAAGCCTTTTCTTTTGCATACCTCAGGGGGTTCTTGAATATCAAGATTGCAGAAGAAAATATTGAACAATACAGTAGCAGAGTGAAGAATGAGGTGCCATTTCTGGTAATAGTTACAGGGATAGAGATCTCCGGGCGAGTGTGAATAGTTTACTGTTTTCATAGTTAATAGATTACCACCATTTCAGTGCCTTGGCCTTGGATTGAAGGGACTTTGAAAAGTCTGGGAGGCCTGGGATTAAACCGAAGATAATGCTGACATAATACTTACAGCAAGCAGGGAATATCTTGCTGAACACATCCATCATTAACATCATCCTATAATATTCCAGTGATGAAGCTTTTCTTTTCCGCTCATTCCTTCTGAAGTTTTGTTTTATTCATTCCTGGGATGTGGGCATCGCTGGCAAAGCCGGCATTTATTGCCCATCCCTAGTCACCGTGGGAACGTGCAGGTGAGCTGCCTTCCAAGTGCTATGAGTTGACCTACAATTCCATTAAGGAGCAAATTCCAGGATTTGACCCAGCCACTGTGACAGATCGGCGATATATTTCCAAGTCAGGACGGTGAGTGACTTGGAGGGGAACTGCAGGTGATGGTGTTCTCATGTATCTGCTGCCCTTGTCCACCTAGATGGACGTAGTCGTGACTTTGGAAGGTGCTGTCTAAGGAACCTCCTTGAATTGCCGCAGTGCATCTTGTAGCTTGTACATATCTCTGCTATTGAGTGTCAGTGGTGGAGGGAATGGTTATTTCTAGATCTGGTGCTTACTTTGTCTTGGATGGTGTCAAGCTTCTTGAATGTTATTGGAACTGCGCTCATCCAGGCAAGTGGGGAGTATTCTATTACACTCCTGACTTGTGCCTTGTAGATGGTGATTAGGCTTTGGGGAGTCAGGAGGTGAGTTACTCACTGCAGCATTCCCAGCTCCTGATCTGCTATTGTGGCCACTGTGTTTTTGTGGTGAGTCCAGTTGAGTTTCTGGTCAATGGTCTATCACATCTGTGCCAGTCAAAAACCACCCAATATTCTAATCCCATTTTCCAGCCCTTGGTCCACAGCCTACTCTGCCTTGTTATGAAAAGCTTAATGGTTTCTTGCCAAGAGGGTACCCTCTGGAGCAGGCTGCAACAGCAGCCAGGACACTGGGGGGATTCAGTGATGGTAACACCATTAAATGTCAAGGGGTGATGGCTGGAGTGTCTCTTATCGTCACAGACAGGAAACGAGAAGTTGAAACGGGTGTCTGACATCCTACTAGTATCACCCAGGCCATTTAGGCTAAACTTACCCCCACTGCTGCGATCTCACAAGCTGAACATCTAACCATCTTGGTGGCCCCCGAGCACAAAGACCCTCCTGAACAACCACCCACTCTCACTGAAGATAGTTAAAATTTAATTGGCAGGTTATCAAGGGGAGAATTGGAATTTATATTCAATCTGACACCTTTCTGTACTAGCCTTCCGCAAGTCTGAGTCTGTAAATATCAGCTGTTAACTGTGGAAAGCTGACAAAACAGACCTTGGAATCCTTGTTCATAAAATTAATCACTCACTTGTAAAGCAAAAAGACCAAGTCTATAAACCTATTTACTGTGATTTATGCTAAAGTAACTCTTACTTTCTATCAAATGTTCAATGAAAGCGGTTTCATATTGAATGCATGTTCACAGCTTGGCATCTGAAATGTAGATGGATGGACAATAGAATGTAACAATTTTATTATTATCCATGGTAACCTGTAAAATGGAGGAGCACAGACAGAAACAAGTTGGAAAATGTGTCACTGGAATCATCGAATCTCAGAGCACAGGAAGAGGCCATTTGGCCCATTCTATTCATGTGAGCTCTTTGAACGAGTTGTCCAATGTGTCTCATGGCCCAACTTGTCCCCTCACAATCCCCCAAAGTCGACCTCTTCAGGAACATGTCTAGTTACTTTTTTAAAGTTCTTATGAAGTTTGATTCAGTCAATGTATTCCAGATTGTCACAACCCTCAGAATGAAGACATTTCTCATCATTTCTCCTCTGAACTTTTTTGCCAAATGTTTTAAATCTATCACATCCAGTTGCTAATCTGCTTGCCAGAAGAAATAGTTTCTCCCAATTTGCCCTATCAGAACCCCTCAAAACTGATGGCCCATATTACCCTATATATTATTGAGTCTTAACTTCAGACTATGCATCTTTTGGCAAGTTCCCTGAAGTCAACTTAGAGTCATAGAAGCCTACAGCACAGAAAAGGCCCTTCGACCCATCATGTCTGTGCCAGTCAAAAACAACTACCCCAAACTATTCTAATCCTACTTTCCAGCAGCTGGTCCACAGCCGAGTATGCCTTGTTATGGAAAGATTGATGGTTTCTTGCCAAGGGGGTAGCACTCTGGAGCAGGCTGCAACATAGGTAAGCCTGATCCCCACTGACTCCGTACAGGGGGAGTTGTGTGATGGGAGGGAGACCTTGAGGCACTGGGGAGAAGCACTCTTGTTCTCCCTCAGCCCACAGCAAGTTGCTATGATCTGCAATGCACTCACTGAAACTGTGATTGAAACCAATTCAAAAGACAATTGGTAATGTATTTGCACATTCTCCCCATGTCTGCATGGGCTTCCTCCAGATTAATTTGGAAGGTGGTGAGGCAACACAGGACAGCAATTCCAGGGAGCCAGCACAAGCACAATGGGCCAAATGGCCTCCTGTGAAGGCACTTTTCGGCTCAAAAAAAAAGCAGTCCTCACCTCATGCGTTGAGGCTTAGAGGAGCCAGACACACACTGCAAAACCTGCAAGGCAGGCATCGTGAGAGACTGTAAAGCTCATTAAAATGTTTAATTCACCAAGCCACTCCCAGGAACTCCCAACCTACTGGGAGCAGGTTGCCTGCCTGCACCTTGTTCCCTTGTAAGGAGGTTTGGTTGGGGTTGGAATGGGGGGGTTGGGGGTACAAAATTCTGATTTTTAAAAAGGTTGAAAGCTGACCCGTACCTCAATCCATAGATTTTGATGCACTCTCTCTCACTGAGGATGAATCATTAAAACAAGACTAAACCAGTCACTAAATATAGTTCTGTGAGTGAGATGGTTGTGGAATGTGGGGAAGAAGATGGGTGGGCAATGTTGCTGTGGACAGGGTGGTGGGGGGAGCTGGAATTTGAACAATCATGAACTAGATCAAATACGAACAGAAAATGTTGAAAATTCACAGCAGGGAAATCGCTGCATGTGTTAATGTAGACAGGTTAAAATGGTGATTTTTTAAAAATTGATTTGTGGGATATGGGCGTCGCCGGCTGGCCAACATTTATTGCCCATCCCTAATTGCCCAAGGGCAGTTGAGAGTCAGCCATGTTGGTATGGCTCTGGAGTTACATGTAGGCCAGACCAGGTAAGAATGGCAGATTTCCTTCCCTAAAGGACATTAGTGCACCAGGTGGGTTTTTTTGACAATCGGCAATGGCTTCATGGTCATCAGAAGATTCTTAATTCCAGATTTTTTTATTGAATTCAAATTCTACCATCTGCTGTGGTGGAATTTGAACCAGAACATTAGCTGAGTTACTGGATTGAGTTAGCTGAGTTACTCGGTGATACCACTAGACCATTGCCTTCCCATCACCAAGGCACTGTTACAAAGGTAAACATCACGCTTGCATTTATATCATGACAATAGGACATCCCAAAGTGTCTTACCACCAATTAATTAATTGCATTCACTGCTGTAATGTTGGAAACATGGCAACTGTTCCAGTGATTTCAGCTGAGAGATGAATATTGGTCCAGAGACCCAGAAAAGCACCCCTGGTCTTTGCAATCCACCTGAAAGGACGTACAGGACCTCAGTCTGACGTTTCATCCAAAGGTTGGGCACTTTTGACAGTACAGCACTCCTTCAGTACTGCGCTGGCACGTCAACTCAATTACTACACTCAAATCTCTGATTTGTAACTGGAATTCATAGCCTGCTGAATCAAAACCACCCACTGTGCCTTAACTGACTACATAAACTATATCAATGTCAGCCAGAAGAGGTTGGCCTCATTGACTTTGTCAACTCCCCTTCACAATATCAGCACACGGGTTCCCCTCTCCTGACAGCTACATAAACACGCTAATATCCTCTAGCAATGTAAATACAACATCATCAGCCCCTAGGAACAAGAAGGACATTTGCTAAAGAGTATGGCCTGTGGCAAGAGCTTGCACATGGAATATTTATTAATTTGGGGGAACTCTTGCACTGTGGAATAATTCCTCAGAGGCCAGTGACCCTTCACCAGATTCCCTTTATTTACAAACCTTTCTCCACTCCTAGGAGTGCTTCGGGTACAAAGTCAGAATCTGGAGAGTCAGTAGCCCCAACACTGCACCCTGGACATTCTCTCTTCCACCTTTTTCCATCGGCAAAAAGATACAAAAGTCTAAGGTCGCACTCTAATGGACTCAACAACAACTTCTTCCCTGCTGCCATCAGACTTTTGAATAGACTTACCTTGTGTTAATGCCCTAGCTATGACTGTAACACTACATTCTGCATTCCCTTATTTCCTTAGAGTTATAGAGGTTTACAACATGGAAACAGGCCCTTCGGCCCAACTTGTCCATGCTGCTCTTTTTTTGAAACCCCTAAGCTAATCCCAATTGCCCATATCCCTCTATACCCATCGTGCCCACATAACTATCTAAATGCTTTCTAAAAGGTACAATTGTACCCACCTCCACCACTATCCCTGGCAGCTTGTTCCAGACATTCACTATTCTCTGTGTGAAAAAGTTGCCCCTCTGAATCACTCCCCTCTCACCTTAAACCTGTGCCTTCTAGTTTTAAACTCCCCTACCTTTGGGAAAACATAATGACTACCTACTTTGTCTATGCCTGTCATTATTTTATTGACCTCTATAAGGTCACCCCTCAGCCTCCTACACTCCAGGGAGAAAAGTCCCAGTCTATCCAGCCTCCCCTTATAACGCAATCCATCAAGTCTCAGTAGCATCCTAGTAAATCTTTTCCACATTCTTTCTAGTTTAATAATATCCTTTCTATAGTCAGGTGACCAGAATTGTACACGGTATTCCAAGTGTGGCCTTACCAATGTCTTGTACAACTTCAACAAGACGTCCCAACTCCTGTATTCAATGTTCAACCAATGAAACCAAGCATGCCGAATGCCTTCTTCACCACTCTGTCCATCTGTGACTCCACTTTCAAGGAGCTATGAGCATGTACCCCTACATCTGTGTTCTGTAACTCTCCCCAACACCTGGCCATTAACTGAGTAAGTCCTGCCCTGGTTCAATCTACCAAAATGCATCATCTCGCATTTGTCTAAATTAAATTCCATCTGCCATTCATCAGCCCATTGGCCCAATTGATCAAGATCCCATAGCAATTGGAGATAACTTTCTTCACTGTCCACTATGCCACCAATCTTAGTGTCATCTGTAAACTTACTAACTACGTCCCCTATATTCTCATCCAAATCATTAATATAAATGACAAATAACAGTGGGCCCAGCACTGATCCCTGAGGTACACCGCTGGTCACAGGCCTCCAGTCTGAAAAACAACTCTCTATAACCTCTCTCTGGCTTCTGTCAAGAAGCCAATTTTGTGTCCAATTAGATACCTCACCATGGATCCCATGAGATTTAACTTTATGCAACAACCTACCATGCAGTACCTTCTCTATGAATGGTTTGCTTTGTCTGTATAATGCGTAAAAAACACTTTTCAATGTATGCTGATACATGGGACAATAATAAATCAAATAAAAATTAAAATATATATACAGTTGAGACACCCTGATTGGGCCAGCATTACCTCAGTTAGGAAGCCCATTCTCCAAGAGGTCCACCTCATGGGCCTTGTTGAGGTCATTACACATTGTAGCTACCATATACCCTGGCTGACCAGGAAGCTCCTCCTCTCCTTGCTGGCTGCTATAGGTGTACCAGAAGGGTTGACTTTCAACCTCTGGCTGCATTATGAGTGCAGCTTCCTTGGCCACCAAGTCCTGAAGTGAGTTTCGAACCCAGAGTTCCTGGCAGAGATAGGGATGCTACCCACTGTGCCGCAAGACTTTCAGATGCAAATACAGGGAGCTGGTGTATGGACACTATTTCTCCTGCGATCAAAGCTAAGAAAGCATCAAAGGTATGAAGCGTCAGAGGTAATAATGTTCAGCTGGAAGACGTCAAGTCAAAATGAAGTACCACTCTTGGGTTGAAAGTAAAGGATTCTCCCCACCACTTTTTGAAAAGGTGACTTTAAAATAACTTTCGTGGCACAGTGGTTAACACTGCTGCCTCACAGTGCCAGGGACTTGGGTTCAGTTCCAGTCTCGGGTCACTGTGTGTGTGCAGTTTGCACATTCTTCACTTATCTGCACGGGTCTTCTCCCCACCTCCAAAGACGTACAGGTTAGATGGATTGGCCATGGGAAATTGCCCCTTGGTGTCATGGGGTTAGCAGGGGTTAGTACGTGGGGTTACAGGGATAGGGCAGAGGATTGTGCAGACACAATGGGCTGAATGGCCCCCTACTGCACTGTAGTGATTCTAATTCATTTTTTATTACGTGTGGGTGATTTGTTCAAATGCGCAGTCCTTTAACTTTTTTTGTTTGCACGGTAACTTAAAGAGGATGACTTCTACACAGCCTGCGAGAGAAGGTTTATGTTGTTGCCTGACTGAGCTAGGTTACAGCTTAGAGACAACACTGTGTCAAATTTAACCATTCTCTGAGAGTAAAGCAGCCATGTTCACAAGAAGTCCAACTGGAAGCAAAAATATTGGCAATAACGTGATGAGTTCAGACGTGCAAAGCCCACAATGTGAAAGGGAAGACAAGTAAAAAAAAAGGGAGGGGATTAATAGGACTAGCGGCAGGATGAAGGAAAAGGCATCGTTAATACTGCAACTGCCCTTTAAAGGTGCTGGATTTGATAGATTTGCACAGGAATGTGCTGTCAGTGTTCATTGCTCATTTCTGAATGTACCCTCCTGGTGTTTTATAAGAGCAGTGAGATTGTGCAAAGATAGACACCTCTGACACTAGTTACCTGGCTCTTCTCCCTCTGTTGCCTAGAGAATGGGGCTAAGTTTGTCATTAAATTGAAAGGCAACGGCTGGCATTTCTTTAAAATGCATGGGATTTGGAAATGAAGCCTCTGTGCCCATTATCTGGCCAGGAGTCTAAGTGAATCTGCATCTCAGAGCGTAGCCTCAGGTAAGAGAAGCCAATTCAAAATTCTGGCAGATTATGCCAGGTTTAGTATTTCAAATGGATTTTATAATCAGCAGATTAACTTGCAAACCTGACAACCATCTGGAGCACTGAAAGATATATAACTGGGTGAAAGATTGCCCCAGACTCGCTGTAAAGAGCAGGTTGTTGCTCCAGCATTAAATAATAAGCCAGTGCCAAATTCTGCTTGCCCAACCAATCAACTTCCTGAAGCACACTCCATTGCTATTCCAACATTTCATGTTTTCTCAGCCTGAGTTACGCTGCACCAGGCAGCACATGTCCAGCATAGGCTGGATGGGTTGAATCGATTCCTCCTATGCCATAACGATTCTATGATCGTGACTCAGTACGTCCCCCCACATAAAGAGCAGAGAGCGAAACGTAGAAACAACTCTAACCTGCACACGATCTAGCGAGATAGTGTAGGGTAGAAGTTGATTATGCATGGCACAGTAGTTAGCACTATTCCTCATACCATCAGCAACCCGGATATGATACCTGGCTTGTGTAAGAGCTAGGAGCAGGGGTAGGCCATCAGGCCCCTCAAGTCAGCTAACTGTCTGCATGGACTCTGCACATCCTCCCCATATCTGCATGGGTTTCCTCAGGGTGCTCCCCTTTCCTTCCACAGTCCAAAAAACATGCTGGTTAGGTGCGTTGGCCATGCTAAATTCTCCCTCCGTGTACCCAAACAGGTGCCGGAGTGTGGCAACTAGGGAATTTTTACAGTAACTTCACTGCAGTGTTAATATAAGCTGACTTGTGACACTAATAAATAAACTTCAAATAGTAAACCCCTGGGGGATGCCTACTTCCGTTTTAGCTACAGTGGGTTAGGGGCGTCTGAATAGCCCCATTCTGGTGAGGCAAGTTCATCAGTATAATATTTAAATGAGGTTCCATTCCTCAGTTTTTGGGAGCCATTTGAATCCAACACGTACACAATGTGAAACCCTGAAGTTTAAGGGAGATGGGAGCTGCCAGAACATAGCACATTCTTTTCCAGCACAGCTTGTGGGCTAAGAGGAAAGCTTCCAGCCTATTCCCCACCTCTTGGGCAAACCTGCCTTAATCTCTCCTTCCCAGGGATCAGCCAGCCCCACTGCCCCAAACCCCCAGCCATATCTCCCTCTCCTGCGGTCTCTCCTTTCCTGTAACTCTCTCTTTCTCCTCCTTATTGCTGCAGAAAGATACCCATTAAGGTCTAACCTTCTCAGGTCCTGGGATATCCGTCCCTGGCTGAAGTCTTCTACCAATGGCTTTCTCGCAAGCAACCGATCAGTGATGGTCCTGCCACTCCAGCAATCATGATGTAGAGATGCCGGCGTTGGACTGGGGTAAACAGTAAAAAGTCTTCCACACACCTGATGGAGGAGCAGTGTTTCCGAAAGCTTGTGGGTTTACTATCAAATAAACTGGATGGACTTTAACCTGGTGTTGTGAGACTTTTTATTGTGTTTACCCCAAGAATCAGCCTGGTAAACCTTTGCTGCACTCCCTCAATATCAGAGACATCCTTCCCCAGACAAGGACACCAAAACTGTGCACAATACTCCAGATGTGGCCTCACCAACACCCTGTACAATTTCAAAATTGGTTTAGTCACAAAATTCAGTATAAACTAAGTGCAGACTACTTTTCCCCTTTTACATTGTTCCCCAATACAGATGGAAACTGATTCTTATATTGATGTCCGACGGAAATGGAATAAAGAAATATCTAATGAGATCCTGCTGTTAAATTCAGCAAGACCTTCATCTCTGAGGCACTTCCGGATTTCCTGCCTGCTGCCAAAAGCACTGATTCCCTCTCTGTCTCGCCATAAATACTGGCACCATCTAGAAAGGGTCAGATAAGGATCAGAACTCATTTCTTCATTATATTTATTTAAAAAGTATAGGTTCCCTTGTGATTTGTCCATCATACTATTTTTTAAAATCAGGTAATTAATTTTATTTATTTGTTTATTGAAGTTACGATGAAAATCCCCCAGTCGCCACACTCTGGCACCTATTCGGGCACACTGAGAGAAAATTGGCCAATGCATCAAACCAGCATGTACTTCGGACTGTGGAAAGAAACCAGAGCACCCGGAGGAAACCCACACAGACATGGGGAGAACATGCAGACTCCACACAGACAGCGACCCAAGCTGGGAATAAAACCCAGGTCCCTGGTGCTGTGAGACGGCAGTGCTAACCACTGTGCCAAAGTTTAGCAGAGGGGGGAGATATGTAAATATTGCATCTTCACTGGAAATAAAAATGGCTTTTACTTCTGGTATCATTGTGGCAAGATAAGATGGAATTGAATCAATGCGTCACTAATTAATGGTGTTAGTAAATCCCAGAAGGCAAATTAGGTCATAGCAATTTATTTACAATGGGTTTTAAATCCATTTACAACCATCTGCGCAGGTCACAGTAATTCTCCCAATCACTGCATTACATTCAAATGACAAATGGAGTCGGCATCCACTTGTCTGATGATTGTGGCTCGAAGAAGTTTGACGTTATACGAAACAAAATTGATCAAATGATCCACCCATTCACTCCTCCATTAACTGTGAACTATCTACAAGATGCAGTGCAGAAACCTGCCAAACCCCCTTTGACAACACTTTCCAGAGCCGTGACCTCTGCCACATAGAACAATGATGAAAGCAGACAGATTGGAATGACAACACCTGCAGGTTCTCTCCAAGTCACACACTATTCTAGATTTTGATTTGATTTACCATTCTCACGTGACAATAGACAATACAGTGAAAAGTATTGTTTCTTGCGTGCTATACCGACAAAGCATACTGTTCATAGAGGAGGAAAGGAGAGGGTGCTGAATGTGATGTTACAGTCATAGCTCGGGTGGAGAGAAAGATCAACTTAGTGCGCGGTAGGTCCATTCAAAGGTTTGACAGCAGCAGGGAAGAAGCTGTTCTTGAGTCGGTTGATAAGCGACCTCACATTTTGTATCTTCTTCCCGACGGACGAAGGTGGAAGAGAGAATGTTCGGTGCGTGTGGGGTTCTTTATTATTCTGGCTGCTTTTCTGAGGCAATGGGAAGTGAGGACAGAATCAATGGGTGTAAGGCTGGTTTGCGTGATGGACTGGACTTCATTCACGACCCTTTGTAGGAATTGGAAACAGAATCGCTGTTCCTTCACTGTGTCTGGGTCAACATCCTGAAACCCCTTCACTAACAGCACTGTAGATGTACCTCCATTTGATGTGTTAACACAGTGAACAGTCATCTGGCAAAGGAAGAAGATGCTGGAGCCAGTCTGCTTTCATACATAGAAACTAGAAACAGGGATTAGGCCACCTGGCCCTTCAGGCCTGCTCCACCATTCATTATGATCATGGCCGAACATCAAGTTCAATATCCTGATCCCGCCCTCCCTCTCGATCCCTTTAGCCCCAAAGAGCTATATCGAATTCCTTCTTGAAATCAGACAAAGTTTTGGCCTCAACTTTCTGTGGGAGCGAATCCCACACGTTCACCACCCTCTCGGTGAATAAATTTCTCCTCGCCTCAGTCTAAAAAGGTTTATCCCTTATCCTCATGAGTGGCCCTCCTTTATCTCAGTAACCCGCATGATTGAGTTCAAACTTGTTCACTAACAATGACATAGAATCATCCAGTGCAGAAGGAGGTCATTCGTTCCATCGAGTCTCCACTGACCACAATCCCACCCAGGCCCTATTGCCATGACCCCATGCATTTACCCTAGCCAGTCCCCCTGACACTAAAGGTGCAATTTAGCATAGCCAATCCACCTAACCTGCACATCTTTGGACTGTGGGAGGAAATCGGAGCACCCGGAGGAAACCCATGCAGACACGGGGAGAACATGCAAACTCCATACCGACGGTGACCCAAGCAGGAATCAAACTTGGGATCCTGGCGCTGTGAGGCAGCAGCGCTAACCACTGTGCCACCCTGATAATTACGATTAAATACATTTAATACCTGCCAAATATTTCACAACAAGTTATAGAAAATCTTACTCATTCATGTATTAATGGAACAGTTACCTTCAAAATGATAGAAACAAAATAAAATAAATATTTATGTTTTGGATGCTGAACGAGTTCACAGCTCTGGGTCAATGTTGTGTGCTATCAACATGTATGTCACTCCACATGCCCTTGCTTTACCTGCTCATCACTACAGTCATACCAGTCGGAAAAAAACTACACGGATGAACAACAGCAGAATGTGAATTCTGTATGTGGGTAGAAATTTTAAAAATGCTTTTAAAATTATTTCTCTATTCTTAAAGTTACAAAGTCATTTCTCAGAGTAGACCCAGTGGACGCAAATCCATTCCTTGTTTGCTCCAAAAACCAAATTCAAAATCCAATTGAATCCAATTCTCGGTCCCCACATGAGAGACAAACAAGGTAAGGCATTGCACCCCACCTTAGGCTTGATCTGATGCTTGATCTTAGCCAAAAGGCCCGAGAAGTGACAAAATGCTCCGTGGGCTGCCCTCAGAAACCCCCTCAGGCCGCATGTCCCCACCATTGGTTTAGATAGTAAATAGCAGGGGCCAGTCGAGTGCACGTGAGGCAATTCACTCTTTCCTCAACCATCACCAGGATAGCAAACCCTTGGCTAACAGCTCTCTCCCTTGGCCCAGGAACACTGTAATTTCAATTCATTAAAAGGTACGTTTTGCAGGTTGAGAGCAAAATATATTTGAAAGAGATTGCGAATCACCTCAATCTTTCCCAAGTAACATGAGAATAATTCATCGTATTACCATAGCAATGACATCATTTTCATGACAGAATAAATTAATTAATCAATCACTGTTTGGTTCTCAGTACAAGTCTTCCATTAAATGGTTTTTTAAGCTCCTTAACAACCTTCCACAGCACAAACCTATGAATATAAATTACTGTGTTACACTGCGGAGTAAACACCATGCAGTTTGCTAAAGGAATTGTAATCTTGCTAGTGAGCACCAAGTATGTTATAACGTAATCACCATCTAACAAATCTGTTCACTTCATATTGAGTCAGGCCATCTCACAGGCATCCCTTTAAAAGAATCGTAAAATCCTTACAGTGGAGGAGGTGGTCATTTGGCCCATCGAGTCTGCACCAATCACAATCCCACCCCAGATCCTATTCCCATCACCCCACATATTTGCCCTACTAACCCCCGCTAAGTCTAAGGGACAATTTAGCATGGCCATCCACCTAACCTGCACATGTCTAGACTACGGCAGGAAACCAGAACACCCGGAGGAAATCCACGCAGACACTGGTTTGCATCTGTCTGTTCTAGCCTGTGTTATTGACAATCCAGCCAGAACATAAACTGAGCGTCAAAAATGTGCTTATATATATATAATTGAATCCAGTGCCCATGCTTATTTCTGTATCCTAACATTGAGATGTTCACAATTAACGCTGTTAAAGTATTTAATTAATTTTAGTTAACAACAAAGAAAACACCAGAGAGAGCTGTTTAAACACAGGGTCAGCAAGTTTCTACCATGTAGCTCACAGCTCATCTCCCCCCCTCCCAACCACCTCTAGATCTCCCAGGGCCAGGCCTACATAGATAATCACAGGAGCTGCCAAGAAGTAAAGTGCTTCTGTAGTAACTGTTATAAGCATTGGTTTAAGTTTATTTAATAGTGTCACAAGTAGGCTTACATTAACACTGCAATGAAGTTACAGTGAAAATCTCCTACTTGCCATACTACAGCACCTGTTTGGGGACACTGAGGGAGAATTTAGCACAGCCAATGCATCTAACCAGCAGGTCTTTTGGACTGAGAGAGAAAACTGGAGCACTTGAAGGAAGCCCAGGCATATATGGGGAGAACATGCAGGCTCCATACAGACAGTGACCCAAGCCAGGAATCGAATGCATGTCCCTGGTGCTGTGAAGCAGCAGTGCTAACCACTGTGCCACCATGTTTGTCTGTAATTTATAAAAGTAAGATACCTTTTGAAGAAGTGGACAGTTTTTTTCTTGAAGTCATTAAGAGCAAACCACAGGGGCATTTGTCTGGAGTCACTTGGCAAATTGTCTTTCCCTGAAGGACAACTGTGAATCAGTGACACTTTGCCAGATTTCACACAATCATAGAATGATACAATGCTGAATAGACCCTTTGGCCCATCGAGCCTGCACTGACCGTGTAAAACACCTGACTTCACAGCTAATCCCATTTACCAGCACTTGGCCCATAGCCTTGAATGTTTTGACATACAAGTGAACACTTTCTGGTGCCAGGCTACAAAATACAAGATCTACAGAATTAATTTCCTCAGTTGGCATGGTAAGGTGGACAGCACAGTGGCTAGCACTACTGCCTCACAGCGCCAGACACCCGGGTTTGATTCCCAGCTTAAGTCAGTGTCTGTGTGGAGTTTGCGCATTCTCCCCATGTCTGCCTGGGTTTCCTCTCAGTGCTCCAGTTTCCTCCCACAGTCCAAAAGATGTGTTGGTTAGGTGCATTGGCCATGCTAAATTCTCCCTCAGTGGCCCCGTACAGACATCAGAGTGCGGCAACTAGGGGATTTCCACAGTAACTTCATTGCATTGTAAGTGTAAGCCTACTTGTGATACTAATAAATAATAAAACAAGATTTGAACTCATAGCGTTTGGGTTACTGGTGAGAATTTGACACATCTCCCAGGAGCAGACTGGCAGGCAGGATCATAGAATCCCCACAGTGCAGAAGGAAGCCATTCAGCCCATCAAGTTTGTACGAACTCACCGCCCTATCCCTCAAACCCCACATACTTACCCTGCTAATCCCCCTGATAGTAAGGGGTAAATTAGCATAACCAGTCAACCTAACCCACACATCTTTGGACTGTGGGAGAAAATCGGGGTACCTGAAGGAAACCCATGTAGATACAGGGAGAGTGTGCAATCTCCTCACCAACAGTAATCCAAGGCCAGGATTGAACACAGATCCCTGGCGCTGTGAGACAGCAGTGCTAACTACTGTGCCATTGTGCTACGTGTTGCATCAGGTGGCAGAGCATTGATGCACATCACCTAGCATGGCCACCTAATCATGAAGAACCTTCTCCTGCCTACATTGGCATCTTACCAGTGGCCATATTGTGTGGTCAAGTAAATCCGGGCATTTAGCCTGCTAACTCGGGGTGGGTGTGTGTCTCCCTTCCAACCCCTGCACCCCACCCCACCCCCACCCTGTTCAGTGAAGTTTGCCACACTTCTGCTTGTTACCATGTTTTGGTCACCCAATCATGCCCCACCCCCGTTGACCCAGCTCTTACGAAGGGTCATCCAGACTCGAAACGTTGGCTCCATTCTCTCCCCAGATGCTGCCAGTCTTGCTGAAATTCTACAGCATTTTCTGATTTTTGCCCCTCTTGTTTTACTCCAGCATAGCTGCCTATTTACCCTGTCATCCAGCTTATACAACCAGTCCCAGAGCAGTCCCAGCGTTGACCACTGCTCCTGCTGGAGAGTCGCCAGCCATCTTCAAGCCAGCAACTTTTGGAGGTGGGACACCCCCCCAAGGTGGGGGCAGGAGCCACAACCTGAACCAGACACCAACCTGGCGGCAGTAAAATTGGCTCAGAGTTCACCACTAGCAGGGGCGGGGGGAGAGTGGCTGAGTCCATGAGAAGCTCTGGCACCATTTGGCAATCATATCCAGCACTCCTGGCTTACTAACATCACTGAAGACAGACCAGTGCTGGGACAGGCTAAGCTCCCTAGCGAACTTTCACTCATGTTCTTTAGTTTCCAAAAACTAACGAGGAAAACCAAAATCTACACTTCCACATGTAGCAGCAATTAAAACTCAAACAGCTCAGGAAGCAGAGTGGTCGGGTGTGACTGGGCTTTAATGGCCATTTCGTTCCAAGGGCTGATGAATGCAGAGTGTGAAATGTGGGCAAATGCTTGTGATGTTAATGCACTCCTGTATAACTTCAAACAGACTACACTAATTAAACTTGCACTTTTGACATGTGATCATGCCATACAGCTGCCCCAGGCCAGAAACCTGCACTGCCCAGATACAGCCGGACAACGAGACACTCTCTGCAATTGTACCTCATCTCACTACGAGCTAGAAAGTTCCCTCCCAAAGGTCAAAGCAAAAGGTCATTCTCTATAAATGGTTTTGAACTTTCTGCAATCCCACCAGTTATTGAGCTTCACAGAAACAAAACCTGCAGCATTTTAAGGAGCTGTAATTTGGCAATATTTTCAATTATAGAAGGTACAATGTGTTCTTTTTCAACTCCTAATTGTGATAGTTATTGCTCCAAATGGGACGGTCCTGGAAACATTTAGCAAGAGACTTCAAAAATGAAGACAGAGTGTTATTTATGATGTTCGGAGAACATAAAAATTGTGAAACAGGGCGACACGGTGGCACAGTGGTTGGCATTGCTGCCTCAGAGCACCAGGGACCTGAGTTTGATTCCAACCTCGGGTCACTGTGTGTGTGGAGTCTGCACATTCTCTCCGTGTCTGCGTGGGTTTCCTCTGGGTGCTCCAGTTCTTCCCACATTCCAAAGATATGTGGGTTAGGTTGATTGGCCATGCTAAATTGCCCCTTAGTGTCAGGGGACAAGCAGGGTAAAAACATGGGGTTATGGTGATAGGGCCTGGATGGGATTGTTGTCGACGCAGACTCGATGGGCCCAATGGTTCCCTTCTGCACTGTAGGATTCTATGATTAGTTTGCATGTATTTTACATTAAGGACTAAATTATTCAATGACAGTGGAGAAATCCATCCCCAAATAATTGCTGCACTTTCAGAGTCCAATGGCATCTACCACAGCTGAATATTTATGCTTTTCCACTTTCCTTGTAAACCATGAATTAATATGTTCAATTGGAGGCACATGACTGTTGATCTGCCAATTCCACTCCGAGCCCCGAATCAGATGGGGTTTAATTTGATGTTTGTGGCTGCTGTTTCAACCAGATGCTTAATCGCTGTTCGCTAATTCAATAAGTGGAGTTGGAATATTTGCTGCAGGAGAGAATTATTTTGCTCTGAAGAAGGAGAACGTAAATAGCCCGAAACAAGGGTCGGAGTCACATAAACCAACCACAGCTCTGACTAGTTAACATCATGTTTTAAAAAAGACAATGCAAAGACCTTATCAACCCCCCATCCCATTTCCTGTTCTTGAATACATTCTTCCCTGTTTTTCTAAATTCCTTGACTAATTCCCAAAAAAGGATTTTGTGGGAAAATAACTGCCTGTCTCGCTCGATTTTATTTCCTTACTTTATTTGTGCGAAATATATTTTCTGGAGACTAATCATGAAACTCCACCTCATTTTTGACTTTCCTTTAGTGTAAATTGGGCATCCAGCAGTAGAGGAAGTATTTTCCGCTCCAAAATGAACAGCTTTCGCCTCCCACCCCCTTTCCAAATTTCCAGATGCTTTTTGCTGCTTCCTGCAATCTGCTTGCCAAATCCCCTGCCACCTAATTAACATATATTTAAAGAGATCCAGAGAGAATATTCCAGTAATACAAATCCTGTGAGGTCATGAGGAGACGTGTTCTGGAAGAAAATATTTCACCACTGAGGCAGTAGCGGAATTTGAAGCCTACAGCGTGGATAGAGGATTGGTTGTCAAATAGGAGGCAGAGAGTGGGGGTCAATGGGTGCTATTCGGATTGGCGGATGGTGACTAGTGGAGTGCCCCAGGGGTCGGTGCTGGGGCCTCAGCTTTTCACCATTTATATAGATGATCTGGAGGAGGGAACCGAGTGTAGGGTGTCAAAATTTGCTGATGACACCAAGATTGGTGGAACGGCAAATTGTGCGGAGGGTGTGGACAGTCTGCAGAAGGATCTAGATAGGCTGGGCAAATGGGCCAGGAACTGGCAAATGGAATTTAATGTTGGCAAATGTGAGGTGGTCCACTTTGGTAGGAATAATGGTAGGAAGGACTATTACTTACGTGGCCAAAAACTGCAGCAGGCGACGGTGCAGAGGGACCTCGGGGTCCTTGTGCATGAGTCGCAAAAACCCAGCCTGCAGGTGCAGCAGGTGGTCAGGAAGGTGAATGGGATGCTGGCCTTCATAGCGAGGGGGATTGAATATAAAAGTAGGGAGGTCTTGCTGCAGCTGTATAGGGCATTGGTGAGGCCGCAGCTGGAGTACTGTGTGTAGTTTTGGTCACCGCACTTACGCAAGGATATTTTGGCCTTGGAGGGAGTGCAGAGGAGGTTTACTAGGCTGATTCTGGAGTTGAGGGGGTTGAACAATGAGGAGAGGCTGAATAACATAAGAACATAAGAAATAGGAGCAGGAGTAGGCCATCCAGCCCTTCGAGCCTGCCCCACCATTCAATAAGATCATGGCTGATCTGTCGTGGCTCAGTTCCACATTCCCGCCCTCTCCCCATAACCCTTAATCCCCTCGCTTATCAAAAACCCATCAACCCGCGTCTTAAAAATATTTAGCGAGGCAGCCTCCACCACTTCAATGAGCAGAGAATTCCAGAGATTCACCACCCTTTGAGTGAAGAAGTTCCTCCTCAACTCCGTTCTAAACCGCACCCCCTTTATCTTGAGGCTGTGCCCCCTAGTCCTACTGTCCTTTCTGAGCGGGATAAACTAGGCTTGTACTCGTTAGAGTTTAGAAGAATGAGGGGAGATCTCATTGAGACGTATAAGATGTTGAATGGGATAGATAGGATAGAGGTGGAGAGGCTCCTCCCGCTCAGAAAGGACAGTAGGACTAGAGGGCACAGCCTCAAGATAAAGAGGGGGGCGGTTTAGAACGGAGTTGAGGAGGAACTTCTTCACTCAAAGGGTGGTGAATCTCTGGAATTCTCTGCCCGTTGAAGTGGTGGAGGCTGCCTCGCTTAATATTTTTAAGACGCGGGTTGATGGGTTTTTGATAAGAGAGGGGATTAAGGGTTGTGGGGAGAGGGCGGGAATGTGGAACTGAGCCACGACAGATCAGCCATGATCTTATTGAATGGCGGGGCAGGCTCAAGGGGCTAGATGGCCGACTCCTGCTCCTATTTCTTATGTTCTTATGTAGTATGGCAGCCAATGGTCGCTCACATCTGCTCGATCTGTGACTATGGCAACTCTATGCAACTATTCACAGAATCATAGATTCTCCACAGTGCAGAATGTCCATTGAGTCTGCACTGACCACAATCCCAAACAAGCCCTATCCCCGTAACCCCACACATTTACCCTGATCCATCTGACACTAGGGTCAATTTTGCATGGCCAATCAACATCACCCACACATCTTTGGAGTGAAGGACGAAACCGGAGCACCCAGAGGAAACCCATGCAGACACGGGGAGGATGTGCAAACTCCACACACGAGGCCAGAATTGAACCTGGGTCCCTGTCACTGTGAGGCAGCAGTACTAACCACTGTGCCACCATGCTGCACCCCCAAGGCAGCCACAGGCATTCTCTTATAATGCCATGGTCTGTTTTTCATTTCCAATCCATTGTCCAGAACAACTGTGTATTCAACACCAGCGGCACAGTAGTTAGCACTGCTGCCTCACTGCGCCAGGGACCCAGGTTCAATTCCTGGTTTGGGTCATTGTCTGCGTGTTCTCCTTGAGAGTGTGTGGATTTCCTCCGGGTGCTTTGGTTTCTTCCCACAGTCTGAAAGATGTGCTGGTTGGTGCATTGGCCATGCTAAATTCTCCCTCAGTGTAACCGAACAGATGCCGCAGTGTGGCGACTAGGGGATTTTCACAGTAACTTCATTGCAGTGTTAACGTAAGCCTACTTGAGACACTAATAAATCATCTTTAAACCTTTTTACAGGTGACTGACATCTCTTTCTGGTGAGCTGCAGAAACTCACCAAGTTGGTGCATGAGCGACGAAATTACACCACCTAGTTTTGTGGAGGTGTTAGCTTTCCCAAAATGCCAGCTGGAATAGATGGGATCCATGTTACTTCGCAAATTCCTAGTTAGCCCCTCCATTTCCTCAACAGGAATTGCATCTTCTGTCTGAGTGGACAACATGCAATGGATCATCAGTACAAGATGTGCTGGAAGTTGTCATGTTGCTTTGGAATTCAACCTTCCTTTGGATGCAACGTAGAATAGAGTGCTTGGAGTTGGGTAATGAAGGAAGATGGGGAACAAAGTGCTTTTTTGCTTATTGCTTTCTAACTTTCTCAACCTTCAGGAAGTGGTTCTATAAAGCTACAGGAGGAGAAGGAAACTATCTGGTGAGTATTTGGTAAGTGACAAATGCTTAATCTATTCCCAAGTTCAAAATAGTATAACAATTGGTGGCAAGGTTAACAAAATATATAAAACCACATGTAAAATATATAATTGAATAAAATAATTAATTGGAACACATTGAGGATGGCAGGACGGTGATGTGTCGCAGCTGTAGCATGTGGGAACTCCTGGATGCCAGCTAGACGCAGGACAAACACATCTCCAGTTAGTGTTTGAAGTTTGAGCAGCTACAGCTCAGAGTTTGAGCTTGAAGCTGAATCATAGGCACTGCGATATCTCAGGGAGGGAGACAGTCACATGGATTCTTTGTACCAGGATCAGCCACACCTCTGAGAATCGGGTCTTCTGATTTGGTCAGTGGTCAGGAACAGGAGAGTGTGACTGCAGGGGAGGCAGGTAAGGGGACCTAGAGGGCAGGTGCACAGCAGCCTGAACCTTTACAATCGTCCAACAGTTTTGAGGGGTTTGTTTCAGTTTGTTTGGATGAGAGTGGGGGGCTGCAGCATGGATGAGTTAACTGACCATAGCACCGTGGGACAGGAAAAGTTAAAATTTTAAAGTTTAATGTTTATTTATTGGTGTCACAGATAGGTTACATTAACACCGCAATTAAGTTATTATGAAAATCCCCTAGTCGCCACACTGTGGCGCCTGTTCGGGTACACGGAAGGAGAATTTAGTATGGTGAATGCACATAACCAACATGTCTTTCAGACTGTGGGAGGAAGTTGGAACACCCAGAGAAAGCCTACGCAGGCGGGGAATATGCAGCCTCCGCTCAGACAGTGACCCAAGCCGGGAATTGAACTGTGACTGCAGGGGAGGCAGGTAAGGGGACCTAGAGGACACTATCACTGTGCCATTGTGCTGCCCTCATAGCCATTTGAGTGGGGGGAGGAAAAAAGAATGTATTGGGAAGAGGGATAGAATAATCAGGGGAATTGATACTGTTCTCTGGAGCAAAGAACAGTGAATCCAGACAGTTCTGTTGTCCAAAGCCAGGGTTCAAGACTGAAAAGGAACGTGCAATGGGAGGGGGCGGATCCGATTGTTGTGCTTCATATCGGTACTAGTGACATAGGCAGGACAAAGGAGGGGGTACTGCGTAGTTAATATGGATACCTAAGCACCAAATTAAGAAGCAGAATCTCAAACGTCATTATCTCTGCATTATTTTGCATTGACATTGGATGAAGCAGATTAGGGAGATGAACACATGACTCAAAGATTGGTTGGTGTAGGGGAAGTGGGGTTCGGTTTGGGGGGCACTAGCACTAGTACTGGGGAAAGTGGGCTCTGTACCATCGGGATGGTCGATACCCGAACTGTGAGGGACAAGTATTTTTGCAAGTCACATAACTAGGGAAGTAGAAAGAGTTTTAAACTTAATAATGTGAGCAAGGGGTCAAACCTGGGATGATGTGGTAACTCAATGAGTAAAGACAGGGCAGAAGAAATAGGTATTATTACAGGAAATAAAAGTAGACCATGATAGGAAGAGAAGGAGAGTACAAATCTGACAGAAAATCAATTAATGAGACTGGAGGTTGTAAGAAGAATAAAAGGATAAAATTAAAAGTTCTCTATCTGAATACACATGGCATTCCAAACAGAACAGATGAACTGAAAGTGTACGTATAAGTTCAATTTGATAACCATTACAGAGACTTGAATGCAGGACATTTAGGAAGGATAGAAATTGAGGAAACGTTGGTGAGGAGGTTCTGTAATTAATGATAATATTAGCTCAATGGAGAGGGATGATCCAAGTTCAGAAAACCCAGGTGTAAAATTGGTTTGAGTAGAGATGAGAAATAGTAAAGACAAGAAGTCGCTTGAGGGTGTTGTATACAGACATCCTAACAGCAGTCACATGGTGGGTGGAGAATAAAGGAGGAAATAATTGAAGCTTGTCTGAAAGACACAGTAATAATCATGGACGATTTTCATCTATGTAAAGATTGGATAAATCAGATGAGCAAAGGTAGCCTGGATGAGGAGTTGATTGAAGATTTTCAGGATAGCTTCTTAGAGCAGCTTGTTCTGGAACTAACCAGACAGCAGGCTAGACAAGACATGGTACTGAGCCACACGATAGGAATGATTAATGAGCTCGTTGTGAATAAAACTCTAGGTAGCGGCGACCAAAGTATGATTGAATTTTACATTCAGTTTAAGGGAGAGAAGAGTGGTTCTTAGATTTAGGGTGGAAATTTCCCTAAGGGCAGTGCGATGGCACAGTGATTAGCATTGCTGCCCCAAGTGCTAGAGACCTGAGTTTGATTCCTGCCTTGGGTCATTATCTGTGTGGGGTCTGCATGTTCTCCCCGTGTCTGCGTGGGTTTCCTCCAGGCCCTCCAGTTTCGTCCCACAATTCAAAGATATTAGAGTTAGTTGAATTGGCCGTGCTAAACTGCCCCTTCGTGTCAGGGGGACTAGCTACAGTAAACGTATGGGGTTATGGGAATAGGGCCTGGGTGGGATTGTGGTCAGTACAGATTCAATGAGCTGAATGACCTTCTTCTGCACTGTAAGGATCCTATGATTGGAAAAGGTTGATAGTGGGTGAGAAAAGTAGTGTTGAAGCTGTCAGCACTGACGGTGACCTTCCTTGCTGCATTGTCCTGGAATTAGTGAATAAAAAAGGCAAAGACCGGGTTCCACAACTTCATGCTGGCTCTGATTGGACCTGCCCGCCTAGAACTTTGATTTCAAAAAAACTAAGAGCAATTTTTAAAAGTCAGTCCTGTTGCCACCCCCGCCACCTCCCTGCCCCGCAGCCCCCCACCCCACAACCTCCCTCCCCACTCCACAGCCACTGCTTAGGCACCACTGCCCTGGTATTACCTGGCATTTCCCCGGCACTATCCAGGCACTTGTCAGACACTGCTTCCTGGCAACCAGCCTTTCCTGGTGGAGGATGCGTGTAGCATCTCAGAAGCAGTTCTAAACCAGGCCATGGAAGGGAGAGAGAAACTCAGCAAAATGACAGTCACCAGAGAAGTGGGGCTGAGTAAAGTGACGGAGCTGCAGGGTGGCATGATCCCAACTCCTGATGGATTTCACCCTAGGGCCTTGAGAGGTATCTAATAAGATAGTTAATGCGTTGCTTTTTATTTTCCAAAACTTCTGAGATTCACAGACGGTCCCATTAGGTTGGAAGATTGGAAATGTAACTCCTTTATTCAAAAAGGAAGGGAGACAAAGCAGGAAGCAAGAGATAGCTTCACATCTGTCGAAGGGAAAACATGAGAAGCAATGATTAAAGATGTTACAACAGAGCACTTGGATAAAATGAAGTTAATAAGGCAGAGTCAACATGGTTTTGTGAAAGGAAAATCACAGTTCACCAACTTATTGGAGTTACTTAATGAAGTAACAGATGTTGTGGATAAAGGGGAACAAGTAGATGTACTGTACTTAGATTTCCAGAAGTTATTCAGTAAGGTGACTCATCAAAGGTTATTGCAGAAAATAGAAGCTCATGGCGTGGGGGTAACATCGTGGCATGGAAGCAGAGAATAAACATAATAGGTCTTTTTCAGCTCGGCAATTGTAATGAGTGATGTGCCACAGGGATCAGTTTGGGACCTCAATTGTTTACAATTTATGTAAATGACTCAGGTGAAGGAATTGAAAGGATGGCTAACAAATTTGCAGATGATACAAAGATAGGTTGGAAAATAAGTGGCGAAGAGGACATAAGGAGGCTATAAAAAGATACAGATAGGTCAAGTGAGTGGGAAATGTCCAACAAATGGAGTATGATGTGGGAAAAAGTGAAATTGTCCATTTTGGCAGGAAGGATAAAAAAAGAAGCACATTATCTAAATGGTGAGAGATTGCAAAGTTCTGAGATGCAGAGGGACCTGGGTGTCCTAGAACATGAATCACAAAGGTTAGTATGCAGATACAGCAAATAAGTTGGAAAGCTAATAGAATGTTATTGTTTATTGCAAGGGAAATTGAATATAGGGAGGTTATGCTTCAGTTGTACAGGGTATTAATGAGACCTCATTTGGACTGTTGTGTACAGTATTGGTCACCTTGTTCAAGGAAGGATATAAATGCATTGAATCTGTTCCTAAAAGGTTTACCAGACTAATAGCTGGAATGGGTGGGTTGCCGTATGAGGAAAAGGCTAGACAGGCTGGGTTTGAATCCACTGAAGTTTAAAAGAGTAAGAAGCAACTTGACTGGAAATTTTATGATCCTGAGGAATCTTGAATAGGTAGATGTGACGAGGATGTTTTCTCTTGTGGGAAAATCTAGAACTAGGGGTCACCGTTTAAAAAAAATAAGGGGTTAAAATGGAGATCAGGCCAAAAAAAATTCCCTCAGGAGGGTCATGGGTCATGGAAACTGAAAAGATAGTGGAAGCAGAATCTTGGAATATTTTTAAGGCGGGGTGGATAGATTCTGGGTGAACAAGGAGGTGATAACTTATCACAGGTGGGTGGGATGCAGATCAGCTATGATCTTAATAAATGGCAGAGCAGGCTCGAGGGGCTGAATGGCCTACTCCTACTCTGTGTTCGTATATCCTTAAAGAAGAAATTCATATCACCAGGTGACAAGTCACTCCCATGGGTGACCCCACTCAGAGGAGCGCTACAGTGGGGAAAATACCTTTGCAAATCAGGAGGACCACTTTGCCTTTTCTATATTTAACAGGGCAGAAAAAACTTCTGCAGTATCATCCATCTTGTATGCCCTACATAGCTATTGTCTGCTTGCAATCTGTGCAATGTTGCCATTGGAAAAGATTTAAAGATGTACATTCCTGAGAAGGTAGCCCTGGAGACCGAACCTCATGGGTGTATACAAGAGGACTCCTCAGTGACTGCTGAAGAGGTGTCACAGCATAATTCATCCAACGCTGGAATAGCCTACTTAGGGCAGATGTTCTTTAAGGGATGGTTGGATTAGCAACTAAGTATTTGCAATTTTCTCATGGCCTCAGACTACTTCTGAACAATGCAATTGGAGATTTGCTCATACAATAGAGTGTAACAATTACCAAAGTGTGCTTGAATAGAAAAACAGATGCCTGTGATTGTCGATTCATATAATCAGTATGTTAGATAAAACAGTGAACATACAAAGTCAGTGTGTGTTAGGAGAGGGTGGGTATTGAAGATATATGTTGGGTGGGATTTTCCAGTCCTTCCCACCATTGGGATTTTCCAGTCCCACCAAATGGCAGCTGACTTGAGCCTATCAAGTTCTCACAAACAACAATGACCAAATCATCTGTTGCAGTGATAATCATAAAGAGATATGTGTTGTCTGTGAAACCAAAAAGAGCTTCTCTTCAAATAATGCCATGGGGCTATCTTCCTGGGACAGCAAACAGGGTCTTGGCTTAACATCTCATCTAGAAAGAGAGAGAAAATCTGCTGAACTGGTGCGATGACAATAATCCCTCCCTCAATGTCAACAAAAAAAGGAGATAGTCATCAACTTGAGGAAATGTAACAGGGGACATGCCCTTGTCTACAGCAATGGGCACAAAGTGGAAATGGTTAAGAGCTTCAAATTTCCAGGTGTCCAGATCACCAACAACCTGCCCTGGTCCCCCCCATGCAGACAATAGTTAAGAAAGCCAACCAATGCTCTACTTTCTCAGGAGGCAAAGGAAATTTGGCATGTCAGCTGTCACTCTCACCAACTTTTACAGGTGTACCATAGAAAACATCCTTTCCAGATGTATCACAGTTTGGTATGATTCCTGCTCTGTCCAAGATCGCAAAAATCTACAAAGGTTCGTGAATGAAGCCCAGTCCATCACGCAAACCAGTCTCCCATCCATTGGTGCTGTCTACATTTCCCGCTGCCTTGGAAAAGCAGCCAGCATAATCAAGGACTCCACACACCCGGACGTATTCTCTACTACCTCCTTCTGTTGGGAAATAGATACAAAAGTCTGAGAACATGTAGCAACCATTTCAAGAACAGCTTCTTCCCTGCTGCTGTCAGGCTTTTGAATGGACCTACCTCACATTAAGTTGATCTTTCTCTACACCCTAGCTATGAATGTAACACTACATTCTGCATTCCCCATTTCTTCTCTGTGAATGGTATGCTTTGTCTGTACAGCATGCAAGAAACAATATTTTCCACTGTACAATAATACATGTGACAATAATAAATCAAATCAAATCATCTGGAACCTCCAACAGCACAAAAATGTCAGCTTGGATGATGAGCTCAAGGACGATTGCCTGAAGGAAATTAAAAATGGAATTGAGATAGTTTTCAGATTGAAGTGTCATTTAGAGGAAGGTATCAAAGTGGAAACAAAAATCAACAGTTTTGAAAATCATTACAATATAATCCAGCTCTTTAATGATGCAGAGAGCTAAATGTTGAAGATCAGCGTTGAGAGAATATTCTCTTAGTTTGCACTGGAATTTTTTTCAAGTTTATTTATTAGTGTTGCAAGGAGGCTTACATTTACACTACAATGAAGTTCTTGTGAAAATCCCCCAGTCGCCACACTCCAGCCCCTGTTCGGGTACACAGAGAGAGTTTAGCATGGCCAATGCACCTAACCAGCACATTTTTTGGACCGTGGGAGGAAACCAGACTACCCAGAGGAAACCCATGCAGACACGGGGAGAACATGCAAACTTCACACAGACATTGACCCAAGCTGGGAATCGAACCCAGGTCCCTGGTGCTGTGAACAGCAGTGTTAATCACAGTGCCATTATGCTGCCCATTTGGAGGTTAAGCTATGATTGGGTAGGAAGATGAAAGGGGTCAGTCCACAATTCCATTTTCCCAGCAGGGAAATGACGCTCACAGCTCTGCAGTACCATTGGCTAAATTCTCTAGCCAATGATCCTTGAGAGAACAAGATTACAGTGTCTTCATTGAAGTTAATGGGGAGACTTATCAAGGCAAAGATTTATTTCTCTAATGGATTGTAGTGGATTGGGGGCTGAGAATCTGTGAATCAGTTTGTACTGCAATGACAGCAGTGGGCAAACAGTCATTAGTGATTGTGTGATGGACCCCTCTGGAATTCTGGGTCCGGTCAACTGAAGATTGCATGTGGGACTCTTGTGTATCATGGGAGTAAATCACTAACTGTGAGTGAGGAGGGAACCATTTGGTTCAGGATTTAAAAGTGTTCAACAACTTACTCCTGGAGGTACATCATAGAGTCCTATAGGGTAGAAGGAGGCCATTCGGCCCATTGAGTCACAATCACACCCATGCCCTTTCCCCATAACCCCATGCATTTATCCTAGCTAGTCCCCTTGACACTACAAGGCAATTTAGCACGGCCAATCCACACATCTTTGGGCTGTAGGAGTAAACCAGAGCACCCAGAGGAAACCCATGGAGATACAGGGAGAATGTGCAAACTCCACACAGACAGGTGACCCAAACCAGGAATTGAACCCAGGTCCTTGGTGCTGTGAGGCAGCAGTGCTAACCACTGTGCCACCCTGCTGCCTTATGTCAGTGGTTTGTAATTTCCTTACCACATTCCAGCAAAAATCTTCATTGCAATGATTTCAGATCAAAAGAATCTTCTGGGCTTTCTCAATATTTTATCGTGACTTTCACATCACAAACTGAAGGATCACCAAGAAGACTTCAGTGAACTGTTGGGACAAGAAAAAGGGACCAGACCAGAATTTTTCAGATCTTTTTCATCTTTTACAGGATGTGGGCATTGCTGTCTGGAGCAGCATTTATTGTCCATCCCTAGCTGCCCTTAGAAATGTGGCAGTGAGCTGCCTTCTTGAACCACTGCAGTCCCTGTGGTGTAAATACACTCACAGTGCTTATAGGGAGGGAGTTCTGGAATTCCCAGTGACAGTGAAGGAATGGTGATATATTCCCAAGCCAGGATACTATGTGACTTTGAGCAAAACCTCCAGGTGACGGTGTTCCCAAGTATCTGCTGCTGAAACAGATGGTAGGGGTTGTGAGTTTGGGAGGTGCTGCCTAAGGAATCTTGGTGAGGTCCTGCAGTACATCTTGTAGATGGTACACACGGCTGCCACGGTTCGTCAGCGATGGAGCAATTGAATGTTGGTGGAAGAGATAGCAATCAAGTGGTCAGCTTTATCCTGGTTTACAACAGGCTTCTTGAGTGTTGTTGGAGCTGCACCCATCCAGACAAGTGGAGATTATTCCATCACACTCCTGACCTTGTAGATGGTGGACAGGCTTTGAGGAGTCAAAAAGTGAGTTATTTGCTGCAGGATTCTTAGCCTTTGACCTTTTCTGATAGCCACAGTATGTAGATAGCTAGTCCAGTTCAGTTTCTGGTCAATGATAACCCCAGGATGTTGATAATGGAGGATAGAGTGATGGTAACGCCACTTGAATGTCAATCTATGAATCTAACTATGGATCAGATCGCCAAAGGAGAGATCCCAGGAAGGGCAGTTTCTAGAGCTATGTTGAGGAAGGGAGCAGTGGTCTCTCAGGCCAACAGACCACCGTCAGGCAAAGTTTAATGACCTCACAAGGACAGCCAAGGTGAGGGAACCTTTAAAACTGGGGCGTCCCTCCACAGCTCACCATCAATTCTTAAACACAATGACAAGTTGTCATTCGCAGTGTTGCACAGATTATTGACTAACTTTTCCACTTGTTAATGGAAGACTCCTCAAGCCCTTCAACCCTTCTCATAATTACCATCCCAGTTGCATGAACTCTTGCTGCTGGGAAAGATTATTCACTTATTTGACTTCATCTAATGCTACTGATGGTTTTCCAAGGGAAACAGGTGAGCAATGCCAGGGAGAGAAGCCATCGAATCCCTACACGGCAGAAGGAGGCCATTTGGCCCATCAAATCTGCACTGACAACAATCCCACCCAAGCCCTTACTTTATAACCCAAGGTAATCCCCCTAACACTAAGGGCCACCCCACCCAGACTTGTTCCCTGTAACCCCAAGTATTTACCCCACTAATCCCCCAAACCTACATATCTTGGGACATTAAGGTGCAATTTAGCATGGCCAATCCACCTAACCCACACATCTTTGGACTGTGGGAGGAAATTGGAGCACCCGGAGGAAACCCACGCAGACACAGGGAGAATGTGCAAACTCCACACAGACAGTGACCTGAGGCTGAATCTGAACCCGGGTCCCTGGCACTGTGTGGCAGCAGTGATAACTACTGTGACACCCACATAGGATGGGGACATCTGGCTTTAAGGGAATTTAGTGATTTTGAGGAGCAGACTATTACACTGGCTGCATAACAGTTGACAGTGGTGTTGTCATTGGGATAGTACCAGCAACAGGTAAATGGATGAAGTGGTAACTGAATCCTGCGTCACTACAAAGAACCAAGCAGCCAATCTCAACAGCATCACTGCACATCTAATCTTAGCAAAATCCCCAAGCTCACCCACAGCAGAGATTATCCAGTCCTGCTGCTGTTAACGGAGATTTGGCTGAGTGCCAATTTCTCCATTCTCGCTGGCAGCAGTAGTGGGGCATGCAAGACTGGAGAATCACAGCCTATTTCTCCCCCTTCCACAGGTACAAGTGGGCGGGTATGTGGGGATGAAGAGGAGAAGGATTCCAATTAAGATGGCGAGGAGGAGGGCATCCATATTTCTTAATGGCAATGACATTAATGATAATTGATGGCAGCTCTGACATGTACACCACACGACCACTGCCCATCAATTTAATGGCCTGTTCAGGACTTGCAATCTCTTTCCCATGCAGAAGCTCAGAGACTATCACCCCTGTTTGCTACCCAAAGCAGAACATGACTGTCATGGTTTAACTTGTTATTTTTAATTCGGAGTAGAAGCAATGTATCAGTAAATCAAACAGGTACAAAAAGGTAAATGGATATAAATCTGTTAGCATTGATGACATCCTGAACTCCCTTCAAGGAGCTCCCACAGGCCAATTGGAAAATACAAGGCCTCAATTTAGTTTTGTGAAGAAATATCTTCAAAGGGCAGTGAACCTGGTGGAATTCTCCACCACAAAAAGCCACGGAAACCAAGTCACTGAAAGACATAGATAGATTTCTAGACACTAAAGACATCAAGGGGGATGGGGAAAGCAGGAGAATGGTGTTGAAATAGATCAGCCATGATCACAGTGAATGATGGGAGCAGGCTCAAAGGGCCAAATAGCCAACTCGATTTCTATTTTCTATGTTCATTGGCTATCTCCCTTTGAAAAGTGATGTTTTGTCAGAACTATTGATTCTGCTATCTCTGCAAACCATGAAGCGGATATGAATGTCCCCACGTGAATTCACTGATCATTTTGACATGATAACCCAAGACTGTGTGGTCTTCATTTTTGTAAACTGGATGCTGTGTTTTCCATGAGATTGCAGATGCCTTTGAATTTGAGTAGTTCAGCAATATTACTCCCTATATCATCGGGGAGCATGACGGATCCTCGTAATAACATTATTCTGCAGATGGCTCTGGTCCTGATTTTTTTATTGCTCTTTATGACGGTGGGGAGTTAATTTAAATCCTGACTCGTGGGAGAACAGCAGATGCAGAAAGTTGGCAACTGAGATTTGTTATGGTTAGGATATGTAAACCAGATCATGATGGATGGCAGCAGTGTGGCACAGGGGCTATATGACACAAAATTCTATCATGGACCGAGGGCCACTGAATGAAAGCCTTGCTCGCAGATTAAGTCAACTATTTGAAAGATTATTTCTCTCCCGCTGTGAGGCTGCTTGGCGCGAGAAGAATTATAACTTGACTGAGAACAGCCCTGAAAACATCTGAGTTTTATTTGTCACTTTTATCACTCAAAATGGAGTCTTGAGGGTTGGAAGGTTGTACTATCAGAAAATTTGTTTACAAGATCTTAGTGTGCCAGTTATTTAATTGAGTGCTTTATGCTGATAACTCCAGCACACTGTGTTCAGATTCATTTCTTTTTCTACATCTTCATGTGATGGTTTCATGATTGCTTCAGGGGTCTCTTGAATAAAAGCATTTTGCAGCTTTTTTTTGTCTTAAATGTGCCCAGGAGTTGGAACTAAAACGCCAGCAAAGTTTCTTCTGGGAGACTGTGTCACATTGCTTATGCCTCTGTGCTTGATCCTTTTGGCTCTTCCCTGCCGGTTCTGCAGCAGATGTTATTGTCTTTGTGCTTCCAGTCCTGCAATATCAACACTGAAGCTCAGGAAACTCTGCCCTAAATCTGACCCGGCAACCACGCATGTTGGACCGATATTTGAGCTGCTGCAATGACCAGATGTTTTTTAGCGTGTGTGCCAAACATCTTTGTTCTATTTGGAAGAGGGAAGTGATCCAGTTTGTGTCAATTTAATTCCATGGTAGGCAATTATCCATGCATTAGATTGAAAAACACTTTGGGCAACTGGTATGGACAGGAAGAAATCTGGCAAATATTTTTCATTCAGTTTTCTAATAAAACAGTCAAGGCACCATGAAAACTTACCAACTGATACACTGGTGGCACTCCCTTACGTGGATTTAAAGAGAGGCAATGCCTAGTGGTATTATTGCTAGGCTATTAATCATAGAATCCTCGGTGGCACATTGCGGCTCTGCTGTCTCACAGCGCCAGGGACCCAGGTTCAATTCCCAGCTTGGGTCACTGTCTGTGTGAAACTTGCACGTTCTCACCAGGTTTGCATGGGTTTCCTCCGGGTGCTCTGGTTTCCTCTCAGTCCAAAAGATGTGCTGGTTAGACGCATTGGCCATGCTAAACTCTCCCTCAGTGCACCCAAACAGGTGCCAGGGTGTGGCGACTGGGAGATTTTCATAGTAACTTCATTGCAGTGTTAATGTAAGCCTATTTGTGACCAATAAATAAACTTAACATATTTAAGGAGGCCATTCCACTCATTGAGCCTGCATGTAATTAATGTAGTAATGGGCCTATCCCCATAACCCCTCATATTTGTCTTGCTAGTCCCCCTGTCACTAAGGGGCAATTTAGCATGGCCAAAATAATTCGCACATCGTTAGACATCCAGGATTCAGAAATCTAGCTGATGTTCTGGGGACTTGGGTTTGAATCCCGCCACGGCAGATAGTAGAACTTGAATTCAATAAAAAATATCTGCAATTAATGATCTACTGATGACCATGAAACCATTGTTGATTGTGGAAAAAAAAAACCCATCTAGTTTACTAATGTCTTGTAGGGAAGGAAATCTGCAATCCTTACCTGGTCTGGCCTACATGTGACTCCAGAGCCACAGGCTCTGAAATGGTCTAGCAAGCCACTCAGTTCAGGGGCGACTAAGGATGGGCAATAAATGCTGGCCAGCTAGTGACACTCATGTCCCACAACTGAATAAAATGAATTACCATGAAAGGGATCATTCACCTGAACATTGTAACTAATAAGATTATTGTGGTACGAACATAATCCACTAAATAATGACACTGGACAGATAGCCCTGGCACACTGCAGCAGCATTGCCAAGTAAAGGTAGACAGTGACCCTCTCCTCTTACACTTTTACACCAATTACCACTCAGCGACAAAATATTCCAGTGCACAATTGCCACGTAAAAATACCTGGAAATTTAACTCAGATCTCCAATCATTTTTATTTACTGGAGGAAACCCACTTGACCAATCAAATGAAATGTTCTCTCATTCTACACAGGCAGAGAAAAGGTTTGGAACAAGATGTGCCACATAGAACCATACGGTGCAGAAAGAGGCCATTCAGCCCATTGAATCAAATAAAAAGAGAAAAAGAAACTAGTTGTTGATTTTAAGCCCAGGTTCCAGCACCTGGTCTGCAGCCTGGCAGCTTGCAGTGCTTCAGATGCAGGTCCAGATACTATTTAAATGCTGTGAATTCCTGACACCCATCACCCTTTGGGTGAAACCGTTTTTCCTCATGTCCCTCTCTAATCCTTCTACCAATCACCTTAAGTCTCTGCCCTCTGTTAATTTACCCCTCACCTATGGGTTTGCCTAGTCCAGGCTCCTCATAATTTTATTCACCTCAATTAGGACTCCCTCAGATCCTCTGTTCTAAGAAAAACAATCCCAGCCTATCCAATCTCTCCTCATAGCTACAATTTTCATCATTCTTATAACGGTGGCACAGTGGTTAGCACTGCTGCCTCAGAGTGCCAGGGGCCCAGGTAAGATTCCCAGATTGGGTCACTGTCTGTGCGGAATCTGCACATTCTCCCCATGTCTGCCTGGGCTTCCTCTGGGTGCTCCAGCTTCCTCCTTCAGTCCAAAAGGCGAGCTGGTTAAATGCATTGGCCAGACTAAATTCTCCCTCAGTGTATTTGAACAGGTGCCATATTGTGGTGGCTGGGGGGATTTTCACAGTAACTTCATTGCAGTGTTGATGTAAGCCTATTTGTGACACTAATAATTAGCTTTAAATCTTCTCTGCGCTCTCTCCAGAGCAGTTATGTCTTCCTGTAACGTGGTGACCAGAACTGTACTCAAAACTCCAGCTGCAGCCTAACCGGAGTTTTAGAAATGAGACTAAACTTTCAGCTCAAAGTTCAAATGAAACAGTTCATTGGGAAAAGGAATGATCTTTAATACACAGGCATTGACTGGATGGCAAAGTAGTCTTTGCAAACCTTTGCAAGGTGTCTTCAGCTATGCTGCTACTCCACTGTTCCAAATGTGACAAGGCAACAGATCAAATATAAAAACACAGTTACAATATTCTTCTTCAGGTCTCTAAATAAAGGCAGCTCTGATCTGCAGTGCCACCATCTTCACTACAAGGACAGCACAGTGGCATAATGGTTAGCACTGTTGCCTCACAGCACCAGGGAGCGGGTTCGATTCCAGCTTTGGGTCACTGTCTGTGTGGAGTTTACACATTCTCCCCATGTCTGCGTGGCTTTCCTCCGAGTGCTCCAGTTTCCTCCCACTTTCTGAAAGGTGTGCTGGTCAGGTGCATTGACCTGAACAGGTGCCAGACTGTGGCAACTTGGGGAAATCTCACAGCAACTTCATTGCAGTGTTAATGTAAACTTTATTTGTGACTAATCAATTAACTTTATCTGCTATACTTTTATTTACTTTTGGGGTGATTGGCCATGCTAAATTGATCCTTATTCTCAAGGGGATTAGTAGGATAAATACATGGGATGGAGCCTGGATGGGATTGTTGTTGACGTAGGTTTGACGGGCCGAATGGCCTCCTTCTGCACTGTTGGGATTCTGCGATTCTCTGAAGTAGGGCATGGAAGTAGGTACTGAATCCGCTCCAAGCCGGAACAGAGATCAAACCCTGAGTTGTTGGCACCAATCTGATCCACACCAGCTGTCTGGCCACAGGCCCCTCATGTTACAAATTCCTCAAACAAAAAAGGGTAACACTGTGGATTCTGGAAATTCGAAATAAAAGCAGAACGTGCTGATAATGCACAGCAGGTCAGGCAGCAGTGGGTGGACAGAGTAACAGCGCTGAGGAAAGGCCATGACCTGAAACGTTAACCCTGTTTCTCGCTCCACAGATCTCGGCTAACCCACCGCGCGTTCCCAGCAGTTTATTTTTGTTTTTCATTATCGGAACGATTACTGTCAGTCTTTGCAGCAAGAGGGTGAAAGGGCACCCAGGCGAAAGAGTAACCACTCCTGGGCCATCATTGGAACAATGCAGGACACGTCAGATTGGAAACAAGAGGGAAAATTAAAGGAGCGAGCCACTTAACCCTCCCCTTGGGAATAGGAAGCAGGTGGTTGATAAAACTAAAGTCACTTAATATGGATTTACCCTCCCTGGTGTAAATGAAACTGCACAGAGCGAGACCATTTGGTTTCCACAGTTTTGGAACCATGTGAATATCAAAAGCTCTTATTTCATTTATGGAATTGAAACCACTTCTTTTATTAAATTCCTGCTGCTCTAAATCTTCAATCCACACTCAGGCCCCTGAAACTTTATTTATACAACTCTGGCCCTCAATTTAAAAATCAAAACTGAATCACAGAATTGCTATGGCGCAGAAGGGCAGCACGGTGGCACAGTGGTTAGCACGGCTGCCTCACAATGCCAGGGACCCGGGTTCGACTCCCAGCTTGGGTCACTGCCTGTGTGGAGTCTGCATGTTCTCCCCGTGTTTGTGTGGGTTTCCTCCAAGTGCTCCAGTTACCTCCCACATGAACAGATTAGGTGGATTGGCCATGCTAAATTGCCCCTTAGTGCTGGGGGAACTCGGTGGGGCAAATGCCTGGGGGTTATGGGGATAGGGCCTGGGTGGGATTGTGGTTGATGCAGTTTTTTTTTACACTCGATGGGCTGAATGGCTCCTTTCTGCACTGTAGGATTCTATGGTGGAGAAGGAGGCCATTTGGCCCAACATGTCTGCACTGGGTTTCCAAATGACCATTATGGCTTAGAGCCATTCCCGCGCCTTTTCCCTGTACATCATTTCCATTCAAATAATAGTTTAACATTCTCTTTAATGTCTCGATTGAACCTGCTTCTATCATATTTCCAGGCAGTACACTCCAGGCCTGAACCACCCGCTGCACAATAAAACTTTATCTCACATCACATTTACCTCTTTTGCAAATCATTTTAAATCTGTGCCCCCCACATTCTTGATCCTTTTACGAAGGGGAACAGTTTCTCCCTATCTAATCTGTCCAACCCCCTCATGATTTTGAGCATCTCTATCAAATTTCCTCTTAGCCTTCTTCTCTCCATGGAGGACAGTCCCAATCTCACCCATCTATCCTTATATCTGAAGTTTCTCATCCCCAGCACTATTCTAGTAAACCTCTTCTGCACTCTCTCCAGTGTTTTTAGACCCTGCCTCTCGTGTGGCACCCAGAACTGAATACAATATTTCAGCTGAGGTCTAACTAGTGTTAACATTTCAGTGAATTGCAATATGCAGGTGAATGGCAAGGAGACAAATCTTCAAAATACAGGGACATCAGCAGAATAGTAAATTATTTGGTTTTAAATCTCAACAAGGTCTGAAGTTACAGTGTTAGGCATGTCACAAGGTGATTCTTCCATACTTATTGTGGGTGGAGAAAGCTTATTTCTCTGTTACCACAATATGATTAGGTCTTTTACAGTAAGTAACTGCTTCCTTATTTCTCAATCTTTATTATAATGGAAGAATTGATTTTTTAACAGGTGTTAACACCATCAATGATAACAACCCAGACTATCTCAAAACCAATCTTGAACCAATAGAATGCTTTCAGTGCTGAGTGGGTGGCACAGTGGTTAGCACTGCTGCCTCCCAGTGCCAGAGACCTAGGTTCAATTCCAGCCTTGGGTGACTGCCTGTGTGGAGTTTACACGTTGCCCCCCAATCTATGTGGGTTTCCTCCCACACTCCAAAGATGTATAGGTTAAATGGGTTGGCCATGCTAGATTGACCCTTAGTGTCCAAAAGCTGTGTAGGTTAAATGGGTTGGCCATGCTAAATTGATGATTTTACTATTTTTTAGTTTCTAAAATCCCTAGTTGAAAATCCCCTAGTTGCCACACTCCGGTGCCTATTCGGTTACACTGAGGGGGAATTTAGCACGGCCAATGCACCTAACCAGCACATCTTTCAGGTTGAGGGAGGAAACCAGAGCACCCGGAGGAAGCCCTCACAGACACAGGGAGAATGCGCAGATTCCACAGAAACAGTGGCCCAAGCCAGGAATCGAACCCAGGTCCCTGGTGCTCTGAGGCAGCAGTGCTAACCGCTGTGCCACCATGCCACCCCCATGCAGAAATGGCTGCTGCAAATGGGAATTTAAAAAAAAATAAATTTGCTCCTTTGAAGTTCAGTGAAAAGGAAAATGAGGTGGGGTGTACAGTGGGAAACCAATCTCCAATCTGAATTTGCATCTCATTCAGAAATCTGGAGACCTCTCTTCCCCCTTCCAAGTTTTACCACTCAGCCTTTGAGTGTGAAACTTGAAGGTGTCTGGCTGTATCACCTCCAAACAAGTTCAGATTCACTAACAAGTGCCACATTTAAGACCAAAATTGAATGTTAAATTGGACTTTCAAACAAATATGATGATCACTTCAATCACTGGGTGCCTGTTTTTCACCCTTTTCCCAAAGCAACCCCCAAAGATCATTAACTTTGTCCTTCCAAATAATAACATTGTTGTGATTCAAGACACAGCCTCAGACTAAACGGACAACCCTTTAGAACCAAGATGAGGAGAAATTTCTTCAGCCAGAGGGTGTTGAACCTGTGGAATCCATTGCCACAGAAGGCAGTGGAGGTCAAGTCAGAGTGTATTTAGACAGAGACAGATGGGTTTTTGATTGGTAAGGAGATCAAAGGCTACAGGGAAAAGGCGGGAGATTGGGGTTGGGAAACTTATCAGCCATGATTGAATGATGGAGCAGACTCGGTGGGCCGAATGGCCTAATTCTACTCTTATATCTTATGCCTGAACCAAATAAGACCACAAGTACTTTGACACAGATTTGCATAATTCATGACCTACACCTCCTTTGACCAGTTGAGAATGTTGCAATCCAGTTCAGCTGATACTGAGAAAAATAAACAATGATCTCTTAAAACTTCTACAAGCTAAAATCCTACTTCCCACACTTTGAAATATAAGAATAATAAAATGGAGTTAAATCAAAAATGGCATTTGGATTATAAGGAAACCGTACTAGCTGTCAGTATTGTTTGCCCTTCAGTGCTCTATCATAGATTGTGGGAAAAAACTTTATAAATAAAGCATCAAATATAATATTCAAATCAATTGAAGCCAATATTAACACTAATAACCTGAAAATATCAATATGAACTTCTGGTGTTTTTTTTATTTGATCATAGGACATGGGCATCACTGACTGGGCCAGCATTTATTGCCCATCCCTAATAGCCCTTGAAATAAGTGGCTTGCTAAACCATTTCAGAGATCAGTTAAGAGTCAAACACATTGCTGAGAGTCTGGAGTCACATATAGGCCAGACCAGGAAAGCACGACAGACTTCCTTCCCTAAAACGCATTAATGAACCAGGTGGGTTTTTAAGACAATTGACAATGGTTTCATGATCAGTATTAGACTTTTAATTCCCAATTTTTTTTACTGAATTCAAATTTCGCCATCTGCCCTGGTGGGATTCGAACTTGGGTCTCCAGAGCATTACCCTGGGTTTCTGGATTACCAGTCCAATGACAATGCCACACCCTCCGCAGTGCAGACACGGACACTCCCTTGTTTGTACCAACAGTGCTACAATAGAATGAACTGCCATTTTGTGTGTCACATACAAATGGAGGAATGAATTTCCATTGTGGAAGAGGCGTTGAATCTGCACCTAATGATGCAGTAAGACAGCGGTAAATGTTTATTATTAACTTAAAGCGCTGGTGCATGTTCCCACCAAACAAAACTTGTTGTTAACAAATAAAATGAAAATTGCCAATTACTTTTGTATTAAGATGGAGCCACTATATAATGAAACTCTTTGTCACACTGCTCACAGTAAATCAGGGGATATGTTTTATACAATGCACATCGATTTATTCCTTTCAAAGTGCTTTTTGCTGATTAAACCTTACATTTTCTGATTGCGTGAGTGCTTTATTCACTTATAATTAATTTCACCCACTAAGTTATTTTCAGGGGGAAAAAAAGAAGGGAAAGAGGAAAGTCTTTTTCCTGATTCAACGTTAGGACCTCAGTGCGTTAGGTGAAGTAGTAAATTCTTGAGGAGCTGAATCCAAGCAATGAGCCTGAAGCAGAGAGGACAATAAATCCATGGAAGCCAAAATCATAAACACCATGTATCGCCCAAACTTAATGATTTCAATGTAGAGTTTATAGAGCAATAGTATCGTCAGTGAATGCATTTCACGTGCAGCCTTTGGGAACCGTCACGATTGGATATAAACAGAGCTGCTCATTAATTTTTGTAATAAAAAGCTGACTGAATGAAGTGTTCAAAACCAGCTGATAGAGCAAAGGCCATTCTGAAATTAAGGCAGTTTGCAATTAAGAGACGTTGGTGCTGACCTGACACTCGATGTTCGATAACCTACTGGAATGTGACATTATTCCCTCGAAGCTTCAAAGTGCCAGATTTCTCATCTTAAAATTGATGCTATTGCCGTTGGTTGTACTGTGCACAAAACACGGAGGCATTCACATATATCTTTTTGCCTGCATGTATGATATACTATCCATGTCTGAGATATCTAGTGTAACTGAAAGTTTTATTCTAACCTGATTTTCATCTGTCTCTCACTTCACCTTACACAAAGTTTATTTGCTCCTCGTGGTAATTCAGCCAAACAGTAGTTTTCCATCAGTAACACCCTTTATTGTGCACCAAAGGAAAGGATCACCCCTGTGGTTTGGGTGGCACGGTGGCCCAATTAGTGCTGCTGCAGCACAGTGCCAGGGACCAGGGTTCAATTCAGGCCTCAGGTGTCTGTCTGTGTGGAGTTTGCACATTTTTCCCATGTCTGTGTGGGTTTCTTCCGGGTGCTCCAGTTTCCTCCCACACTCCAAAGATGTGCAGGTTAGGTTGATTGGCCATGCTAAATTGTCTCTCATTGTCAGGGAGATTAGCAGGATAAATTTCCATTGTGGAAGAGGCCTAACAATGCATTAAGACATTTTATTAACTTAAAGTGTCAGTGCATGTTCTCTGCAAACAAAGCTTGTTGTTAACAAATAAAACCAAAATTGCCAATTACTTTTGCATTACAGATGGAGCCACTATATAATGAAACTCTTTGCCATAACACTCACAATCCCTGAGTGGGATTGTTGTTGGTGTAGACTTGATGGGCTGAATGGTCTCCTTTTGCACAGTAAGGCTTCGAAGGTTCTATGGTTTAAAGTCAGGTAGTCTTCACCTCGGGCAGCACAATGGCACAGTTGTTAATACTGCTGCCTCACAGCGCCAAGATTCTGGGTTTGATAACCAGCTTGGGTCACTGTCTGTGTGGAGTCTGCACATTCTCCCTGTGTCTGCGTGGGTTTCCTCTGTGTACTGCGGTTTCCTCCCACAGTCTAAAAGACATGCCAGTTAGGTGCATTGGCCATGCTATGAAGTTACTGTGAAAATCCCCTAGTCGTCACACTCTGGTGCCTGTTCAGGTACACTGAGGAAGAATTTAGCATGGCCAATGCACCCTAACCAGCACGTCTTTCAGACTGTGGGAGGAAACCAGAGGAAATCCATGCAGACATGGGGAGAACGTGCAGACTCTGCACGGACAGTGATCCAAGCCAGGAATCGAACCTGTGTCCCTGGTGCTGTGACGCAGCAGTGCCAACCACTGTGCCGTGCCACCTGAAAACAACCAAGCCCTCCTCCCTGCCCTATCCTCATAACCCCATGGCTAATCCACCTAACCTACACATCAGGATGAGCGTTCAAGATTTGGACTGCTTCATGTGGAAATGAAAACCATGTTCAAAATATTCATTATAAAGAAGAGGTGCTTTGAAAAGAATATAGTTTTGTTAGCATTCAAGGAACTAAATCCTTGTCTGTTACTGTTCTCTAACAATTGAAATTTAATTAAGCGCTACTTAAGCATGCAGACCAAGAGCACCTTGAATTAAAGAATCACTGCTTGCACAGTAAACAAAGAACAATTTCTGTCTTCCCAATAAACATTTCCATTTTGCAAGTAATGATTTCCTCTTGGAACTCTTCCAGAGGACTGACAGCCATGGCAATTTTGCTGATGATTTTATGCTGATCACTGATTGCAAATCTCTACCTGTCCATCAGTCAGGTAGGTGTGAGCTACAGTGAGCACTAATGATTGCGATCAGTGCTCATCAACAATCCAGCAGGCATTACTGGAGTAGGGAACGCTGTTGTTCTCAGCTTGTCATTTAAATGCATGACAGTGTTCCTCTGATCTGCTCCTGTATAAGTAAATGTGACTGACCGATGGAAGTATCAGCAAGTTCGATCGCTGAGTCGAACTCTGCAATGAGTTGTTCTCAAGGTCCGCTTGCTGCCCACTGAGGGAAACAGCGTTACTTATATTTCTCCACCGGACCGAACTCAAATTGCAACTTGTTTATAGTCAAATTATTGCTAATCAATCACAACATTTATCTGATTGTCCATTGTAAACAACAGAAAAACAGGAATTTATATCAAAGGTAGTAAAATACACCAAAGTACTCGACAAGAGCCGCTAACAAAGTGTGAATCTGGGCCAAAGGGGCAGATGACCATCAGGGCAAATGACCAAACACTCGATTCTGGGGGGTGGGGGCAGGTTTTAAAGCAGCAGCTTACAGCAAAGCAAAATGATAGACAAAGGATTAGGAGGGAAACAGGCCACAGAGGAATGACCTGTATTCCAGAGCAGTATAATCATTTTGAATGGATACAGCAATAATTGCCAACAGGCTTTCAATCATTTCACGTGGTTCAGCAACTCTGGAGATCGAACACAAAGGAATGTTGTTGCAAGCTATTGAAGACTGTCGGCTAATACAGCCAACTGTTAATATATGGGGTCCAGCCCTTTTAAATTTGGGGTATGTTGACAGATGTCATGTTGAGCTAGACAACACAAGCATGATACACAAATTATAGCAGTGATGGTGATATGATGATGGTAGTTATGTAGATGATTTGAATGATGTGTCAACAGACAACATGCTTAAGTTCATTTTTTCCTGTAGGGTGTCAATACTAATATTCTAATGAGGCCCAATGTTTTGCTAACTCATTTTAAAGAGGGGTTTCAAGCCTATAAGAGGAATATTGCTTGAATTGGAACTCATAGCAATAGGTTAGCAGTTAAGAATTGTATCTTGTCATGTTTAAGTATTGTTCAATTGTTGAAAGTTAAGCCAATTCATTTGTTATAAATTAACCTGTTGTCAAATACAGTTTGTTTTGATAAATGTTTCCCAATTTGTTAGTAATACTGCCTGGAGTGAAACACTTTATCCTCACATTAATGCCAAAAATAGAACATTTTTGGTATCTAATCCGGCTTCATAACATATCTTGGGGTTTCTAACCTGGTATCCTAATGGGTATGGTGGGCAGCATGATGGCACAGTGGATAACATTGCAGTCTCAGTGCCAGAGACCTGGGTTCGATTCCTGACTTGGGTCACTGTCTGTGCGAAGTCTGCGCGTTCTCCCAGTGTCTGCGTGGGTTTCCTTCGGGTGCTCCGGTTTCCTCTCACAGCATGGGTTAGGCACATTAGTCGCAAAAACCCAGCTTGCAGGTGCAACAGGTGGTCAGGAAGGCAAATGGGATGCTGGCCTTCATAGCAAGGGGGATTGAATATAAAAGTAGGGAGGTCTTGCTGCAGCTGTATAGGGCATTGGTGAGGCCGCAACTGGAGTACTGTGTGCATTTTTGGGCGCCGCACCTGCGCAAAGATATTTTGGCCTTGGAGGGAGTGCAGTGGAGGTTTACTAGGCTGATACCGGAGTTGAGGGGGTTGAGCTATGAGGAGAGGCTGAATAAACTGGGCTTGTACTCGTTAGAGTTTAGAAGAATGAGAGGAGATCTCATTGAGACGTATAAGATGATGAATGGGATGGATAGGATAGAGGTGGAAAGACTCTTCCTGCTCAAAAAAGACAGTAGGACTAGGGGGCACAGCCTCAAGATAAAAGGGGGACGGTTTAGAACGGAGTTGAGGAGGAACTTCTTCACTCAAAGGGTGGTGAACCTCTGGAATTCTCTGCCCGTTGAAGTGGTGGAGGCTGCCTCGCTAAATATTTTTAAGAAGCGGGTTGATGGGTTTTTGATAGGAGAGGGGATTAAGGGTTATGGGGAGAGGGCGGGAAAGTGGAACTGAGCAGCGACAGATTAGCCATGATCTTATTGAATGGCGGGGCAGGCTCGAAGGGCTGGATGGCCTACTCCTGCTCCTATTTCTTATGTTCTTATGTTCTTATGTTCATTGGCCATGCTAAATTCTCTCTCTGTATACCCAAACAGTGCCTGAGTGTGATGACTAGGGAATTTTCACAGTAACTTCATTGCAGTGTTAATGTAAGCCTACTTGTGACACCAAAAATAAACTTTAACATTACATTTTAACTTTAGGCCCAGTGATAATCAATTCAGGCAGGAACATATCAATCTATAAACATATCAAATTAATGGTGAATGTCTGGGATCTGCTGACTGGGGTGGTGGTGGGAGCAGGTACAATTGTAGCACTTAAAGAGCATCTAGACGGATATATGAATAGGACGGGAGTGGAAGGATAGGGACTCTAAGTGCATACGGTTTTAGTTTAGGCAGGTGTCATGAGTGGCGCAGGTTTGGAGGGCTGAAGGGCCTGTTCCTGTGCTGTACTGTTCTTTGTTCTTTGAATTCAAGGAGTAGATATGGAAAAATATTTGGTGTGGCTGTAGTTTTGTCTCTAGTTGACTTCAGTATTCCATGTAATTATTAAGAGACATAACCTGTTATATTGTTTTGCCTTGAGGCTAGCAGACCATAATGTGCAATCATTGCTCAAGGCAAAATGCTTAAAACTCAGGAAACACTTGACCATTTTACTCCTCACTTATTGCAAGACAGTTTACCCCTAGGCCTTTCCTTTTTGAATGAGCCAATTACATGTGAGATTGAAATACTTGTAGATCACGTTATAATGCATGCCAATCACATGGAGCAGCTGCCCTGATAGAACAAGGTGAGTTCACTTCCACATAGTTCAGTGGGCAAGAGACAGGAAACTGCAGATCCCTTGTAAAAGTGAAACAGTAAAAAGCCAAACTATAGATTATATCAACAGCATCCCTGAAACCCTGAGCAGAAATATCATGGGGTTTGATGGAACAAGGAAAAGGAAAATGAGCAAATGTTGTACTGGGGAGAGAGCAAATTGTAGAATTACTTGCAGAACACATCATATAAAGAACAGAAGGCCATCCTTCTTCTTGTACTGGTGTGCTTCATGGATGTTGGGAGCTCTGATATATTTACCAACACAGGAACAATCAATCTCTCACATTGTTACTGCCTTCTCTTCAGCACCTTCAGAACAGCACAGGAAGGGATCTCAGAATCATTATGCATCTGTTACTGCTGTTTCATCACTCTAAGTCTTGTCTTCACAATATAAAAGGTTTCCCTAGGTGCAGTGACAACTACACAGAACATCATTTCCATTCACACGCCATCCGGACATATTCTATAGGCACTGTTCCTTCATTAATGCCAAGTCTCATGGAGCTCCCTATTTAACAACATCACTGTAACTACAGGCGCAGGCCCAACACCACCTTCTCAAGGCAATTGAGATAAACCTGTCAGCATCATCAGACATTCAGAGAACAAATTATAGCCAATAAACAAAGTCAAACTGCAACACTCTACACGCTTCTTCTCCTCTTCAATGCATTGAAAGCAAGTCACGTATTAACCTCCCATTCTAATTCATTCTTTCTCATGACCACAGACCTGTAAAAAGTCAGGTTAACCTCAGGTTTTTATAACCCCAGTTTGATATTGTCTAACCATGTTATATATGCTGATTGGCTGTCACTTTTCTTGCTGCACCATTTCCTGACTAACCACCTCAAAAGTATGCCGTTGGCCATAAAGCACTTTGGAATGTCCCAGGATTGCAAAAGATGCTATATAAATCCTCTCTCTATACATACATATTTATATGTCATCATCTGTTATACTTTATTCAAATCTACAATGACAATAATAACTTGCATTTATATGGCAACTTTAGTGTAGTAAAACATCTCAAGTTGAGTGACCAAACACAATTTGACACTATTGTGTGTTTAAGGGGTTGTATGATTGCTTTAAGAGCCAGTCACATGATTTGATGGTGATGTCATTGCTTCTGTTTTAGTTTCATTTCCTACTTTGTAGAACAACTCCTCAATAAACCTGTTGTTGTTATTTTGAATCTACGTGTACATCAAGACATGTGAGGTAATATTAGGTGAGATGACCAAAGATTTAGCCAAACAGATGGGTTTTAAGGGAAATGGAAGAGGAAAGGTTTAGGGATATCCTTTATCCAGTTTTCCATAAAAATAATCCAACAAAAATGAGGAAGTGGGCAACGCTGGAGCAACTCTTGCTGGGTATTTTGGGAAGCTGATATTTAACATCAGTGTCCAGAATGACACAGCGGTGGTTCAAAGTGTGAAGATGGATGTTCCTGGATGCCTGTTGGCCAATGGTAACTCAGTGGAGATTTGAGAGCTGCTGGTTGCACAGAAAGTGATTAGCATGGTCACCTTCACCAGTAACAGCTTCACATAATTGATGGGAGCCTGACATTTCAAATCCTCTTCTAACTTATCACCCAGGTCATACAGCAGTTGTTTACCAAACCTAAATCTCTGCAAACACTGGTTGTCAGACTGATCAATAGAACCACTGCAATGGCTGTAAATCTTGACATGTGCATCTCTGCTGATTTCTGACGTGCCTACACTACCAATAGCCATGGGATCCATTTTGAAATCTGGAATTTAAAGAAAACACATCCTGCAATGGTTTGATATTCTGTTTCGCCAGCTACTTCATAGCAGAGGAAACAATGAGGCAGAAAAAGGGAGATTAAGCCTTTTCATATCACACAAATAATTAATCTGCATTGTAAGGCAAAGATGTGTCATACATTGTGATGCACAAAGAATAAGACAGAGCAAAGAAATCAAAACACATTGAAATGGAATTTAACCCAATACTTAGCAAGTGTGCTAATGACATTCAGCAAACTAATGTTTTTCATCAATAATCCCAACTCTATTTTCAATATTAACAACAGCACAATGTTTTTAATCGTGCCTAATTAAAATAACAACAACTTTCAAAAAGTTACATCCAGACCTAGTTATAATATTAGTCCTGTTGCTGAAACCTAATGGGCAATGGACTGATGTATTACTGTCTATTGATGTATTTGTGATAATGCATTAATAGAACAGTTCAAGCCTTCCTGATTGATCTGTACTAACAGTGCAATATTATCCTCCATGTGGTCAGAACAGACCAAATGAGATCTATCAAGATGATTCCCCCTGGATTGTCCGCACACTTGAAAACAAGACCTTCATTGACGATAGCAAATTGTAGATAATGGTATTGATATCTTGGGCCTTGACTGAAACTGGGTCACATGTGGTGATGTCTTCTCTTTGACTGAAAACTCCCTTCCTGCTCTTATTTTCCGTCTGTGCCAAGACAAATGTGTTTGCTGGCTTATTGCTCAGTTATACCTTGGCTCTGGCTTTAACATGGAGGTGCTATGAGGTGCAGGGATGTGGGGAGAGGGCTGGGTGGGCAGGAGTTTGTCTGAGAGATTGGGCCATTGCAACACAGCAGCGATTTCAATTGATCCAGCAGAAAGGCCTGAAGCTGCCAATCTCGGGTTTGGTGCTAATGTACACAGCAGCTGTGATGAGGATCTGGACACAATCTTCACAGGAATATTCAAAGGTCCAACCCAAAGATGTAATTTGAAGGAGTTTGGAGCTGGAAGCAAGAGAAGATGAGCTTCAAGATGAAGTCAGGATGAGTCCTGTTTCAATGACAGGTTGATGTTTGAAGCAGTGGGAAACTGGAGGGAGAAACACTTCCCCAGTGATGAGAAACCCACCGCAATGTGAGCGTAGCTGGAGGTGGTCCATGTAAAAGGCCAGAAGCTGGATCATTAAAGGAATAGCTTTAAAGGAAATGAGATTGAACTTACACATTCAAGTTTATTTATTTACTAGTCACAAATAGGCTTACATTAACACTGCAATGAAGTTACTGTGAAAATCCCCTAGTTGCCACACTCTGGCTCCTGTTCAGGTACACAGAGAATTTAACATGACCAATGCACCCAACCAACATGTCTTTTGGACTGTGGGAAGAAACCCACACAGGCACGGGGAGAACATGCAAACTCCACACAGACAGTGACCCAAGCTGGGAATCGAACCCAGGTCTGTGGCAATGGTTAACCACTGTGCCACCGTGCCATCCATCTACACCCTACTGCACGTGCGTTCCCACCCCCTCACTCTATCTTCCCAAAATACTCCGTCACATTAGTCAATATACCCACTTACCCTGTGCAGCTATCCCTCTCTGTTCAGACACTTCTTCACATCTGCATGTATCCATCCATCACTGCCACTCCCACTCACCCTCATTAAACTTACTGCCTCTCCCTGATAGTCACTCCTACCAAATCCAATCTACTCACACGGTGAACAAATGCCATTACAGCAACCCATTGATCTGCTCTTTCCCCAGTGGGAGAGAAAAGACTACAAGACATGCAAGAGAGAAAGATGGAGAGAGAGAGAAAGAGAGCAAGAAAGAAAGACAGAAAGGGAATGGGAGGTGGTCCTCCACAGATTAAATAATTGACAACTGCAAATGAGGAAGCATCGGACAACAGTGCCTCTCAGCACTTTTTTTAAAGTTACAAAGCCAATGCTCAGAGTGAACCAGGCAAACCTAAATCCAATCCTTGCTTGCCCCAAAAAAAAATTCAAAATCCAATTGAACCTAAATTCATGATCCCCTCAAGAGAGCTGTGATTAATCCTTTCTCCATTCACAGTGTCTGTCCCTGTAAAGACTTGGTTACCTATAAAGGCTCACACTCCAGCCATTATCTTGTAATTGTGTCTTGGCCTATGTATGCCGTGTTTGTGAAACCTGCCTCTCCACTGACCTGATGAAGGAGCAGCGCTCTGAAAGCTTGTGATTCCAAATAAACCTGTCAGACTTTAACCTGGTGTTGTGAGACTTCTCACTGTGCCCACCCCAGTCCAATGCCAATATCTCCACATTATGCTCACAAGAGAGACAAACGATGAAAGCTGACATGATAAGAAATTGCATCCTACCTTGGGCTTCATCTGATGCTCGATCTTAGCCAAAAGGCAGGCTCAGCATTCCTGAATGAACATTTCAGATAGCTGAATGACATTCTCAGTTTCTGATGCATTACTAGAACTCATTAGGCTCTTAGCACGTTTGTACTGATTGCAGTTTTTCCACAGAATCCCTACAGTGCAGGTGAAGGCCATTCAGTCTGTGCTGACCACAATCCCACCCACACCCTATTCCCATAACCCCTCATATTTTACCCTGCTAATGCCCCTGATACTAGGATTAATTTAGCATGGCAATTCAACCTAATCTGCACATTTTTGGACTGTGGGAAGAAATCGGAGCACCTGGAGGAAACCCACGTAAACGCGAGGAGAATGTGCAAACTTCTCCCAGACAGTGACCCGAGGCCAGAACTGAACCCAGGTCCCTGGTGCTGTGAGACAGCAGTGCTAACCACTGTGCCACCCATTTCTTTGATGAGGAAGTTCATCAGACAGTTTTGAGAGCAGCAAAAAAAAACTTGTGACAGAAACTTGGTGCCCAAAACTTATAAAGTTGAATGATGCCTTGAAATTTGTGATTTTTCTCTTGTGGAAGATGGAAATTGGTGACTTTGTATTTGCAACTTCATTCCCTTCAGCCTGTGTGAACTGGCATCACATTGCAATGAGTGAACTGGGTCGTTGTTTCCCTGCATACATTTCACAGAATTATGGCTCATGAAGAAAATGTTAGAAAGTACACTATTGTTTGTCAAACAGTTAGGTCAGAGGTGGGGGGCCAACTTTAAAGCATTTCTCCCTTTTTTCTCCTCATTGACTATGAATGAGCAAGAACGTAGTTATGTCTTTTTTTATGGAGACCCCCAATAAAATTTTTCTTTTTTCTTCTTCACGACTTTAAAATCTAAGTCAAAAGTTATTCTCATTTTGAAGGATTACAAATCCAATATCGCATTTCCTCGGCTAAAAACAAAATCCTGGAAACACGCATTAGTTCCAAGTAGATTGGTCTATATCCTCTTATCAAAGCTCACCAAGGCTAATCACTGTACAAAATGGTAGTTTCAGTGATTTACACGTAACTCATTGCTGTTCTGCGCCATGACCACAAATAAAAGAACTGCTGATCTTTTCACAAAGGTCCAAAGTCTGGCACAACATCAATTGACCTTACGCCAGATTTTGCTCTATAATCGCCTCTGAATGAAAATTCTTTCACTCACGAATGCTTCTCCCCGTTGAATTAAAAGGAGCTGCATTGGTATTCCATGTGGGATCTTTAACAATTCACAGTTGACTGGAAGCGCTAACCGCTGTCCTTCTCATCACACTGTGGTCGGGCTGGAAATGTAACTTCCAAGAGTTACTGCGCTGGCAAAAGTCATTACCACAGCCAACTTTCAATTAGCAAACCGACCATTGAATCTCTTTGTGTTAATCATTAAGAAAATAACGTCTTTCTCATTGCTCAGAGTGGTGAAATCAGACATACTGCCATTTTGGATTGTAGTAGATGAACAGTAACAGTAAAAACCGGGAACAAGAGGGACCAATAGACTGGGATTTTGTTTTTAGGGTTTTGTTACTTCCGAGAAGGATGATTAGTGGGGAACAGGTTTTCTATCGGGATATTTGCATTTCAGAATTAGCTGTGCCTCTCGTTCAGTTGTCTCAGTACAGCTACAACACCAGCGTCCACCCGACGATGTAATGGAAGATTACCCAGGTATGTCCTGTCCATATTAAACAGGACAAATCCACTCTTGTCAATTATCACCCCAACAGTTTTCTCTGAATTGTTAGCAAAGTGAAGGAAGATGTCATGGATTATGCTATCAAATGGCACTTACCAATAATTCATACATTGATGTTCAGTTTAGATCCTTCCAGATCCCAGTACAGCCTTGGTCCAAACATGAAAAAAACAGATTGAATTCCACAGGTGAGGTGAGACCAATTACCTCGAAATTCAGTACAGCATTTGATTGAGTGCGGAATCAGGAGGCCTAGTTGAATAAAGTTAACGGAGATCAGGTGAAAAACCTTCCATTGGCTTGAGTAAAGGAAGATGATTGTGGTTTTTGGAGGCCAATTATCCACTCCCAGACCTCACAGCAGGAGTTCCTCAGGATAGTGACTTAGGCTCAAATATCTTCAGCTGTTTCATTAATGACCTTTCCTTAATCAGCAACTCAGACAGTGGGAGGCGATGGTATTATCACTATTAATCCAGAAATGCAGCTAATTTTTGGGGACCCAGGTTCGAATCCCGCCACTGCATCTGGTGGAATTCAAATTCAATCAAAAATGCCTGGAATTACGAATCTACTGATGACCATGAAACTATTATCAATTGTTGGAAAACTCACCTGGTTCACTTTCCTTTGGGGAAGGAAATCTGCCGTCCTTACCTGGTCTGGTCTACATGTGACTCCAGAGCCTCAGCAATGTGGTTGACTCTCAACTGCTCTCAGGATGGACAATAAATGCTGGTCAGCCAACGGTGCCCATGTCCCACAAATGAGTATAAAAAAAGATGTGGAGTTGTTCACTGACGAATGCACAACTGTTCAAATAATGAAGCAATCCATGCCCACATGAACAAGACCTGGGTTGAAAGTGGCAAGTGGCATCACATTACACAAACATCAGGCAACGACCATTTCTGACAAGAGACAGTTTAACCAACTCCCTTGACATTCAGCAGCGTTATCATCAATGAATTCTTCACCACCAGCACCCTGGGGTGGGAGCAGGGTCACCATTGACCAGAAACTCAACTAGACCAGACACATGAACAGTGTGGCTACAAGATCAGTGGGAAGTTGGGCATTCTGCAGTGAATGTCTCACCACCTGATCCCCAAAGCTGCTCGATCACCCACAAGGGGATAGAACTGAGTTCATCTCTGACACCACTGAAGCAGTTCAACTCCATCCAGAAGAAAGCAATCCACGTGACTGGCACCCAATCCACCCCTTTAAACATTCAATCCCACGACCACTGGTGCACTATGTGGCAGCAGCGGGCACCATCTACAGAGAGGCATTTCACCAACAGCCCGGGCTTCAGCAACAGCAACATCTAAACACACAACTTTGACCAACTGAAAGGACAGGGATGGGAGTCAAATGGAAACATGGTGACCTGCAAGCTCCCCTCCAACTCACACAACATCCTGACCTGTAAATATATCAAGCAGGAGCCCTTACCGTGGGTTCCCCTGATTCCTTGGTTCAGCCGCAAAACAAATCACAGAGGGATCAAACCTATAGCACGGCACAGTGGTGCAGTGATTAGCACTGCTGCCTCACAGCCCAGGGATCTGGGTTTGATTCCAGCCTTGTGTGACCTTGTGAAGTTTGAACATTGAGTTTTCTAAGTTTACTTATTAGCGTCACAAATAGATTTACATTAAGACTGGCGCCTGTTCGGGTACACTGAGCGAGAATTGAGCATGGCCAATGCATCTAACCTGCACGTCTTTCGGACTGTGGGAGGAAACCGGAGCACCTGGAGGAAACCCACGCAGACACAAGGAGAATGTACAGTCTCCACACAGACAGTAACCCGAGCCAGGAATTGAACTCCGGTTTCCTCCCACAATCCAAAGATGTGCAGGTTAGCTGGATTGGCTATGTTAAATTGCCTCTGAATGACCTGAGATGTGTAGGTTAGGGGGATTAGCAGTGTAAATGTGCGGGATGACAGGGATAGAATGGAGGGTGGGTCAGGCTAAGATGCTCTTTCAGAGAGTTGGTGCAGACTCGATGGGTGAGTGGCCTCCTTCTGCACTGTACAAATTCTCTGATACCACATTGCCAATCTTCCTTCACAGTTGGATGAAAATCCCAGAACCCTTTCCTAACTGTGCTTTAGGGGAATATAAAAAGCACTAAATGATGCACAAATCATTTTTATAAATATATTTAATGCCATCAAAAAGATCCATCAACGTGAAGATTAAAGAATTGAATAAAAGGAAATTGATGAAGATATAGCTGCACTCGGACATTTTGCTTAGTGGATTAGCTTAGTAGCAGGATGAATAGATGGTTACTTGAGTGAAGTGGAGAACAATAGAGTATAGAATTGCAGGCATTAAATATAAAGAGGCTAGGATTTCAAAGGGAGAGAAAAGAATGGATGTCACAGTTACACACTAAAAGAGGGACTTCTAGATTAGGTGCTCAGTTAAGATGAGATCAAAAGGAATAAACAATATATCCGTGGCAGGGTTAGTCCTGTACTGAAAGAGACGACCTGATTGTCTGCCACAATCACAACCACACCCAGCTGGCAGCTGAGATCTCCCAGAATAAGCTGTGACTTGGAGACAGCTATTTTTAAACTCTTAGTAAATTACTCTAAACCAGAAGGAAAGTTTCCAAATCAAAGATACAAGTCACATGTGGCAATTATTGTTAGATTTGGCTCATTGTGTTAAAGATAGATATTGTTTTGGGATGATAAATTCTCAGAGTTTAGGAAAGTTGATAGATTTGGAATGGGTTAATTTAGTTATATGGCGTATAGCCATTATTGTTAAGTGTAATTTTTGTTCTGTATATTGCCTTTTCTACTGTTGTTTTACAGTTTAATAAACATTATTTTATTTGAATAATTACAACAAGATTATAACTTTCCTCATTGGTTTTCATCTTCTTCCTCACTTTAACCAAATTGCAAAATAAACACTTAACAGTTATCCCAAATTACAAAATAAGCAGTGTTCTGAGTTTCCCTTCCGGGATTTGAGATATTCTCGCGTTTAATATCAGCTGAGCTCTTAGCAATGGCCAATGCATCTTTAAAACTGCAAAGTCAACACAAGGTTTTACCTCGACATGATCCCATTTTCTTCAGCAATTAGATTCCATGGAATTGAAAGAAGTAACTCTGAACATTCCATGCAGAATAATACAAGCAGGTAAACATTGATGTTTGTTTGTTTGTTTGAAATGTTCTTCTGTCCAGTACAAAGAACAAAGAACAAAGAACAACCCAGCACGGGAAACAGGCCCTTCGGCCCAACGAGCCCGCGCCGCCGCATCCTCCTACACCTACCCTGCCCTGCGTGTATGCGAGTGGAACCCCTAACTTAGCCAGATTCAGGGGAGAATAGTGTCAATTTGGTAAAACCAATCAGCCTAAGATCACATCTTTGGGGTGTGGGAGGAAACCGGAGCACCCGGAGGAAACCCACGCAACCACAGGGAGAATGCGCAAACTCCCACAGACACAGGCCCAAATCCATGTATCTGCACAGCTTGCAGTGATAGTCACTGAGCTGTTGCGGCGCCCGTCTACCGGTCCAGGATTAAGCACACACACCGACACGAAGTACTAGGCCACTCTCAAAACGTCCAAGAGCAGCCCATGCACGACCCACCGTGTGCATGCCCCTCGTTTGACAACAAGGTGGACCTCCACCTGCGGAATAAAAGACAAAAACGTTAACATACAAGTCTGCATTTCCGGTGTCTCCCGAGGCTCTGACCCTATTTAATACCCCCTACTATAACCCTCCATCCTTGTTTCGCTCTGGGAAGGTATTGTAGGCTTTGCTCTTATTAACTTTTATTTAAGTGTTAACTGGGTCAAAAGTCATTTATCTCCATGAAAGAATGAATGCAAATACTGAAGAATTTATGTATGATAACAAGGCTTAAGAACAACATAATATTTTCAGTTTATTTGCATTCCAGTTGGATAGTATTAGAGTTTATTCGGTTGTTTAGATCAGACCCATTTGCAATATTGCACACAGTTGTGTAACAGTTAACATCAATATCTCAAGCAGCAGCGAGAGCAGATTAGCTGATAACTTATTCTGTTGCTGTTTATGAAGCACTGCAGTGCACAGGGTAGCTGCCATTCTCCCTCTATTACACCAGTAGATACATCCTTTACATCATTGGAAATAAAGTGCTTAGGAGTGGTCTGAGATCATGATTTGATTTGATTGATTATAGTCACATGTATTAGTACACAGTGAAAAGTATTGTTTTCTATGTGCTAATCAGACAAAGCATACTGTACATAGATAAGGAAAGGAGAGAGTGCAGAATGTAGTGTTAAAGTCATAGCTAGGGTGCAGAGATCAATTTAAAGCAAGCTGGGTCCATTCAAAAGTCTGATGTCAGCAAGGAAGAAGACTCAGTTTTTGAGTCAGTTGGTACATGTCGTCAGACTTTTATATCTTTTTCCCAATGGAAGAAGGTGGGAAAGAGTATGCTAAAGTTAATTCATTAGTCACAATAACACTGCAATCAAGTTACTGTGAAATTCCCATAGTCATCACACTCTGGCACCTGTACGGGTCAATGCACCTAACCAGCATGTCTTTCAGATTGTGGGAAGAAACTGGACCACCCAGAGAAAACCCATGCAGAGACAGGGAGAACATGCAAACACCACACAGACAGTGACCCAGGCCGGGAATTGAAGCTGGGTCTCTGGTGCTGTGAGGTAGTGGTGTTAACCACTGTGCCACCATGTCTGGGGTACGTAGGGTCCTTGATTCTGCTGGCTGCTTTTCCAAAGCAGCGGGAAGTGTAGACAGTGTTAATGGATGGGAGGCTGGTTTGCATGATGGACTGGGCTTCGGTCACGACCCTTTATAGTTTCTTGCGGTCTTGGACAGAGCAGGAGCCATGACAGGCTGTGATACAACTGGAAAGAATGTTTTCTATGGTGCATCTGTAGAAGTTGGTGAGAGTTGTAACAGACATGCCAAATTTCCTTAGTCTCCTGAGAAAGTAAATGTGTTGGTCGGCTTTCTTAACTATAGAGTCTGCATGAAGGGACTAGGATAGATTATTGGTGATCTGGACACCTAAAAACTTGAAGCTCTCGACCATTTCTACTTCATTCGCATTGATATAGACAGGGGCATGGTGTCCACTACGCTTCCTGACGTCAATGATTATCTCCTTCATTTTGTTGACTTTGAGGGAGAGATTATTGTCACCGCGCCAGTTTACCAGATTCTCTATCTCTTTCCTGTACTCTGTCTCGTCATTGTCTGAGATCCGACCCATAACGGTGATGTCATCAGCAAACTTGAAAATCGAATTGGAGGGGAACTTGGCCGCACAGTTATCGGTGTGTAAGGAGTATAGTAGGGGGCTGAGGGCGCAGCTTTGGAGAGCACCGGTGTTGAGGATGATGGTGGAGGGGGTGTTGTTGCCTATTCTTACTGACTGCAGTCTACGGGTTCGGAAGTTCAGAATCCAGTCGCAGAGGGAGGGGCCGAACCCCAGGCCACAGGGTTTGGAGGTGAGTCTTGTAGGAAAAATAGTGTTAAAGGCTGAGCCATACTCTATAAATAGGAGTCTAACATAGGTGCCTTTGTTATCTAGATGTTCCAGGGGTGGGTGCAGGGCCAGCGAGCTGGCATCTGCTGAGAACCTATTGCAGAGATAGGTGAACTGTATTGGTCCGGGCAATCTGGGAAGCAGGAATTGATTTATTCCATGACTAACCTTTCAAAGCACTTCATAATGATGGACGTCAGAGCTACTAGATGACAGTCATTAAAGCACACTGCCTGGTTTTCCTTTGGTACCAGGATGCTGGTCATCTTCCTGAAACAGATAGGGACCTCAGATTGGTGCAAACAGAGGTTGAAGATGTCTGCCTCCACCAGCTGGTCCACACAGGACCTGAGAGCTTGTTCAGGTTTTCCATTTAGGCCAGTTGCTTTCTGTGGGTTGACTTTTGCGAAGGCTGCTCTGACACCAGCAATGATGATCTCAGATATAGGTTCGCCCGAGACTTTGGGATGAAGGGTGTGCTGTCACTGGCCTCTTGCTCAAATTGGGCATAGAATGCATTGAGCTCATCAGAGAGAGGTGCAATGGAGCTGGCAATTCTGCATGCCTTCATCTTGTTGCCTGTTATACCTTGCAGGCCTAGCCATATCTGGCAGGATTATTTGTGACTAGCCTGGGACTCCAGCTTGGCCCAGTGCTGTCTTCTGGCATCTTTGATGGATCTCTGTAGAACATATCTGGCTTTCTGAAGGACACTATGTAAATTTATTATTTTTTCATCAGCCTTTCATATGAAATTTAGTATTCAATTGTTCTATGTTTGATTGGGTGAGTCTGTTTAATAATGATACTCACTGTGTTTGGTTGATTAAGCCTGGCTGTGGACTCAGAGAAAAGTGAAAAAGCTGTCGAAAGAGCAGACATTTTTTAAAGCTTTGAGATAAAGCCTGACTTGAACATAAAAACAAGTCACATCTTTGATAAAGGGTGCAATCTTGCTGGCTGTTCCCACTGCAGCAAGATTGGAGGATTTGGCAGCCAGCCAAATAAGGTGGTAAGATTCCGGCCAATATGTACAACAGGCAGCTTATCAATACCTGAGCCAACTCAGAGACTGTAGGTATCCAGAATTTAAATTCAGAGAAAAGATGAGAGAAGTTAAGCTCTCTGGAAAAGAGGAGACTCTGGGGTAACTTACATTGAGGGAAAAGAGCTGACGTTTCGACTCCAGATGACCCTTTATCTGAGCTTTGACAAAGGGTCACCTGGACTTGAAACATCAGCTCTTTTCTCTCCTTACAGATGCTGCCAGACCTGCTGAGATTTTCCAGCATTTTCTCTTTTGGTTTCAGATTCCAGCATCTGCAGTAATTTGCTTAAATTGAGTTTGCCAGATTCCAAAGGCGATTAAATGCTTCATGATGGATTCGAACACACAAGCAAAGATTAGAATTTTTTTATTCATTCATGGGACATGGTTATGTCCCTGAGCCAGCGAATGAGAAGGAGTGGCAACATGTTCTCTACAGTGAAGGGCCAACCTGCTCTCCTCCTACGTATGTCTTGCCCGTTTCTTACTGGTTAATTGAAAGGAAATTTAAATGCAATTGAAGGACTAGGATTGCCCCACTATTCGTTAGCTGCAGTAAAGGAAAAAGCAGAACCTAAAGAAGATTTTATTTAAGAAGACGGAAAAATATGCACAAACGGAGACACAAAGGTATTTTGAGATAGCTGAGATTTAATTCTTGGTGCTATGTCAGACTGTAGGTCTGCTGAAACTCAATCCAACCTTGGAAATCTCTGAACTGTTTATGTTTTTTGTTGAACGAGTAGCCAAAAAAAAATACGCAGACAAAATAACAGCTATTGAATATGTAACATTGAACAAGTTTTAATTCCTGTGTAGACAAACAAAAAGATTTCTTACTGCATGGAAACCTTTTTGAGTGTAAGCATTAACAGATGCTCTACACAACAAATGAAAAGGAACATTCCATTCAATACATACTTGTTCAGATAGAACATAGAACATTACAGCGCAGAACAGGCCCTTCGGCCCACGATGTTGTGCCGACCAGTTAAAAAGCAATGACCCTCTAACCTAAACCAAACCCTTTCCATCCATAAACCTATCCACGGATCTCTTAAACACCCCCAAACTAGGCGCATTTACAACTGCAGCAGGCAGGGCATTCCAATCCCTCACCACCCTCTGGGTAAAGAACCTACTCCTGACATCCATCCTATAACTACCACCCCTTAATTTAAAGCTATGCCCCCTTGTGCTAGCTTTCTCCATCCAAGGGAAAAGGCTATCACTATCCACCCTATCTAAACCTCTAATCATCTTATATGTTTCAATAAGGTCCCCTCTTAGCCGCCTTCTTTCTAACGAGAACAAACTCAAATCCCTCAGTCTCTCCTCATAGGACCTCCCCTCCATACCAGGCAACATCCTGGTAAACCTCCTCTGCACCCTCTCCAAAGCCTCCACATCCTTCCTATAATGTGGGGACCAGAACTGCACACAATACTCCAAGTGGGGCCGCACCAGAGTTTTGTACAGTTGCAACATGACGCTGCGGCTCCTAAATTCAATCCCCCTACCAATAAACGCCAAGACACCGTATGCCTTCCTAACAACCCTATCTACTTGATTCCCAACTTTCAGGGATCTATGTACACATACACCTAGATCCCTCTGTTCATCCACACTATTCAGAGTCCTCCCGTTAGCCCTATACTCTACACATCCATTATTCCTGCCAAAGTGAATTACCTCACACTTTTCCACATTAAACTCCATCCGCCACCTCTCGGCCCAGCTCTGCAACTTGTCCAAGTCTCCCTGTAAACTAAGACACCCTTCCTCACTATCTACCACACCTCCGACTTTGGTGTCATCAGCAAATTTACTAATCCACCCAACTATACCCTCATCCAGATCATTTATAAAAATTATAAACAGCAGTGGCCCCAAAACAGATCCCTGAGGCACACCACTCGTAACTGAACTCCATGACGAATACTTACCATCAACCACCACCCTCTGTCTCCTATCTGCTAGCCAATTCCTGATCCAATTTCCTAGATTACCCTCAATCCCATACATCTGCATTTTCTGCAGAAGCCTTCCATGGTGAACCTTATCAAACGCCTTACTAAAGTCCATATATACCACGTCAACTGCCTTACCCCCATCCACCTCTTTGGTCACTTTCTCAAAAAACTCAATAAGGTTAGTAAGGCACGACCTACCCTCCACAAAACTATGCTGACTATCTCCAATCAATTCATTACTCTCCAAATAACTATAAATCCTATCCCTAATAATTTTTTCTAAAACCTTGCCCACAACAGAAGTAAGACTCACCGGTCTATAATTCCCGGGGAAGTCTCTGTTCCCCTTCTTAAACAATGGGACAACATTCACTATCCTCCAATCTTCTGGCACTATACCTGTGACCAACGACGACCTGAAGATCAGAGCCAGAGGCTCTGCAATCGCCTCTCTTGCCTCCCAGAGAATCCTAGGGTAAATCCCGTCCGGCCCAGGGGACTTATCTATTTTCAAACCCTCAAGAATATCTAGCACATCCTCCTTATCAACTGCAATACTGTCCAGTTTACAACCCTGTAACCCAGTGTTCTCCACAACTACATTTATGTCCCCCTGCGTGAACACCGAAGAGAAATATTGGTTCAATGCCTCTCCAATCTCTTCCGGCTCCACACACAAATTCCCACTGCTGTCTCTAACTGGCCCTAATCTTGCCCTAACCAACCTTCTGTTCTTAACATATCTATAGAACGCCTTAGGATTCTCCTTAATCCTATCAGCCAAAGTCTTCTCATGTCCTCTTTTAGCCCTTCTTAACTCACTCTTTAACTCCCTCCTAGCCAATCTAAAGCTTTCTAGTGCACTACCTGAGCCCTCAAGTCTCATCCGGACATAAGCCTCCTTTTTCTTTTTAACCAGCGAACCAACTTTCTTAGTGCACCACGGTTCCCTAGCTCGACCAATTCCTTCTTGCCTGACAGGGACATACCTATCAAGGACTCGCAGTAGCTGCTCCTTGAAAAAACTCCACATTTCGGACGTTCGGAGACCCGGTAGTCTCCTAGTCCAACCTATGCTTCCTAATTCTCTCCTAATTGATGGTCCTCATCAACATGGTCTTCATTGAAACCTGGGAAATCATAGAATCCTTATGGTACAGACGGAAGCTGTTCAACCCATCAAATCTGCGCCGACTCTCCAACAGCCCAGGTGCAATTTCCACCTATTCCCATAACCCCATACATTTACCCCGTTAATCCCTCTAATCTTCACATCTTGGCCAATGCACCTAACCTGCACATTTTCGGACTATGGGAGGAAATCAGAACACTCGGAGAAAACCCAAGCAGACACGGGGAGAACTTGTAAACTCCATATAGACGGTCACCAAAGGCCAGAATCGAGCCTGTGACCCTGGTGCTGTAAGGTTGTGAGGCAGCAGCACTAACCACTCTACCACCATGTGGTATTTTCAAAGCTAAAAAAAAGGCTAAAAGGTGTTAATTTTATTTTTGACTTAATGAACCCTATTTTAGAATGTGATGTCTACCAGTTAAACAATCAGGACATGTCTTGTCTTGTCTTTTCTGGTCAGAGGTAGCTTAATCAAAAAATGTCATTGTAATTTATTTTACAGTCCATTTGCAGGTTAATGCCTCAGTTAGCTGGCAAAATCGAATATATAACAGTTATATTCTGCTGGATGCAACTAATTCCAAGTTAATTGTGCACTTAACTTTGAGTCATTGAATAAATATTTTATTCTATTGGTACACTCCCAAAAGGAGACAGTTGTTCCTGTAGCACTGCCTGCCCCAGGGAATTGATGTAACTGCGTTTGATGATCAACCGCATTGATGAAGGGGTGGCACAGTGGGTTAGCTCTGCTGCCTCACAGTGCCAGGGACCTGGGTTCCATTCCTGGCTTGGGTCACTGTCTTTGCGGAGTCTGCATGTTCTCCCCGTGTCTATGTGGGTTTCCTCCAGGTACTCCGGTTTCCTCCCACAGTCCAAAAGACATGCTGGTTGGGTGCATTGGCCGTGCTAAATTCTCCCCCAATGTACCCAAACAGGCCCTGGAGTGTGGTGACTAGGGGATTTTCACAGAATTTCATTGCAGTGTTAATGTAAGCCTACTTGTGACATTAATAAATAACATTAAACACTCTCCCCCACAATGTTGAAGCATACCACACTCCCACAGTATTATTTAAAATTTATTTATTAGAAAGGGGGGGCGGTTTAGAACGGAGTTGAGGAGGAACTTCTTCACTCAAAGGGTGGTGAATCTCTGGAATTCTCTGCCCGTTGAAGTGGTGGAGGCTGCCTCGCTAAATATTTTTAAGACGCGGGTTGATGGGTTTTTGATAAGGGAGGGGATTAAGGGTTATGGGGAGAGGGCGGGAAGGTGGAACTGAGCCACGACAGATCAGCCATGATCTTATTGAATGGCGGGGCAGGCTCGAAGGGCTGGATGGCCTACTCCTGCTCCTATTTCTTATGTTCTTATGTGTCACAAGTAGGCTTACATTAACACTGCAGTGAAGTTACTGTTTAAGTCCCTCAGTTGGGTACACTGAGGGAGAATTTAGCACGGCCAATTCACCTAACCAGCACGTCTCTCGGACCATGGGAGGAAACTGGAGCACCTGAAGGAAATCCGCACAGACAGTGACCCAAGACAGGAACTGAACCCAAGTCCCTGGGGCTGTGAGGCAGCAGTGCTAACCACTGTGTCACCATGTATTTTGGTGAATCTTAAACTCTTCAGAAACGAATGCCATTATTTCAGAATCCATTTTGAACTTTAGTCAGGCTGCTTCCAAGTGTGTATTATCTGAAATTTCTGTTTAAGGAATAAGAAAAATACATTAGACTATAAGATATAGGAACAGAATTAGGCCATTCAGCCCTTCGAGCCTACTCCACCATTCAACATGGATTATGGTTGATCCTCTACCTCAGAGCCATGCCCCCACACTCTCTACATACTCCTTGACATCTCTAGAGACTAAGAATCCATCTAACATACAATAACCTATTACAAATCCTATGGAAACGATACACTATGCTCAATGGAAAAGCCGTGAAACTACAATTAGGGCTATGGGAGAGAGGCTCCTAACGCCCATATGTAAAATAAAAAGAGCACATGTCTATGATGCTGGTGTGGCCAGTTCCAGTGCTAGCTTTTCTGTACCTTAATTTTTTTTATTCATTGGTGGGACATGGGCATCGCTGCCTGGCCAGCATTTATTGCCCATCCCTAGTTGCCTTTGAACTGTGGTTTGCTCATTCATTTCAGAGGGCAGTTGAGAATCAAACACATTGCTGTGAACCTGGAGTCACATGTAGGCCAGACCAGGTAAGGACGGCAGATTTCCTTCCCTAAAGGACAATAATGAACCAGGTGGGTTTTTCCGACAATCAACAATGGTTTCATGGTCATCAGTAGATTCTTAATTCCAGATGGTCAAGTCAATTTATAATTGGCCATGCTAGACCATGAAGGTTTTCAGTTCTATTCCTAGTCTGAGATGAGAAGCACAGGTAGTCCATGATTGTTTAGTAAAGGGGGAAATCAGCTAGGCTTCTAGCTAGTCTCAGAAATGTTTGTGTAGTGGATGAAGTTAGGATTGAGCTTGACTTCTGGGAAGAATATAAAAGAAAGGGTGATTGGCAGCCAGGAGAAAATGATTGTCCTGACAAAAGGAATCACTGGAACCCAGAGCGGTCAGACATACTGCAAACACTCAACCACCATCTCTGAAAGCCCAGGCGGTTTACTGAAGCTGTTAAACTTCTGAGCTTGGCTCGAGCTTGATTTCTGGAAGAGATTGAGGTACTGGGAGAGCCAGTACTGATACTGGCCTTACCAGCTCAGTAGGCATGTGTCCTTTTCACATTATAAAAATGAATGTTAGGAGCCTCTCTATCATAGCCTCTATAGCTTGCAAAAACTCCCAAGGCTTGCTGTCAAGACTTACACCTGAAAAGCACCCACCTTGGTGAATACATAGAATCCCTACAGTGGAGAAGGACGACATTCAGTCCATCAATTCTGCAGCGACTCTCCAATAGAGCATCTAACCCAGGCCCTATCCCCCTGTATCTACCCTGCTAATTCCCCCAATTTGGGACACTAAGGGAGAATTTAGCACGGCCAGTCCACCCAAGCTGCACATCCTTGGAGTGTGGGAAGAAACCGGAGCACCCAAAGAAAACCCACACGGACAAGGGGAGAAAGTGCAAACTCCACACGACAGTGATCGAGGTCAGAATTGAACCCGGATCCCTGGCGCTGTGAGGCAGCAGTGCTAACCACGGTACCCCTTCAATTCCTGGAATATACCTAGCGCCTGAGAAAACCATTTGCTGGCAATAATCCACATCTTTGAGTGAGAAGAGAAGAAAATGGTGGGATATAAAAGAAAAGGTTAGATTCCGAGGTGATGAAGTTTAATGAAATAATTCCTGTTGCTGTCACCTTCAAGTGACAGCAAGCCGACAAGTGCACAGTTTCACTTCAGCAGATGTCGAATTTCTTACAGACACGTCCAAGGCTAACCTAGTTTGCAGTAAAATTACTATCCAGGAAGGTTTCTCCACGGTGCTATATATAGTGAAATCGTAAACATAGGTGGTTTACTGTTTCAATTAATGGTGGAGATTCTGATTATATTTTCCATTTAGACTGTGCTACAGGCACTTCCATCTGACGCTGGTGACAAGATGATATATCGGGCAGGCGTCATGGCCAGTAGCGTGATATGATAAATTTCTTTACACATGAAGCTTACCGGGTCATTTTGTCACTTATAACTTATGGACAGCCACCCTAATGGACATATTCATCATTATCCTACTGCAAGCTGCGACATATTCTATTTACATCGCACATTTAAAATCTAATTTAAAAGAAATTTATGTTTCTAGAATATTGTAAGCATAGGAATATTTTACGACCTCCACATTTCCTGGAAAAGGCACGATATAATAATGAGCATGTAGATTTTTGTGTTAGAAAGTGAATAGAGCTTGACAAAAAATATTATGAGATGTAAATTAAAAGGCAACATTTGAAGAGACTTAGGACAATGCGAAATATAAAACAAAAAAAAAACTTGTGTGAAATCCCTTAATTTATTGCCTCTCAAGCTCATTCTCTGAAATCCCAGTTTGTTATTCTCACAGGAGTTTTTTTTTATCAATACCGGTATTTTAATTTAGCCTGCCTTCATTGTTTGTAGCTCTTAAGCCCCGTTGAAATTTTCACATGATGTAGCTTCTAACAAGGTTCACTTTAAGTATTAATCGATGGGGCATCCATCACACCCATTGGGTTAGATCTGTGAGAACATCCTTTGCCAAGGGAAACAGTTGATCGCTGTGTCTCTAATGGCCACGTAACGCAGCCTCCCACAACAGTGGTACTCTGATTATGTTTGTGCCAGGGTCTAATGAGAACCGCGGGCAAGAATAAGCCAAACACATTTAAAATATTTACAAACCAGGCAGAGGAATATAATGAGAAAAGCTATTCACTGGACGGTTAGAGTTGGGGGGGGGGGGGGTGTTGGGGACAGTGTCTTTGCATCTTCGGGGTGTAGGGGAGGATTGAGAACCTGTCCAAAGGGGCTCTTCATGTCACAAAATGAATCAACGTGTTTCTTGTCTGTGTTGAGCTTACAAAAAAAAAGCCTTCAGCAGATGGCAATAACCAACATCATGAAGGTAATTAACCTCTGAGTATACTTTGTAACCTTAAATCTGAACACTTCCCGTCGTAATGGATAAAAAGATAATTTTTGCTAAGTGCACGGTTGTGATGTTCAGCCGAATCTCTCGAACCATGTGGAATCATGAGATATTTCTCAGTTGACTGAGTTATTCAGCCTTCATTTTCAGACGGTTAGCGACTGTAAAAGTTGCTGCAAGTTCTGGCTCTTGTTATTTTCATTTCTGCCCTTCAACAAAAGCCATACATTCCACTTCTCCTCCGAGTTAAGCTTCAAAGAACAAAGAACAGTACAGCTCAGGAACAGGCCCTTCGGCCCACCAAGCCTGTACCAATCATGTTGTCCTGTCTAAACCAACCACCTGTACCTCTCTATTCCCCGCCTGTTCATGTGTCTCTTCAGATAAGTCTGAAGTCTAATGTATCTGTCTCAATCATCTCACTCAGCAGCGCATTCCAGGCCCCCGCCACCCTCTGTGTAAATAAACTCCCCCGCACATCTCCACTAAACCTTTCCCCCCCACCCTTACCTTGAACTTGTGCCCTTCGTAATGGTCATTCCTGCTCTGGGAAAAAGCTTCCAACTGTTCACCTTATCGATGCCCTTCATAATTTTATAAACTTCTATCAGGTCGCCCCTCAGCCTCTGTCATTCCATGGAGAACAATCCCATTTTATTTAATCTCTCCTCATAGTTAATACCCTCCATACCAGGCAACATCCTTCAGTCTGGTATGTGTGGTGTGGTAGATTAGAAACTCTCTGTTCAAGGCCCGGATTGATCCCATTAACTGTTAATGGCTGGCGGATTCCCAGGGTGGGATTTTCCCATCTCCAATTCCCATAACGAGCAGCACATAATCATGCAAAGGTCCATTGATCTCAGGTGGGATTTTCCCATCTTGGGGCGAGCGTGGTCAGAAAATCCCGCCTTCAATCTATCTGCTCGTTGGTCTGACACCGGGGGTGAATCTCCTGCCTCGTGTGCCCATGAGCAAATTGCGTTATCGCTGGAGAATGGCACGAGAGGGACCAAATACAATTTGTGCCAGGGAGAACGCCTTTTGGGATTCTCCCTGCCACCCCCATGGCGATGAGATCTGGTTCCTTCGTAGAGAGGGCATGAACCAGGTTAGCGTTTAAATAAGCATTTCTGGATTTTAACCGGATTCACCTGGCTCCCGATATTCATCAAACTGCCGGAGCAATGGGAATCACTACTGACCTCCACAAACGGAGACCTGGTGTGACGGCCAAGCCAGGGCCCACTGGGGCCCCAGGTGGTCAGATACACGGCTACCCTGTCGCTGCCCCAGCATCATGGCAGTCCCAACCAGGCACTGCCAAGCCCACCCATCCAGAAACAACATTTAGGCCGGAATTCTCTGGGATCACACACCTCACTACCGCCACTAGTGAGAATAGGGAATTTTGGTGCTCAGCCATATCTCCATTCATAGCAGTGGGACCAGAGAATCCCAGCCGCGGATGAGGTCGGAGAATTCCGGCCGTAGTCATTGTTGGGAGAATTCCACCCACCATCTGGCTGTCTCACACAGAGAATCAATTAAATCGCTGTGGGCAATGGAAAGATAATCGGTCAGTATTTACAATGTTCACTTTCTGGGAGAGTGAAAATGATTACAGTTCACTCCCTCAATGGTTACAGCCCCTTCCAAAATGAGAACAAGAATGGCCAATTCTGGGCAGCATCACCTTGTCATATCCATCTTAACATTATTATCATTCCATCGCTGCCATTGGGTCAGAATGCTGGAATTTATGAATATCATCACCACAAAGGTGACAGGTCAAAAAGAACCATCACCACCTTCTCCGATTAGGGACGGTGAATAAATGCACTTCACAGAATCCCTACAGTGCAGAAGGAGGCCATTCAGCCCATTGAGTCGGCACTGACAGCAATCCCACACAGGCCATATTCCTGTAAGCTCACATATTTATCCTGCTACCCACCCCCCCCCCGATACTCAGGGGCAATTTAGCATGGCCAATCAACCTAACCTGCACATCTTTGGACTGTGGGAGGAAACCGGAGCATCCAAAGGAAATCCATGCAGGCACGGGGAGAACATGCAGACTCCGCACAGACAGTGACCTGATGTGGTATTTGGGAAAGGGTGTAATGTGATGGTATTTTACAGGATGCGACAGAGTAGGGATAGAGTAGAGAATAATGAAGGCTTTGAACAGAGGGATATTTGAGATGGAGCATGGAGTGATGAAGGGTGCGGAGGTTGAGAGATTGAACAGTTTAAGCCGATACTCTCTGGAATTTAGAAGAATGAGGGGAGATCAAATTGAGGTATATAAGATGATAAGAGGTATGGATAAGGTAATGTGGAGTAGATGCTTTCTCTTGTGGAGCATTCTAGGATAAGAGGTCTTAGTCTTAGGGGGTAGCAAATTTAAAACAAGGTTGAGGAGAAACTACTTCTCCCAAAGGGTGGTGATACTGTGAAATTCCCTACCCAAAGTGCGATGAATGCTGGGGCAGTGAGTAAATTTAAGGAGGAGTTAGACAGATTTTCAATTGGTAATGGGTTGAAGGGTTATGGGGAAACGGCAGGAAAATGGGGATTAGGAGCATATTAGCCATGATCGAATGGTGGAGTAGACCCGATGGGCCGAATGGCCTAATTCTGTTCTTACATCTTATGAACTTACGAGTGAAAGGAGCGTTTTGCCGGGGTGTACAGTTAGTAATCACAGAGAGCTGCAGAAATCTTTGGCTTGTATCTACACAGCCGCAGGTTACGATATGGTTTTCATGATTTCCATTCACTTAGCAACACATTAATTCACTGGATTCCATTAACTTTCCAATACAAAATATAATTAATTGGCCGGTGTATTCACTCTGCGACACAATACAATTCTGTGGATCCCACTGACTTGCCCACCTTGATATAATGAATCAGCTGGATTGAATCAGCACAGTCACCTAGGATGAAATGACTGAGTTTGATTCCAGTCAGTTAACCACACATGTAATTCAATCAGCTGGACTCAAGTTACCTGAAAAGTTATGAGAGGCAGGATGGAGAACCCTTGGGGCTGATGTTTGAAATTGGAAAGGGAGAGACAAAGAGACTAATGGGAACAAAGCAGCAGCAGTTAGTCACATAGATTCCTACAATTCAGAAAGAGGCCATTCGGCCCATCGAGTCTGCACCAACCACAATTCCACCCAGGCCCTGTCCCCATACCCCCGTGCATTTACCTTAGCCAGTGACCCTGACACTAAGGGGAAATTTAGAATGGTCAATCTACCTAACCCACATTTTTGGACTGTGGGAGGAAACCGGAGCACCAGGAGAAAACCCACGCAGACACAGGGATAATGTGCAAACTCACACAGACAGTGACTCAAGTCGGGAATCGATCCCAGGTCCCTGGCTCTGTGAGGCAGCAGTGCTAACCACTGTGCTGCCCGTAGGATTTAATACACAGGAGGCCAGTGGAGAGCAGAAATGGATTTGAAGGTCTAAAGTTAAACTGGAGGGGAATAAATACATGAATAGCCAAAACTCTATATAATTAACAATCATTTTTCCCAAATTCCATCAACCCCTACAGCTGCCACTCCAGGCTAAAACAAACCTGTGAATTTTGATCAGTTCCTTGAAAGGGAGCAGAATTTCTGTGTCCACATTCATTCTGTTATTAATACCAAAATGTATTTATTCAAAGTTTATTCATTTCATTGTGTCACAAGTAGGCTCACATTAACACTGCAATGAAGTTATTCTGAAAATCCCCTAGTCACCAAACTCCAGCGCCTGTTCGGGTAGAACAAGAGAGAATTTAGCACGGCCAATGCACCTAATCAGCATATCTTTTAGACTGTGGGAGGAAACCAGAGCACCCGGAAGAATTCCACTGTCGTCTTCCACAATCCCTCACCATCACCCAACCCCCCTCTCTTCCTGACATCCCAATCCATTCTTTATCATCCCTTAGGCAGCCTGTCTATTCCCTCCCTCAGAATTCCACTGCCTAAGCTCTTATTGGCTTGGATTTGTATGGATCTATTACCATAACTCGCTCAGTGTAACTCGAAGAATCAAGCAGCAACCCACCCCCCGCCACCCTTTACCCAATCATTCTGCTTGACTTCCCCCTTCTTTCTTCCTTTCAAAGGGCTTCTGCCTTGAAGAGCAAATTTTGGCCTCCCCTCCTCCCTCCACACCTCTCTCAAACCTCACGTTACCGTTCTTTCATCCAGGTTTCATGTCCTTGGTCGGACTTTTCCAATGTAGGAGCACCGTGTACGTGCGAGGGTTATACATGAGAAGGTAGATAGGGAGCAGCTGCTCCCATTGGTGGAAGAGGTGTGAATAAAGAGGGCACCAATTCAATGTGATTGGTGTAAGAATGAATGGTAACATGAGGAAAGGCTTTTTGGTACAGAGAGTGGTTAGGAACTGGAATGTACTGTCCGAGAGCACGGTGGAAGCAGGTTCAAACTGACTTTCAAAAGAGAATTGCAACATGATGTGAAGAGGTAAACACAGTAAGAAATCTCACAGCACCAGGTTAAAGTCCAACAGGTTTATTCGTAGCAAACGCCACTAGTTTTTGGAACGCTGTTCCTTTGTCAGGTGGGTGGGAGTTCTGATCACAAACGGGGCATAAAGACACAAACTCAATTTACATGAATAATGATTGGAATGTGAGTCTTTGCAGTTAATCAAGCAGACGCTATGACAACGGATGAATGAACACCGCTCGACAATCACCAGGCAAGACTGTTCTCTTCCTGTTGGGGAACACTTCAGCGGTCATGGGCATTCGACCTCTGATCTTCGGGTAAGCGTTCTCCAAGGTGGCCTTCACAGCACACGACAGTGCAGAGTCGCTGAGCAGAAACTGATAGCCAAGTTCCGCACACATGAGGACGGCCTCAACCGGGATCTTGGGTTCATGATACACTATCTGTAACACTCAAAACTTGCCTGAACTTGCAAAATCTCACTAACTGTCCTGTCTAGAAACAATACACATCTCTTTAACCTGTGCTTAATGCTCTCTCCACTCACATTGTCTGTACCTTTCAGACTTGATTACCTGTAAAGACTCGCATTCCAACCATTATCTTGCAAATTGAGTTTGTGTCTGTATATGCCCTGTTGTGAACACATGTCCTCACTCACCTGACAAAGGAGCCTGAGACTCCAAACACTAGTGCTGCCAAATAAATCTGTTGGACCTTAACCTGGTGTTGTGAGACTTCATACTGTACCTATCCCAGTCCAATGCCGGCATGGTGTATTTTCAAACCACACTAACTTGATGGGGTGGTGGTTGGAGAGGAGACCGGAGACCTCCATGTGGATTGGGGGGAGGGGGAGGTTACTTTTTGGTCTGATCAGGGCACACATTTTAAACATGGTGCCCCAGTCTCAGTGCTTTGCTGGTATATTTAGGCCCTGTCCCTCTATAGGACAGCATGAAGCCTGCGCACTTGGTTTTTGTGACAGCGTATGAGAAAACTGGCTTTTATCTCTGCATGAGAAACAGGGAGAGTTTTCCTGTCCCGCCCACCATGAGAATCGTAGTGGATGGAGGGGGGTGGGGGGGAGGGGGGTTGGGTGTTGGGGGGAAGGTAGGGGATGGTGGAAACGAACCTTGCAAAGATCTGTTGCCTCAGGCAGGATTTTCCAGTTTTGGGGCAAGCGTGACTGGAAAACACAGTCTGGGCGGAATTCTCCTGCCTCGCTGGTCTAAAAGCCAGAAATTTCCACCTGACTGTCAATGGGGTTTCCCATCGACCACAACCTGCCCCCAAAAATTCCAATGGTGGGTGGGACAGAAGAATTCTATTCTCTGCTTCTCTCGTCAGAGCCAATACTCTGCCGTTTTTCTGGTAAGATTTTGCCCAGTAAGTTGTTATTACACCTCTGAAGTTCTGTATTGTAAGATGGCAAGAAATAGAAAATGGAATAGGCCATTTGGCCCATCAAGCCTGCTCTGGTATTCTATAAAATCACAGCTGATTGAATTATAGCATTAACTCCAATTTCCTGCCTGTTGCCCTTTGCCTTCCATTCCCTCATCGATCAAGGACCTGTCTAACTTAGCCTTGACTCTATTCAGTGATCCAACCTCCACCGCTCTCTGTAGGGTCAAATTCCAAAGACTGACAGCGTTCTGAGAGACGAAATTCCTCCTCATCTCTCTCTTAAGTGGAAGACCCCCCCTCTATTTTGAAACCATGTCTCCTTGTTCTTGATTCCTCCTTGAGGGGAAGCATCCTCCCTTCCTCGATCCTGTCAAGCCCCCTCAGAATCTTATTTATCTCCATCGTGAATGCCAAATGATAAGTGTAAGAACAAAACTTCAAATAGGAGCGAAGCTGGAAGAATAACAACGCAATGACAACAAAAAAAATCATGCACTGCACCATTTCTTACCAAGGTCTCTGAGGAGATCCGCAAACTTAAATTTCTCATGCATTTCCTATTTATTCTACTACACACAAGTGTGAGCTGTACAGTGACTGCTGGCAAAGCCCTAGAGATTCAGTGAAGTCCATCGGAGTTATGAGCAGAGATGTTGACTCTGGAGCAGAATATAAACAGAGACTAAATTGCACGGGAGAATTGGAAGGCAGTGGTTTCGATTATTTGCAGAGGCCTGTTGTCAAATTGGTAAATGTCAGGTGATTTAGCATTTTCACCATTTCCAAATGGATTTCAGCGTTTGTGCCGTGTTCTGTCTGGAAAGAGAGGTGGAGAACACGCTGTCGACAAATAATGGGCAGGATTCTATCGCTTTAACCCCAGTTGCTGGCTCCGGGGAGGATCCCAACGCCCAACTTTCCTGCTGCACTGTCGCCATTTCTCTCCCGATAATCCAGGACCTGCGGCAAAACCAAATGGAAGCGTGGCCCACGCCGTCACACGTGGCAGGCTGGAGCTGGCAAGAACCGGCAATGTCTACAATCCAGAGACTGGGGCATCCTCATCTCTGATAAAACAAGATGAACCACCACACTCCGGCTTCACCAGTACAGAAACTCCCCCGCTGACATCAAACACCAACCCCCCCAACCATGGGCCACACCCTCCCCCTCCGGACATAGGAAATCCCCAAATGGAGCTCCCCAGACAGCACCCCCTCCTCCTCGGCATGGCCCTTTTACTGCCCCCCACTATCGGTCCCTGGGTCAGTGCGTCAGGGGACAGTGTCAGGGTGTCAACGGGCAGTGCCAGGGTTCAGGAGGCAGTGCCAGAGTATCATGGGGCGATATCAGGGAGCCAAGGGCAGTGCCAGGGAACAAGGGGCAGTGTGAGGCTGTCGGGGGGCACTATCAGGGTGTCAGGATACTGCCCAGACGTGTCCCTCTCCTTTATACTTACCTGTGCGCTCTTGGCAGGTTCCTTCACCTGGTTCCCATTTTTAAAAACCTGTTTTAAACCTCATCGACACAATGGGGGTGGGGGAGTTCCTCATGTGAGGGTGGATACGGTGGGGATTGTTAGTTTATTTAAATGAGATTCTCGACCCGTCTGGATTGGAACCTTGTTATGTCACTGGCAGGAAAATGGTAAGATCTGAAAACAAGATCTCACTGGCGAGGTTCTCCTTTCTCAATTCTCACAGGATCTTGTGCCCACGTTGCTGTTTGAACCTGCAGTGAAATGGGTGCAAACTCCCAGGCAGTGAGTTTGTAAATATTTCCAGTGTGGCTGTAAATGGCGTGTGAGATGTCATTTACAACCTGTGCTTGCTGAAGGAGGTGTAATTATAGCCACTCCCTTTCCATTCCAATTCATCAATCGTTAATATTGTTAACGTTAAAAAATTACATGTTTTTCATTCATTTGGGGATTCGGGCATCAGTGGCTGGGCCAACTTTTATTACCCATTCTCTCTATTTGAGAGTCACCCGCACTGTTATGGATCTGGTACCAGATCCAGACCGGGTAAGGACGGCAGATTTCCTTCCCTAAAGGACATTAGTGAATCAGATGGGTTGTTCCGACATTTGACAACGGTTTCATGGTCATCATTGCATCATTTTTTTAATTCCAGATTTTTATTGAATTTAAATTTCATTTTCCGCCGTGGTGGGTTTTGAACCCAGGTCCCCAGATCCAAATCGGGGGTGGGGGGGGCAATTCTGCCAGCTGTCTGCGCTGAGATTCAAGTGGAAGCCATTCAGTGGGCTCCCCCCGGATCGCCACAGATTTCTGGCACCGTCAATTCCATGCCAGAGATCAGTAAGGAGCTGTATAAATCATTTATAATAGAATTTGCATCTCATTAGCAAGCCCGGGACTGAAATCTCCAGGTCTGTTAGAGTCTGTCCACCACCCCCCGCCACCCCGCCACCCCCCCACCCCCCACCCCCGCCTACCAAGAGTGTTTCACTCCCGCAGGGTTTACAACAGCTCCGCACTCGCGGGGGCTGGTGCCGGACCCCATTGGAGTGAAGGGCAGGCCATGTAGGCCCCCAGTGGTCAGGGGTGAGAGGGGGGGTGCCCCCTGGGCATTGCCAGTTTAGCAGTGTCAACCTGGCCCCTTGGACATGCCCAAGGGGAAAAGTATCAATGGTCAGGAGATACCTTGGCACTGGCCACCGGGCATTGGGCAGTGCCAAGGGAACAGGACTTAATGGGAGGGGGAGCCTAATGGGGGCCAGGGCCTCTGTGGGGGTGGGGGTGGAGATCGGTGGGGTGGGTTGGTCTGCCAGGACATCAGGACTGTGGAGGGGGAGGTTAAGATGGGGGATGGGGGTGGGCCTGCTGGTGGTGGAGCATGGGGGTTGGGGGGGTGCCAGTGTGTGTGTGGGGGGGAGATTGGGATCGCAGGGGGAGTGCCGAGGCTGGCTGAGAAATGTCCGGGAGGTCAGTGATCAGAGTGTGGGCGGGGGGTGAGGTGGTTGCACAGCCAGTGATGGGGGGAGTCATTGGGCTGGCCAGCGATCAGGAGGTCAGCAACATGGGGCTACTGTGCATGCACCGATCTCGGCACTGACAGATTGGCACATGCGCAATGGATCACTCAGCACGCTGCTACCAGCCTTGCCCACGGCAATTGACCCCGTCCCATATTTTTCACAACGGTTCACACTAGTGCGCTCTGCAGTGTGCAGAGTTTGCAAGATTCATTTTTAAAATCCCACTGAAAAAAATAGTGGGATTTACTCTAGTTTTATGCAAATTCAACAATTAGAATTTATTTGGGAGAATCCACCGAGGTCTCAGGAATACTAATCCAGAAACAGTATCATTACTCCACCACTTGCCCTGTATTTCCTTCCCGCTGTCACTCTTATTATCACATATATTACATAAAATCACCTGTAATTGCACAATCCAGCTATCAGGTACACCCTACCCACAAATTATTCCAAACTTCTTCTGGCAACTTCCAACTGAAAATATTTAACACCCCATTTTTATTCTCAGGGACTAGAATTTTCTAACTTCCAAACTGAAGGCTAAATATTCCTGTCTAGCCTGCCACAGGAATCATTGCGAGTGGGACTGAAAATTTGACGGACTATTTAAAGGCCCACTGACCTCGGGCAGGAATTTCCGATCTCGGGCTAGGAGCGACCCCAAAAACCCTGCCCAAGGAGTTTGAACAGAGTTCAGAAAAGAAAATCCACATTCTGTGTGTTTTAAGAACAGAAAAAATGTATGAAAAATGTGTGTCTCAATTGCCTACTCTTTGCCCCTTTTTAAGACAGCTTTTAATCCGTATTTTTGTTGAATTTATCCAAGCCCTTTAATCTTGAGTTGAAGGGTTCTGCAAAATTCATGGAAGATAAATGAAGCAGGTCTCCAGCGTCAGTTGTATGTCTGCACCATTTATCCATTCTTTGCTTCACACGACATATCCATGGTTCCAGATGCTTAGGAATCTTTATGCAGATTTTAGCATGGAATCATCTCCATCTGTATTGGTCCTCAAAGCCCTCAACAGGGTTGTCTAATCAGATATCCATTCAGCTCTCTTCCCCATCCCCCACCCAAAAAAAACTGTTAATTAGCAAAGCTTCAGTTGCTTTAGCTTTCAGGGAACAGATTCTACATGCTCGCCACTCTTACAAGGGAAAGTGGAAGATTCTGTTTGGAGTCTTGTTCAGGCTTTTTAAAGCTTAATTAAAGTTTATTTATTGGTGTCACAAGTAGGCTTATATTAACACTGCAATGAAGGTACTGTGAAAATCCCCTAGTCGCCACACTCCGGCACCTGTTCGGGTACACTGAGGGAGAATTTAACATGGCTAATGCATCTAACCAGAATGTCTTTTGGACTGTGGGGGGAAACCAGAGCACTCGGAGGAAACCCATGCAGACACAGGGAGAATGTGCAGACTCTGCACAGACAGTTATTCCTTTCCAAATAAGTCAGATATTTACAATTAAAAACAGCGGCACAATGGCACAGTGGTTAGACTACTGCCTCACAGCGTCAGGGGCCGGGGTTCATATTCCTGGCTTGGATCACAGTCTGTACGTTCTGCTACTTGTGGCACCAAAATAAACCTCTAAAGCATATAGGCCAGACCTAGCAAGGGCAAATAGATTTCCTCCCCTTAAGGGCATTAGTGCACCAGACAATCGACAATGGTTTCATGCTCATTCATCATTTGACTTTTTTTTAATTCAAGATTCTTGTGGAATTCAAATTTCACCATTTGCTAAATTAGGTCCCCAGATCTTGCCCTGGGTCTCTGGATCACTAGTTCAGTGACAATACCACTACAGCACTGCCTCTCCCCTGTTGTACATTCCATTGCTGCTCTTATTATGTTCCTCCCTGGGAGCACCTCCAAAAATATCCCAGAAAATTAAATTAGTCTTTTCTATATCGTATTATTATATTGTTATTTCCCTTGTAACCACAGAGCAGACAAAGTGCTGCAGCTAAGTGGGACTTTCTCCTCCTTACTGGCAAACCCCATTAGGCCTAATCCGAGTTGAAAGGTCACTATGAATAATTGATGAGGTAGGCCTCTGGAAATTGCGAGAGAGAGTCCTTCCACCAAGCCTGATTTCTGTGCTCGTCTCTCCCACTTTAGCAACTGAAAGTTTAACCCTTTGGTTTTCAAGCCTTGGTGCTTTTAGAGAGATATTTCCTCAGATGAAGGCATAAAATATTCACACGGCACAATCCTCTGACATTGCTGCCACTTCTAAACACGGTGAACATTGTTCATTTTCTGTGAGCTGAACACTGCTTGGAAGAGAAACCCTAAAATGATTTCACTAATGCACATACGATATAAAAACGCAGTGAGAACAATCCTCATCCTAATGTGCAACTGTTTTTGAGGGAACAGGATGAGGACTATGGATAGACATATACTCCGGTATTTTACCGCCTTGCCTGCCCCAGACTCGGGGTGGGTGAGGCTCGCTGAATGGCATTCTCTATTGGCCTCGGACAGGGCCTTATGATCCTCGGGGGTAAGGAGGTAAAATAACGGCCATATAATCCCTGCCGTGTTGTATTTGATGTATGTTTTGCAGGGGTCCCGTGTGTGTGCAGGATATTTTGTTTTAATGAGAAGGCAGTGATACCGTGACTGAATATTCTGAAAGGGGCAGCTGGCAAACTATTCGGAATTTAATCAGATAAGCTTTTAATTTAAGGTTCAAAAAAAGCTTCTGACATTGGGGCTGTTATTTTCCTTTTATTTTTTACATTTATCTCTCCATCTCGCAGTCTTCCCAATGTATTTACAATGCTAAACCCCACCCCCCCCCACCACCCCCCTCAGGTCCAGGGGCTTAGCAGTGAAAATACATGGGGATAGGACCTGGGTGAGATTGTTGGGTGGCATGGTGGCACAGAGCTTAGCACTGCTGTCTCACAGCGCCAGCGACCTGGGTTCAATTCCAGCCTCAGGTCACTGACTGTGCAGAGTCTGCACATTCTCACCGTGTCTGCGTGGGCTTCCTCCAGTGCTCCAGTTTCCTCCCACAGTGCTGATTAGGTGCATTGGCCACACTACATTCTCCCTCAGTGTACCCAAACAGGCGCTGGAGTGTGGCGACTAGGGGATTTTCACAGTAACTTCATTGCGTTGTTAATGCGAGCCTATTTGCGACACTAATAAATAAACTTAAAGTTAAAACTTGAGGGTGCAGGCTTGATGAGCTAAATGGCCACCTTCTGCTCTGTAGCAGATTCTATGATTCAAAATTGCCCCTTAGTGTCCAAAACTGAGCAGGTTAAGAGAATTAATTATGGTAAATGTGTGAAGTTATTGGAGGGTAGTGGTGTGGGTAAAATGATCTGTCAGAGAGTTGGCGCTGACTCGATGGGCTGAATGGTCCCCTTCTGCACTGTAGGAATTCTCATCCTCTCTACATCAACGCGGAAGAAGTAGAAATGGTCAAAAACTTCAGGTTTTCAGGTATCCAGATCACCAACTACCTGTCCTGGTCCCCCCATGCTGACACTATAGCTAAGACAGCCCACCAACGCCTGTACTTTCACAGAAGACTAAGGAAATTTGTCATGCCAGCTATGTATAATGCGCAAGAAACAATACTTTTCACTGTACACTAATACATGTAACAATAATAAATCAAATCAAAATCATTCTATGATCCCTTTCCATCCCGTTCTCCCCAATATCTGGGACAGACTGTCAGCATCGTGGAAACATTTGGAGGGAGACTTATGATCAAAAACACTGAAACCAATTGCAAACTCATTCAGAAGTATAGAGTGGTGCTCGCTTCTCGAGTGATATGCATGAAAATAGGTTCTGCTTTCAAATCAATGAGGCTCATTCCAATTAGTAAAGCCTGATAGGATTGGTCTGCAATTTGGGTAGAAGCCTGAGTGAGACACAGTCATGTCACAGCAGATTTTTACAAAACATTTTAATAGAACTCTCAACACCAAAAACATTTTAAGAGCCGCATCCAATATTAAAGCTTTGTCTTTTGTTGGGGCACACAGTGTGAGGATTCTTTTGAATCTTGCACTCTCTCTTTTCTCGCTCCTTTGAATAAGTTGCTGTCAGATGAAAGCTTAACACAGTGTGACAAATTCTTCCTTCCACTATTCAAATGTAGGCATGGACACGTTTAAAATGAATGGATTAGCGCTTCCGTTGAAATAGCAGAGATCTGGAATTTGGTCGGAGTATGTTAAGCTTGTGTATTGACAACATCAACAGCAGTCATTGCTGGCCACATTTTAAATAAAAGATGAGCGAAGGAAAGGGACAGAGTGATGATTAGGGCATTGATCTGCTGGGTACCAGACTAGTGAACCTCCCTCTTTCACCAGGTTCAAAACCAATCCAGACCGAGGAAATGTAAGGCTCGCTTACATTGAAGCCTCTCTTTCTTCTCTCTCTCTCTTGCTCGCTCTTTCATTCGCTCTGTTTGTTTTTAGAGTTCTAAAAGAAATAGATTTTGGCAGTGTTAGCCAAGTTCCTTGTGGGCATTCATCCAAAGCAAAAAAAACACTCATACTTCAGCAGCAATTGGCAATCTGGCCTGGAGATGTCAGGAAGCTAATTGATCTGGGTAATAGAAACATCGATACGGTAACAAAAGGTTTCGGATGCTGCAAATCTGAAATTTACAGAAACGGAAAACACTGGAAGTCATATCTGGCAGCATCTGTGGAGAGAGAAGTGATTTTACATCTTAACTGTTCCCCCCCCCCAGCCACCACCCACCCATCACCAGGTCCCTCGATTCCCCTCTTCCCCGCCCCCCTCCCTCTCCCCAGTGAGTTTCAAGGTAGGGGCCTCATAAAATTCAGCACACAGCTACACCACCACCACCACCCCCACCAACACCACCCCGCCCATCCCCATCCCCATCCCCATCTTCCTGACAATCTCCAGCCCGCCTTCCACTTCCCAGGAAACATTGGAGGCACAAGATGGCAGGTTTGCTGTTGGATCTATTGAGGCACTTAAATAGAATCCCTACAGTGCACAAGTAGGCCATCTGTCCCTTGCACCAACAACAATCCCACCCAAACCCTATCCCCATAACCCCAAGCATTCACCCTGACACTAAGGGGCAATTTAGCATGGCCATGCAACCTAACCTACACATCTGGGGGCAGCGCAGTGGTTAGCACTGCTGCCTCACAGTACCAGGGACTTGGGTTCAATTCCAACCTCAGGTCACTGTCTGTGTGGAGTCTGCACATTCTCTCTGTGTCTGCGTGGGTTTCCTCCAGGTGCTCCAGTTTCCTCCCACAGCCCAAACCTGTGCAGATTAAGTGGATTGGCCATGCTAAATTCCCCTTTTGTGTGAGGGGGATTAACTGGGTAAATACATGGGGCTATGGGGATAGGGCCTGGGTGGGACTATTGTGGGTGTTGGCTCGATGGGCTGAATGGCCTTTCAGCAATGTAGGGTTTCTATGATTCTATTTTCTTTGGACTATGGGAGGAAACCAGAGCATCCAGAGGAAAGTCACAACAGATAGTTGGGGCGGGGGGGGGGGGGGGGGGGCGGGTGGTGGGGGGGGGGGAGAAGGAGGGAAATGTGCAAACTCCGCCCAGGCAGTGACTTGAGGCCGGAATTGAACCCAGGCCCCCGGTGCTGTGAGGCAGCCATGCTAACCACTGTGCCACCCATAGTTATTGAGATTAAATTACAGAATCAGAAAGAAGTCAGATGCTTCATCGTGTCTCAGCCTGTTCTGCGTGTCTCGCGCTGCTTTGCCAGCAAGGGGGCTGAAAGATCAGAACTCAGAAACTCACCAGAACGATCCGTGCTTTTCAAGTCTCTCCGGATTTTGAGTTTGAATCGCCATTCCTGTGAACAGAGAGAGCAGCCTCAAAATCACCCCCTCTGTATTTGACCCTTTTTATCTCGGGGCAGAACGCAAGCTGAAGTTAAAACCCACCTCAGCTGGAATGGGTCAGTTAAGTTTAGCTTAGATGGATTTGTGAAAAATACATAGAGTCAGATTTTCCTTTCCCTCCGCAGTGTCTTTCACAACCAGCAGGAGGCGGCACACTGCTCACTGATGGCGGGATCGTACGGTCTTGTCATTGTCAACGGGGTTTCCCGTTCAATGCACCACTCGCTGTCGGGAAACCCACAGCAGGGTGCGAGATGGGAAAAGCTGTAAGATCCCACCGGTGTAATCAGCAGCAAGATTTCACTAACAAAATGCCTGACAAATGTAATGGGGTTTTATGAGGATATAGCATGGGTGTTGTGTATGTGCATTTTCAAAGCACGGTGGTACATCGGTTAGCACTGCTGCCTCACAGCACCAGGGACCCGAGTTCAATTCCAGCCTCAGGTTACTGTCTGTGTGGAGCTTGCACATACTCCCCATGTCTGCATGGGTTTCCTCCAGGCGCTCTGGTTTCCTCCTACACTCCAAAGGTGTGCAGGTTAAGTGGATTGCCCGTGCTAAATTGCCCCTTAGTGTCAGAGGGATTAAGAGGGTAAATATGTGGGTTACAGGGGTAGGGGCTGGGTGGGATTGTTGCTGGTATAGGCTTGATGGGCTGTAGGGCCTTCTTCAGCACTTTGGGTATTTTATGATTCTATGAAAGATGCATCATCAGAAGATTGTTGATAAATTTCAGGCACAAGGTATTAAAGGGAACATGGCAGAATGGCGAGGAAGTTGATTAAGGACCAGAAAACAGAAAGGATGGATTAATGAATGTTTTTTAGACCTCCCGATGAAAGGTTTAATCCTGGCAGTATAATCCTCGGAAAAGCAATACCTGATTTCTGGAAATATTTTGCAATTCACCTGAGCAAAAAAATGACAATCAGCGTACATTCCAATTTCCTGCCTATAAGGAGACTTTGTTGAGAAACATTAATTAAGTGATTCAAGTGAACAAATGTTTTAAATCCTCACAATTAGACAATGGAAATGATCATGAACATTGTACTCCTAATGTTTGATTTGATTTATTATTGTCACATGTATTGGTATATAGTGAAAAGTATTGTTTCTTGCATGCTATAAGGACAGAGCATACCGTTTATTGATAAGGAAACGAGAGAGTACAGAATGTAGTGTTACAGTCATAGCTAGGGCGTAGAGAAAGATCAATTTAATGTGAGGTAGGTCCATTCAAAAGCCTAATGGTAGCAGGGAAGAAATGGTCCTTGATTCAATTGGTACATTATCTCAGACTTTGTATCGTTTTCCCAACAGAAAAAGGTAGAAGAGAATGTCTGAAGTGAGCATGGTCTTTGATTATGCTGGCTGCTTTTCCAAGGCATCTGGAAACGTAGGCAGAGTCAGTGGTTGGGAGGCTGGTTTGCATGATGGACTTGGCTTCGTTCAGGACTCTTTGTAGTTTCCTGCAGTCTTGGACAGAGCAACAGCCATACCAAGCTGTGATACATCCAGAACATTGCTTTCTATGGTGCATCTGTATAGATTGGTAAGAGCCATAGTGGACATGCCAAATTTCCTTAGCCTCCGGAGAAAGTAGAGGCGTTGGTGGACTTTCTCAACTATAGCATAGGCATGGAGCTCTTGAGTATTTCTACTTCATCCCTGTTGATGTAGAAAGGGGCATGTCCTTCATTATGCTTCCTGAAATCAGAATGCAATCAGAATAGCAGAAAATCATACCAATATTTCTCTGTTTCTGCTGCCCTCCAGCTGTGTGCAGGAATGAGGAATATCAACAAATCTTGTTCTCGCAAAAATAAGTTTAGCAGCTTTTATAGGATCATCTATATTAAGAGTATCATGCAACATGATCATCCCTCCTTTCTTTGATAGCAGGATTTAAAACCTTTAGTCATTTTTATCTTTCTGGCTCAGATAGGTGTAAACAGTGAAGCCTCAGGAACAAAATATAAATTTAAATTCCAGCTTCCCATTAATTATATTTCATGCTGCTGATAGGAACACACTTCTCTGCCCCAGTATAGGAATTGTTCACCAGTGAGTCAACGACATTAGGAAAAAATCATTTTCAACATTCCCTGCCTGTGAGAACTCAAGCAGGACAGAACCAATAAATAACACACAAACAAAACTCAAACAGAATTTGACAGTTTTGAGACTGTTTGTCAGAACAAAGGAACTGTGTGTAGCTTCCAAAGTTTAGCCACCCCGAGTAAAAGTGCTATCAGAGTGAACTAAAGCGAAGATGCAAAAAGGGGGCATGGTGACACAGTGGTTAGCACTGCCGCTTCACAACATCAAAGGACCCAGGTTCAATTCCCGGCTTGGGTGACTGTCTGTGTGGAGTCTGCACATTCTTCCTGTATCTGCATGGGTTTCCTCCAAGTGCTCCAGTTTCCTCCCACAGTCTGAAAGACGTGCTGGTTAAGTGCAGTGACCATGCTAAATCCTCCCCCAGCGTATCCAAACAGGCACAGAGAGTGGCAATTAGGGGATTTTCACAGTAACTTCACTGCAGTGTTAATGTAATCCTACTTATGACACTAATAAATAAAGTAAAAAAAGCTGGTGCAATAATTCCCTCTTCTTGTTGTCCCTTACCAGTTCTGGCAAGAGTCAAACTGCCTCTATACTTCCAATCAAACAAGAAATTCCACTCTACACAGTCACATTGCATGAAACCATATGAACTATTATCAGAGATGTTCATTGAAAACAATTATCATTACCATTGAAATAACAGAAAAGGAAATATAATACAAACATGTCAGTTTCTCTTATTTGCTATTTACTGGAATTGTTAACCTGGTTATTTTCAGTAAGTTAGGTGGCTAACGAAGGAATTTCATACAAACATACTATCGTTATCTGCGCCATTATCATACAGGGCATTGTCATCTGAAAAACTGTTATTTTTTTGAATTCATTCACAGAATGTGGACATCATTACCAATTCCAGCATTCATTACCCTTCCCCAACAGTCTTTGAAAGTCAGGAAGGAGCGCCTTCTTATTGAAGAACTCCAAGCATCCCGGTTTGTACGATTCAACGGTTTGCTTGGCCATTTCGAAGGTCAGTTAAGAGTCAATCACATTGGTGTGACTCTAGTAAGGATGGCTGGGGCAGCACGGTGGCACAATGGGTTAGCACGGCTACCTCAGCGCCAGGGACCCGGGTTCGATTCCCAGCTTGGGTCGCTGCCTGTGTTGAGTTTGCACGTTCTCCCCATGTCTTCATGGGTTTCTTCCAGGTGCTCTGGTTTCCAAAAAATGTACTGGCTGGGTGAATTGGCCATGCGAAATTCTCCCTCAGTGTACCCAAACAGGTGCTGGAGTGGGCAACTAGGAGATTTTCAAAGTAACTTCATTGCAATGTTAATGTAAGCCTTCTTGTGACTAATAAATAAATAAACTATAGATTTTCTTCCCTAAGTTATTGCTGTGAGCAATCTGAGAGTTTTGTGGTCACCTTTACTGTTACCAGCTTTTTTTTTAATCTTTTTTTTGGTGGTCTGATGTACTAAAGTTCAGTAAGAAGTCTCACAACACCAGGTTAAAGTCCAACAGGTTTATTTGGTAGTAAATGCTACTAGCTTTCGGAACGTTGCTCCTTCATCAAGTGAGTGGGGAGTTCTGAAGAGTGGAGAGTGAGTGGAGAGTGCAGAACTCTCCATTCACCTGACGAAGGAACAGCATTCCAAAAGCTAGTGGTGTTTACTAGCAAATAAACTTGTTGGACTTTAACCTGGTGTTGTGAGACTTCTTACTGTGTTTACCCCAGTCCAACACTAGCATCTCCACATCAGTACTAAAGTTCACTCAAGGAGTCCAAGTTGCCATGGCAGCTTGCACTTTTACAAGGATATTGTAGTCTGGAGCAACGTATGTACAGACCAGGAATTTCTCCTGCTCTTCCAACAAGTGGTTAGCACTGCTACCTCACAGCCCCGGTGAGATGGGTTTGATTCCCGGCCTGGATTACTGTCTGTGTGGAGTTTGCACATTCTCCCCGTGTCTGCATGTCTCCTCTGGGTGCTCTGGTTTTCTCCCATACTCCAAAGCTGTGCGGGTTAGGTGCATTGACCATGCTAAATTGCCCCTTGGTTTCAGGGGGGAACTAGCTCGAGTAAGTACATGGGGTTATGGAAATAGGGTCTGGGTGGGATTGTGGTCAGTGCAGACTTGATGATCGAATGGCCTCGTTCTGCACTGCAGGAATTCTAGATCTAGATCTACATGCCAGTAGTAGGTAAGGATTCGCAGGTTGATATTCAACCCGTTTGGAAGCATTATGAGCACACTTCCCTTGGTCATCAAGTCTTGGGGTGGGATTCGAACACAAGGCTTCTGGCCCAGAGGCAGGGACGCTACCCACTGTGCCACAAGACCTCCCAGAGTGACTTAATTTAACTGAATTCAAATACCCCAACTGTCAAGGTGGGATTTGAATTAATATCTCCTGGTTACTAATGCAGGCTTTTAGATTACTAACCCAGCAATATAACCAATATAACCATATCATGCCAGGCATTAAAATAATGATGAAGGGTCTTCCAGACTCGAAACATTGGCTCTTTTCTCTCTCCACAGACACTGTCAGACCTGCTGAGATTTTCCAGTATTTTCCGTTTTTGTTTCAGATTCCAGCATCTGCAGAATTCTGCTTTGATATTAAGATAACGATAACTAACCAATGATTAAGTAAATAGAATGATGCCCCTGTGCAGTCGTTATTTTGCATTTGCCACTTTGTTTCCTTCCTGTACGTGTGTTCAATGTAAGAAATGTTCGTGTGAGGGATTGAAATGCAAGGTTAGATTTTCCAAGTAGTAATATTCTCAAATAAATGCTTAAAGCACTCTTACTTAGTCCCTTTGTGTGCTTGCTGGAAAATTACTTTAACCCCCAAACCTTTAAAAGCAACCTCGACTGCTTTAGTGTAATTTGTTCCTATTTCCAGTCACGTGGTATCTTTGAACGAGATAACCAATCTAGGCTCAAATTGTATTTAGTAGAAAGAGAAAATTGTCATCCTATCAATCTGAACTCGACCTGAAGTTGCGACTCAGAGAGAAGGCAGTGACTTTAATGCTGCTTCACACAAGGACAAAGGTGGTGGTTTAAGCATCTCCTAAATCTTCAGCAATTGAACAAATCATTCTTTCTAAGCCAAAATGTGAGAATTGGATTGTTCTCAAGGTACCCGAAGAAAAGGTCTGTCTATTTATAAAAGGGATGATGAAAGAACTGTGAGATCACAGGATTATATAAGGTTCTGAGATAAGATCACCATCCTGAAACAACCTTCTTTTTCTCTCTCCAGATATAGTGTATGTGGGATGGCAGCAGGCAGCATATAGCAAACCTGGGATAGGAGTAGGTACAGTAAAAAGTCTGACAACACCAGGTTTTAGTCCAACCTATTTATTTGATAATAGACTCACAAGCTTTCGAGGGACACCCTCTTCGTCAGGTGAATGCCATTCACCTGACGAAGAGGGTGTCCCTCGAAAGCTTGTGAGTCTATTATCAAATAAATAGGTTGGACTAAAACCTGGTGTTGTCAGACTTTTTACTGTGTTTACGCCAGTCCAACGCCAGCATACCCACATAGGAGTAGGTAACATGAAGCATGTGTGGGATAGCAGTTTGCAGCATATAGCAAATGTGGGTTAAAACATGCAACCTATAGCACATGTGGAATAGCAGTATGTAAGATATAACATATGCAGGAAAGCAGTATGTAACATATAGCATTATGGGATAGCAGTATGTAACATATATCACATAGCATATGTAAGATAGAAGTGTGTAACACATAACATGTGGGGGGTAGGAGTAGGCAGCATTGGGGTTTAACATTGTATTCTGCAAATGTATTCCACCAGCCATGGTGAATGGATAATACCACAGAGCAGACTTACCCATAGAACAAGACTAGTCCTAACTGAAAACAGAAATGAAAGGAAGGCTTTGAGAGATAAAGCCAAAGCAACAAAGTGTATGTTACACAGTATAGGGTGTGAAGTATAAGAAACACATCCCTATGGAGTTCTGTGATCTCATAAAAACCACAAAACGTATTTTAGCTAGATTATGATTGGTTACTGCTCTCCATTCCAACATGTTGTCCTGTGTTAGTCTCACTGTAATCAGGTTATTACCAGACGGAATGCACAACAATTTCAATTTACTCAGCAATGACTGCAAAAATATGCTCACAATAACTCTGAAGGCAAGACAGGTAACAGGGTGAAATGAGAACAACGTAACCGAAAGGTTTAGACCAACAGGCAGATAAATACAGCAAGTGGAGAAATTAGTTTTATTCTGTATTAAATTGCATCCCAATGGAAGCCCAAAGGCAGTTCTGAAACCTTCATAGATGAGAAAGGGTGCAAATTCATTATTTAGTAAAATCAAATTTATTTATCATATCTCAGGCCCTCACATTTTGAGGCTAACACTAAAGTGACGTTCTAGTGTTAAGAAGCTGGATGTGTGCTGGAATGTCCTGCCGTTAACCCAGACTGTGTTTTCAATACCATGTGGGGGAGGTGATGGCTTTGTGATATTATCACTAGACTACTAATCCAGAAACTCAGCTAATTTTCTGTGACCGGGGTTCAAATCTCACTGTGGCAATTGGTGGAATTTGAATTCAATAAAAAAATCTGGAATTAAGAATCTGAAACCATTATCACTTGTTGAAAAAAATCCATCTGGTTCACTAAAGTCTTTGAGGGAAGGAAATCTGCTATCTTTACCTGGTCTGGCCTACATGTGACTCCAGAGCCACAGCTATGTTGTTGACTCGCAACTGCCTTCTGGAATGGTTTTGCAAGCCATTCATAAGAACATAAGAAATAGGAGCAGGAGTAGGCCATCTAGCCCTTCGAGCCTGCCCCGCCATTCAATAAGATCATGGCTGATCTGAAGTGGCTCAGTTCCACTTTTCCGCTTTCTCCCCATAACCGTTAATTCCCTTGCCTACCAAAAACCTACCTACCCGTGTCTTAAATATATTTAGCGAGACAGCCTCCACCACTTCAATGGGCAGAGAATTCCAGAGACTCACCACCCTTTGAGCGAAGAAGTTCCTCCTCAACTCTGTTCTAAACTGCCTCCCCCCCACCTTTATCTTGAGGCTGTGCCCTCTGGTCCTGCTGTCCTTTCTGAGCAGGAAGAATCTCTCTACTTCTACCCTATCCATCCCCTTCATTATCTTATACGTCTCTATAAGATCCCCCCTCATCCTTCTAAACTCCAACGAGTACAAACTCAATCTATTCAGCCTCTCTTCTTAGGCCAACCCCCTCATCTCCGGTATCAGCCTAGTGAACCTCCTCTGCACTCATTCCAAGGCCAAAATATCCTTGCGCAAGTGCGGTGACCAAAACTGCACACAGTACTCCAGCTGCGGCCTCACCAGTGCCCTGTACAGTTGCAGCAAGACCTCCCTACTTTTATATTCTATCCCCCTCGCTATGAAGGCCAGCATCCCATTCGCCTTCCTGATCACCTGCTGCACCTGCAGGCTGGGTTTTTGCAACTCGTGCACAAGGACCCCCAGGTCCCTCTGCACCGTAGCATGCTGCAGCTTTTCGCCCTTTAAATAGTAATCCCTCCTACTATTATTCCTGCCAAAGTGGATAAGTTTCAAGTGGATTCAGTTTCAAGGGCAACAAGGGATGGGCAATAAATGGTGATGCAAATGCGGCCCATGTCCCACAAATAAATTGAAAAAATCAGCTTGAACACTGCATTAGCACATCCTGGCTCTGGCCTTTAACAACTATTGCTGTTTCAATATGATCATTTGACAATGGTGTAACCTCCAGAGAGCCCACAACTTTATTATTGATTTATTATTGTCACATGTATTAACATACAGTGAAAAGTATTGTTTCCTGAGCACTATACAGACAAAACATACCATACATAGAGAAGGGAAGGAGAGAGTGCAGAATGTAGTGTTACAGTCATAGCTAGGGTGTAGAGAAAGATCAACTTAATGTGAGGTAGGTCCATTCAAAAGTCTAATGGTGGTGATCTTTGGGAGGATAACTGAGCTGGAGAACATGCCCCTGTCTACATTAACGGAGACAAAAATAGAGAGGGTCAAGAGCTTCAAGTTTTTAGGTGTCCAGATCACCAACAACCTGTCCTAGTCTCCCCATGCCAACACTGTAGTTAAGAAAGCCAACCAAAGACTAAGGAAATTAGATATGTCCGCTACGACTCTCACCAACTTTTTCAGATGCACCATAGAAAGCATTCTTTCTGGTTATATCACAGCTTGGTCTGGGCTCCTGCTCTGCCCAAGACCACAAAAAACTACAAAAGGTCATGAATGTAGCCCAATCCATCGCACAAACCAACCTCCCATCCATTGACTTTGTCTACACTTCCCACAGCCTCGGCAAAGCACCCAGCATAATGAAGGACCCCACACCCCGGACATTCTCTCTCCCACCTTCTTCCATCAGGAAAAAGATATAAAAGTCTGAGGTCACGTACCAACCGACTCAAGAGCAGCTTCTTCCCGGCTGCCGTCAGACTTTTGAATGGACCTACCCCGCATTAAGTTGATCTTTCTCTACACAAACACTATGACTGTAACACTACTCTCTGCATTCTCTCATTACCTTCTCTATGAAGAGTATGCTTTGTCTTATAGCGGAAAGAAATCCCACAACACCAGTTTAAAGTCCAAGCAGGTTTATTTGTAGCAAAAGCCGCAAGCTTTCGGGACAGCCTGTCCCTTCATCAGCTGGGTGGGCGTTCTCACCCACCTGAACACCCAGCCACCTGACGAAGGGACAGGCTGTCCCGAAAGCTTGCGGCTTTTGCTACAAATAAACCTGCTTGGACTTTAAACTGGTGTTGTGGGATTTCTTTCTGTTTTACCCCAATCCAATGCCAGCATCTCCACATCTTGTCTTATCGCGTGCAGGAAACAATACTTTTCACTGTCACTGTATGCGACAATAATAAATCAAATCAAAAGCCATCTCTTATATTCCAAATCGGATGGCCTCTGTATTTCAATTGGCTATGACCAATTGACAACTAAAGCTCTCTATCTAAAAATCAAAGACCTGTGAGCTGTCAGAGACAAGTCGGACTTTAACCTGGTGTCATGAGACTTCCCAATGGGTGGTGTCCATTTTCCAACCATTTTTTCTTAAGGCCAAAGAATTTTGGAGGCGGGACATTGGAGAATACATCTGGAGAATGTGCAAAGTGCCCCAGGCTGTGGAACGTGTCGCGTCAGTAGCAGCCTGGCATATTATACACTTATCAGTCTTGTAAAATAATAAGAGAATTACAAAGCATTGCTGGGACCATTCCCAGTGATTGCCAACTGGCCAACAAACCAAAAAAAATTGAATTGCATGAACTATTCAGACCAAGGGAACCCTGAATCCAAAATCAAACTGCAGAATATAATTTCCTTTTTATGCGTTTTTTTTTCCCCAAAACATCTGTGTTTCTCATGTGTAGCTTTGCAACATGGAAGACTTTCATTGTAAGTCCCGTCTGGAGAAATCTTGTCAAATGCTACAGGTGACCACATCCTCAACAGCAAAGTAATCTGCCTTGAACACCCTGCTTCGATGCTGTTCACATCAATGCTTCTTCGCCTCTTGGTTCATACACAATTTATTATTTTTCTTCCGGTCCGCCTGGAAAAAGCTCTTCAACTACCCTCTGTGGCTGACCAGTGACAGCAGCTTTGTAAATCGCCCTGTAAAATCTTTGTCACAAACACCTGCATTATCCATTCAGGTACCGAAAACACGTAACCCTGGACTTCTCACTCCCTGAGGACAACAATGAAATTGTTGTAACATTGGGTGAGAACAGACACTATTTCTAATGCTAATGGGATGCAATTCCAGGTTCATGTTCTTGGTGAGCATTTTATATAACTCATGGGAACCTTGGATTTAACATAAAATAGTCATGAACTTCAGTTAAACTTTTTACCATTATGAGGCTCATCAAATCAAACTTTTAGGGATTGGAGCCTTAAGTTTAAGGTATACGGAAGGGGTCATGTGATCTTTCTGACATTCATCAGACTATAAACCTGCGTGATTTGATTGTTAGAGATCAAAGAAAGGTTTGGATTGTTTTCTGAGAAGAAGGTGCAAGGCAAACTGGCAAGAGGTCTCCAAGTTTACTGTGAGTAGATTCCGAGTCTCCCAAATTCCTAGGGGGATGTTGAAGGTATTGCTTTATAAACAGTTATGCTATAGACTGTACTTACAAGATAAAAACAAGTAGGGAATTTGAGGATAGCTAATTAGCATTTCTATTAGGATGCAAGGTTAATGTGTTTCATGTGATCATGGGGAGAGGGAAGATGTTTTTGAGATCAGGTTACAGGCTTCCTATCAAATCAATGATATCTTAGACAGACAATAGCGAGCAGAGAAAAGAGGCTGCTTGGCTTTACTGCTGGTGGTCACTTGAAGTTACTACTCAGCAAAATGGAGATGCAGGAACCCATCAAAAGCTGGGAGAAACTGTGGATTGTTTGCTACAATTGCTGTAATTCTGTGGAAAGTGAAATAATGATCAAAAGGGGACCTTCCTCTCTGTAATTCAAAGTATAAGTGCCCACAATGAAAATAGTGATGAGTCAATTGAGTAATACTCATTTGTTAGAGTACAAATTTTAAAATCCACAGTATCCCTACAGTGCAGAAAGAGGCCATTCAGCCCATCCAGTCTGCACTGACTCTCCAAAAGACCATCCCACCAGGTCCTCCCCTTTGCTCTACCTACGCATTTATCATGGTTAATCTACCTAACCCACACATCTTGGGACATGAAGGGACAATTTAGAACAAGCATTCAAACTAACCTGCATATATTTGGAGTGTGGGAGGAAACCGGAGCACCCTGGGGAAACCCACACAGATACGGGAAGAACATGCAAACCCCACACAGTCACTTGAGGCCAGAATTGAATCTGGGTCCCTAGAGCTGGGAGGCAGCAGTGCTAACCACTGTGCCAGCACGATACCCAGTGCGAGAACTATTCGTTCTGCTGTTAGTCTGAATCTCTTTTGAAAAGTTGTCACTCTACCGAGTTCATAACAAATTAAGGTTATCCAGTTTAAAAACAAAAAGCTTGAAACTGGATTTGAATCTCAACTTCAATTAATCCCTTATCACCATTATTTTTTCACAAAATGCGATAACAGTATAATTTCCTCTGAGACTGAATCTAAAGAGAGTTTCCAAACACAGTCAATGGATTTTATATATGCATATCTCCCATCACCATCAAACCATTTCCTAACTAAATGCAATGTCCCGACTCCCTCCTACATACACACTTTCAACACAAAAGGCTCCTCCTACTCCTAACCCCACTTTTCATATCTAAATCTTCAAGATTTGCATATTTTATATATGACGATCCTCATGTGAATGACTCAAAAGATGGAAGTTGCCACTAAAGCAAATATCCATGTCACATCTACAAGTTTTTCTAATATTGATGAAAGTTAAATAGAATAAAGAATAAAAAAAATTACAGCACAGGAATAGGCCCTTTGACCCTCCAAGCCTGCATTGAACATGCTACCCAACTGAACTAAAACCTCTATCCTTCAGGGATCCATAACCCTCTATTCCCATCCCATTCATGTCTTTGTTCAGACGCTCCTTAAAAGTCACTATTGTATATGCTTCCACTACCTCCCCCGGCAGTGAGTTCCAGACACCTCGTACATCTCTTTTAAACCTTGCCCCTCGCACCTTAAACCAATGCCCCTGAGTAATTGACTCTTCCACCATGGGAAAAATCTTCTGACTAGCCTTTCTGTTCATGGCCCTCTTGCCCTTAAATGTCCTGAAAAGTTCATTCCCATTTTCCTCTTCAGATGCTGTGAGGCCATCTGAGTATTTCCAAGATTTTGTTGGGGGGCTTTCAAATCTCCAACATCCAAGTTACCCTGTAATATGATTTTGGACAGGATTTTCCAGTCACAATTGCCCCGAAACTGGAAAATCCCACCCGAGATCAATGGACGTTTCCGTGGTCCACCCTTCGCTTGCTCTGATTCCCGTGGCAGGCAGAAGGGGACAATTTGTTCCATTGTATTTGTATTTCAAGGTTCCCTTATAAGTTTCACTTCATTTGTTCCCCAGTGCAACTCTCATTGTTGTTATAAGCAGGTAATTTGTGTTCATTCTTGAGTCTGGCTCTTAAGCATCTTTAGGGAGTAAACTGAAGTGACAATGACTACACTGATTCTCTCGGACACATGAAAAGACGTTGCATCTACTGAAATCAAGGACCTCACATGAGGGCAATTTAGAGATAGTCCAATCACTCATGGGTCAATCCTGATGATCCAAAGTCATGCAGCATGAGGCCAATTCTCCGCAAAAGATCTTCGAAAAATAATAATAATTATCCCTCAACCAACATCACTACAACAGCTTATCTGATCATTATCATGTTCCTATTAATGAGAGTTTGCTGTGTTTAACTCAAGTGCCATTTTCCTTGATTACAACAGTGACTGCACTTCAAAAGTACTTCATTGGTGCTAAAGTGTTCTGGGATGCTCTGAGGTGGTGGAAGACTCAGTACCAATTCAAGTTGTTCTTTTATTTTGCTGGTCTACTTTTCAAACCTGAATGGTGGCAGAATGCTGTCTTTTTCAATATATTTTCATAGAAACGTAGAATCTTTACAGTGCAGAAGGAGGCCATTTGGCCCATCGGGTCTGTACCGACAATAATCCCACCCAGGTCCTATTCCTGTAACCCCACAGGTTTACCCCACTAATCCCCTGACACTAGGATCAATTTAGCATGGCCAATCAACTTAACTTGCACATCTTTGGACTGCGGGAGGAACCTGGGTTCAGAGGTGTGCAGGTTAGGTGGATTGGCATTGCTAAATTGCCCCTTAGTGTCCTAAAATGTAGGTTAGGGAGATTAGTGGGGTAAATATGTGTGGTTATAGAATAGGCTATGGGTAAAACACTCAGTGAGAGAGTTGGTGCAGACACGGTGAGCAAATGGCCACTTTCTGCGCTGTAGGGGTTTTTACAGTTCTATGATACAGAAGGAGGCCAAGACTGACCCACTTGTGTGGGTATCAACAACGTGTAGATCTGTACACCAGCATGAAATCCCACTTCCTAAAGTCAAGAGTTGGGAGAGGAGAAATGTAGAGAAAATTAATGGAGGGAAAATGAAAAGTAAGTCCAAAAATTGTTTCCAGAGATCAGGTTTTCATCGTCAACTCTTTGAATGGTAATAGCCACTAAAATAGAGAACTACACAGTGGTTTAATTTGCAATCTTTTCCAGATGGAAATGAAACATTAAAAAAACTCATATTACAGCCCAGCACAATAAAATCTTTATCTGTCCAATACACCAAGTCGCAGTAATTCAACATTGAGTAATTTCTTCCAATTCTGAAAGCATTGGTCCAGCTCCTTCTATATTCAATGCACACATTATTATGTTCTACTTGATTGCATGGGAGATTGTGTTAGCCTTGCGAGCATTATAGTTCATTTACAATTCCACCTTTTTTAATGTTTATTGAGAGAGTCAATTGTGTTAAAAGAAGATAATTTAAACCTCCAGAAGATGATCTCTCAGTTCCAAACAACTCGGCAGCTAACCTTAAGCATTCAAGGTTCTGTCTCTCGCAGGAACCACAAATCTGTCTCAAAGGAGATGTTGATTTTCAAATGTGCTGAGACACTGTAGCCATGCACAATTTCCTTTCTCTCCTGTCATCAAGCTTGTAACTGATACACCCCTTTATCATCTCTTCTGAATTATTGTTCTTTATTTTAATGGTTATTTATTAGTGCCGTAACAACACATTAACACTGCAATGAAGTTACTGTGAAAATTCCCTAGTTGCCACACTCCAGCGCCTGTTCGGGCACACGAAGGGAGAATTTAGCATGGCCAAATCCACCTAAACCAGTGCTTCTTTTGAACTTTGGGGGAAAACATAGAGCACCTGGAGGAAGCGCACACAGACATGGGGAGAACATGCAGACTCTACACATACAATGACCCAAGCTGGGAATTGAACCTGGGTCCCTGGTTCTGCGAGGCAGCAGTGCTAACCACTGTGCTAAGGATCTAGGTAGTCAACACAGGTAGGTCAGCTACAATGGAAATCACTATCAAGCCTCACTCAGTACAGATCATCGGATAGTGATTAGGAGCGAGAATGTGTCCTGGCTTGTTTCCCCTTGCTCCCAGGGACACAAAGATCAAGAGGAGGCGATGGCCTAGTAGTCTTAGCACGAGACTATTAATTCAGGAACTCAGCTAATGTTCTGTGGATCAGGGTTCAAATCCTGCCACAGCAGATGGTGGAATTCAAATTCAATTTTAAAAAATCTGGAATTAAGAAAGCACTGACAACCATTGTTGATTGTCAGAAAGACCCATCTGGGTTCAATAATGTCCTCTAGGGAAGGAAATCTGCCAGCCTTACCCGGTCTGGCCTACATGTGACTCCAGAGCTACAGCAATGTGGTTGAGTCTCAACTGCCTCCAAGGCCAATGAGGGATGAGCAATAAATGCTGGCCAATCAGTGATGCCCCTGTCCCACAAATGAATAAAAAAAATTGTGTTTCTATTCCACCTCAAAGAAGCGAGCAGCCTTTGGTCATCTGGGATTACGGTGACTTTACCTAGTACTGCGTGTGCACTGTACTTGAGTAATTGTACAGGCTAGTGATCCACACAGGGATCTCGCTGATCTGTGTTATATCTGTTTATTATTTGAAACAAAATTAAATATTTGATCAGTCGCTCACTTTTCTTGCCTTTGGCTGGCTTAACATTTTGCAGCCAATTGCTTATTGCCGCTGATATTTAATATTCCGTCTTCGGTTATCTGTTATTGCTTCAAGGAATTATTAGTTGTTATGGAAACAAGAGTATTTGTTCTGCAAAGAGCATCTTTTTTAATCCGTATACGAACATGACATTTGAGTGGTTTACTCTCTTTGCGATCATAATCCACAAAATCTACTTTAACATAGATATTTTTTCATTTTCGGTTTTCATTTTAGGTATCTCAGACATTTCTTTTTTGCGGAATTAAAGGTGCATACTCCAGCTCAACGAGGAAGTTTATCATTTGTTATTGCTCAAAGGTTAAATCTGCTGACCCTTCCGTAATAAAGAATAATCTGATTTCTATCTTCTTCATGTCACTCAGGAGCTATCACCACACCATAACTAACAAGCATGATTTAGTTTGCGAAATACAAAATACAGACACATCAAGAAAGCATGCTGCAGCTCAGTGCTGGATTTGAAGAACGTTACACTTAAAAAAGAAGAATTGGGATCAAATTAGCCTCTTCATTCAGGCTGGCATGGTGGCACCGTGGTTAAAACTGCTGCCTCACAGCAACAGGGATCTGGGTTCGATTCCTGGTTTGGGTCTCTGTCTGTGCGGAGTCTGCACGTTCTCCCCGTGTCCAGGTGGGTTTCCTCCGGGTGCTCTGGCTTCCCCCCACAGTCCGAGAGATGTGCTGGTAAGGTGAATTGGCCTTGCTAAATTCTCCCTCAGTGTACCTGAACAGGTGCCAGAGTGTGGCGACTAGGGGATTTTCACAATAACTTCATTGCAGTGTTAATGTAAGCTTACTTGTGACACTAATAAATAAACTTGAAAACTCATTATTCAGACTTTGGCGTTGGTATTTCTCTCCTACCTTAAGTGTGGAAAAATTGGTTTCTTTAAAATAATTTGTTAGTGAGCATTCTGGGGAAGAGATTTCTCTGGTTTTTAGGTGTAAACACAGTAAAAAGTCTGACAACACCAGGTTTTAGTCCAACCTATTTATTTGATAATATACTCACTAGCTTTCGGGGTTACCCCCTTCGTCAGGTGAATGGAGAGTTCTGGCCTCAGACAGAGCATATAAAGCACAGACAGTTTAGAGATTACTGATTAAAATGCGAATCCTTACACCTAACCTGCTGTTCAAGACCTGAAGTGGCTGATAATGTGAGTGGAAGGAGCACTGATCACAGTTTAAAGAGATGTGTATTGTCTCCAGACAGTACAGTAAGTGAGGTTTTGCAAACCCAGGCAAGTCATGGGGGTTACAGATAGTGCGACAACCCCCATGACTTGCCTGGGTTTGCAAAACCTCACTTACTGTACTGTCTGGAGACAATACACATCTCTTTAAACTGTGATCAGTGCTCCTTCCACTCACATTATCAGCCACTTCAGGTCTTGAACAGCAGGTTAGGTGTAAGGATTCGCATTTTAATCAGTAATCTCTAAACTGTCTGTGCTTTATATGCTCTGTCTGAGGCCAGAACTCTCCATTCACCTGACGAAGGGGGTAACCCCGAAAGCTAGTGAGTATATTATCAAATAAATAGGTTGGACTAAAACCTGGTGTTGTCAGACTTTTTACTGTGTTTACGCCAGTCCAACGCCGGCATACCCACATCATGACTACTATCGTTTTTAGGTGTAGCAGCCTTTTTGAATTCAGTTGAATATGGCCTTAAACAGCAAGAAACACAGGCTTCCCCCAGTGAGTGAAAGTAGAGATCCAATTTCATACCTTACAATAGTGACGACACTTCCAAACCCCTGAAGCACTTTGGGGTGTCCTGAAAGGCAACTGTACAATTACAAGTTCCTTCTTTAAGGATGGAATATCAATAAGTAAGTCTGACGAAGGAAGGATGTTTATTGACACTTTCCAAACCATGGTGAGAGAGTGCAGTAGCAATCTCAAGAGGCAAACAAGGACTTACAAAATGAACCAGATAAAAGACTAATTGAAGAATTGAATATACATGAGCCTGGAGAACTGCAGAAAAATTAAGTGAGATACATTCTCCTTGAAAGCTATCAAAATAACTAAAGGTAAAGAGGAAATGGATCTATGAGTAAACTCTCTCAACTCACTTTTATCCATTCCAGCATCATTCATGCTGTACGTACATCACCTACTCTCTCTCACAATATTTCTTAGCACCCAGCTGCAAGAATCAACGCTGAACTACATAGCCAAGGGGGGAATAACATGGACAGTTCATGCAAGGCAGCATGGTGGGGTGGCAGAGTGGTTAGCACTGCTGCCTCACAGTGCCAGGGACCTGGGTCCGATTCCCAGCTTGGGTCGCTGTCTGTGTGGAGTCTACACATTCTCCCCATGTCTGCTTGGGTTTCCTCCGGGTGCTCCGGTTTCCTCCCACAGGCCAAAGACATGCGGGTTAGGTGGATTGGCCGTGCTAAGTTGCCCGTTAACGTCAGGGGGGCCAGCTAGGGTAAATGCATGGGGATAGGGCCTTGGGACACTTTGAAGCATCCCAAAGTGCTTCAGGGGTTTGGAAGTGTTGTCACTATTGTGGTCGGTGCAGACTCGATGGGCCGAATGGCCTTCTTCTGCACTGCAGTATTCCATGATTCTACGATCCATAAGACTGAGAATAGGGACTGGAGAAAACATACATTCCCCACTTTAAATCTTGCATTATGTCCCTAAGTTCCTAATCAATTTTGAGGTCAACATTGATAATGAAAGCCGTCATTGTAATTAAATCATCCCACAATGAGCTGTATTACAGCCAAAAATTTCCCATCCCAGCCACTGCTGGAATCATAGCAAGCGGGACAGAGACATTGGCGGATCATTTAAAGGACTGCTGACCTCGGTTGTGGGGGTGGGGGGTAGAATTTCCAGTCTTGGGGCACACACAGCCAGAAAATCCCACCCAGAGAGTCTCTGCCAGGGAAAGGTGGATTACACCACGGGCAGTTTCCATAAGCCCATTTTCAATGTAAATATACCGATCCACAGTTTTAAAAATGTGGTTACAAATAACAGCAAAGGTCTTTTAATAAAATCCATATTGTCTAATTTTAGTGAATTTTCTATTTTTCTTGCACAGCTGCTTCCAAATTACGTACGTAGTAAACTCAAAAGCAACACATTGTGACTTCAAGAAATAATTGATTTATAAACAACAACATACACAAATATAGATATATCCAGAAAGGTCTGACAGAACTGCAGTACAGGACTATCCTGTTCCCCTCCCTGGCTCCAACCGAGGTACCTCCCGGACCTGATTGGCTCTCCATAGGCTCTGATCACGTGGCCCTCATAGGACCATCCTCTTAAAGGGGCCAAGTTACCAATAAGGTGCAAGTAGCATTGAAAGATAAACTGGCTATGCAGCACGGTGGCACAGTGATTAGCACTACTGCCTCGCAGCGCCAGTGACCCAGGTTCAATTTCGGCCATGTGTCACTGTCTGTGTGGAGTTTGCACGTTCCCCTTGCATCTGCATGGGTTTCCTCCAGGTGCTCCGGTTTCCTCCCACAGTCCAAAAATGTGCAAGGGTAAGTGCATTGAGCTGCTAAATTGACTGTAGTGTCAGGGGGATTAGCAGGGTAAATATGTGGACTTACAGTGATAGGACTTGGGTGGGATTGTGTTCGGTACAGACTCGATGGGCTGAAAGGCCTCCTTCTGCACTGTAGGGATTCTGTGATTCTATGAAATTGGATCCAACTTGGCAGTAGGTCACACCCAGGAGAGGCATTAGGGCACATATTTCTGAAAAGAAATTGGTTTTAAATTCCTTGGAGAAGGAGTGCAAGGCCTGGGTTAATAATTCAAAGAATTCAAGTTCAAATCCCACTGAGACAATTTGAGAATTTGAATCCCATTTTAAAGAATCTGTAAATAGCTCCAGTCGGATTGTTGGAAGACCCAATTTAATTTGTTCTTGGAGCCTCAAGTGATTTTTCGGCTGAGTTTGTTCACAGGCTGCCAGCTCATGCTCATTTACCACAAGACACCTCAGGCATATTGTTGGCCTTAGGCTTCCAGGCCCTTTGGGGAAGCAGGCATCTAACATCCTTTAGCACCTGCTACAGGATTATTGATCCAGCTTGGCGAAGGTTTTGATTTGTAGTTACTTTGACAATTCACTTTTATTCAACATCATTTTTGTAGGTTTTCAGCCAAAATGTTTTGGACAAACCAATTTTAGTTGGGGAACTATAATCTGCAGTCCAATCTGCCTTTCCGTCAGAGAAATGAGGGAACACAAGGGAGGAATGCCATGAAAATAAGACTACTCTTCGGACCAAAACTTGGCACCCATACTCACTCCAAGCAATGGGTGGCACGGTGGCACAGTGGTTAGCACTGCTGCCTGACAGCGCCAGGGACCCAGGTTCGATCCCCGACTTGGATCACTGTCTGTGCGGAGTCTGCATGTTCTCTCCGTGTCTGCGTGGGTTTCCTCTGGGTGCTCTGGTTTCCTCCCACAGTCTGAAAGGTGTGCTGGTTATGTGCATTGGCCATGGTAAATTCTCCCTCAGTGTACCCAAACAGGCGCCAGAGTGTGGCGACTCAGGGATTTTCACTGTAACTTCATTGCAGTGTTAATGTAAGCCTACTTGTGACACTAATAAATAATAAATAATTAGGTTGAGCGAGGGCTGGGGCGCTCAAGAATGAGGACAGTAGGTCAAATATTCCAATCTCTTGGAGGCTGGATGATGAACACACGACTGAAACACACAGGAGGGCACCATGGAATTCCTGATGTACAAAAGAGGTGGGAATTGCCTGAGAAGTTGCAGCTTCCAACTGACAATTCCCTGCTCACCAGAGTTTCCAACTCTGGACATCATCCCTCCCACTCCCATTGACTCTCCCAATTAACTCCCAACCACTCTGCTAAACCCCACTTGATTAACCCTCCCCCTCTGGTGCCCCCAACTACACCCAGACTGCTTAACTGCCCATCCAACTATCTCCTAGCCACCTGACTACCCAACAACCCCTCCCCAGCTCCCACCTCGGAGAATATAAGTATCCCTGACGGCCATCCCTCCTGATCGCCCAAGTACACCAGACAACCTGACTGCCCTCCCAACCATTATCCCCGACCTAAAGCAGCCGAAATTCATAGTGAGAGGATTTGAATATAGGGGTAGGGGAGCTTTAGAGCTATTATATTGGGTGTTGGTGTGAGGCTACAACTGGAATATTGTGTGTAGTTTTGGTGTCCTTATCAGAGGAAGGATGTCCTTGTGAAAGAGGGAGCACAGTGAAAGTTTACCAGGCTGATTCCTGGGATGGCAGGTCTGTCACATGAGGAGAGGCTAAGTCGGTTAGTATTGTATTCATTGGAGTTTAGAAGAGTGAGAGGGGGTCTTACAGAAACTTTAAAAATTCTGACAGGGTTAGATAGGGTAGGTTCAGAAAGAATGTTCCCAATGGTGGGGGAGTCCAGAACTAGGGGTCATAATTTGAAGTAGTAAAGCTTTTAGGATTGAGGTGAGGAGAAATTTCTTCACCCAGAGGGTGGTGAATGTGTGGAGTTAACTATCATAGAAAGTAGTTGAGGCTAAAACTTTGTATGATTTCAAGAAGAAATTAGATATAGCTCTTGGGGCTAAAAGGATCAAAGGATATGGGGGGAAAACAGGATCAGGATATTGAATTTGATGACCTGCCATGATCAAAATGAATGGTGGAGCAGGCTTGAAAAACCAAATATCCTACTGCCGTTTCCATTTCTATGTTTCGATTTACCATCCCAACCAACCTTCTACATCCTGACTATCCAATGATGCTTCCCCAACCATCCATCTGCCCTCCCAATCACTTGATTATTGCCTGACCTGACAGCCAACCTACTCCTTCCCCCATAACTATTACTCCATGCCCACTTGCCCACCTCGCCACCTCATCCACTTACCTACCTCACCTACTCACCCTCCTGACTCGCACACCCATCTATCCACTCACCAACATTCAGATTGGACCTTTGAACTTATCACATAGTAACCAGTGCTGTGAGAAAAAGGGATGTGTGTTCTGCACTCTTCCACTTTGCAAGTTTCTGCCTGGATTCCTGCTCTGAGGGAATACTTCAGAATGCTGCAGTAGAGGAATAAGTGTGCTTTCTGATTGATTAGTGTTTTTGCAGCTGATCGGGAGAATTGGGTCAATATAATTAAGTAGAGGCAGAGATATAGACTCATCTGTGAATACACTGAGTCTAGGCAAGAATCTTAAACATTGCCTGATACCCATGTCCTGTCTAGAAATCCCCTGTCTGGAAGCAGGGGAAATAGATTCAAGACAGGTGGCAGTAGCTGCAGAGAGGACATGAGAAAGAACTTTGTTACACAGAGAGTGGTGGGTGTCTAGAATTGGCTGCCTGAGTTGGTGGTGGAGGCAGAGACCCGAAACTCTTTTAAAAGTACCTGGATCTGCACCTTAAGGGTTGTAAACTGCAGGGCTATTGGCCAGGTGCAGGAAGGTGGGATTAGAAAGGGCACCTGGGTATCCTCAGGCTGGCATGGATGCAATAGGCCAAATGCCCTCCTTCTTTGCTGTAACTTTTCTATGGTTCCAGAAGAAGTCTCATAACATCAGGTTAAAGTCCAACAGATTTATCTGGAATCACGAGCTTTCAGAGCACTGCTCCTTCATCAGATAAATCATCAGGACTCACCTGATGAAGGAAAGCATTCCGAAAGCTTGTGATACCAAACAAATCTGTTGGATTTTAACCAGGTATTGTGAGACTTCTTAGTGTGCCCACCCAAGTCCAACGTTGGCATCTCCACATCACGGCTACGGTCCTATGGTCAACAATTTCACTCCTCAAAAACTTCTGGAGACAGACATCAGCATCAGTTCTTAGCTATGAGTGGGATTTTTCAGTCCCACTTACACAGGAATTAGAAATTCTTGACCTTTTAATTCAAATTATTGGTTCCACTGGCTGTGATTCCCATGGCGGGCAGGACTAGAAATGTTACTTCTGCGATTCTGAAGCTACAATCTGTGGTAGGTGATCATTTTGTTATAATCCACATGGAGAAACCAGAAACTAAAATATCCAAGTTTGCTGAATCACCCCCAAAGGAAGAAATTAGCACCAAGGTTTTGTAACTTTTACTTTAATGTGGATCAGAACCAAGAGGTATTATTGATCATTGAGATAAATGATATTTCAGATAAAGAGGTGCATTTCACTTTAAATGGTCTAAACAACAAAGTAACCCATAAATATTCTCATCACAAGGTGAAACTACATAAATACACAATTCCACAATGCGGTCTTCTTTATTCAGGGTTGATCAGGAATCCTATCCAACAACAGCTTTCATCTTTGAGTTCACAGATACAGTTATCAGCAAGGCAGACTCCTATGAACCCACTCTCCCTCAGATCATTGCAGTCCTGATGGTGTAGTTTTCCAGGTTCCTGTTCAACCAACCAACTAACAACAGTATGTTCTCTGGTTTCACCACCTGTGGGAAGACACCCAGCTCTTCAGCATCAGGAGCTATTCATCTTTCCAGGTTTTAGACCTTTTTAGCCAGCTCACCCATTGCCTCCAAGATCTCCTGTTTCTTTTTGCTGTCAAGCAGAAGAACTGACCTGTTCCTGAGTGTGATTCATTCCTTCTCCTCACAAGAATTCTCTGCGTTCCTCTTTCGACTCTGTCTGCTTTCTCTTTGTGTCTGTGTCTGTGCAGATTGCATTCTTCTTTCAGTTCACCTTTGTGTCTGGCACATGGCATCCACATCTTAACCTCTTCTCTGTTGACACTGCTGCCTCATCAAGCGTGTTTCTTATAGATCCAGAAAATTGCAATTGATGTAAACTCTTATACGTCTTTTACAAGAACTTTTTTTTATACAAATTCCACAGACATTTTGAAGAAATGACAAATTTTCCTTACATACTGCTTCCAGGTCAAAGATCATCAGAATCTTGATATTTTAAACATTTGACTGATTTGAGGGACACCCATAAAAGTCTTCGAGGTCATTGGCATGCTCTGACTCATTCACAACTTTGACATCCAAGAGGCAAAATCATTGAAGTAACAAGAAATCCACCTGCATTCAGATGATGATTAAGATGAAGAAAGGAGAGGGAAGAGCTCCTATTTTCTGGCAGATTAGCCAAATACAGGAGCTGAATGTCCTGATTTACCTCAATCAAAAAATAACACTGCGCAAATCAAACCTTTGAATATGGCTTGGCTCCTCACTTCAGCCTGTCTGCTCAAACTGAACAATTCTTCAGCTTTCCCCAGCTTAGGCTGGATTTTGAAAGTAGTGGGGTTATTCTTTTGCCGATGAACAAAGCAGTGGAAATCCATCTGTATCATGGAACGATTTGTTTAAAAAAATCAAAGAATTAGTTCAAGAAGGATCCTGATAGTAGCATAAAGGCCAAAATCCTCAGACGTTCATAGAATAGAATAGAACCCCTACAGTGCATTTGGCCCATCGAGTCTGCACCGAACACAATCCCACCCAGGACCTATCCCCATAGCCCCAGGCATTTACCCTAGATAGAGTCAGGGGAGACTAAGGGGCAATTTAGCACGGCCAATGCACCTAACCCGCACATCCTTGGAGTGTGGGAGGAAACCGGAACACCCAAGAGGAAACCCAGACTGACACAGGGAGAACATGCAAACTCCACACAGACACAGTCACCCGAGGCCAGAATTGAACCCGGGTCCCTGGCGCCATGAGGCAGCAGTGCTAACCACCATGCCTCCGTGCTGCCCCAATATAGAAGAGATTGATCAGAAACTTGTACATTTCTCAAAGAGTTGTGCTTTCACTATAACAGCGAAACTTGTCGTCCGCCAACACAATGCTGAGCGTGACACTACTGGGTACCTGCTTGAGGAGAAGCATCCCACTGAATAGAAGCAATAAAGTTCAGAATAAAAAGGCTTTCACACGCTGACAATCTGCAATGCTCAATCTAAATTTGAATCATTGAGTTCCCTCACTTGAGCATTAAAAATCGAGTCAATTCAGAAGGAAATTATTCCTGTCACCGGTGTCAGGTTAGTTCAACTGTTCGCATTACAATACTCAATGCAAAGGTTGAAGGTTGAATTCCTGCTACGGAACATCCATACTGAAAACCGTGACAGTCTTCTTGGAGTTCTTAATATTGAAATTTCTCCATTTCCTTTCTCCAACAATGATGAATCTCATTACACAGTGACTGACATTGTATTTTGTGTCCTTCACTGTATTATATATATATGTATATCTTTGTCACAAAGGAATGAAAACTGCTTTATTTTAGAGGCTGTTGAATGATTGTACACCTTCATATCACATCACTCTTGTCAATGGAAATCTGGGTGTCCTTGTGCTTGCTGGGAAAGGTCTAGATTTGGGGGCAGAGGTTGATTTATACGTCCCGCTGTAGCAAGCTTGCCACCATCAATTTCTGATCTCCATTCAATGCAGTTGGAGGAAGCAGCCCCACCACTAGCATGCATGTGACATTGAGGCCAGAAAGCTCATCATGGAACACCTCCAATTACAGCCTGAAATCCCATCAGCATCCCAATTAGAAAGCCTAGGCACCAGAACCTTCTAGTTTACCTACTATCCTACGTTTCATTGCTGGTTAGCTTTTACATCCTCCCTGTAATTTATGTGCATATGTTATTACATAGTGTGAGTACTTCATAGAATCCCTACAGTGTGGAGGCCATTCAGCCCACTGAGCCTGCACCGACTCTCCACCAACAACTAAACCCAGGCTCTATTCCTGGAGCCTCATATATTTACTCCGCTAATCCCCCTAACCTATACATCTTGGTTTGATTTGATTTATTGTGGTCACATGTATTAGCACGCAGTGAAAAGTATTATTTCTTGTGCTACATAGACAAAGCATACTGCTCAGAGAGAAGGAAAGAAAAGGGGGCAGAATGTAATGTTACGGTCATAGCTAGGATATAGTGAAAGAGCTACTTAATATGAGGTAAGTCCATTCAAAGGTCTAATGGCAGCAGGGAAGAAGTCAGTTCTTGAGTCAGTTGGTGCATGATCTCAGACTTTTGTATCTTTGGGATATTTAGGGGCAACTTAGCTTGGACAATCCATTAAATTGCAAATCTTTACAGTGTGGGAGGAAACTGGAGCAAATCCACATAGCATGCAAACTCCACACAGTCACCCAAAGCCGGAATTTAACCCAGATCCCTGACGCTGTGAGACATCAATGCTAACCATTCTCCTAGCATAGTCACCCTTACTATTTTTTATTCATGGGACATGGGCATCACTGGCCGGCCAGCATTTATTGCCCATCCCTAATTGCCCATGAACTGAGTGACTTCCTAGGCCATTTCAACAGCAGGTGAGAGTCAACCACTTTGCTGTGGCTCTGGAGTCACATGTAGGCCAGACCGGGTAAGGACAGCAGATTTCCTTTCCTAAAGGACATTAGTGAACCCAATGAGTTTTTCTGGTAATTGGTGCTAGTTTCATGGTCAGCAGTAGATTCTTAGTTCCAGAATTTTTAAAAATTGAATTCTAATTCACCAGGATGGCAGGATTCAAACCCGGGTCCCCCAGAGCTTTAGCCGAATTTCTGGATTGATAGTCTATCTCTAGGCCATCCTCTTTCCCTCTGGCATTACAAGAATCATCTCTCTCTAGCTTTGACATCCCTAACAGGCCACCATCTTGCTCCCAGCTAGAAGTAACACAGCTCTGAAAAATTCCACTTACTGAAATATAATAACACACATGACAACAGTGTTCAGGTGCCTTTTCTGTTAATTGCTGAATTTTAATCCCGTGTTAATTCTTACTTGATAAAATCTCACAATAATGTGAAAGCTTGCTAAGATAAAAGGTGGAAATTCGATCAGATACACTCAGCAAATTAAAGCCGTTCACGTTTATGTTATTCAAACTCCGCAATTAGGGCATTAATATCAGAGGGATGATTCATTTTCCTTCTTGTTTGCGCCACCGTTCTCTGCTTTCCTGTCTCTTCTGAGTGACTCATCCTGGCTTCCAGTTCGAATGATATTGGCAGCCTTCAGTAGAACGGGCAGAGGTCATTTATAATTCACATTCCTTGATTAAAGTCCCTCTCGAGGTTCACTGATAATGTAACGTTACAGGACAAATCATGTCACTTTCCTTTTTGAGAAGTAATAAATACAACCCTTCAGATGAAAGCAACAGCATTTGCAAAAAAAAAGCTGAATAGGGAACAGAACGATAGCGATCTCATCAACACATATTCTCAGGGAAAAAAACCTGATTATATTTTCACCCTGATAAATAAATTAAAACCGCAAAATTTGTGGGGAACTTGACACGACGCGGATACAATTGAATTGCAGACTCTCTTGCTAATATTAATGGATGGAGAGTCAGACACGCTGACTGCCCTATCTATACTGTGTGCTCCCATTTCCCGCTGGTCCACGGCAATAGCACTTGCTGATAAAACTGTGGCTTCAGCTGTACCTAAAAGTAGCATAAGCCGATTACAATTTCAATTATTGCTTTAAGTGCGTGACATCAAAACAAAGCTGTTCTCACTAAAACTTGAAATGGGTAATTCCAGCTCTAATTGCATTCATAGATACACTGAAAGGCTTCCCCTGGTCAGTGTTTGGCTGTGCACGGAACTGCTGAACGAACCTGTGTACAGAACAAGTCACTTTTGTTGAGAGGGGAATCTGCACTAACGTGACTTCTCCTTCCAATGAATGTCTGGGTGCAGCGAGGGGAGGGGGACTGATGTGAATTCAGTTCCCATTCTTTGATATCATAGAATCTGCAGAATCATAGAATCCCTACATTCCAGAAGGAGGCCATTCAGTCCATTGAGACTGTACCAACAATAATCCCATCCAGGCCCTACCCCTGTCACCCCATGTATTTATCCTGCTAATACCCCTGACACTAACAAGCCAATCAACCTAACCCACACATCTTTGGACTGTGGGAAGCAACTGGAGCATCCGCAGGAAACCCACGCAGACACGGGGAAACTGTGAAAACTCCACACAGACAGTGATCAAGGCTGGAGTCGAACTCGACTCCCTGGCACTGTGAGGCAGCAGTGCTAACTAACCACTGTGCCACCTTGCCGCTCAAATAGAACTGAATGGACAAACTAAACCTGTCTTCAATTATAAGTACATAAGAACTGGGAGCATGAGTAGGCCATCCAGCTCCTCGAGCCTGCCCCGCCATTCAATAAGATCACGGCTGATCTTTCTGTGGACTCAGCTCCACTTACCCGCCCGCTTACCCATAATCCTCAATTCCTTTACTGTTCAAAAATTTTACCTTTCCTTGCCTTAAAAACATTCAATGAAGTAGCCTCAACTGCTTCACTGGGCAGGAAATTCCACAGATTCACAACCCTTTGTGTGAAGAAGTTCCTCCTCAACTCAGTCCTAAATCTGCTTCTCCTTATTTTGATGCCATGCCCCCTAGTTCTAGTTTCACCCGCCAGTGGAAACAACTTCCTTGCTTCTATCTTATCTATTCCTTTCATAATCTTATACATTTCTATAAAATCTCCCCTCATTCTTCTGAATTCCAATCAGTATAACCCCAGTCTACTCAATCTCTCATAAGCCAACCCTCTCAATTCTAGAATCAACCTAGTGAATCTCCTCTGCACTCCCTCCAGTGCCAGTATATCTTTTCTCAAGTAGGGAGACCAAAACTGTACACAGTACTCCACCACCTCCTTATACAGCTGTTTTTAAACTCCATCCCTCTAGCAATGAAGGACAAAATTCCATTTGCCTTCTTAATTACCTGCTGCACCTGCAAACCAACTCCTTGAGATTCCTGCATAAGGACACCCAGGTCCCTCTGCACAGCAGCATGCTGCAATTTTTTACCATTTAAATTATAGTCGATTTTACTGTTATTCCTACCAAAACGGATGTCCTCACATTTACCAACATTGTACTCCATCTGCCAGACCCTCGCCCATTCATTCAGACCATCTATATCCCTTTGCAGACTTTCAGCTTCCTTTGCTCACTTTGCTCTGCCACTCATCTTAGTGTCATCTACGAATTTTGACACACTACACTTGGTCTCCAACTCCAAATCATCTATGTAAATTGTAAACAATTGCGGTCCCAACGCTGATCCCTGAGATACAGCACGAGTGACTGATCGCCAACCAGCAAAACACCCATTTACCCCCATTATTGCTTTCTGTTAGTTAACCAATCCTTTATCCATGCTAATACATTACCCGTAACACTGTGCACCTTTATCTTATGTAGCAGTCTTTGGTGCGGCACCTTGTCAAATGCCTTCTGGGAATTTAGATACAACAATTCCACAGGTTCTCCATTGTCCACTGCACATGTAATGTTCTCAAGGAATTCAACCAAATTAGTCAAACACGACCTTCCCTTCATGAACCCATGCTGCGTCTTACCGATGGGACAGTTTATATCCAAATGTCTCACTATTTTTTCCTTGATGATAGATTCAAGCATTTTCCCTACGACAGGAGTTAAGCTAACCGGCCTATAGTTACCTGCCTTTTGCCTACCTCCTTTTTTAAACAGTGGCCTCACATTTGCTGTTTTCCAATCTGCGAGAACCACCCCAGAGTCCAGTGAATTTTGGTAAATTACCACTAGTGCATTTGCTATTTCTCCCACCACCTCTTTTAGTACCCTGGGATGCATTCCATCAGGACCAGGGGACTTGTTTACCTTTAGCCCCGTTAACTTGCTCAACACTACCTCTTTCGTAATAATGATAGTTTCTGGGTCCTCTCCTGCCATAGCCTTCCTGTCAATTTTTGGCATGTTATTTGTGTCTTCCACTGTGAAGATCGACACAAAATATCTGTTCAATGCCTCAGCCATTTTCTCATTTCCAGTTATTACACCCCCTTCTCACCCTCTAAATGACCAATGTTTACTTTAGCCACTCTTTTTTGTTTTATATATTTGTAGAAACTTCTACATTTAATCAGTATTATTCATTACTTCTTAAGAGTCTATTAATTTAGGTTGATGCACTAAAGCACTAGCTGCTTCTCTCTCCGTAGATGATGCAAGTCTTGCTGAGTACTTACAGCATTTTCTTTGTCTCAGTTACAGGTTTATTGGGTTACTATATCTTAGCCTTTCCCCTGGTTTCTGTGACTATGACTCATCTTTCATTCCCTCACCCTGCAATATAAATATCTCCCACTATCTATACCTTTTAGCTTTTACAAAGAGTCTCCTGGACTCGAAACGTCAGCTCTTTTCTCTCCTCACAGATGCTGCCAGACCTGCTGAGATTTTCCAGCATTTTCTCGTTTAGTTACAGATTTATTGGAAAGTGGCAAAGATCCAGACTTGAGGTGGAAAGAGATCTTTTCACGTTATGAGCTGTTGTGGTCACAAATCCGCTGCCTGAAAGCGTGACAGAAATAACTTTAGGAACAAATTTCAAAGGGAGTTGGATAAAGGGCTTGGTGTGGAAAAAGAAGACAGAGCTTTGGAGGAAGTGAAAAGAAGTGGGATAATTGGATGGTTCTTTCACAGAACCAGTATATGCCTCTTCTATCATTCCTAAACCAAGTAAACATGGAGGGAGGTCAAAGTCTCGGTATCGTGCCCCAAAAGTTATTGCATTGACATTCTTAGGACCTCACGCTGCCAGCACTGGGCATCATGCGACAGGAAAACATTTCTGGAACTTTGTTGTTGTGGGGATCCTGACAGCAGGTGGCAATGGTGGGGGAGAGCATCAAGCAGGGGCACCAGTTGACCTCCCCTCCCTATGCAGAGCAGGTGAGGACTGGAGCTGAATAGTACGAGATGAGGAAGAAAGTAGCAGGTCTTGTGAGCGGCAGTGATCCAGGGCAGCTTAAACTCCTGGGGGGAGCTGAGGAGCCAGGAAGGTGAATTGGGAACCAGTTAGACTGACTGGTAGCAATGCTGCCAGGAGCAGGAGCTTGGTAACTGGAGAAGTCTAAATTCACCTGGGAACAGCTGTGCTGAGGAGCCGAGGCCTCGGTTGGGACAGAGATCTGGAATGTCACTCGTGAATATTCTGGTTTCCTGGAGTTACACTTACCCTTCACTGTTCATATAGTTCTGATGCCAGTGGAATAAAGGAATTTTTTTTTAACCATAAGATGCAGTAGCAGAAGTAGGCAGAAATCGATAGGTTCTTGATTAATAAAGGGAACAGGAGTTATGGGGAAAAGGCAGTAGAATGGAGGTGAAAAAAATATCAGCAATGATTGAATGACGGAGCAGTCACATGGGCCTAATTCTGCTCCTATGTCTCATTGCCTGTGAGACCATTCGGCCCATTGAGTCTGCCATTCTATTCAATTAGATTATGACTAATCAAATATGATAATCCCCAAATCCACTTTCCCCCGTATCGCCATAACCCTTCACTCCGTTACTGATAACTGATCTGTCTATCTCAGCCTTGAACATACTTAATAACCCAGCCGCTACACTACACTACATTCTGCATTCTCTCCTTTCCTTCTCTATGAATGGTATGTAGAGTATGCAAGAAACAATACTTTTCACTGCATCCCAATACATGTGACAATAATAAATCAAATCAAAAATATAAGAACATAAGAACATAAGAAATAGGAGCAGGAGTAGGCCATCTAGTCCTTCGAGCCTGCCCCGCCATTCAATAAGATCATGGCTGATCTGTCGTGGCTCAGTTCCACCTTCCCACCCTCTCCCCATAACCCTTAATCCCCTCTCTTATCAAAAACCCATCAACCCGCGTCTTAAAAATATTTAGCGAGGCAGCCTCCACCACTTCAACGGGCAGAGAATTCCAGAGATTCACCACCCTTTGAGTGAAGAAGTTCCTCCTCAACTCCGTTCTAAGCCGCCCCCCCCTTTATCTTGAGGCTGTGCCCCCTAGTCCTACTGTCTTTTTTGAGCGGGAAGAGTCTCTCCACCTCTATCCTATCCATCCCATTCATCATCTTATACGTCTCAATGAGATCTCCCCTCATTCTTCTAAACTCCAACGAGTACAAGCCTAGTTTATTCAGCCTCTCCTCATAGCTCAACCCCCTCAACTCCGGTATCAGCCTAGTAAACCTCCTCTGCACTCCCTCCCTCCAAGGCCAAAATATCTTTGCGCAGGTGCGGCGCCCAAAACTGCACACAGTACTCCAGCTCCACCAATGCCCTATACAGCTGCAGCAAGACCTCCCTACTTTTATATTCAATCCCCCTCGCTATGAAGGCCAGCATCCCATTCGCCTTCCTGACCACCTGCTGCACCTGCAAGCTGGGTTTTTGCGACTCATGCACAAGGACCCCGAGGTCCCTCTGCACTGTCGCCTGCTGCAGTTTTTCGCCACGTAAGTAATAGTCCTTCCTACCATTCTTCCTACCAAAGTGGACCACCTCACACTTGCCAACATTAAATTCCATTTGCCATTTCCTGGCCCATTCGCCCAGCCTATCTAGATCCTTCTGCAGACTCTCCACACCCTCCGCACAATTTGCCGTTCCCAATTCCATAGATTCACCACACTCTGAGAGAAGAAGTTGCTTCCTATCTATCTTAGATGGGCAACCCCTTACTTTGAAATTAAGGACCCTCTTGTCCTGGACTCTCCCACATGGGGAAACAACATTCAGCATCTAAGATAAAAGCAAAATACTGCAGATGCTGGAATCTGAATCAAAAGCAGAAAATGCTGGAAAATCTCAGCAGTTCTGACCCCATCAGTGGGTAGCTTGTCCAGTTCCACAACACACCTCCCCCCACCCCTGTCCATAATATAAATCTCTGCTGATTCTCCTCATGCTCAGCTCTGACAAAGGGTCATCCAGACTCAAAACATTGGCTCCATTCTCTCCCCACAGATGCTGTCAGACCTGCTGAGATTTCCAGCGTTTTCTGTTTTTATCTCTGGGCAGCGACCCTGTCAATCCCCCTGAGAATCCTGTTTGCCTCAATAAGGTCGCCTCTCATTCTTCTAAACTCCAATGAGTGCCGGGGCCCAACCTACTCAACCTCTCCTCATGAGGAAATCCCTCCGTACCCACGATCAACCTCGTGAACCATCAGGTAATCTGTACGCTTAAACCCCGTATTGAACTTGGGGATGTGAAACCAGCTTGTCTGATTTTAACACTAATGCATTCCTGGTGCTTTGCAAATGTAACTTGCACAAATGAGCAATGCTGCCACCTTGAACTTCAGACATTCGGAGAGATTTTGAAGGAGAGAGTCAAGATGAAACTATGCAAAGATGGTCAGAACCTTGCCACCATTCACGCCGGTGAGATTTTCCCAACCTGTCGCGGCGAACGGAGATTCGGCTGGGTGCCAAATTCTCCGTCTTGGCTGTAGCAGGAGCAGGCAGTAAGATCTACGATCTCATCGCCCGTTCACGGCACAGTCCCGCTGTAGAAAGGTCGGAGAATTTGACGGCCAGCCAAATCTCCCGTCAGCGTGGAGGGGATGGGAAAATCTCACCGGTCTAAGACTCCATCCAGATAGAAACGAAAGCAAACTGGGAGATCTGAAACCCTGCTGCCAAGCTGCTTCGCCCTGCTAAATCGGTTTAAAAAGAAGCATCATTTTGATTCAGGGCGAGCACGTCTGCCTGGTAATGATCAATTACACAGTTATTGTGGTAAGAAAAGAATAAAGCTCAGCGGGGGGTCTTTTCTGCCTTTGCTTAAGCAAATCAATGGTAAAGATGATTCTTAGAAATGGAGGATAAACTGAAACAGCCAGATTTTTTCTTTCTCTTTTACTACACTACAAAACAGGGGGACTGAAATTGATTTTCTTTTATTAAATCCCCTGTTAAAGAATGTTATGAAAGGCTCAAGGAGCAATGTTGCAATTTTATCCTGGAAGAAATTAATACAACCAAGTAGGAATTAGTTTACCTGCTAAATTGGAGTTTATTCACCTGTGGGACAGATGCAGATTAGCATTGCTGCCTCACTGTGCCAGGGACCCAGGTTCTATTCCCGGATTGGGTCACTGTCTGTAGGGAGTCTACACATTCTCCTCTGCCAGAATTTTACCACCCCGCCCACTACAGAATCAGAGCGGGCAATGGAAATGTCCCTTGACCTCGGGCGGGATTTTCCAGTTTTGGGTAGAAGGAAGCCATAAAATCCTGCCCCTTGTGTCTGTGCGGGTTCCTCCGAGTGCTCCAATTTACTCCCACAGTCCGAAAAGTATGCTGGTTTGGTGCATTGGCTGTGGTAAATTCTCCCTCAGTGCGCCCGAGCAGGCGTCGGAGTGTGGCGACTAGGGGATTTTCACAGTAACTTCACTGCTCGGGTGGGATTTTCTGGTTTTGGGCGAGCGCTGCCAGAAAATCCCACCAGAATCTCCTTCCCCACGATGTGAAAAGAAGGCAAAGGTCTAATGTATTTGACCAGTGCTCCTTCCCTTAACGTGTGGGAGCTGCAGTAACAGCTTCCTCCTTCTGCAGGAAAGCTAAAAAAGGAGAAGGAGCAGAACAGCTTTTCATTCCAATTGATATTTTATTGTCAGTCAACCTGTGAGTGAAAGGCACAGAGGACATGGAGCAGGATTTTACATATCCCTGCCAGTGAGCATTTAGGTGCAGGGTGGTTGGAGTGGGGGGGGGAGGGGGTGTAAAATTCCTGAGAGATGACTTTCCCAGCAGATCTCACCCCATCCAACCTCTTGCAAATTTATGGTGGTTTAGGCCAGGCCGAGGCTGACCCCCTGCCCTTGCTTCCATTGAAGCCCTAAAGTGACCAATTAATGACCACTTCAGGGCCATTTCCCAACCCAGCCTCAATTTTCAGGCTGGCAGGAGTTCAGGGGCAGAGGGGAAGCCCAGGAGGTGACCCTGCTCGGGTTGCAGATGGAAAAGGGAGGGACGCATCCCACCTCCCCCACCAATCCCCCAACAATGGCTGGTCCCAGTGCTTTCTTCTTCACTGCGTAGATCATAGATCATAGAATCTTACAGTGCAGAAGGAGGCCAGTCAGCTCACTGAGTCCACACTGACCACACCCCACCCAGACCCTATCCTCATAACCCCACACATCTACCTTAGCTAGTCCCCCCCCCCGGACACTAAAGGGCAATTTAGCACTGCCAGTCCATCTAACCTGCGCATCTTTCAGAAATTGGAGCACTCGAAGGAAACCCCTACCGGGGAGAATGTGCAAGCTCTGCACAGACAGTGACCCAAACCAGAATCGAACCCAGGTCCCTGGTGCTGTGAGGCAGCAACGCTAACCACTGCGTCACCATGCATGGCAATTCCTTGAACACCCCACACCTACACCTGCCCCCACTGGGCCTCACCTTCCCCTCCTCACCTTCAGACCTCCACATTTACCCAATCCTAAACTGCCAGCAGCCTCAGACCTGCCCACTGAATCACTGCCGGGATTGGAGAGCTGTGGGCCAACTGAGCGGAGGAAGTGCAGCCAATTCAGCTCCTTGGAATATTGTATTGGGGCAGTCGGATTGGGTATCAATGCATTGGCCACTGACCCTTCAGGTGGTAGGAAGGATCTGCCTGTCCATAAATCCTGTCCAGGGAGCAGCAGGCCTGCCAGGGGGCCAAAGCTGAGAGAAGGATGGCCATCTACTGGGTCTCACTGTAGTACAATTACTTCATAGTCATAATCAAACAACAACTCTCATTTTCTCTTCCACAATACAAAACACACAATGAACATAAGAACATAAGAAATAGGAGCAGGAGTCGGCCATCTAGCCCTTCGAGCCTGCCCCGCCATTCAATAAGATCATGGCTGATCTGTCGTGGTTTCTAAGGTTTGGGGCAGGAACTATTTACTATTTGATCATGTACATTTTTATGAAGAATTACACCCACATCAGACAATATGGCACAAAGGAATTAATCATTCCATTTAATATCAGAACTGAAGCCTTTATTTAACTGTCATTTCCTATTTTTAACTTACATTTTGCAGTCCTTGCCAAAAGCTTCTTCCATCCAAGTACTAATCAGGCCTGAGTCTGCTTAGCTTCCGAGATCAGACAGGAGATCAGATGAGATCAGGTGTGTTCAGATTAATTTGGTTGAATGTGATGCATCTGAAACATATTAACATTCTAAAACATCAAAGCATCGAAGTGGTGCCAGAATGCTAACATCACTGGACTGGTAATCCAGAGGCTGAGGTTAATGCTCTGGGGATAGGGGTTCGTATCCAATCACGACAGCTGGTGGATTTTAAATTCAGTTAATGGAGCCTGGAGTTGAAAACTAACCCGTGATTCTCCCGTTGAAACCCGCAACTTCTCTGTGGGGTCGCGATCAGGGACACGTGTCCCTGGCCTTGAACAGGGATTTGCACACACTCTGAGAATGGATGCACATCTCCCATTCGCTGGTCAGACCACACTGGAAACCGGCAGGTAAGGTATTTAAATTTTTCTGCATGTATTTTAAATTTGTCAATGAGTTAATTATTGGGACCTTTCAGGCCCTGATTGAATCTCCCACACCGCCAGGAGTACTTCATTCGGGCAGGGTTCCCATGTTCAGGGAACTAGTGGGACACCCCTCCAGAATGAAGGGTGGGACAGTCAGAGCCCCCCAGGGGATCAGGGGCAGGGGTGGTGCCCCCTGGACATGGGCACCTGGCACTGCCCAAGGGGCCATATTCCCATGCCCAGGGGGCACTTTGGTGCTGCCCACCAGGTATTGGACAGTGCCAAGAGGGTGGGTCCCTCTGTGGACAGGGGCCTTGGGGTGTTCGGTGTGGGTGGGGTGTCCCGCTGACACTCTGCATGGCAATAGGTCTGGGATGGAGGGAAGGCAATGATTGGGGCAGGTTGTGGGGGGTTCTGCTGTGGGAGGGTCTGACCCTGGGTCGGGGGGGATCAGCAGCATGGTGGGGCGGGGAGCTGCCAGGGTAAGGGGAGGGGGTGGTGAAGGGATCGCCACTGCTGGGGGGTGGGGCCTGGACATTGGGGTGCTCCGGGATAGCAGGGTTGTCAGGGCTGGACTGGGAATTGCTGTGGAGTGGAGCCCGTGATCGGATCCTGCAGGAAGTTGGGGGTGGTGGTGTTTGGTGAGGGGGGGTGGCTGGAGGGGGGAGCATTGCAAGGGCCCCAGGCTAACCAGAAATCAGGGAGTTTGACTATTTGGGGCCACTGCGCATCACAGAGCTCCAGAACTGTCAAACTCCAGCGTGAATAGGCCCCTCTGCCTCCTGGATTTTTAATGATATTCACGAATCGAACCTCTTCATGCACAGAGTGCGGAGATTAGGTGAGAAGCTAAAACGGTCAATACAGTCGTGATTTAGAACAATTTCCCTGTCAATTCAGCACTTTTGGAAGAACCCCCCCCCCAGTCTCTGTAATGGTGAACATGGAACTATCATCAATTGTTGTACAAATCCACCTGGGTCACTAATGTACTTCAGGGAAGGAAATCTGTCATTCTGACTTGTCAGCCAACCGGTAACTCCAGATCTACAGCAATGCCCCCTTTACGTTGGCCCAGTAAGCCATTCCGTTCAAGGACAATTAGGGATGAAGATCATTATTGACCATGTCAGTAATATCCATAAAGAATTTTTTAAAAGAGTGAGTAAATAGTGTGACTAGCACACTATAATGGAAGGATCACTGCACTAAGTCTGAGGAGACCTGCCCAAGAGGGGTCTATGAGGGGATTGCACATTGTTCAGTTCAGAGGTAATTAGGGATTGTCAACAAATGCTGGCCTTTGATGGCATCATACTCATCCCAGTCAACTTTTACAGTTCCTGAGTGATAAAGTCATAGAATCTCTACTGTTCAAAAGGAGGCCATTTGACCCATCAAGTCTGCCTGACTCTCCAACAGAAGATCTTACCCAGGCCCTATTCCCTGAAACTCTATGTATTTATCCCCAAACTACATGTCTTTGGACACTAAGGGACAATTTAGAATGGCCAATCCACCTAACCTGCACATCTTTGGATTATGGGAGGAAACCAGAGCACATAGAGGAAACCCATGCAGACATGGGGAGAACATGCAAACTCCACACTGACATCCAAAGTTAGAATTAAACCCAGATCCCTGAAGTTGTAAAGCAGCAGTTCTAACACTGTGCCACCAGGTCGCTCAAAATAATTAAGATTAAATTGTAGAATCATTGAATGAAATCAGAAAGAGGTCAGTTGCTCCATCATGCCTCTGTCAGCTCTTTGGTGGAGCTGTCCAATTAATCACTTGCTTCTTCCCCATAGCCCAGTATTTTTTTTTGAGGAGCAGATGGTGACATAGTGATCTTGTCACCAGGCCAGTAATCCAGAAACACAGGGTAATACTCTGCAGTTCAGGGATCAAATCTCACCATAGCAGATGGTGAAATTTGAATTCAATAAAAATCTGAAATTAAATCCATCTGGTTCACTAATGTCCTTTAGGGAAGGAAATCTGCCATCCTTGTCTGATCTGGCCTACATGACTCCAGAACCACAGCGATGTGGTTGATTCTTAAATGGCCTCAGAACTGGGCAAGCAAGCCCCTCAGTTCAAGGGCAATTAGGGATGGGCAATAAATACTGGCCCAGCCAGTGATGTTCACATGCCATGAATGAATATTTGAAAAGTCCGATTGTCTTTGGAATATTACTGCTGAGCCTGTGTGGAATCCCCACAGTGCAGAAAGAGGCCATTCGGCCCATTGAGATTGTACCGACAACAATCCCACTCAGGCCCTATCCCCGTAACGCCACATGTTTACCCTACTATTCCCCTGATATTGAGGAGCAATTTAGCACGGCCGTTCCAGCTAACCAGCACGTCTTTTTGGACTGTGGGAGGAAACCGGAGCACCTGGAGAAAACCCATGCAGACATGAGGAGAAGGTACACTGAGGGGCAGTTTAGTTTGGCCAATCAACCTAACCCACACACCTTTGGAGTGTCGTAAAGACTTAGAGATAATTATTTCAAGTTGCCAGGCTGACTTTGTTTCAGTGCTGGCTGACATTGGTTCAAACCAATCATTCCATGGTTCCTTATTTAGCAGCTCATGTCTGGAACTGTTGCTACCTTGGAAAACTGCAATCTGCAATTTAAGGCTCACTGTATATGAAATGACCTTAAAAACAGGCCCACCATAAGCACTGTTAACACACACCTTTATTCTCCAAATGTTAAGCAGCACAGGTTCTAACTTGGCGCTGTAGTAAAACTTTAAAATTTTTAATTACTACAAAGAGTTGACAGTTTGCTTATAAATCAATATTAATTGAGTTCTGATTCACCTAAACAGCTCAGTGGCAGCGAGTTTCCAAATGCCAGCTGTCACATTTAAAAAGAACAGAATTTTGTCGCTTATTTGCATTTCCGGAGATTGTATAAAGAAAGTTCAGCAATATTTTGTGTTATATATTGCATTATGTTGTCATAAAAGAGCAACTGTTAATGAAACCTCAGTTGTCATAAATCATACGTGTGTGTGGCGGCACTTTATATCTGTATATCTCATTGACTGTTCAGCATGTTAATAGTCCGATTCATCTTCCTTTAGTGTAATGAGGTTCAGGATGTAGCGAGTAACGTACTGCATGCGAATTAAAATGCCAAAGCATGGGAACTTCCACAATGTCACACTATAGCATGGATATGCTGACGAGGTTTGGACCTGAAGATGATTAAGAGTATAATTAATTCTGATTAGAAAAACCTTGTATTGAACCCGCCTGACCCTGCGGTTTTGATTTGATAATGTTACTCTTGAAGGAGCAATGTTATCCAAGTAACATCACTTCTACATAATTTTCAGCAAGTCTACTCTGATTGGGGCACATGAACATATTTATTAAGATTTATAGAATCCTGACTATGCAGGAGGAGATCATTCAGCCCATCGAGCCTGCGCTGACAACAACCCCACACTATCTACCCCATCTAGAGCCCCCAACACTAAAGGGCAATTTAGCAATTAACCTAATCTGCAAATCCTTGGCGTGTTCTCTCTTCCACCTTCTTCCGTCAGGACAAAGTTACAAAAGCCTGAGTTCACATACAGACCGACTCAAGAACAGCTTCTTCCCTGCTGCCACCAGACTTTTGAATGGACCTACCTCGCATTGAGTTGATCTTTCTTACACCCTAGCTATGACTGTAACACTATATTCTGCACTCTCTCCTTTCCTTCTCTGTGAACAGTATGCTTTGTCTGTATAGCATGCAAGAAACAATATTTTTCATTGTATATTAGTACATGTGACAATAGTAAATCAAAGCGTGGGAGGAAACTGCAGAGCCTGGAGGAATCCCACACAGGCACAGGGGGTGCGCAGGGCAGAATTTTCCTGTCTCGCCCACCATGGGAATCATCGTGGGTGGGGCTGAGAAAGGTCCATTGACCTCAGGCAGGATTTTCTAGTTTTGGGGCATGCACAGTGGAAAATCCCACCCAGGGAAAACGAGCAAACTCCACACAGTCACCCAAGGCCAGGACTGAACCGGGACCCCTGGCGCTGTGAGACAGCGGTGTGAATCGCTGTGCTGCCAATTCGACTAAAATTGAAATAACTGCACAAAATAACTGCAATGATTAGGATATAAAAGTCCCAGCAAAAGCGCAGAAACGATTTGCAAGGCTGATGACGGAGCTGAGAGGGCCGGTGTTCTTAGACAGGAGAACAAATAGTGCCAACAGTCACAGCTCCACACTGAAACACTGCAGTAGCATTGATCCTGCAGATGTCGTTCTGTCAGTGACAGTGTCCAGTATCTGGATTCTCAGGCACAGAATGAACACTATTGTACAAACCCAGTACTTTCCTGCATCTCCTGTCAGAATGTTAACCTCTTAAATCCATTGAGGCAGCTCAGTAAGTCAATGTTTATATGTTGGGAGGGAGAGTAAACAGCAGAATTAAATTCACTGGCCAGAGTTTCAAGGAAGCAGCAACACCCCCCCCCCCCCCCCCCCCCCACCCTCCACTTCCCCCCACCTCCTAATGATTCAGGATAGTATCTGTTCACAGACCTAGGCCTTTATCTGTTTTAAATCAAAAATCTGCATCTTTTATATTGTTCACTGCCGTCCCTGGTTCCACAAACGCAGACCAAACGATTTTCTGAAATTACATACCAGTATGAAACAGAATAAGCATTTTTCCAAAGAAAGTGATTGCAATTTGGATTTATGTCTATCCCAGACTGATGGGGGATGTCTCTCCCTTTGACACTAATAGTAATGAAGCTTCTTAGTGAAACCTGTTTAGCTGGTCTCAATCCAGACGCTGCTGACCACAAATTTGTAAAACGATCCATAACTCTGCATTAATTGATAACATTTGGAAATGAATGAGTAGAAAGGCCATGTGAGCACTGAGAGTAGGAAGTGAGAACATTATTATGTTAGTGCCATTAAAAATGCTCTCCTGATTTTGGGGCAAACACTCAGTTGGATCAAAACATCAGCTAAACTATGAAGTAAAAGTGAGACGCACACATTAAAAAAAAGGAAGCAAGTTGGTCAGAGATTCTACAAAGCGAAGCCTTCACTTTGGAACTGTGATCAGCCTGACAATGGAAGAAAGGAAAATGCCCAATCGTCCATCTAGCCTGTCCACATAGTTGTGATAATGTGTGTGTCACATAACCAAGGATCCCACGCACCCTCAACATTCTCTCTTCCACCTTCTTCCATTGGATAAAAGATACAGAAGTCTAAGGTCTCGCACCAACCGACTCAAGAACAGCTTCTTCCCTGCTGCCATCAGACTTTTGTCGATTCAGAGAATCCCCTACAGTGCAGAAGGAGGCTATTTGGCCCATCGAGTCTGCACCTCCCACAATCCCACCCGGACCCCATCCAATGCATTTAACCAAACTAGTCCCCCTGACACTAAGGGGCAATTTGGCATGGCCAACCCACCTAACCCACACATCTTTGGACTGTGGAAGAAAAACGGAGCACCTAGAGGAAACCTACGCAGACACAGGGAGAACATGCAAACTCCACACAGTCAGTGATCGGGAATCAAACTTGGGTCCCCGACACTGAGTTAGCAGTGCTAACCACTGTGCCACCATGCCATCCATTGAATTGTCCCATCATATATTAAGTTCTTTGAGAATGTGACTAGTTCTTTGAGAATGTGAATGTGACTGAACACATTGATGAAGGAAGAGCGGTAGACATGGTTTACATGGACTTCAGCAAGGCGTTTGATAAGGTCCCCCATGCAAGACTTCTTGAGAAGGTGAGAGGGCATGGGATCCAGGGGGCTTTGGCCTTGTGGATCCAGAACTGGCTTGCCTGCAGAAGGCAGAGAGTGGTTGTGGATGGGTCTTTTTCTGCATGGAGGTCGGTCACCAGTGGAGCGCCCCAGGGATCTGTTCTAGGACCCTTGCTGTTTGTCATTTTCATAAATGACCTGGATAAGGAAGTGGAGGGATGGGTTAGTAAGTTTGCCGACGATACGAAGGTTGGTGGTGTTGTGGATGGTCTGGAGGGATGTCAGAAGTTGCAGCGGGACATAGATAGGATGCAAGACTGGGCGGAGAAGTGGCAGATGGACTTCAATGCAGATAAATGTGTAGTGGTCCATTTTGGCAGGACCAATGGGATGAAGGAATACAATATCAAGGGTAGGAGCCTTAGCTGTGTTGAAGAGCAGAAGGATCTTGGCGTCCGGGTCCATAGGACTCTTAAATCGGCCTCGCAGGTGGAGGAGGTGGTCAAGAAGGCACATGGTGTACTGGCCTTCATTCATTGAGGGATTGAGTTTAGGAGTCGGGAGGTAATGCTGCAACTTTATAAGACCCTTGTCAGACCCCACTTGGAGTACTGTGCGCAGTTCTGGTTGCCTCACTACAGGAAGGACGTGGAAGCTATTGAGAGGGTGAAGAGGAGATTTACAAGGACGTTGCCTGGATTGGGAGGCATGCCTTATGAAGATAGGTTGAGGGAGCTGGGACTCTTCTCCCTGGAGAGACGAAGGTTGAGAGGCGACCTGATTGAGGTTTATAAGATGTTGAGAGGAGTAGATAGGGTGGATTCTCAGAGGCTATTTCCCCGGGCTGAAATGGTCGCTACGAGAGGACACAGATTTAAGGTGCAGGGAAGCAAGTACAGAGGAGATGTTAGGGGTAAGTTTTTCACTCAGAGGGTGGTGAGTGAATGGAATCGGCTGCCGTTGGTGGTGGTGGAGGCGAACTCGCTGGGGTCTTTTAAAAGACTTCTGGATGAGTATATGGGATCTAATGGGATTGGGGGTTATAGATAAGTCTATGGCGTAGTAGGTATAGAAGTGATCGGTGCAACTTGTGGGCCAAAGGGCCTGTTTGTGCTGTAGTGTTCTATGTTCTATGTTTTAAGTTGATCTTTCTCTTCACCCTACCCATAACAGCAATACTCTATTCTGCACCCTTTCCTTCTCCCTATGTAGTCTATGAATGGTATGTTTTGCCTGTATAGAAATAAACAATACTTTTTACTGTATCCCAGTACATGTGACAACAATAAATCAAATCAAACCTCCAAGAATTATGAGCATGATACAGTTAACCAAGGGAAATGGCTTTGACTTGTGGTTTATGCTGCACATATGATCATTGTTATTTTCTTTGAATAAGATGAGCATTGTAGACATCTGCATCAAATGCAGACATCATGGCTGATTCTTATGGTGTTTGAGTGATTAAATTCCAGAAGGTAGGATTTAAGTGCAAAGCTTTGCTGCTTGCTCGTGCCATGGGGTTGACACGGAACCTCATCGGTAGTATACATAATTCCCCAAGCACAAGGGAATTCTGCCACACGATAAAAATCCTGCGCTCTATTGGACTGATATCTCCTTCCCACGGGAAAGGTGATGGAAGTGCTTCCTCATGCAGGAATAGCTGTTGCCTGGTACAGATGTGTTTTACAAACTGCCTTAGATGGCAGGCGTGCTCAGTTGATGGATTGGGAGAATGCGATGGAATGACAGCTCCATGCTGCGGTAATCTGTCCTTCTATGAGTAGAGCTGTCCACCTTTCAGATATCATCAGAACGTTATCTTGCAGCAGATGGTACAACCCTTTGTCATGTCCAGTTCGATTAGTGGGAGGTGTATCTGTGGTGATGGTGCAGACCAACGTTTGCTGTACCTGCATTTTGTTGGACCCCCAGAACCTTCATTTCCTGATCTGAATTTTGCAGTGCGTTAAGAATCTCCAAAAAACATCCACACTCATCACTTTGTAAAATATGATTTGCCAACCATCTCTCTGGCTAGTCCATGTTTTGCCCTTGTCTCATTTAAATTTAGTGCAAAGTGATTTATGATGATAGTGCCAGTTGGTTGGAACACTGGTCAAAATTTTTTTTTGTTCATTGGATGTGGTCATCACTGGTTGGCCAGCATTTGTTGCCCCTCCCTGAGGGAATTTAGGGGTCATCATGTTGTTGTGGGTCAGGGCCAAGCCAGGTAAGGACAGATTTCCTTCCCTAAAGGGGATGAGTGAACCAGGAGGAATTTTCTGACAAACAGTGGTTTCATGGTCATCTTTAGATTTTTAATTCCAGTTTTGTATTGAATATAAATGTCATCATCTGGGGTGGTGGGATTCGAACCCGGGTTCCTGGAACATCAGCCTGGGTCTCTGGATTACTAATCCAGCAACAACACCACTACATCACTGCTTCCTCTCAGTGATTAAGTCTTCCTATGGTCACTGCCTCCTGTGGGCACAGCTCCAGTATTGGTCACATCAGAAAATCGGGCCTTGCGAGTTATTCATGATGAGATTTCTGAGTTAGACGGGATAGGTTAGGCAACCGCAGCGACAGAATTACAAAATATCACAGAGGCACAACCAGATACGTAGAAACATAGAAACAGGAGTAGGCCATTTGACCTTTTGAGTCTGCTTCACTATTCATCTTGATCATGGCTGGTCATCAAATTCAATATCCTGATCCCCCTTCCTCCCAAATCCCTTGATCCCTTTAACCCTAAGAACTTTATCTAATTTCTTCTTGAACTCAGGCAAAGTTTTGGCCTCAGTTATATTCTGTGGGAGTGAATTCCACACATTCACCACCTCCTGAGTGAAGAAATTTCTCCTCACTTCAGTTCTAAAAGGTTTACCGCTTATCCTCAAACTGTGACCCCTGGTTCTGGACTCCCCCCACTATTGGGAACATGCACCAGAGAAAGACCTGCATCATCCATCACATTTAACCTACATCTTTGATAATTGTTGGCTAATGTATTCTTTCCATTTTACATCTCTATGACAGTCATAAACTGTCATAAAAATAATTAGAGCAGTTTAACTGGATCAATAAAAATAGGAAGTTGCAAAATCGGAATGGGGGGGATATACGAGTGATGATGTTGTCCCACAGTCTGTGTAATGTTGGAAAAACATCAAAATTCAGTTTGTGAAGAGTAAATTGCTTGTTTCAGAATTACCTTAAAATGTCATCAACTCCGTTTGAATAATTGCAGGTACTCTGTGTAAAAATATACTGCGTTGAATGAGGTGTGCCACACTGAGTAAAAGATATTAAGCCACACTGGGGAAGAGAACTTATTATCAAGTGGCTTGGGGCATTTTTGTGCACAAATTGGAGAGAGAAGATCACTATCTAATAGATCAGCAGCTTGGGACAATTCAGAATTACTTGGTCCAAAATCAATAGCAGCGTTAATTCTTATCTGATATTTTCAAATGTACTGTTCTATGATGTAAATAGTTTGGATTGATCCAGAAACAAGGGAGCAAACGCCATAAAATGTCCATCAAACTATTGGTGAGTGGTATGTGTGTATTCAGCACAAATAGAGGGCAGCTATAGATCAGCAGCTGCTTCTTTATGAATGACACTGCCAGCAATAGACAGTGAGGTACTGCGTCCATTTAAGATATCCGTTTTAGAGGTCATCTTGTCTGTATTGATAACATAAGCTTCAGAGTAAAAAAAAACACATTTCAGGTTTTAGAATCCCTACAATGCAGGAGGAGGCCATTTTGACCATCAAGCCTGTACCTACAACAATCCCACCCAGGCCCTATCCCCGTAACCCCACATATTTTTTGATTTGATTTGATTTATTGTTGTCACATGTATGCAGTGAAAAATATCGTTTTTTGCATCCTGATAAAAGACATTTACTCTGCTAATTCCCCAAACAGTAAGGGACAATTTCCCATGTCCAATCCAGCTAACCCACACACCTTTAGAGTGTGGGAGGAAACTGGCTCACTCGGAGGAAGTCCACACAAAAACAGGGAGGACGTGCAAACTCCACACAGAACAGTGACCCAAGGCCAGAATTGAACCCAGGTCCCGGGCGTTGTGAGGCAGCAGTACTAACCACTGTGCCATCCTTAATTTGGGGCACATAATTTTGTCTGGGTAATTCGATACTCAACTGAGGGAGTGCTTCATTGTTGGCGAGGCCAACCTCTGGTGAGATGTTAAGGGAGGATGTCAGGTGGACTTTATACCCCCAGATATTTTAGTATCTGCCGTCAAAATAAATAGATCAACTGGCTATCAATCTCATTAACATGTTGCTGCTAAGCTGTGTTGGCACAAAATGACCCTCATATTCACCCAGGTAATAATGCTGAAAGTGTTAATGAAAGGCATAATAAACATGATGCAAACATAGGTCCTTTCTATGTATTTTCTTCAAATAATTACACGCTGAAGCACTCCTTAAAAAAGTCACAATTCTTTCCCATTTAATTGTACGTTCATTTAGATTTAACAGCATTTTTATCTCAGTAAGTACAAGCCATGCAGCTGCACACCCTGGATGCCAGTTCCATCAGGCTGTAAAACATTGAAAAGCTTTTCACACAGCATGTACTGTTATCACCTTCTCTCACACCCCTTTAGAATGTGCTCCACGCAGCATATTCGCAAAGCCATCTTTTCACACCTCTCGCTAGCTGTTTCCAAAAGTGATGCATGCAGCTGGATTCTTCCCTGATAGAACTCTACCATGTTCTCTATGCAACACCACCATTTCAGTAAAGTTTTGGCACTGTCGTGCTTGAATCTTGAATAATGCTGCCTTTCTTCATTGCAGCCATCGCGAAACAGGAATAAGTCTTTGGAGGCAGAAGCCCCTTCACCAAAATCCCATCATTTACAACTCCCACAGCAGTACACAGAGCGCTCGCAGTCAGCAGTCTATCTTCAGGAGTGCCAGAGGAACTGACACTCCCGCTTAAATACAAGGAAAAATCTCCCTGATTGGCCCATCAATTGACTCCCGAATCAGGGACATCTTTTATCGTCCAACCAAATAAACAAAATCAAATTAACTTAGGGACAATTCAAAAGGGGCAGCTCACTAAAAGGAGGGAAACTGTCTGAAACAAAAGACAAACTCCAAATGCATGGGTTATGGGGATAGGGCCTGGGTGGGGTTGTGGTCAGTGCAGACTCGATGGGCCGAATGGCCTCCTTCTGCATTGTAGGGGTTCTATGGATTTTATGGATGATTCACATGACCACTGTGTACATTCACCATGGGCACCATTCTGCAGCTCCAAGGGGATGCATTATGACACCCCCCCAAAATTTGGGGCACTACCCAAGCCCAATCTCTCACCTGAGCTCCATGCGAATCCAACCAGTGTGTTTCTAAAAAAAAAAGCAAATTCAAATTGAATCCAATTGGGGTCCCCGCAAGAGGAACAAACAAGATCCAAGCTGACAGGACGAGACATTGTACCCCATCTTGGGCTTGATATACATTTGCCTCAGCAGCATAGGTAAGGACCCCACACACCCCGGATATTCTCTTTTCCGCCTTCATCCATCAGGAAAAAGATACAAAAATCTGAAGTCACGTACCAACCGACTCAAGAACAGCTTCTTCCCTGCTGCCATCAGACTTTTGAATGGACCTACCTTGCATTGAGTTGATCTTTCTCTACGCCTTAGCTATGACTGTAACACTACATTCTACACTCTCTCATTTCCTTCGCAATGAACATTATGCTTTGCCTGTATAGCGCACAAGAAACAATACTTTCCACTGCATATTAATATGTGACAATAACAAATCAAATCAAATCAAAGATCTGATGCTTCACCTTAGCTAAAAGACCAAGGTGGCTTTGAAAAATTGCAGCTGGTAAAGCCTCGGTTTTTCCTCATTGACTACCCTGATCCTTTACTGTACCCTAGCCTGGGAAAACCACGAGCGCAGGCCTCAGTACACCCCCCACCCCAGTGCAATGGGCCAGCCTCACCCCCTGCCTGATCATAAGTTCACCCAATAATTAAAGTGCAGGTGGTAACCTGACAATTTAATCTCAGTGGGTTCAGAACAGGCAGCAGAAATCACACTGGTTTCTGATTGCTCTACATGGTGCGAGTCTTTTCATTATAATAGCAAGTATGAATAAAAAAAACTCCGACTGGCAGTGAGCAAGTGTGAAATCACCCAGTGAGAGCACAATTTCACCCAAACTCGGGATCCCTTCAGCAGATTGTGTCAGAGAAGCTGCTGTCAACTCAATGCAGTGACGAGACAGTAAAGAGCATTTTGAAATGTTATTAACAGTAAAAAGAAATGTCCATGTCCCAAGGCCCAAGGGCAACAGTGGATGCAAATATCCCACACATAATTTCATTTCGTACAACATTCAGATCTCAGCTTCTACTTTACACCATAAAAATCTGGATGGAGCTAAAGGACAATCATCATTTCTACTTTATTACATTTAAAATTGTCTTTTTGGAGAATAAAGTATGAAGTGACCGTTTCAAAGTAAATTCATTCATGTGCAGTTTCCTTATTACAGTAACTAAAATTGGTTCTCACAAACTCTACAGTACTTTAATATCATTGATCCATGGTGCAATAAACTCAGTTCTTACAATCATTGAATCTTACAGGGCAGAAGAAAGCCATTTGGCCACTGCACTGACCATAATCCCACCCACACCCTATCACCATAACCCCAGGCGTTTACCCTAGATAATCCTCCTGCTACTAAGGGGCAATTTTACCATGGCCAATCCACCTAACCTGCACATCTTTGGATTGTCAGAGGAAACCGGAGCACCTCCTCTTGTAAGATCTCCTCTTATCTCACTGAGATTCAAATTCTATCGCTGACTGGAATAGAACTCTGGCAAATTTTGAGAGTAGGTACAGGATTGTTTTAATGGAGTAATGACAGTGACAAAGTTCTACTATCTTGGGTTTAGGTATGACACACAGGGTCTGGTTGATTTTCTCTTTACATCCCCATTCTATCATTAAGAAAATGATGATAGCAGACAGAAAATAGAGTGGCTGTCGCTGCATTTATATTTCTGGGGAGATGATGGCCTAATGGTATTATCACTAGACTATTAAACTAGAAACTCAGTTAATGTTCTGGGGACAAGAATTCAAATCCCACCATTGGAACTTGAATTCAATTAAAAAATCTCTGGAATTAAAAATTTACTGTTGACCATGAAACCATTGCCGATTGTCAGAAAAATTCATCTAGTTCACCAATGTCCTTTAGGAAAGGAAATCTGCTGTCCTTACCTGGTCTGGCCTACATGTGACTCAGAGCAATGTGGTTGAATCCCATCTGCACTCGGGTAACTAGGGATGGGCAATAAATGCTGGCCAGCCAGTGACAGCTGTGTCCCACCAACGAATAAAACAAAATATATTTCTATTGTCTGGACGAATATTGGTGGCCCAGATTCATGTCTTTAGCCAATGGGAACCTCATTAATTAACTCAGGTGATGTCATTTAGGTCCTAATGCCTTTTTCTTCCTTCACGTATCTGAATAACATCCTTTTCTGCTCTCCCCAGCAACAAGTCCTGAGGCAGACATTTTGAGCATAAGTTTGAGGAATTCTATCGCTGCTTTGAGCTAAAGCTGGCCAAAGATTTGCAGATTAGGTTGATTGCCATGCTGAAATTGACCCTTGTGTCAGAGGGACACTAGGGTCAATTTCCCCACAGGGTAAATGTGTGGGGTTATGGGGATAGGGCCTGGGTGGGATTGTGATTGGTTCGATGGGCTGAATGGCCTCCTTCTGCACAGTAGGGGATCCTATGATTCTATGAGATGTTAAACTGAAATCCATTTGCCAATTCAATTGGAAAATGAAGGATCCTATGGCAACCTTCCAAGAAAAGCAGGGAAGTTTCTGCATGGTGTCCTCAGTGATATTTATCCCTCAGTCAACATTGGGTGGGAATTTCTGCACAAGCTGATTCTTAGTGGTGGAGGCTGCCACCATTGGCTGTGTCTTCTGGTCACCCCATTGTCCATGGGATTTCCCATTGAATGCACCCTCGCCACCCGGGTAATCCGCGGTGGAGGTGCGCCACTGGCAGGACTGGTAGACCCACTGGTGTGAATGGCTGGAAAATTCAGGCTATCATATTGCTGTTCATGGGAGCTTGCTGCGCGTAAATTGGCACAACAGTGACCATACTTCAAAGTTTTTTATTGGTTGTAGATGCCTTGTGATGTATATGTGTACGCAAGGGCCTTTCGGAGCCCTGGAGCATGTGCTTCATTTCCCACTCACTAACAGGTAAGCTGCCTGAGAAGCAGGTTTCACACTGGCAGCTCCACTCAATCTCTTTAATGAAATCTGGCCTGGAAACTGGGACAAGTCCCCCACCGAACACAAAGATTGGCCTCTGGTCCTTTCTGTCTCACCTCCTGCTTGCTGCTCGAAGAACAAAACTGCCTTCCTCAGTTTTGTTCAGAATGCTGTGCATGATGTAAAATAAGGTCAGTGAATGAGATGGAGCTAGACAGGATATTAAATCAAAGGTAATCAACTGGAATCTTCGGTCATTTTCTTTTTACAAGAACGAATGGTCATGGTTGTAGAATCAGAATACTTACATAGAGTCATAGAGGTAAAGTTTACAGCATGGATACAGGCCCTTCAGCCCAACTTATCCATGCTGCCCAGTTTTACCACTAAGCTAGTCCCAATTGCCTGCATTTGGCCCTCTATACCTATCTTACCCATGTAACTGTCTAAAGGTTTTTCAGAAGACAAAATTGTACCCTTTCTATTACTGCCTCTGGCAGCTCATTCCAGATACTCACCACCCTCTGAGTGAATAAATTGCCTCTTTAGACCCTTTTATATCTCTCCCCTCTCACCTTAAGCCTACACCCTCTAGTTTTAGACTCCTCTACCTTTGGGAAAAGATGTAGTGCCCCTCATTATTTTATAGACTCTATAAGATCACCCCTAAGCCTCCTACACTCCAGGGAAAATGTCCCAGCCTATCCAGTCTCTCCTTATAACTTAAACCATCAAGTGCCGGTAGAATTCTAGTAAATCTTCTGCTCACAGAAGGAGGTACATTTGCCCTGTCCTGCCTGTGTCAGTATTCTGCAAGGAAAACAGCTAATCACACAATAAAACAGAAAATGCTGAAAAAAATCTCAGCAAGTCTGACAGATTATCTGCTCTGTGGAGAGCAAATAGAGTAAGAAGTCTCACAACACCAGCTTAGAGTCCAACCAGTTTATTCCACACATCTGACGAAGGAACACTGTTTCCGAAAGCTTGTATGATTACTATCAGATAAACTGGTTGGACTCTAACCTGGTGTTGTGAGACTTCTTGCTGTGTTTACCCCAGTCCATCGCCGGCATCTCCATATCATGAGAGCAAATAGAGCCAGTGTTTTGAGTCTGGATGACCCTTTGTCAGGACTGATCGCACTCCCCCCTCCCTTTCCACCACAACTTTGTATTGTTGTTATCTTCAGATACTTATCACAGTGGCACAGTGGTAACACTGCTGCCTCACAGTGCTAGAGACCTGGGTGCAATTCTGGCCTCGGGTGACTGTGCAAACTCCACACAGACATTCTCCCCATGTCTGCGTGGGTTTTCTCCGAGTGCTTTGGTTTCCTCCGACACTCTAAAGATGTGCGCATTAGGATGATTGGCCATGCTAAATTACTCCTTAGTGTTAGAGTGATTAGCGAGTAAATACATGGGGTTGGGAGCTGAATGGGGCTGTTGTCGCTGCAGGCTTGATGGGCTGAATGGCCTCCTTCTGCACTTTAGAGATTCTATGATTCTATGACCCACTTTTCCTTTGAAAGCCATAGCTGAATTGTTTCCCCCACACTCTCAGGATTATGCATTCCAGATTCTAATTGCCCACTGTGTAAAAAAGAGGAGGTTTCTCATATCACCTTTGGTTCTTCTGCTAATCACTTGAAACTTCTGTCCACGGTGGAAGGACAATGAAAAACCATCACCAGCCACCCTAAATATCAATAACTCTGCACTTTTCCTGCGCTGCTGCAGTGTAAGTTCAACACGCCAGTTTCAGCATCTAATTAAATTCATTAGAGGTTCCCTAACACTTGTTTTCAATCAGTCTCCAGTAAGTAAACCAACAACTAACCAGCACACATTATTTTTCCCAAACATCTGGCATGCAGCTCAGCAGCGCAAAGTCAGCAGAATAGAATTTCACAACTAAAATGTGGTGATACGCTGAGGAAGAACAAGGTTTCCTCAAGCCGCTCTTCATGATTCCAGTGAGCGGAAACTAACCACAATTGGGATTGATATGGTAAAGAAAATCACTGCCCTGGGGTAGAAGCTGTGAGGATTGCACCTTGGGCAGCCAACGAGCTTGTGGCTGCCAACCAACTGTCTCCAGGGATTGGGAACTCACGTGGACAAAGTAAGGATGGTAAATCTGAGGGAGCGTTTCCTTCAGCAGCTGGTGCTGTCACTAATAAGCTGCCATAAGCAATCTGTTACTGTCACATTCAGTATTTGTGCTTCTGTTGACAGCTCACTGTATGTGATTAGTTAGGCTGGGTGTGGTCACTTAAGGGAGTGAGATTGAATTGAATTATAGAATCTCTACAGTACAGAGAGAGACTAATCAGCCCATCAAGCCTGCACTGACAGTAACCCAGGCCCTATGGACGACACAGTGACACAGTGGTTAGCATTGCTGTCCCTCAGTGCCTGGGACCTGGGTTCAATTCCAGGCTTGTGTCACTGTCTGTGTAGAGTTTGCACATTCTCCCTGTGTCTGCGTGGGTTTCCTCCAGGTGCTCTAGTTTTCTCCCACGGTCCAAAGGTGTGCAGGTTAGATGCATTGGCCATGCTAAATTGCCCTTTAGTGTCCCTGGATGCGTAGGTTAGGGGGACTAGTGGGGTAAATATGTGGGGTTACGGGAATAGGGCCTAGGTGGGATTGTGTTGGGTGCAGACTCAGTGAGCAGATGGCCTTCTTTGGCACTGTAGGGTTTCTATGATTCGTCTACAATTCTATCTCCGTAACGCCGCGTATTTACCCTGTTAGTCCCCTGACACAATTGAGCATGGCCAATCGGCCTAACCTGCACATCTTTGGACTGTGAGAGCAAACCAGAGCTCCGGAGGAAACCCACACAGACATGGGGAGAATGTGCAGTCTCCACCCAGACAGTCACTCAAGACCAGAATTGAACCTGGGTTCCTGGCGCTTGAGACAGCAATTCTAACCACTGTTCCACTGTGCCACCAAGGGATATAGTGCAATGTTTATCCAGTTAAAAGGCAAACTCTTCTTATGGAATTTTCATACACCCCTACAGTAGTCTCACATTGTCCGAATATGTCCCAGCCAATTTGATTGGTACCTATGACAGCTCTGTCAGAGAGACCCACCCACCTCTATCATTAAATGATATAAAGTCTTAAATAATGCAAAAAGTTAATAAAACTTGAAAAAAACTGAATAAACAATTGTTCCATTACTTTAAAGGAGGACTGCTAATTAATGTAAGTTTTGCTTCTTCTTTCACACTAGCAAATCTCCTGTGGCAGTGTTCATTCTAAATCACATCGTGAGGGAATAAAAACAAAAAATGTTGGAAAATCTCAGCAGTTCTAACATTGCCGGTGGAGAGAGAATAGAACAAACGGGGGAGAATTTTCCCTTCCCGCCTGCCACGGGGATCATAGCGGGTGAGGAACGGGCCATGCAAAGTTGCGGTGACCTCAGGCAGGATTGTTTAAAACAATGAAATCTTGTGGCTTGATTCTCTTAGTAAATACTTTGTAAATGACATTACAACAAAGGTCATTGACCATCAATCAGATTGTAACAAAATTGGAAATGGGGAGGTGGAGAGGGGGGGGTGGCATCTGGTGCAAGATTGTAACAATAGCTTTTGGTGATTTATAATGGCAGGATTATTTTCACACATAACACACAGGTATTATTCTGTCGTAACAGTATAGATGGTGTCACAGTGGTTAGCAACGCTGCTTCTTAGAGCCAGGGATCTGGGTTCGATTCCCAGCTTGAGTCACTTTCTGTGTGGAGTTTGCACATTCTCCTCATGTCTGCATGGGTTTCCGCCGGGTGCTCCAATTTCCTCTCATGATGTGCTGGTTGGATGCATTGGCTATGCCAGATTCTCCTTAGTTCCAGGAGGATTAGCAGGGTAAATATGTGGGGTTATGGGAATAGAGCCTGGATGGACTGTGATCGGTGCAGAATCAATAGGCCAAACAGGCTCCTTCTGCACTGTAAGGATTCTATATACCCGAACAGGTGACGGAGTGTGGCCACTAGGGGATTTTCACAATAACTTCATTGCAGTGTTAATGTAAGCTTATTTGTAACTAATAAACTTTAAGCTTCAGTAGGAACTGTCCTGTTAAAGTCACAAAGTCTAACAAAGAAAACACCCTATGATTAATTGCCATTTCATAGAATCCCTACAGTGCAGTAGGAGGCCATTTCCCAATCGAGTCTGCACCGACTCTCTGATCTTATCCAGGTCCACTCACCCACCAGGGACCCGGGTTCAATTCCGGTCTGAGGTAACTATCTGTATGGAGTTTGCAAGTTCTCCCCGTGTCTGCGTGGGTTTCCTCCCACAGTCCAGAGCTGTATGAGTTAGGTTGACTGGCCGTGCTAAATTGGTGTCAGGAGAATTAGCGGAGTGTATATACACGGGGGAATATGGGAATAAGGTGCAGGTGGGATTGTCAATGCAGACTCGATGGGCTGAATTGTCTCCTTCTGCACTGTAGGAATTCTATAATTCTGTAATTTTATTCTATCTGTGGGACCCCATTAATCTCCTGTGGCTAATCAATCTTACCTGCACATCTTTGGACTGTGTTTAAGGTCTGTAGTTTGGTGCTGCTTGTACATTTCTGACTCCAGCTCGAAATAAAATGTGTTTAAATACTTTTGACATTTTGGAAGCAATGGTGTCTGACTCCAAACTTCACAGTTAAAAAGGGGAACTTATAGTCACATAATCTGCAACAGAAATTACTCCAGCAAGCCTGAAATTCATTGTTTGAAAAAAATACATGCATGAAGGTCTTCCTCACAATTAACAACCCATTAGTTTAACAGTAGGCACACACATCTTCAAAGCCTGTGATTTCTGAGAATGCTTTTCTTACTAAAAGGTCATTAATTGTAGTTACGCCCTTGCATTGCATTAAGCAAAACTTCAGCCCAAGCTGAGGAATTCATTAGTCGTGCTGTCAATACACACATACCGTTGAAATGCTTTGCTATTTTTCAATGATGACACTTTCTAGATATGTTGCCAATGGCTGAGAGATCTCCTAATTATTTTCAGAAATTGTTTCAAAATATAAGATGAGGTGGCATAAATTAGAAGTTTATTCAGTTTTGATATTACGCTAACAGAGGATTCGTCCACAGAAATAAAAACAAAGCATTTTTTGTTTGTTTAGAAGCACAATTATATAAAATGTTTGGAAGTACAATTATACAAATTGTGCTTCTAAACAAGCTCGGGCTTTATTCCTTTTAACGTAGGAGAGTGAGGGGTGACCTTATTGAGGGGCAAAGATAAGATGAACGCACATTGGGCAGAATGTTGCTGTCTCGCCCACCATGGGAATGGGACTGGGCGAGGGGCGGATATTGGGAACGTCCTTTGGGGCGGGATTTTACAGTTTCAGGATAAGAGAGGCCGTAAAATCCCGTCTTTTTCCCAGGGTAGGATAATTGAAAACTAAAGGGCCTCGGGTTTCAGGTGAGAGGGGAAAGATTTGGAAGGGACCCGAGGGGTAACTTCTCCACACAGAGGGTGGTGTGTATATGGAATGAGTTGCCGGAGGAAGTGACTGAGTCAGGTACAAAAGCAGCATGTTAAAAGCATTTGAATAGGTACATGTTTGGGAAAGGATTAGAGGGATATGGGCCAAACACAGGTAGTTGGGATTAGCTGGGAGGCCAGAATGGACAGGTTGAGCCATCAGGCCTGTTTCCCTGCTGTATCGCTCTATGATTCTATGGGCAAAATTTTACAAGATTTTTTTCTAAGTGTACAGCTAGCCTGAAAATCGGAGAGTTCCAGATCCGTTTTGTGGGCGTGTTTTCACACCCAATCTTATGCACTTTGTCTCTGAAAAGATGGGCTGGTCAGTTTTTAGCCAGAGAGACTGTGGGTGGGGCTTAACTCACTGGATAGCCTGTAGAGGGAGGTATTGCACATGCGCCAACCTCTGATGCTGTACATTGTGCATTAACGATGGCAGAGGTCTGACAGATAGCAAGAGAGCTGTCAGGCCCCTGCTACTGCAGGTAGTCTCAAACAGCAATCCCACCCCCCCCACCCGATGCAGTCCCCATTACCCTACACTGTCCAGACCGATCATGGTCCCCATTCCCACCCCCATCGATTGCATGCAGAGTGGCAGCAGGACCCCTCCCCCACTAGCCCGTAACCATTGGCCTTGCCCTCACTGGCCCCGCTGTCCCATTGGCCCCATCCCACCTATTCCACCCCCATTTGACTACGCCCCATTGACCCTGCTCCTGGCACTGTTCAGTGGGCATTGCCCTGGTGCTAGGCTGGCATTGCACAGGTGCCTGTCTGTCACTGCCCAATGGGCACCCATGCCTTGCACTCAGCGTCCCGAGGGGGCTTCAATGACCCCCATTTGCACTGGCAAGGCCAACACGACTGTTCCCCATCCATGGGGAGCAGGTGAATTCCTCACCGGAGAGGACCCCTCCCAGCGAGGCCACAGAGGTAAATGTGCCTGGGCGTTTGACACCGGGCTCACTAAACACATATAAAATCAACAGGTACATAAATTCAAAGAAATGAATCAGCCTCTCGCCCGTTTCTGGTGAGGAGAATGACGGTGCTGGAAATCATAACGCCGGGTGACAGGTGTGAAAACCGGCGCCATTCACACTAGCCATTTAAAGTAAAAGTTTTAAAAATTATTTATGAGTCACAAGTAGGCTTTCATTAGCACTGCAATGAAGTTACTGTGAAATTCCTCTAGTCGACACACTCTGGTGCCTGTTCAGGTCAATGCACCAAACCAGCACGTCTGTCAGACTGTGGGAGGAGACTGGAGCACCCGGAGGAAACCCGTGGAGATATGGGGAGAATGTGCAAACTCCGCACAGACAGTGAGCCAAGCCAGGTATCGAACCCAGGGCTCAGGCGCTGTGAGGCAGCAGTGCTGACCACTGTGCCGCTCCGATTTATGGGGCTTTACGTCCAATTTTACAATATTTTGCTGCTGCAAAACGGGCATAAAGAGGTTGCAAAATTCCACCCATAAAGTGGGTTGGCCAAGGAGTAAAATGTAGCTCTTATCCTACTCCAAGCCAAAGAGATATTCCAATTAGTTTCAGAGGACGACAGTACTCCCTTTACAAGGAGAAGGCTTTTTATGGGCTATAAACTAATGACTGCTGCTATCAAATTTATTGCCAGAATAATTAGAAATTTCAAATTCTATTGATAGATCAAATATGCCATAAGAGATTGGTATGGGATCAAATCAACTCAAAGTAAAAATTCTGCTCTGTCCATCCTTGACACACATTGCTAATTTGTGTGTTTCCAGCCAATATTTTCCATCTATTAAAGCAGCAAATAGAAAACAGTGGGCTGAGGATGCACAGTGTTTTGATGTGCTCACTCAGCATGCTTTGGAGAGTGGCAGACTAGGGAGTTTTCTTGCTCCCTTTATTCCTTGTCTCTGCCCGCACTTGCAGCTGGCAAACCCAAAGTCTTGGATTCAGAAAGACGTCACGGGGTTGAATTTCTATTTGAGTGCTATGAATTTACTGTGAAAATCCCCTAGCTGCCACACTCCGGCGCCTGTTTGGCACACTGAGGGAGAATTTAGCATGGCCAATGCACATTGCAATGCATGTCTTTCGAACTGTGGGAGAAAGCTGGAGCACCCGGAGGAAACCCACACAGACACGGGGAGAATGACAGTGCACAGACAGTGACCCAAGCTGGGTCCCTAGCACTTTGAGGCAGCAGTGCCAATGACTGTGCCACCATGCAATGGCAGCAGATGCAGGGGAATGCCACTACCTGCAAGTTCCTACACAGTATCATTGTTCTTTCACTGTCGCTGGGTCAAAATACTGGAACACCTTCCCATGTATCACTGTGGGTACCTATGCCATGTGGACTGCAGCAGTTCAAGAAGCCACCTCCCAAGGGCAATTTGTGATCAAAAAAAAGATGGCCCAGCCAGCAACGTCATTTATTAATGGGGTGACTATTGGAGTGCCGCAGGGATCGGTGCTGGGGCCACAACTGTTTACCATTTACACAGACAATCTGGAGGAGGGGGCTGAGTGTAGGGTAACAAAATTTGCTGACGACAGGAAGATGAGTGGAAAAGCAAATTGTGTGGAGGGTGTGGAAGTCTGCAGAGGGATCTGGATAGGCTGAGTGAGTGGGCGAGGACCTGGTAGATGGAGTATAATGTTAGCAAGTGTGAGGTTATCCACTTTGGAAGAAATAATAGTAAAATGGATTATTTAAAGGGTGAAAAGCTGCAGCATGCTACAGTGCAGAGGGACCTGGGAGTCCTTGTGCACGAGTCGCAAAAACCCAGTCTGCAGGTGCAGCAGGTGATCAAGAAGGCGAATGGGATGCTGGCCTTTATAGCGAGGGGGATAGAATATAAAAGCAGGGAGGTCTTGCTGCAACTGTACCTGGCACTGGTGAGGCCGCAACTGGAGTACTGTGTGCAGTTTTGGTCCCCGTATTTGCAAAAGGATATATTGGCCTTGGAGGGAGTACAGAGAAGGTTCACCAGGCTGATACCGGAGATGAGGGAGTTAGCTTATGAGGAGAGATTAAATAGATTGGGCCTGTACTCGTTGGAGTTTAGAAGGCTGAGGGGGGATCTTATAGAGACTTACAAGATAATGAAGGGGCCAGATAGGGTAGAGGTAGAGAGATTCTTTCCACTTAGAAAGGAAACAAGAGCTAGAGGGCACAGCCTCAAAATAAGGTGGGGGGGGGGGTGGTTGGTCAGTTTAGATCAGAGTTGAGGAGGAACTTCTTCACTCAAAGGGTGGTGAATCTCTGGAATTCTCTGCCCATTGAAGTGGTGGAGGCTACCTCATTGAATATGTTTAAGTCACGGGTAGATAGGTTTCTGATAGACAGGGGAATTAAGGGTCATGGGGAGTAGGCGGGAAAGTGGAACTGATCCACTTCAGATCAGCCATGATCTTATTGAATGGCGGGGCAGGCTCGAGGGGCTAGATGGCCTATTCCTGCTCCTATTTCTTATGTTCTTATGTGATGTAGGCACCCACAATGAAAGAATATTTTAACAAATCAGTGCCTTGTTAGCGGTACTGAAATAATGCATGTGCGATTGTTAAGAAGTTACTTTTCATACCTGGTGATGATTTTCCCCAGGGAAAGAAGCACACTACTAGATCAAATGACAGGCCCAACACCCAGAATAAAATACCAATCCCCATATGGTGGCATGGTGGCACAGTGGTTAGTACTGCTACCTCACAGCACCAAGAATCTGGGTTGAATTCCAGGCTTGGATAAATGTGTGGAGTTTGCACATTCTCCCCATGCCTGTACGGGTTCCACCGGGTGCTCCGGTTTCCTGCCACAGTCCAAAGATGTGCGAGTTAGGTGGATTGGCCATGCTAAATTGCCCTTTCATGTCCCAAGATGTATACTTTTGATGAACTAGCCATGTGTAGGATTATGGGGATAAAGCAAGGGAGAGGGCCTCGGTAAGATACTCTGTCAGAGAGTCGGTGCAGATACAATGGGCTGAACGCACCATAGGCGTTCTATAATCGTCAATGGCCCATTGCCATTGAGGCTTGTCAGTGGCACTTTGGTTCTGCAGGTGATGAACAAGAGGTGACGTTGTTCAACATAAACATTACCTGTTACTGATTGCAGCATCCCATCCTGAATCCCAGGAATCTAAACGAGTTGTGAAGTTAGTGAATTTATCATGTTCAAAAGTTGAAAGGAGAGACGGAGCTGCCTCACCCTTTGATGATCAGACTGCTACTCATGGCCTTAAACAAGCTATTGATTCAGACAGCAATAATTCTTTGAGAAAAACACGAGCGAGTTTACAAGGGATGTAACATGACAAGATTAATTGGACAGAGGGACAGATTGGTTGTGTAAAAGGGTCATTCTGGGAGGAAGGTACTGGGGTTTCACATTGTAGTGTACTTGACCTTGTGCCGATTCATGTTGATACCGAGTGCAAAGAGGGAAACTAAATTCTATTTGCAGGTATTGGCCTGTCTCACTGTAATGGGAGCAAACACGTATAAAGCTTTGCTCTCAATTCACGCATAAGCAAGTGTAATTGTTCTTTTCATAATTAACTAATGTCTTTAAAGGAATGTTGCGTCCACCTGTGCCAAACGAATCAGCATTTTGCTCCTCTATTTTTGGTTACAGAAGAGAAATTAATAAAGAACCTGAAATTATTTGAAAATATTACGCTCGAGCGATCTCAAACAATGGGATTAGTTCTCACGTTGAAGCAAAAGAAAATCACCTAATCTGATGATTAATTGCTGAAGTTGGCAGCCGGCTTTCAAATCAAAGTCTTCAAAGCTGTGCAAACATCACTCTGTAACATTCAAATCCAGTCCCAATATAATTGATTCTAATAAGACCAATTCATCCCAAAAAAATACAGAAAAAACCAACGCAATTTTCACATTAGAATTCAGGCACAGGCTTTGTCACAATCTGACTCAACTCCCTTGACAAATTGAGGTTTGTTGCTATGTCAGTCTGAAGGCCTTCCTACTACTGCCATCCAAACTTCATTGGTTGGACAGCAATGAGTCAGAATTGTCTTTGAACATAATATTCTGCCCTCTGACCCTTTTGAGATTTTGGTATTTTGTGTCAACATTTTGCACAATCGATGGTGAATTGTGAGAATGAGTTGATGATGATCAATAACTGTAATAAATAAAAGAAATTTGACAGGGTGATATATAAAGTCTGAAGCATGGTGGCACAGTAGGGTGGCATGGTGGCACACTGCTGCCTCACAGTGCCAGGGACCCAGGTTGGATTCCTGGCTGGGGTCACTGTCTGTGCGGAGTCTATACATTCTCCTCATGTCTGTGTGGATTTCCTCCCACAGTCCGAAAGACACGTGTGTTAGGGTGCATTGGCCATGCTAAATTCTCCCTCAGTGTACCCAAACAGGTGCCAGAGTGTGGTGACTAGGGGATTTTCACAATAACTTCACTGCAGCATTAATGTAAGCCTACTTGTGACATTAGTAAAAAACTCTACAGGAGGAGAGTGAGAAATATATATGTCCCTTGGCCTTAAGGAAGGATCAGACCAGAGGAAATGGCCAGGGTGAGAGGCAATAATGGTTCTAATGGGGAGGAGGCACCAAAGGTGGAGGTGAGGATGCAACTGAGCAAACTAGGCTCCATATGTATTATGGTTAATGAAGGACCAATAGTTAGAGAGATTGGAAATGCTAGCCATACCCTTGACCCTGTCATGGTTTTTATAATGCTATAAAGGCAACAATCACTCATTAATGATTGTACAAACATGTTGTGGTTTTGTTTATTAATTCGAGAGACATGTGAACAGATAGATATGGACAGAAAGCTTGAAGACATCATCAGCAGAGCTGCCTGTGCTGTACCCCGCTCAAAGCAAAAGTGTAACTAAACAGGGTCACTTCCTTTCTAGTGATGCCATACTGCAGCTCCTTAAACGGATATTACAACATCCTCCTTTCTTTTAAAGTTATTTTCTCTCTCTTCCAAAGAATATAACTATTTACAAGACATGTTCATCCCTTAGTATATAAAGCAGGTGAATCTATAGATCCCTGGAGCATCTGCTGATACACTCAGATCTTGTGTTGGTAACTTTTTCTGGCGGTTTCTTCAATGGCTTACAGTGATCTGTGCAGTTGTCATTCTTCAATGTTGTTCCTGGTGTCATTCAGGATCTTGTCCTAGATGCAGTTGGACTGTACCATGATCAAGGAACGTGATTTGTCCTTGGTTATGCCTCACCATTGTGTCTTCTTATTTAATGATTTCAGATTTGTAGGTCTTGTGAGGAAAGGTCGAGGGAGCTGGGGTTTTTCTCTTTAGAGCGGAGGAGGATGAGAGGTGACTTAATAGAGGTTTATAAGATGATGAGGGGGATAAATAGAGTGGACAAAGAACAAAGAAGAACAAAGAACAACCCAGCACGGGAAACAGGCCCTTCGGCCCAACGAGCCCGCGCCGCCGCATCGCCCTACACCTATTCCACCCTGCATGTCTACGAATGGGACCCTACTCAGTCAGATTCAGGGAAGAAATAGTGTCAATTTGGTGGAAACCAATTAGCCTAAGAGCACATCTTTGGGGTGTGGGAGGAAACCGGAGCGCCCGGAGGAAACCCACGCAACCACAGGGAGAATGCGCAAACTCCCACAGACACAGGCCCAAATCCATGTATCTGCACAGCTAGCAGTGCTAGTCACTGAGCTGTTGCGGTGCCCGTCTATCGGTCCAGGATCAAGCACACACACCGACATGAAGTACTAGGCCACTCCTGGACTTCCAAGAGCAGCCCACGCACAACCTGCCGTGTGCATGCCCCTCGCTTGACACGAGGTGGACCTCCACCTGTGGAATAAAGACAAAACATATTAGTTATACAGCCTGCCCTTCCGGTGTCTCCCGAGGTTTACCCTATTTAATAGCCCCTACCATATCCCTCCATTCCCATTTCACTCATATGCCTATCTAACTGCATCTTAAACGAGTCCAACGTGCCTGCCTCCACCATCCTACTCGGTAGCGCATTCCAGACCCCCACAACTCTCTGTGTAAAGAACCTTCCTCTTACCTCCAAATTATACCTCCCCCCCCTCACCCTTAATTGATGACCTCTTGTGTTCGTACCCAGTCTAGGGAGCAGTCTCTCACTATTAACTCTATCTATTCCCTTCAGTATCTTATATACCTCTATCATGTCCCCTCTCAATCTCCTTCTTTCCAAGGAGAATAGCCCCAGTCTCTTCAGTCTCTCCTCGTAACCCAGTCCCCCCATGCCAGGCAACATCCTGGTAAACCTCCTCTGCACCCTTTCCAGAGACTCCACGTCCTTCCGGTAATAAGGTGACCAGAACTGGACGCAGTACTCCAAATGCGGTCTAACCAACGTTCTGTATAACTGAAGCATTAGACGGCAGCTTTTATACTCTAAGCCCCTTCCTATAAAGGCTAACATCCCATAAGCCTTCCTAACAACGTTCTCCACTTGTGACACAACCTTCATGGATTTGTGGACCTGCACTCCCAGGTCTCTCTGTACATCTATACTCCTAATCGGCCTACCTTTTATCACATAACTCCTCTCTGCATTATTCCTTCCAAAATGCATCACCTCGCATTTGTCAGGATTAAATGCCATCTGCCACCTATCTGCCCACTGCACCAACCTATCTATATCCTGTTGTATCACCTGACAATCCAGCTCTGTACCCGCCAACCCTGCCATCTTGGTGTCATCAGCAAACTTGCTGATCACACCACCTACTCCCTCTTCTAAGTCATTTATGTAGACTACAAAGAGGAGAGGTCCCAGTACCGAGCCCTGCGGCACACCACTGGTCACTGGCCTCCAGCCCGACAAGGTACCCTCCACAACTACCCTCTGTCTCCTATTTCCCAACCAGTTCTCAATCCACCTAACTACCTGGCCTCGTATCCCATGCGCCTTAACCTTTTCTACCAGCCTACCGTGAGGGACTTTGTCAAACGCCTTACTGAAATCCATGTAGATGACATCAACGGCTCTCCCATCGTCAACCGTTTTTGTCACCTCCTCAAAGAATTCCACCAGATTCGTAAGGCAAGACCTCCCTCTAACAAAGCCATGTTGCGTATCCCTAATCAGATCGCAACGCTCCAAATGCTCATACATCCTACCCCTAAGTATTTTTTCCATTAACTTCCCTACCACCGACGTCAAACTCACTGGCCTATAATTCCCAGGGTTATCCCTACTACCTTTTTTGAACAACGGGACCACATTTGCTACCCTCCAGTCTTCTGGGACCTCACCTGTGTCCAAAGAAGAGACAAAGATGTGCGCCAGAGGCCCAGCAATTTCATCTTTCGCCTCCCTAAGCAGCCTGGGATAAATACCATCAGGCCCCGGAGCTTTATCCGTCCTTACGCTACCTAAAAGCCCTAGCACTTCCTCTCTCGTAATAACTATATCCTGCAACTGAACCTCCGCTCCCTCCAAGAGACCGCACGATTCCGAACCCCTCTCCTTCGTGAATACCGACGCAAAGTATTCATTCAGGAGCTCCCCCATTCCCTCCGACTCAATACGCAACTTTCCACTCTTGTCCCTAAGAGGACCAATTTTCCCTCTAACTACTCTCTTGCCTCTAATATAGGAATAAAATGCCTTAGGATTATCCTTAATCCTACCGGCCAAAGCCATCTCATGCCCTCTCTTCGCCCTTCTAATTCCCCTTTTTAGCTCCCTCCTACTCTCTCTATATTCCTCCAGCGCACACTCCGTACCCATTTGTTTTGACCTATCATACGCCTCCCTCTTCTTCCTAACCAAGTCTTCAATATCCCCCGTAATCCACGGCTCTCTAATCCTACCTTTCCCATCCTTTCGCTTAACCGGAACAAACCTCCCCTGCAACCATTTCATTTTGTCCCTAAAAGCCTCCCACTTGCCAACCGTGGACTTGCCAGCTAACAGTCCCTCCCAGTCAGTTTGCTGCAGCTCCCTCCTAATCCTGCAGAGACGTGCAGAGACTATTTCCTCGGGTGGATATAGCTGTTATTAGGGGGCATAACTATAAGGTTCATGGTGGGAGATGTAAGAAGGATGTCCGAGGTAGATTCTTTACTCAGAAAGTGGTTGGCATGTGGAATGCACTGCTTGCTGTGATAGTCTTGTTGGACACTTTAGGAACTTTCAAGCGGTTATTGGATAGGCACAGGGAGCACACCAGAATGATAGAGAGTGGGATAGCTTGATCTTGGGTTTGGACATAGCTTGGCACAACATTGAGGGCTGAAGGGCCTGTACTGTGCTGTACTGTTCTATATTCTATGTTATTAGAACTTGGTTCCAAAGAAATCCTTGTCACTTTGGTCTGTTGCCATGTACCGTCTGTGAGATCTTTGACATGAACATTTTGTTCCAACTCTAAACTTGGCAATTACGTAGCCATATTTTTATCTTATGCATAGGGCATCTTCTCTTGCAGTTTTAAAAGTTGCTGTCTATATTCTGAGAGAGTGGAATGGTTAATTGGTATGCACCAGTATGCCAAACGTGCCCTCTGTCAGTGATAACATAGTTACATTAAAGGTGTCACCTTTAACTGTAACATTGCAGATCTTGTTTGGTCTGCCTTCATTTGAAAATGGTGGATTTTACCATGCAAACCATTCATTCAGCTGGGTCATTAGATCTAAGGTAATGGGGAGAAGAAGTAGGGTGATTTATCTTCCATTTCTCATACATATTGTTTGAAGTGGCTTACAAATATATTGCAGATTATTACCTGCAAATAAACTGTTAATAGCACTTGGAGTGTGCACAAGAGTTGTGCTTGATGTATTCGCAACTGTAAAATAGTGTGGTACTTGGTCGATGATGATGATGAAACCAGTGCCATGGATATAAAAGAGGCTAGAAATGATTTTGGACCAGGGATGGGTAGAAACCTCATATGGAACCAATGGTGTTTTGTACTGACTTGATACGTGCTCTTGACACTTCTTGACAAGGACTTCAATATCATTATACATACCTGGCCAATAGATAATCCCTATTGCAGTCCTCTCATCTGATCTATGCCCGTGTGTGTGTGATGAAATTGTTGCATAATATCGGGTCATAAAGACTCCAGTTTGATGACCTGCCTGCCTTCAACAGTGACTCTGTAGGAGATGCTTAGCTCAACTTAATGAAGCCAAAATGGTCTCTCATGTTTGTGGACATGTTGAATTGAATCCTTTGTTGATGGCATTTGCTTTATGCAAATGTATAAGATCAGTTGATAGCCATGAATTCTCTTGCAAGTGCATTTATTTATTTGATTTGATTTATTATTGTCGTATTAGTATACAGCGAAATGTATTGTTTCTTGCACGCTATACAGACAAAACATACCGTTCATAGAGAAGGAAAGGACAGAGTGCAGAATGTAGTGTTATAGGTGGGGTGTTGATAAAAAACAACTTAGTGCGAGGTCGGTCCATTCAAAAGTCTGATGGCAGCAGGGAAGAAACTGCTCTTGAGTCAGTTGGTACATGTCCTCAGACTTTTGTATCTTTTTACCAATGGAAGAAGGTGGAAGAAATTACGTCCGGGTTGCTTGGGGTCCTTGATTATGCTCGCTGCTTTTCTGAGGCAGCGGGAGGTATAGACAGAGTCAATGGGTGGGAGGCTGGTTTGAGTGATGGACTGGACTTTGTTCACAACCCTTTGCAATTTCTTGCTGTCTTGGACAGAGCAGGAACGCAATGTGAAACCACTAATTTTGTCAGAATATTCTGGATATTTTGATCTTGAGTCATGAACTGAGCTGATAGGATTAGTTTCTGAGGCTGATCTGCATCCTGAAGTCTTAACTTCATGATTTATTTCCATGTGAGGTCACAGCATGTCAGAAAACCTGCAATCGCCTGGCATTTATCCTCCATGATGTAGAATATCTGACACCAGGGGAATTACTTGCTTGCACTTGAGGACTATGGATCCTGCACATGGAATTAGTGAACCATTGTACACTGAAATTTTCACAGCGATAGGCTTCACAATAACCTGGTACATGTCTTTTAGAATTTGCAGGGGTAACATGTTGGCACTTGCCCCTGGGTCTATCTTGGCAAATAATGAGTGGTTAGCAACTTCCTTCAGGCAGATAACTTGAATTTGGGCAAATACTTTGGTTGGTGTGATGGCGCCCAGGTTTGCCATGGGAATGACAGTGTGAAACCTGTGTTCACTGCTCTTAATCTCATCATGCACATCATTGTCATTTCCTGGTTTGTCAGTAATGGTTCTGATGGGGTACTGGGCAGTCATTCTCATTGCTTGAAAGTATCCTTTGTGTGCAGTCTGATTGGATCACTGCATGGCTTTTTACAGCTGCGTCAGTCTTTGCTCTAGTGCTGGGCCGCTGCCAATGGACCTTTCTACCACATGAATTGGTAAAAAGCAAAGCTGGGCATTTTCTTGGCACACGCAGATGGAGGAATCTTTCACACATCTTGTGAGTGTGATGTCAGAGGGTGCTAGAGGGATGGCATTTCTGACACTCGTTCCTCTAATTTCTCACACACAGTATGGCTGTGGAGTACAGCCAGGCCTCACACAAGATGGTCACTGGCAATCCCAGAAGGAACTAGCGACCTTCAACCTGGAAGCACTTCCGCATCAATCTTGGAGATGTGGTTCAGCTCCAAACCCTTAAATAGACTATATAAGGAGATCACCGAGTAATGGTATAAAGAAGGAAATCTTAGGGTGAAAGCAAAGAGGGTTTTTTGGATTCCTGTGTGGAATACTTGCTGTGTGCTTGTGGATTATGATCAGGAGTGGGCAAAGTATCTGCTTTGGACACTGACTACAGATTGTATGAGAACCTGCCTCGGTAACTTGAACCCTTTTTTATTTTAAGTGACCATGAACTTGGCTTCATGTGTGTTAATCAATAAATAGTTTATTGATTTGACTTGGTCTCTTGTTGCTTACTTTGGTTTCTAAACTCCACTGAAATCCTTGCAACATCACACTAGGTTTGGGGGTCCTAATCAGTGCTTAGAACCTACCTCTAAGCTTTGTTGACCTGTGAGGATCTGTTCATACTTGTGTCCATCTTTCAGTAACTCTTTACTAGGTTGGGTATATTGGCCATGCTTCCAGACAGCTGCCGGAGTGTGGCGACTAGTAACTTCAATGTAAGCTTACACAGTAACTTCAATGTAAGCCTACTTGAGACACTAATAAATAAACTTGCTATTATGAGCTTGTCCAGTGGATCTTCCTGGAATGCTTCCATGGGAGTGGATGTGATCACCAACTCAACAATTCTGTCTCCTTGCTCCACAATGGAAGAATCCCAGGATGTACCCTTTTCTCTGATTTGCTGATGAAGTGTTCCATGGATTCTATAGGCTGCTGTTAAAATGGTTTGAATGCTAGTCAATGAGCACAGAACTTTCACCTGGTTCTGAATTTGTCTCCCAATGTGGTCCAAATCTTTTGGGGATCCTTTGGCTGTTCTGCTGTTAATCCTGATGCGTTCAGTTTTCAGTCCCTGTTGCAAGGTGAATTTTCATGTCTTGCTTCTCTGGTTCTGACACACTCGATTGAAGAAACCATATCTCTGTACGCTGTTTAAACATTTTAAGTCAGATAATCGGTCAGCTGAAACACAACTAGGGAATTTTATGGACATTTTGACAGTATCCCTTTGACCTCCTTCCCTCTATTGTAAATAGATGACTGTCACTGTAACCACTTTTGCATTCTTTTATGAAGGTCCACCCATTGGCTGGATTTTTAGGAGCGTTTTTTATTTGTTTTTTCTTACTTTCCCTCACTGATAAAATCATAGAATCCTACAGCACAGAGGAGGCCATTCAGCCCATCGAGTCTGCACCAAAGAGAACAAAGAACAAAGAACAACCCAGCACGGGAAACAGGCCCTTCGGCCCAACGAGCCCGCGCCGCCGCATCGCCCTACACCTATCCTACCCTGCATGTCTACGAATGGGACCCTACTCAGTCAGATTCAGGGAAGAAATAGTGTCAATTTGGTGGAAACCAATTAGCCTAAGAGCACATCTTTGGGGTGTGGGAGGAAACCGGAGCGCCCGGAGGAAACCCACGCAGCCACAGGGAGAATGCGCAAACTCCCACAGACACAGGCCCAAATCCATGTATCTGCACAGCTAGCAGTGCTAGTCACTGAGCTGTTGTGGAGCCCGTCTATCGGTCCAGGATCAAGCACACACACCGACATGAAGTACTAGGCCACTCCTGGACTTCCAAGAGCAGCCCACGCACAACCCGCCGTGTGCATGCCCCTCGCTTGACACGAGGTGGACCTCCACCTGTGGAATAAAGACAAAACATATTAGTTATACAGCCTGCCCTTCCGGTGTCTCCCGAGGTTTACCCTATTTAATAGCCCCTACCATATCCCTCCATTCCCGTTTCACTCATATGCCTATCTAACTGCATCTTAAACGAGTCCAACGTGCCTGCCTCCACCACCCTACTCGGTAGCGCATTCCAGACCCCCACAACTCTCTGTGTAAAGAACCTTCCTCTTACCTCCAAATTATACCTCCCCCCCCTCACCCTTAATTGATGACCTCTTGTGTTCGTACCCAGTCTAGGGAGCAGTCTCTCACTATTAACTCTATCTATTCCCTTCAGTATCTTATATACCTCTATCATGTCCCCTCTCAATCTCCTTCTTTCCAAGGAGAATAGCCCCAGTCTCTTCAGTCTCTCCTCGTAACCCAGTCCCCCCATGCCAGGCAACATCCTGGTAAACCTCCTCTGCACCCTTTCCAGAGACTCCACGTCCTTCCGGTAATAAGGTGACCAGAACTGGACGCAGTACTCCAAATGCGGTCTAACCAACGTTCTGTATAACTGAAGCATTAGACGGCAGCTTTTATACTCTAAGCCCCTTCCTATAAAGGCTAACATCCCATAAGCCTTCCTAACAACGTTCTCCACTTGTGACACAACCTTCATGGATTTGTGGACCTGCACTCCCAGGTCTCTCTGTACATCTATACTCCTAATCGGCCTACCTTTTATCACATAACTCCTCTCTGCATTATTCCTTCCAAAATGCATCACCTCGCATTTGTCAGGATTAAATGCCATCTGCCACCTATCTGCCCACTGCACCAACCTATCTATATCCTGTTGTAACACCTGACAATCCAGTTCTGTACCCGCCAACCCTGCCATCTTGGTGTCATCAGCAAACTTGCTGATCACACCACCTACTCCCTCTTCTAAGTCATTTATGTAGACTACAAAGAGGAGAGGTCCCAGTACCGAGCCCTGCGGCACACCACTGGTCACTGGCCTCCAGCCCGACAAGGTACCCTCCACAACTACCCTCTGTCTTCTATTTCCCAACCAGTTTTCAATCCACCTAACTGCCTGGCCTCGTATCCCATGCGCCTTAACCTTTTCTACCAGCCTACCGTGAGGGACTTTGTCAAACGCCTTACTGAAATCCATGTAGATGACATCAACGGCTCTCCCATCGTCAACCGTTCTTGTCACCTCCTCAAAGAATTCCACCAGATTCGTAAGGCAAGACCTCCCTCTAACAAAGCCATGCTGCGTATCCCTAATCAGATCGCAACGCTCCAAATGCTCATACATCCTACCCCTAAGTATTTTTTCCATTAACTTCCCTACCACCGACGTCAAACTCACTGGCCTATAATTCCCAGGGTTATCCCTACTACCTTTTTTGAACAACGGGACCACATTTGCTACCCTCCAGTCTTCTGGGACCTCACCTGTGTCCAAAGAAGAGACAAAGATGTGCGCCAGAGGCCCAGCAATTTCATCTTTCACCTCCCTAAGCAGCCTGGGATAAATACCATCAGGCCCCGGAGCTTTATCCGTCCTTACGCTACCTAAAAGCCCTAGCACTTCCTCTCTCGTAATAACTATATCCTGCAACTGAACCTCCGCTCCCTCCAAGAGACCGCACGATTCCGAACCCCTCTCCTTCGTGAATACCGACGCAAAGTATTCATTCAGGAGCTCCCCCATTCCCTCCGACTCAATACACAACTCTCCACTCTTGTCCCTAAGAGGACCAATTTTCCCTCTAACTACTCTCTTGCCTCTAATATAGGAATAAAATGCCTTAGGATTATCCTTAATCCTACCGGCCAAAGCCATCTCATGTCCTCTCTTCGCCCTTCTAATTCCCCTTTTTAGCTCCCTCCTACTCTCTCTATATTCCTCCAGCGCACACTCCGTACCCATTTGTTTTGACCTATCATACGCCTCCCTCTTCTTCCTAACCAAGTCTTCAATATCCCCCGTAATCCACGGCTCTCTAATCCTACCTTTCCCATCCTTTCGCTTAACCGGAACAAACCTCCCCTGCAACCATTTCATTTTGTCCCTAAAAGCCTCCCACTTGCCAACCGTGGACTTGCCAGCTAACAGTCCCTCCCAGTCAGTTTGCTGCAGCTCCCTCCTAATCCTACCATAGCTCGCCTTTCCCCAGTTCAGCACACTTCCGCTTGGACGGCACTCGTCCCTTTCCATTTTTATCCTAAAGTAGACGGACTTGTGGTCACTGTTCGCCACATGTTCGCCTACCTCTACCTCACCCACCTGCCCTGGCTCGTTTCCCAACACTAAATCCAGTATAGCCCCTCCCCTAGTCGGGCAAGTTACATACTGTTCTAGCGACCCTTCCATAACACATTTCACAAACTCCTCTCCCTCCGTACCCCCAGCTCTAGGCCCCCTCCAATTCACTCCGGGAAAATTAAAATCACCCACTACAACCACTCTATTCTTTCTGCACCTGTCCAAAATGCCCCTGCAAATTCCCTCCTCCACTGACTTTGGGCTGTTGGGTGGCCTATAGTACACCCCTAGCAGTGTGATCTCTCCCTTTTTATTCCTCAACTCCACCCACAGCGACTCAATCCCTATCTCTTCCATATCGCCCTCCCTCTGCACTATTGTGATGTTTTCCTTGACTAACAGTGCCACCCCTCCACCTCTCTTCAACCCTCCTCTGTCACACCTAAAACACCTGTACCCAGGAACATTCAGCTGCCAGTCCTGCCCTTCCCGTAACCACGTCTCCGTTACAGCCACCACATCCAACTGCCTCACAAACATCAAGGCCCTAAGCTCATCCGTTTTCCCTGCCACACTCCTAGCATTGAAACAGACACAGTTCAACCCACAAACGTCCCTCGGAACCACCTTCTCCCTTATAATTTTCCTTTCACCCGTCTCTCTCCCAGCCACCTCCCCACCCCCCCTCCCTATTAGTTTAAATCATTCCTGAACACCCCAGCTAACCTCCCTGCTAAGACACTAGTCCCCCTCCCGTTCAAATCCTCCCCACCCCTCCTGTACAGTTGCCTTTCTCTCCTAAACACCTCCCAATGATCTACATAAGTAAACCCCTCTACCCTACACCAGTCCCTCAACCATGCATTCAACTGCATGATCTCGTCATTCTTAGCCCTGCTCATACTGGGCAGCAACCCAGACAGTGCCACCCTAGAGGTCCTGCCCTTTAGTTTGGCCCCCAACTCCCTAAATTGCCTACGGACCTCTCCCCTACTCCTCCTTCCTATATCCCCTTCCCCTACGTGTACTATGACCTCTGCCTGGGTCCCCTCCCCTTTCAAAATTCCCTCTACCCTTTCCATTATATCTTTTACCCCTGCTCCAGGGAGGCAGACCACCATCTTGGAGTCGCGCCCTTGCCCACAGAACCTCCTATCAATCCCTCGGACCCTCCCATCCCCTACCACTATCACCTTACCAGACCCTTTCCGTCCCTCTAAATCAGTCTCCCCTTCATTCCTATTTTTCTGTGCCCCTGCCGACGAACCTTGGGGGGCCTCCGGGGAGGCCGGGGGACCCTGACTACTCTTCTTCTTCCTCTTTCCTCTCCTAACAGTCGTCCATCCTCCCTTCTCTTCCGCCCTTGAGACCTCCTCCTGCTCATGTTTCCCAGCCATTATCTCCTCATTCTCCCTAACTAGAAACGCATCTTCCAGGCGCCCCTCGAGTTGCCTGATCCGGGCCCTCAATCGCTGCAGTTCTAAACATTTACTGCAGATGTGTACCTTGGGGACCCGTGACACCACCAGGAACTCCCACATGTGGCACCGGACACAACTTACATTCCTCCCTATATTCCCTGCCATGTCCCAACCTCCTGTAAGTGCCCAAGGTAGGAATCTGTCACTCACCTTCTCCAAGCCTGCACTCGCCTAAGCCCAGCAAGCCAAAGCCCTTCTCACTCAGTTCCCACTCACTCCACTGCCCGCTCCCGACGCTGCCCGCTCTATACTGCTACTCCTTTTTTATACCCCCCGCTCCCCCTTAACGACAATCCCCTGGCCTAACTTCCGGTACGGAAGTAAACTACACTCTAACAAGCCCCGAGAACCGGAAGTACAGGAAAAAAGCGGTTTTCACTTTAAATCAGCCACTCACCACAGCCACAGCCACCAGGTTCAATGCTCCGGAGAACAACTCACAATCCTGCCCAAGCCCAATTCCTGTAACCAGTGCTTTCATTGTAGCTAATCCCCCTGATACTAAGGGGCAATTTAGCACAGCCAATCTACCTAGCCCACACATCTTGGACTATGGGAGGAAATCGGAGAACCCAGAGGAAACCTGCACAGACATGGGAGAACTCCATACAGAGAGTAACCCAAGCCAGGAATCGAACCCAGGTCTTGGTGCTGTGAGGCAACGGTGCTAACCACTGTGCCAACATGCTGCCCCCGTGCACTGTGCCTGATTGAACTAACGCAGTGCTGATCTTCTCGACTGTCCTATTAGGCTGACAGGCATTGTGCTATCTGCAATCTGACAATAGAAAATTCACCTGCTGAGACACTCTTTGCTTGAGAAATGTTGTCTTCAAAATCTTCCTGTGCAGTGGCCACACTGCCCCTTGAACACTGTCTCCAATGCTGCGACTCCATGATGGTCTGACCAGAACTTTGAAGGTCACCTCGTGCTATGTAGCCCAGTCTAAAACATGCTCGCCATGTTGTGCCCGTACTTACTCATACTGCCAGATTGAGCAGAAGGTCACTTAGGATGAACAGCTGCTGGCTGCACACCATTTTGTGGTTTTTATAAGGGAGCGAGATGGTGGCACAATGGTTAGCACTGCTGCCTCACAGTATCAGGGAGCCAGCTTCCAGCCTCGGGTCATTGTCTGTGTGGAGTTTGAACTTTCTCCCCGTGTCTGCGTGGGTTTCCTCCGGGTATTCCTGTTTCCTCCCACAGTCCAAAGATGTGCAGGTTAGGTTGATTGGCCATGCTAAATTTCTTCTTAATGTCTCAAGATGTGTAGGTTAGATGGATTAGCATTGATAAATGTGTGGGATAATGGGAAGAGGGCATGTTAAGGTATTTTGTCAGACAGTTGGTGCAGACTCAATGGGCTGAATTACCTCTTACGTGTTGTAGGGATTCTATGATAAGGGCATCAATCACTCCAGGGAATTGTAGGGACACATTGTGGATTCATTTATTAATTCTAGGCACATGGAAACAGATATAAATGGACAAAAAACTTGGTGGGGAAGCAGACTGTTAAATATGCTGAATTTTATGCTGTTCTAAGAATAAACTTGCTTTAGGTAAAAGATCAGCAGCAGAGCTGATTGCTTTAAAGTAAAAGTGAGTCTAAACTGGATTGTACGACACATTTCCTATCTAATGATATCATGCTGCAATTCCTTAAAGGCATATTGCAGTAACCACATACATCTGAACAACTTTTTTTTAATTATTGTATTTTGTTGATTGCAAAATGAAAAGATGCATGAAGTATAGGGGATCTGCTGTATGTGGAGGAGGGAGATACTTAGTGGAGTTTGTAGTGTGTGGGGCTTGATCTGTTACATTAGATTTAGCAATCCAGATAAATGTTTTAGGGGCATTTTAGATTGTTTAATGATAGCCATAAAGATGGGAGGATTTAACAGTAGATTGTTCTTTATTTTGATGGGTTTTGGCTGCTTTCTGTGGACTAACTCTTAATTCCAAAAGGACTAATTTATCTCAAACATTGAGTATTATAGGACTTAACTTTGCATCAGCCTCATCATCTCATCAACCCTTCATTTCTCCCCATAGAAGACAAATTAAGCATTTATTAAATCTTTATTACCACAATTTTTCATTTTTTATTTTACCAAACATCTTTATCAGCATAAATGCAACTCTGCACCAGCTAATGAAAATTTAAATTTAAAATAAATTCATTTATTTCTTTAGTTTCCAATCACAGAGTCCCTACAGTGTCAAGGGAGGCCATTCTGCCCATCGAGTCTGACTCTTCAAAAGATCATCCCACCCTGGCCCTTCCCTCTGCCCTATCCTTGTAACTCTAAGCAATTAGCATGGCCAATCCACCTAACCTGCAATCTTTGGACCATAAGAGGAAACTGGAGCACCCAGAGGAAACCCACACAGGGAGAACATGCAAAATTCACACAGACACTCACGCAAGGCCAGAGTAGAAATTGCGTCCCAAGTGCCATGAGATAGCAATGCTAACCACTGTGCCACTGTGCTGTCCTGTTTTCATATAGCAATCTGAAGGACCAGATTTTTATATCTTGTTTATTTTGTCTAATTAAATATAATACAAATACCATACTTTTGAAACATGAGAAAGTATGTTGTTCAAAAAAAAGTCTATTTACTAGTGTCACAAATAGACTTACATTAACATTGCATTAAGGTTACTGTGAAAATCCCCTAATCACCACATTCTGGCATCTGTTTGGATATACTGAGGGAGAATTTAGCATGGCCAATGCACTTAACTAGCACAGCTTTCAGGCTGTGGGAGGAAACCGGAGCACTCAGAGGAAACCCATGCAGAAACGGGGAGAACGTGCAGACTCCACACACACAGTGCCCCAAGCCGGGATTTGAATCCAAGTCCCTGATGGTGTGAGGCAGCAGTCCTACCCACCATGCCACCCAGTGGCAATCAAACACTGTAGGGGTCACATGGATTTGAGCCAGGAACACTTGACCTGCAGTCAAATGGCAGCATGGTAGCACAGTGGTTAGGACTGCTGCTTCACAGCTCCAGGGTCCTGGGTTCGATTCCTGGCTCGGGTCGCTGTCTGTGTGGAGTTTGCACATTTTCCTCGTGTCTGCGTGGGTTTCCTCTGGGCGCTCTGGTTTCCTCCTACGCTAAGAAATTGCCCCTTAGTGTCCAGGGATATGTAGGTTCGAGGGATTAGTGGGTATAATATGTAGGGATATGTAGGGATATTGTGTTCGGTGCAGACTTGATGGGCCGAAGGGCCTCTTTCTGCACTGTAGGGTTCTATGATTTCTATGAAATGCTCTACCACTGAGCTATACCCCCTCGGTTGTAAGTGACAGCACAAAATATCCCTATTTCACTCAAGGATAACTGATGTTGAAAATGGAAAATATTGGTGAGATAGGAGATTTACTGCAAAAAACATTATTGGAGGAGAGTAGACAGGTCTAATGTGCTGTTCAGGATCTGACAATAAGTAAAGTGTCTGAAATGGGGAAGTGTTCCAATTTCGAACGCAAATCTTTATTTATTTTGGATTTTTTTCCCATGTTTATGTGGAGAAATGATGTCCTCACGGGGCATTTGAAAGGACAAGAAGATTGGGGTCATAAGCCATCAGCAAACCCAGAGCCAACTTGGGCAAGTCACTTAAATCCAACCATCCACAAGGAGTTATCATCTTCAACCTGGGAATTTGGCAATGAGTTAATATAGGAATGCGTACTCGTGGCCAATTAGCAATACTTCATTATTTTGAGGTACGTAACAAAGTCCTAAAATTCTACATTGAAACAACAGTACGTGTCTATCTTTCTTTTCAGTTTTTTTTCCACACCCATCATGTCTCCTCCCTCTTCTGAAGAATGGCATCTTACTCAGGTCCTGTATGTTCTTCTTTTTTGGTCTCTGCCCAAAGGCACATCTGACCCAAAGTGTCAAGACCTCCACCATAGGTAAGTCAAGGAGGTAGGGTCCTGAATTCACCCCAGCTGAAACAGGGATCAAACCCCGTGCTGTTGGCACCAATCTAATCCACAATGGTTGTCCGGTCAACTGACCCCCAAGGAGCCTAGGTTGCTATGGCAACATAAACTTTCCGATGCCGTTTGTAGTCTTAAGCTATGGATAGTGATGGGAGAGGCTCTAATTTCTTTCCATCACATGGCTAACCAGAAGTCTTGTCCACTCTAACCACCTGCTATTGGACAGATATATTGGATAGATTTACAATTCAATAGTCAAAGCAGTTTGGCGTCAATATGAATGCAACTTCTTTGGCTATCAAATCCTGGAGTGAGACTTGAACCCAGAGCTTCTATCTCAGAGGCAGGGATGCTACCCATTGTGCCACAGGACCCCAACATAAAATGTAGGTCAACACTATTTTCCCAATCTTACTTAATCTCCCAAGAGAATTATTCTTTATACTGTTGTCATAGTTGATGTGTAAACAAGTTGGCAGCCAAGTTGCAGGCAGTACTAACCATGAAGCAACAATGAGGTGGGTGGTCAGTCAATGTGTTTTGGGTGGTGTTGATTGGAGGAATAAACTTGACCAGGGCCCCAGAAGCATAATCTGTTAGTCTTCAAATAGTAAGAAGTCTCACAACACCAGGTTAAAGTCCAACAGGTTTATTTGGAATCACGTGCTTTCGGAGTGCTGCTCCTCCATCAGGTTAGTGGAGAGGCAGGTTTCACAAAACATGACACATAAAGGCAAAGACACACTTGCAAGATAATGATTGGAATGTAAGTCTTTACAGGTAATCAAGTCTTTACAGATACAGACAATGTGAGCGGAGAGAGGGATAATCACAGGTTAAAGAGATGTGAATTGTCTCAAGTCAGGCAGTTAGTAGGATTTTGCAAACTCAGGCCAAATGATAGGGATTACATGTAGTGTGACATGAACCCAAGATCCTGGTTGAAGCCATCCTCATGTGTGCGGAAATCACAAATTGTGGGGTTGATGTTTTTAATTCTCACCTGAACAATTAGACCTGGGAGACAGGGCCTCAGATTTAAGGTACTATTCAAAGAGCAGTGCCTCGAACAATATGGCAGATCTTGGTTAATACAGTATGCGCAACTGTTGTATTCTGCCCTAGAGCAACCTTAACTCCAATGTCACATATCAGATTTCACACCATTTAATGGGGAATGGAGCCAAGTCAGTTTCCTGGTGCCTTACTCAAGCTTTTAACCTTCAGGGTATGTTCCACTGGGTGGAATCTAACAATGGCTATAGCATCCCACTTCTCTTTCACAATGAGGAAGCTATGCACACACAAACGATGCAACAATGATATATGTTGGAGGCAGCATGGTGGTGCAGTGGTTAGCACCACAATACCAGGGACCCAGGTTCGATCCTGGCCTTGGGTGATCGTGTGGAGTTTGTGTGTTCTCCCCATGTCTGCATGGGTTTCCTCCGGGTGCTCCGATTTCCTCCCACAGTCTGAAGATGTGCAAGTTAGGTGGATTGGCCATGCTAAATTGCCCCTTAGTATCCCAAAATGTGTAAATTAGGGGGATTAGCCATGATAAATGTATGGGGATAGGGCAGAGAGGAGGGCCTGGTAGGGATGCTCTTTTGGCCTCTTTCCGCACTGTCGAGATTCTATGGATTCTAGGTCCTTGGAGACAGAGCTCTGGTAGAGACAGAGCAGCTGACCTGCGCAAGGATATTTTGGCCCTGGAGGGAGTGCAGAGGAGGTTTACTAGGCTGATACCGGAGTTGAGGGGGTTGAACTATGAGGAGAGGCTGAATAAACTAGGCTTGTACTCGTTAGAGTTTAGAAGAATGAGGGGAGATCTCATTGAGACGTATAAGATGATGAATGGGATGGATAGGATAGAGGCGGAGAGACTCTTCCCGCTCAAAAAAGACAGTAGGACTAGGGGGCACAGCCTCAAGATAAAGGGGAGGCGGTTTAGAACGGAGTTGAGGAGGAACTTCTTCACTCAAAGGATGGTGAATCTCTGGAATTCTCTGCCCGTTGAAGTGGTGGAGGCTGCCTCGCTAAATATTTTTAAGAAGCGGGTTGATGGGTTCTTGATAAGAGAGGGGATTAAGGGTTATGGGGAGAGGGCGGGAAAGTGGAACTGAGCCACAACAGATCAGCCATGATCTTATTGAATGGCGGGGCAGGCTCGAAGGGCTAGATGGCCTACTCCTGCTCCTATTTCTTATGTTCTTATGTTCTTATGTATGCATTTGCCAGGACTGTCTGGAGTGGGGCCAAACCCAATTCCTCTAACTCATAAGGAGAACATTGTCACTGAGTCAATGGCCACTGTGTCTGCCAGATTGTCGGAATAAATCCTGTTAGTAAGAATTACTTAATACATAATTTGAACGCTGGAAGTATTCTAAAACATTTGAAATATCTCCATTGTATCCTACAAAAAGGAAAAAACTGCAAGGACAATAATTTGTATTTACAGCATCTTTAATGTAATAAAACATCTCTCACGCATCACAGGAGTGTTATAAACTGAGGTTTGACACAGAGCCACATAGGAGATGTTTGGACAAATGACCAAAAACTTAAATCAAAGGGTAGAAATGTCTTTGAGAAGGAAAGGGAGGTAGTGAGACCGAGAGATTTAGGGATGGAATTCCAGAGCTTAGGGTCGAGGTTGCTAAAGGCATAGCCAGCAATAGTAGAATGGTTAGGTGGATTGACCATGTTAAATTTCCCCCTTAGCATCAAGGGGACTGGCATGGGATTGTGGTCGGTGCAGGCTCGATGAGCCAAATGGCCTCCTTCTGCATTGCAGGATTCTATGATTCTAGTGCATAAATTTGGGGATGCTCAAGATCAGAATTAGAAGAGCACAGTGATCGCAAAGGGCAGCGGGGCTGGAGGAGGTTATGGAGATAGGGAAAGGTGAGGCCATTCAAGGATTTTGAAACCCAAAGAGGAGAATTTTAAAATCACAATCTTGCGAGACCAGGAGCTAATGCAGGTCAGCGAGCACGAGAGTAATGGGTGAACAGAACTTGGTATGAGTAAAGACACAGGTAGCAGAGTTTCAAACGACCTCAGATTTACAGAAGTGAGATGGCAGAAGGCTGGCCAGAAGGACATTGCAGGTCCTGGGATAAGAAAGACTTGGAAATTTGAAATAAAATTTTAAAGAATTGAAACGGATGTAAGATTAAACAACACAAAAGTAGTGACTCAACTATCCATTATATATCTCAATGGATTTTCTTTCCATTGACTTCAATAGGAATGAGCAGTTGATTTGCTTTCACCTATTTAGCACTCTGTAATTCTGAAAGAAAGAAAAGCAGGTTAACATTGAGAATATAGAAACCAGGTAACTATTATTATAGCATGCCAATTTATTTATCGTACTATTGTGTTTTTATTAGAGAGATTACGTGCTGTATGCAGAATGCTCTTTCAGTTGTAGAAATGTAAGTTGAGTTTTGTAGAGTATTATGGGTTTAAAAGGTGAATGAGTTGCTTTGGTGGTGTAGTTTTCAGCTGGATCTGTATAGTATGAGTTACATTGGGTAATAATGAAGCCACTGTAAAGGACACAATAAAGGAGTTATAGAGTCATAGAGGTTTACCGTATGGAAACAGACCCTTCGGTCCAACTTGTCCATGCCTCCCTGTTTTTACCACTAAACTAGTCCCAATTGCCCATTTTTGGCCCATATCCGTCAATGCCCGTCTTGTCCACGTAACTGTCTAAAAGCCTTTTAAAAGACAAAATTGTACCCCCCTTGACTACTGCCTCTGGCAGTTTGTTCAAGACACTCACCGTCCTCTGATTAAAAATGTGCTCCTCTGGATCCTTTTGTATCTCTCCCCTTTCACCCTAAACCTATGCCCTCTAGTTTTAGACTCCTCTAACTTTGAGAAAAGATGTTATCTATCTTATCTATGCCCCTCATTGCCACAGAAGTCTGATATTACTAGTAATATGTGGTAGCGTGACCCCTTCAAGGAGCCAATTCCTGAGGGCCATATGTTCGTGTTGGACCCTATGGAGAGCCAGCTTGGGAAGCCGAGCCAATCGGGTGTGGGGGCCACGTCCCAGCTCAGGAAGTAACCTCGGTTGGAGCCAAAAAAGAGAGGAGAGTAGACATGATTGCAGTTTGTAGACAATTATTTCTACATATCTAAGTATTGTTGACAACAAACCCTTCATAACTGGTTGTTTACATTGCTGCCTCACAGCATCAGGGACCCAGGTTCAATTCCGGCCCAGGTGTCTGTCTGTGTGGAGTTTGCACATTCTCCCGATGTCTGCACGGGTTTCCTCCAGGTGCTCCGGTTTCCTCCCACAGTTCAAAGATGTGCAAGTTAGGTAGATTGGCCATGCTAAATTGCCCCTTAGTGACCCAAAATGTATAGGTTAGGGGGATTAGTGGGGCAAATCCATGGAGTTATGGGGATATGCCTGGGGGGGAAGAAGGAGGTGGCACTGGGTAAGATGCTTGGTTGGAGAGTCAGTGCAGACTTGATGGGCCAAGTGGCCTCCTTCTGCCCTGTAGGGATTCTATGATTAGGAACATGAATCGACAATGAGTCCCCTTTAAAGTTATTACACATTCACTTGCCCTGAGATGTAAGTCGCTGGAAGCCGACCTCATGGTCATAACATACTCAGGTGGGCTGAACTGGCGAACAGTGGGACTTCCACCCCTCAACTGGCCAGCAGTGCCAGCAGTGCCAAGAGCTCAGTCGTGGACACTGCTGGTACTGCAATTGTTGGATTCCAGAGCAAAGGAAATCCATGGCGTTGGGCATGGAGGGTTGGCCCCAGCTAACAGGGTGGGGATAGGAGGGGAGTAGGTTGGTGGGGATTTTGGGGAGTGAGCAGGTAGGGAGGAGGGCTGAGGTAATATCTTAGGGTGGCTGCCCCCAATGTGCAAAGGGCAACCCCCTCTCTTCCCACCCTCTTAAAATCTGCTCTTCTAGAAACAGGCTGCACACTCCTGCCCAAGTGGACATGCCAACCATACCATGGCATGGGTAGTGTTAATGGGCTCCACTGACCCTTAATTATTTATTTACATATGGTGGGCAGCTTGCTAACTTCAGTATTCACTTACCTACTGGGTTATGGGGGTGAGCTGGGGATGGGGAAAGCTGGTGGAGAAGGGCACCCACCCCCCCACCGTAAACATGAACTGTGGTGGCACATAAAATCCAGTCCATGGTTTGAGTTTTGTGTGGAGAATTTATCCATTCTTACTGGTAATTACATATGTTGACAATGGGTGGGATTTTCTAGCCCTCTGCGCCCCAAGAATGAGAATTCCCACCTGAGCTCAGTGGACCTTTAAATGGAACTTTCTGTCCCGCCCGGTACGATTCCTGCAGAGGGCGGGACAGGAAAATTCTACCCAATAGTGATAGCCTTTTTCCTCTGATGGAAAAATCTAGCACGAGGGGGCATGGCTTTAAACTAAGGGGTGGTAGTTATAGGACAGATGTCAGGGGTAGGTTCTTTACCCAGAGGGTGGTGAGGGATTGGAATGCCCTGCCTGCTGCAGTTGTAAATGCGCCTAGTTTGGGGGCGGTTAAGAGGTCTGTGGACAGGTTTATGGACGAAAAGGGATTGGTTTAGGTTAGTGGGTCATTGTTGTTTTTTTTAACTGGTCGGCGCAACATCGTGGGCCGAAGGGCCTGTTCTGCGCTGTAATGTTCTATGTTCTATGTTCTAATACCAACAATCAGTGTGCTACATTCACTAATGTGTAAAAATCTTCACAAGACTATTAATTACTGGAACATCTTTACCATGTATTCATTGATATCTTTAGATGCAGAGGGGACCAGTGTGCTCGGTATCCCAGACATAAAACAAAGGATTCATTTTCAGCCCTTCAATCAGTTTTGAATCCATCCAATCACCATTTTAACAAAGTATTCTAAGATAAAATCTGACACAATACCTTGAATACACATCTGAAAGTTATTCCATAAATGTGTATAATTTTTAAAAATTACATGCCCACTTTTAAAACATTCTAGAATGTTCTCCTTATGTCACCGCAAATGCTTTACATTCTGAACCTCTGAGGAAAGACTAGGGACAGAGTTCTCCAACCTCGCCCACAGCTGGGATTCTCCAGTCTCGCTGCATTGAATGGAGAGATGACTGAGTGCCATATTCTCCATTCCCGCTGGCAGCAGTGCTGGGAGTGAACGGCCGAAGAATTCCAACCTCAGTCTGAAATGTCAACAGTTTTCCTTTCTCTGCTGGTAGTGCCTGACTCACTGTGTGTTTCCTATTCCTTCTGTCCCCATCATGCCTGACTCTGTGTCAATCAGTGCAAGGAATTGTTATTTGAGTTCTGTCCTGTGTTGATTTTGTTGATATTATAGGTGGCAATGCGGGTATTTTACACTTGGTGAGAGGCTGAAAAATAAGTGCTGGCAAATCAGTGAACCAATCAAAAATATGGTTGCTAAATTTGCCGATGATACAAAGATAGATGGAAAAATAAATTGTGGAGTGGACTTAAGTGCATTTATTTTTATTAATGTCACAAGTAGGCTTACATAAACAGTGCAATGAAGGCACTGTGAAAATCCCCTAGTCGCCACACTCTGGCCCCTGTTTGGGTACACTGCAGGAGAATTTAGCATGGCCAATGCACCCAACAAGCACGGCTGTCGGACTGTGGGAGGAAACTGGAGCACCCAGAGGAAACCCACACAGACACAGGGAGAACATGCAGACTCTGCACAGGCAGTAACCCAAGCTGGGAATCAAGCCTGGGTCCCTGGCACTGTGAGGAAGCAGTGCTAACCACTGTGCCACCGTGCTGCCCCTGTGCCACCGTGCCCTCCAAAAGGAGGTTATAAAGTGATCTAGATAGATAAGTAAATTGACAAAAATCTGGCAAATGGGATACAGTGTGAGAAAATGTGAAATTGTCCACTTTGGCTGGAAAAATAAAAGAGAAGCACATTATCTAAATGATGAGAGATTGCAGAGCTCTGAGGTGCAGAGGGATCTGGGTGTCCTGGTGCATGAGTCACAAAATATTAGAATGCAGGTACAGCAAATGATTAGGAAAGTTAATAGAATGATATTGTTTATTGCGAGGGGAATTGAATAGAAAAGTAAGGAGTTTATGCTTCAATTGCACAAACACTGTTGACGTTACATTTGGAGTAGAGTGTTCAGTATCCATCTCCTTCTTTAAGAGAGGAAGCAATTGGAAGTAGTTGGACAAAGTTTGCCAGACTAATACCTGGAATGAGAGAGTTGTTTTCTGAGGAAAGGTTCAATAGGCTAGGGGTTTGTATCCATTGGAATTTGGAAGAGTAAGAGGAGGCTTGATTAAGTTCCTGAGGGTGGACATGGAAAGGATGATTCCTCCTGTGGAAGAATCTAGAACAACATGGAGGGCAACCCAGTGGCATGATGGTTAGCACAGCTGCCTCACAGTGCTAGGGATCTGGGTTCAATTCAGACCTCCACACAGACTTGCTGTATGGAGTTTGCACATTCTCCCTGTGTCTGCATGGGTTTTGTCTGTGTGATCTGGTTTCCTCCTACAGTTCAAAGATATGAGGATTAGGTGGATTGGCTATACTAAAAACAATTGCCTCTTAGTGTCAGGGGAATTATCAGGGTAAATACATGGGGTTATGGAGATAGGGCCTGGGTTGGATTGCTGTCAGTGCAGGTTTGATGGGCTGAATGGCCTCCTTCTGTACTATATAGGGATTCTATGATTCTATTTATGGCTTCTATGAATGAGAGGTCATTGTTTAAAGATAAGGGGTCATCCATTTAAGACAAAGACGAGGAGAATTATTTCTCTTTCAAGAATCTTTGGAACTCTCTTCCTCAAAAGGCAGTGGAAACAGAGTCTTTCGTCAGAGTTTTTCAGCTGGATCTGCTGACAGTGAACTCCATCCACAGGTTTCCCAGTTCTTGATAAGTAAGGGGATGAAAGGCTAATGGTGGTAGGTGGGAATGTGGAGTTGAACTTACAATCAGATCAGACATAATCTTATTGAATGGCAGAGCAGGCTTGAGTGGCCCATCCTGCTGCTAATTCATTTGTTTGAATGACACATGGTCAAATGTGGCCTTGATATCAAGTCGTCATCTTCACCTTTCTTGTCCATGTTTGGACCAAGGTCGTAATGGGGTCAAGAACTAAGTGCCTTGGTAGAACACAAATTGAGAGTCAGTGAACAGGTTGGTGCTGAGTAAGTGCTGCATGATCGCACTACCAACAATATTTTCCATCACTGTGCTGATGATTGAGAGTAGGCTGATGGGAAGGTAATTGGTGAGGCATGCCCTGTTTTTGGTGAATTTGGACAATTTTCCACATTGCTGGATGGATGCCAATGCAGTAGCTGGACTGGAAGAGCTTCAATAAGGTCACAGCTGCTTCTGGAGAACAAGTCTTCAATACGATTGCTGGAATATTGTCAGCGCCCATAGATTTAGTTGCATTCAGTATCTTGTGCCATTTCTTGATATCACATTGAATGAATCAAATTGATTGAAGACTGGTACCTGTGATATTGGAGGAGGCCAAGATGACTCATCCACTTGACACTTCTGGTTGAAGATTGTTGCAAATTCCTTGTATTTTGCACTGCTGTACTGTACAACGATGGGGGTATTTATTGAATCTCCTCCTCCTGTTCATTGTTTAACTGTCCACTAACTTTCACAAGGGGCTATGGCAGGACTGTGGAGCTTAGATCTGATCCGTTTGTTGTGGGAAAGCTCAGCTCTCTCTATTGCATGCCGCTTCTGCTATTTGGAATGCAAGTAGTCCTGTGTTGTACCTTAACCAGGTTAACACTTCATTTTCGATATGCCTGATGCTACTCTTGGCATGCCCTCTTGCATTCTTCATTGAACTGGAGTTGATTCCTGGCTTGATGGTAGAGTGGGGAATGTGCTAGGCGATGAGGTTACAGATTGTAATTGTGTACAATTCTGCTTTTGCTGATGGTTCAGAGCATCTGATTAATGCTTTAAGTTGCTAGAACTGATTGAAACCTCATTTAGCACAGCGACCATACCACGCAACGGAGGATATCCACAATGTAAAGACAGGACTATAAGAACTTTGCAGTTACCCTGGGGAAATTTGAATCCATGTCACCAGAACTTAGGCCTCTAGATTACTAGTCCAGTGCCTTGCACTGCCTCCCCTATGTTTCAATTCTCCAGTGTATTACGTGTAGGGACAAACATCTATCTAATGGTATTGATGAAGTACATCTGCTTCCAGATACCCAGATTAGATGAAAGCATAATAGCTGTCGGCTAGAACAGGCTCATTCAAAGTGGGGGTCGCAACCCACAGGTGGGTCTCAGGATGTTGAAAATGGGTCACTGGGTAAATTCTCACTATCCTATCAACTGATCCTGCTCACAAAAACATGGAATCTGCTGTGATCCTGTTAAAAACATGGGAAATTCTGTGATCCTGCTAAAACACGGGATGTTCTGTGACCCTGTTTACAAAAACCTGGGATGTTTGGTGATCCTAGAATCAATCATAGAGGTTTACAGCATGGAAACAGGCCCTTCAGCCCAACTTGTCCATGCTGCCCTTTTTTTTAAACTGTTAAATTAATCCCAATTGCCCGCATTTGGCCCATATCCCTCCATACCCTCTAGATCCTGTTTAAAAAAAAGGGATGTTTTGTTCATAGTGCTTATTGTGCGGAAGACAGTATGGCAATGAGGAACTCTCAGAGAATGACATAAGCATGTGGAGGAAAAGCTTAGTATTGCCTGATACAATTCAAGTTATGTGCAGTTTATGAAAGGAAAACAAGAATTAGGAGTGAGCTGTATTTAGATTGTGACTGTAGCAGCAGTATTGCAGCTTGCCTGGTCAGTGGACTCTGCCTAAGTCTCACATTTCCCGCTGTGAAGGCAGGCTATAACTTCAGATTTTGACAAGTATCATCATTATCTCACAATCCAACTCATTATTTTTCCACTGTGCACATAAAATTATTGAATCAATCTCAAAATCAGATGATGTCTGAAAAATAGGAAAACCATTATAACATTTTATTTAAGTTAGGGCTGTACGTGAGAAAGGATAATCGACACATTAACTACGGACTTCAATGGATGTAGCAAAATGTAGTTATTGAAGCAAATATCCCACCTACCAGGGAGATTTAATTGTTGTGAGGGTAACGTCTAGAGATAATGAGCTACAGCCCTATTAAGTTTCCACTGAAAAGCAGCACTTTTCTTTTTATTCGTTCATGGGATGTGAGTGTCGCTGGCTGGGCCAACATTTATTGCCCATCCCTTGGGGGCATTGAAGAGTCAACCACATTACTGTGGATCTGAAGCCACATGTAGGCCAGATCAGGTAAAGATGGCAGATTTCCTCCTCTAAAGGACATTAGTGGGCGGCATGGTAACACAGTGGTTAGCACTGCTGCCTCACAGCGCGAGGGACACAGGTTCAATTCCTAGCTTGGGTCACTGTCTGTGTGGAGTCTGCACGTTCTCCACATGTCTGTGTGAGTTTCCTCCGTGTACTCCAGTTCCTCCCACAGTCAAAAAGATGTGCTGGTTAGATACACTGACCATGCTAAATTCTCCCTCAACGTACCCGAACAGGTGCTGGAGTGTGGCAACTATGGGATTTTCACAGTAACTTCAGTGCAATGTTAGTGTAAGTCCAGTTGTGACATTAATAAATAAACTTTAATGAACCAGATGGGTTTTTACAACAATGGTTTTTTGGTCATCATCAGACTTTTAAATCCAGATGTTTCTTGAATTCAAATATCACCGTTTGCCACAGTGGGATTCAAACCCCAGGTTTGACATTAACCTGGGTCTACTGGATTACAGCCAGTGGCAATACCATTACACCACAGCCTCCCCTAGATCTGGTGAGTTCCCCATTCCAAAGGTGCATCTTAAATAGGAAATTGGTCACAAATAAATGGCAGTCAATTTTCTGTGGAATGCTGGTTAATGAGTCAGACATTTATTTTAAATGTATATGTTGATGAGAGGCATTTGCAAAATACTGATGCCAATTTCCTTCATGCCGGAATATGGCCTAAATAAATTGGAAACTGGATCAGAAACTTATATAAATATATACTGTATAACATTGGTGCAAAGTGGAAAGATCTTATTTCATTACACAACCCACGTTATGTGGATCGCAAGAGTTGGCCATTTGGTAAAAGTGGATCGCCGGAAAAGAAGCTTGAAAAATACTGAGCTAGAATATCAGAAATTAATGTTAAAAAATGGTCTTACTGCAGCTGTTCAGTGGTACTAGGGTAAACCCTAACTGTGAGGTGCTGGAACAGTCCATCAGTGCTGATCGAGACCAGTAACACTAAAGAGGCTGAAATGATGTGCCAAGTTCTCAGCTATAGGGAGTGGGAGACAATTCACATTCAAACATCAAACTAAAGATGAACACTTTGTTTAGAAATCAGGTTTTCACCTTTGCCAACTCCAAATCTGAACAGACGTGAGGTGGCAAATCAAAACCAGAGTTGTGTTTTAGTGTTGAAGGAAATTGTTTTAAAACAAAAGTTCAACATTTCACCCTCACACTTTCAAAAGACATTTTTATCCTGTGATTCCTGAACAGCTCACTCAAACATTGGACATTTGGGCCTAGACATTTGATTTGATTTATTATTGTCACATGTATTGGGATATAGTGAAAAGTATTACAGGCAAAGCATACCATTCATGGAGTAGATAGGGGAGAAGGAAAGGATAGGGTGCAGAATAAATTGTTATAATCATAGCTAGGGTGTAGAGAAAGATCAACTTAATACAAGGTAGGTCCATTCAAACATCTAATGGCAGCAGGAAAGAAGCTGTTCTTGAGTTGGTTGGTACATGACCTCAGACTTTTGTATCTTTTTTCCAACTGAAGAAGATGGAAGAGAGAATTGTCTGAAGTGTGTGGGGTCCTTGATTATGCTGGCTGCTTTTCTGAGGCAGTGGGAAATGTAGACAGGGTCAATGGATGGGAGATGCGTTTGTGTGATGGATTGGGCTTCATTCACAATCCTTTGTAATTTCTTGTGGTCTTGGACAGAGCAGGAGCCATATCAAGCTGTGATACAACCAGAAATAATCCTTTCTATGGTGTATCTGTAAACATTGGTGAGAGTCATAGCCTACATGCCTAATTTCCTTAGCCTACTGAGAAAGTAGAGGAGTTGGTGGGCTTTTTTAACTCTCACATCGGCATGGAGGCAGCAGGACAGGCTGTTGGTGATCTGGACACCTAGAAACTTGAAGCTCTCAACCATTTCCACTTCATCCCTGGTGATGTAGACAGAGGCATGTCCTCCACTACGCTTCCTGAAGTTAATGACTATCTCCTTTGTTTTGTTGACATTGAGGGCGAGATTATTGTTGTTGCATCAGTTCACCAGATTCTCTATCTCATTCCTGTACTCTGTTTCATCACTGTTTAAAATCTGACCCACCACATGGTGGTATCATTAGCAAACTTGAAAATTGAGTTGGAGGGGAATTTGGCCACACAATCATAAGTGTATAATGAGTATAGTAAGGGTGTGAGGGCACAGCCTCGTGGGGCACCAGTGTGGAGAATGATCATGGGGGATATGTTGTTCCCTATCCTTACAGATTGCAATCTGTGGGTTAAGAAGTCTAAGATACAGTTGCAGAGGGAAGAGCCAAGCCTCAGCCACAGAATTTGGAGACTTATTTTGTAGGAATAATGATTTTGGAAGTTGAATTGTGATCAATAAACAAGAGTCTGACACATGTGTCTTTGTTATCTAGATGTTCCAGGGTTGCGTGAAGGGCCAAGGAGATATTGTCTGCTATGGACCTGTTGCAGTGATAGATGAACTGTAGTGGATCCAGGCAGTCTGGGAGGCAGGAATTGATTTGTGCCATAACTAATCTTTCGAAGCACTTCATACTGATGACTGTCAGAGCCACTGGACGATAGTCATTAAGGCACATTACCTGGTTTTTCTTTGGTACCAGGATCATGCTTGTCGTCTTGAAGCAGTAGGAGCTCAGACTGATGTAAAAAGTTGAAGATGTCTGTGGCTAGAATTTTGTCTTTTAAAAAGTGTTTAGACAGTTACGTGGGTAAGATGGGTATAGAGGAACATGGGCCAAACGTGGGCAATTGGGACTAGCTTCGGAGTTAAAAAAAAGGGGCAGCATGGACAAGTTGGGCCAAAGTGCCTGTTTCCAAGCTGTAAAGCTCTATGACTCTATGAATACCCCTATCAGCTGATCCAGGCAGGACCTGAGTGCTTGTCCGAGTACTCCATCTGAGCCAGTCACTTCCTGTGGGCTGACTTTCGAGAAGACTGCTCTGATGTAATGTGACCTTGGATACAGGTTCATCTGAGACTTCTGGGATGGAGAGCATGCTCTCACTGACCTCTTGCTCAAAACAGGCATATAATGCAGAGTTAATTGGTGTTGGTGATTTTTCATGCATGCATCTTGCAGCCTGTTACGTCTTGCAGACCTTGCCATAGTCGATGGGAGTTCCTGTGGCTTAGCCTGGGATTCTCGCTTAGTCTGGTACTGTCTTTTGGCATCTTTGATGGATCTCCATAGCTTCTATCTGGATTTTTTGTACAGTCAGTGTTGCCTGACTTGAATGCCTCAAACCTGGACTTCAGCAAGCAGTGGATATCCCTGTCCATCCAGTTGGAAAACACACGGATTTGCTTCTTTGGCACACACATTGGTTTGTGTTATACGTCAAATGTGAACAAATGAATATTAGCCAGAGGGACATGCAAAGTAAGAGATAAGACTTGCATTTATATAGCACCTTTAATGGCCACTGCATGTCTCAAAGTGTTTTTCAGCCAGTGAAATACTTTGGAAGTGGAATCATAGAGTCACCGAGGTTTTCAGCATGGAAGCAGGCCCTTTGGCCCAACTTGTCCATGCCGTCCTTTTTTTTGAAACCCTAAGTTAACCCTAATTGCCCGCATTTGGCCCATATCCCTCTATACCCATCTTATCCAAGTAACTGTCCAAATGCATTTTAAAAGATAAAATTGTACCCACCTCTACTGCTACCTCTCGCAGTTTGTTCCAGATGATCACTACCCTCTGTGTGAAAAACTTGCCCCTCTGGACCATTTTTTATCTCTCCCCTCTCACCTTATGCCCTATAGTTTTAGACTCCCCTACCTTTGGGAAAAAGATATTGACTATCTACCTTATCTGTGCCGCTCATTATTTTATAGACCTCTATAAGATCACCCCTCAGCCTTCTACACTCCAGAAAAAAAAAGTCCCAGTCTATCCAACTTCTCCTTATAACTCAAACCATCAAGTCCCGGTAGAAACCTAGTAAATCTCTTCTGCACTCCTTCTAGTTTAATAATATCTTTTCTATAATAGAGCAGCCAGAACTGTACATAGTATTCAAAGTGTGGGCTTACCAATGTCTTGTACAACTTCAACAAGATGTCCCAACCTCTGTATTCAATGTTCTGACCAATGAAACCAAGCATGCCGAATGCCTTCTTCATCACTCTGTTCACCTGTGACTCCACTCTCAAGGAGCTATGAACCTGTACCCTTAGATCTCTTTGTTCTGTAACTCTCCCCAGTGCCCTACCATTAACTGAGTAAGTCCTGCCCTGGTTCAATTTACCAAAATGCATCACCTTGCATTTGTCTAAATTAAACTCCATCTGCCATTCATCAGCCCACTGGCCCAATTGATCAAGATCCCGTTGCAGTCCGAGATAAACTTCTTCACTGTCCATTGTGCCACCAATCTTGGTGTCATCTGCAAACTTACAAACCATACCTCCTGTATTCTCATCCAAATCATTAATATAAATGACAAATAATAGTGGATCCAGCACTGACCCCTGAGGCACACACTGCTGGTCACAAGCCTCCAATTTGAAAAACAACCCTTTACAACCAACCACTGGCCTCAGTTGTCAAGCCAATTTTATATCCACTTAGCTACCTCTCCCTGGATCCCGTGAGATTTAACCTTATGCAACAACCTACCCAGTGCGGTACCTTTTCAAAGACCTTGCTAAAGTCCATGTAGACAACATCAACTGCACTGCTTTCATCTATCTTCTTGGTTACCCCTTCAAAAAACTCAATCAAATTTGTGAGACATGATTTTCCACTCAGTCCCTAATCAATCCTTGCATCTCTAAATGTCAGTATACTGTCTCTTAAAATACCATCCAACAACTTACCCACCACAGCTGTGAAATTGAGTCATTGCTGTAATGTGTCAGGCAACTTGCGTTCAGCAAACTTCCACAAACAGCACTGCGATAATGACCAGATAATCTGTTTTTGTGATGTAGATTGAGGGATAAACATTGTCCAGGACAGCGGGCTAACTCCCCTGCTCTTTCAAATCGTGCTGTGGGATCCTGTACAAAATTATGAGGGACAAAGATAGGATAGATAGAAAGTAAGTTTTCCCCTTTGTAGAGAGGTCAATAATCATGGGGCATAGATTTAAAGTTAAGGAATATTTCTATTAGAGGGAGAGACTAGGATCTGAGGGCACAGCATCAGAGTAAAGGGACGATCCTTTAGAACTGAGATGAGGAGGAGTTTCTTCAGCCGGTGAATCTATGGAATTCATTGCCACAAAAGGCTGTGGAGGCCGGGTTATTGAGTGTAATTAAGACAGACAGATAGGTTCGTGATTGTTAAGGGGATCAAATGTTACAGGAAAAAAGTAAGAGAATGGGGTTGAGAAACATATCAGCTATGATTGAATGGTGGAGCAGACTTAATGGGCCAAATGGCCTAATTCTGCCATTATATCTAACGCTCTTATGAGATTTAGAGAGGATTTGAGGAAACCTTTTTCACCTAGAGGGTGGTGAGAATCTGGAACTCGCTGTCTGAAAAGGTGGTAGAGGCGGAAACCCTCACAACATTTAAGAAGCATTTAGATGAGCACTTGAAACACACGAATATGGACCAAGCGCTGGAAAATGGGATTACAATTGGTAGGTGCTTGATGTCAACGCAGACATCTTATACTGAAGAGCCTCTTTTTGTACTGTAAAACTCTATGGCTGTATGACATCCACCTGAGCAGTTGGATGGATCCTCAATTTAAAATCTCACTCAAAATATGGCACCACTGACCTTGCAGCACTCCCTCAGTATTGCACTGGAGTATCAGCCTTCAGTTTTGTGCTCAAGCCCTGGAGTGGGAGTTTAACCCAGATTCTGATATGTGTGTGCTACCAACTGAGCCATGGCTGACACAAAAATGGACCTCAGCTGTCACCTGGGATCCTGGGACACGATTTGCAGCCATAAAGCTGTGCATTAGGTGTGGCTAAAGTGAAAGTCAGTCAAAAGGGGTCAGATCTACCAGGAGTTCAGAAATAGATGGGTAGGAGATATGGATATGAGGGAGGAGGGAAGAGGGTTATATTGAAAGATTCATATGAAGAAAGATGGGAGGAGACACCTCCTATCTTAACACCAACATGGACTGGTTGGGCTGAATGGCTTGTCTGTGTCATATATTCTGTGGCTTAAGTGACTGCAAGTTGAGGGAGGGGGAATGGTGGGGGCAAGGTTGCATAGTGGTTAGCATTGCTGCTTAACAGCACCAGGGACCCAGGTTCACTACTGGCTTTGGATGACTGTGTGGAGTTTGCACATTCTCCCAGTGTCTGCATGGCTTTTCCCCGGGTGCTCAGGTTTCCTCCCACTGTTCAAAGATGTGCAAGTAACTTGGATTGGCCATGCTAAATTGTCCCTTAGTGTCCAGGGATATGTAGGTTAGGTGGATTAACCATGGTAAATACATGGGATTATGGGGATAGGGTGAAAGGGAGGGCCTAGGTGGGATGCTGTTTCAGAAAGTCAATACTGACTTGATGGGCCGAATGGCTCCTTTCTGCACTGTAGGGTTGGGGGTGAACAGTGACTGACCACGACCTTCTGTGGGATCATTCCTGATTCTACAGCGTTCACATTCAGGCAAGCAACATATTGCATTTAATTCTTCTTGTTGGAAGCATCCCACTTTTTGGCCAAATCAAATGAACTAAATTTTTCAAAACTCAGGGACAAAGTGAAAAAGGGCAGCCCCCAAAAGATGGGAACCATCCAAAACAAAAGACAAAACATTAAATCAAAATGTGATTGAGGGGGGTGGATAACACATCCCAATCCCTGAGGTCCTCAACAAGCAACATAGAGGGGCAGACAGTCAGGCTGGACAGCCCTCTCAGTTGCCCACTGCCTGGACCTTTGTGAAAACCTTCTACAGTTCAATTGAAAACTTCTAACTTGCTTTGGCCAGTCAGAACCCAATATCAGAAAGTGCCCCAAAATAGGCTATAAACCAACAATTTGCACTGCAATTGGCCAAACACCAAGTTCAGGTAGCAACCTGAATGATTACAGCCGGCCCTTATCAACACAGAGTGTGACAAAGACCCAGGGACTGAGGAGACTGCACTGGACACAGGCTGAAATCCAGGCATGGTGAGGGACAAGTGATCATCAGCTTCACAATCTTACTTAGAAACCTTTTCTACGGAGTAGAGGATCTCACCAAGATGGCGCTGGAGTGTGGCGACATATAGAATCATAGAATCCCTACAGTGCAGAATGAGGCCATTCAGCCCATCAAGTCTGCACCAACCACAATCCCACCCAGGCCCTATTCCCATAACCCCATATATTTACCCTCCTAATCACCCAACACTAAGGGGCAATTTAGTATGGCCAATCCACCTAACCTGCACATCTTTGGACTTCTTGCAAGCTGCATCCATATACCCTTGAATTCTATCTTTTATTCTTGTTCCAGGCTTTTAAAACTCTACCTAACTCTTATTAAACTCTGGCTGTAATACTACATCCTGCACCCTCTCCTTCTCTATGTACAGTATGCTTTGTCTGTATAGCGTGCAAGAAACAATGCTTTTAATCATTGTTTACTAAACACGGGCTTACGGGGATAGGGCCTGGGTGGGATTATGGTTAGTGCATACTCAACGGGCCGAATGGTCTCCTTCTGCACTGTAGGGATTCTATACAAAGTCTCACACACCAGGTTAAAGCCCAGCAGGTTTATTTGGAATCACGAGCTTTCAGAGCGCCGCTCCTTCATTAGGTGAGTGGCCCATGATTCCAAATAAACCTGTTGGACTTTAACCTGGTGTTGTGAGACTTTTTACTGTGCCCACCCCAGTCCAACACCGGCACATCCACATCATGATTCTATAATACATGTGACAAGAATAAATCAGATCAAAATGCAAAGTGATGGAAGAGTGTGTCTCTGTGTTCCTCTTAAATTTATTTCTCAATAATTGTAAAAACAAAAGAGTTATGCCCGCCAGGGCCCAAAACAGTTGGTGCTTCTAGTCTCAGGTACAAGGGTCCCCCTCGCCCTTCCCCTCATTGCAGGTACCTGACCACACACAGACACACACAGGGGAGACCAGGGGACCTCTACAATTCGTACAATTGGTTCACGAACAATGTTAACAGAGATTAAGGAGCAAATCATCAGATTGCTCCCTCCAACAATATGATTTGGGGGGTTGAAGGGGGCTGACGATACATTTTTAATTAAAGAACCTTATCATTTCTTTACAGGTCGCAGGGGGAAGTAAATCTAATCGGAGAACATCCCGAGCTCTCAGACAATGAACGGTTTCTCCCGTGGAGGATTTTCAGATCGTTTTCGAACCTTTACTATCCGAAGGGAATCTCGAATCGATCGGAGGTATTCATTCGCTTTGCTTTCGCAGACAAGCACTCTCAGGAAGCCCATTGTTCAGACGTTGCGAGAAGGAATTGCGCCTTTGATGTCCGAGGGAGGAGTGTAGGAGGCGGGGTGGGGTGGGGGGAGAAAACGCCGCTGGTCCCTGTCGGGTCCCGGTTACAATGAATAAAGGCTGAGAGGGTGGAACCGGGGACAGTGCCCGGGTGAGAGGCAGTGGGGCTGGGGACCCAGTATCAGTGCGTCGAGGCTATCCCCTCCCCAGTGCTGGGCTCCACCCTGACTAACACTGATCAAATCTGCAACATAATACACAGGGTGCACTCCCTAAACAAGACTGTGGGATAGAAAGTATCCTCTCACTGCCAAAGCCACACTGAATCCTGCTGAAGTGAAAATGTTTCAGTTTCATGGTTTTAAGGTTTGAACAGCTTTGTTACTGGGAGGAGTGAACATTCCTACTGGGGAATCGATCTGTCCGATTTTTAGTGTAACCCACAGCCTCTATCACCCAATGGACTATTCCCCCCCCCCCACCCCCGCCCCCGCGTCTCTCCCTCTGTCACTCCCCTTACCCTTCCCTGTCACTCTCGACTCCAAGTCACTATTCCCTCCCTATCATTTCCCCCCCTCCCTCTGTCACTCTCCCCTTCGCCCACATGTTACTCTCCACTCCAAGTCACTTTCCCCTCCCCCTGTCACTATTCCCTCCCTATCATTTTCCCCTTCCCTCTGTCACTCTCCCACTCCCCTCTCTGTCACTCTTTCACTCCCTCTTATCTCCCTCTGTCACTCTCTCTCTGGTTCCTCCCTATTCTCTGTCTCTCTTTCCTCTCTGTCACTCTCTTACCCTGTCCCCTCTCTCTGTCTCTCTCACCCTCTCCCTCTCTGCCTCCGTCTGTCTGTCTCTGTCTGTGTGTCTCCATCTATGTCTCTGTCTCTCACTGTCTGTCTCTGCCTGTGTCTCTCTGTCTGTTTGTCTCTCTCTCTATGTTTTCATCTGTGTCTCTCTGTGTGTCTCTGTCTGTGTCTATGTCTCTCTCTGTCTGTGTGTCACTCTGTGTCTCTCTCTGTCTGTGTCACTATCTGTGTCTATGTGTGTGTCTATGTGTGTGTGTCTGTGTCACTATCTCTGTCTGTGTGTCTGTGTGTCTGTGTCACTGTCTGTGTGTGTGTCTGTGTCACTGTCTGTGTGTGTGTCTGTGTCTCTGTCTCTACTCCTGGGGGTCCCTCAGGGTGTTGGCGGGAAACGCTGCTCTCCCAGGAACCCTGCCCAATCAGCGGCCTGGGCCAGCCCTCCGCGGCAGCCCATTGGCGGAGGGAGGCGCCAATCGGTGCGGTGCGGGGCGGGGCCGGAGTCTCCGCGGTAACTGGAGCGGACGCTGCTGGTGGAGAGAGAGTGGCAGCCTGTCCTCTCCCTGTGTGTGTGTGTGTGGGGGGCTCCAGCACTCTGCAGCTCGCTCAAGTAAGTCCTCTTTTTTTATCCCTGGACACCCTTCAGATATTTATAACCTCCTCCCACAGAGCAACAAATGTGTGAGCTGACAGGGCAAATCCTGACTTTCCCTGAAGTTTCTCCCCCTCCTGTATTTGGGGTGGGTTGTGATTCACATTGCTGCTGTTTTTTGTGTTTGCTTTGGATGTGGATAGCCCCAAACCAAACAATTTCTCCATGTGTAAATGTATACATTTAATGTCTTATTGATGTATTGCTGCCAAAATAGTTAAATGTCAGCTCATTAGCAAATGGTATGTTTTTCTGTATCTCTCTTTCTCTCGGTGTGTTTCCGATACCCGGGCTGTTTGTAAACGTTTGGCTGTCTCTCACTCAGGGCTGTGCTTTAATGACGGGGAGATCACTCGGGCAGGCGGCTGAGTCGCCCAGAGAGGCGAGTTCCAGCGCCCTTGTTGTGTGGCTGCCGGCCAGAGTTGAGCCTCACTCACTCACTGATTGCTACTAGTGCCCTGACTGAGAATCCATTCTCATCACCCTGGGCATGGACCCGGCGGCAATGCAAACGTACACCTCGACCTTTTTTTTTGTTCCCCTTTTCTCTTTTCTTTTTCTACTTAAATTAGATGCAAGGGAAATGTACATTTGATTAAATGCCTCTTTTTTTTATAAAATTAAAAATAAAAAAGCCATTTTTTAAAATAAAGACTTGCCCCTCCCGGAGCGCTGCATCCTGAACAGTTTGCACTGTTGCTTCACTCCATTGAAATCAGCCACCTTCACTTGCCACCCCTCCAGGGAGCTGGGATGGAGAAACGGGTGATGGCAAATGCATTCCATCCCCTTATCTATTTGTACAAGGTTACAGTCTCGTTCCTCAGGGGCTGATTCTCTTTAATACTTGGCAAGATGGAGATTTAAAAAGAAAAGAATATTCTTTCACCACTGTCCCTGTGTCTTATTTACCCTTTAAATGAATCGTTGCGTCCATGGCATAATCTCGATGCGGTGTGATTTGTGACTGAAGATTTTTTTTGGGTGGGGAGGGGGTAACCAGAATAAATCGCGCTGGTCTTTTTTTTGGTGTCGGGAGCCAAACCCATTTTGAAATGCGCATTAACATTCTGACAGGTGCTATTACAGCTATAGTGCACGCTGAGTTATTGCCATTGCATCAAAGTGTTCGCCAGTTATACGCTCTCCTCATATCTTGCCTTAACACAATATAAATGGGATCCTCGTTCATCACCTTTCATGCCACCGGCCCCTACTCAGCAGTTAAAATCACTTTTTTAGCGCGTGTCTCTCACACAGTATTGGACGAATTTGAGAAAGGGCAGTTTCTACAGGATAAGATTCTTCTTGCCGTTTATTATGATATTTGAATGAAATGTCGGGTACACACAGTTTAACTCTTGTCTACACAGTTGTCTTATGCGCAGGCAGAATTATGTCACGAAGCTCTAATCACAGTGAACAGATGACCTGTGTTGCACAGTGCAAGCTCCTTCTAATAGCCCTCACTTTGTTTTCAGTCAAATGCCCTTTTGTTCTCTGTAAATATTCAAAATAAAACGAGATGTTGTCTTGTAAACACAATGTTATTTTGCAGTTTTTATAATTCAGGGAGTGCAAAATCGAAAGATTAGAATCTTGCATTGGAATTATGGCAGGGATAATTCATGTACATGTTAATCATTTTTATTCTGTGATCAATGTCATTATAACAGTTATTAAAAATATACAACATTTGCCCTTCACAATGCAAGGTAATTCCCTTTGAAACAATGTTTGCAACACAGTTCTAGTAAAATACTGCCTGTATCAATAAGATGTCACTGTTATTGTACAATTGAAATGAAAACATTTCACCATGTTTATTACAGGGCTGCATGATCAGAGTTGTCCCCACTTAATCTAGTCTGTGAGTATATAACAGTATATTTGGCAGAATAGTTTATTGTGGAACTGCCATTGTTTAGAATATTACTGGTGTATTCCTAGTACAATATTGGTGTCCAAAGAAGACCTATTGTTGCATTTGTGAAGTCTGTGATATGGGCAGTAATGTTAACATTTTATAACCATCTTGTTATTCCACTGTGACCTTTGTTTGGTGCTGCATCCCTTTAAGGCAGGTATGCAGGAGGTGGAAACCTACATTCAGGATGTATTTCAGAAGGCAGTGTCTTGAATCACAATTCAGCCAGAGCTACACTTTGCTGATAGACTGAGGAGGGGTTAGTCTATTTCTTTAAGGAGCTGCCTCTGCAATTCCATCTACCTGAAGTTGCATTCGCCCTACTCCCTGCTTCAACATCCCTATCGAGGGGGGAGAAAAGCTAGTTGATAGTTTCAGCCAAAGATTGTCAAGTGTTTGGTTCCCCTCTCCCATTTAAACATCATAACAACATGCAGGATTTCAGTCAGGGATCTGACTGTCTAATCATGTAATTTCTTAATGTCCAGGATAATGAGAATAAATGATCCAAAATCAGACCTTCAGTTTAAAATGTGAACTCCAGAAGTCTGGACAGGGCTGTGGAACAAGAAAGCTGATAAACCAGACATGAGCCCACTTTCTTCTGCACACCCATAACAGGTAGCACCTTATTTCTTTTAAGTTTGTTTATTAGTCACGAGTAGGCTTACATTAATACTGCAATGAAATTGATGTGAAAGTTCCCTAGTCACCACTCTCAGGCACCTGGCGGGTACACTCAGGGAGAATTTACTACGGCCAGTGCACCTAACCAGCACGTCTTTCAGACTGTAGGAGGAAACTGGAGCACCTGGAGGAAATTCGTACAGACTCCACACAGACAGTGAGTGACTCAAGCCAGGAACTGAACCCGGGTTCCCAGCACTTTGAGGCAGCGGTGCGAACCACTTTGCCATCATGTTGCCCAGTAAGGCTCACCCAGATCAACATGAAATCCCAGAGTAGAAACGGTAGATAAGACCATAAAATAAATGAGCAGAATTAGGCCATTCAGCCCATCGAGTCTACTTCGCCATTCAGTCATAGCTGATAATTTTCCCAAACCCATTCTCCCACCTTTTCCCCTTAACCTTTGATGGCCTTACCAATCAAGAACTTATCTATCCCTGTCTTAAATACACTCACTGACTTGGCCTCCACAGCCTTCTGTGGCAATGAATTCCACAGATTCACCACTCTGGCTGAAGAAATTCCTCCCCATCTCGGTTCTAAAGGGTCATTCGTTTATTCAGATGCTGTGCCCTCGGATTCCAGTCTCTCCTACTAATGGAAACATCTTATCCATATCCACTCTTCAGTCTTCTATAGGACGTGCATTTAAAGTGATACAATTGGGCAGAACTTCAGATGAATCCCAATCAGCTTATGATAGAGCACTTGATTGACTGCATATTACCATCACCAATATTGCTGTGAATGTACAGATATGATTTAGTGTTGGAGGTTAGAGCTGATAAGTGGACAAAATGAATTGGAATTGGGGCTGGGTTACATATAACTCTAGATTGGGAGAAATGTGAATAATAACTTGTATTTTTGCAGGCTTTTTTTTATTTGAATTGCAAAATTCAGTAGTGTTTGGCTTCATTAACACTTCAGAATGTTTAGAGGTGTTTAAAGAAATGTGACTTTAGGTGTAACTACCTTCAGGATAATAGAATTATTTATGTTGGTGTTGCTTTTTTTGTTCCTGTAAGTCCCACTTTTTAATGGTTTGTCTCTCAGGATCCAAACTTTCCTTGGAGTTGCCCTCACTCCACAAGTGGGGTTTCTGTTGTGCTTCAGGCAAAGTTGCAGGAGCAGGTCCAAATAAATTCTGGCCTTCATCTTTCTTCATCTTCTGATGTTATTGACCACAGTAGCTCTTCCAACCTCAAATGAAGCTCCCAGATCTCTTGCATTACTTACTTTTGCTCCTCCGTAGCCTTGTTTTTCTTCCCTTTTGTTTCATTAGCAGGAACTTTTAGGTAAACTGGGCTTTATAGATAACGGTAAGACTTTGACCTATATCTGGAAGACTCTTCAAGCATCTTGTGCACTTCTGCGGTGCTGAAAAGAAGTGTTTTCTGATAGTTGATCTGTGTTTCATGTCAGTTCTCCAACATTTCTCCACATCTGTGCATCAAAGCCTTTCCCGTCTTTATTTTATCAATATTGCTGTGGTCACTGCTGCTCGAAAGATCCCTGCCAAGCTCCAAGTAAGCCATTATAGATGAAAGAAGAATACATTAATGTTTCTTGCCTATCTCCCACGGTCCAAGTGAGAGATTCATCCTGTGGTTATTAGCCATGTTTATAGTACAAACAGACACCTGTAGTTAATGGATTATGATTGAAAATCTTGCTTCTAGGATTTGTTTATTTCTGAGGCTTTTTGAGTAAGTTACAATTCCCAAACAAATGGTGTGTGCGTGCGTGGGCAGTCATTTGCTCAGAATGGAACTCTAACAGTAGTGGATACTGCATGTGATGAGACGTGAAGGCAATGTATAGAAACAAGGTCATGTCAAAAGGGCACAGAATTGCTGGGATAAAATGATCATCGATCAATAGCCTGAGACTCAAATAGGATAGAATCGTACTAAAAAAAATGGAAGAGTGGTTGTGAAATATATCTTAAAAGATGCAGAAAATCATGTGTCCTCACTGTAGCTCAGTTGGCACTCTGCTTACCTGCTCGCAATGTTCAATGTTACACTTCAGGGCTTGAGTACAACGATCAGTGCTGACACTCCAGTCCAGTGCTGAGGAAGTGCTGCACTGTTGGAAGTGCCCTCTTTCAGATGAGAGGTGAAACTGAGCCTCTGTCTGCCCACTCCCATGGATATTAAATATTCCATGGTACTATTGTGAGTGAGGGAGTCCATCCCTGGTGTCCTGGCCAATATTTATTTGTCAATCTGCACATCCCCCGCCCCCCCACCCCCCAAACAGCTTAACTGGCCGATATCACCATGCTGTTTGCTGGAGCTTGCTGCGTATAAACTGGCTGCTGTGTTTCCTACATTCCAACAGTCACTGCCATTCAACAAGTACTTCACTGGCTGTAATGGTTAGCGTTGCTGCCTCACAGCTCCAGGGACCCAGGTTTAATTCCCGGCTTGGGTCGCTGTCTGTGTGGAGTTTGTACATTCTCCCCATGTCTGCGTGGGTTTCCTCCGGGTGCTTTGGTTTCCTTTCTCAGTCCAAGAATTTGCAGGTTAGGTACTTTGGCCATGCTAAATTGACCCTTAGTGTCTGAGGATGTGTACGCTAGAGGGATTAGCGGAGTAAATATGTGGGGTTATGGGGATAGGACTTGGGTGGATTGTTGTTGGTGTGGATTCGATGGGCCGAATGGTCTCTTTCTGCACTGTAGGGATTCTATGAATGCATTTTGGGATTCTCTAAAATTGTAAAAGTTGCTTTATAAAAGCAAGTCTTTTTGTTTTCAAACAATAAATGGAAACGACAAACAGGAAATTTAAAAAAGAACTTGAGTGGAAAATAAAGAGTGTCTCCCTGGAACAAATAACAGAGAGAAGTGAATTGGAAGGAAATAAGTTAATAATAAAGACCAAGAAATAAACAATTGTGAGGAGAGCGCAAGCAGAAGGAATAAGATTAATTGGAAAATCAAGAACAGTTAGAAAACAATGTGTGTTAAATGAAGCTCCAGAAACCAGGCAGAAGAGAACAAAAGCAGGAGATGTGCCTGAGAGTTTAGAGAGAAGACTGAGTTTATGGAGACTGATGTCTTCCATCCATTTTATGATTTTAAAAAATGCTTGGCTAAAATGTGTATTTTTTTAAAACACCAAAGGGGAGATTTGCACATTTGGAATATTGTATGCAGTTCTGGTCACCTCACTATAAGAAGGATGTGGAAGCATTGGAGAGAGTGCAGAGGAGATTTACCAGGATGCTGCCTGGTTTGGAGGGTAGGTCTTATGAAGAAAGGTTGAGGGAGCTGGGGCTTTTCTCTTTAGAGCGGAGGAGGATGAGAGGCAACTTAATAGAGGTTTATAAGATGATGAGGGGGTTTGATAGAGTGGACATGCAGAGACTATTTCCTTGGGTGGACGTAGCTGTTACTAGGGGGTATAACTATAGGGTTCATGGTGGGAGATATAGGAGGGATGTCCGAGGTAGGTTCTTTACTCTGACAGTGGTTGGGGTGTGGAATGCACTGCCTGCTGTGATAGTGGAGTTGGACACTTGAGGAACTTTCAAGCGGTTATTGGATAGGCACAGGGAGCACACCAGAATGATAGGGAGGGGATAGCTTGATCTTGGGTTTGGACATAGCCTGGCATAACATTGAGGGCCGAAGGGCCTGTACTGTGCTGTACTGTTCTATGTTTCTACGTAAAAGGGAGATGTTATACTTTGTTTCCCCAGTACATGCCAGAATTGTATACTGGGAAAAGAGCAAATTATTGCGGATGCTGGAATCTGAAATAAAGACAGAAATTGCTGGAAGATCTCAGCAGGTCTGACAGCATCTATGGAGAGAGAACAGAGTTAATGTTTTGAGTCTGCTGGCTTTCCAGACTCAAAGCGTTGGCTCTGTTTTCTCTCCACCGATGCTGTCAGACCTGCTGAGATTTTCCAGCATCTTCTGTTTTTGTATGCTGGGGAATTGTATATCCCAAGTGTGTCATTTTTTTTTCAAAGTACAGGGAGCTGGAGAGGAAAGTCTTCTCTTAATTCACTTTAAATTGCAGCAAGGCATGTTTGAGGCTGCGTCCCTTACTGTGTGCCTGTTAAACTGCTATGTGATATAATTAATGATTTTTTTGATTTGATTTATTGTCACATGTATTGGTATACAGTGAAAAATATTTTTTGTGTTTATACAGACAAGGCATACTGTACATAGAAAAGGAAAGGAGAGGGTGCAGAATGTAGTGTTACAATCACAGCTAGGGTGTAGAGAGAAAGATCAGCATAATATAAGGTCCATTCAAAAGTCTGATGGCAGCAGGAAGAAGCTGTTCTTGAGTGATTTGTACATGACCTCCGACTTTTGTATCTTTTCCCCAATGGAAGGGAGAAAGAATATCCGGGGTACATGGGATCCTTGATTATGCTGGCTGCTTTTCCGAGGCAGCAGCAAATGTGGACAGAGGGTAAAATGTATTCATCAACATCCACAAGGATGTTACTTCAGAGTAGCCGGGAAGCTAATCCCAAGCTGCCTTACCTGGAAAAGCATCGGTGAAGATCCCACATGCCCAGTTAGGATCTCCTGGTCTACCCGAGGAAGCATTTAGCTTCCATTATCTTCAATCAAACCACTTCAGAGCAAATTAGATGTTCCCGATTCAAATTGGCAGAGGATATCCTAGCTGGGAGAGAAGTTTGACCTGTAACTTAAACAAAATATTTCATGGGTTGTGGGTGTCACTTTGCTGACAAGGCCACCATTTGTTGCCCATCCCTAATTGCCCTGGAACAGTGTGGCTTGCTAGACCATTTTAGACGATTAATTGAATTTAAATTCCACCAGCTGGTATGGTGGGATTTCAGAATTGTAAGAACTCGGAGTAGGCAATTTAACCCCTAAAATCTGCTCAGCAATTTAATACAATCGTGGCTGATCTCATCTTAGTTTCAACTGCACTTTTCTGCTTGTTCACTATAGCCCTTCAAACCTATTACTAATTAAAAATCTGTCCACCTCTTCCTTAGATTTACTCAATGTTCCAGCATCCACCACAGTCTGGCCTAGTGAATTCTGCAGATTCACAACCATTTGAGAGAAGTAATTTTTCTTCATCTGCCACCCATTATCCCAAAACCATAATCTCTTCTTCTAGATTACTCTAAAGAGAAAGTATCCTCTCCACCTCAATCCCCCTTCTCATCTGTACACCTCAATTAGATCTCCTCCTTTTCTTCTAAACTCCAGGTATTATAGGCTTAAACTGCCCAACCTCTCTTCATAAGTCTGACCTCTCATCTTTGGAACCAATCTAGTGAACTACCTCTCAACTGCCTCCAATGCAACAACATCCCTCCTCAAGTAAGAGCACCAAGACTGTACACAGTATCCTAACTGTGGTCTCACTAATGCTTTGTACAGTAGCAGCAACACTTCACTACTTTTATATCCTATTTCTTTAGCAATAAATACCATGATTCCTTATTACCTGCTGCACCTGCATACGCATTTTCTGTGATTCATGCATGAGGACACTCAGATCCCTCTGCACCAAAGCACTCCAAAGCTTCTCTCCGTTAGATAATTTGCTGTTGTACTTTTCCTACCGCAACTGATGACCTCATATTTATCCACCTGCCAGATGTTGACCCATTCACTTAACTTATCCATATCAATTTGTAACTTTCTTATTTCATTATTGCATAACTATCCCACCTATTTTAATGTCATCTACAAGTTTGCCTATGGCTCCTTGCCATCCCTGCATCCAAGTAATTAATGTATATTGTAAGTAATTGGAGCCCGAGGACTGAACCATTGTTCTGCAGAGCCTGGGCCTATGGATCAATAGTCCAGTGACATTATCACCATCAACCCTGCTCCCCGCCCCCCACCTCTGTTTATTTCTCTTGGTAGCTACTACAATTGACATGATTTGCTTTTTAAATCTGTGACTTTATTTCCTGTAAATGCAGAAGACCACTTTAATCAAAAATAACTGCCCTGAACTGACTTTCATCTTTAAATTCATCCCTACCTGACAGGATGAAAGTTGCTTTCTGCTGCTGAAGGAATCCTGTGTGAAATGATTTTGGTGGTCCCTCAGATTAAATAAAATGCTTGTGGGTCTGTAGCCTGCAACACAAAATCTATGGTCAGTACAGTGCAAAACCCATTCCTAGTCGGCAGTCTCATTCAGAGAAGCCTTGAGGAGACATGTGCTGGAATTCTACCGCCTTGCCTGCCCGAAGCCAATGGAAAATGCTGTTCTGCGACCCTCGCCCATCCCGATTCCAGGTCAAGCAAGGCAGTAAAATTCCAGCCACGGTATACAAAATAGTCTCAGATTAAAGAAGCCTTGCAGAAATCAAATAACAAAAACTTGTACCAGGGTTCAATAAAGTCTTCCTTTCTGACACTAGGATTAAGGCACATCGTTGGAGTGTGTGTTACTTTGGGAGTTGGCAGATGCCAGTAGGAGTGCCTGTTGTTGGCAAAGGGAGTTAAAACTGGGTAAGCGCGTCATTCCCTTGTTCCCTTATAAATAGCAGGGGAAGGAGCTCCGGATCCCCACGGCACTCTGAGGATTGCCATGTTATGGAAGTCAGTCTGGGGGAGTGAAAGCCTTGCTGGGTTTTCAAGACCTGTTGCCACATCACTGGAGCAGTCTGATCCTGTGCTACTTTGTAGTGGCCTCCAGTAAAGCAACTTGTTACAACTAAAAAGGAAATGTTTGAAGGAAAGTAGATGAAGCAAGGTCAGGAGCTACCAAATGAGGGCACCAGATACTGGTATACATCCTTCTGAAGCTACATTTATACTGAGCTGGAACTCTGGTGTATTTTATATTTCAGTAAATGTATCTTTGCTTTTCCAATATCTAGTGGATTAAAAAAAAAATTGGGTTAGATCAAAGCAGTTCAATTGTGAAATGATTGACGACATTTCTCTCATCAGTCTGTACTCGCTTGCCAATTTTGATTCTAGTTGGTGCCCTATTTGCAGCTCATTTACCTTATCCTTTGTGCACATTTGCAGAGTTTTTTTTTGGTCCCCTCTCTCTCTTCAGAACAGTTTTATAATTTTTGATTTACAGCTGAGACCGAATGGTAGCATGTTAACGCAAAACATTGTTTTCCACCTGCACATTTCAAGGCTTATTTTCTTTGCTAATTTACAAATCATATGCAAGCCAGCAGCCACTCAACTGGCATCACTCACTTTCTGTGCCAGAGGAATTCATCTCATTGCCTAGCAGCACTTCTGGAGAGACAAAAAATGTTAATGTGAAAACTGAGCCTAACTAAAGAGGTATATATTGAATCTGCTTATCCTTTGAGATCTTGGATATTTATAATTGTCTCTTTTCATGATTTGCTCATGTTCTGGTACAAGTTTTTGTTATTTGATTTCTGCAAGGCTTCTTTAACCTGAGACTGTTAAATTGCCGAGGGTTGAATATTAAGAGGAATGTGTGAGAGATGCATACTGATTTTTTTTTTTCTCCTGCAGCATATTTAGATGCACGTACCCAGAAACAGTATGATCCATGTGCTGCTGTAGACACAGCAACTGTATCATTTTGACAGATGCAAAAATCTATTTACATGAATAATTTACGCATGAAATTTGAAATCTAAACTAGATCATTTAATGCAAATTATAAAATTTTGTGGAATGGCCTGCTCTCCTTCACTGCCGGAAGGGCAAAATGAAAGTGAGAACGAGTTATAACACGCTAAAGCCATAGTGTGTATTTGAATGCAGAAAATAGGTCAAAATCCTAAAGTCTTAACTTATGGTTTTATGTTTTTGATATTTTTTCTGGACTTCTCGTTAAAATAGAAGGCTTCTGAAAGTATTGTTTTCAAAAAAAAAGTTGAAGATTTTAATCGGTCTGTTGTCTGTTGATCAATTGAATGCTTTAAAAGCTTTGGGTGATAGCAACAAGTTCAGACCATTTAGTCTGTTCTGTCATTCAATGATTCAGCCATTCAGTGGGAAATCCTGGCTGGTGTGTGACCTAATTTATCTTCTGTGGGTTCCCAAATCCTCTGCTAGTGTCTTGGATCAAGATAACTCCCACAGCAAAGTGAGGCAATTGGTAGTTCCAAAGCCCTTTTATAAAACAGTGGCTGACAGGGATTGGAGGAAAATATTTTGCGAGCTGGAAAGTATATGATCACCATCATCGCTGAGCACCCTGTAGAAACCTGATTATTGGTAGGGGCATTTCAGTGGGGGGAAAGAAAAGAAAGACACTTTATATAATGCCTTTTATAAGCTTACGATCTCCTAAAGCCCAAAACAGCGAGTAAATGACCTTTTGAAACGTGTAAGAAAAGTAGACCTAGGTGAGTTGTATCAGTGGGAGTGTCCCTGTTGGAAATTAAAACTAATGAGCATTTTTAGTCAGTTGTTCCCTGGTCCATGGCTCTATAAAGCTTGTGGATAAACTTTAAGCTGATGGCTCAGATTTTGCAGTTATAATCACCACCATTAATCTGTGAGACTGACAGCAATTTCTGGTGTCACATGCAGAGTTCATAGAATCATAGGGTCATAGAGGTTTACAGCAGGAAACAGGCCCTTTCACCCAACTTGTCCATGCTGCCCTTTTTTTTAAAACCCCTAAGCTAATCCCAATTGCCTGCATTTGGCCCATATCCCTTTATACCCATTTTACCCATGTAACTGTCTAAATGCTTTTTAAAAGATAAAATTGTACCCACCTCTACTACTACCTCTGGCAGCTTGTTCCAGACACTCACCACCCTCTGTGAAAAATTTGCCTCTCTGGACACTTTTGTATCTCTCCCCTCTCACCTTAAACCTATGCCCTCTAGTTTTAGACTCCCCTACCTTTCGAAAGAGATATTGAAAATCTAGCTGATCTATGCCCCTTGTTATTTTAAAGACCTCTATAAGATCACCCCTCAGCCTCCTACACTCTGGAGAAAAAGTCCCAGTCTATCCAGCCTCTCCTTATAACTCAGACCATCAAGTCCTGGTAGCATCCTAGTAAATCTTTTCTGCACTCTTTCTAGTTTAATAATATCTTTTCTATAATAGGGTGACCAGAACTGTACACAGTATTCCAAGTGTGGCCAATGTCTTGTACAACTTCAACAAGATGTCCCAACTCTTGCATTCAATGTTCTGACCTTAGATTGATGAGGGTAGGGCAGTGGACGTTGTCTACGTGGACTTCAGTAAGGCCATTGACAAGTTCCCTCATGGCAGACTGGTGCAGAAGGTGAAGTCGCATGGGATCAGAAGTGAGCTGGCAAGGTGAGTACAAAACCGGCTCGGACAAAGAAGACAGAGGGTAGCAGTGGAAGGGTGTGTTTCTGAATGCAGGGCTGTGACAAGTGGCATTCCTCAGGGATCAGTGCTGGGATCTTTGCTGTTTGTAATATATATTAATGATTTGGAGGAAAATGTAACTGGATTGATTAGTAAGTTTGCAGATGACACAAAGGTTGGTGGATTTGCGGATAGCGATGAGGACCATCAGAGGATACAGCAGGATATAGATCAGTTGGAGACTTGGGCAGAAAGATGGCAGATGGAATTTAATCCGGACAAATGTGAGGTAATGCATTTTGGAAGGTCTAATCCAGATAGGAAATATACAGTAAATGGCAGAACCCTTGAGTATTGATAGGCAAAGGGATCTGGGTGTACAGGTACACAGGTCACTGAAAGCGGCAATGCAGGTGGAGAAGGTAGTCAGGAAAGCATACGGCATGCTTGCCTTCATCAGCCGGGGCATTGAGTTTAAAAATTGGCAAGTCATGTTGAAGCTTTATAGAACCTTAGTGAGGCCTCACTTGGAATATAGTGTTCAATTCTGGTCGCCACACTACCAGGAGGATGTGGAGGCTTTGGAGAAGATACAGAAAAGATTTACCAGGATGTTACCTGATATGGAGGGCATTAGCTATGAGAAGAGGTTGGAGAAACTTGATTTGTTCTCACTGGAGCGACGGAGGTTGAGGGGAGACCTGACAGAAGTCTACAAGATTATGAGAGGCATGGACAGAGCGGATAGTCAGAAGCTTTTTCCCAGGGTGGAAGAGTCAATTACTAGGGGGCTTGGGTTTAAGGTGTGAGGAGCAAGGTTTAAAGGTGATGTACGAGGCAGATTTTTTACACAGACTAGTGGGTGCCTGGAACTCATTGCTGGGGGAGGTAGTGGAAGCAGATACAGTAGTGACTTTTAAGAGGCATCTTGACAAGTATGTGAATAGGATGGGAATAGAGGGATATGGTCCCCGGAAGGGTAGGGGGTTTTAGTTCAGTGGGGCAGCATGGTCAGTGCAGGTTTGGAGGGCCGAAGTGTCTGTTCCTGTGCTGTAATTTTCTTTGTTCTTTGAAACCACGCTTGTTAAATACCTTCTTCGCCACTCTGTCCACCTGTGATTCCAGTCTCAAGGAGCTATGAATTTGTACCCCTAGACCTTTGTTCTGTAACTCTCCCCAATGCCTACCATTACATCCTGCCCTGGTTCAGTCTACTAAACTGCATCACATTGCATTCATCTAAATTAAACTCCATCTGCCATTCATCAGTCCCACTGGCCCAATTGATCAAGATCCCATTGCATTCTGAGATAACCTTCTTCACAATCCATTATGCTATCAACCTTGGACATAGTGGACAGTTAAACAGACAAATCCAAAGATTCCTGTCCCTGATTCCCAGCTCTTCCTCATGGTGCATTGTTGAAGTCCTCACAGTTGGAAAATAATTTAGAAATCTCAGATTTGATGGAAACTTTTGCTTTTTATTCTATTTACTGCAAAATTCCTTGAAAAAGCTAAAGCTTGTTGACTGGGGTGCAGCTGTATTTTAATGGCTGAACAACCTCTCTGGTCCTGAAACATTCATTTTTATGTTTTTTTGGAAGGTCAATTTTTTTTCCCATAATAAAAGATCCCATAAATTTTTAAACCTTTTCTCTTCCAAATGAGACACTTCACTTTTAACCTAATCCCATGTGTATATTCAAATCTTTATTTCACCTTCTGTTGAGTTACAAGTGAATGATAAAACTTATTACTTCCTGGCTGTGAGATGTTGTCTGTGTGATTGATTGCTTAGTCTTCTTGATGATCTCATTATTCATGGACATCAGAGATCCCCTGTAGCAGATGCCAGAAGCCCACACGACAGGGACTGCTGGATGCTAGATTACTCTCCCCTTGCCTGGATGGGTGCAACTCCAACAACTCTTGAAGGTGCCAGGACAAAGCAGGCAGCTTGATTGGCACCACATCTACAAACATTCACTCCCTCCACCACTGACGCTCAGTAGCAGTGTGTGCCATCTACAAGATGCACTGCAGCAATTCATCCAAGATCCTGAGACAGCATCTTCCAAACCCACGACCATTACCATCTAGAAGGACAAGGGCAGCAGATACGTGGGAACACCAGCAACTGCAAGTTCCCCTCCAAGCCATTCACCATCCTGACTTGGAAATTCACCACTGTTTCTTCACAGTTGTTGGGTCAGACTCCTGGTATTCTCTCCCTAATGGTATTGCAGGTCAACCACAGCATGTGGACTGCAGTGTTTCAAGAATGCTGCTCACCATCACCATCAGGGCAACTTGGGATGGGCAATAAATGCTGGCCAGCCAGTGACACCCATGTCCCATGAATGAATTAAAAAAAAACCTTTTTGCGTAGCTCAGCAGTGAGTACCATCATTTTGCTGCTGGATACAAACTTTGGGCTATTACCTTCATTAAGGAAGTTTCCTCCATCTGCTTGGGGAACAGAGTTTAGGAGATTTGCATTTTTGAAAGCCCATTAATGAGTGCCCACATGGCATCTACATAACTCTACTGAAGAAGAAAAGTGGGAGAAATCAGTGCATGCTTGAATTTGAAAAGAAAAACCATATCCTTTATGTGTGAGACGAGAAGCTGGATTGGTTTCACTTTTACTCTTTCCATGGAAAATCGTGGTGATTGCTTCAGTATTTAACAAGGCACTCAACACTTGGCAAATTATAGGTTATTACTATAAGTAGTGAATGTTAAATGCAACTAGCAACAAAGAGGTTTGACATCAATAACACAGCAGACATGGGGTAGGATTGTAGACATGAAACTAACCACAGCCATGACAATAGCAGACTGCACGATATGTGGATTTGATTTTTAAAAGAAGTGCATGTGGTTGAAAATGATACATTGATTACAGCAAGATTGTGCACAAGTAATATGATGTTCCTCAGATCTGCACTGCAGCCTTTTGATTATTGTGAGAATCCTGTTGCATTTATTATTGCATGGGCACGATTGGAGTGATAACATATAAAGATGTACCTTTGCTGGGGGAGGGAGAATGGTATCATCCCAAGTCAAAGGTGATGTAGACCTGGAGCAGTTATGTTCTGGTGATTTCCATGTGATGTTCTGTTTAGGTGTTGTTATTAGTCATGCGTAGATCAATCGTATTTTGAATGAATTATGCAGCCAGTTTAGTTGAAGAGACACTAATAGCTTGTGATGGTTCTCAATAGGCCAAGTTATTGTACAGAATCATTGATTAAAGGCTTCTAGTTGGGGTAACTGGACTGTCCTGAATAGGCCGATCTCAGCCATGAAGTACTTGGGGTGCTGCAATTTGTCTAACCATTTTGGTAGCTCATAAGTACCCTTTCCCAATGGCAGAAGTGTCTAAACCAGAGGGCATACGTTAAAGGTGAAGAGTAAGTGATTTGGAAGGGATCTAAAGAAAAATATTTTCACCCAGAGGGTGATGGAAATATGGAACGCGCTGCCTGAGAGGGAGGTGGAGGCAGGTGCTCTGGCAACATTTAAGAAGCACCTGGATAAGCACTTACACCGCCAAGGCGTGGTGGCGAAGGACCAAGTGCTGGTAAATGGAGTTAGTATAGATTTGTAGTTGATGGTTGGCACAGACATGTGATGGGCCAAAGGGCCTGTTTCTGTGCTGTATGACCGTCTCTGACACACAAAGCAGAAATAAATAAACTGAACAGATTTCCTTCTGGTAATTATTGCGATCCCTACTGGCGAGTGCCTATATGGGCATTAGTCAAGAACAGAATCAGGCTGGGCTGAGAGAGCCTCTGCAATCACGCAAGTTCTGTAGTTCAGGCTCGTGTCGAGTTATAGCCACTGAGGGAGGTATGGGAGGGTGGCCAAAAACTCCCAAGCAAGTTAATATCTCCGGGAAGAGAAACTATGGCAGAGGAAAACTTTAATGATGTATTTCAGCAGGGAGGTCTCACAATGCTCGGAAGATATCAATATTTGCCTTGCGTGATGTCAATATTTATCAGCATTTATGCAACGTTTACATACGCACAGTTGCCAATTATGCATACACCAGATATAGTTGTTTGTGTTTTGTTAATTGACCTCGGTGATGTTGGATAAAGAAAGCTTTCTGTTTTGATGAGATCGGTTGAACAAAATGTTCTAAATCCTGTAAACTGCCTGAAGCAGCAGTTCCGTTAAAGTTTTGGGAAACTGTCTTGTTCATTAGTCACAGAAGGGACTGCGTGGGAATGGAGCGCTAGTTGCTTGTTGTGGTAATTTCTGCCGTCTTGCTGGTCAATGTTTAAACAGCATCCAGAACTTAGTGCAGAACAACCACTAACATCTGCAAGTATGTGGTCTGATGGATGTGCTGTAAGTATTTAGGAAGGGGAGTTAGGAACAGCAGGGTAGAGCTGATATGTCCCCAGGTTGTGACATGGAATGAAAATTAAAGGTTTGATGATCGTGATGCAAGTTTCTTCTCTTTCTTATTTTTTTTTGGTTTTATCCGACAGGATATTACACACATGCCATCAGGCAAAACCATCATCAACATAACAGTTTGCTTTTGGGCGCTATAAACATGTTTCATTCCACTTAAAAAAAAATGCTTTGGATAATGACTCCCCGGGTTAGCACTGCTGTCTCAAAGCGCCAGGGACCTGGGTTCGATTCCCAGCTTGGGTCACTGTCTATGTGGAGTCTGCACGTTCTCCCTGTGTCTGTGTGGGTTTCTTTCGGCTGCGCCAGCTTCCTTCCATGGTCCAAAAGACCCGATGGTTAGATTCATTGGCTGTGTACGCAAACAGGCACCAGAGTGCAGTAACTAGTGGATTTTTGCTTCTTGAAGTGTTAACGTAAGCCTACTTGTGAGACTAATAAATAAACTTCAAACTTAGGCAGCATCTAGAGGCAGGCAAATGAAGTTTGGATCCTTTAGTTTGGACAACCAGGTGTTTCCACATTAGTTCCCATGAAGTGATTGTTTGCCACAAAATGTAATGTACCTGAAATCTCCCTGAAGAACCAGCTGGGATATGCATTACACATGAACGTTGAGGGTAGATTGTAAGGTATTAGTTCAGTGTGATTGCTTTTCATGCCCCAAAACCACAATTATACAGCTGAACAAACTTAAAAAAGGATGAAAAGGATTATGACAAGAGTACATAAACTGATCGGCTTTTAACATTTCTAAAGGATGCTAAAGAATCATAAGATTCTACAGAATTATTAAAAAAAAATTAAGTAGCAATAAGGGTGGGATGAATACTGTCCTCTGGTATAATATTCACTCATACCACACATCTTGGGTTCATTGTAGATTTCAAAGGCAAATGGTTGCCGTCGGTCTGGCTTTTAACATGAAACAATCATGAGAAATCTGATTTATTCCACATTACACTCTGACTGTTGACAGCTGACTCCACCCCTTTGTTGCACTCAGTGTTGTCAACATTCATTGTATGTGTGGTTTTCAAAATCAAAAGCATAGAATTCCTGCAGCGCAGAAGGAGGCCATTCAGCCCATTGAGCCTGCACTGACACCAATCCCACCCATGCCCTATCCCCAAAACGCCATGTATTTATCCAGCTAATCCCCCGACGCTAAAGAGCAATTTAGCATGGCCAATCACCCTAACTCTCACATCTTCAGACTGTGGGAGGAAACCAGAGCACCCGGAGGAAACCCACGCAGACGCAGGGAGAATGTGCAAACTTCACACAGACGGTGACCCAAGACCAGAATTGAACCCAGAACCCTGTTGATGTGAGGTAGCAGTGCTAATCACTGTGCCGACCCTGTGAGAGCTATCTGGCCCACTTTCAATTCCTGGACCGAGTACCTCCACCAACCAGTTCCTCTGTTGCCATAGGTGCTGGGGCAAAAAAAAAGGACAGATTTCTACAAAAAACAAAAGAACTATCAAAACTAATCCAAGTTGTTTCAGCAGATTTTCTTACAGGACAACAACGGGGAATCAGCTGGCTGCCAGCTTCTTGCAGTTGGTCATTACCGCGCGTGTTAGAATGGATGTGGGTTTTTTTGATGCTGGTGAAAAATTGCTCTGTATCATCGGGAGAACCAAGAGAATGAAGATGTTTATTAGAACATCAAAGGCTGTCTGGAAGACACCACCTCCTTGTACAGTTCACCCCTTCAAAGAAATCTTTTCTCATGCTATTTAGAACCTTACAAAGCTGTCATTGTACATCTGGAGTCCATTTCAATTGGCTGCCACTAGAAAACAAGTTTATAACATTTGCTGGGATTGTATTAAAATTAGATGAAGGAGATTTTGGAAAGCACTTTTGGAACATTTTATCCTGTACTGCAGAAGTGGATAAAAAGTATTAACTTAACCAGCCTGTCAAATCATCATTATCCAATATTGTCGCACCATCTTCCATCTACACTCAGCCCCATTACCACTCTTTTCTCCATATTTATGAACTGTTCTTGCTCTTAACCACTTTCACATATTCTGAAGCTTTTATATGCTCCTTTTGTACCTCATTACTTTCTGTGTATCCCTCTGCTTTTTACATCTCTCCCAGTGTGTTGGATTATCTGCGAAAGCCTTTCCTATCCCTTGCCTTGGTGCTGCCTGTGGCTGCTTACAAAAGCTATTACCATTTAGGGTTATCTGCCTGGCTTTTTATCATATTGCATATCTCCTGCTGTTTTTAGGTTTACCAGCTCAACACTTTGCCAAGTTGACTGAGGTTAATTCAATTCCCATTGCTTCAAAGTTTGCCGTCAGTTTAAAAGCTTGGGCTGTGATTCTCCTCACCCTTTCTTAAAGCCATTGTAAAGTTGGATTATAACATAATCATCATTTTCACAAAGCTCCCGTGCCATCAGGATGTTGACTAATTCTGAACTAATTGTCGTCACTCAACAATGGGAGCTTGTACTTGTGTGGTGTCATTAATATAATCCCACAGTGCTTCACGGTGTTAATTCCAATAATTGCATATTGTGGAAGAATTAATCTAAAATGAGTCTTTTACCTCCAGCAAGGTTATTAGAAACATAGAAACTAGAAGCAGAAGTAGATCATTCGGCCCTTCAAGCCTGCTGTACCATTCATTTTGAACATGGCTGATCATCGAATTTAATGCCCTGATTTCCTTCCCCCCCACCCATATATTTCTTGATCCCATTTTGCCCTGAGAGCTATATCTAATTTCTTCTTGAAATCGGTCAAAGTTTTTGGCCTCAACTCAAAGTTTGTTTATTAGTCACAAATAAGGATTACATTAACGCTGCAATGAAGTTACTGTGAAAATCCCCTTGTTACCACATTCTGCCTGTTCAGGTACACCTGAGGGAGAATTTAGCATGGCCAATCCACCAGCACATTTTTTTTGGATTGTGGGAGGAAACCGGAGCACCTGGAGGAAACCCACGCAGACACAGGGAGAACGTGCAACTTCCACACAGACAGTGACACAAGCCAGAAATCAAACTCGGGTCCCTGACGTTGTGAGGCAGCAATGCTAACTCGTGCTGCCCTATCTACTTTCTGTGGTCTCAACTACTTTCTAAAGACAGACCAGCAGAGTAACAGTCCCCACCACAGCTTTGTCCATTAATACTATTGAAGGTTTAAACCAATTAAATACATTAAACAAATCAGAAGAGTCCCCTTAAAGGGAGGCTGCATCAAACAAAAACCGAATGCAAAGGAAACCTAAAACATTCGATCAAAATGAGTTAAGGGAGTCAACAGAACACCGCAGTCCCCATGGTGCCCACTGGGTATGGAAAGCCATGACTGTGCCAGCAGAACGGTGTTCCCACTCCAGGAAAATTCCACCGTAAATAAAACCGTGGCTGAGGGGCAAACAGTCCTGGTTTGGACAGGACACCCCCTCCCGTTAATCGGTCAGCTAATGCTCATCACCTGTGTTTAACACTGCAGTTAGCTTAAGGATGAATTGCTGTGCAACGTAATTGCTGATACATTGACGCGTGGCATTGTTAGGAAGCAAAGTTTGACACCGAGACACTTAAGGAAATATTAGAATCATAGAATGCCTGCAGTGCAGAAGGAGGCCATTTGACCCACCTAAGTCTGTACTAACTCTTCAACACAGCATCTTTCCCAGGCCCTACGTAACCCCACGTATTTACCCCTTTAATCCCATAACCCGCACATCTCGGGACGCGAAGAGCAATTTAACATGGCCAAGCCACCTACCCGACACATCTGGATTGTGGGAGGAAACCCACACAGACACGGTGAAAACATGCAAACTTCACACAGACAGTGACACCCACCCCTCTCTCCCCTCCTGCCCTCAAAAGGCTGGAATTGAAGTGCTGTGAGGCAGCAGTGATTAGGTGACCAAAAGCTTGTCAAAGTGGTAGATTTTAAGGCATGTTTTAAAGAGTGAAAGGGAAGTGGAGAGATTTAGGGAGACAATTCTTGAGTTGAGGGCCTAGGCAACTGAAGGCATTGTGTGACAACCCACATGCTTTGGGAAAAGCCTGTATTTTTGTGTGATATCCCCTTTAATCCAAAATGAGCCGGGGAGTATTCAAAAGATACTTAATTAGTTTCCTGATTATGACATCATTATGTCTCAAGAAATACCCATGTGACCTGAGGTTGCCATGGGGATGAAAAGCTATGAAGTGAAAAGGTAAATAGGCAGCTAATTGCAGTAATGAGGTTCCAGCCTGTGATGCCAGGTATTTCAGAACACACAATTGGTGTGAGTGAAAACCAGCAAATTCTTTACAAATGGATCGGTTTTCCATTTGGTTATTTAAAACAGATCCTTGTTGAAGTAGGGTTCTGAGAATATGGCGTGGACTGTGTTACTATGTATGTCATACAGATTGGAAAGGACAGAACATGGGATACAGGGAGGGTCTTCTTACCACGGTCTAAGTGTTACCAGTGCCCATCAGGCTGTTAAAAGGGTGGAGAAGGGGATCCTATTTCATCAGGACTACCACAAGAACACAACATAAGAAATAGGAGCAGGAGTAGGCCATCTAGCCCTTCGAGCCTGCCCTGCCATTCGGTAAGATCATGGCTGATCTGAAGTGGATCAGTTCCACTTTCCCGCTTTCTCCCCATAACCCTTAATTCCCTTGTCTGTCAAAAACCTATCTACCCGTGACTTAAATATATTTAGCGAGGTAGCTTCCACCACTTCAATGGGCAGAGAATGCCAGAGATTCACCACCCTTTGAGTGAAGAAGTTCCTCCTCAACTCCGTTCTAAACTGCCCGCCACCCCCTTATCTTGAGGCTGTGCCCTCTAGTCCTGCTATCCTTTCTAAGCGGGAAGAATCTCTCTACCTCTACCCTATCCATCCCTTTTCATGATCGGAATGAGAGAGGGTTCATAGATGCACATCTTCTCTGTGCGCCAACCGAGTCCAGGCACTTCTGATGGAATATGACTACTGGCTAACGTGACTCGAGGGCCAAAACAATTGAGTCCTACAAAATGAAGGCCAGGTTGGAAAGACTGTGAGAATGAATGTGCCCCTTTTAGAACAAATCCAAATAAATCAACTGAAATTAACTCGGGGACAAAGTCAAGGGGCAGCTCCCCAAAAGGAGGGAGAACAACCCAAACAGAAACAAAATGCAAAGGAAACTTAAAACATCAAATCAAAATGTGATTATCAGGGTCTGTAATGCACCCCAGCCCCTGCGGTGCCCAACGGGCGTGGAAAGGAGAATGTATGTGGTGCTGTGTTTACGTGGGAAGTAATGCGAGAGCTTGTAATTAGTTAGGACGTATCCCTGTATCAGTTATTTAAAGTGAAACATACTTTTGCTGGTTAATGTTGGATTTATGGTGATTTTAGTTTGTTACAGTAAAAGGCTTAAGAAAAGAAATCTTACCCATTGGCTTTAAGTCAGAATCATGGGATTCTTTTTCTCTCAAAGTGGTTTGGTCTCTGGGGATGGTAATTGACATCAACATGTAAAAGGGATCAGAATTAGAGGAGTGCAGGTATTTGGGAGGGTTGTGGCGTTGGAAGAGGTCACAGAGTGGGATGCAGCCAGGGAGACATTTGAAACCCCCACACAGTCTGACCTGTGCCCTCGTTTGTTCTAAAATATACCATTCTAAAAAGTGTGCATAGAATTATAGAATCCCTACAGTGCAGAAGGAGGCCATTCAGCCCACTGAGTCTGCACAAACTCTCCAACAGTGCATCCCACCTATGCCCCAACCCCCGTTACACCATATATTTATCCCACCAATCCCGCTAACCCACAGATTTCTGGACACTAAAGGGGCAATTTAGCATGGTAAAATTGTTAATTAAATTCCAGGTCCATTACCTTGTGATGCTTAGCCTAGTCAATGTGAAAATTAAAGTATCCAACATAATCAGATAAACTTTGCTTTATATTTCCTTGATCTATGCATTTATACATCCCCACTCTCATCCCATCATGGAGGTGTGTAGACCACAAGTTAATTGTTATTAATGAGGAAAGTTGGCAGGGTGGCATATGGGCAACACCATGGCACAGTGGTTAGTACTGCTGCCTCACAGTGCCAGGGACCCATGTTCAATTCCGACCTTGTGTGACTGTCTGTCTGTCTGGCGTCTGCATGTTCTCCCTGTGTCTACAAGGGTTTCCTCCGGGTGCTCCGGTTTCCTTCCACAGTCCAAAGATGTGCAGGTTAGGTGGATTGGCCATGCAAAATTGTCCCTTAGCGTCAGGGGTAGCAGGGTAAATATGTAGGGTTATGGGGATAGGGCCGGGTTGGGATTGTTGTCAACGCAGGCTTAATGGGCCAAATGGCTTTCTTCTGCACTGCAGAGATTTTGTGAATATTGGCATTTCAGGAGGCATCTGTAAAGTTTCAGATACACATTGCGAGAAGCCAGCAGAAAATGATAGCCTCCCTTGCGTTCTATAGTGATGGTGACAAAACTTGACTAATGCATGTCAAACACAAGACTATCACAAGCAGACAGAAGTAATACTTTGCTTCTTACTGAGTTCAGAACAGGGTAGTCCAATGGGATAGTCAATTTGTCAATGGGTGACTGGCATTGCAAAAATATACTCTGAAATTTTCCGGTAGATTCAGGCTCCTTATTTAAGTGCCATTGTTTCATTTATAAAATTACCTTTTTTGAGAAGCTCCAGTTTATGGTGAAAGATGGCAAGAGCAGCGTCTGTTAAAGTAATGTATGGTAGCAGACAGATTCTGTACATCTGTTATATTCTCTAACATAGCCTGAAGTAGCGAGTTTTAGGAGTAATATTAACAATGGATCAAAATCACTGCCACCTGTCATGCCTGGTCTTTCTCCCTTAAGCAACAGTACGTGTGAACAATGTCACAAAGCAGGCAGAACATCAAGTGCTCGCATTAAGAGACTGCAACATGCAAAGAGAAGAAAAAAACGATTCTTCACAGCTGAAATTGGAGAGGCATTTGTGAAATGCTCTTCTCCATCTCGTGTCTCATGCGCCTCAATGAAATGCTTTCATTCCTGGTTTTGTTCAGAGAGGAAAAAATACAATTTGATAGATGACATGATATTTCTCAAGCCCTGAAGAGCTTTCAATAAAGTGCTGCTGGTCGTGTTGCTGTGAGAAATACAATGTGTGTCGCACACCTCTAATTCACGGCCCTGAAATATAGCTATAATTTTGGAGTCTCTTACCTGTCCGGCAATAATCTAAAAGTGAGATACAGAAAGGGGAAGAAACTGCAGTTCTCGAGGAGTGTTGCGTGCGCAGAATGTCAAGTGCCAATGTTGTTACCAATGCTCCTGCTCCAATGGCACATTGACTGATCCACAGGACAAGGTCTGCACACATGCTGTACCATTTCACTTCAAAGGCAGACAGTTAGTCAGCGGGAGCAGCACTGCTGGGCGATGACTGACTGAGAATTGATTCAGAATTGCCGTGGCTGTGCTTTTAGTGGTTGGTCCACATTGTGAAGGATGTGACTGAAGCCCAGGTAGCTGCAAATAGTTCAGCTTTAACGTTCTTTCAGAAAGTATAACCTGACCAGCAGCCACAACAACTTAATTGCAGTGTTAATGTAAGCCTACTTGTGACTAATAAACTTTTGAAATGACAGTGTTGTGGAATAAAGTTGTAACATGCCAGTGCCCCGCACAAAGCAACAATATCCTGATTCAGAAGCGAAAACAACTACGTTGTTCAACTGCAAGGGAGAACTGATGGGAGTGAGTGTTTCACTAATGCCCTCTCCAATGTCTGGTGTGAATGGACTGTTTTCTCTGTACTTTATTAAACTTGCGTGCTTCAGCCTCCGACACTGGCAGCCGATGCTGTGCCTGGTTTCTGGTGACGTTCACATGGACCATTACATAAAGAGTCAGGAGAGGACAAGGCTGGAGGAGTTGAGTCAGGTGGCACAGTGGTTTAGCACTGCTGCCTCTCAGCGTCAGGGACCTGGGCTCAATTCCAGCCTGGGTGACTGTGTGTGTGTGTGGAGTTTGCATGTTCTCACCGTGTCTGTGGGTTTCCTTCGGGTGCTCCAGTTTCCTCCCTCACACCAAAGATTAGGTTAGGTGGATTGGCCATGCTAATTTGCCCATTAGTGACCCAAGATGAGCAAATTGGGTGGATTGGACTTGCTAAATGCATGGCGTCATGGAGACAGGGCGGGCAGTGTTGGTCCTGGGTGGAATGCTCTTTTAGAGAGTTGGTACAAACTAACTGGGCTGAATGAATTGTATGAAATCAATCCATTGTTAATATTATTCATAAAATTCTATTTCAGGCAATGACCATGAACAGAACGTAGAGATAAAGCTTGAATGGTCACTCCCAGGTCAGGAGGATTCCTGGCTCCGTGAATGCTGCTCCTTACAAACAGCCCCAGAACTCTTGATTTTAATTCTGGGGATGGGATTCAGAGGTGGTACAGGGCTTTCTGAATGTGGAAGCAGGTTTGGTGAATAACCTACCTCAGTAATCCAGCACTGACCCACCTACAAAAAAACCTAAAGTGTAACCCTCAAGCCCTCACTTTTTCACAGCCTTTCTTCCTCAAGCACATTCCCCATGTCCCATCCACGCCGCCTAACCTTCCCATGGTTCTTAATATCCTCCATTCCAACCAATGCTCCTCCACCCATCGAATGGCCCTCTAAGGCCCCTATTCCAGCCCATGCCCATCATTTATTTCCTTATACCCTACATGTCAACTCACCCAGTATCCAAAATGGGCAGACTTCAGTTTCCATGCTAAGACGCAATAACATAATGTTATAATTGTCTTCTGCTGAATTCATTATTCAAAAAAAAACTCTCATCGAAGAAGCCCATTCACTACATTTAATTCCTTCAACCACTTAATCCCTTATAACAGCAAATGTTTGTGTTCATAGTCCTACTTCAAAGATTTTATAAGCACTTGGAGCTGCACATCAAATTGTGAACTGACAGGCATTGCACTATAATAGGAGGTTGTAATATCATTCATCAGCAGAATTAATCTTGTAATGATAACCCTCTGGGTTATTTCAACAGACAGAATGTGACCATTCAAGCACTGTTTTTTTAACACTGCAGACAGTTTTTTGTCAAATACTTAAAGGGTGGATGATTTAAATGCCTTGATAGCTTCCTGCACAGTTCCCTTGACAGTTCCAATTACTTTTTACTCACATTCATTTTTACTGTTAATCCAAAAGGCACCTGACGTCTTTCAAAAGTATCCCACGACTAAAAGGGTACTTTACCCGTCCATAGAACTCCACTAACATTAGACCATCTCCTAATAGGTCTAAAATGCATAAATTGTGTTTTTGGAATCCCACTAGCAAAATTTAGGTCTGACTGAAGGCAGCAGCATTTTAATGTACACAGCTGCCTCCATGAACCATGGATGTTTAAAAAAAAACGAAATGCGACCCACCCCTGCAAAAATGCCAGGGGCCGGAGAGATACTTCAGGATTTGGCCATCTGGCACCATTTTTGTTAGGTCAGAGACCCGCTCTGTTTGCACGAAACATAAGGCCAAAGAATCTCTCTGCTGTTTTACAGATTCTGTATTTTGACATCGAGTTGTGCTGTTGTAATTTCCTGAAGCCTGTTAGCAGTGTTTGGATCTGGGATGTAACTTGTCTATCCTTGGAAACTGGAGAGTGATTTGTGCACTCGTGTGTTCTGGGGGCCCGGCTTGGATGCCTGTGTGTTCTGGGGGCGCGAGGTGGATGCTGCCTGAACCGATTTTATTTTTGTTAAAAAGTGGCCAGTGCGGCCAATATATTTCCAAGGGTATTTCGCCTTTACCCTCAATTGTTGATGGAAGTTATTGAAAACTCTATGTTGCGGCTTGAAGGTCCAGTTCGGTGCAGTGCATAAATAATAGATCTAATTATTGTTGGCCTTACCTCATTAAGTCACATTTAGTCATTAAGCCAGTTCCCTGCAAGAACGCACAGTGACTGTACCTCTTTGAATCTGATCCCAGATATTTCACTTCAGGATTAACCAAAAAAAACAAAATGTAAACCATTCTGACAGACTTATTGTGAGCGTTGCATTTCACAGGGGGCACGCAATCCTTGCTTCAGTTACACACCGGTGAGCACCATGATGTAATCATGTCAGCAACAAATGAATTATATTCTGGGGGTTAGAGTGGGGGAGGTTGTTGTTGTTGTTGGGTTGGTGCTTTTGGTGGATTGCTCTGGCTGGCTGCGGTGATGTTTGTTTGATGCCCAGTAAACATTTCGGCCACATTTGCAGAGTGATTACTCGGACCGAACAAAGCGTTTTCCCCGAGTCACATTCTGCTTTGATTTTATAAATTACCGTTGATGGTCAAAGAGGTAAACTGGGAATTACAATTTCCACCAGCTGGTGAATCAGTTACGAGCGGAACATAAATATCAGCCCATGGAAAGAGGTGACTGAGGAGAATTTTTATTTGACGTGGCAGGTAGCTTGATTCATTCCTCTCCCCAAAAAGTGTTGTGGAAGCAGAATCCAAAATGGAAGTGGAATAAGTGTTTGGAATAGCCAAATTTAAGAGATTATTTGTGGGGGTGCAGAGGGGGAGCGGGAATCATAGAATCTACAGTGCAAAAGGTGGCTATTTGGCCCAACGAGCCCACATTGACGACAATCCCACCCAGATCCTATCCCCATAACCCTACACATTTACCCTCCTAGTCCCCCTGATGGACTAAGGGACAAGTTATCATGGCCAACCGACCTAACCCGCACATCTTTGGAGTGTGGGAGGAAATCGGAGTACTCGGAGAAAATCCATGCAGACTCCAGACAGGCAGTGACCTGAGGCTGGAATTGAACCTGGGTGTATCCCCGGTGTTGTGAGGCAGCAGTGCTAACCACCATGCCATCCAATGTTTAATGAAAGTGAGATGCTGGAAATCTGAAATGAAAACAGGAAATGCTCAGCAGACTTGGCAGCGTCTGTGGAGGGAGAAACGGAGTTAACTTTTCAAGTCCAATTTGACTCTTTGGAACTGAAGGAGGTTGGAAATTTGATGGGTTTTGTCCTGTGGGAAGGGGAGAGGAACTAAAGGGAAGGTCTGGGACATGTGTTGGCTGGAGAGCTGCTTCCAGAGTTCCAGTGAGTATTCCCCCCACTATCGGGTACAACAGGCATGATCATCACACTAGCAGCTATAAGAGAAACGCAGGGAACAGCACCACCCCTTATATATGAGATTCTTTGACCTCTCAAAGGCCTTTCTCACTGTCCACCATGAGAGATTATGGAGTATCCGCCTCCAATTTGGCTTCTCCCAAAGGTTTGCCATACATAGAACATAACAGCGCAGAACAGGCCCTTTGGCCCACGATGTTGCGCCGACCAGTTACAAAACAATGACCCACTAACCTAAACCAATCCCTTCTCGTCCATAAACCTATCCACGGATCTCTTAAACGCCCCCAAACTAGGCGCATTTACAACTGCAGCAGGCAGGGCATTCCAATCCCTCACCACCCTCTGGGTAAAGAACCTACCCCTGACATCCGTCCTATAACTACCACCCCTTAATTTAAAGCCATGCCCCCTCGTGCTAGATTTCTCCATCAGAGGAAAAAGGCTATCACTATCCACCCTATCTAAACCTCTAATCATCTTATATGTTTCAATAAGATCCCCTCTTAGCCGCCTTCTTTCCAGCGAAAACAACCCCAAATCCCTCAGCCTCTCCTCATAGGACCTCCCCTCCATACCAGGCAACATCCTGGTAAACCTCCTCTGCACCCTCTCCAAAGCCTCCACATCCTTCCTATAATGTGGGGACCAGAACTGCACACAGTACTCCAAGTGCGGCCGCACCAGAGTTGTGTACAGTTGCAACATGACGCTGCGACTCCTAAATTCAATCCCCCTACCAATAAACGCCAAGACACCGTATGCCTTCTTAACAACCTTATCTACTTGACTCCCAACTTTCAGGGATCTATGTACACATACACCTAGATCCCTCTGCTCATCCACACTATTCAAAGTCCTCCCGTTAGCCCTATGCTCGACACATCTGTTATTCCTACATAATCCATTGCCATAATCCTCCCTTCACCTGCTCCATAATGACCAGCTATCATCCTGACCAATGAATCCACCGTAGACCAAATTCACATTTGGACTAACCTCAAGTCAGGCTGTGTCATCGTACTGACACTCTGCTTGATCCTCCATGATGCAATGCTCCATTGCCCCCTCAGCAAGCTCCCTGCTGGGGTGGAGCTAAATTACAGAATAAATGGGAACCTGTCCAACTTCTGGCACCTGCAGCCAGATCCAAGGTCGTCCCATCCTCTGTCACTGAACTGCAGAGTGCAGACAATGCTTGTGTCTGCGCACGCTCGGAGGCTGAGCTCCAAGCCGTTCTCAGCACCTTCCCTGAGGTGTACTAGAGTATGGGCCTCATGCTAAACATCTGTAAGGCAAAAAGTCCTCCACAAACCTGCAGCCACCCACTCCCCTACCTCCCTCCCCTGGTTCCTGGATATCAAAATCCATAACGAGGCCTTGGACAAGGGAGAGCACTTTCCGTACCTTGGGAGCCTAATGCCAACCAGGGCAGATATTAACAACATGGTTCAACACTGCCCTCAGTGTGCCAGAGCAGCCTTTAGTCAGCATTGATACCTGTCTTCCTATATGGCTTGCAGACGTGGACTGTGTATAGTATGTACCTCAAAGTCCTGGAGAAGTACCACCAGCATGCCTCTAAGATCCTGCAAATCCATTGGTAGGATGGGTGCACCAACATCAGTGTTCTCACTCAAGTCAATATCCTCAGCATGAAGCATTGAGCATGCTCAGTCAGCCCCGCTGAGTGGGTCACTTCATCCACATGCCTGACTCCCAAAGCAAGTGTCCACTCGGAACTTTGACACAGCAGGTGAGCTCCAAGAGGAAACACTTCAAGGAAACCCTGAGAACCACCTTGGAAAAAGTGCAACAGCTCCATCAACACCTGGGAATCTCTGACCGAAGACCTGCCTGCAGTGGAGGAGAAAGGAGCTGAACACCTTGAATTTCATCGCTGAGAGAAAGCTGAAGCCAAGCGTCAACAGTGAAAAGAGCTTGTGGCAGCTCGGTCACCTCACCTACCCCCCTCCACCAACAGTCTACCCCACTTGTGATGGACACTGTAGGTTGTGCACTGGACTCCTCAATCACCTGAGGACTCATTTTTTTAGTGTGGAAGTAGTCACCCTCAACTCCATGCCTAAGAGACAGTGATGAACTGATAAAGATGTCATGGAAGTAAAGGCAAGGTTGAGTGGTAATGATTGTAGTAAAGGATTTATCCAGAGTGACTGCGAAAGAAGAGCTGTGTCTGAAAGGAAAACCAAGATTCAGACTGACACGTGGGGATAAAAGAAACAGAATGGAGATGAGGGACAGAGTGGGTTCATTATCTGAAATCATTGAGCTCAATATTGGGCAATGCCAGGATGAGGTGCTGCTCCTCGAGCTTGTATTGAGCTTCGCTGGAACACAGCATCACAAGGACAACAAATGTGAGCACTCCTGTAAGGGACTAGGTTTGTTTGCTGTTTAAGAATTCACTCAGAACTGTGGGCTGAATGGCCTCCCCATACTGTAAAATGTCATGATCTATAAACAGTACTGTGAGACATTAAACGGTTTCAAATATTTATTAGTTCTCCTAGAGACCCGATCCTCTGAGGTGGGATAGTGTACGGGGCTTCTCTGCTTTTGCTAATGTCCTTGAAAGGGAATGCATGTTGCAAGTGAGCTGGAGGAGAATGGGCTCTGTCTGCATCGCACCTACACACTGTCCAGGGTCATACCTGACTTTTGGATGAGGTATTGGAAAACTGCTAACACTCAGCAAACTATGGACCACCATAGCTGTATGTTCATTCTGAACTTCTTGAGCAGGACCTTCTTATTCTGCTGGATCCAGTTTTGTGAACCTCACAGTAGGGTTTACAGATCCAGAAAAATAACCAAGATGAAACATTAACAGTGAAATGTGATTGCCTACTTCTCCACATTCTAAACTCAGCCCCAGTGTTAAGTCCTCCTCGTGCAGTGTTCACTTTTAGCAACAACTTGCATTGATATGGTGCCTTCACGTCAATAAAATGTCCCAGAGCATTCCACAGGAGTGTCAAGTTCACAAGATATATAGGAGCTGAATTAGGCCGTTCGGCCCTCTGCGGTTGCTCTGCCGTTTGATCATGGCTGATATGCTCCTCATCCCTATTTTCCTGCCTTTTCTCTGTAACTCTTCAACCCATTACCAACTAAAAAATCTGTAACTCCTCAAATTTACTCTCTGTTCAGCATCCACTACACTTTGGGGTAGCGAATTCCACAGATTCACAACACTTCGGGAGAACTTTGTTTTAAATTTGCTACCTCTTAACAAATGACATTTAACACTCAGCCAGAAAGAACATATTAGGGCAGGTGACCAAAAAGTTGATGATAAGAGGTACATTTTAAGGGCCCATTCTACAGAGAAGAGAGAGATTGCAAAGCTGAGAGATTTGGGGAGAGAATTCCAAGACTTCAGACATAAGCAGCAATCAACAGATGGCACGGTGGCACAGTGGTTGCATTGCTGCCTCACCGCCAAGGACCTGAGTTCAATTCCGGCCTCAAGTGACTGTGCAAACTCCACACAGACATTCTCCCCGTGTCTACATGGGTTTCCTCCAGGTGCTCTGGATCCCTTCCAGACTCCAGAAGTGTGCAGGTTGGGCTGCTTTGCCATGCTATATTGACTCTTACATAGGGTTATGGGATTGGGGCCTGGGTGGGATTGTTGTTGGTGCAGGTTCAATGGGCCGAATGGCCTCTTTCTACACTGTAAGGATTGTATGAATGACAACAGTCAGGGTTGTGTGTATGTGTAGGAATCCAGGATTGGATAACAGCGGGAGCTGTTGGAGTAGAGAGGAAATGGCCAGGGAAGGATTTAACATTCAGATGAATGTGGCGTGGCTGGACTGGGAGTGAATGTAGATCAGTAAACACGGGGATGATGGAAGAACATTGGATAAGCTGAAGGTTGTGTAGGGTGCAAACAGGGAAGCTGGCTAGGAGAGTTTTGGGATAGCCATGTCTGGAGATAACAAAGACATGGACAAGGGTTTCAGCAGCAATTGAACAGAAGTGGGATGGAGTTGGGGGTGGAAGTAGGCAATGGGAGTGATGGAGAGAATACAAGATCGGAGGCTCCGTTCAAGATAAAATGGATGCCTTCAAATGAGGGAGGTGCAGAGCAGAGAAGAACCCTGCCACACTCCTGCATGCTGCCGTGGCTACCACTTTAAGGACAGGTGCAACAAGCAGATTTTAAGAGTGTTTTTCTCACCTCTTGTTTGACCTAATTTTCTCAATGGTTTATGTTGCATTACACGATTCACCGTCACATCTGTGACTGCAGGCAGATGGGAATGAGGAAGAACTGGTTAAATTAAGTACCCACTCCCCAATTTTACAAATATAGCGAACAGCTTTCTGGGAGAAATAACGGTATGTATAAATCCTAAAACACCAATTTTTAAATTTAAGTTTGCGTGGAAAAAGGGATATCTTTTTAATTTTTAAGTTATTGGGTAATGTTTGAAATACTTTACAGCAAAGCCCTGTAATCAATGGGAAAGCATTCGGTACCTCATTCCTTGCAGAACCTCATCTTCCCACAATATTTCTGGATTAATGCAGTGAGAATAATATATTTGATTCACTCATTTTCACACATGTGGATTTAGCTGATAAACATTCCCCCCTCCACTTTTCTACACAGGAAAGGTTTACCAGGATGTTGCCTGATTTGGAGGGTGTTATATCTGAGGAGAGATTGGACTAATCTGGTTTGTTTTCACTTGAGCGTTGGAGCCTGAGGAGGCGATCTGATAGAAAGTTACAGAATTATGAGAGGCATGGATAGTCAGAGTCTTTTACCCAGGGTAGAAACAGCAATTACAGGGGTACATAAGTTTAAGGTTAAAGTGGAAAAGTTTAAAAGAGATGCGAGAAGCAAGCATTTTACCCAGAGGGTGGTGGGTGCCTGCAATGCGCTGCCAGAGAAGGCGGTAGAAGCAGATACAATAGCAACGTTTAAGAGGCATCTTGACAGATACATGAATAGGCAGGGGATAGAGGAATAAGTACCGATGGCACAGTGGTTAGCACAGCTGCCTCACAGCTCCAGCAATCTGGGTTCAATTCCTGGCTTGGGTCACTGTCTGTGTGGAGTTTGCACATTCTCTCCGTGTCTGCAGGGTTTCCTCCGAGTGTTCCAGTTTCCTCCCACAGTCCAAAATGTGCAGGTTAGGTTGATTGGCCATACTAAATTGACCCTTGGTGTCCTGAGATGAGTAGGTTAGAGGGATTAGCGGGGTAAATATGTAGGGTTACGGGAGTAGGGCCTGGGTGGGATTGTTGGCGGTGCAGACTTGATGGGCCAAATGGCTTCCTTTTACACTGTAGGGATTTTATGATTCTACCGCACAGAGGCAGAAGGTCGATAGTTTAAAAAGGCATCATGTGTTGGCACAGGTTTGGTGGGCTGAAGGGCATGTTCCTGTGATTTGATTTATTATAATCACACATATTGAGTGGAAAGTATCGTTTCCTGTGTGCTATACAGAAAAAATATACCGTTCATAGGGGAGAAGGAGAGAGGGTGCGGGATTTAGTGTTACATTCACAGTTAGGGTGTAGAGAAAGATCAACTTAATGTATAGTAGGTCCATTCAGAAGTCTGACGGCAGCAGGGTAGAAGCTGTGCTGTTCTTTGTTCTTTATATCCTTGGTGGTCACAGGTGGTGGGGGAATGTGTTGTCAGTTGGACCCATTTTGGTTTGTGATCTGTTTGGAGCAGTGCCCAGCCACACGTTGCAATAGCTGATGATGGGTTGGCATACAGAGACCTGGGCTGTGGCCCTTAGGTTATAGTGACCGACTTCTCCTATCGTTCACACTGATTATTGTTCATATCTTTTTCTTAAATCTCTGAATGAAAATAATGTCCGCAGTGAATTGTCAGTAAAGAATCAGTAAAAGAAACTAAATGAAGTTTTCTTTAGGTGAGATGTTAAAGCCAGGTCCAAGTTCCAAGGGCATATTAAAGATCTATTGGCATCTAAATTCATCCAGTGCCCTGGCCAACATTCCTCTCTCCGACTGCAGCACCTAAAACGGGTGAACTGCTAACTTGTTTTACTGCAGTGTGTAAGCTCTTGCTTTTTGCAAAGCAACTACAAAACTTTATTACATAATACTAATTAAATTTCAAAGTAATTCATTGTATACAACATGTTTTGGAATGTTTAGGAGGTGTAATAAGGCACTACAATACAAAAGAACAAGTGTTTTAAATTGGAGTCTGCTTCCAGAACACAGTTAAGAGGTTTTTTATCGACCTGTGCCAATCTCACAACTCCTAAATCTAAGTTGTGAAGGTAGCTCTTTGTTTATTTTGTTTATTCTTTAGTGTCGCAAGTAGGCTTATGTTAACACTGCAACGAAGTTACTGTGAAAATCCCCTAGTCGCCACATTCTGGCACCTTGTTCGGGTACACCTGAGGGAGAATTTAGCATGGCCAATGCACCTAACCATCACATCTTTCAGACTGTGAGAGGAAACCGGAGCACCCGGAGGAATCCCACTCAGACACAGGGAGAATGTACAAACTCCACACAGGCAGTCACCTGAGGCCAGAATTGAACCTGGGACCCTGGCACTGTGAGGCAGCAGTGCTAACCGCTGTGCTGCCATGTTTGGAACCGGCTACACACTTTGGTGCTGGAAAGTGCTGTTGAAGGAGCCGTGTTGAGTCCCTACAACGCCCTCTGTCATAATTACATACTGGAGTCATGGCATGTAGTGGAGGGAATGGGTGTTTAAGCCAGTGCAAACACTTCAGTTCAGCAGGGTGGACATTTATCAGAGCCTTTCAGTTTTCTCTCCTCCATTCCTGAAGATGTAGTTCTCCATGTCCAGCAGCCCCCATTAACCACAACAAAATTTCACATATGAATCAAGATGTAAATAGCCGTAATTGGGACGTTGTCTCTGTCAGGTCCAGTTTTGTCTATGTGTGCAAAGAGGAGGCAACTAGGTGGCAGTCAGAAGGTGAATGATTTTTATCTTCCTCATCCCAGGGCTGCTAATGGTTGGGCTTCAGTTGCACAGATGAGGGATCTGTGCAGAGACCTTGCTTGCCTGTGTGACTCAGAATTACATCACGCTGGACACTAACCTGTTGGAAGCATTGAAGATCTCTATAAATGTCACTCTTCCTGCCACCACTGAAGGTGGGGAAGAGGTAATGTTTATGCCCCTGTTTGTTACTCTGATGTAAATAACATTATATCAAAAAATAATGGACGGATTTCAACAAAACTTGGTGCACCGATTAGGTATAGCCTATGGAACAACTGATTTGGTTTTTGGCAAAAATGCAGATCCTGATTTCAGAACCTGGAATTTTTGAGAAAGGATCAGTTAACATGGGGCAAAGTGGCATTTTGTTCAGAATCTTGTGCATTGTTTTATTTAAAGTGTTGATTGTTTAGAGTACAGTGGACTGTCTCAGCTGCTGTGCTGGAATTTGTCACAACCATCAATATGTGAGCAGTGTTTTCAGAGCAGGTTGTTGGACGTGGATTGGTTTGAAGCCACCTCGGTGAGATGGTGTTTCTGAATGAAAAGATTTTTTTGTTTTTCAACTTTGTAGTTACAGAGCATCAGCCAAACAGGAAAAAGCCTGGAGGAAGAACTGCATACTTGTAATAACATTCAGTTAACAGAATGTGCTGAGGTATGCGCTCTACCAAGTGCTCCCCAAACTTGTTAAAATTGCATTTATTTCAGCACCATTTATCCTTGAAGGATATAGAGAGCAATCAGTTGTAATCATAGAATCCTGACAGTACAGAACGAGGCTATTCAGCCCATCAAGTCTTCACCAACGACAATCATACCTGTAACTCCATACGTTTACACTGCTATTCCCTGTCACTAAGAGGCGACTTAACACGGCCAATCATCCTCACCTGCACATCCTTGGATCGTGGAAGGAAACCTGAGCACCCTGAGGAAACCCACACAGCCAGTGACCCAAGCCGGGAATTGAACCCAGGTCCCTGGTGCTATGAGGCAGCCGTGCTAACCCCTGTGCCACCGTGCTGCCCCTAATGTGACATGGTGTGATGTGACAAAACTAACAGTCTCCCGCTGCTGATTCTGCATGGCTCATGCTATTAACATTTTTAGATAAAATCTATGCACATTTGTGCCTTTGTGTTTTGCGATGCTGCTCAGGAATAAAACCCTCCAAAAATATGCTGATGTTGAAACAAAGGAAAACTCCTGAGAAACTATTTTTGATGCAATGCCTTTCAAGGTAGACACTGGGGAACCTGATTGGTGTATTACTCTCCTTACTCAATTATTTTGGTTGGGGCTCATTAGCTTCTATATTGATCAGTGTGTTCATGGCCCTGGTGGGACATTGTCTTTACATAGACAGAGAATTGACTTACATGTAAATTATATCAATTCACTGATGGAAAGAAAAATGGCTTGTGCTACACCTGTTATTGACCCAAGGTGCGAGACAGCAGATGCCAGCTCAACACTGAAGTCGCAACTTGGATTGGCAAATCAGCGGGGAGGGAAAAAAAGGCTGCAATCTAAACATGTAATAAAAACAGAAACCGCTGGATAAATTCAACAGCTCTGGCAGCATCTGTGGAGAGAAACACAGTTGACATTTCAAATCTAAATGATCCTTCACAACTGAAGCAAGGTAGAAGTGTACAGAATTATATAGATGGAAAAAGGCATGGGGAGGGTGGGGGGGTGCGTGCAGGGGGGATGGAGCAGAATATAAGACCAGGAATAGTCGATGCAAAGGCGATGTGGACATTTTTTTTTCAAGTTTATTTATTAGTGTCACAAGTAGGCCTGCATTAACACCACAATGAAGTCACTGTGAAAATCCCCTAGTCGCCACACTCCTGTGCCTGTTTGGGTATCCTGAGGGAGAATTTAGCATTGCCAACACACCTAACCAGCACGTCTTTCGGACTGAGGGGAAACCGGATCACCCGGAGGAAACCCACGCAGAGAATGTGCAAAGTCTGTGCAGGATTCAAACCCAGGTTCCTGGCACTGTGAGGCAGCAGTGCTAACCACTGTGCCACCCTGTCCTGCACTCAAGACTAAGGGGAGTGTTAATGGTGCTATTAAAGGATGAAGAATGCTAAAAGCAGCAAAAGGTGAGATAGCAGAATATGTTAACAGCAGCAGGGTCAGGTGACCAAATGGTGTGGTTGGGTGGGGTTATGTTGGGGTAGACCAGGGAACTGAAGAACAATGGGCAACATCTACTAAAGGGAAAGAGGGGGAGGTGCAGTTTAAGATGAAGGGGGGAGTTACTGTCTAAAGATTTTGAACTCCATGTTGAGTTCAATAGGCTGCAATGTGCCTAATAGGAGTTATTCTTCCAACTTGCTTTAGTTATCACTGGTGCATTGCGGTGGGCCTAGGATGGGCATGTGGGCAAAGAGAGCACAGAGTTAAAATGGCAAGCGACAGGAAGGCTGGGGTCATGCTTGCAAACCCCAACATGTGTTTGGTTTAAAAGTATCTCCTGCATTCTGAATATCTTTTACCTGTGTCCTTCCTCTGCCTTAATACAGACACTCTGTTCAAAAATGAACCCTCCTGCATTCCAATTTTTCAGATCAGCTGTGACGTAAATGGCCAGGGGCACTGGGGGAGGCAGCTATTGAATGGTCACTCCTGACCCTGTGTTTCTAAGGGGTTGAATAAGTGAAATAAAAACAAAGTGTTGGGAAAAACTCAGCAGGGCTCATGGCATCTGTGGGCAGAGTCCACATTTCATGTCCATTATGACTGTTCAGGACTCATTAAATGATCTGGTCTGCGCTCCGTAAGTACATTCTGCACCCAGCATCTGAGAGATTTTGTCAGTCTTCCCGAATTGGGTAGACAGGTTTACTGTGAGCCATCGGCATGGGAAAGACAGACGGAATGATCAAAGAGGAAGAAAGCTAGGAGGAAACAAGTAATTAAGAAACATATGTTTTTGACATATGGAGACGACAGAAGAGAAAATTAGCAGAAAGACCAAAGGAAAAGTAATGATTAAAGGAAAACTGAAAATACAAGGCAAGTGGGTGGCACAGTCCTTAGCACTGCTGCCTCATAGTGCCAGGGACTCGGTTTCAATTCCAATCTTGGGTGACTGCATGGGATTTGCACGTTCTCCCCGTGTCTGCACGGGTTTCCTCTGGTTGCTCTGGTTTCCTGGTTAGATGTGCAGGTTAGGTGGATTTGCCATGCCAAATTGCCCCTTTATATCTCAGGATGTGTAGGTTTGATGGATTAGCAATGGGAAATGTGTGGGGTTATGGGGATAGGATGGGTGAGGGGGCCTGGATAAGATACTTTTGTCAGAGAGTTGGTGCAGACTTGATGGGCCATTTGGTCTCTTCTGCATTGTATGGATCCTATGAGATATGTACTATTCTTCTTTCATTGTACAGTAAGAACTCTCATAACACCAGGTTAAAGTCCAATGGGTTTATTTGGTAGCACGAGCTTTCAGAGTGCGGCCTCTTCATCAGATGAGTGATGAGTCTCACCCGAATCCAACACCGGCATTTCCACATCATGTTTAGTTGCAGAAAGACTAAGGCTGCAATTACACGTAGGTTTTCACCATTCAATGCAATCTGTCTTGGGTATGTGTGATAGTGTAACCTTGCAGCTTACTCTATTACAGCAACACCTAGGGAAACTCATGGAAAAATATATATCTCGACTCTCAAGAAGGGTTTACCGTCCTCTGATTACAGCTCAGTGACTGAGGCTCGCGGTGCTTCCCAGACCAGGCAGAAACGGTTTCTATACTTACCCTGTGCAGAGTTAACAGCTCTCTGGGGGCAGTAGTAGTGACACAACAATGACCAAAGGAGAAACAACCTGTTCAGGAACCCTCTATAGGTCACTATCCAGTAACTCCAGCTGCAAGTGTGAATGCGAGGTGAGAATTAGGTTTGCCTAAATATTGGTGCCTTAGGAAAGATGTGCAGAAATTTTCCAACAGCTTACCTGTCAACTGCCGTCATCAACTGAGCATCTCTTTCAGAATCTCCTTCCCATCTTGGCTTTGGTCTTTTAGGTCTGTCTTTATTCATGCCTTGTTACAATATGATTGCATCATGTAAATGCAAGTTGTTGCAGACAAATTACAATAAGTTTATTTATTTATTAGTGTCACAAGTAAGCTTACATTAACACTGCAATGACATTACGATGAAAACCCCCACAGTCGCCACACTCCGGCACCTATTCAGGTACACTGAGGGAGAATTTAGCATAACCAATTCACCTAAACTGCACATCCTTTGGACTGCAGGAGAAAATGGAGCACCCTGGAGGAAACCCACACGGACATGGGGAGAACATACAGACTCTGCACAGTCACCCAAACCAGGAATTGAACCCAGGTCCCTGGCGCAGTGCTAACCATTATGCCACTATGCTCTTGGTATGGTGCTTATTATTAAGGAATATAAATAGTTGCAGGGACTGTTGGTGATACCACCTTATAAATACGTAACACTTGCATAATGACATTCCATTGTACATTAGATTAATAGAGACGCGACCCATTTATTTTAAGTGGATTTGTGCCTCAGTTAAAATAGCAGAGGAATGTCACACAAAGACGTTATGCCTTTTACACTGATAATGCAGTAATTTCTAGTCTACTGTATCAAATTATACAAATGGTGACACTTCAGGTCAGTCAGCCTAAATTACTGCTCTGAATGTCATGGGAATGGCTGCCGCCTGCGATTATGTCTCAAATCTGAAGATGAATCCATTATTCCCATCTAAAAGTCAATCTTAAAGCACAATGCACACTGTGTGAAATGTTTAATAAAAATCCTCTCTAACAGGGAGAGAAGAATGAGAGCTGAGGAGGGGCTGATCTGATGTTTGGAGGTGGGTTTTAAGTGTGTTTTCAAGGAGAGACAGAGGGCCTTGTGGTTAATATTTCAGCGATTGCAGGCACGGCCACCAGTAACACGAGGGGTGGTGCGGGGGCAAGTGCGGAGGGACACGGGATACCAGGGTCAGAGATACAGAGCAGGAGGAGGTTACAGAGATGGGCTGAAGCAATGTCATGGAAAGCGTTAAACATGGGGATGGGTATTTTAAATTTGAAATGTCTGTAAACCATTACAAACACGGTTTTCGATATCTGTTTTCAGTTATTTTTGTCTTGGCTTGTATTTCCCTCACTCCTTGTAGCATTGTCTGACTGGATGGACACTCCATTTATAAACACTTCGGGGATATGGTGCAGAGTAATTACTATTTGAAGATGCCAACAAATTATAATTGTCTTTGCCATCTTCCTCCCTCTGACCCCCTCCTCCTCCTCCTCCTGAGGGCCAATTACAACGATCCAAATCCTCCAGCGTCTCTGTTCCCATTCTGAAGTGGTTATATTTCATTGTGAACGTGGATAGTCAGTATTCGCAAACTATAAATAACACCATGGGACAGACTGTACCTGTGCTAATCGTGCCACTGCCAATATCAGTCCATGCACTTTCCACCAGAGTTCTCTAAATGTTCATGAACCCTGGATAATGTTGCGCTGCCAAGCTCAGCAATGCTGCGCTCTCAGCCTGTTGAGATCAGCTATCGATCCACTGCTCTTATCCTGCTGAAGTTAGTTGAATTGGGTTTTTCCTTTCTCAGTACACCAGAAGATGAATCGTTCTGTGATAAAGCCCCCTCTTTAAGACTTTCTGCAAGTGTTTTATTCATTTCTCAGGTACAGGTGTCACTGGTCCATTGCCCTTGAGAAGATGAGCTGCCTTCTTGAACTGCTGCAGTGCATATGGGGCAGGTACACCCACCATGCTGTTAGAGAGGGAGTTCCAGGATTTTGACCCAGTGACAGTGAAGGAACAGTGATATATTTCCAAGTCAGGATGGTGAGTGGCTTGGAGGATAACTTGCAGGTTTTTTCCATGTATCTGCTGTCCATGTCCTTCCAAATGGAAGTGGTTGTGTGTTTGTCTAAGAATCCTTGGTGAATTTCTGCAGTGCATCTTGTAGATGGTACACACTGCTGCTACTGAGCATCAGTGGTGGAGGAATTGAATGTTGTGGAAGGGGTGCCAATTAATTGGGCTACTTTGTTCTGGATGGTGTGTAGGGCTTCTTGAGTGTTGTTGGAACTGCACTCATCCAGGCAAGTGGGGAGCATTCCATCACACTCCTGACTTGTGCCTTGTAGATGGTGGACAGGCTTTTGTGGGGGAGGGGGGCAGGAGGTGAGTTACTCACCACAGGATTCCTAGCTTCCGAGCTGCCTTGTAGCCACTGTGTTTATACGGCTGGTCCAATTCAGCTTCCAATCAGTGATTACCCAAAGGATGTTACAAAGTGCCATCTGAAACATGAATTCAGGCAGAAGCAATCTGCCTCCAACATCTTCGAAATATAGTGTAGTAGGCCACTGGATCATCTGGACATAAAATATTTAAAGCAACAGATGAGCTGAATATTTGGTACGCGACCATCTTTCTGCTGTAAATCCAACTCTTCCACACTTTCTTTAATAAAGAAAGCCCATAATAAACAAGTCTAACAATAAACTGAGTTTATTCTTATTTTAAACTGTCTTAACTTGGTGAACAGAATTTTCATGGCCCAGAACAATAAGTCACCTTTGCTAGCTGTTGATGTATTTTGAAAGAAAATTCGTATTGTGTCGTAGCAATTGTCAGTTATCGATGCACTCTTGCACAAAGTGTAAATCCAGTGTCCTTGCTGATATCCCAGCTGCAACACAAGGGTCTCCTCTTGTGATTTTCCTGCATCAAGTCAGGATGGTGGGTGGCTTGGTAGCAGTATCATAGAATCTCTGTGATGCAGAAGGAGGCCATTTGGCCGATCAAATCTGCATCGGCTCTGACAGAGTAACTTGCTCAGGCCCCCTTCCCCTGACCTATCCCCATAACTTCACACACTTTCCATGACTAATCCATCCAGCCACCAAAGGGGAAGTTTACCATGGCCAATCCACCTAACCTGCACATCTTTAGACTGTGGTTCACTACTGCCTCATAGTGCCAGGGACCTGGGTTCGATTCCCAGCTTGGATCACTGTCTTTGTGGAGTTTTCACATTCTCCCTGTATCTGCATGTGTTTCCTCCCACAGTCCAAAGATGTGCGGGTTAGGTGAATTGGCTATACTAAATTGCCTCTTAGTTTCAGGAGACTAGTTAAGGTAAGTGCTTGGGGTTATGGGGATAGGACCTGGGTGGGATTGTGGTCGGTGTAGACTCAATGGGCTGAATGGCCTCCTTCTGCACCGTAGGGATTCTATGATGTCCTTTTAGGGGAGGAAATCTGCTATCCTTATTCGGTCTGGCCTACTGGCCAGAGGAATGTGGTTGACTCTCAGCTATCCTCCAAGGGCAATAAATACTGGCCAGCCCGTGATACTCATACTCCTCAAATAAATTTAGTTGTGTGATGTTAATGCCCCTTTTAGGGTATTTTTCAAACATGATTCCTACAGCTCACAGCTTCAGTGATGTCATTGTTGTCAGCTTGGTTACAGACACCCTTCTGTTGCTACTCCAATGGGATTGTTGGTTTTTACTTTGGGTTGACAGGTCAGGTGACATGAAGGTTTTTTTCATTTTCAGTTCTGAGAAGCAGGTTTGAGTTTTAGTTTAGAAGGGAGTAGACATCAGACTGAAAGCAGTGTCTTCCCTCTCTCTCTCTCTCTCTCTCTCTGTCTCATTGGTTTTGGGAAATTCTGCTGTTTGGCTGAAAACCTTCCTGGAATAGAAAAACCTGTTCTTGGGGGGCTGGACCAACAGACTCTCTGGTGTTTTGCAAAGCTGTCTTGTCATCAGACTATTGAGTCTCAAGCATTGGAGTGCAGAATTCAACTAACGGCCTCAATCCCAGTATCACGTGAGCATTGATCTGTGCTGTGAAAAGGGTTTTTTGTTGTCTGAGTTTTGATTTTAATTGGATCACATTACAGATATTCTTAAGGGTTATACATTATTGTGATTGTTTTGTTTCTTGTTTGTAATTGATAAAAGCTCTTGTTAATTTCCTTACAATACATGTTGACTATATTCTTAAATAAACTTTGTTTGATTAAAAACTCCCTAGTGGGTCACTTGAGTCGTACCTGAAGAGAAACATCTCGTGCTTATCCTAGCCAAATTCAAGATGTAAAATTTATGATTCAGGCAGACTTCATAAAACACTTTGGAGTTTCTGACCTGAACCATAACAAAAGGAAACCGGAGCACCCAGAGGAAAGCCACACAGACGTGGGGAGAATGTGTAAAATCTTTACCCAAACCCAGAAATGAAACTGGGCCCTGGCGCTCTGAGGCAGCAATGGTGTCTCTGTACTCTGCCAACATACCAGCCCAGTATGGGGTGCTTTGTCCTTTTTAAGGTGGTAGCAGTTGTGAGTTCCTTCAGTGCATCTTGTAGGTGGTGCACGCTGCTGTCTCTGTATCGAAGGTGGAGATGTAGATGTTTATGGACAGGGTGCCAATCAAGCGGGCATGACTGACCTGCTGCCATGCCTTCTCTTCCAGCTACATAAAAGCCACCAAATGTGGCAGTCCGATAAATGTCTCAACGAGTGTTTTGAAACCTCTTGTGTGGAGTTGCCAGTGGCTGAGCAACCCACCGATTCCAACATATACAAGAAAATTCCTCCACGTTAAGGCAATGGCCGAGTGGTACTGCTGCTAGATTATTAATCCAGAAACTCGGCTAATGTTCTGGGGATTCAGAATCGATTCCCACCGTGGCAGATGATGGAATTTGAAGTAAACAAAAAAAATCTGGAATTAAGAATCAACTGATGACCACGAAACCGTCGTCAATTGTTGGAAAAGCCCATCTGGTTCGCTAATGTCCTTTTGGGAAAGGAAATCTGCCATCCTTGCCTGGTCTGGTCTACATGAGACTCCGGAGCTACAGCAATTTGTTTGACTCTTAACTGTCCTTGGAAACGGCCTAGTAAGCCATTCAGTTCAAGGGCAACTAGGGATGGGCAATAAATGTTGGCCAACCAGTGATGCCCATGTCCCATGAGTGAATTTATAAAAAAACCTCAATACTTTCGGCTAAATATTAACCTTTTGAATCCAGCATTTTAGTGTGAGCTCCAATATCTCTTCTATATATTTTAGAGGGATGTTGCATAAGTGGTTTAAAAAAAACTAATAAGCTTTTCATTCATTTTTAAGAGTTTTATACAACTTATGCCGAAACGTATACGGGAACATGAAAATGTGTCTCACCACTCCCTTAGCTTAATAAATGTCTGTTTGTGAAGGCATGGGTACTTTAAAAATCAGCTGGTTCTCAGTAGAATCCCTACACTATAGAAAGAGGCCATTCGGCCTATCGAGTCTGTACCAACCACAAACCCATCAATTTCCTCTTTCCGTAACCGCATGCGTTTAACCTAGCTAATCCCACTGACGCTAGGGTCAATTTAGCATGGCCAATCCACCTAACTCTCACATCTTTGGAGTGTGGGAGGAAACGGGAGCACTCGGAGGAAACCCACGCAGACACAGGGAGAACGTGCAAACTCCACACAGACAGTGACCCGAGGTTGGAATTGAAGCCAGGTCCCTGGCACTGAGAGGCAGCAGTGCTAATCATTGTGCCACTGTAGAGTGTTTTCAGAGCATTGATTGCCTCAGCCTGGGATTAGACAGCTGCCTAGCTGGATTTGCTGTGTACAGCTACTGTGCAATGTTCCAAAACTGTGCTCGAGGTGAGAAGCATGGACAACTCACTGGTTTTTGATCAACAGCGATCTCATTCCATTCCAAATTTTCCAATTCTTGGTGAGACTGGAACATCTGAATCCTGAGTGATAAATAACTGATGGCCGTGTATCGTGTTTGGGGTGTTAGTTGTGTATAAAGCTGTGGGAGTGCTGCAGCATATACAGATCAATTTCTGACAGATGAATGTTGTTTGGCCGCTATTGCATTTGCTACGTCAGCAGCCTCATTGGCTGTAAGCTTAGGAAAAGGTCAGGAAATTGAGGAAGCTCCGAATTAAACATGGCCCTGCTTTCATTTTTCCCATGGATAGAGAAATTCCAGTGATTTGACTGGAATATGATGCTTTTGTTTTTGACTGACCCTCTGAACTCCTGACTGCCCAGTGGCATTATATAACAGCAAATTACTGCGGGATGCTGGAATCTGAAACCAAAAGAGAAAACGCTGGAAAATCTCAGCAGGTCTGGCAGCATCTGTAAGGAGAGAAAAGAGCTGACGTTTCAAGTCCAGGTGACCCTTTGTCAGTCGCATTCCTGCATAAACATTGGCTAAACTGTGCCCTTTTTGCACTCTCTCTATTTACCTCCATATGATACTGAGCTGTTGCTGCTACTCTTAAATAAAACAGATAGCTCTTTCCAGATTTAATGTGCTGGTGCTTTTGAAATTGTTTCAATTTTTTTTGCCAAGAAGCAAAAATGTCAATTCAGCAAATGAGGCATAAAACAAACCATTAAAAATGGAATTCAATCTACATTTAGTGCGTTCCACATGTGTTTTTGAAATGGAAAACAAAATTAAGCAGAATGTTTTTAAACTGCTCTGCTTTTTTTTTATATGTTCAGGAAATTAAACTGCGCACTATACTGTTACCTCCATTTCCTGTCAGGGCAATTGTGTTAAGTGTGGCACTGTAAGCAGTGCCAGCAAAGTTGGCCTCGATTTCTCTCCCTGGCCTTTGCTGAGTTTACTGATCACACCCAAGGTGACACTGGCAGCATTACGGTTGTTCTGTGTTCCCTGCAGTCGATAGAAGGAGGAGAAATTAATCTCCCAATATTGCTGAGTTTCTGATGTATATCCCATACCATAGAACATTATAGCACAGAAACAGGCCTTTTGGCCCTTCTTGTCTGTGCCGATCCATTTTTCTGCTTAGTCCCACTGACCTGCACCTGGACCATATCCCTCCACACCTCTCTCATCCATGAACTGTCCAAGTTTTTTTTGATGTTAAAAGCGACCCTGCATTTACCACTTCATCTGGCAGCTCATTCCACACTCCCACCACTCTCTGTGTGAAGAACCCCCCCTAATATTCCCTTTAAACTTTTCCCCCTTCGCCCTTAACCCATGTTCTCTGGTTTTTTTCTCCCCTTGCCTCAGTGGAAAATGCCTGCTTGCATTCACTCTATCTATACCCATCAAAATCTTATACACCTCTCTCAAATCTCCCCTCATTCTTCTACGCTCCAGGGAATAAAGTCCTAACCTATTCAACCTTTCTCTGTTACTCAGTTTCTCAAGTCCCGGCAACATCCTTGTAAACCTTCTCTGCACTCTTTCAACCTTATTAATATCCTTCCTGTGGAGAGGCTCTTCCCGCTCAGAAAGGACAGTAGGACTAGAGGGCACAGCCTCAGGATAAAGGGGGGGCGGTTTAGAACGAAGTTGAGGAGGAACTTCTTCACTCAAAGGGTGGTGAATCTCTGGAATTCTCTGCCCGTTGAAGTGGTGGAGGCTACCTCGCTCAATATTTTTAAGATGCGGGTTGATAGGTTTTTGATAGGCAAGGGGATTAAGGGTTATGGGGAGAGGGTGGGAATGTGGAACTGAGCCACGACAGATCAGCCATGATCTTATTGAATGGTGGGGCAGGCTCGAGGGGCTAGATGGCCTACTCCTGCTCCTATTTCTTATGTTCTTAAACTGCACACAATACTCTAAATTCAGCCTCACCAATGTCTTATACAACCTCACCATAACATTCCAACTCTTTTATACTCAATACTTTGATTTATAAAGGCCAGTGTTCCAGAAGCACTCTTTACGATCCTATCTACCTGTAACTCCACTTTTAGGGAATTATGTATTTGTATTCCCAGATCCCTCTGTTCTACTGCACTCTTCAGTGTCCTACCATTTACCTTGTATGTTCTACCTTTTGTTTGTCCTTCCAAAGTGCAATACCTCACACTTGTCTGCATTAAATTCCATTTGCCATTTCTCAGCCCATTTTTCTAGCTGGTCCAAATCCCTCTGCAAGCTTTGAAAACCTTCCTCACTGTCCACTACACCTCCAATCTTTGTATCATCAGCACATTTGCTGATCCAATTTGCCACATTATCATCCAGATCATTGATATAGGTGACAAACAACAATGGACCCAGCACTGATCCCTGTGGCACACCACTAGTCACAGGCCTCCACTCAAGCAATCCTCCACAACCACTCACTGGCTTCTTCCATTGAGCCAATGCCTAATCCAATTTACTACCTCTCCATATATACCTCGTGACTGAACCTTCCTAAGTAACCTCCTATGGGGGACCTTGTCAAAGGCCTTACTGAAGTCCATGTAGACAACATCCACTGCCTTCCCTTCATCTACTTTCCTGGTAACCGCCTCAAAAAACTCTAGTTAAACATGACCTACCACACACAAAGCTATGTTGACTCTCCCTAATAAGCCGCTGTCCATCCAAGTATTTGTAGATCCTATCCCTTAGTACTCCTTCCAATAATTCATCCCACTGAAGAGTGGCTCACCATGTGGTGGAGTCGCGCACCCATGTATACACATACACACACACACACACACACACACACACACACACACACACACACACACACACACGTACAAACCCCAATCCACCCACACTCCACGCACACACACACACACCTTGCAGGCATCGCCTGCTTAAACGCACACATGAAGAGGACCTATTTGTTGGAGCGTATGCTGACTGCATGAAAAATCAATCAAATTAAAATATTTGATGTCAATTTATCGCTGATTGTTTTTGCGTTCACAAACATCCCACGCCCCTCAAAAAAAACAATGTCAGCATTTTCTGGTAGAGATCTGCGGAACAGTAACTGACTGATTCGGAGGAAATACAGCGACTGTAAAGCCCACGGTTTGGAGAATTAACTCTGTTTTTTGTGCCCCGCCCTTAACAAAGCCACACCTTTCCCAGCAGCTCTCTGTACTGAGGGGGTGGGGTTGTTGAATTTACTCAGCTGCTTCCGAGGAAGAGGAAATGAGTGAATGGGAGCGGGAGTGCCCCATAACCTGAGCTGCTCTTCGTAAAATTGTGTATTAAAGATGATCAGAATCTGGCTTCAGGGATGTTAATAAGTAGAAATCTCACTCTAGCAGCACATGGTTTTTAGTACTGACCTCTCTTCTCAACCTGCTCTGCTGGCAGGAACAGAGTTCAGTGTCATCTATGCATGAGATGCTGGTTCCTGCAGCTGCTTCAGGAGAAAAGGGTAAATTTGCAGTTGAGATCCATGTCGCAGGTGTGAATCCTTGCAGTGTGTTTCATACATTGAAAACAACCCTGTTTGAGTCATAGAATCATAGAATTCCTGCAGTGCAGAAAGAGGCTAGTCTGCACCGATTCTCTGAAAAAGCAACTTACCCAGGCTCCATCCCCATAACCCCATACATTTACCCTGCTAATCTCTCTAACCTCCAGAGCAGACGACATTAAGGGGCAATTTAGCATGGCCAATCCACTTAACCTGCACATCTTTGGACTGCAGACACGGGGAGAATATGCAGACTAATTCTTAACAATGGTACAAGATATATTTTTAAAGAATAAAATGGAAGAAGAGCGATAAATTGTATGGAATCAGGATAATAGGAATGTGGCTGTGAACTTATGCATGGAATTAAATTAGCATTTATATATCACCTTTCATGAGCTTCCAAGGCACCTAAGAGCATTACCTATTCATATAAGCTAAATCCAATCGATTGTAAAATTTCTCCTTCCATCCAGTTTCAATCCTTGGCTCAGGTGACTATGCGGAGTCTGCACGTTCTCCCTGTGGATTTCCTCCGGGTGCTCCAGTTTCCTCCCACAGTCCAAAGGTGTGTGGGTTAGATGGATTGGCCACACTAAACTATCCTTGATGTCAGGAGGATTAGCAGGGGAAATATATGTAGTTTCGGGGCTGGGGCAGGGTGGGATTGTTGTCAGTACAGGATTGATGGGCTGAATGGCCTCCTCCTGCACTGTAGGGATTCTATGATTTCTGGGATGAGTATCATCTGGTAACTTATAGTTCCACTAAAATTTTGAATAGTATTCCATTTATTTCCAGGAATACTACTTCCTCCTTGAGTAAACCTATAGGTTGGTCTCTTTAATCATTTTGCTTTATCTCAAAACAGGCTTCAATCTGCAGACTTTGAAATTCTGCTTTTGATTATTTTCTTTGTCTGCCTTTGCTCTGTTAGTCATAGCCGTTCAGTCACAGCTCCCATCATTAATCAATATCCTTTTGTTTATTATTTAGGCGTTTAACTGTCTGATTTACAGCCTGCTCCATTGTCCAGAGAGTTTGATCCTTAGCCGTAAGTCTTTTGTAAAGCACCTCAAATCAAAATCCTTTTGGAACTCCAGGTATCAAAGGGATGCCTTGTTCTTTTCTTCCAATTCTTCTCTTCCAGAATGAATTTGTTATTCACAAGCCCGCATTGGCTGGGATCTGTTGTCCTTTGTCTCATTGTTTCATCATGAATAGACTCCATTGGTGTTTTTGCCTCCATTAATGCTGTTCAACATCAAGAACTATAATTTCCAGACCATGTTTTTGCAATTTTCTTTCCAAAACAGGAATGAGTTGTTTTCCACTCATCTGGGATGACCCCTGCACTCAAGTGGGCTCTGTAATCGGGTCCTCCTTCCAGACTCATTTTCTTTAGAATTCCTGGAAAGATTCCTTCAGGCCCTGTTGCCTTCAAACATTCTGTTGTTCTGTTTATTCATCTCAGTTGCACCGTGTCAAAATATTGATATAACCCCTGAGACCCACTTGCTGCAGCCCACTTGTTACTTTGCAGTAAACGTGGTCAGCTTCATTTGTTTAAGTAACGCATTACAATTCAGTGAAGGGCTGTTCTCAATGCAAGTAGCATATCTATGTCTAGTTCATGGTGTCTTTTTGGATTTGTAACTGACCTTGATGTACTCCAGCTGTAAATGAGCCATGCACTCCATCTTATTATGTTGTCAGTATCTTTCCATTATTATAGTTGTGCACACAACAGATACATGAATTCCTGCTGCCTTTGTCACTCATTTGACATCTGTGAAGCACCTTTTTTGTTCGAAACCAATACTTCCAAACTCAAGATTTCACACTCCAATACAATTTTAAAAATGAATGTACATTTATTTTGCAGGAAAATTATTGGGCAGAAAAATATAATATTGATCATGTGTACTTTCTGAATTTGTTTTTCACGATTGATCTAAAATAAATATATAAGATGTTCCACAGAAGGTTTAAACAATAAAATAATGTGCTGCTACATGACAGTCAAACAGGCTAATTCACTAAAGTATAATTATTTTGTAGTGAAGTGCGTTAAAATGTGATAAGGTTTCTTCTTGAGTTCAAGTTCCTTCTACAAGTTGAAAACATACAGCATAAATTTTAATTCTGCACCTTCCAATATGCATCGCTCTTCACTTCAGTGCCAAGTGGTGAACTTTTATTTCGATGGCAGTTTCATCTTTGTGAATCTCATTTTATTTAACTCTTCCTATTATATTTTTATTCCTTTCCTCCTTTTGTCACACACCCTGGACATTCTCTCTTCCACCGACTTCCATCAGGAAAAAGATGCAAAACTCTGAGAACACATATTAACAGACTCAAAAACAGCTTCTTCACTGCTGCCATCAGCCTTTGAATGGACCTACCATATACTAAGCTGATCTTTCCCTACACCTTATCTGTAATTGCAACGCTATGTTCTGCACACTATTCTTTTCTTCTCCCCTCTGTACTCGATGGACGCTATGTTTTGTCTGTATAGCATGCAAGAAACAATACTTTTCATGAATCCCAATGCATGTGACAATAATAAATCAAATTTAATCTCTACCTCCCAGGGTACATTCCTCTGGGAATATGTGCTCATGACATAATAAGCCCAGGTTTCCTGCAGTTACTACAGGTGGGATTTTCTGCACTTAATCCTTCCCAGAACAGCAAGATCCTTTTAAGAGTCGGAATCCTGCTTAATTATTTGGGTGGCTCAGCCAAGGGTCTTCCCCAGAATTGCAGTGTTGGTCCTGCCTTTAGGCAGGAAGTTAATCAGGAAAGGATGGGTAGGGTGACACATCCGTTATGTCAAAAGAAGGATATCTAATTAAAGGGACCACACTGGGTCACAAGAGCTCACCAACCCTGGAGGCTGCAGGAACACAGTGGAGGCTTGAAGGAAGGGTGCTTTCTGGGATTATCATTCTTGTTTTCTGCTGTGGGATGTGAGGGGCTGCAGTGAGGTGAGCTCTCTGAAAGATGGGAGGAGAAAGACAACTTCTTAACCAAGCAGCTGGATCTTGATGTCCATCCTCTGTGCCTTTTATCAGGGCATGCGGCTAAGCAGAAGGCAGCTGGTATTGCTCCTACTACCACTGAAATTGTTATTGCTTCTGCCCTTGGACCTTTATCAGAGGTGCAAAGTGGAGCCCTCCCTCCCCAACCGTTCCCTGATGAAGGCTGCCAGTAGCTGAAGGTGAGTGAAATGTTAGACGGGCAAAATGCCTTCCAAGAAATTAGCAATCGTTTATCAAGCAGTGCCAGTACTCTGAGTGAAGATGTGCTTTGAATTGCAGCCTCTCACCTGCCCATGGGTGGAGCTCTTGTCTCACTGATCGGAGGTATCCCAGTCTGTCGCTGAAGAAACTCTCCCCATCCAGTGACCTCGCCTCCGTAAACCGATCAAGTTGCCAACAGGTCGGGAAACAGGTGTCCTGGCCGAGAGAGTCCGAATCCAGAGTTAAAGGGCCTGTTAGTTTCCTCTACTGGATTCCCACTAGATGTAAAAGGCACCCCCCCACCTCCCCCCCCCCCCCCCGCCTCCTCTCCCCCCAGCCTAGGAATCCACACTGGGGAAACCTGGAAGAAGGCAGGTGACTTTGAGATAATGAGCCAATGTACACTTCACAGGATTTAGAGAAGACCATTCTCTTCAGGTTAAACCCCATCTATTTGCTGTCAGAATCCTGGGTCTACATGAATGTGTTGCGTTGCTGATTGACTCCATTTTTTTACCGTTCTGTGCCATGGCCTTCCCAGATAAGTGTTCCACAAGACCAAAAACATTCTGCCCAACATTGTCTCTTAGTTCATTCCCTGCTTTCTAATTTGGATTTCCATCTATTTGAACCACTGTGTCACATTCCCAGATTATCTTTGTTAATAAGAACATAAGAAATAGGAGCAGGAGTAGGCCATCTAGCCCTTCGAGCCTGCCCTGCCATTCAGTAAGATCATGGCTGATCTGTCGTGGCTCAGTTCCACTTTCCCGCCCTCTCCCCATAACCCTTAATCCCCTCTCTTATCAAAAACCCATCAACCCGCTTCTTAAAAATATTTAGCGAGGCAGCCTCCACCACTTCAACGGGCAGAGAATTCCAGAGATTCACCACCCTTTGAGTGAAGAAGTTCCTCCTCAACTCTGTTCTAAACCGCCCCCCTTTTATCTTGAGGCTGTGCCCCCTAGTCCTACTGTCTTTTTTGAGCAGGAAGAGTCTCTCCACCTCTATCCTATCCATCCCATTCATCATCTTATACGTCTCAATGAGATCTCCCCTCATTCTTCTAAACCCTAATGAGTACAAGCCTAGTTTATTCAGCCTCTCCTCATAGCTCAACCCCCTCAACTCCGGTATCAGCCTAGTAAACCTCCTCTGCACTCCCTCCAAGGCCAAAATATCTTTGCGCAGGTGCGGCGCCCAAAACTGCACACAGTACTCCAGCTGCGGCCTCACCAATGCCCTATACAGCCGCAGCAAGACCTCCCTACTCTTATATTCAATCCCCCTCGCTATGAAGGCCAGCATCCCATTCGCCTTCCTGACCACCTGCTGCACCTGCAAGCTGGGTTTTTACGACTCATGCACAAGGACCCCGAGGTCCCTCTGCACCGTCGCCTGCTGCAGTTTTTCGCCACGTAAGTAGTAGTCCTTCCTACCATTATTCCTACCAAAGTGGACCACCTCACACTTGCCAACATTAAATTCCATTTGCCATTTCCTGGCCCATTCGCCCAGCCTATCTAGATCCTTCTGCAGACTCCCCACACCCTCCGCACAATTTGCCGTTCCCCCAATCTTGGTGTCATCAGCAAATTTCGACACCCTACACTTGGTTCCCTCCTCCAGATCATCTATATAAATGGTAAAAAGCTGAGGCCCCAGCACCGACCCCTGGGGCACTCCACTAGTCACCATCCGCCAATCCGAATAGCACCCGTTGACCCCCACTCTCTGCCTCCTATTTGACAACCAATCCTCTATCCACGCTAGCACCCTACCCCCAACTCCATGTCCCTCGACCTTCTGCAATAACCTCTTGTGAGGTACTTTGTCAAACGCCTTCTGAAAATCCAGAAAGACCACATCCACCGGCTCTCCACTATCCACTGCCCTAGACACATCCTCATAAAACTCCAGTAAATTTGTCAGACACGACTTCCCTTTAATGAAATCGTGCTGCGTCTGCTCTATCAAGCAATTCCCTTCAAGATGCCTCACAATTTCCTCCTTAATGACGGATTCTAACATTTTACCTACCACAGACGTTAAACTAACCGGCCTATAATTCCCCGCCTTTTGCCTGGCACCCTTCTTAAACAACGGCGTAACATTAGCCGTTTTCCAATCTTCCGGCACTTCCCCGGAATCCAGCGACGTCTGGAAAATAACCACCAAGGCATCCACTATCACCTCCGCCATTTCTTTCAGAACCCTCGGATGCATTCCATCCGGTCCTGGGGACTTGCCCACAATCAGCCCCTCCAGTCTGTCGAGCACCGCCTCTCTCGTAACAGTAATGTCATTAAGACCCTCCAGTCCTACCACCTTTCCATCGCTAACACCCGGCAAATTATTCACGTCCTCCTCCGTGAAGACAGAAACAAAAAAGTTATTCAATACCTTAGCCACATCCCCATCCCCTACCACTAGGTCCCCTTTCTCATCCTCTAAAGGACCAACGTTCACCCTAGCCAGCCTCTTCCTTTTTATCTATTTATAAAAACTCTTGCTATCCTTTTTCAATCCTCCTCATAATCTTGAAAACTTAATTAGGCTGCCTTGGAGGCTCATTTTGAAAGCAAATATCCTTTATAAAAGATCAAAGTTCTGTCTTTGTTGCCTTAGGAGCAGCACACTGGTTAGTTAGCACTGCTGCCTCACAGTGCCAAGCACTGGGTTCAATTCCCGGCTTGGGTCACTCTCTGTGCAGAGTCTACACGTTCCAGCCGTGTCTGTGCAGGTTTCCTCCGGGTGCTCCGGTTTCCCCCCTCAGTCCAAAAGACGTGCTGGTTAGGTGCGTTGGCCATGCTAAAATCTCCCTCAATGTAACCGAATAGGCACCAGAGTGTAGCGACTAGGGGATTTTCACAGTAACTTCATTGCAGTGTTAATGTAAACCTACTTGTGACGCAAATAAATAAACTTTAAACTTTGTTTCTGATTATACTTTCCTCAATATACTTTTGATTCCCAAATATCCATTTTGATTAACATGTACAAACACATTTGATTTTCTGAAGTTGGATATTTTTATATCTGATATTTTTGCATAATCCTCATGACTATCTGAATTCTAATAATGGTCACTGGATTTAGAATAACCCTTACCTCTGCCTCTTTGATTCTAAATCACTACTAAAGTTTTAATTCTGAATAGCCATATTAACTATGCTGACTGGTAAACTAAGGACACAATCTCGCATAAACATGGATTTCCGTTTGCCAGTCGATATTCCGAGTAATTGGAATCGCCCAGGATGCGCACTCTGTTCTTTTTTACAAGCCCTCCTTATTGGCAGAAACATTTCCCTGTCTTCACTCTCCTCCTGTCTCTAACAACATCTAATAATTACCCTCTTCTTTCTCTCCTTGACCTTAACCCATCTGGTCTCTGCTGCATCAGACAAAGCATTTATTAGTTTCTATGGATACAGTGCTCTCTCTCGCCCATATTACCAATCTCTCCATCACTTTGTTATTCTTGTCCCTGCTATAGGCCTGTTTGATCTCCCAGTCAATGGTTTGGTTCAGCAGGTCTTTATTAATCCAGTAACCTTGCACCGCTTCTTCAATAGGAATGTTTCCAATTCCATAAACTTGTTTCAGATCCTCCTCCAGCTGTTGTGAAAAAACCTCAGCTTCAGCCCCCTGCCCCACTGCTCATGTTCTTGTGCCTTGTTAAGGTTGCATTCATCATTCATTTAGCCCATCCTCACCTCGGTACTCGCTGCCTATAAATCTAATGGACCATATTTCGCAGTTAGCAGGCTGCTCACCCCTGACCACAAGCTGAGAGCTTTGCCTCTGTCTCCGTGTAGTGATGTTACAACTGGCTTTCATTACCTACATTTCCAATGTGGAGCTAGAGTGAGAATTTCATGCACACAGACAGACACACACACGTGTGCATGCGCGGGCAGACCTGCACAGACACATGCAGGCAGGCAGTCAGACATGGACAGACATGCAGCTTGAGGCGCCTGCATGCGCACACGTGCATGTGTACGCGTGCGCGCGCGCACACACACACACACACATGCAGCGAGAGGCGCTGGTGTTCACACACACAGGGGAGGCGATGACCTAGTGGTATTATCGTTATCCTATTAATCCGGAAACTGTGGACCCAGTTTCGAATTCCGCCACAGCAGGTGGTGAAATTTGAATTCAACAAAAAATATCTGGCATTAAGAATCTACTGATGACCACAAAACCATTGTCAATTGTTGGAAAAACCTATCTGGTTCACTAATGTCCTTTAGGGAAGGAAATCTGCCATCCCTACCTGGTCTGGCCAACATGTGACTCCAGAGCTGCAGCAATGTGGCTGATTCGCAACTGCCCTCCAAGGGTAACTAGGAATGGGCAATAAATACTTGCCAGCCAATGATGCCCATGTCCCAGGAATGAATAAAACAGACACACACAGCCAAGGGGCATTTACGCATGCGCACACACAAAATTAAAAGCATTAAAGTAAAATTACTTTTAAAGATAGTGCAAATTGAAGAATGTTGCATGCACACACAAGGCACAATTCTGGGGGAAAAAAGCTTTTTAGCACTAGTTCCAAAAGATTAGCTAGAGAAGTCTAGCTAATCATTTAAGAGCAATCCATGATTACAAAATTCTGTTCCGTTCATCAAATTTTATTAATCATGTTGCTAATAAAAATCCAGTGAAATTTAATTGAACGTGGTGACATTGTTTAAGGGATTTCACATGGTGATGTGGGAGTAGAAAATTGAAACTCTTGACTTTAGTGATTGTTGGCGCTGGGTGCAGAGTCACAGAGTAACCTGTGCAGAGTCCTGAGAGATAAACTGCACCTCCAGGACTTTCGGTGCTAACCGCGCATTCCTGACACCTGAGAATTGTGGTCAGAATCAGAGAGGGGGATACATGAGGGTGAATGTTGATAGTCCTTCAGGCACCCAGCACAGTCTGGCCCAGTATCTAAGAAGCACTCTGGTTCACGTGTTTGTACAATTCTAGTCATGAACCCATTGCCACGTCTGGGACACATCTGAAAAACACAACGTTGTATCCTTTTTCCATTCTGTTTTCCTGGCAAATTGCCTCAGCTGAGGAGCTCCAGTTATCTCTCTGGTTGGTGTCTTTAGAGAGTTCAGTTGTCCAAGAATGTGTCCTCATTCTCTGAAGAATGAAATCAATAGGGGCACTTATTTTTAGCCACGTTTACATCAAGTAAGTGAATAAGAACGTGGAAAAGAACATTCAAAAGTAAGTAGAAGATTCAAACAGAGCACTGTTTTAATGTAAGTTTATTATCATTGAGTTATTTGAGTCTTACTTTGAATCTAATTTTTAACTGCATATTAAATTAACTGTAATTTGTTCAGAAACATGGGTGGAATTTTCCAGTTCTCTCAGCGGGTTTTATGTCAGATGGGATGATACTGCAGTCACCTTCCCGTCAGTGTACAATGAAGGCAAGAGTGTGCACTCACACCCGGCATGATGGGTAACCTTTCCTGCCAGGCTTCTACTTATTTTTGAATGTTCTTTTCCACGTTCTTATTCACTTACTTGAAGTGGCTAAAAATAAGTGCCCCTGTTGATTTCATTCTTCAGAGAATGAGGACATATTCTTGGACAACTGAACTCTCAAAGCACTGAGTGGATGGGTGGAGCATATACAACTTGGAACTTCTGACTTCAGGAACATCCAGGGGTTTAGGTCTTTGTCAATGGTGGGTAAGTCGATGTCCAAGCGTGAGCCAATCTGCCCAGCCCACCTCGCATAGCAACAGCAAGCCCCTAGCTGCATAATTAATGAGGCCAGCACCACACGGAATCCCTACAGTGCAGCCGCACAGTGCCAGGAACCCGGATTCAATTCCAGCCTCAGGTGACTGTGTGGAGTTTGTACATTCTCCCTGTTTCTGCTTGGGTTTCCTCCAGGTGCTCCGGTTCCCTCCCACAGTCCAAAGATGTGCCAGTCAGGTGGGTTGGTCATGCAAAATTATCCCTTTGTATTGGAATTAGTGGGTAAATATGGGGATAGAGCCTGTGTGGAATTGTTGGCTTGATGGAGCAAATGGTGTCCTGCACTGTAGAGTTCCAATGATTCTACTTTAAACATTTCAAATTTGAAATTAAGATTCTATGCCTACTTTTCTTTCTGTCGCTTGATTTCTCTCACCCTTAATCCAATCTTTCTGTTACTGTCTTTATTTCTCCCTCTACTTGATTTGACTAATTCACCCACGATTATGGCACCCTCCATCTCTGTTTCTTGTGTCTCTTTCTCAAATCTTAAACATCACTAATTAGGGAGAGATATTATTCAATCATCTCAGTTTCAGGACATCACTGCTGTGGTTCCTTGGGGGGGGGTGTCTGGGGTGCAGCCATCTTCAGCTGCTTCATCAGCGACCTTCTTTCCATCGCAAGCTCAGAAGTGGGAATGTTCGCTGATGATTGCACAATGTTCAACGTTATTTGCATCTCCTCCAATACGAAGCAGTCAATGTCAAATGTAAGAAGACATGGACAATATCCAGGCTTGGGCTGACAAGTGGCAAGTAACATACATGCCACACAAGTGCCAAGCAATGGTCATCTCCATCGAGAAAGAATCTAATCATTGCCCCTTGACATTTAGTGGCCTTGCTGAATCCCCACTGGGTGTTATCATTGACCAGAAACTGGATTGGACTATCCATAAAAATACTGTGGCTACAACATAGAACATAGAACATAGAACATTACAGCGCGGAACAGGCCCTTCGGCCCACAATGTTGCGCCGACCAGTCTTATTTTTAAAAAAAAACATTGACCCACTAATCTAAACCACTCCTTTATCGTCCATAAGCCTATCCACCAATCTCTTAAACGCCCCCAAACTAGGCGCATTTACAACTGCAGCAGGCAGGGCATTCCAGTCCCTCACCACCCTCTGGGTAAAGAACCTGCCTCTGACATCCGTCCTATAACTACCCCCCCTTAATTTAAAGCCATGCCCCCTCGTGCTAGATTTCTCCATCCGAGGAAACAGGCTATCACCATCCACCCTATCTAAACCTCTAATCATCTTATATGTTTCTATAAGATCCCCTCTTAGCCGCCTTCTTTCCAGTGAAAACAACCCCAAATCCCTCAGTCTCTCCTCATAGGACCTCCCCTGCATACCAGGCAACATCCTGGTAAACCTCCTCTGCACCCTCTCCAAAGCCTCCACATCCTTCCTGTAATGTGGGGACCAGAACTGCACACAGTACTCCAAGTGCGGCCGCACCAGAGTTGTGTACAGTTGCAACATAATGCTGCGACTCCTAAATTCAATCCCCCTACCAATAAACGCCAAGACACCGTATGCCTTCTTAACAACCTTATCTACTTGATTCCCAACTTTCAGGGATCTATGTACACATACACCTAGATCCCTCTGCTCCTCCACTCTATTCAAAGTCCTCCCGTTAGCCCTATACTCAACACATCTGTTATTCCTACCGAAATGGATTACCTCACACTTCTCCGCATTAAACTCCATCAGCCAGTCAGAAGCTAACAACCATGAAGTGGTGCAGGCTTGATGGGCTGAATGGCCTCCTTCTGCACTGTAGGGATTTCAGCTGCCCTTTAGAATCCAGCATTTCCTTTGACAATCTCTGGTGTTGAAACACCTGGAGTAGACCTGGAATCTACAAGTAGTTGTATTAAACCAGAGAGTAAGCTACCCATAGGAGTCTGAACTGCCTTTAAACTTGTAAGTCTTTATTTGCTTGAGCCGTCGGTGTGCTTGCCACTTCCTTTGGTTTGTTTGCTAAGTCTCTTAGTATTCCCAACATCCTCCAGCTTTCCTGCAAGCGCTCTCCCCTGGTGGTTTCTCTTGTGCTACCTCCTCTGTGTACCTGTTCAGTGCCTCAGCATGCCTGCTGATCTCCCCTTTGAGTTTGGATGGTGTCTTGGTAGATAATGAAGGAGCACATCTCTTTAATCGCTTGCCATCATTATCCTTTGCTTTCAGACAAAGGAATAAAGTGACGATCCCAGTTCAAGTAGATAGATCACAGGCATGGAATAAATCTATAAAAAGGGAAAACTGCTGGAAAAGCTTTGTTACATGATAGATTACAGGGTTGTATAAAAGCTTGGCCATTGATGAACTGGGATTGATCTCCTAATGTCAATTGTGACTAATGTTCAATAGTAGCTTCAAAATTATTTTTAAATTAATTGGAAAAGGAACCGTTACTTGGGAGCACTAGGGGCGATCTCGTAGAAACCTATAATATTCTAACAGGACTGGACAAGGTAGATGTAAGAAGGATGTTCCCGATGGTGGCAGTGTCCAAAACTAGAGGGTCACAGTCTAAGGATATTGACCATTTAGGACAGAGATGAGGAGAAATTTCTTCAACCGGAGAGCAGTCAGCCTGTGGAATTCACAACCACAGAAAGCAGCTGAGGCCTAAACATTGTATGTTTTCAAGAAGCAGTTGGATACAGCACTCGGGGCGAAGGGATCAAAGGATTGGGGGCGGGGGTGGGAGGATTTTAAATTGGATGATCAGCCATGATCATAATGAATGGTGGAGCAGGCTCAGAGCTGAATGGCCTCCTGCTCCTGTTTTCCATATTTCAGTATTTCTCATTGAGTTTCAAAATCTGTCTGCCTGCTGCTTGGAGATGTGTGACAGCAAACCTGCAAACCACTATTAACTGACGCTATCCTGACACCACCCGCCCACCAGAGTCCCCCCCTAGCCGGAAACAAAACACATGCTAGGAGTTACATTCTAACTGCACGACTTCTAGCTGTGAATGGGAAATTTAAGATTGCAGCTTAATGCTTGTTCAAGTTCACCCATGCCTGACCTTGTATGAAGGACAATGTCCAGCAACATCTAATTATCTACAGATTGAAAACAGATCTGTCAATCCTCGTATGATTACATCATACTTTCTGAAATATGACAGCCATTTACTGTGTTGTAGAATGCAGAGTTGCTTTGTGGTTGTGCACTTTTCACTGTTTATGTTCCATGTATTCAACCAAACATTATTAATATCTCCAACATAGCACTCTAACTATCTACAGTGTATCCTCGTGGGAGCCTTGTTGCTATTGTATACATTTTGTAGTGTGTTTAATGCCATTCATGGTGGTTACCTGCCAATGCACAGTGCAACCTTGCCACAATCTACATACACCTTGTTATCATGTTCTGCTTGATTGATCCTATTATTCGAATCAAAACGTTCATGGGATGTGGGCATTGTTGGCTGGGCCAGCATTTATTGTCCATTCCCGAGGGCACATTGCTGTGGATCTGAAGTCACACGTTGGCCAGACTGGGTAAGGATAACTGATTTCCTTCCCTAAAGGACATCAGTGAACCAAATGGGTTTTTCCAACAATTGACAATGGTTTCATGGTCATCAGTAAACCTGAATTCAAATTTTACCCTCTGTCGTGGTGGGGTTCGAACCTGAGTTTCCAGAGAGTTACCCTGGGTCATTGGATTACTCGTTCAGTGAGAATCCCATTACATCACCACCTTCCTTCCAAAATGAAGGTAAAGGAAGAGTAAGAAAAGGAAAGCATTTTGGGGAAAAAAATTATGCAAAATTGGAACTAAATAAAACTTAATGATTTAAAGAATCATTTTGTGGTCTTGGCTTGGATGGTGTTTGCACAGGAGCACATACATAGTTGGAGAGACTGCTTGATTAATTGGCCTGAAATCTGTGTTTTCCCCACGCTCCCTTCAAGCCTCTGTTGGACTCTGATCCAAGGGAAAACGTGGACCGATCCCACATAGGAACAGTGTCCTTCTGTATTATCTGACATCCCACAGCTTTCACTTGAATGTGAATCTATATGTGATGGCTATAGGGTGAAACCTCTACGTGGTGAGCTACCGCGTTACCCCGTGAATGGGAACTGGAGCTGTTTCCCAACACTCTACGGTTTGAATCGTTAACAGTCCCAACACGCCAGGGGAAAGCAGTAACGCATCGAACAGAAACTAGTTTACCACAAAATCTGGTGTTGATCATACCAGTATTAGTCATGTCAGTGTCACAGCAGCATTTAGACCAAGTGAACTTAAGGGAAATCTGACAACAATCCAATAGTTTCTGTGGTCTTTCTTTCTCTGGTGCTAGCCCAAGATGTACCAGGTTATTGAATTCAATTTTACAATTTACTTTGGTTGAATTTCAAGCTTTTTAGCCTCGCGCTAAGTTGATCTTCCTCTACACCTTAGCTATGACTGTGAGGTTACATTCTGTACTTTCTCCTTTCCTTCTCTATGAATGGTATGTCTGGTGTGCAAGAAACAATATTTTTCACTGTATACCAACACGAGACAAATTTTTGCTTAACCATAAGACTTTTACAGAATGAGCACTCCTGTAGTCTTCATGAATATTGGAAGCAACTGTAGAATTGCCAATTGTGAGTTGTTAGTTATTTGAATGTTTGAGCCAAGGGGATGATGTCAGTTATTTCTGCAAATTTGTTTCGTGTGTTTTGCTGATGCAATTCCAAAATATAATTCAAGCTTTCTTTCATTTGAAAAAGAATAACATCAAAACTAAAATGGAGCCTCTGAATTACAGCGCATTTTCAAAATTTCTCCAAATGGTTGGGTTTTGTGGAAGAGATCTTCATTTCTCATGGGATTACTCCTATCCGCTTGACTCGCTGTCACTCCTCACCATTTTCTCTAAGGATCATGAATCTTTGGATCCCTTCCTGAAAAGGTGGTGGAAGCAAAGTCTTCATCATAGAATCCCTAAAGTGCAGAAGGAGGCCATTCAGCCCATCAAATCTGCACAGACAACCATCTCACCAAGGCCCTATCCCTGTAACCTTATGTATTTACCATAGCTAGTCTCCCTGACACTAAGGGGCAATTTAGCATAGCCAGTCCGCCTAACCCACACACCTTTTGGAGTATGGGAGGAAGCTGGAGCACCAGTAAGAAACCCACGCAGACACAGGGAGAACGTGCAAACCATTTTAAGAGTTGTCATAGCTTCCAGTCTTAGAGTCATAGACTCCCTAAAGTGCAGAAGGATGCCATTCAGCCCATCGAGCCTGCACAGACAATGACCTGTGCAGGGCCCATCTCTGTTACCCCATGTATTTACCCTGCTAATCCCCGGCACTAAGAGTCTAATTAGCATGGCCAATCCACCTAATTTGTGCATCTTTGCACTGAGGGGAGTCTGGAACACCCAGAGGAAAGCCATGTAGACATGGGGAGAACATGCAAACTCCACCCAATCACCCAAGGCTGAATTGAACCCGGATCCCTGGTGCTATGAAGCGAACCAATGTGCCACCGTGCAGTCCAGCTTTGAATATTTTTAAGGCAGCAGTAGATAGATTTCTGGTAATTGAGGGGAGGGGTGATAGGTTATTGAGGGTAGATGGGATGCAGCTTTGAGGTTATATCTGATCATCCGTGCTCTGATTAAATGGTGAGTGAACTCGGGGGGGTTATGTGTTCCTGCTCCCCCTCTATATGTTTTGTATGTCTGTCGTGGCTCAGTTAGCAGCACTCTTTGAGCCCCAAAGTTATGGGTTCAAATCCCACTGCAGAAGAGCACAAAAATTATGGATTGATATTGGAGTGCTGCGCTGTTGGAGGTGCTGTCTTTGGCTAAGACATTGAATAAGGTTTGATGTATTCCGTCAGGCAGAGAAAACAGTGCTGACGCACTATTTTGAAGCAGGGCGGGGTAGTATGTTATCCTCGGTGCCCTGGATGATACTCACTTGATCACTTTGCTGTTTCTGGGAGCTTGCTGGGCACAATTAGCTTCTACATTTCCTATATTACAATAGTCACTACAGTACATTTAAAAAATACATCATTGATTATAAAGCACCTTGGAACATCTGGAGGTTGTGAAAAATGCAAGTCTCCTCCTTTCTTTACTCATGCTGATGAATAATGTTGGGTGGCACAGTGGTTAGCACTGCTGCCTCACAGAACCAGCGACCCAGGTTCAATTCCCAGCTTCGGGTCACTGTGTGTGTGGAATCTACATGTTCTGCCCAAGTCAGTGTGGGTTTTGTCGGAGTGCTCTTTTTTAAAATTCATTTGTGGGACATGGGCATCGCTGGCTAGGCCAGCATTTATTGCCCATCCCTAGTTGTCCTTGAGAAAGTGGTGGTGAGCTGCCTTCTTGAATTGCTGCAGTCCATGACTCCAAGATGTGGGTTAGGTTGATTGGCCATGCTTAATTGCCCCATCATGTCAGGGGTGGGTTTTAGTAGGATAATACATTAGATTACAGGGATAGGGCCTGGATGGCTTCTTTCTGCACCAGTAACTGTGAGAATAAAAATTGTTTGTTTTCTGAACAAGTTGCTGCAGAACATAAGGATTGAGACTTTACTTATCAGCAAGATTCCAGCCTGTGGATGATCTTGGTGCTTGTGTCATCTTATAGATGTAGTTACACGTTAGGAATATCACTAATACAATGAGACTTGTTCCAGTTCACAACTAATTTGTCCATTCCTGTTGGGGCTTATTAAATATTAGTGGCTTTGTGACATCAGTGTCATTCAGCTAGGCAGCGTACTTGTCTCGGTTTTGACAGAATGACTGCTCCTGTCATCTTCACGGTACATTGGCAGCAGCTGTAGAATTGCCAATCAAAAATAGTCCAACACCTTTCTTGTTACTTGGAGATGCACAGCATGAGAGGGCTGGATGTTGGTTCTTTGCCCAAGTTCCATGACGATCCTTGCTGTGTGAGAGAGAGGTGAGCAACCAGAATGGATTTGAGTTCAGATTGAAGGCGGCAGCTGTGTGAAGTTTCCATGATCCTTTTCCCAAGCAGGTGACTGTTCCCGGACCTCTGCCAACGTCACTCTTGGGCTGGCCTTTCAAAGCTATGTAAGAATGATCCAAGTTTTGCCTTGTCTCTCTGCAGTAATCACTGTCTCTAGCCTCTTGGACTGCAAGAACTAGGAGCGGAAATCCACATCCGTGCACTCAATTTCCCAATGCTGTAGAGTGCGGTCTTTCCTTATCACCCAGTATAATCTCTTTATTAACATGACCTCGACATGTTATTCTAGTGAAACAGTGATATTTCTGCTTTGCAAATCTGATCAGACAATCTCTTCAAGTATTTATTCTGTTGGGAAAAGGAAAGTGGGTCTATTCTTTTAAACCCCCCCACCCCCACCCCCAGCCCACCACCACCATTTTTATTGCCCCAGTTTTGGGGTTTTGGCAGAGTAACTCAAATCCGCAATCTTGGACAAAGACCGTATGGATTTCAGAACTTGCCAGATTTCAGTGATTAATTCATTGAATAGGAGGATGCAGGGAAACCAACTGATATGATTGCAAAGCACTTTAGCTTAATGGTCATGTCACTGCTGATATTAATTCACTTCTCTGGCATTAGATTTAATGAGTCTTTTGTGTTCTCCTCCCCCCACTTCCCTAACATCAGCTGCATCCTGTTTAAAATGAGAAAAAAAAATCAATCAAACTAAAATGATGATAAAATAAAACCCTGTTATTGTAACTGAAAACTGTTTCTTATTCATGCAAGATCATACATTCCCTTTAACAACTCTGTGAACTGACTTGGGTGAACTGCAAGAAGGCAGTCGGAGCCCATAGAATTTGAAGACTTTGGGACTCGAGTGTTTAGATCTAAGCTTTTATTCAGATGGCACTAATGGCTTCAAAACTCTTAGGTGCGAGATGAGGAAGGGGGGATTGACAAGGTAGATGTGGAGAGGACGTTTCGTTCCTCTTGTGGACCAGTCCAGAATGAGAGGTCATTGCTTTAGGATAAAGGGTGGCAGATTTAAATCCAGATGAGGGGAAATTTCTTCTGAGTCATGAGTCTGTGGTTGTCATAGCCTGCAGTCTTAGAATCATTGAATCCCTACAGTCCATCAGGAAGCCATTCATGGATAGGGCCCATCCTTGATACCCCATGCATTTACCCTGCTGATCCCCTTGACACTAAGGGACAATTCAGCACGGCCAATCCACCTAACCCACACATCTTTGGACTGTGGGAGCAAACCGGAGCACCCTGAGGAAACCCATGCAGACACGGGGAGAATGTGCAAACTCCACACAAACAGCCACCCAAGGCCAGAATTGCACTAGGGCTTTGTGTAAATTTAAGGAAGAGGTGGGCAGATTTTTAATTAGTTAGGGTTTGAAGGGTTATGGTGAATGGGCAGGAAGGTGAGTTGAAACCAAGACAAGATCATCCATGTTCTATGACCTGAGCAGATTCAACCAGCTAAATTGCCTACTGCTTCTCCTGGTTTTTATCATTCTACCCTGTACAGTAGCAAGAATAGATACATGTCCTGATCAAGTGCAATGCATGGCTAAATATTCTACTTCATTGGATCCTGCAAGAGTCTTTTCTTCCTGAGTGAGTTCAGTTGTCACTGCCACATCTGCACTGGGTCAGGTGGGGTCAAAGTTCACAAGTACTGGAGCACCAGGTTTAAAAAACCATGTCGTCCAGTTCTGGGGAGAGGTTTCAGGTATCCTGATTTGAGATGCTTTACCTGAAATAGCAGTTTCCAACAAATAGCCAAGGATTGGATTTTACAGCTGCGTTCCAGAGAATTATCTTAAACTGCGTGAAGTAAATAGTCGAGATCAGCCAATGCTATGATCTTCAGTGCTGAACTGCATGTTTCCATTGATTGGTCTGTCTGATCTAGTGAAGGTTTTTAATTACTTGGCCACCAATATAACTCCATATTGGAGATTTTTATTTACCAGGTTTAGAGTAGTCATACCCTCCAGTCTTAGAATCATAGAATCCCTACAGTACAGAAGGAGGCCATTCTTGGACAACAACCACAGACTGGGACCATCCTTGTTACCCCATATATTTACCCTGTTAGTTCCCTTGACACTAAGGGACAATTTAACATGGCCAATCCATCTAATCCACACATCTTTGGTCTCTGGGAAGAAACTGGAGCACCCTGAGGAAACCCATGCAGACACGGGGAGAACGTGAAAACTCCACACAGACAGTCACCCAAAGCCAGAATTGAACCATGGTCCCTGATGCAGTGTAGCAGCAATGCTAACCACTGTGCCACCATGCTGCTCTGTCCATTTATGCAGTTGGGAGTTCCGCTAATTAATCATCTGAAGCTATCCACCTTTAATGAGTGAATTTAAGAAGGTGCTGCTGCTCCTTCCCAATTATTTAGAGCCTGAAGTGATATACTTATGTTATAAACAGGCTTGCATCAAGTTGGGCTAAGTGACAGTTCCAGTTTCTCTGAATATGTTTTAGTATAAAGGCAGAATAGTACAGAAACTGGAAACCTGAAATAAAAACCTGAGAAACATAGAATTCCTACAGTGCAGAAGGAAGCCATTCGGCCCATCAAGGCTGCACTGACCACAATCCCACCCAGGCCTTATTCCATGTATTTAACCTGCTAAACCCTCTGACACTAGGGTCAATTTAGCATAGCCAGTCCACCCAAACCTGCACATCTTTGGACTGTTGGGTGGGGGGAAACCGGAGCACCCAGAGGAAACCCATGCAGACGTGGGGAGAATGTGCAAACTCCAGTGACCCAAGCTGGGGATTGAACGCAGGTACCTAGCGCTGTGAGGCAGCAGTGCTAACCACTATGCCGCCCCAGGAGAAATTGAGTTGAAGGACTGGATTTTCCTGACCCTCACGGCATCAGTAGCTGTGCTGTGTTAGAACATAGAACATTACAGCACAATACAGGCCCTTTGGCCCTCGATGTTGTGCCGACCTGTGAAGCCAATCAAAGCCCATCTAACCTACACTATTCCAATATCATCCATATGTTTATCCAATGACCATTTAATTGCTCTTAATTTGGCGAATCCAGTACTTTGGCAGGCAGAACATTCCACACCCTTACTACTGTCTGAGTAAAGATTCACAGGCCAAAGTGAAACTGAGACTGGATTACATGACGTACTTCCTTTCAAGTGATGACATGGTGCTTTCCCATTAAAAACAATTAGAACAGACTGGTAAGGGGAAGTAGAGGCGAGTCACCTCAGGACAGCTTTCTGACACCTTCCCACTGCCAGCAAAGTTTCCCAAGGGTAGTGGGAAAGCCAGTTGGACTGTCTGAACCGTAGAGACGTGCAGTCAATCGAGATAATGAAGGTGCCAGTTGGGGGTAATTTTGAAGGCTCAGTGACATTTTGCTGCCAGCCCCTCCCATTGTGTGAGGAAGACGCCTGGTTGGTGGAGGCAATCTGCCAACTGGAGGATTTCCAGTGCCGGAAACTTGCCCGTGACAGGACTGTGAGCAGATAAAGCCACCTCCTGCGGCCCAAAATTATAGACCAGTGAGTCCTCCTTCTGTTGTGGGCAAAGTTTTGGAAAGAATTATAAGGAATAGGATTTATAATCATCTAGAGGGAAATAAATTGATTAGGGATAGTCAACACGGTTTTGTGGAGGGTAGGTTGTGCCTCACAAACCTTAACGAGTTTTTTGAAAAGGTGACCAAAGAGGTGGATAAGGGTAAGGCAGTTGACGTGGTGTATATGGATTTTAGCAAAGCGTTTGATAAGGTTCCCCATGGTAGGCTACTGCAGAAAATGCAGATGCATAGGATTGAGGGTGATTTAGCAGTTTGGATCAGGAATTGGCGAGCTGATAGAAGACAGAGGGTGGTGGTTGATGGAAAATATTCAACCTGGAGTTCAGTTACAAGTGGTGTACCTCAGGGATCTGTTTTGGGGCCACTGTTGTTTGTCATTTTTATAAATTACCTGGATGAGGGTGTAGAAGGATGGATTAGTAAATTTGCTGATGACACCAAAGTCGGAGGAGTTGTAGACAGTGAGGATGGATGTTACAGTTTGCAGAGAGACATAGATAAGATGCAGAGCTGGGCCAAGAGGTGGCAGATGGAGTTTAATACGGAAAAGTGTGAGATGATTCACTTTGGTAAGAATAACAGGAGTACAGAATATAGGGCTAATGGAAGGACTCTTAGTAGTGTTGACGAGCAGAGAGATCTCGGTGTACATGTGCATAGCTCCCTGAAAGTTGGCACCCAGGTTGATAAGGTTGTTAAGAAGGCGTACGGTGTGTTAGCTTTTATTGGTAGAGGGATTGAATTTCGGAGCCGTGAGGTCATGTTACAACTGTACAAAACTCTGGTGCGGCCGCACTTGGAGTATTGCATACAGTTCTGGTCGCCGCATTATAAGAAAGATGTGGAGGCATTGGAAAGGGTGCAGAGGAGGTTTAGCAGGATGTTGCCTGGCATGGTGGGAAGGTCTTATGAGGAAAGGCTGAGGGACTTGAGGTTATTTTCATTAGAGAGAAGAAGGTTACAAGGTGACCTAATTGAGGCATACAAGATGATCAAAGGATTGGATAGGGTGGACAGTTGAGAGCCTTTTACCTCAGATGGTGAGGGCTAACACAAGGGGACATAGCTTTAAATTAAGCTTTAATTATAGGACGGATGTCAGAGGTAGGTTCTTTACTCAGAGGGTAGTAAGGGAGAGGAATGCCCTGCCTGCAGCAGTTGTGGACTCGCCAACTTTAAGGGCGTTCAAATGGTCAGTGGATAGGCATATGGATAACATTGGAATAGTTTAGGTTAGAGGGTCATTAGATTGGTTCCACTGGTCGGTGCAACATCGAGGGCCGAAGGGCCTGTCCTGTGCTGTAATGTTCCATGTTCTAAAATAATCCTAGCTAAGGGTTTCTCCAAGGAGTCTCACTGGCTTCAATCCTCATCAGTTGGTGACTTTCATGAATGTTTCTGTGGGTACCTCAGTTTGGCACCTGAGGGTCCAAGACCTGCCTCAGCAGCACCCTCCTCTCCCAGTGAGGCAGCTGAGACCCTGATCATGTGTCTGGGCCCATGGCGTCGTGAATCCACCTGCCATCCTTAATAGATGGCGAACAAGGAGGCAGCCAACCAGGAGACCAAATCTGAGAAGGTGACACCTATACAGTTGATGAACTGTAGCTCTGTTTGGACCTGATGTCAGGGGCGCCCTGAAGCTCACAGCCTCAATGTTAATCTATAGCCTTTCCCATCTTTAATCAAATAAAGTCTGTGTCACCCTAAACATCATTTATTGTCCCAAATATTGAACCCATATCTGGGCATAAAATAATCAAAGTTTCTTTAAAAGACTGTCTCAATTATATACATTTTTGTGCTTAGAAACCTCCTAATAGTAACGGACACATGTACACTTCCCAGTAAGAATAGGAAGGTGGTTGGGGTTATATTACAAATCTGTAATACAATCTGATGACCTAGTTAACTGAAAGAGTGAAGCCCAAGTGGCTTATTGTGATCAGTGCCCTAAGATCATATTACAGTTTCACCGTGCTCCTGTTTATTGTTTACATGTTTTGTAATATATACCGACTTGCTTTTTCATCTGTGACCTTTTGTCTTTGTGTTGTGCAGCAGTCACAGGCAAGCAGTGTAGTGAGTGTCCGTCTTCCAGCAGGTCTGGCAAATTCTAGCTCTGTTCTCTGCACCAAATGTAGCCTTTCGATTTTTCTGTTTCACTGCTCTGCTGATTGTTGTCACGCCAACTGTAACCTTCACGATGGTGACTGAGCTTTTGACCACACCATGTGAAGAGGTTTTACTTTTGCTGAAATTTGTTCTCCTCAGTGAGACCAGTTTTTATTTTGCTGAGCACACACACATGCAGACACCTCGCGTACACACACACACATGCAGACACCTCGCGTGTATACACACACACACGCATGCAGACACCTCGCGTATACACACACACTCATGCAGACACCTCGCGTATACACACACACTCATGCAGACACCTCGCGTGTACACACACACACGCATGCAGACACCTCACGTGTACACACACGCATGCAGACACCTCGCGTGTGTACACACACACGCATGCAGACACCTCGCGTGTGTACACACACACGCATGCAGACACCTCGCGTGTACACACACACACACGCATGCAGACACCTCGCGTGTACACACACACGCACGCATGCAGACACCTCACGTGTACACACACACACGCATGCAGACACCTCGCGTGTACACACCTCATGCAGATGTGTATACAGACAGGCAACTTGTATACACACAGACTCTCTCTCTTTCTCTCTTTCTCATGCACACATACACAGACAACTTGTACACACTGAGACACACACACATTGGTGAAGTACAACATGGAAAAGTTACAAGTGTAGCTTCTCCTCGTTTGGCAATAAGCTTTATTCTCAGATTAGTTCTATATACTGTAACAGTTTAGTTTTTGTTTATCGACCTGCCTTAGCGGATACCCTTCTTCAGTCAAGAATGGACTGCACCCAAACAAAAAGCCCTCCAATGGGGATTTTCATCCCAGCCACTGAACTGGATGATAATCCTCTAATCATCGTCATCGGGTCCTTTCTGTCAGGGTTGATGGGGCAGGGTGGGCAGTGAGGGGTGGAGGAGGTAGTGGAGGGATTTTAACATAAATTGAATATGATTCCATGGCAATGGGGCTTAACCGGGCAACTTGTACTCCAAAGTGAGATGTGCTATTTTAGCAGAATCTTAGCCTGTCTCTGCGCGATACTGGTATCATAAAAAGAAAAAGACCAGATAGGTAACTGAACTGCTTCCTCAGTCTGAACTGGAGTCAGTGCATCCGGACAAATTTAACAGAGACCATTTTCTGGCTTTGTTGTTCTCCAGTTTCAATTAACTTGTCCGAGATCATTTGGATTAGTCAGATAGTGAATAGCCAGAAGCTTTTTGGGCAGAAGACTCAACTACTCAGGGGCACAGCTTTAAAGGAGATGTACAAGACAGATTTTTTACACAGAGTAGTGGGCGCCTGGAACTCGTTGCTGGGGGAGGTGGTGGAAGTGGATACGGTAGTGACTTTTAAGGGGCGTCTTGACAAGTATGTGAATAGGATGGGAACAGAGGGATATGGTCCCCGGAAGGGTAGGGGTTTTAGTTCAGACAGGCAGCATGGTCGGTGCGGGAGGGGGCAAAGGGCCTGTTCCTGTGCTGTAATTTTCTTTGTTCTTTGAATTTGAGTTTTGGAAGCATTTCCGGTGCTTTCGCTGGTCAGATGACCAAAAGAGGACTCTGCCGTTCGGGTCGGAACGTGTCTGGCTCCAATTCTGATTGGAGAGACTTTCTGTTCTTGGATGGGGAGGGTCTCCGGTGAGGGAAGAAACAACAGATGCAGCTGATGAAGTTAGCTCTGATTTAGGCAAACTGGGCCGAGCGAGGTCACTCTCTAATTGAGCCCGATGCCGTGTGAAGCTCAGCTGTGAGCAGCTGAGAGTGATTGGAATGATGTAATTCCTCAAGGTGCAGTCTGTAATATTGTGCAATAACAGGAACTAATGCACACTAGGGGAGGGAGAGAAAACATTCAGAACATCTCAATTTGCTAAGTAAATGAGAACAGAATATTCAAGCGATGAACTCCATCTAGTAGAACAATTACATATAAATCAACACAACTCCTGCTTTGCTCACTGGTTGATGACATATTTTATACATCCTTTTGTAATCATTGAAATTTGTAGAGAAGAGCTCATTAGTGCAGTAAACTGGGCTATAAGCCTGTGTCAGAGACCTGGAGAAAACAATTGGTGGAGACAGGTGGTCTGCCATCTTTACAGACACGACATGAAGAATAACAATATCGCTGGGGTGTTGGTCAGGGGCATCACGTTCTACTTACCCTCTGTACTGACTGTAGTATAAATGGCTGTAAATTTGGGTCAACTTATATTCCCCATGTATAAAATGATCCCGATTTTTATTGGCGTCAAAATTATAGGTCAGATTCTCTCATGTCTCTCCGAGTTCAATTACTCACAGAGGGGGAGGTCTCAAATGGAGTCCAAGAATCAGTTTCATTACAGTGTAAGCTTCTGGTGGGATCTTCTGCCGGTGCCTGCCATTGCATATCTGGAAACCTGCTGAAAACCAGCATGAAACTGATTTGAATCCCGCAGATTAAGGCCCAACTGGGATTTTCCACCCCACCCTCAATTATCCGCAACGCCAGCAGGATAACAAACCAGTCTGGAACAACGTGGTGCGCAGAAGTCGGGACTCACCTGAACAGTGTCTGGGACTGTCTCCGGAGTTTGGGATGGAGGCCGCCAGCAACCCTTGAGCCTGGAACACCGCAGCAGTGGGCTGGGGAGGATCTACAGGTTCAGTGTCATTGAGCATGTCCATCTTCCAGCCTCAGCGTGTTCCTGGAGCTCCATCTCTTTTCCTCTTCGATAGTGGGTCAGTGATGTTGGACGCCTTTTCAATATGGCGCCTGCATAGGATAGCAAGATTTGTGCCATTATGCCCAGAATGAAACTGAATACGGTGCTAAACCCCCCAGTGCATAATTAATGATGTTGGGGCAGGGAGATATGGTGTGGTTTCCCATTGGCTACTGTGCTGCTCCAATAAGGCACTACAGCCAAACTGTGGAGTGAAAACATTTGAGAAGAGTTCTGGAGAAAATGACAGGCCATGAGAAGATCAGAAGCTGCATGGTCAATGGAACAAAATTTAAACCTTCAGTAAATTTCAAATGTGAAACCATGTTACAACTCAAGTTCTCCAAAAGAGTTTTTTTGGCATGTCTACAACATCAGTCAGATGGGTGAGAATGGAATGAACCTCTCAATCGATACTGTGTGGAACAGAAGGCCTCGTGGCCCACATGAAGAAGAATGGTGCTTACTCATGCAGGATGAGTTTAGGGATGGGGTGGCACAGTGGCACTGTGGTTAGCACTGCTACCTCACAGCGCCAGGGACCTGAGTTCTATCCAGCTTTGGGTGACTGTGTGTGGGGTTTGCCTGTTCTGCTTATAGCTGCTTGGTTTTCCTTTGGGTGGTCCTGTTTTCCCCCTCAGTCCAAAGATGTGCAGATTAAGTGGATTGGCCATGCTGAATTGCCCCTTAGTGTCCCAAGATGTGAAGTTCAGGGGAATTAGCAGCGTAAAATACAAAGATAGGGTGGGGGAAAAGGCCTGGGTTAGGTGCTCTGTCAGGGAGTTGGTGTAGACATGATGGGCCAAATGGCCTCCTTCTGTACTGTCAGGATTCTAGGATCTCTGTGACTGAGAAGAAATAACACCTACATTGCAAGTATATCAGGGATGCCTAACATTTGCAGTTCAACCTTTTGATGCATTCTCTACAAACCATTGAAGTAGCATGTTTGTGAGTGGAATGGGTGGATGGCTGATGGAGAACAAAGGCTTCAAAGACTGGAAATAGGCACACTGCCTCACTTGATGCTTTGTTTGGTTTCATTATCAAATCCTGTCATACTTTTAGTGGACAAAGTGTCACCAGACTGTTCAAAATGTACAGGATACCCCCTTCACTGGATGGAGAAGGAAATAATTTGTTGTGGAGAGATGATTCCAAAAGCAAAAATACCAAATTGGATTGTTACAGTGATGCCATAGTCAAAGTGACTCAGACTGAACTCAATGAACCATTTGCATCAGATGCTGAAGAGGATGAATTTTTCATGTTTAAAACACTTCGGTTTTTTTTTGTGTAATTAATTAATTGAATAAACTGGGCCACGTTAATATGAATCACTGGTGTGATGTCATTTTTACACATTTCAAAATGATGACCTTCCCCTGACACCGGTGAATGTTTTATACTTGGCATTTAAGCCGAAGCCCCCTCCCCCCATTTGGAAGGATTTTGGATGCTTCTAAGTTTGACTTGTAAGCTGCAGTCTACAGTAAAGGTGTCTGCAAGGCCTTTGTGATCTTTCAAACTACAAATATTAATGTTGTTGTTAAGACAGATAGACCAGCTCATTCTGCCCTAGGTTTAAACATATGCTGCAGTGGTTTGGAGCTCTGCTGTGTGGGGTTTGGTGCTCTGGCACGAAGCATTTGTGGGACATAGGCATCGCTGGCTGGCCAGCATTTATTGCCCATTCCTAGTTGCCCTTGGAGGGCAGTTGAAAGCCAACCACATTGCTGTGGCTTTGAAGTCAACATGTGGGCCAGACCAGGTAAGGACGGCAGATTTCCTTCTCTAAAGGACATTAGTAAACCAGATGGGTTTTTCCGACCAATTGACAATGGTTTCATGGTCATCAGTAGATTCTAAATTCCAGATATTTTTTATTGAATTCAGATTCCACCATCTGCTGTGGCGGGATTCGAACCCACTGAGCTGAGTTTCTAGATTAATAGTCTAGTGATACCACTAGGCTATCACCTCTCCCCTGTCATTGCTGCCCCCTTGGCTATGTGACATTTCCCAATAAGGGAGGTTACCCACTCTCACGTACTCCAATGCCCCGAGTGTCATTACTGCCGCACACTGGCCAATTTTCCTTCCTTGCAGGGATGAGGCCAACTTAACACTCACTTCCTGTCTTTGTCTGTCAGCCGAAATAGGAGCTCGGCGTGTGGGCGATTGTGAACATGAAGCTGTGCGTGGCCGTTTTTCTATGGAAATAGTGCGCTTTTTCCTCACCCCAGCCTGTTTATTCCAATCGCTGGTGCATTTGGAACAATTTTCTGTGATTGCTGCCCGTTAATTCCAGGTGACCAGCCTACGCAGGGAGTCTGCAGACGGAGCGCTCCAAGTCATTATTAAAAATAGCTCTGTAAACTCTCCTCTGTGCGTCTGAGCAAGATGTACGTGAAATTTCAAATCAGAAGCACAACTGGAGAGGAGCCATTAATCTATGTCAGAAAGCAGTCCGAATGAAGAGCAAATTAATTTCCCTATTACACATCTCCTGAATTTACGCTCTGTTGGAATATTAACTGAGAGAAAAATTAAAATTAAACACTATGCGTTAAATATTTCATTGCTCCCTGAATGCATTAAAAAGAATTGTAATCATGTTGCTTTTAGTTAGATGCAAGGAGACTGCGAGGTGGGAATTTAATTTATTGGAAACGCAGATCATTTCATATTTTATTATGGTGGGTGAACTGATGCAAAGATAGTATTTAATTCTACCATAATATAAACTGGAATGTGTTTACTTTGTACCGAAGAAAATTGCTTTGCAGTTGTTTGACTTCTGTCTACTAATATTACTAATATTAAAACATTCCCTCTCTGACTTGGATGTATTAAGCAGAGCTATAGAGCCTTGACACCGTATAGTGACAGAGCACTCGACAGATTAAAGATGCCAGTAACTCTTTTTGCAGTTTGAGAAGTGATTTGCCTGTAAAATTTGAAGTTGTATTGCCCTGCAATTTTGTTGTTGAAATCTCCAGCACTCACTTGAGTACAGCACTAACAATCCGACTTCAATCCATTTCCTATTTTTCGCGACCTTAACATGGGAACATTTGCTAAATTGAATACAAACCGAATTCCTGTGTTTCTCCCTCTGCCACTTCAATCTCAGGTTGCTGGGGATGCGACTGCAGCTCACACGAGGGAATATGTGCCAACGTCCTTTCCCTTTTGAGGTGGCATGGTGGTTAGCACTGATGCCTCACAGCACCAGATACCCAGGTTCAATTCTGGCCTCGGGTTACTATCTGTGTGGAGTTATGATGTGGGGTTGCCAGGATTGGACTGGGGTGGGCACAATAAGAAGTCTCACAACACCAGGTTAAAGTCCAACAGGTTTATTTGGTATATTTGGTAGCACAAGCTTTTGGAGCACTGCTTCTTCATCAGGTGAGTGCAGGATTTGTTTCACACACAGGTCATATATAGAGACAAACTCCATTATCTTGTAATTGAGTTTATGTCTATGTATGTCCTTTTTGTGAAACAAATCCTGCACTCACCTGATGAAGGAACAGTGCTCTGAAAGCTTGTGCTACCAAATATACCTGTTGGACTTTAACCTGGTGTTGTGAAACTACTTACTGTGTGGAGTTGCACATCCTCTTCGTGTCTGCATGGGTTTTCTCAGGGTGCTCCAGTTTCCTTCCACAGTCCAAAGATTGCTGGTTAGGTGCATTAGCCGTACTAAATTGTCCCTTTGTGCCAGGGGATTAGAATGGTAAATATATGGGGTTACAAGGATAGAGCCTGGGTGGGATTGTTGTCAGTGCAGACTAATGGGCCAAATGGCCTCGTTCCGCATTGTAGGGATTCTATGATTCTCTCTCCTGTTCCCCCACACCCCCTCCGCACCACCATCACCCAGCTTCACAAAGCTGCAGAGATCCCTGATGGTGTAAACACTGAGTATGGTAATGAAATGCATAAAACAGAAACTGTCCAAGTTCTAGCAATGATTACAAGATAGACCTGAGAAACGTGATTTGACTTGCCCACCTTTCCAAAAAAGCCCCCCCTTTATCACACCAGGGCAGCCAGCTTTCTCTAATAAGATTCTGAGTATGTGCTTCCTCTCCACTATTCCCAATGTATTTCCATTCTGTGTATTTATCACTCTTTGTATGAAGAACTAACTGTCTAACATAATTGTCTTTATTGCTATTTTTGAACCTCTATTCTACTGCCATGGTTCAAAGTGATCCAAATTTGCCCTTCTGATACAGTCTATTATCTACATTTCTCTTCAAAGATCACCTTTAAATTAGCTCTCTTAAAGCTTAAAGGGCCCAAGTTTCACCAATTTTTCCTCATAATTCAGAATCATTTGTTTAGACTGTCCTCGGCTTATGTTTCTCTGGACTCTGCCCCCGCTGTGATTGACAGGGCACTCAACTGTGTCCAACCCACCTCCCGCACTTCTGCCCTCACCTCTTCCCCTCCCTCCATGACAAGGTCCTCACTTTGCATCCCACCAGCTTCCACTTTCAAAGGATCATCCTTGCCATTTTCTCCAGTTCCAGTATGGTGGCACCACCCAAACTCATCGTCTCCTCATCTGCCCTGTCAGTGTTCTGCAGGGACCATTCCCTCCATGATACCCTGGTCCTGCCCCTTTACCACATCCCCTCCTCACTGTCCAACGGCCCAAACACTCCTTTCCGGAGAAACAACATTTCATTGGCACTTCCTTCAATCTGGCTGGTTATATTTGCAGCTCCCAATGCGGTCTCGTCTACATTGGTGAGACTAAATGCAGATTGGATGACCGCTTTGCTCTGTCTGCAGGCATGACCCCAGTGCTCCAGTCGTTCGCTGTTTCAACTCAGCATTGTGCTCTCATGACCACATATCAGTCCTTGGACTTCGGAAATTCTTCAGGGATGCCCAACACAAACTGGAGGAACAACGCTTCACCTCCTGGTTAGACATGATCTGGACTCAACATTGCCTTCAACAGCTTTAGACTGTGAAACATGCCACCCATCTTGATCTGCTTAGTTTGTCCCAAGACAACTCCACTCCTCCACTCCCCAAACTCCATACAGGTCATCACCCAAGGCTGGAATTGGACCCAGGTCCCTGGTGCTGCGAGGCAGCAATGCTAACCACTGTGCCACCATGTCTTATCTTTATGCCACTTTTTTTTTTAGTCCTTAATGCCACCATTAACACTCCCTTTGTCAGGTGTCCATTATCTTTGTCAATCTTTTCTTGGCTTCAACAAATCCCTGACTTTCTATTCTGTCCCACCTCCTCCACCATCACCACCCCCTCCCCCCAACTCCAACTATGCAATCCAATATATTTCTGTCCCACTTCAGTTCTGTAAAAGAGTTATTCAGACTCAAAATGTTAATCCAGTTTCTCTCTCACAGATGCTGCCAGACCTGCTGAGTTCATCCAGCGTTTTCTCTTTTTATTTTTGATTTCTCATGTCCCTTTGTAACTTTGCCAGATGCCTTTCTTTAGAAGTCAAGGGTGTCGCATTGTTGGAGATTAGCACAGTGCACACCATTCTTTCAGAATCAGATGGATCAGGTAGCATTTTCTCCTTCTAAATTCTTGTCAGCTGCACTTTATTAAACTATCATAAAATAATCTTTGCGTGTGTGCCTGATTCTTTACCTGAAATTGATGCAAGTTCAGTAGATCTAGCATTGTCTGGACTTATTCTGTCATTTTTTTTTAAACTAGGGCAGCACGGTGGCACAGTTATTAGCACTGTTGTCTCACAGTGCCAGGGACCCGAGTTCAATTCCCAGCTTGGGTCACTGTCTGTGCGGGATCTGCACATTCTTCCTGTGTCTGCATGGGATCCCTCCCACAGTCTGAAAAACATGCTGGATAGGTGCATTGGCCATGCTAAGTTTTCCCTCAGTGTACCCGAACAGGTGCTGGAGTGTGGCAATCAGGGGATTTTCACAGCAACTTCATTGCAGTGTTAATGTAAGCCTACTTGTAACACTAATAAATAACTTAAAATTTAAGTTAGTCTTTCAAATCTTATCAGGTTCACCTTTCCTTCATAATGACTGTCAATCTCTGAAATTTCAGCCCATGTTTCACTTAACACTTAGGACTGAGTATCTTCCATCTCTGGGGATTGATTTGCTTTTAGCTTGATGGGACTTCCAGCTCATTTCTGTTGAATCACTAATTCTGCTTGGATTATCGCCGTGCCAGATGGTTACATTGCTCACACTTTCTCGTTAAGTGTTTAGAGGAAGTAGTAATCTAAATGAGGTGACCTCAGCTATGTTGTTGCCTTTCAGTCCCGGTTTGAGGTAGCTTAATTGGCGGATTTCCCCCTTTAACACTTCATAACCGAGCAGGCTGCCAAAACCAAGCAATCCCTCAAAGTGGTCACGTGCACAACACTATTGAAGGGCTGCGGTACCAATGGAACTGCAATCCCTTCCTCCGTCGGGAACTGCAATCCCTTCCTCCGTCGGGAACTGCAATCCCTTCCTCCGTCGGGAACTGCAATCCCTTCCTCCGTCGGGAACTGCAATCCCTTCCTCCGTCGGGAACTGCAATCCCTTCCTCCGTCGGGAACTGCAATCCCTTCCTCCGTCGGGAACTGCAATCCCTTCCTCCGTCGGGAACTGCAATCCCTTCCTCCGTCGGGAACTGCAATCCCTTCCTCCGTCGGGAACTGCAATCCCTTCCTCCATCGGGAACTGCAATCCCTTTCTCCGGCGGGAACTGCAATCCCTTCCTCCGTCGGGGGAAAAAGATACAAAAGTCTGAGGTCACGTACCAGCTGACTCAACAGCTTCTTCCCTGCAACAATCAGACTTTTGAATGGACCTACCTCGCATTAAGTTGATCTTTCTCTACACCCTAGCTACGTCTGTGACACTACATTCTGCACTCTCTGCTTTCCTTCTCTATGAACGGTATGCTTTCTGTATAGCGCACAAGAAACAATACTTTTCACTGAAAACTAATACATGTGACAATAATAAATCAAATCAAAATCAAACTTCTGTAGTCCATTCCGGGTGGGAAACAAAGAAAAACATTGGCTGGGATTTTCCACTCCTGTCACAGTGGGTGGGAACAGAAAATATCCGGTGATTGCAAACACTCGCTTTCACCTCGCGGTAAACCCAGTTTGTGATTGTCCCTCAATAGCGAGCATGGTCTTTGTCGTTGTACATTGGGAAGTTAATTTCAATTCATTTGAATTTCGTTATAAGCTCAGCTTGTCAGAAATATCCACCCACCCACCCCCCACATCAGACTGTGTGCTCACATTGGTGTGTGACTGCATGCCAGCGTGTTTCACAATGGTACGTAGGCAACATACACGTTAACTGAGGACTTTGAGGTTAGTTTGTTCACCATGCTTCAAGCACCAGTCATGGTTATCAGCACCAGGCTTCGCAGGCAGCACCTACATCACTTTTTGGCGGGTGCTAAGGGGCGAGTCTCGACCTGCCAGCTCAGTGGTAAGGGAAGGGAAGCTTTTCAATGGCTGAAGCAAACAGGCTGACTTGGGAGAGAGGAGAAGTGGCCTCAGTGAGGGGAGCAGGCTGCAGGGCAAGGACTGTACTGGTGAAGAGGGGTATCCCAGGGAGGGGGAGGGGGGGATCTCATGTTATCTGTGCAAGTGGCCTCAAGAGGGTGAGGGAGAAGGCAATTTCAGGAGGAAATGAGGCCAGATGGAAATATGAGACTGTGTGTGAGAGAGTGAGTGCTGATTCCAGTGGGCTGGCAGTGGGGCGAAGTCAATGACTGTGTGATGGGTTTGTGAGTTTAGAGTGATGAATTAGTTGAATTTGCCTGCTGACATGGATGAGATCATTCATCCCCTTTCACCACTGGATTTCCAAACTCTTGTGCCAGTGATGGCACCGATCACTTCCACCATCTCCCACACTGGGGCAGTGGGATTGTGGGGCCTCCAATGGCCCGAGTGGTGGTAGGGGACATCATGGTAAGCCTCAGAGGCATTCCAGTGACGGCTCAGTGAAATCTGCTCGGCTCTTGGGGCTGTGTCTTGACTGGAGCAATCTTGGGCTGTAAACATTGGGAACCATGTGCGATTTGCCACCCAGAGTGAGGTAACAGTGTAGCAAACATTCAGAGGCCACCCACCAGCGAAATGATGTGTTTCCTGTGGCTGCAAAATGAATGAAGCAGGAAGTGGATGATACAAAAACCCGTCCTTGCGCATGGAGGGAAAATCATCTTTGTCATGCCCGTCACCACTCTGGGTACAGAAAATTCCACCTATTAAATTTAATCCCATGTACACCAAATTTCTTGTTCGGATAGAATTCCACATACTCCTGTGCCCCAGCACTTCCCTCGGGAGCCACAACCCCACACCTTGAGCTGTCTCCTGGAAAATCTAGTGCGAAAGGGCTTCCTGAGTGGGCTGTCGCTGCAGACCCTCCTCCTTCTTGCCTTTCTGTAGTATCAGGACACACCTCGGGTGTTCCATCCTACTGCCTCGTGGCGAGGGAGGTCTCCAGTGGAGAGCTCACTACGTGGCTATGTGGGATTCCTCCCTTTTTCCACTGGGGAGCAGTTGTGGAGGGTGTTGTGCTGAGCAGTGCCGTGCAATTTTATCTTAAAGGGGTTCACGGATTCCCAGGCCACAGGCTTTTCATTGAATCATAGAATCCCTACAGTGCACAAGGAGGCCATTCAGCCCATCGAGCCTGCACTGACCACAATCCCACCCAGGCCCTATCTCTTAACCCCATATATTTACAAAGCTAACTAAGGAGCAATTTGGCATGGCCCAACCACCTAACCTGCATATCTTTGGGAGTATGGGAGGAAACCAAAGCACTCAGAGGAAACCCACACAGACACTGGGAGAATGTGCAAACTCCACACACACACACACACACACACACACACACACACACACACACACACACTGCGGTTGGAATTGAACCCAGGTCGCTGCCACTATGAAGCAGCAGTGCTAACCACTGTGCCACCTTGTTGTCCTGCAGCCAAGGGGTGTTCGTGTTCTCTGTTTATGTTGATTGCCTGAGGTTGCAGCTCCTTTTTTTCAGGTATTTGAAGGGGTTACTCCTCAACTTTTGGTTGCATTTCAGCTCCCACGCTCCTGATGTTCGGTCACCCGGTGCAGCGAGGGGAGGGGGGAAGGAAGAGGACCCTCTTGTAAGCCTGTTTCTGGGCCTGGCCATCAACAGATCCAGGCAGTGGGTGACTGATGGGATTGTTTTGTCCTCTACCACAGCCACATTTGCAGCCAGATGGCCCTGGAGAGGGAGAACTGGGGGCTGTGTATGTACCTTTGGGATCGAGGCACACCTGATCTCCGAATCCGTTTGCTGTGTTGGTGTGTTTAGGCTCTGTCTCTCCAGCTGGCTGTGTGATCCTTGCCAGCACTCTGAAATTGCATATTTCGTTAAATCAGGTGAGCAAAGATATCTGTGAAGCCAGTGAGTTTCACACAGCTTTTCCCATCTCTTGCAACACAATTTTGGGAACATTCCTGCTTATTTGGAAACTAATACATCTGGATGTACACCACGCTATGTGTAATCTGGATTTGGATTTTGTATCACCTTTAATGCTCCATGGTAGGTGCAAGTGCAGTTCACAAAGACTGAAACCTTGTAATTCCGGAGTGGCAGAGTTAGGAGGCCTGTGTTGAATTGGTAAAAAGGAAATTGATTTGAAATTCTGTGTTTGTATTAAAATGCACCGGGTCTGTCTTCCTTCTCTCTCAGAAAGAAGATTCATTTCATTGTAGCTGAGAGTTGTGTGTCAGACCTGTATCGATTTATGCACCAACAATTAATAGTCTGATTAGGCTGATTGGTGGTATGCAGCAGGGACTGTATTACCCCGAGCAGACAAAGGAATAATGTGAATACCTTTCGAGGAGCCCTCTGTAGAATGGACAAATGTGAGCACAAATATTTGGTAATAGTTTTTGATTTTATTCTGACAATTTTTCCGATGAGCCACTCATTTAACGACAATAGAACATTCTCAGCTGCTTTCCTTCCTGTTCGAGAAAGATGTTGTTTAACAAGGATTTCATGAGACTAGGCAGAGTCTGCCAGCTAAGCCATTAGCTTAACCATTAGTCTATACCACAAGCTGTGGCATTGATTGTGAGAGCTGTATTTGAGAGACCATTAGAATGTTTTAGCTTCCATGAATGGGACTAATTTTTCTTAGTTACAATGCCTTTGTAGAGAACTGTGATATTCTGCACACATCTAAATGTAACTACTTTATTTCCAATCCTATCTAGGTGTCTCCTACCCTCCACTGAACTGTGAATTACATCAGTTGTTCAATGGACCTTTACATAGGTCAAATTCAATTGAACATTGTACACCACACTATGTGTAATCGAGAGGATCTGCAGCCTCCTAAATGGTTGTCTTAGACATCTCTATACACAACTCTGCAATCCTTCATTTGATTTTCCATCCATTCACATGTTGTATTTGTTGCACTTTAGGCTTCTTATATTCCTAATTTAAAATATCTAGGATATTTTCTACAAGCGATTGGAGGGTGATGGCCTAGTGGTATTATCGCTGGACTATTAAACTAGAAACTCAACTAATATTCTGGGGACCCTGGTTCAAATCCCGCCACAGCAGATGGTGGAATTAGAATTCAATGAAAAGTATCTGGAATTAAGAATCTACTGAGGACCATGAAACAATTGTCGATTGTCAGGAAAACTCATCTGGTTCATGAATGTCCTTTAGGGAAGGAAATCTGCCCTCCTTACCTGGTCAGACCTACATGTAACTCCAGATTCACAGCAATATGGTTGACTTTCAACTGCCCTCGAGCAATTAGGGATGGGCAATAAATGCTGGCCAACCAGTTATTCCCATTTCCCATGAATAAACAAAAAATAAAATAGTGGGTTATGGAATGCAGAAGCCATTGGAGCTGTGCCTCTAGGTACAAAACAAATGGTGTAAAAGCATAATCTTAGGCTGGGAGATGGAGATGCTTTAAATACCACTCATTCGAACCCAGGGAAACCCAGGGTCGGCTCAGATCCTCTGGAGAGTTGAAGTCACCTGACCATAATGTGTGTATCTTCTACCGTGGCGGGAACCATGACAGGTCAGGGCATCTGCATCATGGGAGAGATCACCTGGCTGCAGGAAACCCCCGCCCAATCAAGTCAGTGGGTAGAACACAGGCTGGTGCAGGACCACATGTTTCCCAACCTTTGCCAAATAGTGAATCAATTAACCCCAATTATCCTTTGAGCTGAATGCAATCTATTGGTGGCTCAGGGATTAAATGAGGGTCGCACTGGTCCCCCATACTCTTGGAAAGCTGCCTAGCGAATGCTCTTAGGTTTGCCAGCAGCCTCCTGCAAATTCACTGGCTATCAGGCACTCTGTGCCAAGAGCCTCCTCTTGCCCCAACTCCCCTCCTCCCTTCCTCTTGCGGCCTCACCCACCCACTTACCCCACTTTCACTCACCCTTGGCCTAGGGTCCCTCAGTGATCCTGGGGCCTCTGGGTGGGTGGGGGAGGGAGGTGCGTTGCTAGCAGCAACCATCACTCCCACTAACACTGGCGGCTTGAGGAACTGCTGGCTTCTGATTGGTGGACAGCTCTTGGCAGGCCATCAGCGATGTCAATCACAGGGGAGGCCCAACGGTGGACAACCTGGTCCCATCGCACCCCCCCCCCCCACCCCCCATCCCACACAGAACTGGTGGATTTCCTCCAGGACTCCGATCTGTGAATGACGCCTATTGACCCGACAAATTTCCAGCCAGTATGTCGGATTGGAGAAGATATAACGTTCAAACTTCTTAATAAACTGTCAAGTGTTTGACTGTGTGTGTGGCACCTCTGTACGTTCTGTGTTAAGACCCAATACCTATTCCTAACAGGTTTATTCTCTGCAGTTTGTTGGAAGTATATCTCCTAGTTCCTCTGTTGTGAGATGTGGTTGGGAGATTTTCAGCATTTCTCTTGACATTTTGCTCCCTGGTATATTTCTGCCTTCCTTGTACAGTTTGTCACTGTCTAGTTGCTTGTGTCAAGTCGCATTTGAAAATAAATTGCTGGTCTTCTGCAATGGTATTTGGTATTTATTTGTGGAAAGCTGTTATGGTTCAAGGTTAACTTTACCGTGCCCCTGTCAAAGGGCTTGTTTCGAACAGCAGCACCTTCTCGATGGCTGCAGTTTTCTTTCTTGTTGTTCACGCAGCTATTTTATGAGGAGGTGATGGCCTAGTGGTATTATCGCAAGCCTATTAATCCAGAAATTCAGCTCATGTTCTGGAGACCCAGGTTCGAATCCCACCACTGCAGATGGTGGAATTCAAATTCAATTTAAAAAATCTGGCCATGGAACTATTGTCGATTGTCCGAAAAAACCCATCTGGTTCACTGGATTAAAGCAAATTACTGCAAATGCTGGAATCTGAAAGCAAATGAGGACCAAATGAGCTTTTGACAAAGGGTCGTCTGGACTCGAATCATCAGCTCTTTTCTCTCCTTACAGGTGCTGCCAGACCCACTGAGATTTTCCAGCATTTTCCCTTTTGCCATCTGATTCACTAATGCCCTTTAGGGAAGGAAATCTGCCGCTCTTACCTGATCTGGTCTACATGTGACTCCAGAGCTACAGGCAATGTGGGTGGGAACAAGGGATGAGCAGTAAGTGCTGGCCAGCCAGCGATGCCATGTCCTGTGAATGAATTTTTAAAAAATCAAACAAAGGATAAGGCATCACATTATATTCAGAGCAACGGCTGCCCAAAAAGTCTGTTTATGTGTAATTATTGTTGCGTGGAACTGGGGAGCAACAATTGTGTGAGAGAGACTTCTTCCCTGTGAGCAGTCTGCAGGCAGGCAGGCCATATCTCCATTCAAATGACAAATTCTGTCTGACACACAACATGAGAGTTGTCTAATTATTAAACTGTTGTGTTAATGATGCTGCCTTGTGTGGGTAGGACTGAGAAACTGTTCTAAATGTTTACCTTGTGTGAATTGCATTGCCTTTTCTGTGAATGCGACTGCAAACAATGTGGTGTATTCTGAATACATTTGGCAAGAATATAATCAGACCTGTGTCTGACTTCTGTAAAGAGACCCTCATACGAGGCACTGTGTACTGTGTCGAAGACATTTTCGCGTGACCAGTAGGAAGATTTGTTAATTCACAAGTTTTTTTTCCCCCAAATATTTGTTTGATTCCAGACTGGAGTGTTGCTGTTTGAGCTTGTGTGAACTGGAGCCTTATGAACCCAGAGCCAACTGCTTCAAGCCTGTTTCCACTGGTAAGACCTGCCGGGAACTCTAATACCTACAGATTTGTATTTCATACATATATAATGCTTCTCTAAAAATGATTCTGCAAAATCTACAACAATTAAATTAAGTGAATCATGCAGGATTAGGGACCCCATTGTTCAACAGTGCTGAGGTCACCTTGACTTTCTGATGCTGCAGGTGTGTCTGCTACTGGTTCATTGATTTCTTGGTAAATAGTGGCATGCTGCAAGCAATTCAAGCCAGCTGAACACATTTGCCTGTTTTATAGAAATGGAAGCAACATATACTTGTGCAGGCAAAACAGTTCAAGATCTTTGCCAATGGCTGTACAGAGAAAGGCACGTAAGCATTAAAGCTCAAACAGGCCAGGGAAGTCCCAGGTCCAATTCCCAGCCCGAGGTAAGCTGATCCAAACTGGGTGTAGCTGTTGGCTTCTATCCTCCGTATTTGGAAAGGGGTGAGAACAGCTGCCAACGTTCTTGCTTCTGATTCCTATTCTGTAATTCCTTTAATGGGAGGCGATGGCCTAGTGAAATTATCGCTAGACTATTAATCCAGAAACTCAGATAATGTTCTAGGGACCCAGATTCAAATACCACCACGACAGATGATAGAATTTGAATTCAGTTTAAAAAAAGCTGTAAATTAAGAATCTACTGATGACCGTGAAATCCTTGTCAGTTGTTGAAAAAACCCATCCGGTTCATTCATGTCCTTTAAGGAAGGAAATCTGCCATCCTTGCCTGGCCTACATGTGACTCCAGAGCCAATGTGGTTGAAAGGTAACATAGTGCTATTGAACTGGGGTCAATTCTAGCCTTGGTGATTATTTGTGTGGTGTTGGCACATTCTTCCTGTGTCTGCATGGGTTTCCTCTAGGTGCTCTGGTTTCCTCCCACACACCAAAGATGTGCAGGTTAGATTGATTGGCCATGCTAAATTGCCCCTTAGTGTTTGGGGGATTAACAGGGTGAGTGTGTGGTTACGGGGATATGTCTGGGTGGGATTGTTGTCAGTGCAGGCTTGATGCACCAAATGGCCTCCTTCTGCACAGTAGGGATTCTGTGACACTCAACTGCCCTTGAGCAACTAGGGATGGGCAATAAATGTTGGACAGCCAGCGATGCCCATGTCCCACGAATGAATGAAAAAAAAACATTGTCCCATTAGCAAATGTGCATGAATGGCCATCAAGAGCCAGGTAGGCTTGGCTGTGATACCCTCTGTGGCCAAATCGTTGATCTGAATTCACCGTCCAAAAACCAGAAGTGTGTGTGTGGCTGTCGGAATCCAGATGCCAACGCTCAGCATCATTCACCACCTTTGAGAGAGAGGACACAAAGGGGGCAGGGTGAATAAAATGAAACCATTAAACAATTCACAGAATTGAAAAATGTTCTCTGTCTGAAAACAGACGAGTAGATTGTTAACTGTGTCCTTCAGGAAGTGGGAGAAGTCAAATCTTGATTTGAGAAGGGTGCACTTGTACGTCAAATTATTTGTGAAGGATTTTTTCCTGTGCAATCAGACACCTAATTGCGAGCTATTCTTACAAGTGATTTGTTTTCAATCGCCACTTTTTTTTCTTTGGGCAGAACTGCAGAACTCTAAGCTGCAAGTTAAAGTGCAAAAATTTGTAGGACGTTCCTCTCCCTACCAATGAGCAATAATAATACCACAGCGAATCTCTGTAACATACCTGAGATCAGTGGTCTATATATCCAACTCAAGAGACTTCATCATTATTGAAGAGAGTGGAAACACTGTGGGTTGGACAAGCAGAACTCACTAACTCTGCCTCATTATTTTAACAGCATTAAAGTAACGGGGCTGTGCCGACTGCACACAGAGAAATACAAAAAAAGGTTGAAAAATTCTGTTGCGTTGCTATACTGGGAACAGGGATGGTCTGCGATTGACCCTAAATTGTTTAGGCTAGGTTCAAGGTCGGCCCCATACAACATAAACAATACTCGGGAGACAATTGAAGTTCTGCAGTGCACAAGTGGCTATCTGTTCAATCTTTTATACTATTGGCAGAATCAAAACCTTTGAGAAAAGGCGCACAAAATCCAGTCTGGGGAAGTCAAAGGAAGGTAGTACTGTGAGCCTGAGCCTAAACCAACCAATTTGTATCGACCAGTGGATACACTGTACTGAGCACATTTTGGCTGCTGCGGAATGCTGATAGCACATAGACCATTATGGTAAACCTGAACAAAGTACCCCTCACACTCAACATCTCCACACAGCACTGTTGATTTTACTCATTTTCATATATTGGCATGGTATTAAACAAAACATTTGAATTAGTTCATTGTTACACAGAATGTTTAAGAAATTTCATCTATGTATTGTTGAACCAAAGCTCTTCAAAAGAAATCTTTGTAACAACATGCTTTTGTCTAACGAACTATATATGCAGCATTTTATAAAGTCGTAGATTTGAACTCAGTCATTTCACTTTAGGAGCCTGGGCTTACGTCCAACACTGGCTAACAGAATGAAAACCATCTTTTTCTGTAATAAAAGCAAAATACTGTGGGTGCTAGAAATCTGAAACTGAACCAGAGATTCACTACAGTGCAGAAGGAGGCTGTTTGGCCCATCCAGTTTGCACCAACTCTCCAAAAGAGCATCTTAACCAAGCCCACTGGCCTTGTTGACTAGTAAAAAGTCTGACAACACCAGGTTTTAGTCCAACCTATTTATCTGATAATATTCTCACAAGCTTTTGAGGGGACAGCCTCTTCGTCAGGTGAATGGAGAGTTCTGGCCTCAGACGGAGAATATAAAGCACAGACAGTTTAGAGATTACTGATTAAAATGCGAATCCTTACACCTAACCTACTGTTCAAGACCTGAAGTGGCTGACAATGTGAGTGGTAGGAGCACTGATCACAGTTTAAAGAGATGTGTATTGTCTCCAGACAGTACAGTAAGTGAGGTTTTGCAAACCCAGGCAAGTCACGGGGGTTACAGATAGTGCGACATGAACCCAAGATCCCTGTTGAGACCATCCTCATGTGTGCGGAACTTGGCTATCAGTCTCTGCTCAGCGACTCTGCGCTGTCGTGTGTTGTGAAGGCCGCCTTGGAGAATGCTTACCCGAAGGTCAGAGGCTGAATGCCCGTGACCACTGAAGTGTTCGCCAACAGGAAGGGAACAGTCTTGCCTGGTGACTGTCGAGCGATGTTCATTCATCCGTTGTCGTAGCGTCTGCATGGTCTCCCCAATGTACCATGCTTCGGGACATCCTTTCTTGCAACGTATCAGGTAGACAATGTTGGCCGAGTTGCAAGAGTATTTACCATGTACCTGGTGGATGGTATTCTCACGTGTGATGATGGTATCCATGTCGATGATCGGGCATGTCTTGCAGAGGTTGCTGTGGCAGGGTTGTGTGGTGTTGTGGTCACTGTTCTCCTGAAGGCTGGGTAGTTTGCTGCGAACAATGGTCTGTTTGAGGTTGTGCGGTTGTCTGAAAGCAAGAAGTGGGGGTGTGGGGATGGCCCTGGCGAGATGTTCGTCTTCATCAATGATATGTTGAAGACTCCGGAGAAGATGTCGTAGCTTCTCCGCTCCGGGGAAGTACTGGACGACGAAGGGAACTCTGTCCACTGTGTCCCGTGTTTGTCTTCTGAGGAGATCGGTGCGGTTTTTCGCTGTGGCGCATCGAAACTGCCGATCTATGAGTCGAGCACCATATCCTGTTCTTACGAGGGCATCTTTCAGGGTCTGGAGGTGTCTGTCACGATCCTCCTCATCTGAGCAAATCCTGTGTATACGGAGGGCTTGTCCATAGGGAATGGCTTCTTTAACATGTTTAGGGTGGAAACTGGAGAAGTGGAGCATTGTGAGATTGTCTGTGGGCTTGTGGTACAGTGAGGTGCTGAGGTGACCGTACACATGAGGATGGTCTCAACAGGTATCTTGGGTTCATGTCGCACTATCTGTAACCCCCATGACTTGCCTGGGTTTGCAAAACCTCACTTACTGTACTGTCTGGAGACAATACACATCTCTTTAAACTGTGATCAGTGCTCCTTCCACTCACATTATCAGCCACTTCAGGTCTTGAACAGCAGGTTAGGTGTAAGGATTCGCATTTTAATCAGTAATCTCTAAACTGTCTGTGCTTTATATGCTCTGTCTGAGGCCAGAACTCTCGATTCACCTGACGAAGAGGGTAACCCCTCAAAAGCTTGTCAGAATATTATCAAATAAATAGGTTGGACTAAAACCTGGTGTTGTCAGACTTTTTACTGTGTTTACGCCAGTCCAACGCCGGCATACCCACATCTTGTTGACTAGCGAAGAGCTATGTGTTAAAAACATTTTTAACTAGACATTTTCCTTTATTTAAATGTTTCCAGCCTACAGTTTCAGTTGCAGTTTATAACAGGTGATAGGTAACATGTGTATTGACACACTTAACCAGTCCGACATTGACAAGAAGAGCAATTAATTGTAATGTTTAAGAAAAGCCCGTTTGTTTTTGCTGAAATAGTTAATCACATCAAGTACTAGCTCTACGGCTATTTATTGTTACACATGTTTGTTATTAATTTTTAATTGTTACTCCTCAGATCACTGGTTAGGCTGCATTTGGAATACTGAGTACAGTTCTGGTCGCCACTCTACCAGAAAGACATGGAAGCTTTGGAGAGAGTGCAAAGAAGGTTCACCAGGATGTTGCCTGGTCTTGAGGGTGTTGGCTATGAGGAGAGGTTGAATAAACTAGGATCATTTTTACTGGAAAGACAGACGCTGAGGGAAGACCTGATTGAGATCTGCAAAATTATGAGAGGCATAGACAGGATGGAAAGTGAGAGGCTTTTCCCCAGGGTGCAAGTGTCAATTCCAAGGGGGCACAACTTCAAGGTGAGAGGGGGAAAGTTTAAGGGAGATGTGCGGGGTAAGTTTTTCACACAGTGAGTGGTGGGGGTCTGGAATTCGGTGCCAAAAGAGGTGGTAGAAGCAGGCACATAAGCAACGTTTAAGAGGCATCTGGATGGGTACATGAATAGGAAGGAAATAGAGGGATACGAACCAAGTAAGGGCAGAAGTTTATTTTAGTTTAGTTATGGCATCATGATTGGCACGGGTTGGAGGCCCAAAGGGCCTGTTCCTCTACAGTACTTTGTTCCTTGTTCACTGAAATTCTGTTGCCTCTGGGATTTCTTGTACAAAGTGATACGTACAGCCCATTTGGCTTCAGAAAAGAGTGTGAGTTCTTGGAATGTGCTTTCTAAATGCAAGTTCTTTCTTGTGGTGGGTTGCTGAGAGTTACCAAATCCCAGTAAACACAGAGCAATGTAGAAATGTGCAAGTTTCACCATGGAGCATCACCCAGTGCTAAAATACATCAACAACTTGCATTTATACAATGATCCCGAACATAATAAAAAAAATGCAGAGCATTTCCCTGCCTGCAGTGATTGAAAAATGTAATCACACAGGAAAGGCTGCGAGGCCAAAGGAGGAGGTAATACAGAGCTGAATTTAACGGCCAATTCTGAAGTTCCGTTGCAAAGATCAGAAGGGAGAGACAAACCCACTTTGGCTGCCAGCTGGACCTGGTGAGGTGACCACCAAGTCAGTGGCCATTGCCACCTCCTGCGAGAGCTGCCAGTCCAATCACAGCAGCCCCAGTAGCACCAAAGCCAGCAGAGTCCAGTGCTGAGGCTGAACTGCAAGGAGAGGCATGTCAATGCCTGAGGCATCCTTGGAGACAACTAAGCGAGGTCTGCCGACACCAAGGCCAGTAGATAGCCAGGCCCCAGCAATTGGTGGGGAGGTGGGGGAAAGCGGGGGGGTTAGGAGGTTGCTATTGCTGCAAGGGCAGTTGTTCCCTCCAGGAGTGCCCCTTCTCTGGACCCTAGATTGCCTAAAAGGAGGTCCTTCTCACTGTTAACCCTGCAAAATGGTAACCAGTTGACTGGATGGTCTCTCCTCCTTCTCACTGCAGTCCCACCCACCTCTGGCTAAATACCATCAATGATGGGATGAGAATCATAGAATAGAATCCTGCAGTGCAGAAGGAGTCCATTCAGCTCATTGGGTCCGCACCAACCTCAATCCCACTTAAGCCCTATCCCCATAACCCCAAGCATTTACCCTAGCTACACCCCATGACACTAAAGGACAATTTCCCACGGCCAATCCTCCTAACCCGCACATCTTTGGACTGTGGGAGGAAACCGGAGCACCCGGAGGAAACCCATGCAGACACAGGGAGAATGTGCAGACTCCACACAGACAATGACCCAAGCCAGGAGCCAAACCCGGGTCCCTGGCGCTGTGAGGCAGCAGTGCTAACTCACTGTGCCATCCCACGAGGCCTTTAATTGACCACCTAAGTGACTCAGTTGTTTCCAAGCATGCTGTCATCTTTCCCATTGTTGCCAAAGTGATACAATGGCAGGAAGAAGCTGGGTTCTCATTCGTGGACTCGGTGAAACGGCAGCTTATCCTGCACTGCATTATTAGGCAAAAACCATCAGATGACACAGAAGCAATGGAGGAGTTGAGAAAAGTGTCTTTGAAAGGGAAGGTAGAGCACCGAGGAAAGGGGATCATTTCCAATGTCACCTTGCTTCATGTTCAGGAAGGGGATGTGGATGGGTTGTGGTTTAGTGGGGGTGTGACAAAGGGGCCTCGTGGACAAGATGCACTTGGAGAGGGAACAGTGGCTAAATTGCATGCCCTTAACTTCAACTTTTCAAATATGCTTAGTGTTTATCACATGAGGATATTATCACACGAGTTTATCGCCATGCACAGCTGGAGAATTGGCTTTATTTCTCTTAGAGTTCTAAACGCACAGTAAGTACCAAAACACTGAAGCATTCCATTCTTTAAAGTTAATGATATTTTGTACCTACTCAGAGTTAAATAAGAAACCCATAAAGGAACACATTTGTCATTGGATGTTTTAGAATTTTATGACTTTGCTCAACAGAATGTGAAGAAAGGTAATGGGTAAAGTAAGAGTTTTAACAAGTTTTATTGATGGAGGCCAATTGCCCTTAGCAGAGTACAAATCTATGACAAGTAGACCAGGTAGGATGAGCTCATTCAATTCCTACAATGAATGAACCATCCTGTACGTAACGAGGAATGGAGCAGAACCACAACAGGTTCTAGCTAGGTGCCCTTATCAGGTAATCAGAAAGTACTAGAGCCTCACTGATCTTACTATCTGAAACCAATCCAAATACAAGGAGTAATTTCAGTGAGGCAAAGCTTCTGGTGTGAGATCTTACTTGTGGGTTGCAGAATCACCCCAACAATGTGTTAAAAATAAATTACTGCAGATGCTGGGATCTGAAACAAAAACAGAAAATACTGGGAAATCACAGTGGGTCAGACAGCATCGGTGGAGAAAGAACAGAGTTAACAATTCACGTCTGGCTGACCCTGCATCAGAGCAAAGATTAAGAAAATAGGACGGATTTATATTGTCAGAATGTGTGGGGTGGGGGGGAAGTAATTCAAAAAGACATACTATTTGCCTTTTTGACTATGACATCTTTGTCAGTTACCACCCCCCCCCCAACCCTTACAGTATAAATCTTGTCCTTTTTTAGTCTTCAGTTCTGACGAATGGTCGTCCTGATGCGAAACATTGGCTCTATTCTCTCTCCACAGATGCCTCCAGACCTACTGAGATTTTCTAGCATTTTCTGATTTTTGTTTCCTACAGTGTGTTACTTGCCTCTTCATGGTGTTCAATTGTACGCAAGCAGCGGGGCGTCAACTATGAATTCACCCAAGTCCCTATAAAGCGACGCAGACTGAAAGTATGGTTTGTTCAGTGGGATATGCTTGTGATATGTAACTCTGTAAACAAATATAAAAGTGTGTAAATATTGGCTCCAGTTTTATCCTTTGCCTTCTAGCTTTTTGGAATAGAGCAGAATGCAATGATCCCTTTTTCAATTCAAACTCCAATATCACAACCTTCCAATTGGAAGCAAAACCTAATTACCCAATAATGCCAGCAGTAAAGGTCCATGCAGTGCTTTTGCCTCTGGAAGACCCTGTCGGACGTCATCACCATCTGAAACTCTGCCCCTTTTATACATTAAAATAAACAAAACCAACCATCCAAACTGAGCCACTGTTTCTGATCACAGCATTGAGCTTTTGGGGATTGTTGAAATTAACAGGGATAGATCTGAGAAGAGTCATTTCAAAGACTCTCTCTTACCTCCAGTACGAGTATTAGATTCATTTTTGCAATGCATCTATCTTTGTTCCAGTTCCTTCCAGCTACATCTTGTTATGCCTACCAGCGTACGAAACCCACACACTAACCAGTAGATTGTGTCATTAATTCAATCTAACAGCCATTGTGCTGAATGCAGCATTCTGTAGAACAAAGAAAATTACAGCACAGGAACAGGCCCTTCGGTCCTCCGAGCCTGCACCAACCATGCTGCCCAACTTAACTAAAACCCCCTACCCTTCCAGGGACGATATCCCTCTATTCCAACTGTATTCATGTATTTGTCAAGATGCCTCTTAAAAGTCACTACAGTATCCGCTTCCACTACCTCCCCCGGCAACAAGACCCAGGCACCCACAACTCTGTGTAAAAAAAATCTGCCTCATATACCTCCTTAAAACCTTGCCCCTTGCACCTTAAACCTATGCTCCCTAGTCATTGACTCTTCCACCCTGGGAAAAAGCTTCTGACTGTCTAGTCTGACCATGCCTCTCATAATCTTGTAGACTTCTATCAGGTCTCCCCTCAACCTCCATTGCTCCAGTGAGAACAAGCCAAGTTTCTCCAATCTCTTCTCATAGCTAATGCCCTCCATACCAGGTAACATCCTGGTAAATATTTTCTGTACCCTCTCCAAAGCGTCCACATCCTTCTGGTAGTGTGGCGACCAGAATTGAACACTATATTCCAAGTATGTGATTGAGAGTTTGCAGAAATGAACTTTATCACAATCATAGAATCCCTACATTGCAGATGGGAACCATTCAGCCCATCAAGCCTGCACCAACAACAATCCCACCTAGGCCCAGGAATCCCCATTACCCCATGTATGTACCCTGCCAATCCCCCCCTGAAACTAAGGGTCAATTTAGCATGGTTAATCCACTTAACCCATACGTCTTTGGACCATGGCAGGAAACCGGAGCACCCAGAGGAAACCCACACAGACACAGGGAGAATGTGCAGACCCTACACAGTCACCCACGACCAGAATTGAACCCAGATCCCTGGCTTTGAGAGGCAGCAGTGCTAACCACTGTACCACCTCTAGGTACTTTAGGTAACTGATTTCACCCTTTTTTCAGGAAAGACCATTTATGGGAGTTGCAGAAGCGTGGAATAGCAAAAGCATTGGGAATAAAGGCTTTAATTGTAACCACGTAAATAATGCAGGTGAGTCAGAGTAAATCTCCCACCTCCAGTTTGACAGCTCTCTTCACCAACACCATGTTCCGGTTAGGTCACGTTTGGCCCAACCCTTACATGGTGTTTTGCATTTAGGGCAAGAGATGGCAAGTGTTTACAAACTATCTGAAAGTGGCCTGCAAGTTCATTTTTATGACCATCGAGGTAGCCCAGTTGAAATTAAAAATAAAGGCATGTTTCCTGCCACAAGTTCCAGTCACTGAATCTTAACTGCACTGAGCTCTGCAGCAGAATACAGCTCGAGTCAGCAAGATATGGTTAGGTTCCACACATCCAGATTTAACTGAGGGAAGTGTCCCAAGGAATACTGATAATTCAAGTGGCTAAAGAAAAGCTGAAAACATGACATTGCCAGTTCAGTCCCTATGATTGTTCACACCGAAATAATTAAGTAGTTCACCCAATAAGAGGAGTGGCAATATTCTCCCTGACTGGATTCTCATTATTTGCCTATCCCTTCACACTCCATTTCAGCTTTTATGCTCCATTCGTATCCAAAACTCCTTTAAGTTCCTTTAGTGCCAGTGCATCCATGAATGAGAATGTGATGAATAGCCGCATGAATTAGGGCTTGATGTTCTAATGAAGTTCATCTAAATTTCATTTTGTGATTCCTGCCTGTGCAAGGCATCTGACACCAGATGGCAGAGGTTTTTTTTTCCCCCTCTCACTATAATTCTTCTCGAAATGGTAAAAGATTTATGAATACAGAAAGCACTTGTTAACTCGGATTTCTTTGAAAGTGTTAACCCTTGAGGCACAGGGGATCTCAGAAGAGCACCAAGTCGGATAATTGATGAGGGTTCTCAAGGAAATTACACAAACATTCTGAAAGGCTGGCTTTCACACTTGAAGGAGAAGATTTTATCCAGAGCACGCGGTACTTGCTATGTCTGTGCCTTTGTTCCCCTGCTGCTTTCACAGGACTTAAAAATGTCAGCATCAGACTCCACTGCTTCCTGCAGTCGATGGTTCTGTATTTTCTTTATGCACTTAGCAAAACTTCGTCCTTTATCCTGTCAACTGGAAAGCTGCGTCAATGCTTGGAGTATTTAAAAATCAGGAAATTCCACATGTTGAAAGAATCGGGCAAAATTAGGTTTGCATTTTTAAGGCTTCTTTTTGCTTAGAAAGGAGGACACGGTCAGAATTTTCCGACTGTTCACGCCAACGGGATTTTCCCAAACCACTACAGGGAACGGAGATTTGGCTTGTGGCGTGAGTGGGCACTAAGATCATGTCCACTGGCCAGAATGCTCCAGCCGTTCATGTCTCATCGCTGCCATGGACGGAGAATGTGACCCTCAGTTAAATCTCCATTCACTGCTGCGGGATCAGAGAATCCCAGCCATGGGCGAGGCTGGAGAACCTAGCCCACCATTTAGTTTTTTTTTGTTTATTTAGTAGTCACAAGTAAGGCTAACATTCACACTGCAATGAAGTTACTGTCAAATTCCCCTGGTCGCCACTCTCTGGTGCCTGTTGGGGTACACCAAAACCAGCACATCTTTCAGACTGTGGAAGGAAACCGGAGCACCCAGAGGAAACCCACGCACATATGGGGAGAACGTGCAGACTCCACACAAGCAGTGACCCAAACCGGGAATCGAACCCAGGTGCCGTGGAGCTGTGAGGCAGCAGTGCCAGCCACCATGTGGAAGGGATTGAGCTGGTGGGTGATATAATGAGATACCGACCTTTGCTGTTTGGTTCCTGATTGCCATCTTTATGACTGAGATTGAAACACTAATGGTGGCAAGATTCTTCTTTAGTGGTGACTCTTGCCTTGAGCAGAGAGAATAGAATTGTGTCTGAGGGGGATACAACATTTATTCTCTTTATACTTTTTGTCTGTAAGCGTGCGCGGAGGCCACGGCGTTAAACTGCAAATCCGATCTGATGCCTACGTTCGGTGGTGTAGAGCCTTTCACATTAATTCCATATAAATGTTCAAACCACACCTCCCATTGCAGTCCAAGGCTGCAGTTACAAGTGGCTAATATGTTAGAAACCTGTTGTAAATTATTACTTTCATTACCAGAATTGCCTGACTCCCCTCAAACATCCCAGCGTCCCCCAGCCAAATGCACCAAGCATACCCGAGACACCCCCTAATGAAAGGCAGGTTCCCTGGCGATGTAATGGAGATCATTACTGCTGAAAAATTCCAACTGGAAGTTAAAGCCCTCAATTCAGGCTATTTTCTTGTACAAACCTAATTACTGAAGCTGGTTGCTTTCACAATAAAAATCGCATCCTCTGGGTTTTTTTTCCTTCAAATAGTAACGACAATAAAGGCTTGTATTAAAATTCCCTAGTCTTAACAAAATCTGATGAGTAGTGGCCAATTTAGCTGGATCCTGCTGAGAAATGGAGAACTGCAACATGTAAATATTAAAAAAGGGCCATTAATGAAATGCATTGCGCGGAGAGTTATTTGTTTAAGTCCTCCAAGGAGGAAATGAGAGGTGACAAAAATATTTATTCATTATGTCAGCGTTTCCTTTCCTCTATCCTGATAGCAATTGTGGAGTTTAGCGTGCCTTGAAAAGAATTTTGTTCCCCCCTCGCTCAGTGTTGTGAACAAACATTCAGACTTTGTTAATAGATGTGTGTAAAACCATTCCACATTGTCAGTTCAAACGCTTTACAACCTCCCGATGGCAAAAACCTTCCAGAGTCTCTGGCACAAAAACAGGGAAAATTGCGAAAAAATACAATGCAGTTTAATTTAATGACGGTGTGGTTAGTGTAACCAAACAGCTGTGTGGATGAAAGAGGTTCGGTGGGGCGGGTGGGGAGTGTTAATAAAACTTTGACGCAGCCAGTAAGATAAACCCATGGACAGTCTCTCAAATTGTAATTAGCTTTGACACCCAAAGCCTATAGAACTTTGAGTGTGAATAAATCTGAGAAAAGCTGAGTGCATCCTTTAATCATGATGTGGAGCTGTTGGGTTGAAAATCCTGGCCACTTAATTGCTTTATTTGGGAAATGATCCGTGAAAGAGCACAGTGTGAACACACACCTGGACTCGTGACATGGCAATCGCATCATGCACAGGTGTGATTTTTATTTTACACCAAGTTTCTCACCTCCCCATCTCTCCTGAAGAGCTTGACTCCTTGCTGGCGAATGTTTCCATGGACACCAATGGTTATTCCATACGTCACCCAAGTGATGATGATTTATGTGCGATTCTTGACAGAGTGAGAAGGGACTATTTAATCAATTACTGGTTCACCTTATCATCGTACATGTTTCAGTCAATGTCACAGGATAGCGATCCAGCACAGCGGCTTAGTGGTAGGAGACAAGAGGATGGTAATAGAAGGTTGTTGGTGTGACTAGAAGCTGGTGTCCAGTGATGTACCAAGGGACCAGTGCTAGGTCCCTTACTGTTTGTGACATATGCAGAGAGTATAGCTGAGAATGTAGGTAGATTGCTAAGTAAGTTTGCAGATGACACAAAGATTGGCAGGATGTCTAATAGTGAGGAAGAAGGACTCAGGTTGCAGGAAGATATAGATGGGTTGGTCAGATGGGCAGACCAGTGGTAGATGGAATCTAACCCTGAAAAGTGCAAGGTGATGCACTTTGGAGGGAGTAACAAGACAAGGGAGTACTCATGGCAGGATACTAGGAAGTTCAGAGCAACCGCCCGAAGTGAGGTTATTTATCCACAGGTTCCTGAAGGTGGCAGGAGAGGTCCTTAGGGTAATTAAGAAAGCATATGGGACACTTGCCTTTATCAGTCATGACATACATTATAAAAGTAAGGAGGTTATCTTGGAGCTGTACAAAACTTTGGTTAGGCCACAGCTGAGGTATTGTGTGCAGTACTGGTTACCTCACAATAGGAAGGATGGGATTGCATTGGAAAGAGTGCAGAGGAGGTTCACCAGAATGGAGCATTTGAGCTATGTAGAGGGGCTGGATAGACTTAGGTGGTTTCTTTGAGAAAGCTGAAGGAAGACATGCTTTATATATATAAGATTCTGAGGAGTATAGACAGGAAATAGTTGTGCTCCTTAGTTGGTCAATAACAAGATGGCATAATTCTAAGGTGCAGGGTAGGTGATTTAGGAGGGATTTGAGGAAAATAGTTTTCACCGATAGGTAGTGGATTCTGAAATGCACTGAATGGGAGGGTAGTAGAGGCAGGAAACCTCACAATCTCTAAGAAGCAATTGAAACGTCATAACATTCAAGATGATGGACCAAGTGCTGGAACATGGAACTAATATGGATTTAGTGTAGTTTTGTCTGTACAGACGCTGAGCTGAAGTACATCTTCTGTACTGTATGACTCTGTAAGACCCCTTCTTGACCCAAGGATGCTGAGGCCATTTACAATTCCTCTGCCACCAGCCCAGCCCACGAGGCAGCCATGAAGGAGAAAGAGACTGTTGCACACTGTACCTTTGCAAAGGAGATCTGGGAAGAGATGCAATGGTTTTTTGTGGAGGTGCATCCCAAGCAGTTCTGTGACACTATGGGCTCTCCCTAGACAACAAGTATCAACTGCTGCTGGAGCATTATCAGCACAGTGAAAGATGCTCTTTGGTCTGCCCAAAACCTGTTGGCCTTCCAGTACAAAGTGTTGTCCACAATCGAGTGTTGCAGTCTGGCACTTTCCAAGTTCCAGGAACATGTGCTAAGGGACACACTGAAGCTTGGGGCACCTGCTGCCAAGGCACTATGGGGAAAGGCAACCAACTGCTGCCAGCCGTAGTGTGCCCAGGGGCTGCTTACTCTATTGAATCCCTTGGACTGTATACTTGACCTAGTATACTTGACTTACCTGTATACTTGACTTAGTGATGGAAAGGGATAGGCATGAACCTCGGGTCAGTAGTTTTAGCTGGGGGAAGGGTAATTATGAGGCCATTAGGAGAGAATTAGGAAGCATTGGTTGGACTAGGAGATTACAGGGACTAGGAACGTCTGAAATGTGGAGTTTTTTCAAGGAGCAGCTACTGTGGGTCTGTGATAGGTATGTCCCTGTCAGGCAAGGAGGAATTGGTAGGGCTAGGGAACCGTGGTGCACAAAAAAAGTTGATTTGTTGGTTAGGAAGAAGAAGGAGGCTTATGTTCGGATGAGGCTTGAGGGCTCGGGTAGTGCAGTAGAAAGCTTTAGATTGGCTAGGAGGGAGTTGAAGAGGGAGTTAAGAAGGGCTAGAAGAGGGCATGAGATGACTTTGGCTGATAGGATTAAGGAGAATCCTAAGGCGTTCTATAGGTATGTCAAGAACAGAAGGTTGGTCAGGGCAAGATTAGGGCCAGTTACAGACAGTAGGGGGAAGTTGTGTGTGGAACCGGAAGAGATTGGAGAGGCATTGAACCATTATTTCTCTTCGGTGTTCACGCAGGACGATATGAATGTAGCTGAGGAGGTCACTGGGGTGAAGGGGTGTAAAATAGAAAGTATTGTAGTTGATACAGAGGATGTGTTGGATATTCTAGATGGGTTGAAAATAGATAAGTCCCCTGGTCCAGACGGGATTTACCTTAGGATTCTATGGGAGGCAAGAGAGGTGATTGCAGAGCCACTGGCTCTGATCTTCAGGTCGTCGTTGGTCTCTGGTATAGTACCGGAAGATTGGAGGACAGCGAATGTTGTCCCATTGTTTAAGAAGGGGAGCAGAGACTTCCCTGGGAATTATAGACCAGTGAGTCTTACTTCTGTAGTGGGCAAGGTTTTAGAAAGAATTATTAGGGATAGGATTTATAGTTATTTGGAGAGTAATGAATTGATTAGAGATAGTCAGCATGGTTTTGTAGCGGGAAGGTCGTGCCTTACTAACCTTATTGAGTTCTTTGAGAAGGTGACCAAAGAGGTGGATAGGGGTAAGGCAGTAGATGTGGTATATATGGATTTTAGTAAGGCGTTTGATAAGGTTCACCATGGTATGCTTCTGCAGAAAATGCAGATGTATGGGATTGGTGGTAATTTAGGTACTTGGATCAGGAATTGGTTAGCAGATAGGAGACAGAGGGTGGTGGTTGATGGTAATTATTCATCATGGAGTTCAGTTACGAGTGGTGTGCCTCAGGGATCTGTTTTGGGGCCACTGCTGTTTGTAATCTTTATTAATGATCTGGATGAGGGTATAGTTGGGTGGATTAGTAAGTTTGCTGATGACACCAAAGTCGGAGGTGTGGTAGATTGTGAGGAAGGGTGTCGAAGTTTGCAGGGTGACTTGGACAGGTTGCAGAGCTGGGCCGCGAGGTGGCGGATGGAGTTTAATGCGGAGAAGTGTGAGGTAATCCATTTCGGTAGGAATAACAGATGTGTTGAGTATAGGGCTAACGGGAGGACTTTGAATAGAGTGGAGGAGCAGAGGGATCTAGGTGTATGTGTACATAGATCCCTGAAAGTTGGGAATCAAGTAGATAAGGTTGTTAAGAAGGCGTACGGTGTCTTGGCATTTATTGGTAGGGGGATTGAATTTAGGAGTCGCAGCGTCATGTTGCAACTGTACACAACTCTGGTGCGGCCGCACTTGGAGTACTGTGTGCAGTTCTGGTCCCCACATTACAGGAAGGATGTGGAGGCTTTGGAGAGGGTGCAGAGGAGGTTTACCAGGATGTTGCCTGGTATGCAGGGGAGGTCCTATGAGGAGAGACTGAGGGATTTGGGGTTGTTTTCACTGGAAAGAAGGCGGCTAAGAGGGGATCTTATAGAAACATATAAGATGATTAGAGGTTTAGATAGGGTGGATGGTGATAGCCTGTTTCCTCGGATGGAGAAATCTAGCACGAGGGGGCATGGCTTTAAATTAAGGGGGGGTAGTTATAGGACGGATGTCAGGGGCAGGTTCTTTACCCAGAGGGTGGTGAGGGACTGGAATGCCCTGCCTGCTGCAGTTGTAAATGCGCCTAGTTTGGGGGCGTTTAAGAGATTGGTGGATAGGTTTATGGACGAAAAGGGATTGGTTTAGATTAGTGGGTCAATGTTTTTTTTAAAAAAAATAAGACTGGTCGGCGCAACATTGTGGGCCGAAGGGCCTGTTCCGCGCTGTAATGTTCTATGTTCTATGTTCTATGTTCTACATAACATAAGAACATAAGAAATAGGAGCAGGAGTAGGCCATCTAGCCCTTCGAGCCTGCCCCGCCATTCAATAAGATCATGGCTGATCTGTCGCTGCTCAGTTCCACTTTCCCGCCCTCTCCCCATAACCCTTAATCCCCTCTCTTATCAAAAACCCATCAACCCGCGTCTTAAAAATATTTAGCGAGGCAGCCTCCACCACTTCAACGGGCAGAGAATTCCAGAGATTCACCACCCTTTGAGTGAAGAAGTTCCTCCTCAACTCCGTTCTAAACCGCCCACCTTTTATCTTGAGGCTGTGCCCCCTAGTCCTAGTGTCTTTTTTGAGCGGGAAGAGTCTCTCCACCTCTATCCTATCCATCCCATTCATCATCTTATACGTCTCAATGAGATCTCCCCTCATTCTTCTAAACTCTAACGAGTACAAGCCTAGTTTATTCAGCCTCTCCTCATAGCTCAACCCCCTCAACTCCGGCATCAGCCTAGTAAACCTCCTCTGCACTCCCTCCAAGGCCAAAATATCTTTGCGCAGGTGCGGCGCCCAAAACTGCACACAGTACTCCAGCTGCGGCCTCACCAATGCCCTATACAGCTGCAGCAAGACCTCCCTACTTTTATATTCAATCCCCCTCGCTATGAAGGCCAGCATCCCATTCGCCTTCCTGACCACCTGCTGCACCTGCAAGCTGGGTTTTTGCGACTCATGCACAAGTACCCCGAGGTCCCTCTGCACCGTCGCCTGCTGCAGTTTTTCGCCCCGTAAGTAATAGTCCTTCCTACCATTCTTCCTACCAAAGTGGACCACCTCACACTTGCCAACATTAAATTCCATTTGCCATTTCCTGGCCCATTTGCCCAGCCTATCTAGATCCTTCTGCAGACTCTCCACACCCTCCGCACAATTTGCCGTTCCCCCAATCTTGGTGTCATCAGCAAATTTCGACACCCTACACTCGGTTCCCTCCTCCAGGTCACCTATATAAATGGTAAAAAGCTGAGGCCCCAGCACCGACCCCTGGGGCACTCCACTAGTCACCATCCGCCAATCCGAATAGCACCCGTTGACCCCCACTCTCTGCCTCCTATTTGACAACCAATCCTCTATCCACGCTAACACCCTACCCCCAACTCCATGTCCCTCGACCTTCTGCAATAACCTCTTGTGAGGTACTTTGTCAAACGCCTTCTAAAAATCTAGAAAGACCACATCCACCGGCTCTCCTCTATCCACCGCCCTGGACACATCCTCATAGAACTCCAGTAAATTTGTCAGACACGACTTCCCTTTAATGAAACCGTGCTGCGTCTGCTCTATCAAGCAATTTGAAAGAATATAGTAAATATCATATGTTTTGCAATTGTGTTGAGGTACCTCAAGAGTGTAACATGTTCTCTGGAGAACAGTCAAATTCGTGAAGTCCAATTTGAAATATTTTTGATTTTACTTTTACAAATTCTATGCATAAAGTATATTTTTGTGAAAAAAATAGCTCAAATGAAGTTGAGGCTTCAAATCTAGCGTACTCTCAAACTGGGGCTGGGTTGTAGATCTGGGGTCAGGACCGTGAGATTAGGCGCATTTCCAGGTCCCACCCTGCATTGCATGACAGCCAACGCAATCTTGTACAGGCCTGTTAGAATTTTAGAAGTCTCTATGAGATCGCTCCCTTATTTGTCTCAACTCCAGCAAAAACAATCCTAACCTGGTCAATCTCTCCTCTCTCCTCATACATCAGTCCTGCCATCCCCGGAATCAGCCTGGTAAACCTGGTAACCCCGGTGAAATTAAACCTGGGAGGTGAGAACCTGCCAGCAAAACATCAGACCAGCCGACAGCAAGAAATTGGTATCTTGTCTGCCCCTGGCCCCAACTCCAGAGTCATAAAAAAATTCCACCCCCGTCTCTACAGCTTGACTACTCAGTGGATCATCTCCCTTTGGGAGGAGACCATGTAGGACCTGAAAAATTAATTCCCTTTTTAAAGAAGGTATATTTTGATTTAAAATGCTGTTAGATATGAGGTAAATATAGGTGGGACTTCTCCTAATAGATAACATTGGGTGGATAGAGATACCAGTTGCTATTAGATAACGTTAAATAAATAGTGAGTACAAAATAAATTGCCTGCAGCATTCACATGAGCAGCTAGTGGGCATAATTGTAGACAGAATTGTGTTGATGTATTTGTATATATTAAAGGTAATAATGAAGGTGGGCTTCAGAAATTCACACAAGGGTGAACTAATGAACAAAGTCGGGCAACTACATCATTAAATGGGTACAAATGACTCCAAAGCAGCAGGAATAATCCAAAGGTGTGCAGGTTAGGTGGACTGGCCATGCTAAATTCCTCCTTAGTGTCCAAAGGTGTGTAGGTTAGGTGGACTGGCCATGCTAAATTCCTCCTTAGTGTCCAAAGGTGTGTAGGTTAGGTGGATTGGCCATGGTAAATGCAGAGCCACAGGAATAGGAACCAGGGGTCAGCCTGGATATGATGCTCTTTCAGAGAGTCAGTGCAGGCTAGATGGGCTGAATGGCCTCCTTCTGCACTGTAGGGATTCTTTGGTTGTATGGAATAACAGGAAGTAAGACTTCTGGACAAGATATGAGTATTTATAATTTATGCATATATTACTTAGTACCAGTAGATAACATTGAGTATATGTGAAACTGTTCCTATCAGATAACATTGAATAGCTTTTGGATATGTGTAACCTCAGAATAATAATCCCCATGTGAGGAGGGAAAAGAAACAAATCTCTTATCAGATATAAAGCACAATGTTTATAGTGCATTTATGGAATATTTTTCAGAAATATGATACATAGAAACAATTGTAAAGAGGAAAACAAGACAACAAAGTAAAATGGAAACACTTGTTTGACTTTTTCCTCCCCAAGATTTGATGGCATTAACATTAATGCTACTTATAGCTGGCCAATGCTGTAACAGGCTTCAGTAAATGCATCATGGAATGTCAGAGTAGGCTGAAGCATGAGAACTGAAGCAGGGCCAAATAATTAGTTTTTGATCTACAACAGTGTTTACATATTTAGTTTGAATTAATTAGATGGTTGTAAGGTTTGCATTGTGTAGTCAGTCAAACTAAACTATCATTTAGTCAATTCCATTCATTTTTATGTAGCGTGACCGTCCCCCTATCATTCTTGAGATGTGTGTGATTCCTTGGTGCATTAAAAAAGATATTTTACTGTAGACTCTCTCTGTTTATTAATGGGACGCTCTTGTAAATCTCCGCCTTGAACATTTCAGTCTACCAGCAATCACCGTCCACAGGTGGCACGGTGGCACAGTGGTTAGCACTGCTGCCTCACAGCGCCAGGGACATGGGTTCGATTCCTGATTTGGGTCACTTTCTGTATGGAGTCTGCACGTTCTCCCCATGTCTGCATGGGTTTCCTTCGGGTGCTCCGGTTTTCTCCCACAGTTGAAAGAAGTGTGGGTTAGGTGGATTAGCCATTGCTAAATTGCCCCTTCGTGTCAAGGGGACTAGCTAGGGTAAATGCATGGGGTTATGGGGATAGGGCCTGGGTGAGATTGTTGTCGGTGCAAACTCGATGGGCCGAATGGCCTCCTACAGCAGTGTCGGGGTTCTAGGATTCCAGGATTCTATGAACTGGCCAGTCCAAAATGTATCATTCTCATTTTCTAACTTATTTGCAAATCCCATAACTCTTTCAATATTTTTGCATGTACTGCACAGTTTTTAGTTATTGTGTAAACTTGGAGAGATTTACCAAAGGTGCTGATCTTGAGTTCATAAAATCATATAATCACTATTGTGCAGAAGGAGGCCATTCAGCCCATCATGCCTGCAGCCAGACCCTGTCCCTGTAACCTCACGTGTTTACCCTGCTAGTTCCCCTGACACTAAGGGGCAATTTATCATGGTCAATCTACCTAACCCGCACATCTTTGGACTGTGGGAGGAAACCAGAGCACCCGGAGGAAACCCACACAGACAAGGGGAGAACATCCACACAGGCCAAAATTGAACCTGAGTCCCAGGTGCTGTGAGACAGCAGTGCTAATCACTTTGCCCAAAGAAGGAGGGATGTTCTGCTTTGAGCAGAGGTTGGGGGGAGATTTAGTGGAGGGAACTCAAAATTACAATAAAGTAAAGGAGAAATGTTTCCACTGGCTGGAGGTCAATGAGCAGTGGACTCAGATTTAAGATAATTGGTTGAAAGAGCCAGAGGGACAAGGAGAAAATCTTTCATACAATGAGTTATAATAATCTGGAATGCACTGCCTGAAAGGGCAATGAAGTAGATTCATTAGTCATTTTCAAAGGAAAATTGGAAAACACTTGACACATTTGGAGAGCTATGGGAAAGAGAGTAAGGAGGTTTGGCTAATTTGTTTGCTCTTCAAGAGCCAGCACATACACATTGGACCAATTGGTCTCATCCTGTGCTGTGTCATTCTTTTACTTAATTTCAGATCCAGCACAGACACTACTTGTGGGTATTTCAAAGGTTCACTCCATTGACATGGCTGGAATGTATCTGATCCTTGCTTGTTTAAGGAGAGGAGATGAGGAGGCCTCTTGTGCTGAAATGGGATGCCTAATGATCATAACTTTCCAAAAGCCCATGGCTCAACAAGTAACTGAAGAACTCATTGTGAAAAGAATGTATGTGAAGTTTGCAAATGCTACTTCAAGTGAAGAGCAATGCCATACAATGACAGAGTGAAGCACCAAGTACTTGCTTTTGTTTTTGATTTCTAAATGTAGCAAAAGGATGTAATTTGGACGTCATCCATTTCAAACCACCAATGTAGCAAAGAATATTTTGAAGGAGGCAATGTAAAGATTTAAGAATAATGTGCAGTGTGAATGCAATAAAGCAAAATTCAAAACTATCGTGAGAAATGCTTCATAAAGCATAGAATCCCTGCAAGTAGTAAAAGCCATTTGGCTCATGGAGCCTGCACCATGACAATCCCACCCAAGCCCTGTCCCCATGTCTTTACCCTGCCAGTTCCCCTGACACTAAGGGGCAATCAACCTAACCCATACATCTTTGGACTGTGGGAGGAAAAAGGAACACCTGGGGAGAAGGAGCAAATTCCACACAGACAGTGACTCAAGTTATTGGAATCGAGCCCGGTCCCTGATGCTGTGAGGCAGCGGTGCTAACCACTGTGCCTCCATGCCACCCGAGCACTTAGGATGTACAATCACACCATCCCTTCTCTGGTTAATTTTGAGGTGGGAGCACTGAGAGGTTATGTAGCAACCTACGACTTCATCTTAAAAAGTACTTGCAGATAAGATGCTGCCAAGTTGTCCTCAATTTGAGGATACTTGGAGATATGGGTTGACTTTCTGCATTGACACACTGGGGAATGGAGTGGGCGCACACTTCACTGAATAGAAAATCATGGTCAACTGGCCTGCCATTTCCCCATATACGCAGAGCAGCACGGTGGCACAATGGTGAGCGCTGCTGCTTCACAGCGCCAGGGACCCCAGGTTCGATTCCCAGCTTGGGTCACTGTCTGTGTGGCGACTGCACATTCTCCCTGTGCCTGCATGGGTTTCCTCTGGGCGCTCCAGTTTCCTCCCACAATCCAAATGATATGCTGGTTAGTCAGAACACAAGCTCTTTTTATGGGAGATGGTGGCAGTGTGGTTAGGTCACTGGCCTAGTAATCCAGATGCTCAGGCTAATTCTCTGAGGACATGGGTTCAAATCCCACTATGGCAGCTGGTGGAATTTAAATCTGGAATCGAAAGCTTGTCTCAGTAAAGATGACATGGAACTACCAGAAACTACTGTAAAAATCCATCTGGTTTACTGATCCCCTTTAGCGAAGGAAATCTGTCTTCCTTCCCTGGTCATTATTAGCCAGGCTAAATTCTTCCTCAGTGTAACGAAAGTGCCAGAATGTTGCAAATAGGGCATTTTCACAGTAACTTAATTGCAGTGTTAATGTAAGCTGACTTGTGATACTCATAAATAAACTTTAAACTTCAGCTAACAAGGAGAGGCTGCTTTGCAAGTAGAGTACAGTTGGAAAAGTGGCCTTGTATTGCTAAAGGGGTTGAGTTCGGATCCGAAGAGTGGAAACTGGGGCTGTGCCCTGGCCAATACTGTAACATAAAGGAGCTTTCAGACGGCGGGAATTGACATAGCAGAGAAAATCTGGAAGATCCCCAGTTCAGCGGGAAAGTCTGAAGAATATGCTGTTAAACCAGACTTCAGCAAGGGTCATTCAGGCGAGACACCTTGGTTCGCAGAGTTAGATAAAATACTTAATTGGACCAAGAAAGTAACCAGATACAAGAACTTGAAATATGGCAGAGCAACAGGACAAATGAGATACAAATCTAAGGTTGTACAGGGCAAATTCAAGACAGATTGAATTTGCACAGGGAATAGACTAAAAGGAAGCTTGCTACCTCCACCAAGTAGAGATCACAATGCATAGTGGCACAGTGGTTAGCACTGCTGCCTCACAATGTCAGGGACCTGCTGGGTTCAGTTCCCGGCTTGGGTCACTGTCTGTGCAGAGTTTGCATGTCCTCCCCGTGTCTACATGCATTTCCTCCGGGTGTTCCAGTTTCCTCCCACAGTCCGAAAGATGCACTAGTTAAGTGCATTGGCCATGCTAAATTCTCCCTCAGTGTACTCAAACAGGCACCGGAGTGTGGTGACTAGGGAATTTTCACAGTAACTTCATTGCAGTTTTAATGTAAGCCGATTTGTGACGATAAATAAACTTCTTAGAGGATAAATAAATAAAGTTTTATTTATCCTCAAGACTTGTTTAATTTGGAATTATGTGCCATGGGAATTTCATGTGGATATTTAATGTGGGCATTACAGACAGGGCCTGTATTTGTTGTCCATCTCTAATTGCCCATTGGTTGCTAGGCCATTCTAAAAGGCTCTTAAGAGTCAGTCATATTTCTGAGAGTCTGGAGTCAAATGTAGACCAGACCAGGGGAGGAAGCCAGATTTATTTCCCTAAAGGGGATCAGCAAACCAGATGGATTTTTACAATAGTTTCTGGTAAGTCCATGGTCACTGTTACTGAGACTAGTTTTCGATTCCAGGTTTAAATTCCACCAGCTGCTATGGTGGGATTTGAACCTGTGACCCTGGAGCATTAGCCTGGGCCCCTGGATTACTAAGCCAGTGACATAATTACACTGCCACCATCTCCCGTAAAAATAGAGTTGGTGTTCGGATGAGTTGAAGAAATTTCATTGCTTGAACCAATCTTGCCCAATACTTTTCTATTGCCCTCCCAATCCGAAGCAAAATAGTTTCTAACATTTGATGATTTTAAATCAATATTTCACAAAATGCCAGAATTACCTGAAGAATAACAATTTGTGTTTATTTCCTCATTTTCATGTTGGACATTTAACCGGAAGAGGTTATTAATTTACCTTCCAATGATTAGAATATTATTTTTCTTCCTATGTCATATCCTCTGAAGCAATTTGACTGAATTTCAGCTTTTTTTAGTTACATTGCATTTACTGCAGAGAAAAATCATGGAATCTATCGACAGTTCCCTCGTGGTGAATAAGGCGGCACCTGTTTAAGATGGAGATGAAGAGGAGTTTCTTCTCCCTGAGAGTCATAGAGGTTTACAGCACGGAAACAGGCCCTTCAGCCCAACTTGTCCGTGCCGCCCAGTTTTTAAACCACTAAGCTATTCTTAATTGCCTGCATTTGGCACATATCCGTCTATACCCATCCTACCTATGTAATTGTCTAAATGCTTTTTAAAAGACAAAATTGTACCCACCTCTTCCACTGCCTCTGGCAGCTTGTTCCAGACACTGAATGAAAAAACTGCTCCTCTGAACCCTTTTGTATCATTCCCCTCTCACCTTAAACCTATGTCCTCTGGTTTTAGACTCCCCTACTTTTGGGAAAAGGTGCTGACTACCTTATTTGTGCCTCCTCATTATTTGGTAGACCTCTATAAGATCAACCCTAAGCCTCCTGTGCTCCAATGGAAAAAAGTCCCAGTCTATCCAGCCTCTCCTTATAACTCAAACCATCAAGTCCTGGTAAGATCCTAGTAAAGCTTTTCAAGAGTCAAGGAATCATGAATCTTTAGAATTTTCTACCTCAGCATTATGAAATTGTTCATGGCAAGAGATAGACAGAAGTTTCCATAAACTCTACCTTTTACCTTCTTGTTTAAAGATGTGGATGAACAGTTACAGGACAACCAATTAAATTTTAACAAAAGAATAAAATATTTATTAAACATGAAAAGATTGATTGTAATACAACACTCCTTCACCCCACCTATATCCTCACAGACGTAGGCAACTTATTAAGGATTACACAAGTTACAGAATATTATACTGTAGTGTTCTCAGTGGGTGCACAATCCATGTAAATCAAGAGGCAAACTGTGGTCAGACACACCACACTGAAGCCATGTGGCAGATATCCCCCCTTCTCCCCACTGCACCACCCCCACAAAAACAACTCCTGTGGAGTTCTCATCAACTCCCCCAGACGCTTATCACATTGTGAGCCAACTGGTCTCACTGGAACTCTGACTTCCACATGAGTGTTTCCAAACTCCACTCTCAAAAAACAACTTTCTCTTGGATGCCCTCACCAAGGATCCGCATCCAGGGTTTCAATTGCTCCTTTTGATATTCCTTTGCCTTGCTTTGTCATGTGTATTCGAGCTCCCACACAATCTCTCGGGTACCCAGCCATGCCAACAGATCACCACTGGTTCACAGGCTGCATTAATATTTCACCAAACTTTTGATGTACCTCACATGGTGGGTTTCTTGTAGTTGTCTCTTTAACTTGGAGCATTTTCTCTGCTTTTTACTTAACTTCATCCAAGAACATCTTGTTCAAGATCTTGCTCTTTGTTCCTTTAACAACTGTCTTCCCAAGAGGGATTCCACCACAACCCCACCCCCCCCCCCCCCCCTCCCCCACCAACTCCCTGGTTTCTGGACTTAATTTTGTTCTTTTGGGAAGTTTGCTTTTTGCAAGCTCCCTGGTCCTGTCCAGCTTATTTTGGGTCCAATTTAAAACAGAGCCCAAAAGTTTTTTTCACTGAGGGTGGCCCCTGGTTGCTACCCTAGTCTTTCTTTAAACTTAGTTTGTTTTCAAGTCATAAACCATCTAATGGCGTGGCAGACACAGTTTAAAGTGACCAAAACCAACAGACATACAGGCACCTTTGTTTAACATGAAGCTAACTAAAGTTTTAACCCTTTTTTATACAGAAACACAAACTTAAATTTAATTAAAGCTACACCTTGTTTCTAATATCATACATACAAATATAGATTACTTTAAAGCTACCTTTGTTTCCGAACATGGATAACACTGACAGAGTGAATGTCCATCAATGTGCCTCTCGTGTGTGTCATGTCAATTTGGATGATGTAACTGTCCAGAGTTCATTTTAAGTTGACTAGCCAATGACAGCTGGTCCTCTACATATAAATTCACAGCTCTTTCCATATGCCTGAGCCAATAGCATCAATTTTTAAGATCCGGTTACGTTGCTTTCCCAAGAACTTCTGGAATTCTATCTTTCTTTTATCCAAAACAGAAAACTAACCTTTCCACAGAACTTTGCTGTCTGCTTCTCAAATGAATTTTGTATTCCTCTATCTTTCTCTGTCTGCTTTCTCTTTGAGTCCACATCTGAGTTCTGATCACCTTCATCCTCCAGCCCTCCTGCTATCGGTCTCCTTTGTGTCTGGCCAAATGGCTTTTCTGCTTAACTTCATTCCTGTTGGAACTATTTCCAGATTAAGGGTGGACAGATCACATAGACCTCTATTCCTGATTACTCAAGAAATTTACAACTGATAACTTTACAATTAATGCAAACTCTTAAAACTCACTTTCAGACTTTCTTAAAACAACCACAGATTCTACAGACATTTTAAAGAAGTAACAAAGTTTTCTTCACATTCCTTCCAGGTCAAAGGTCATCATACAATGTGTTATGCTCTTATTAGATTATGGTTAAAGGATGTGTTGGTTCACTATGGTTAGATAATCAGTTTACCAAATAAATTAACAACTCATCAATGTCCAATTTAAGAAATGACCATATATTTTGAGGTAGATATACAAATAAAGGCTGGGATTTTCCAGTCTATCCCCTCCCGCTGTGGCTGTAAGATGGGGTGGGGTGGGGGGAGCTGAAAATTCAGTCTCTCGCTAGTGGGAAATGACGTCAGGAATGTTGGCACTGCCCATCATGGTGAGTCACCGTTCCTGCCAGAAGCTGGTGTGTAGCCACTTTGCATCCCATTAATAGGATGTAGATGAAGCACTGACCAGGATTGTCTCTCCCTAACCCAGTCATCCATGTAGCCAGTGGACTATCACGATGGTCCAAAAAACATCTGGACCAACGTGGCGTGGACATGTCGGGACTCACCTGGAAGAAAGCCTGGGGCATCTTGCGGAGAGTGGAGGAGGGAGGCCTCCAGTGACTGTGGACCCTGGAACGTTTACGTGGGTGAGGTCATGGGTCTTGGTGTTGCCGGAGCTTCTAGGATGTAGATCTTGGTGCAGCAGGTGGAAGGCTGCATAAAGCAGCTGTGGTCTGTGCCCAGATAAATAGGGCGGTCACAAGGACTTCCAACTAGAAAGTGTGGGGGAAATGGAAGGGTAAAACTACAGGAAGTAAAATGGTTACTGGGAAGCAAAGTAGCAGGTTAGCATGTGGGGAGGAGGGTTCAACTACATGGAAAACTCTGAAAAACATTAAAAGGATGGAGAATCAGGAGATGTTATTAATGGAGGTGTTCGGATTCAAAAAGAAGGTAAAACACCTAGAGTGCTCGTAGCAGCTGAAACAAGGTAAATGAGTTGACGGCTCAAATCATTGAGTATGATTTATTGGCCATTACTAGATGGTTGCAGGGTGGTCACAATTGGGAATTAAATATCCAGGGGAATCTGAGTATTCGGAAGGACAGACAGGAAGGTAAGGGAGCTCTGATATTTAAGGATGACATCAGGCTGGTAGTGAGAGATGATATAGGTTCTCTGGAGAAAAAAAGGTGAAACCATTTGGGTGGAAATTAGAAATAGTAAGGAGAAAAAGTCACTCATGGGCGTAGTCTATAGGCCACCAAATAGTGACATCATGGTGGGGCAAGAAATAAACAAAGAAATAACTGATGCAGGTAAAAATGGTACAGTAATTATCATGGGGGATTTTAATCTACATATCAGTCGGTCAAATGAGGTCTGTCAAGGCAGCCTTGTGTAAGAGTTCGTCAGTGTATCTGCAGTGGTTTCCTCAGACAGTATGTCATGGAACCTACGAGGGAGCAAGCTATCCTAGATCTGTCCTGTGTAATGAGACAGGAATAATTAATGATTTCACAATGAGGGATCCTCTCGGAAGAAGCGATCACAGTATTGTTGAATTTAAAATACAGGTGGAGGGTGAGAAGGTTAAATCCAATCCCAGTGTCTTGTGCTTAAACAAAGGAGACTACAATGGGATGAGGGAGGAGTTGGTTAAGTAGACCAGGAGCAAAAACTTTATGGTGGTACAATTGAGGAACAGTGGAAGGCTTTCAAAGTGATTTTTCACAGCAAAAGTGTATAGCAGTGATAAGGAAGAACTGTAGGGAACTGGACAATCAGCCGTGGATATCTAAGGAAATAAAGGAAGGTATCAAATTGAAAGATAATGCATACAAAGTGATAAAGATTCGTGGGAAACTGGAGGACTGGGAAATCTTTAAAGGTCAACGGAAAGCCACAAATAAAAAACTATAAAGAAAAGTAAGATGCATTATGAAAGTAAACTAGCTCATAACGTAAAAACAGATAGCAAAAGTTTCTACAAGTGTATAAAATGAAAAAGAGTGGCTGAAGTAAACATTGGTCCTTTAGAGGATGAGAAGGGGGATGTAATAATGGGAAATGAGGTGATGACTGAGGCATTGAACAGGTATTTTGTGTCAATCTTCACAGTGGAAGACACAAATAACATACCAAAAATCGATGACAAGGGAGTTATGGCAGGTGAGGATCTAGAAACAATCATTTTCACTAAAGACGTTGTGTTGGGGAAACTGGGGGGGGCTAAAGGTAGAACAAGTCTCCTGGCAATGATGGAATGCGTCCCAGGGTACTAAAAGAGATGGTGAGGGGAATAGCAAATGCACTAGTGGTAATTTACCAAAATTCGCTGAACTCTGGGGCAGTTCCTGCAGATTGGGAAAAAGCAAATGTGACGCCACTGTTTAAAAAAGGAGGTAGACAAAAGGCGGGTAACTATAGGCCGGTCGCTTAACTTCTGTATGGGGAAAATGCTTGAATCTATCATCAAGGAAGAAATAGTGAGACATCTGGATAGAAATTGTCCCATTAGGCAAACACAGCATGGGTTCATGAAAAGCAGGTCATGTTTAACTAATATACTGGAATTCTTCGAGGACATTGCAAGCACAGTGGACAATGGGGAACCTGTGGATGTGGTGTATCTGGATTTCCAGAAGACATTCGACAAGGTGCCACATAAAAGGCTACTGCATAAGATCACGGTTCACGGTGTTAGGAGTAATGTATTAGCAGAGATAGAGGATGGTTAACTCTATGAAAGCAAAGATTGAGGGTAATTGGATGTTTTTCTGGTTGGCAATTAGTGACTAGTGGTGTGCCTCAGGGATTAGTGTTGGGAGCGCAATTGTTTACAATTTACATAGATGATTTGAAGTTGGAGACCAAGTGTAGTGTCAAAGTTTCACTGATGACACTAAGATGAGTGGCAGAGCAAAGTGTGCAGATGACACTGAAAGTATGTAGAACATAGAACATAGAACATTACAGCGCAGAACAGGCCCTTCAGCCCACGATGTTGTGCCGACCAGTTACAAAACAATGACCCACTAACCTAAACCAATCCCTTTTCGTCCATAAGCCTATCCACGGATCTCTTAAACGCCCCCAAACTAGGCGCATTTACAACTGCAGCAGGCAGGGCATTCCAATCCCTCACCACCCTCTGGGTAAAGAACCTACCCCTGACATCCGTCCTATAACTACCCCCCCTTAATTTAAAGCCATGCCCCCTCGTGCTAGATTTCTCCATCAGAGGAAAAAGGCTATCACTATCCACCCTATCTAAACCTCTAATCATCTTATATGTTTCAATAAGATCCCCTCTTAGCTGCCTTCTTTCCAGCGAAAACAACCCCAAATCCCTCAGCCTCTCCTCATAAGACCTCCCCTCCATACCAGGCAACATCCTGGTAAACCTCCTCTGCACCCTCTCCAAAGCCTCCACATCCTTCCTGTAATGTGGGGACCAGAACTGCACACAGTACTCCAAGTGCGGCCGCACCAGAGTTGTGTAGAGGGATATAGCTAGTTTAAATGAATGAGCGAGGGTCTGGCGGATGGAGTACAATGTTGGTAAATTGAGGTCATCCTTTTTCATAGAAATAACAACAAAATGGACCATTATTTAAATGGTTAAAAAATTTGCAGCATGCTGCTGTGCAGAGGGACCTGGGTGTCCTTGTGCTTAATCACAAGAAGTTGGTTTGCAGGTGCAGCAGGTAATTGAGAAGACAAATGGAATTTTGTCCTTCATTGCTAGAGGAACGGAGTTTAAAAACTGGGAGGTTATGTTGCACTGTATAAGGCACTGGTGAAGTCACACCTGGAGTACTGTGTACAGTTTTGGTCTCCTTACTTGAGAAAGAATATACTGGCACTGGAGGGGGTGCTGAGTAAATTGGTTAAGTTGATTGGCTTATGAGGAGACACTGAGCAGACTGAGACTATGCTGATTGGAATTTAGAAGAATGGAGAGGGATCTTATAAAAACATGTAAAATTATGATGGGGATCAGTAAGATAGAAGCAGGGAAGTTGTTTCCACTGGCGGGTGAAACTAGAACTAGGGGGCATGGCCTCAAAATAAGGGGGAGCAGATTTAGGACTGAGTTGAGGAAGAACTTATTCACCCAAAGGGTTATGAATCTGTGGAATTCCCTGCCCAGTGAAGCAGTTGAGGCTCCCTCATTGAATGTTTTTAAGGCAAAGATAGATGATATTTTTAACAGTAAAGGAATTAAGGGTTATGGTGAGCGGGTGGGTAAGTGGAGCTGAGTCCATGAAAAGATCAGCCATGATCTTATTGAATGGTGGAACAAGTTTGAGGGGCCAGATGGCCCACTCCTGCTCCTAATCCTTGTGAGAGAAGTGAACTACATGGGGAGCAGAGGAATGAAGAGGTGGTGCAGATGTGGAGGCCTAGAGGGGTACAGGGGAGTTTGGAGCTGCTAATGGAAGGAGAGAAATGCCCTGGGGGGTGTGGAATGGGGTGAAGGTCAAGGTGGAGTACGGTCAGGGGTGGTATGCACATGTGTGAACAGTCATGGGCAGGGAGTGTGCACTTGTGAACAGGCATGGGGTGAGGAGTGTGCACGTGTGAGCAGACAAGGTGGGGACTATACAGTTGTGAACAAGCAGTACAGAGGGGAATGTGCAGTTAGGAAAAGGAGAAAAGTGTTCAGAGGGAGAGGTGTGTAACGTCAACTGATGAGTCCTTGTGGAATAATGAGGTAATTGATGATTGAAATGGATGGTGAGAGCTAAAGAATCTTAGAATTATACAGTGAAGAAGAGGCCTTTCAGCCCATCGACTCTGTACTGGCACATGAGAAACACCTGACCTCCCACCTAATCCCATTTACCAGCCCTTGGCCCATAGCCTTGAATGTTACGACATGTCAGGTGTTCATCCAGGTACTTGTTAAAGGAAGTGAGGCATCCCGCCTGTACCACCCTCCCAGGCAGCGCATTCCAGACCCTCACCATTTTCCTCACATCCCGCCTGAACCTCCTATCCTTCACCTTGAATCCATGTTCCGTCATGACTGACCCTTCAACTAACAGGAACAGCTGCTCCTTATCCACTCTGCCCATGTCCCTCATAATCTTGTACACCTCAATCAGGTCACCCCTCAGTCTTCTCTGCTCCAGAGAAAACAGCCCAAGCCTACCCAACCTCTCTTCAGAACTTAACTGTTCCCCGCCAGGCGGTGTCCTAGTAAATCTCCCCCACACCGTCTCCAGTGCAATCACATTCTTGTATAACACAGTGACCAGAATTGCACGCAGTACTCTAGCTGTGGCCTCACCAAAGTTCTATATTCCAACACGACATCCCTGCTTTTGTAATCTGTGCTTTGATTGATAAAGGCAAGTGCTCCCTTTGCCCTTTCCACACCATCCCCCACCCCCACAAGGGGACAAAGCAAGCTGGTAGAGTGGAACGGTGAGGGTCCTGTGATGACTGGTGAAGAGATGCTGAGCTTGTTGGAGGGGACACAGAAGTAAAACCGGATTCTAAGTGGGGGCTGACATGTCTATTGTTACGGATAGGCTCCTGGGGAAGCTAAGGGACGTTACCCTGCACAACTGGAGGGTTGTTGGGTCACTGTGAGTAGGCTAAATGACACAAGGGAGGATCATTGGCTATGAGGAGGTGGATGTGGGCCATGGAGGCAGATTGGAGGGAGATTGGACTCTACCTGAAAAGTCACCCAGGCCAATTGCAACTATCGAGCTCCTGAGGTGTTTCATGGGGGTTGGGCAAGAAGTGTTGGGAGGAGTGAAAGGTCAGCTCAACTGGGCAACTAAAGGTAACAGCAGCACCTCGTACTGACTGGCCTAGGACTTTTCAGTAGACGGGTGAGTGAAAGGCAAAGGCCCAGCGCGCACAGGAGGCTTCTTGCACATGGCTTGCTAAGGTTCTTGTCTCCCTGCACATGCATGATTCTGGGGGATATTGATCCAGCCTGGGGTATCCACCTGAAGATGGGGGGATGATGGTGGTGCAAAAGCTTAATGCTATAAACCGTAATTAAGCCACACGAGACCTCATTAAGATGTAATTGTAGCCTATTTGCAATTAGCGTGAACCCATGCAAGACACATGAAATCCTAATTTTGTACTCTTTCATTCTCTACCACTTCTCCCCTGAGAGTGGAGGCGGCCTGCTGACCAGTTGCTCCTCTGGAAACCTGAGGTAAAACATATCTAGAATTAAGAATCTACTAGTGACCATGAAACCATTGTCAATGTCAGGAAACCCCATCTAGTTCTCTAATGTCCTTTAGGCAAAGAAACCTGCCATCCTTACATGGTCTGGCCTATATATGACTACAGAGCCACAGCAACGTGGTTGACTTTCAACTGCCCTCCAAGGGCAACGAGGGATGGGCAATAAATCCTGGCCAGCCAGCGACCCCCATGACCCACGAATGACTAAAATCAAGCACCTTTCTGTGGTCCGTTGTTTGTTTCCTGGCCTGTAACCACCAACCTTCCCCCAACTCCCAAATCCCACAAATCCAAACTCGACTCTTCCTAGACTTGCACCTCCGATCATGACTTAGTCTCCTGCTGGTTGCCTGCTGGTCCTTTCAACTGCCTTTCCCCGCTCCTAACTTTTGCCAATGATCGGTACTCCTTTGAGCAATGCCAGCGGGAATGCATTATTTTAGGGAATGCTGTCTTGGAAGTGCATAACTTATGAAAACAATTGCTTATCCAATGTGCTTCTATGATATTGGCATTGGATACTATTATCAATACTGTCCAGTTACAAAATGCCAGGGACTGTGTCACAAACTAAATCTTGGTAAGCTGGAATCACATTCTGCCATCCCGCCTGTCACTGGAATTTTAGCGGGTGAGTTGTGGACAATGTGAAATCTCACTGACATTTGGGTGGGAATTTCCAGCTTTTAGACAAGCACAGCCGGAGAATTCTACCCCTGGTCCTTTCTTGGGTTGATAGAGGTTCATTTGCATTTGTTGAAATAAAGTGGCTGTTGTAAGAGATTAGGTGCAGAACTGAACTGTTTATTTTAATGCTACAATTTATATCTAATTCTGAGAATCAGTAGCGCAAGTAATTATAATGTGTAAAATTATGCTTCATATTAAAATTACAATTATACTGTTGCTACTGCATCATTACATAAACACAGCATTTTTCAATGTGGCTTTTTCAATTAAAAACATGAAAATGCCACCTATTGATTTATAGCTCACAGCACTGCTGAGTATTAGTTGAACAGTTCAGTACCTTTATTTGCACAGCACGTAGAGTGGGGAGGAATCCAATGGTTCATCATACTTCAGAAATGGCACTTCACTGAGCGGTAAAACTTGGAAAGGAGGAGAGCGGTCTCCAGTTTTCTGAATGAGATGCAAATTCAGATTGGCGATTGGAGATTGGTTTCCCACTGTACACCCCACTTCATTTTCCTTTTCACTGAACTTCAAAGGAGCGCCAGCCATTTCGACACAAGGGTTGGCACAGTGGCACAGTGGTTAGCACAGCTAATGCAAGTCTGTCTCTCTACTCTTTTATTATGTCCACCACCTATGTTTAATCAGCTTCAATCTGCCCAGCTGGACCATTTTCACAGAGCTTTGCTGATCAGACTCATCCACAAGCGAGGTTAATCCCAAAACAATTCCACTTCGGTGCAAGGGGTTGGCCAGTGGAAAATAGGGACCTGTGGGCCAAGAACAATTTCAATTTCCTATTGGCTGGATATTTTAGCCCTTTCATTCAACAGGAGGAATAGAGCATTTGTTTTGCAGTGAATATGTGTTGACTGGATCCAATAGTGTGGTTCAAAGACAAGTCTATGAAAGAGTGAAAACTAATGTTCCATTTCTGACTCATCATAAACTAATTACTGAAAAGTAATTTCTTAGTACTTTTCCACCTCTCGTTTTGGCCGGTCTGTCTAGTGGAGGTGGTATTGTCCATCTGTTGACCCACCTCTGAAGCAGCAAGGTTCTTCTCAGCAAGCTGCCCTCACACTCTACACTGCGACCATCTGCTTTGGAAAGCAGTGCTGTAAATCCACCCCCCCAGGTGGCTGTAGCCGACTGTAAATTTACTCCCACTCTGATCATTCTGTCCTCTGCCTCCTACACTGCTTAAAGCTCACAGAAGCTGAAAACAACATCTCATCCTTACGCCTGTCCAGACATCACACTGAGTTCAACAATTTTGATCAGAACTCCTTCCCCCTTTTATTTGGATTGCAGCTGTTAGTGATGATTCTGCTTTTTTCATTTACATATCGTCTCGACCCATCTTCTGGAATCTTCCCAGTTGAACTTGCCAGGGAAAGGGGTGGGGGAGGTGTGCTTTTTGCATTCAGAATTGGGTGGGAGAGAATTAAGTGGAAGGCCCAAAAATTAGCTTTACATCAGCATGAATTTCCCATTGGAGGAGCAGATAGAGGAAATCACCTCCAGTAAACAGACCGGCCAAAATGAATGACTTTTCGCTAATTAGTTTACGATGAGTCAGAAATGCATCATTAAATTTCACTCCTCTACAGACTAAACTCTGAATCACACTATTGGATTGAGTCAACACACTTCACTGAAAACAAATGCTCTATTCCTAAAGTTGAATAAAGATGTCTAAAATATCCACAGCCGAGAGGAAATCAAAATTGTTCTTGGCCCATAGCTCCCTCTTTTCCATTGGTCAACCCCAGCGTTGAAGTTGAATTGTTTTGGGGGTTAATTTTACTCGTGGGTCTGATCTGTGGAAATGGCAAATCAGGAATCCCGTTGGAGGCTGGCATCAGACTGATCTGCCTCCCGCGAATGGGATACAGATGAAGGTTCAGCTAGAATCTTTCCTGAAAGATTCAAGGGGCAAGATTCCAAGATGCCAGGGGCAAAATACACCGGCCCAGAACACATCTGGACCAACAGAGTGTGCAGATGTTGCGATTCACCTGAAGAATGCCCAGGGCTGCCTCTGGGGTTTGGGATGGAGGCTGCCAGTGAGCCTGGTCCCTGGAACACCACAACAGTCAGTGGGAGTGGTATCTATCAGGCGTTAATCTATCTGGTGCGGCAACAAAAATCTCCCTCAATGTCAACAAAACAAAGGGGATAATCATCGACTTCAGGAAGCATAAAGGAGAACATGCCCCTGTCTATCTCAGTGGAGATGAAGTGGAAATGGCCAAGAGTTTCAAGTTCCCAGGTGTCCAGATCATCAACAACCTGTCCTGGTCCCTCTGTACCAACACTATAGTTAAGAATGCCCACCAATGCCTCTAGTATCTCAGGAGACTAAGGAAATCTGGCATGTCAGCTACGACTCTCACCAACTTTTATAAATGCACCAAAGAAAGCATTCTTTCTGGTTGTATTACAGCTTGGCATAGCTCCTGCTCTGATCAAGATCGCAAAAAACTACAAAGGATCATTAATGACACCCAGTCCATCACACATCATGCCAGCCTCCCATCCATTGACTCTGCCTACACTTCCCATTGCCTCGGAAAAGCAGGCAGCATAATCAAGGACCGCACCCCCCCCCCCCCCACCCCCCGACCCCCTCACTCTCCCGACATTGTCTTTTCCACCTTCCTTCAGAAAAAAGCTACAAAAGTCTGAGGTTATGTACCAACTGACTCAAGAACAGCTTCTTCCCTGCTGCCATCAAACTTTTGAATGGAAATATCTTGCATTAAGTTGATCTTGCTTTACACCCTGGCTACGACTGTAACGCTACGTTCTACACTCTCTCATTTCCTTCTCTATGAATGGTATACTTCGTATAGCACGCAAGAAACAATACTTTTCACTGTGACAATAATAAATCAAATCAAATATCTTCCGGATTCAGTATCATCGAGAAGATCTGCGAGACCCTCAGTGTTTCTGCAAATCCATCTTCTTTCTTCAATGGTGCGTCAGTGATGATGGCACCTTTTAAATATTGTGTTCTATTGTAATAAAGGGACACGTACAACTGTGCTACGTGCACCCATGCCATGTTTCCATGCCTCAGATAATTAATGAGGTTAAAAGATAGGACTGGTTTTCCTGGTGACCTCTCTAGTGGGAAATACTCCCTGTTCCTGCCTCCGTCACGGGTCTTAGTCCCAGATGGGAGCATTCTCATTTTTCACTTGTTCCATTACCATCTCCTTTTGCCTTTCACCATCTTCCCTTCCATTATTTCAATCCTCCTGTCTTCCAGCCTATTGCAGACCTCCCCTTTGTCCTTTCCTTCCTACACCCCTTTCTGTGCCTCTGTACTTACTGTAAACCTCTTTCATCTCCATCATTTTCCAGTCCTGATGTCGGGGGCATTAATCTGAAATGTTAACTCTTCCGCTGTCTGCGGGTGATCCAGACCTGCTGAGTGTTCCCAGAATTTTCTGTTTTTACCTCTAGAGTTTCCAACCTCCATGGTAGCTGAGTCATGATAAAGATTGTGAAGTGAACAAGCAATAGAAACAAGCACATGAAGTGTGCACACGGGCAGCACGATGGCACAGTGGTTAGCATTGCTGCCTCACAGCGCCAGGGACCTGGGTTCAATTCCAGCCTCAGGTGACTGTGTGGAGTTTACACGTCCTCCCTGTGTCTGCGTGGGTTTCCTCCGGGTGCCCCGGTTTCCTTCCAAAGTCCACAGATCTGCAAGTTTAGGTTGATTGGCCGTGCTAAATTGACCCTTAGTGTCAGGGGGATGAGCAGGGTAGATATGTGAGGTTACGAGGGTGGGGCCTTGATGGGCCGAATGGCCTACTTCGGCAATGGATGGACTCTATGACTCTATTCTATGATTTTTAATTTGCAAGTTCTGCATAACAGTATTTCTATTCAGTTCAGTTGTTGAATGATGGAGCAGACTCAATGGGTCGAATGGCCTACTTCTGCTCCTACGTCTTTTGGTCTCATTCTCCATTTGTAAGTTGTTTCCTCTCAGTCATAGTCACACTTTTTTTTACTCATTCGTGGGACATGGGCATCGCTGGCTGGGCCAGCATTGATTGCCCATTCCTAGTTGCTGGACGGCAGCTGAGAGTCAACCGCATTGCTGTAGGTCTGGAGTCACATGTAGGCCAGACCAGGCAAAGACGGCAGATTTCCTTCCCAAAGGGACATTAGTGAACTTGTTGGGTTTTTCTGACAATCAATAATGGTCTCATGGTCATCAGCAGACTCTTAATTCCAGATATTTTTGATTGAATTCACATTTCCACCAGCTGTCGTGATGGGATTCGAACCGGGTCCACATCATATTAACTGAATTTCTGGATTAATTGTCTAGCTATAATACCACTAGGCCATCACCTCCCCCCATGATTCTTTGGGCACTTGGTGGCCTGCTTTAAGGTCTCTGCTGCTCTTAAACTTACCACAAGGAGGTGCATAAGAGCAAAGCAAGTTCCTGCACACTTCCTTTTTTACCAACCTTGTTGACCCAGTAATGTGCTGAACCTAGATCAACCATTCTCAGTGTGACATCTCACAGAATAAAGGTTCACATTTTCCCAGTTTATTGGTCAGGTGCATCATGAGGCAGCTATGGAAAATATTAAAAGGAATTGTCATATTCTCCCATATTACAGAGAGTATTTTGGACAAATTATTATCACTCTCAATAATCTCCTTGCATTTAATCCACACCTGGATTTATTTTATCGATCACAGTGATGATCAAACTGGAACTAAAGGTTTTATAACTTTGCACTCTCTACATGACCAGCCCCCCACACTCCCAAAGCACTGGGTGGAACTTGGTGAGTTTTCTCACCCCCCAACAGAAAAGGTGGGTGGAGAATTCACACCCACTCCAGACAGCTGCTGCACAGTCACTTAAGGCTCTGAGGAGCACTAATTGGCTGGAGATGTGCCTTCTGTCCCCATTTATGGGCCATCTGGGTAGTTGACAACTCTCTGATCCCAGTAATGCTACTTAGAGCAGGGTGAAAGCTAGGTCTGGGGCTTCTCAGTGCTGCCAGAACATCGGACCCTGGGGGGGGAATGGTGGCAGCAAGGAGACTGGAGGTTGGGTTACTAAGGCCAGTGAGGAGAGGACAGCTGTGGGGCATGGGGGTGGAAGTCCTTCTGGGAAGCACCCTTCACCCGGTTGAAAAAGAGACCCCATGAAGAAGCATATCTAATATTCTAATTACGAAAGGGGTAGAGGGTTTTAAACAAAAAGGGAAAAATGTGGTTTTCACATGTAGATTCAAAATAGCAACAACAAAGTTTATTGAGGAGCTGTTGCCTGTACAGTGTAGAAAATAAAACTTAGCATGAGCTTGTGAAACACCCCAATGACATCACCATCAAATCATGTGACCAACTCTTAAAGCAATCATGCAGCCACTTAAATATATAACAGCATGCCCCCTCCTTATCCATCTGAGATTCAAGCAAGCAAACCATCTATTTCCCTCTGCCATCACTGATCTCCTCCTGCTGTTGAAAGATTGCAACCAGGACAAAGATTGGCTTAAAATAGAGGCCTACATTGGGGTGAGGGTGGATGGGTACCCCAGGCCTTGCCCACCACCTGTAAAATGATGACAGTGTCACGGAAGAGGCAGACAGGCAGTGGGAAGGACACATGCCAAAATAATATAGGCCCCTCCAGCTCCAGACCCACCCATGGAGGAAACCCTAGTTGAACTATAGTGGTGGCATGTTACAGTTCACTCAGAGTCCAGGTTGCTGTAGCAACACATGCTTTTTACACATGTGAACTATAGATAGTAATGACAGAAGCTCTGGCTTGCTTTCCATCACACAGCTGACCAGGAATTTCTTCCACATTTGCCACTCTGATTCGTATATGTTCAAAGGATGAAACTTGACCTGTTTTACTACGTTATCAGCAAGTCCTGAACCCAATCCTGAACTTGAACTCAGGTGCTCTGGCCCGGAGGCTGGGACTTGGCCCTCTGCACCACAAGGTCTCAGGAATGAACTGCAGACAAAACTTGTGATTTTTTTTTTAAGAACAATTTTTTTTAAAGGAGCTCTTCATCTCTGTTGGTGGAATTTTACCAAAATCTGTCAGTGTCAGATTCTGCCTGAAAGCCAGTGTGTATCTCCAGGAACACAGCCGGGTTTCCGGACCAGTTTACTGGCACAGTGAACAGGAAATTTGGCAGTGTGATTTGTGCTGTCATTCTCCTGGGTTAGAGTCTGCGACATCTTCAAAAGGCATTCCAATCTGCGCTGGAATTAAACTCACCCTCTCCTCTCCAATGGACACAGTGTTGGAGTCCGCCCACACCACCCCCTGACCCCCCCAACCACCGCCCCACACCCCCCCCCACACACACACACACACACACAATGACCACAGAGAAGCATCAGTATCAATCTTCCTGCCACCAACCCCCAACACCACGGAATTATCAGAGCAACCCCCCCCCCCCACCTCGTGGCCATTACCCTCTCCCCACAATTCACATGAGGGGAACCCACGCGCTCACCCCTGGCACAGGTTGGCCAGGCCCAGGACAGTCCCAAACTGTGACTGGGTGGCCATGACGGGGCAGCACCCAGGCATATCCCTCTCCCCTCCCCAGGGTCTACACTTACCCTGGCAGTCCCAGCAGGTTCCCATTCTAATATACGGCTGTTGTAAATCTCACAGACGTGACATTATGTCCGCGAGATATGAATATTGAGTGAGGGGGGGGGTCATGTGGCTGGGAAGGCCTATGATGACATTAAAATGTTTTGAAATGGCGTAACGTCATGGGCGAGGGCTGAGGAAAATCAGGGGAAGAAGATTCCCGGGCCCTCCACCCCCCCGCCCCCCCCCGCAGAAACTCTTTCCTGACTCTCACTGGATTTAAGGCTTACATCACTGTTTATGCTGATGGCAACCCAGGCTCAAAATTGCCCATCCACAAAATCTGCTGACTCGGTGTAAGCAGAAAGCGCCGCTGTTGAGATCGGTTTATGATGTGTGAATCCACCCTTATTTAAAGGCCTGCTTACAATATCTTTGAGCAGTAACACTGGGATCATTGTTTTTGGGGCTTGTGTAACACAATGGACCTTCTGACCCTGATTCCAGAATGCCCTCGGTGGTCAGTGCTCCTGTCAGCAAGTGTTCAGTGCAGTGATTTGGTAACGCAGAAGGAAATAATTTTTCCTGCAAGTGGAATATTACCTCCAGCTGACCCTCTTAAACCTGGCCATGGGGAAATGGTTAACCTGCATCAGGGAGGACAAGTCATCCGCACCGTTGTGGCCTTTTGTTATTTGTGATTAAGCAAGGTGAACCCACTTGAGCTTCAAATAATTACAAAGCGTCTCAAAATTCTGTGCCTTGACATTCTTATGATTAATTCTCGTTTCCTCCACACTTTAAGTGAAGACGCAAAGAATTTAGTTTAATCTATTGGAACGTTTTTGAAAGCAGAACCAGCACATCGTTACCTTTAGAAAGAAAGACTTGAAGACTTTTAAAGTTTGTTTATTTGTGTCACAAGTAGGCTTATGTTAAAATTGCAATGAAGTTACTGTGAAAATCCCCCAGTCGCCACACTCCGGCACCTGTTCGGGAACACTGAGGGAGAATTTAGCATGGCCAATGCTCCTAACCCGCACATCTCTCAGACTGTGGGAGGAAACTAGAGCACCCGGAGGAAACCCACACAGACACGGGGAAAACATAAAGATTCCACACAGGCAATGTCCCAAGCCGGGAATTGAATCCAGGTCCCTGGCACTGAGAGGCAGCAGTGTGAACCACTGTGCCAAATTTCTGCACCGTTCTCTTGTGCACAACTTAATTTTAGCTGAATTCTGGCATGCAATGTGGCAAATTTCACAAAGGCAAATGCACAAACAAGATCGACAATGAAGGGACTTTGAGTAGGAAACCTGCAGGAACTTTGTGAACTTTGGGACATGAAATTTCAGTGTCTGCCTGAACAAAGAGAAGGTACCTGGTTTGGTTTAACATCTGCAAAGGGCAACATTTCCAACAGTGTGGCATTCCTCAGTACTACTCTGGCATGTTTGTATGGATAAGCTCCTTTAGTTTAAACTCTAAAGAAAGACCTGCATATTCAAATACACCAGGGTGCAGAAACATAAAAACCCGCCCCGACATTGATTGGTATCTCCAGTTTAACCCAGAGATCTGGTTACTGAAAATGAAGAATTGGTATTGGTTTGCATTATAGCCATCAAGTATTTTTAAATAGTTGGCATTTTTCACCAATTAGGAGGGGCTGGGGAGATGTATATCAGTGGGCAGTCAGAGTTTACTGCTACCAGCTGTTTATTTTTTGTTAGTAAGACTAAATCTTGCACCATGGAGCCAAGATTTTCCATTCTACAAATTACACTCTTGGTTATACTTAAATACATAAGATGATTGGAGCAGGAGTAGGCCATTTGGCTCCATCATTCAATGAGATCATGACTGATCTGATTGATAATCCTCAACTCCACTTTTCTCCCGTATCCCCATAATGTTTGATTCCTCACTGATTATAAATCTGTCTATTTCAGCCTTGAACACACGTAATGACCCAGCCTCTACAGCCCTCTGAGGTAAAGAGTCTCACAGATTCACTACCTCCTGAGAAGAGTTCTTTCCTCATCTCTGTCTTAAATGAGTAAACCCGTGTGAATATGTCCTCAGGTGATTTTCAAGCTCACTTTAAGACCCACCCTCTGCCCATTAACTCCCCCTCCTGGCTCCCATGTTTGGCAATGTTGTTAATGGTTCTCTCTTGTCTTTCTTTGGCCATCATCATCCCTCTCCTCAAAAGTTAACAACCCTTGTTGTCACCATTCTTGCGAGCTATTATCCCATCTCCAACCTCCCTTTGCTCTGGTAGGTGTTGTCACTTCCCAAGTTAGTGTCCGTCTTTCCCAGAATTCCATGTTTGGATCCCTCCATTGGGGTTTCCATCCCTGCCACAGTAACAAAACAGTTTGTTATCAAAGTCACAAATGACATCCTCTGTGACTACGACAAAGATAACCTTTCCATCTTTGACCTTCTTGACGTACCTACAGCCATTAACACAGCTGACAACACTATCCCCCTCTAAGGCTCCCCCACTGTATTCCAGCTGGGTGGGGCTGCTGCCACTTTGCTCCATTCTTGTTTATCTAATCATTGCGGAAGTGCCGCTTCATTCACTTCACCCCCTACTCCCAATTGTGTTACCCCTAACATGCTCCAAGGCCCTTTCGCACTTTCCATCTACAGGATGCTACTTGGGGATATCACCCAGAAATACAGTATCGTTTTGACAGAGATGTTGATCACATGCAGCTCTCTCTCTCCATCCCCTCTCGCGATGACTATCAGTGCTTCTCTGACATCTAGTACTCAACAAGCAGAAGTTTCCCCCATTTAAATATTGGGAAGACTAAAGCCAATGGGCAGAATTCTCCAGCCCTTCCTGCCAGCAGCATCTTCCAGCACCAATGTGCCACAGGACCGGCCATGCCATTGCACTAGAGGCCTTCCCCATCCCACCATCACTCACCTCCTCCCCACCATCACTCATTCCCCATCTCCTGCCGCCACCATTGCTCGCCCTCTCCCACCATCACTCACCCTGTGCCTGGGTCCTGGGCAATCCAAAGCCTTGCCAGGGCCTGGGTGCGTTACCAGCAGCTGCCACCGCCACCCACGCTGATGATCAGTGAGAGGCTGCCAGCCTCTGATTGGCCAGCCGCTCTCTCGGTGGGCGGGGCTTCAAGGCCAGGATAGCCCTGCCCGGCTGAGAGCCTGATTGGGGACCGTGGAGCAGGGTCTTCCTGAAAAAGGGTGAGTTCTCACTGTCTCTCCATCCGGTCCCTGTCCCCTTCACTAAGTGCTGCCCAGAGTTAGTACTTCAAGCTGATGACCTTTCATCAGAACGTTTATCAGACAGGTAATGAACTCTGCAAAACAGGTCTTGAGATCTGGATGTGGGCCAGATTCAAGTTAATTAAAACCAGTGATGTTTCTCTGCCCAGTCACCATTAAGAAGTTAGAAATGTACTTCTCTCAATTATAAAATTGGCAAATTCTTTTCCGCTTGCAGCAGTGTTTTCTGCCCAAGTTTTCCCAGGCACTGTGCCTATTTGAAAACAAACAGATTTGATAAAGACCCTTTAAAATATTACCTACTCCGCACCATGTGGCTGGGACTGAGATCAAACGGTGGGTTTGGGCCAAGCACAATGAGTAGCTTCTTATCCAATTGACTTGGATATCAAAATATTTGACAACGTTGTGATATTTGAAGAACACATTCTTTTATTATTGAATTGAGTCTGCTATTTTTGTAAGAAAATAACATGTATTCGGTGTAAAAATAAATAGTGTTGCTTTCGCAGCTTAGACAGTGAGGAGGGAGGAATTCTGCCAGTGAAACACAGGCAGAACCTCACTGGAAGCAACAGGAGTGGCTGCCCAAGTCCAAAGAAAAGAATCTTTCCGGATTGGATGACCCCAGTGTACAGTTCGCCCCCTCACTCTGTTAAAGCTCATACAGTGAATGCTAGGGTAATGCCTCATATTCTCCAATGGTTCCATTATTCAGCCGTTTTGTCATTATTGTGAGTGAGTACCTTAATTTTTTTAGTGATGCTTTTAGCTTTCTGACTGTAAGGTATGCTGTAGATATTGGAACTTCAAACTGAGACACAAAGGAGTTGGTTTTATGGGATGGGTGCTGGGGGCAGATTTTCTGCTGCCATTTTCAGTGGATGGGAAAGACAGCGAGGGCAAAGAATCCAACTGTGGTCTCCAGACACCTTTCAGGCCAGTCAGATTTCCCACTGACATTGTCCCCGCCAATCACGTAATGGGGATCTCACCATGAAAGGTCAGGAACCCCCCCCATCACCTTAGATCTAAATATCACCATTGGGCTTCCCCACTGTATTACCCCCCCAACCCCACCCACCAGTAATGGTTTCCCCATTTCCCCCAGTGTGATATCATGTCGGTGAGGTTTGGACCAAAAGGGGATCTGGGGAATGATCCCTGCCAGGGGCACACAGATTAAGTACAGCCCTCAGAGGGGAGAGGGTCATGCCATGGCAGTACTCTGGCAATGCCCCCTGGCACTACTGGCAAAGTTTGTTGGCATGATTCAGGGTGAGGAGTGGGGAGGGGGCAGGTGTTCCTTGGGGATGGGGTGACCACAAGTCCATGGAGGAGGACAGTATTTGCGTTTTTTTAATTTTTATGGTTTTCAGATTGGGGCATCCTTTAAAAAGGCGCTCACTCAGTTATAGCCCACCTGTCAGCATGACATTGTACCTCCCACGCTTACATTTTTTTTCCAAATTTGAAAATTTGACGGCGAGGTAGTTGGTGCGCTGCCCTCTGCTTTGCAGCTGGGAACAGCACTCTCGGGGGGGGAAAAAAAGTCATAAAATTCCACCCAAATTTACAGTGACTGGTGTACCAATAGGTTAACAGAAACAGAAAACGTGGGAAATCTCAGCGGGTCTGACAGCATCTGTGGAGAGAGAATGGAGCCAATGTTTCGAGTCTGGATGACCCTTCGCCAGAGACTGGGGGCGAGATTTTCCAGCTGTGCTTGCCCCGAAACCAGAAAATCCCACCTAAGATCCAAATTTGCAACAACACACTCTGTGCCCCGCCCACTTTGATTCCCATGGCAGGAAATTCCACCCTAGATTAACCTGTTTATTTTATCTTCAATAAAACGCCACACTAGGTATTACTAATGTCGACATTCACGTGTTACTATCTTTAATTATTCTGCACTGGTTCTTGAAGAAGTCACGGTTTACTTAAAGTAACTGCTAAAAAAACAGTTCTTGTTTAGCCGAGTATTTTCCTTACAGGTGAACAAGAGGCAGGAGTAGGTCATTCAGCCCCTCGAGCCTGTTCTGTCATTTTACAAGGTGATGACTGATCTGATATTAATCTGAAATCTGCATGCCGCCTATCCCCGATAATTACCATACCATTATGGTCTGAGTTGTTTTGCTTTTCACACCTCCTCTCCTAAGCAAAGCTGAGAGAATGGGCAAAACAGATTTCTCATAATGTCATTGCTACTGTGTCTCAGTTAATGGGAATTACCACAAACCCATTACGGCTGATGGTAATACGCCCACCTGCTGTGCCAGTCGATAATCTTATTCCATTTATGTGGGAGTGACAGATTTAAATGTCTGGCTGTTTCCGGCCTGTAATCCACAGTCTCTGCGATGTAAAGCACGACTCAGTGCCACCCCCTGTGACTTTAATGTTGGTTCACCAGTATTTTGGGCCCGGACCTTTTAAAAACGCCCCTCACGGTGAAAGTGGCGACATCTCAGTGTGGAAATTAGGTTGGTTATAATTAATGGGTATGGGAAAACTACCTTTCCCTGGGGCCACTTTATAACCTGTGCATGGGAGTAATGGATCATTGAGAAAGAACGCAATGCTGTAATTTGAAATTTTAGTAACTCTTTTTATTTCTGAGTAAAATGAAAACACCTGTTTCCTGGTTCTGATCCACTTATAAACGTAACATTTGTCTCATTCTGCTACTTGGGAAAGACACCAAATCTATCCTAATTTTGGAGGTGGTTTTATTTTCTCTGTTTGTCTATCAGAAAATGGCTGTCGGAGACTATTTAAATCCATTTTCAAATGGGCCTTAAAATGGGTATCCAGAGTTGTTTTCTCACACTCCTTTCCTCTCCCCAAAAGATGGGTGCTTTTTACAATATAATTTATAACTACCGACAGCTGGAGCACTGCCTTAAAAGGGCAGCTGTATCCTTTTGAAAATTTGTGATGAACATAGTGTCACTGCTACCTCCTTATGGAGCTAAGAAGAGTGAGAATGGTGCTCCCTCCCTCCCTCTTCTGAGCTGCTTGGTGCCCACTCCCCATTCAGGGAATACATAAATCATGGAATCATTGAATCCTGTCGTGCAGAAGGAGGCCATTCGGCCCATTAAGTCTGCACCGACCACAATCCCACCCAGGAACTATCCCCATAACCCCACACATTTACCCTAGCTAGTTCCCCTGACAGTAAGGGGCAATTTAGCGTAGCCAATCCACCTAATCCACTTAAAGTGAGGGGCTCCTGGAACTCTCTCAGCCCTGGAAATGGTTTAGTGCGAGTGTAGCAGATGTCCTCCCACCACTCACGCTGTTTCGCCCATGGTTGAAAATTCACTCGATTCCACCTCCCACCTGCCCTCGCCCCCAGCTCATCTTCACCCCCGCCCCCCGCGCCCCCCCAGTCCCAGCCCGTCCTGTCTCGTTCCCTCTTCTCCCCACCATTGTGTTCCTTATTGACTCCTCTAAAAATTGAACAAATGACCTGGCAATCTATGTGGCAACACTTACCATTTTAATTTTAGCCGGCTAGAATTTTATTATAGCTGCGATGCTTGGCAGAATAACTCCAGACAGTCTATGTACAGAGGCAGATGGACGGACCCATCATTAGTATTTGCATTCCAAGATTGAAAATTGTTTTCAAACACAAGGGTGGCACGGTGACACAGTGGTTAGCATTGCTGCCTCACAGTGCCAGGGACCTAGGTTCAATTCCAGCCTCAGGTGTATGTGTGGAGTTTGCACATTCTCCCCGTGTCTGGGTGGGCTTCCTCCAGTGCTCAGGTTTCCTCCCACAGTCTGGAGATATGCAGGTAAGGTGAATTAGCTGTGCTAAATTGTTCCTTAGTGTCAGAGGGATTAGTGGGGTAAGTACATGGGTGACGGGATTAGGGCCTGTGTGGGAATGTTGTCAGTGCAGGCTCGATGGGCCGAATTGCCTCCTTCTGCACTGAGATTCTTTGAAACCCCACTCAAATTTGGAGCTGGATTTTCACAAGAGTTGGGAAGACTTTGTGGGCCTCTTAAAAATGGCAGGTGGGACCTGGATGAAAAGGTTCCTCAACAGATCCAAATTCTGAAAGCAGGAGAACAGGATGGAGTGCGATTCCCACAGGAGTGAAACCCAAACTTAGCCAGGCTATTTGAACTTAGTGCTGAGTTCAATCAAATGATTTTTTTTGCAGTTCTAACCTGTGGTTTGAGAATCACAAATTGGTGCAGTAGATATAAATGCACTTGAAGGGTGGATAAGCTCTGTTTAATGTTTAATTGTCATGGTATAAAGTTTAAAAATAAATCCCCCACCCTTTAAACATGAATAAAAAGCCTGAAATTATCAGTGAGAGTTAAAAACTTCAAATGCTTGACTGCTTTAATTGACAGGCCATTTGGTACAGGTTAGGAAAAAGTCACTTGTTCATGCAGTTTCAGTAGATTCTTTGATGTTTCCCCAAGAACTATTAGTATGTTGTACTGAATGTTTGACTGAGTTTCAAAAGCTTCAGCTATTTCAGCAGAGATACTGAGTCGACAGTTTGATTGTTTTAATAATTTATTAAAGGATTAGATGTCTTTGATGTGGTGCCTGAGTAGATATTTGTTTGCTTTTGCAAGAGATTAACTACTAAAGATTTTAAAGCTTTGGATGGATTTCATGAATGGTGGATTTTTTCACAAAATGTGTGAGAGCTTATTAGATTGTTAGAAATTTACTTTTTTCATCTCCAGGGTGGATACTGGGTGAGTGGCTATGGGAGTGACATGGGTATGAGAGGCCAAGAGAGCATGAAGATACTTGGAAGATGTGGTGGGGGGGAGCATGTTGACATAGAGCGACCATGGGGCTTAGGTGGAAACATGGGAGGGGGTTCATGAGTTGCATGAAGAGGCCATGGGAAGGGGTGAAGGCCAGAGGGCCTACCAGCTTCCAAAACGACTGGAGCAAGTCTCAAAAAACTAAGATGGGCTTTCGAACCATCCTGTCTTGACACAGGCCCACTCCTGTGGCTGCCCAGCACCTATTCCTCAGGTCAGCAGAACCAACTCTACCCAGCCCTTGCCTCCTCAGAACAAAAACCGGAGCCAGATTTTCCAAACCCATCTTGATGGGCCAGCCAAAAGTCCTGTTGACTTTCGGTGGAACTGGAAAGTCCTAGTTTGGGTCTGAAGGGGCCATTTAAGCTACTGCAGTCCGCAGACTCGGTGGCCTTCTAGCTCAAAGCCAGCGCTGGCACCTCGGTACAACACTGAGATATTGCTGTACTGTTGGAGGTGCTGTCTGGCAGCTGAGATCTTTATACAGCTCTGTTTGCCCTCTTAAGTGGATAGAAAAGATCCCACGACGCCATTCAAAGAAGATCTAGGAAGTTCTCCTGGAGAATATTTATCCTTCAACTAGCGCCAAAAAAAAACAAATGGTTTGATTGCTATGTGTAAATTGGTTGATGCAGTGACTGAATAAAAGTGCAATAGTTAATTGGCTGTATATCATTCTGAGACATCTTGACCGCCTGAAAGGTTCAGTAGTGATTCAGGCTTTTTTTTCCCCCTTTACTCAAAATGTTTTGCTTCAAACTGCATCAAATTATACTTGAATATAAACGAGACGTTTAATATCCCTAGTGGAATCCAGATGTTGCTGCAATTTTGTTAAAGTGTTCACACATCTCCAGATAAAAGAGTCAGTTTTGTTACTTTGAACTTACCTTAATGAGCAAAGAATAAGGCTGATGGCAAATAATGCTTTTCGGTAAGAATATGTTATAATGAAGCCTAAACCCTGCTACTGTGAGAAGAATAAAAGGCGTTTGATTGCTTAATCCATCTGAGATGTCTGCTTGCAGTTGTAATAATAGGTCTGCATTCTCCAATGAGTATGATTATATATGTATGATGCCCTGAGGGTGTAAGTTTAGAGCAGAAAGAAGAAAACACATCTCCCTATCTTTCACTTTTACTAGTGTAGCAATGATAATGGAAAGTTAGTACTGTGTAGTGTCTATTAAAACCAGGTTTCAATAATGGTGTAAGAAGGAGATTAGATGCCATTGCAACAATCTAGAGCCACAAAGATCTCAAACTAATGATCTAAAACTACAGCGATCCCGAGCAACGGCGACCCTGCACGGTGTCAATCTGGAAGAACAGCTGAAGTCGCTGCTTCTTTCTAAACTTAAAGGAAAGGTTGCGATAATTCTATTAATATAACAGTTTTAAGGCTGAATTATCATGCAAACTCTAGGGAACTTTGGATTTAATTATTTTGTTTTCAGATCGGACGTGAATTGAAAGGTCTTACTCAGTGGGAAGTAAATTAGCCTCGAAAGGTGAGATCCAGAGTTCGGTTACTGGCAGATGGTTTTAGATCGTGGAACAGTTTAGAATTTTAGTGAAGCAGGGTTATATAACGTGATATAAGAAACTGATGTGTTAGATTGTTAACTTATTTAAAGTTTGATTTAATTTGGTGCTAAACTCTTCAAAGAAGAAACAGCCCAACATTGTATAAAATTAACACGACTTTAACCATAAATAAAAACAGAAAATGCTGGAAATGTACAGGGGGGGGTCAAAGCAGCATCTGTGGAGAGAAAAGCAGAGATAACACTTCTGGGCAATGACGTTTCATCTGAAAGAATGAAAGATGGAAATATGATAGGTTTTGAGCAAGTGAGAAGGCAGTGGTGGTATTGTCACAGGGCTAGTAATCTAAAAACCCAGGATAATGCTCTGGGGACCTGGGTTCGAATCCCACAACAGCAGACGGTGAAGTTTAAATTCAGTAGAAAATCTGGAATTTAAACTCTAATCATGACCATGAAACTATTGTTGATCTGCAACGGTAGCACTGCTGCCTCACAGCACCAGGGACACAAGTTCACTTCTGGTCTCTGTGTCTTCTCCCCATGTCTATGTGGGTTTCCTCCCATAGTCCAAAGATGTGCAGGTTAGATTGATCGGCCATGCTCAATTTCCCCTTCAAAGAAGATCAAAAAAATGACAGCGCAGGAACAGGCCCTCCAAGCCTCCACCGACCATGCTGCCCGACTGAACTAAAACCCCCTGCCCTACCGGGGACCATATCTCTCATCCTATTCACGTATTTGTCAAGACACCCCTTAAAAGTCACTATCATATCTGCTTCCACGACTCTGCCCCGACAGAGACCATCACCGTCTGTTACAAAAAAGTGTCAGGGGGACTAGCATGGTAAAAATGTGGGGTTATGGAGATAGAGCCTGGGTCAGTGCAGACTCAATGGGTTGAATGGCCTCCTGTTGCACTTTAGGGATTCAATGATTGTCAGAAAAACCCATCTGCTCTACTAATGACTTTCAGGGAAGGAAATCTGCTGTCCTTACCCGGTCTGGCCTACCTGTGACTCCAGAGCCACAGCAATGTGGTTGACTCTCAAATGCCCTCTGAAAGGGGAGTTAGGGATGGGAGATAAATGACGGCCCAGCCAGCGATGTCCATGTCCCATAAAATTAATTTAAAAACATGAAACGGGAGAGAGGGGAGGAAAAATAAAAGAGAGCTCTCTGATGGAGTGGGACATATTAAATGACAGAGTGTTTTGTCTTAATGAATCCAAAGGGAGTGGTAAAGAGTATAAAATAGAAAGAACACCGTGAATGACTGAAGAACAAAACGGGAACATAGACTGAGCCAGCAAAGAGAACAAATTGGAGGCAGACATTATAATCCAAGACTTTAACCATATTTTGTGAATCTAGTGCATTTACAGAAGACAGTTAATTAACTTAATAGTAATGGAGAATGAGTATTTATTTGGTGCTTTAATCAGTTTATGGCCCTTCAGGACAAGTTTCAGTTAGAAATCAAAAGTGTCCCATTGTGCTTTTTCAAGCAAACTATGTACTCCTTACTTAGAATCCCTGCAGTGCAGACTGAGGCCATTCAGCCCATCAAGTCTGCACCTACCCTTCAACAAAGCATCTTACCCAGGCTCAACCCCTTGCCCTATCCCAATAACCCCACATATTTACCCCACTAATCCATACATCTTTGGACACTAAGGGGCAATTTAGTGAGGCGAATCCGCCCAACTTGTATATCTTTGGACTGCAGGAGGAAACCTGGATGAAACCCATGTGGCCATGGGGAGAACATGCAAACTTCACACAGTCACCCAAGGTTGGAATCAAATGCATGTGGGGCCTTATTTAGACTATTACTACACCTTAGAGATAGAACTGATTATCACTTGTTTTATTTTGGGTTGTTTACCACTTGAGACATTCTGAAAGGGAGGCCGGTAATTATTTGTACTTCCCCTTTTTACAGAGTAAGTGTGTCTGAAATAATATATTTCAAAAACCCTTATGTATAAAGTTAACTGGGTACTTAAAAAAAAGGACTTAGAATTTGTATTCATATAATGGGCGGCACGGTGGCACTGTTGCCTCACTGCGCCAGGGACCCGGGTTCAATTCCAGCCTTGGGTAACCGTATGGCATTTTCACACTTGCCCTGTGTCTGTGTGGGTTTTGTCTGGGTGCTCTGGTTTCCCTCCACAGTCCAAAGATGTGCGGGTTAGGTGGATCAGCCATGCTAAATTGCCTCTTACTGTCAGGGGGATTAGTAGGGATTACATGGGATTGTAGGGATAGGGCACTGATGAGATTGTTGTCAGTGTAGGATCAATGGGCCGAATGACCTCATTCTGCATGTAGGATTCTGCGATTCTGGTGGTTTCTCAGATCCTCAGTGTGATGAAACACTTCACGGTAAATGATTTTTTGATGTGTAACTGTTATTGGTTACGAGGGCAACAATATGAGGCCTGGCCAACATTCCTCTCTCAGCCACCTTGGCTGAAACAGAAGAAGTGATCTATTACAAAGCTTAGCTCTGAATAAGTACCCCGCTCTAAAGTTAAAGTTAATTTATTAGTCACAAGTAGGCTTACATCAATGAAGTTACTGTGAAAATCCCCTAGTCGCCACACTCCGGTGCCTGTTCGGGTACACTGAGGAAGAATTTAGCATGGCCAATTCACCTAACCAGCTCGTCTTTGGACTATGGGAGGAAACTGGAGCACCCGGAGGAAACCCATGCAGACATGGGGAGAACGTGCAGACTCCACACAGACAATGACCCAAGTCAGGAATCCAGCCTGGGTCCTTGGCACTGTGAGGCAGCCGTGCTAACTAATCACTGTGCCAGCATGCCGTTCTGTGAATTAGGATAATGATGCTTTCAGAAATTCAGAGCTTTAAAGCTATTCTGAATTATTAAGGAGCTACCTAGCTGGTTGGCTTGCATCCAATTAGTAATAACAGCAATTTCACTAATTAAAGTGGGGACCAACGGGGTTTGCCGTATTAGAGGGTTGCACGCAGCAGCTCCGTACAGAGTCGGCACAGCCCTGATGGTGAAATTTAAATTCAGTCTGAGAATCTCGGGGTGAAAGCTCACTTGCCAGATTCTGTTATTTCAATAAACTATCGACTGATGCAGCTGATTGTTAGCCAGCAGAGGAAGTTTGACAAGTCTACGACTGTGGCCAGAACGTACATTCTAGCCAAGAGAGAGAGTGAGGTTTTGGATGGTTTCCAGTCGCTGCATTTAAAATCAAAGGTTCTTTCTGCCGTTTAAATGAAGAGGAAGTGAAGCTTTGCAAATTTTGGTCTTTGAGCCCAGATTTATGACCTTTCGCCCTCCACACATTGATTAATATAAGAGGGTTGGAAGAATCAGATTACCGTACTTGTCAATGCAAGTTCTCTTCTGGGCATTTTGGTGCTTGCTGCTGCTCAGAAGGTGAACTTTTGCCGAGTTGGACTTGTTATATTTGACTAGTTCTTAAAGGGACAGGGTCACACTGTTGGAGTTTTCATGAAATTATTTTACTAGGTTTATGGAGGCAATGGCCCAGTGGTACTGCCGCTTAACTGTTAATCCTTTGACTCAGCTAATGTTCTGGAGACCTGGGTTCGAATCCCGCCTTGGCAGATGGTAGATTTTGAATTCAGTAAAAAAAACCTGGAATTAAGATTCTGCTGATGACCATGAGACCATTGTTAATTGTCAGAAAAAACCCATCTGGTTCACTAATGTCCTCTAGGGAAGGAAATCTGAAGTTTAAATTTGAAGATTATTTATTGGTATCACGAGGATGGCAAGGTGGCATAGTGGTTAGTATTGTTGCCTCACTGTGCCAGGGACCCAGGTTCAATTCCGGTCTCGGGTGACTGTCTGTCTGTGTGGAGTTTGCATGCTCTCTCCAGGCACTCCAGTTTCCTCCCAAAGATGTGTGGGTTAGGTTGATTGGCCATGCTATATTGCCCCTTCGTGTGTCAGGGGACTAGCAGGTTAAATACATGGGGTTACTCTAAGGCCCGGGTGGGATTATTGTTGGTGCAGGCTTGATGGGCTGAATGGCCTCCTTCTACACTGTAGAGATTCTATGATTCTATGAGTAGACTTACATTAACAGTAATCTGTTATCCTTACCTGGTCCAGCCTACACGTGACTCCAGAACCACAGCAACGTGGACTTTAACCTGGTGTTGTGAGGCTTCTTACTTAAAAAAAATTAAAGGGGTTCCCAGCCACATGATTTCCCCCCCCCTTCCCAAAAACACCCGCTTACTAAATGTCAGAAAATGTGGTCTGACATCTCAAATAAGTTCCTGGAGAGATCAAACACTGGATTTCTGACAGAGGCAAGTTTTAGGAAAATTTCACCCATTGTTCCCAGTGAATAACCAAACAGCAGACTGGAGTTAGACTGTCGGCTGTGCATTGAATTTAGGCACACAGCGCATGCAGAGTGTTGTGCTCCCCATAGCTATTCTTTAATTTTTAGACAGAACAGTTGATTAGTCCACTTCCTACTCAACATAAAACATAAAAAGTTTATATGGGTCACCCAGGCATTTGGCCTGCATTGGAAGTATAGAGCAAACTAGAAACTGAAATCTCCTCTTAAGAGAGATTTTGTACATCCTGTCTTGAACGCACTCAAGAGTCAGATAAAAGCTTTGCTCTAAAGTTATTCTGCAATTTGTGAACTTGTGTTGACCCTAGGTACCTGATTTTGAGATGTTATAAAGGTGCTTTATATTTTTCAATCTAATATTAAATCCCAGTGGTCTATGAAATTAAAAGAATTCGAACAATGAGTAGAAAATAAAGGATAATTAGCCAAATGAAAAATATGAAAACAGAAGGCAAAATATCATTTCTAAAATGGGAAATAAAAACAAAAACACAAAGGGAAACAAATGAAAATGTAAGAGAGAATCAATGCACTAAAAAGGCAAAGTGAAGAGAAGATTGAAACCTCTGGCTGTGTAAAATGTGTGTTATAGTTCAAGGAACAATTTATATGGAAAGATGATTGGAAAGGAGCCAGAGTGGGAAATGAAGTCTCCTCGGTCTCCATAGAAAAAGAGATTGAGGTGGGAGTAGTTTGTGCCACTTTTCTCTTGCTCTCCAGTGTTATTTTTTGAAACGTTGGGAAGTGCAATAATTCCCAATTTCCATACTTTAATAAGAATCATAGCATCCCTCCCGTGCAGAAGGAGGCCATCTGGCCCATTGAGCCTGCACCAACTCTCCAAAAGAGCACCCTGCCCAGGTCCTATCCCCGTATGTTACATTAACCATGGCTAATCCATCCAACCTACACATCTTTGGACACTAAGGGGCAATTTAACATGACCAATCAATCCAACCTATACACCTCTGAACACTAAGGGGCAACTTAGCAGTGCAGAAGGAAACCATTTGGCACATCGAGTCTGCACTGACTCTCTGAAAGAGCATCTTACCCAGGCCCATCTCCCCTCACACTATCCTCATAACCCCGTGCATTTACAATGGCTAATCCATCTAATCTACACATCGTTGGACACGAAGGAGCAATTTAGAATGGGCCATGTCCCTAACCTGCACATCTTTGAACTGTGGGAGGAAACCGGAGCACCCGGAGGAAACCCATGCCAATGTGGGGAGAACATGCAAACTCCACACAGTCACCCAGGGCCAAAATAAACCCGGGTCCCTGGCACTGTGAGGCAACAGTGCTAACCACTGCACCACCATGCACAGTGATTCTCTGCTCCCCTTTTTTAAAGCGTAAGTCACAAACATCCTTTTTGGAAGTTGGTTCATGATTTTCTTAGCGGAGATAAATAGGAGTGCAGCTCATATATCTGGGACTGTCAGATGGATGAGCACTTTGAAACAGCACTCATGTGCCAGGCAACTGGGGCATCTGCCAAGCCATGGAGGGACAGAGGTAGAGATAGCTTGGCTGTATCCTAACTACCCAATTCAGATGATACATAAAAGGGGTGTCTTATTGGTCTCTCATTGTGAGCGCCAGTGTTCAAATGACTTGCACATATCCAACATTGAAATCGATCAAAGGTCAAAGCCATTTCCCCAATTAATACTACCCGATGACTGTGTTGCAGAGGCTGGTAGACCTCAGTGTCGCTCAGCATTCTGGCTTGCATTGATGCTGGTTCACAGCTGAGGTGCAGTAGTGGGGAACTCTGCCCTTAGCCTGTCATTTATCCTGTAAATGGAAGATAGAAGTTTCAGGCTTCTTAAGATGGCATATAAATGGTGATGACTCACCTTAATGATGTCTGGCTGATATTGTGCCAGAGTTCTGGCAGATTAGTAGAACCCTTGGGGCAAGCTCTTTTAATTCTGTGCTATATCCCTCCACTTGTGTTTGTCCCCCAAACTGTCCCAGAATATTTCACATAATAGGTACAGAATGCCAGAGAAAATATAAGGAATGATATGCAATAGTAAAGTTGCCTTGCACGCAAGATTCACATTTCCTAGTGAGTTTATTTTGAACAAGTTCTTGATCTATTAGTTTCTGTTTAAAAAAAAAGACACTTTTCAGCCAGTGAGGTTAATCCACTGTCGTAGAATAGTGATGATGTGGAAATGCTGGTGTTGGACTGGGGTAAACACAGTAAAAAGTCTGACAACACCAGGTTTTAGTCCAACCGATTTATTTGATAGTAAACTCACTAGCTTTCGGGGTTAGCCCCTTCATCAGGTGAATGGAGAGTTCTGGCCTCAGACAGAGCATATGAAGCACAGACAGTTTACAGATTACTGATTAGAATGTGAATCTTTACACCTAACCTGCTGTTCAAGTCTTAAAATGGCTGACAATGTGAGTGGAAGGAGCACTGATCACAGTTTAAAGAGATGTGTATTGTCTCCAGACAGTACAGTAAGTGAGGTTTTGCAAACCCAGGCAAGTCACGGGGGTTACAGAGAGTGCAACATGAACCCAAGATCCTTGTTGAGACCGTCCTCATGTGTGCGGAACTTGGCTATCAGTCTCTGCTCAGCGACTCTGCGCTGTCGTGTGTCGTGAAGGCCGCCTTGGAGAACGCTTACCCGAAGATCAGAGGCTGAATGCCCGTGACCACTGAAGTGTTCGCCAACGAAACTGTCTGTGCTTTATATGCTCTGTCTGAGGCCAGAACTCTCCGTTCACCTGACGAAGGGACTAACCCCGAAAGCTAGTGAGTTTACTATCAAATAAATCGGTTGGACTAAAACCTGGTGTTGTCAGACTTTTTACTGTAGAATAGTGAAACAGAGCAGCCAAATTGCACATGGCAAGATCCCACAAACAGCAAAAGTGATAGTGGACAGGATTTTCCAGTCGCACTCACCCAGAGACTGGAAATTTCTGTCAGAGATCAGTGGACCTTCCAATGGTCCGTTAAATTGTCCATCTCATCCTGTGGTGGGCGAGATCGGAATATTTGCCCCAGTGTGTTTTCTTTAGGAGTTGGTCAAGGGATAAATGTCAGTTGGGACATGGAGAGGTAATTCCCCACTGACCTCTTCAGAATAGTGCTGTGGGATCTTTCACGTGTAAAAAATGATCTCTAATTATTTATCACTGTTTTTGCTTCTTTTGCAGATCAGATGATGCCAGGAGAAGATTGCGCCAGCGTATAAACGGACAGGTAAGAAAGTTATCGGTTCAGATTGGGAAGAATGTTGATTCGCAAGGAACACAGTGGGCAAGCTGTACCTAATTTCCCTTGGTGCAGTCACGTAAGGAGGTCTAACTTGGAAGAGATTCAAAGATGGCCCGAATTGCATTACTTGATATTTACTGCTCTCCCAAATCAAATTATGACCCGTGGAACTGATGATGGATTAAAAAAGCACATATATTTGTTTAAAGGAGGCTTTGAGCAATAAAGATTCTCATGGCCCGCAACTGAGATGATTAAAAAAAATACAAGGGTTCTGATACTTGACCCGTTGCAGTATCTGTTAGTAAAAGTGCACTTATAGCGGTATTAATGTTGTTAATACAATGAGTAATAAACCCACACAGAGGATCCAATGTCTTGCTTTGTTGGCAGTTGTTGGTTGCAACTTGACCCTTGGTCTGAAAGTTTAAAAAGACTGCATGATCGTAGAATCCCCACAGCGCAGAAAGAAACCACTCAGCCCATTGAGTCTGCACCAACTCTCCGAAAGAGCATCTTACCCAGGCTCACCCTTTCCCTGTAACCCTGCACATTACCGTGGCTCACCTACCTACCTGCACACCCTTGGACAGTAAGGGGCAATTTACCGTGGCCAGTCCACCTAGCCTGCACATCTTTGAGAGTAAACCGGAGCACCCGGAGGAAACCACGCAGACATGGGGAGAATGTGCAGACTCCACACAGACAGTTACCCAAGGCCAGGATTTAACCCGGGTCCCTGGTGCTCTGAGACAGCAGTGCTAACCACTGTGCCACCGTGCCACCCGTGTTTGTAGAACATATTTCAGACTTGCAAAATAATTGAGCTCTCAATATTCAGTTAGCTCAAGGGTCTCTCTTCATGGTAAAATAATTGTACTGATGTGTCTTTTCTCACTTCCACTGGCCTGGATAGCAAAATACATGGAAATTTCCTGGGTGTGCCGACTCATATATCCATTCATGCACGTATCAGTGCAGAACTGGTACTCGTAGCTAAATTAACAGAAAACATCCGTGCCACCTTTGAATGGCACTGTTTATCCTGCACTTTCCAACAGAAGTTCAGAGGCCAAAAGGTAAGGCAGAAACACCGTGGGGTTATATAGTTTCTCTAACCAATATTTTTTTGATTACACCTTGGACAAAACTTTGAATATTTAAGTGCCAGCTGTGCCTGAGGAAGAAGAAAGGACAACTTCACTCGTTCAGACTGGGAGTGCTCCGTGGGGGTTGCCCACTGAAGGCAGGACAGACTGATCCCTTTGTGCGGGTGCCACTAAATAACTAGAATTATGCCTTTTGCCACCTGGAGGGAAGCATTTGCTAAAATGTCAAGAGAGCCTAAATAAACGGCGAGGTTAAAGATGATTCTCTGCTCCAGGCTGCAGGGCACACCTGTGGCTTTTTTTACTTTTGAGTGCTGTTTGCTAAGGTCACCCAAAGGTTAAAAATTCAGGCCGCTCTGCATCAAGTGACCTGCCTTTTCCCTTCCTACATCATTTGTCAAGTGTAACATTGAAATGCACTTAACAGGAATGTGTGTTGGATGTAAATTTCCTATAACATTATTAGAACATCGACTGTGGCTCTGCACAAGGTAAGTAAAACATGCACTGGTTTGTAAGGAAGTGACCATTACATTAAAGTAAAGCACAATATATTAACCAGCTGCCAGAACGCATGTGTATATTCCTTAAGAATTGCAGAAAGTGATGTTTTGGCCCCATTCATCATGGACGCTAACCCCATTATGGCCAGAGGGTCAGAGCTCCCATAACAGAGGTCCCCCCTGGCGATGTAGCGAGGAAGCTGAGTACAGCTCCCAGGGAGTGAGAGGAAGGTCAGGGTGGGATACTGTTTAGGAGAATCGGTGCAGATTCGAGGGGCGAAATTTTCCTGTCCCACCCACCACGGGAATCATCGCGGACGGGGCTGATCATGCATTGACCTTGGGTGGGAATTTCCAACCTTGGGCTGAGTGCGGCCAGAAAATCCCACCCAGTGGGTCATATGGCCTCTCTCTGCAGTGTAGGGATCCTATGGTTGTTGTTCTGAATATGTTTATTCCTACTGCCTTCCCCTCTGTTAGCCAATCCTCAGCCCGTGTCAACATGCTAGCCTCAATCCTCTGAGCCCCAATTTGTGTAACAAACTGATGTGTGGCACCTTCTAAAAATCCAAATATATATTACTCCCATTGATTTCTCTTTTTTAAACTGACTTTGTTACACCCTCAAAAAGCTATAACAACTTTGTCAAATACAATTTCTTTTTTCACGAAACTGTGTTGATTCTGCCTTATCATATTGTGATTTTCCCTGTTATCACGCTCTTAATGATTCTGGCCTGTGTCCCTTACTATTGATGTCAGGCTAACTAGCCTATAATTTCCTGTTTTCTCTCTGTTTCCTTTGTTGAACGGCATTGTGATTGGCTGCTGTCAGATATCTGCTCCTGGCCATATGCACAATTCATTATGGTTAGCGCTGCTACCTCACAGCACCAAGGACGCACGTTCAGTTCCAGCCTCGGGTGACTGTATGTGTGGAGTTTGCACGTTCTCCCCATGTCCGTGTGGGTTTCCTCCTGGTGTTCCGGTTTCCTCCCACAGCCTGAAGATGTGCGGGTTAGGTGGATTGGCCATGCTACATTGTCCCTCAGTGTCAGGGAGATTAGCATGGTAAATATGTGGGGTTATGGAGATAGTGCCTGGGTGGGATTGCAGGCTTAATTGGCCAGATGGCCTCTTTTGACACTGTGGGAATCTATAAACCTATGATTCTGGGATTGGGTAGCCATTGAAATACCTTGGATAAGAGATCCAATGATATCTCTCTTCGCTTGAGCACAGGAGAGATGCCAGGAGTCAAACTGGTTTCTATCTGGAACATTGTAAAGTAGTTCCAACCAAAATTCTTCCACAGAGATGACTATAACCCCATGTATAACTTAAATTAAATGGATGTGACTAAATCCTTTATCTGTTGGCAATTCTGTAAATCTATTGTATTGTATTCAGAATTGCATGAATTTAGAATTCCTTTCCAAGAAGATCCTATCAAATATGCAGAAATAATTAATATAAAACTGCTTGTGCCTCATAAGGAGACTGCCTACATTTTTATTTCTAGACAGGATGCCTGAGTCCCATTGTTCACTATTTAAGGTGCTCCTAATAAATGCTGGAAAAAATGTTGGGCTTGGAAAGTTAAATGCACCATGGAAAGACAGTTTTGGAAAAATCTGCTTTCTTCTTAAGTGATCTGCAGGGAATTTTTGATACCAATAAGGATTAGGACTTACTCCTTCCAGAGAAATGGAATAGCTCTGAGTATTTGGAGCAGTGTGAACTGAAGAGCAAACAAAGGGAAGTGAAGAAGAGTTATGAATCTAAGGTACCCGCACTTGTTGAATGGGTCAGTGATGCACCTATTTATCCCACCAGTTTCTGTCTATTTTTTTTCTCTGTCTTTGATACAACTGTATCCCATTGTGTTTGGGTCTAACATAGTAACAGATTGTAAAGCTATTAATGGAACTGGTGCCCCTGAAGCGATGCATAGCCAATTATCTCTCTCTAATGGAGAGAGGTGCCTATGGTTCTTGGTAGACTATGGCTAAATTACCTACGTGAATGGCATTTAATCAGGCAATTGAATACCAAATTCCATTTTCATTATGCAGAATTCTGAGATCGCTACCGGTGGTTTGGGAATGCATTCTTCAATTCCACTCACGTATAATTAAAGTCATTGATTTATGGTGACAGAGTAAATCAACTTTTATTTCTTTTACGTGGGATGACAGTATTTTACCAGGGTGTTTGGGACTGTATGGTGGAATTGTGTAAGTCTACAAGTTGGATTAGATACTTCAAAGGTGTTCTATGAAGCTCACCTGACCTGTAATGTTTTACGTTGAATTTGGCTAGAATGAGCGTGAGAGCTTTCACCTCAGGTGTAATTCAACTGATCCACAAGAAGCTTTTACCAAATACAAAATTTAACTAAGAATACTGTTGACGTGTATAGTAAGACAGTTAGCAAGAACTTTTAACAATTACAAGCAAGAAACACAACAAGCGCAATAATGTATAACTCTTAAGGAATATCACTAATGTGCTCCAACCAAAGCCAACATCCGATATACAAAACCCTCCAAATAAACACAATACAGCTCAGGTTAATGCTCACTTGTTACAGGAATCCAGCCTCCTGGGTTGAATGCTGAAAATCCCTTGTGAAGAAACTCAGAAGAGGTTGTAATCAAATCTGTTTCCCAAAACACAGCTTCTTTAAGGCCGGATGGCAATAAGCCTCTCCTCTCCTCCTGAGTTTGCTGCTAAACTGTTTCCAACACATTCCCCAAAACAAAACTAAAAGCCTGACCACCTGAGTGTCACAGCTTAGCTCCACCCCCAATGACATCACTGAAAATATAAGTTATATGACTTTTTGAAAGAAAAAAAACCTTTCTTAAAGACATACATGACAAAGGACAGCAATTAGTGAGTAAGTTTGCATGTTTGAATATCTATAATTATACTCTTGCCCATGTTCTCTAATGTTACAAGCCACATAAGGCAAAAATGAAATGCGATTTTTCAATGAATGCATAGTAACAGATACTATTTCTTCATGAGAGAAAATAAACTTCCTTCATTTTGAAACAGGCCTCAATCTGATAAATTGCAGGGCCACAGTTGTATTCCCCTCCGACTAATAATTCTGAAACCATTTAATGCTCATTAAAATTACATTTTCTTTCCTTTCAGCTCCCAGCCTTTATTGGCTGCCATCATTAGGGCAGGAGGTCATACCATTTCTTTTAAGCTGCTGGGACAAACTAACAGGTTTCTCCTTGTACTACTCCAGAGCAGCCACGCCCAAGATCAGGAACTCAATGATACAGAGACTTTGATCACTCAGTGCTCATCATGTCGGGCAAAGGGAAATGTGGCAAGGGGCTGGGCAAAGGCGAAGCCAAATGGCACCACAAGGTGCTCCGCGACAATAAGACCCTTGTCAGACCCCACTTGGAGTACTGTGCGCAGTTCTGGTCACCTCACTACAGGAAGGACGTGGAAGCTATTGAAAGGGTGCAGAGGAGATTTACAAGGACGTTGCCTGGATTGGGAGGCATGCCTTAAGAGGATAGGTTGAGGGAGCTGGGACTGTTCTCCCTGGAGAGACAAAGGTTGAGAAGCGACCTGATTGAGGTTTATAAGATGTTGAGAGGAATAGATAGGGTGGATTCTCAGAGGCTATTTCCCAGGGCTGAAATGGCCGCTACGAGGGGACACAGATTTAAGGTGCGGGGAAGCAAGTACAGAGGAGATGTTGGGGTAAGTTTTTCATTCAGAGGGTGGTGAGTGAATGGAATCGGCTGCCGTCGGTGGTGGTAGAGGCGAACTCACTGGGGTCTTTTAAAAGACTTCTGGATGAGTATATGGGATCTCATGGGGTTGGGAGTTATAGATACGACTATGGTGTAGTAGGTATAGAAGTGATTGGCGCAACTAGTGGGCCGAAGGGCCTGTTTGTGCTGTAGTGTTCTATGTTCTAACATCCAGAGCATCACCAAGCTGACCATCCGGTGCCTGGCTCGCTGCGGTGGCGTCAAGTGCATCTCTGACCTGATCTACGAGGAGCTCCACAGGGTGCTGAGGATGTTCCTGGAGAATGTCATCAGGGACCAGGGACTGAACACACCAAGTGCAAATTGGTGATTGCCACGGATGTGTGTACGCCCTGAAGCACTAAAGGCATATACCCGTATGGTTTCAGTGGTTGAGGACAGTTTTAAGAAAGATTGAGACTTTAGTCCATGCTGTCTCCCACTGTCTTCTATTAACAGTCATATTTCCTTGTAGTCTGCGCAAAATCTGACAGATAATCGTCAGTCACCCAAAACATTAACCGTCATAACTTTAAAACGATTCTGTTAAGCTTTACTACTAATTTGCTGCAACAGTTTTGCTCTCATTCCAAATGAACTGTGGTCCGCAAATGCTAAAAAATTCATTTGAAAATGACTGTGTCTTCTACACAACTTACTCGCACCAGAATCTCCAATATATCTCTATATTTTATTGAGATCTTATAGAAACATATAAGATTATGAAGGGAATGGATAAGATAGAAGCAGGGAAGTTGTTTCCACTGGTGGGTGAAACAAGAATGGGGGGGCACGGCCTCAAAATAAGGGGGAGCAGATTTAGGACTGAGTTGAGGAGGAACTTCTTCACACAAAGGGTTGTGAATCTGTAGAATTCCCTGCCCAGTGAAGCAGTTGAGGCTACCTCGTTAAATGTTTTTAAGGCAAGCATAGATACATTTTTGAACAGTAAAGGAATTAAGGATTATGGTGAGCGGGCGGGTAAGTGGAACTGAGTCCACGAAAAGATCAGCCATGATCTTATTGAATGGCGGAACAGGCTCGAGGGGCCAGATGGCCCACTCCTGCTCCTAGTTCTTATGTTCTTATATTCTTATGTTTGACAAACGTCTCAGATGGATTCTAATACCAGGATATTTCAGTGTCACCTGGAAAATATTAGAATTTGACACATCTACATGAAATTTGAAGGGCTAAATTTGCCTACTTCTGCTCCAAATTCCTATGAACAAAGAAATATCTGTTATCTTTTCAGTTAAAAGGGTTGCTTTGTTAATGATGCGTTCTTCTTGAACATGCGTCGATTTAATGTAAAAACATATAAATTTCATCACTGCAATGTTCACATTTCCTGTTTAGTACCTTGAAAATGTGGGTCATTAAATTACAGCCAAAATGTTATTATAAGTGCAGACAACACTGCACAATAAGGTAGAATGCTGTGCAGAGGGATCTGGGTGTCCTTGTGCAGGAATCTCAAGGAGTTGGTTTGCAGGTGCAGCAGGTAATTAAGAAGGCAAATGGAATTTTGTCCTTCATTGCTAGAGGGATGGAGTTTGAAAACAGCAAGGTTATGTTGCAGCTGTATAAGGTGGTGGTGAGACCACACCTGGAGTACTGTGTACAGTTTTGGTCTCCTTACTTGAGAAAGGATATACTAGCACTGGAGGGAGTACAGAGGAGATCCACTAGATTGATTCTGGAGTTGGGAGGGTTGGTTTCGAGGAGGGACCGTTTAAATAATAGTCCATTTTTCTGTTATTCCTACCACAATGGATGATGTAGAGAGGTGTAAAGATGGAAGTCCAAAACGTAGGGCCATGGAAACTGAAGGCACAGCCTCGCCCCCACTCTGTCTGGCAGAGTGTTAAAATCAGGGTGCTCCAGAGGCCAGAATTAGAGAGGTGCAGAGGGAGGAGATTTCAGAGATAGGGAGGAGTAAAGAAATGGATGGATTTGAAAATAAAGACAAGAATTGTAATATCGACCTGCCGCTTGGGCAGGACTCAGTGTAAATCAGCAAACACAGGGGTGATGGCTGACCCAGAATTTGTGCAAGTAAGGACAGGGATGTAAACAGCAGAATTTTAGATGAGCTCAAGTTTATGGAGCACAGAATGTGGGAGATCGGTTTGGAGATTGCTGCAATAGTCGAGTTAGAAAAAACAAAAGGCAGGGATGGGGAAGAATGAAGTTTCACAATGTTACAGAGGTGGAAGTAGGCAATGGTGCAAATATGTGATTTAATCAGATTCAACATTTATAGTAGATCGAGGACAACTCAAATCAACAAAGCCTTTATTGCCAAATAAAGAATAATACATCTACAACAAGTCCAGACTAAGTTACAATGCAACTGCTCTACTTGACTCCCTGGCTTCAACTGTGAGTCCCTCCTTGACCCTCTGGTACGCGCCCTCCTGCTGATTGACACAGCTTCCTGCCAGGGTGATCCTTTCCAATCACGTGGGACCTGGGGAAATGGACATTCCCCCCCTTAAGGGCCATGCTACGGGATGGCATGGTAGCACAGTGAGTTAGCACAGCTGCCTCATAGCTCCAGGGACCCAGGTTCAACTCTTGGTTTGGATCAGTCTGTGCGGAGTCAGCATGGATTATCTCTGGGTGCTTCGGTTTCCTCCCACAGTCTGAAAGATGTGCTGGTTAGGTGCATTGGCCATGTTAAATTCTCCCTCAATTTACCCGCTAGAGTGTAGCGACTAAGGGATTTTCACAGTGACTTCATTGCAGTAAGCCTACTTGTGACACTAAAAAAAATTTTTAAAAACATCGACATCAAGGGGTTGGATTTTACCGGGGAGAGGAGGTGCATTATGCTCACCCCTCCCTCCAGCAGAAGCAGCAAAGTTGCTTCCAAAACAATCAGCTTTAATAAAGACCTTCCCAATAGTATTAACCTGCTCCCGGCAGCCTAAACTCCTTAATGGTCAAACTCCCACCTCTCAATGAGAGAAAGCTCTGCCCTTCGGAGCTGTCAGCCAGTCTGATTGGCTGGCAGTTCCAGCAGCACCAAGAACTCAGCAGTGGGTGCTACTGGGATGGTTAAAGAGGCCGAGGGAGATCGGAGCCAGCTAAATCCTGGGCTCTGAGGGTGAGGGAGGTTGGGCATTCCAGCGGAAGAAGGAGAATTGGTTGGGGTGGTCGGGACTTGGAGGCCTGGCTGAAGACACAAATTGTTGAGTGATGGGGAAGGGTGCTGTTCTCCAAATGGTCATGGGTCATCCCTGCCTGAATAATGTGCTCCATTCCCTTCTTCCCTGCCTTTTCATCCAAGTTGTTAAGAAAACAGCTTTTGCCACCATCTGCTGCCTGCCACTGTGCAGCATATTATGCTGCGGGGGCAGATTGAGGGGCTTCAGTGAACAATACTTGATCAACTAAGGCCCTCAGTAGGCCTAAGGATGGAAAGATTAATGGCCATTTTGCACAGCCCAGGTATTATGGCAACCTGGTCTGGGCTGGGCAGGAAGGCAGTGGGTTAAGTTATCTGATATTTTCACATGCCCTCACCCCTGCCCCAAACAGGCCCAGCTGGTTTGTGGGGCATAAAATTCAGTTCAGGGTTTTGAACATTCTGGTTCTGCCTCTTATTAAGAGGGATGGAGCTGGGGGCTCAGAAATAGAGTTTGCCACAAAGACGATGGCTTTGGTCTTCCCAGCACAAATCGGAAAAGTTTCTTGTTTGGTCCGGAGTGGTCTAATAATTTAGAAGCTGGAGAAATTGAACAAGGTGCCATCAGCAAAGGTGTGGAAACTGATGCCAAGGGACAGCCTGGTAGCTACACAGAGGCTGGAGGGCAGCAAAGCTTGTTGTAAATGAACATGGACTGAGATTTTATGAGAAATGGTGCATATTGCAAGCAACACTTGGTCTTGAGGAACCACATAGTCTCACAACACCAGGTTAAAATCCTGATGAAGGAGCAGCGCCCTGAAAGCTCATGATTCCAAATAACCCTGCTGGACTTTAATCTGATGTTGTGAGACTTCTTACTGTGCCCACCCCAGTCAATGCTGGCATCTCCACATTGAGGAGTCAACTATCCCTATCATAAGGTGTAATTACACCGGACATACTCTCTTCCATCATGAAAAGGTACAAAAATCTGAAAACACATATCAACCAACTCAGAAAGAGCTTCTTCCCTTCTGCCATCAGACTTTTGAATGGTACTTTCGTATATTAAGTTGATCTTTCTCTTCACCCAATCTGTAACTGCAACACAAATTCTTTACCCTAGTGTTTCCTTCTCCCCTGTGTGCTGTATGAACGATATGCTTTGTCTATATTGCACGCAAGAAACAATACTTTTCACTGTATCCCAATACATGCGACAATAATAAATCAAATCAGAACCAAATCATTGTGAAGCTGAACTCGTAGTAATTCCACAATCTCCTGTTAAATGTTCAGTCACTGTCTCCTGATAATGCAGGTGCCTGCTCCCATTAAATGGTATAAATACTGGCAGCAGCGATATGTTATTAGGACTCAGTGAAGCTGGTGACAGGCCAGAATGATCTTCCCCAGCAGTTTACATCAGGGATGTTTTCATGTGACCCAGACATTGGGCGTCAGTGCTACGGATACCAGTCTGATGACCGATCGCAGCTTTCAATCGCAGCACTCGGGACCGCACCAAACAGCATGACACCAAGTTTCCGGTATTAAGGAATTTACCAAATAATTTTTGACCAGCGATGGGACTGAAGCTGTAAACAAAAACCTCTGATAAACGAGTTTGAGGCCACGACAAACCAAATCTCTGGCTCGCCAGCGCATTCTAGGGTATTATCTGAACCTGGAGATTGTGGCAGTTTTGTAACCTATTTCCAGGTAGCTATTATTTCTGGATTTTAATGAGATTGATTGGAAAACAGCTTTGCGTGTATAAGGGATAAGTAACAGACAGATGGCCAAGCTGTTGGATTTATCAACTAATTAAAACTGGCTTTATAAAAAGTGAGACTGGAATAACTCTTCAGTCTGACCTTTATTTGACCTTAATTAGCAATACAGTTGTGCAGCAACTAAAAGATTACACTTTCGTTATTGGTAGGAGAAATATGGTTTATACAAGATTTTTTTTAAGAAGAGGCTAATTAAAATTATCTTGAATGCCTTTGTACCAGGAAGACAAACTTTGCCAGTCATTCATGTGCTTGACATTGTTGTCGTTAAATGCCCAAAACCTAGAATAAGAATTCATTAGTTAATGGTATACGAGCATGTTTTATTTTAAAATAGTGATTGCGCTGCATGCGATATGATTGACTCTCAGTGTGGTTCACTCTCAACCGCCCTCATTAGAGATGGGCAATAAATGCTGACCTTGTCAGCAATGCCCATTTCCCATGAATGAATTAAAAAAGTTCACAGTTTTATTTTGTAGGCAAGTTGCTACAAGCAAGGCAATGCTCACTTTGCCCCTTTTCTTCTGTCATCGCGCATACAAGTCTTAGCACATTTGCTCAGTAAACCGTAGTGGTAAATTTTAATATCAGAAGATGAAGTGATGTGTGCTGAAATAAGCAAAATACTGCAGATGCTGGAACCTAAAATAAACGGGGAATGCCAGAAAAACTCAGCAGGTCTGGCAGCATCTGTAGGCATGATGTGGAGATCCTGATGTTGGACTGGAGTGGGCACAGTAAGAAGTCTCACAACAGGAGGTTAAAGTCCAACAGGTTTATTTGGTAGCACAAGCCACATGCTTTCGGAGCGCTGCTCCTTCGTCAGGTGAGTGGGAATTGTGTTCACAAACAGGGCACATAAAGACACAAACTCAATTTACAAGATAATGGCTGGAATGCGAGTCTTTACAGGTAATCAAGTCTTAAAGGTACAGACAATGTGAGTGGAGATAGGATTAAGCACAGGTTAAAGAGATGTATATGGCCCCCAGCCAGGACAGTTAGTGAGATTTTACAAGCTCAGACAAGTCATGGAGGTTACAGATAGTGTGACGTAACCCCTAAGACTTGTCTGGGCTTGTAAAATCTCACTAACTGTCCTGGCTGGACTTTAACTGTTGTTGTGAGACTTCTTACTGAGCATCTGTAGGGAGAGAGAATGGAGTTAACATTTCAAATCCTTTTGCCTCTGTCAGAACTGAGAGAGGGAACATCTGTTAGATATCTGGCTTTTTTTTTCTATCCCAATGACTTTCAATTCCACGTTAGCCCCCTTTTTCATATTCCACCCCCCTCCCCACCCCCGCCTCACCCTCGGCGTGTGTTCATCTGTCTCTTGTTCTTAAGATTGCTACACCTTTGTTGGAATCTCTTCCAACTACAGTAGGGTCCCTAACAGATTTCCCTCCTCTCTTAGTTCTTACAAAGAGCCAGATAGATTGGAGACATTAACTGGGTTCTCTGTACTTATAGACGCTGCCTGTCCTGTTGAGTTTTTCCAGCCTTCCCTGCTTAATGTACAGTAAACACTGCACTGCTTTGCAGTTGCATTATTTCATATTAAAATGATCATAGGTAACCCAGGAGATTGGAAATGTTCCACGTGGGCAAGTTAAATTTCCAGAAGTGAGATTCTTGATTGGAATTAGAATAAAAACACCCATTAGTTCCCTTCAAAAGGCAGCATTTTATTAGCATGTCCATTTGCTTGTAGATATTGCAACTTGAATGAAATTTTTCTTTAGACTATTTGCCTTAATGTAGAAAGAGGGCTGACCCATTGGGATGTAGCTCTGCGTAGGGCGGCATGGTGGCACAGTGATTAGCACTGCTGCTTCACAGTGCTAGGGACCCAGGTTCAACTCCAATGTTGGGCCACTGTCTGTGTGCAGTTTGCACATTCTCCCCTTGTCTGCGTGGATTTCCTCCGGGTGCTCCGCCTTTCTCCCACAGTCCAAAGATGTGTGGGTTAGGTTAATTGGCTATGCTGAATTGTCCCTTAGTGTCGGGGGATTAGCGGGGTAAATATTAGAGGTTATAGGAATAAGGCTGGGGCGGGATTGTGGTTGGTGCAGACTCGATGGGCCGAAAGGCCTCCTTCTGCACTGTAGGGATTCAATGAAATCCTATAATAATTATTTTAAAAATCTACATTGGCTCGACTACAGTTCTCTGCGTATTTAGCATCATCGCATGGTAGATTATACTCCTCAAAATCACATCAAGGATATTTATACTTTCCGGCAGTTCTGGTCACCATGTTAAAGGACATAAGGACACAGGAGAGGAAGCAATGAAAATTTGCAAGCTCGATACAAGAAATGCTTGTGTATATATACCAGGAAAGGATTGACAGCTTGGGCCTCCTGAGAAACAATGACCGAAAGATGAACCAATAGTGGTCTTTAAAATGATGGCAGCTTTTGATTGAGTGGCTGCAGAGAGAATGTTTCCTCTAATATAAAATAAAAAGCTGCAAAACTTGAACATGTTCATTTTGTTTGCATAGAATGGATTCCTGTTTATGGATATGTGTCACTTCCAGCAGGTGTAATTGAGCTATGTTAAAAAGGAATATATTCCCAGACTTTTGGGAATTAACCGGGAATTTGAGGAGCCTATAGATCCCCATTGTTTTCTCCATGACAACAGCTCAGCCAATTAGAAGTTTTTTTCATTCCTTTCATGGGACCTGACACTGGTCGGCCAGTATTTATTGCCCATCTCTTTCACCCAAGGGCAGTTAAGAGTTAACCACGTTGCTGTGGGTCTGGAGTTACGTGTAGGCCAGACCAGGTAAGGACGGTCGATTTCCTTTCCCAGAGGACATTAATGAATCAGCAGGGTTTTCCTGACAATCGACAATGGCTTCGTGATCATCAGTAGATTTTTAATTCCAGGTTTTTTTATTGAATTCAAATTCCACCATCTGCTGTGGCAGGATTTGAACCCACATCCCCAGAACATTAACTGAGTTTCTGGATGAATAGTCTGGTGATAATATCACTACACCATCGAATTACTAACCCCCAACACCCTTTTTTCTTGTAGCATAAAATGTCGCAATCATTTGAAATTTGTTACTCTTGTGTTTGTCTGGACAAGTGCAGGACCCACATGCTTTGATAACATGTCTCTATCAGCAGTGTATAAGTTCTGTGCTACCAAGCAGTTTGTTTTGTCAACGCGTTAGATTTTGCTCGTTTTGACATCAGTCTTCTTTACAAGTTAACTGAATGATTATTTATTCCTCATTATATGCCTTGGCGTTTCTTTAATTGCAATAATCACCTTCCTGTCCTTGCCTACCACAGTTCTGTATCTCACCGCTCCACTGAATGAAAGGTCACCACACTCAGTGCAGCCTTAAATGACTTGAGACACTGAGCGAAGAGTGGGAACAGCAATTGCAGCCTTGCAATGCTTCTTAATTTGCATGCCTTTGTTGAAATATTGATTTAAGGGATGGATTCATGGAATCAGCAACATAAACAGCCACTAGGATCAAGGAGGAAGCTAGGTGGTAAGACCTTGACCTTGATATCTTTTGAAGGAGGGTATGACTCTAGGGTTTGAGAAGGAAGACACTTCAACGCCAGGTAGTATTTATGTGCCTTTTGTCTTTGCTCACAGCACAGCATTTCATTTCTGTTTAAGCTGGTTTTTTAAAAAAATCATTGTTTTTCATCCAGGGACAGTGCAGACCCTACATTGGCAATGGTAATGCCCAAAATAGCCATCAGCCAAATGCTCCTGTGAGTGTCTCCATTATTTCAATTCAGATCAGCATTCCTTTTCATTCCTGGATGGTCTTGTGGAACTGTCAATCATTCAAACAACTCCATACTCACTGAATGTTGGCTCTGTGAGATCTTATAGCGAGTGCCCAGGGGAGAGGAAGCAAAACCTTCCACAAATTAATGAAGCATTTTATAAGCCACCACATCCCATAATTGCCTTCTTTTAATTAAAAGTTTTTTCTCCCAAAGAAAAAGAATGTTGCGTTTCAAAAGCAATTTAATATGAAAAATCTCTGCATTCAGCACACTGCCTGCAAATTATTCAAGAGTTCCCATCTGGCAAGTTCGCAGACTAGCCCCCTTATGGAAATACTATTATAGTTCACCCTTTTTTTGTACTTATTATGTAGTACAGTCTTATTCATGAGGACACAGTGAGATAGTGTACCACAGATGATAATACGTCAACAGCCCACTTAATTCACATCTCTCCTGATTATATTGTCACAAAGTGAGTAAAAAGAGAGCAATGTGACTTGGATGTCACCTTGCTATTGCCCACTTTATAATGTTACACAAAGTCAAGATTGTTTTCAAGTTTTATTTATTAGTGTCGCAAGCAGGCTGACATTAAAGCTGCGTTGAAGGTACTGTGAAAATCTCCTAGTCACCACACTCCGGCGCCGGCTCGAGTACACTAAAGGAAAATTTAGCACGGCCAATGCACCCTAACCAGCACGTCTTTTGGACTGTTGTGGGAGGAAACCGGAGCAGCCAGAGGATACCCACGCAGATATGGGGAGAACGTGCAGGCTCCGCATAGACAGTGCCCCAAGCTAGGAATTGAACCCAGGTCCCTGGCACTGTGAGGCAGCCGTGCTAACCACTGTGCCACCGTGCCGTCAAGATTGTTCACGTGTTCTGATGCACCACCTTCAATTCGATTTACCAGAAACAAAAAACAGTTTGGTTTTTTTTGGAAAGTGAAAATGGAGTACCGCTTTACAGTTCAGTAAGATGTCACGCACACATCTTTGCCCAGCAGGATTGTCAGGGTTGAGCTTGCGATCCTAGTTCCTTCGACCGGAGCCAGTTTCGGGGGTGGTGGGGGGGTGGGTGTGGGGGGGTTGTGGGGGGGGAGGGTGGGGGCAGAGCAGCGACTTCGACAGGGTGCCACGATCCCTGCTGGAGAAAAAATATACAAGAGTATCTTTATTTCAATAGAAGCTAAGTCACAGTGTTTGCTGACCAGGCGATTGTGATTGAGAATTTTTTAAATAGAACATCCTTGTTTTGAAATAGAACATCCTTGTTTGTGAATAAAGCAGCTTTAACCTCAAACCACAATGGTGCAGCTGTGGAGTTTATTCAGAATTTAATTGGTACAATAGAGCTCTTGCTTTTCCTGGATATAATTACTCTACCTTCCCCATCTCCTGGTGGGCTGATGTATTTTACGTAGTATTTCTGTAATTAACAATACAAGTCAAAGACATTTTTAATTGTTTAGTGTCAGCCTTGAATGTATAGATTGCAGCTAGACTGATTCTGCTAGCTGTCTCAAACATTCTGAAGGCCAATAGCACTGCACGTTTTGCTCTACAAAGCTGCTCCAGCTTCAGGTTAATCCCGACTGTGTAGTGTCAGATTTCGGCAATTAGCGCAAGCTCTCCAGAGCACAGTTTGTGTAATGTCCCAGGACACATCACGTGGCAGAACTCTGCATGCCAAGCATTGAAGTGACTGGCCCAAAGCAGAGTTAGAGAGAGAGATTTTGAGTTGGCTCTTCCAAGGTGGAGAAGTAAGAAAAAAAAGCATTTAGGGAAAGAGTTGCTGAAAATAGTCTCCCGAGATCAGCGCAGGTTGTGCCATCAGTGGCAGAGCAGAAGGGAGAGTAATCAACAGGAGGCCAGAGCCGGAAGCCTGAGGAAGTGGGCTGAAACATCCTCGAGGAGATAATCTCAGTGCAGGGCAAAGTTTAGAATGTTCCCACACAGCTGATTGGATAGCCTGGGCGAACTTTGTAAACTTCACTTCTTGTCACAATGGAGAGCTAAGTTGGTCTTTTTTGTTAACACTGAAAGTCACCCAGCATTTAAATACAGTTAGATAATTAGATTCAATGAGGTTTACAGCACGGAAACAGGCCCTTCAACCCAACTTGTCCATGCCGCCCATTTATTTTTAAACCCCTAAGCTAATACCAATTGCCTGCATTTGGCCCGTATCTCTCTATACCTGTCGTACCCATGTAACTATCTAAATGCTTTTTAAAAGACAAAATTGTACCCAATTGTACCCAAAATTGTACATACACAAATCTTCGGCCAGAAGCTGACATGAAGCTTGCAAACAGACGCCAGTCTCAAATTGTAATACCTTTACCAGGGGCAGCACGGTGACACAGTGATTGGCACTGCTGCCTCACAGAACCAGAGATGCGGGTTCGATTCCCGGCTTGGGTCACTGTCTGCGTGGAGTTTGCACATTCTCCCCGTGTCTGCGTGGGTTTCCTCCGGGTGCTCCAGTTTCCTCCCACAGTTCGAAAGACGTGCTGGTTACGTACATTGACCTGAACAGGCACAAGACTGTGACGATTAGGGGAATTTCACAGTAACTTCACTGCAGTGTTAATGTAAGCCTTACTTGTGATTAATAAATAAACTTAAATGCGATAGCACCATTAAACAGTGTTGGTTTTTGAGTAGGCCAGTATTAGGTTCAATCTTTGGTAGCAAGAGTGTTTTGAATTCTGGTTGGTGGCTTTTGCACCCAGAGTTCAAAATGTCAATGTATTTGAGATGGAGTTTGTGGGTGCTGGCCCAAAATTAGGTAATTTTCTAAAATTGCAACAAGTTTGAAAGATTGAAATCAATAGAACAATTGTTGAAAGATTGACTAAGTTATATTTACAACTGTTCAGCTTCAATTTATCATCAGAAAAATTTGACAACAAGAGATACAACAGATAAAACCATAACATTTCCATTTGCTCAATTTTATCTTGACAATTTACCACCCTCTACTCAGGTTGTGCCAGTGTCAAAACAATTGATGTTTAGGTCAGAGACAGATTGACTGTCCTTTCACAAAGAACACAATATGGCCATAATTAATATTCCCACAGCAGTGTCCTCCAGAAGCTGTATATCTTATCTCAACTCACAGACCTTGGGAGATGAGCCTTTGTTTAAAACTCAAAGCACGAACACTGCCTTCATTAAGTAAGGCAAGAAATAGTTGTACAGTCAAGCTCAGACTACACATTACTACCACAGGGAAATGAGCCAACTGTGGCGTCATCAGACTTCAATCCAATTTTTCCAATAAGTGAACCAATGACTGTGTGGATGTTTTATCAAGTAAATGTCGATATTATTAGAACATAGGCACTGTACATTTTGGAAATTAATCTGCTCTGGTCTGTTGGTGCTGCTTAGCTGAACAAAGCCAAGGTCCTCATTACTGGAAGTTCATTAGCAAAGTGAAGATTTACAGGAAAAAATAGCTGCTAATTTGGATAAATTCCCAAACATAATATCAAGGTATGTGCTTTTAATTGGTCTGATCAGCATTACGCTAATTCCATCTTTAGCAGCAAATAAGCCACAGTCTCATCTTAAGCTTGTAATACGATTTAAGGACAAGTCTAATTCCCTTAAAGGGTTAACATCACCCAAAACTATTTAAATAGGACAACTGTGCAGCTCATATTGTGCACCCAGAATATAACCAAGGAGAATTTATGAAAATTGTATTGTTAATCAGGCATGCTTCAATGCACTGCCTAAATTTGAATATATCAAATATATTCTTCTGTATATTTCAGTAATGACTAATGTAAATGAAAAACTCAAATAATTGAATTGCTTTGATTTTCTTGACAAAAATTACAATATACTAGAATCATAGAATTCCTACACTGTGGAAGAAGGCCATTCAGCCCATCGAGCCTGCGCCAACAACAATCCCACCCAAGCCTCATCCCCGTAACCCCACATATTTACCCTGCTAATCCCTCTTGACACTAAGGGTCAATTTATCACAGCCAATCAACCCTAACCCACACATCTTTGGACTGTGGTAGGAAATCGGGGCACCCGGAGGAAACCCATGCAGAGATGGGGAGAACATGCAAACCCCACACAGATAGCCACCCGAGGTTGGAATCGAACCCGGGTCTCTGGTTCTAGGAGGCAGCAGTGCTAACCACTGTGCCACCGTGTTGCCCTGGTTTCAACAGTGTAACTTAATTTTACAACTTTGGAGTTTAGCAGTAAGGCAGCTTCCCCTGGTCTTTCCTGAGTTAACCTGTCAGGAAAGTAAATTGAAGATACTCCCAGCAGGGAATTCTGACCTAGTTGAAACTAGTAATTATGAATGTGGAAGGTAATTTCTGTTCACTTTGGCTTTGTTTTTCACAATTACTGCTCACCTCACGACCCAGATTGCTCTGAGGAATTGGACTTCATTGAAATGTTGGGGGGAATTTGCCCATCCAGCCCACCACAGGGGGCGGGGTTGGGGGGGGTGGGAGGCATGCAAAGGTCCATTCATCTTGGGCGGGATTTTCCAGTTCTGGAGTGAGCGTGGCAGGAAAATCCCGTCCGTTAATTCACTTCCCCTCCCTGCTGATACTGTCTGACCAGCCCAGTATTTCTAGCATTTTGTGCTTTCATTTCCAAAACTACTCTTTGTAATGAATTTAATCAGGCCATTGAAGTCAGCCTATTGGAGTACAAACTCCCTGATTATGGGGCCAATTGATGGGCCAATCAGGGAGACTTTACTTTGTATTTAACCGGGAGTGTCAGTTCCTCTGGCACTCCCAAGGGTGGACTGCTGACTGACGACACTGTCTATGCTCCCACTGGAACTGTAAATGAAGGGTTTCTGGTGAAGAGATTTTTGTGAACTTACTACACTCTTCCTGCTTCACCAATCCAGCCACCACCTCTCAGTGCACTGATAATTTTTACAACTCTTTGTACTGTTTCCTAGTCCCTTTTTAATCAGGGCTTCAAAACTGGGAAGGTTCTACCTCCTTCAGTACTCCCTTCCTCTTACAATCTTCAAGCTTTTAAAACTCATGGTGTTGCCTATTCACCATTACTATCTGCTCAGTTTCATACTCATTGTTTGTTAACAGCCTTTAAAATGCCTCCATAATGGGTCTTCACTTGTTGTTTCTGTTATCTAAATATGTGTTATTTATATTCATAAGCATATGTACTGGTGCTACAGTATTCAAAGTCAAGAGAGTATTATTTATTTAAGCACCTTTTTAAGATATCACTGGATTTTATTTTAGTTCATTATTCACAGTACACTAAGAGCACAATGGCAAAGTAAAACAGTTGCATTTCAAAACAGGCGTGATTGGGCAGCACGGTGGCACAGTGGTCAGCACTGTTGCCTCATAGCGCTACTCACACTCACCTACCCACACACTCACACTCACCTACCCACACACACACACTCAGACACACACACACTCACACACACACACTCACTCACACGCACTCACACACCCACACACACTCACACACACTCACACACCCACACACGCACACACTCACACTCACACTCACCTACCCACACACACACACACCCACTCACACTCACCTACCCACACACTCACACTCACACTCACCTACCCACACACACACACACCCACTCACACTCACCTACCCACACACACACACCCACTCACACTCACCTACCCACACACACACTCACACTCACCTACCCACACACACACACACCCACTCACACTCACCTACCCACACTCACACACACACACACTCACACACTCATACACTCACACTCACCTACCCACACACACACACTCACACACTCACACTCACCTACCCACACACACACACACTCACACTCACCTACCCACACACACACACACTCCAGGTTCGATTCTCAGCTTGGGTCACTGCCTGTGTGGAGACTGCACGTTCTCCCTGTGTCTGCGTGGGTTTTCTTCGGGTGCTCCGGTTTCCTCCCACATCCATGCTAAATTCTCCCTCAATGTACTCGAACAGACACCGAGAGTGTGGCGATTGGGGGATTTTGACGATAACTTCATTGCAGTGTTAATGTGAGCCTACTTGTAACACTAATAAATAAACTTTAAAACTTAAACTTTGATCTTTAATTATTGTAATTCAGATCTCCCACTTAGAGGATTACTCAATATCAGTTATAAAATTGGCAGTTTAAGACTTACTCCAAATGTTTGTGACACTTTGGTTGCAGCATTTGAAAAGTGCAATGTGAAGATAAACCACTGCAATTTAATATTGGAATTCATGTTACAACGGAGACTGAAGGTGAATTTCTTTCAGTTTTCTTCTTTACATCTTTTTGTTAATTGAATCTTTAAGCATTTCTTCCTTGCTTGTTCCCACTCTTTCTACATGTTTATCCCAATCCTTTTTCAGTTGTGTTCTTCAGGTTATTTTCTGTATCTTATGCTCTGGCTATTTTTCTTTTTACTGCCTCTCTCCAATGTGCACGAATTTTAAGATGGCCAAATAGCTCTGGGAAGGTGGAGCATCAGAAAAGCTGGGGTCGGTGGTTAATCTGGATCAGCTATCCTGTTTCTGCTTCCCAGGACCAGCTACCACAGTCTCCTCATCTACTAATCATTTGTAAGGCAATGGTTGACAGTTTCTCATTCATTTTCATTGGCTAAGAGATGATCTAAAACAGATCAAGCTGTGGAGATGCCAGCGTTGGACTGGAGTGGGCACAGTAAGTAGTCTCACAACACCAGGTTAAAGTGCAACAGGTTTATTTGGTGGCATGAGCTTTTGGAGCACTGCCCCTTCATCAGGTGAGTGGCAAATTACTGCAATCTGAAACAAAACAGGAAAATGCTAGAGAAACTCAGCAGGTCTGACAGCATCTGTGGAGAGAGAGTAGAGCCAACATTTTGAGTCAGGATGACCCTTCGTCAGAGCTCCAGTTTCTTCAGCTCGGACTGAATTTCCACCCAAAACTCCCGGAGAGAATTCCAAAAAAAAACACTCAGTCTTTGCTCAGCCAATCACAGGTTGATTTCCCTGGTGCTAGCTGCTGATAGGCTGCCTACCATCAACTAATGAAACCAGAAGAGACAATGCTGGAAAATCCCAGCAGGTCTGACAGCTTCTGGAAGGAGAGAAAAGAGCCGACGTTCCGAGTCCGGATAACCCTTTGTCAAAGCTGAGTGAAACCAGCCTGTGATTGGATGAGTGGATAGTCGTCAGTTGTCATACACCCAATCTCACTCACACCCACTCACCCACTCACACTCCCCACCCACACACACCCACTCACACTCACCCACACACACACGCACCCACTCACACTCACCCACACACACTCACTCACACACTCACACTCCCCACCCACACACACCCACACACACTCACACTCACCTACCCACACTCACCCACTCACACTCACCCACACACACTCACTCACACACTCACACTCCCCACCCACACACCCACACTCACCCACACACACAAACCCACACACACCCACTCACCTACACACACACACACACACTCACACTCACCCACACACACACTCACACTCACCTACCCACACACACTCACTCACCTACCCACACACACTCACTCACCTACCCACACACACTCACTCACCTACCCACACACACACACCCACTCACCTGCCTACATACACTGACCCTCTCTCCTGTGGATTTCTATTACTCACCGTTGTTTAACTGAACAGTTTATTGCTATGATTTAACCGGACTCTGGCTCGGCAGTTGTTCCTTTCCTTAAAACATCAACTTTTTCTTTTGACATTCAGTTCGCTGTTGGGCCAAATGTTATCGAACCAAAATTGCTCATCAGCCCCAGGAGCCAGGAAAATATGCAAATGTGATGCCCCCACCCCTCCAGATCAAAAAGGCTACACAAGCCTGATGTAGGGCAGCGTGGTGACACAGTGGCTAACACTGCTGCCTCACAGTGTCAGGGACATACACGCAATGGGTCGTACTTGGGCTGCTCTTGGATGTTCGAGATTGGCCTAGTGCTTCATGTCGTTACTGTGTGCCTAAACTGGACCAGATACTGGGCAAGACGACAGCTCAGTGACTATCACTGATTGCTGTGCAGACACGTGGATTTGGGCCGGTGTCTGTGGGAGTTTGCGCATTCTCCCCATGCTTGCGTGGGTTTTCTCCGGGTGCTCCGGTTTCCTCCCACACCCCAAAGATTTGCTGTTAGGCTGATTGGAGGTAATAAATTGGCCCTAAATTAGTTTCCCTCAATGTGGAATGCCATAATCATAGATAAGGGTCATGGGTGGAGGGGGGACTGGTAATATTAAAATGGCGGCACGGGCTCGTTGGGCCGAAGGGCCTGTTTCCCGGGCTGTTTTTGTTCTTTGTTCTTTGACCCGGGTTCAATTCCCACCTCGGGTCACTGTCCGTGTGGAATTTGCACATTCTCCCCGTGTCTGCGAGGGCTTCCCCTGGGTGCTCCAGTTCCTCCCACAGTCCAAAGATGTGCAGGTTAGGTTGATTGGTCGTGCTAAATTACCCATGGTGTCAGGAGATTAGCGGGATAAATATGTGGGGTGATGGGAATAGGGCCTGGGTCACTGCAGACCTGATGGGCTGAATGGCCTCTTTCTGCATTGTAGGGATTCTATTCTAAAATCTGATCTAAAAGTCATGCTTTATTAGTAATTCCAGATAAACCTGTTGAACTTTAACCAAGTGTTGTGAGACGTTTTACTGTGCCCACCCCAGTCCAACACCAGCACATCATGCTTTATTGAAATAATGCAAATAAAACACAAAGAAAATTGAGGTTAAAGTCCTAACAAGTGAGACTAGTGTTGGACCACGTGTTTAAGGCAGTGGCATTTCATGTCGTTTGGGTAGCATTATAAGAGGAAATTGCATGTTTGATTCTGCACAGATCAATGGTCATTTATTTGAACAAAGTTACAAATTTATTTCTCGATGTTGTATTTTAGAACCTGGTTTGTCCTCCATTGTGAAAGAATACTGAATTCTTGTACTGAATTGTATTGCATCTCTCAAAGATGTATCAAAGGACATGAGGAACATGAGTTGCTTTGATGTCTAGGCACTGTTGTTATGTAGTGCCAGCTGTGTCCATTGTTCTTGGCAGTTCCTTTATGTGTACATGGTTCCAATGTGCCCACAATTTAAAAGTTCTCCCCCCACTTCTACACTTAATAAAGCTCCCTTCTAAAATGGTTCTTGGTACGTGACTGCAACAACAATTTAACGCTTTTTTCCAAAAGTTTTAAAGTTTATTAGTCATAAGTAGGCTTACATTAACACTGCAATCTCCTCGTTGCCACACTCTGGCACCTGTTTGGGTGCACTGAAGGAGGATTTAGCATTGGCCAATGCACCTAACCAGCGCGTCTTTTGGACTGTGGAAGGAAATTGGAGCACCCGGAGGAAACTTTAACCTAGTGTTGTGAGACATGGTGAGAATGTGCAAACTCCACATAGACAGTAGCCGAGGCTGGAATTGAACCTGGGTCCCTGGCACGGTGAGGCAACAGTACTAACCACTGTGCACCGTGCCGCCCTGCACAACACATGTTTGTAAAATTGATTATACTTCACACCATTTAATTCAGAAACTTATTTCAAGATCACTGAATTTACAATATTGATATTGGCTGGAATTTTCCAATTGTTGACGCTGGCAGGATTTTCCCATCCCGACGCAGTGAAAGGAGATTTGGCCGGGCACCAAATTCTCCGACTTTGCTGCAGCAGGAGTGTGGCACGAACAGGCGGTAAGATCACACCCAAAATGTTTACATTTTAGAAGTACATAATGTGGAACGGCAGGTCATACTGAACAGTCTCAACAAGGGCGTTTGGGGAAGCTTGCAGCAAATGGTGATTTGTGAAAGAGACACATTTTTGGTTGTTAAATGGTGAAGCAGAAAGTGTTGAGAAAGTATGAAGGCGATTCTCCACAAGCCTGACACAGACCTATGTGTGAACTGAATTTCTTAATATTTGGTTAGAACGACGAAGATGCGGTTAGGACTGTGGGAGGAGACCGGAGCACCCGGAGGAAACCCACGCAGACACGGAGAGAACATGCAAACTCCGCACAGACAGTGACCCAAGCCAACAATTAAACCTGGGTCCTTGGCGCTGTGAGGCAGCAGTGCTAACCAATGTGCCACTCTGCCACCCTATCTCTGTGCCCCTTTGATTTACAACCATAATGAGCAAGTGTCAGGGGTATCATTTGATGATGTTTGAGGCTAACCATCACAACTGCCAGCAGCTGACAGCCCCTGGCAGACCCTGTGCAAAACACTGGATAGTCGGGCAAAGAATTTGCAAAGTTCTCTTGAGGGATTTATGTTGGAAATAGTGACATTTATGGGAATTGGGGAAAAAATAGTTCTGACATGAGTTTTGATTTTTTTACCATCCATTACTTATCCTTGCACAGTAAAAGCAACCCAGATGGAATTTCGTACTGTAGCCACATCGACTCATTTTATGAGGAACTCAGACAAATGTCAAAAGGAAATTTGAAAAGTAGATATTCCAGATGTTTGGTAATGAACACAAAAGGACAGAAAAGGCAAACACATTGACAAGATACAAATTGTATGTTTGTTCTCGCTCCCTCATATTTTTCTAATTTAACTCATAGAATCATAGAATCCCTACAGTGCAGGAGAAGGCCATTCAGCCCAACGAGTATGCACTGACCACAATCCCACCCACCAACCCCTATTCATGTAACCCCATGTATTTACCCTAGCTAGTCCCCCTGATGCCAAGGGGTAATTTGGCATGGTCAATCCTCCTAATCTTTGGACTGGGAGGAAACTGGAGCACCCGGAACGTGCAGACTCTATACAGTGACCCAAACTGGAAACCGAACCCGTGTCCCTGGTGCTGTGAGGCAGCAGTGCTAACCATTGTGCCACCGTGCCACCCTTAAAACTCATAACATTTAAAAATATAATACTTAATTTTGATTGCAATTATGGTAAGGATAAATATGCTAAGTAAAACATGGTTGCCACCTGTTTGTGCTATTGGTCAGAATTGAAATGAGTTGTTTAGGTTACCGCTGGTCACATGCTGTTGTTGCTGATGTATATATTCAGTTAGTTTCTGTACACTGCAATTGGTTTTGTGACGTATGGCTTTTTTTTTGTCCCCAGAGCTGATTTATTATGGTTTGAGTAATTTGTGACGTCTTGTCTAGACAATATTGGCATTTAGCTTTAATGTTTTTTGTCAAAGTGCGTTGTACATGAAAGTTTTTTTTCTTGAGGTGATTTACTATTGCGTAGGACCCTGAACCATGAATGAATCATAGCCCCCCCGCTAAAATGGCTGTTCTAATTTTCACAGTAAGAAGTCTCACAGCACTAGGTTAAAATCCAAGAGGTTTATGTAGCATCATGAGCTTTCAGAGAGGTGAGTCTCACCTGATGAAGGAGCAGTGCTCCAAAAGCTTGTGATACCAAATAAACCTCTTGGATTTTAACCTGGTGTTGTGAGATTTCTAACTGTGCCCATCCCAGTCCAACGCCGGCATCTCCACATCATAATTTTCACAAAGCATTGGTACATAGAACATAGAACATTACAGCGCAGAACAGGCCCTTCGGCCCACGATGTTGCACCGACCAATTAAAAAGCAATGACCCGCTAACCTAAACCAATCCCTTTCCATCCATAAACCTATCCACGGATCTCTTAAACACCCCCAAACTATGCTCATTTACAACTGCAGCAGGCAGGGCATTCCAATCCCTCACCACCCTCTGGGTAAAGAACCTACCTCTGACATCCATCCTATAACTACCACCCCTTAATTTAAAGCTATGCCCCCTCGTGCTAGCTTTCTCCATCCGAGGAAAAAGGCTATCACTGTCCACCCTATCTAAACAAAGAACAAAGACCTCTAATTAAACCTCTAATCATCTTATATGTTTCAATAAGGTCCCCTCTTAGCCGCCTTCTTTCTAACAAAAACAACCTCAAATCCCTCAGTCTTTCCTCATAGGACCTCCCCTCCAAACCAGGCAACATCCTGGTAAACCTCCTCTGCACCCTCTCCAATGCCTCCACATCCTTATTATAATGTGGGGACCAGAACTGCACACAATACTCCAAGTGTGGCCGCACCAGAGTTTTGTACAGTTGCAACATGACGCTGCGGCTCCTAAATTCAATCCCCCTACCAATAAACGCCAAGACACTGTATGCCTTCCTAACAACCTTATCTACTTGATTCCCAACTTTCAGGGATCTATGTACACATACACCTAGATCCCTCTGTTCATCAACACTATTCAGAGTCCTACCGTTAGCCCTATACTCTACACATCTGTTATTCCTGCCAAAGTGAATTACCTCACACTTTTCCGCATTAAACTCCATCCGCCACCTCTCGGCCCAGCTCTGCAACTTGTCCAAGTCTCTCTGTAAACTATGACACCCCTCCTCACTATCTACCACACCTCCGACTTTGGTGTCATCAGCAAATGGTGTCATTGCCTTCAATGGCAAAAGAATCTAGAATATCTCAAGACTGCAGTGGTAGATCAAAGAACAATAAAGGAAGATTTTCTTTGATCACTGCCTATGGGATGAATGTACATGCAGTAAACACAGCAAGCTTGCTGTCACGGATGGACATAAAACATTGAAAAGTTGGGTTGTTGGTGACAATGTGATGTTGCTCCAGAGAGAAGCATCTAACCACTGGAATACTAAAGACACATTTAGATCTCCTTTGGGCTTGAACATTTTTTATTTAATGGCTTGAAAGTTATAGGAAAAAATAAAACCTTCTCCTCAATTCCCCTCACGTCAATTGCTGATGTGATTTAAAGGTTAAGGGAGCTCTAGTTTTTGTTTTAAATTTCTGAATGCCAAAATAAAGGCATGTGGTACATCGCTCTAATTATGTCCTAGATTCAGAACTATTAAGTTTTAATATTCTCCTGGCAGTTAGTTGGTCATTAAAACAGATATTGCTTCATAAGTGTGAGCTTTTGGAAGGAGTAATTAGACAAAGAAGTATCCAATGAACAGCATGACATTAGGAAGTTCTGTGGAACAAAGGGACCCTGATGTGTTTGTCCAGAGATGCCTGAAGATGGAAGGACATGTTAGTAGAGCAGTGAAAAGGGCACATGGGACACTTGCCTTTATCAATCGAGGCAAAGATTACAAAAGCAGGGAAGTCGTGTTGGAGTTGTATAGAACTTTGGTGAGGCCACAGCTGGAGCACTGTGTGCAGTTCTGGTCACCACATTATTGGAAGGTTGTGATTGTACTGGAGGGGGTGCAGAGGAGATTCACCAGGATGCTGCCTGGGATGGAACATTTAAATTATGAAGAGAAGTTGGATAGGCTTGGGTTATTTTTATTGGAGCAGAGATGACTGAGAGCCAACCTGATCAAGGTGTTCAAGACAATGAGGGATTATGGACAAAGTGGATAAGGAGCAGCTGTTCTCCTTAGTTGAAGGGTCAGTCATGAGGGGACATAGGTTCAAGGTGAGGGGGGGTGCGTTTAGGGAGGGCGTGAGGAAAAGCGTTGTTACTGAGAGAGTGGTGATGGTCTGGAATGCGCTGCCTGGGAGGGTGGCAGAGGCAGGATCTTTCACATCCTTTAAAAAGTATCTGGATGAGCACCTGGCACATCATAACATTGAGGGCTATGGGCCAAGGTCTGGTAAATGGGATGAAGTGGGAGGTCAGGTGTTTCTCGTGTGTAGATGCAGATGTTCCAATTGTTGATGCTGGCAGGATTTTCCCATCCTGACGCACTGAACGGAGATTTGGCCGGGCACCAAATTCTCCGACTTTGCTGCAGCGGCAGTGTGGCGTGAACAGGTGGTAAGATCACACCCAAAATGTTTACATTTTAGAAGTGCATAATGTGGGTCAAAGGGCATGTTCTGCACTGTACAGTTTGATGAAATTATTATAAATTCTCTGTTTCCCAAGAAAATTAACCTTAACCTTTAAATCACTTCAGCAGTTGATGTGAGGGGAGTTGAGGTGAAGGTTTTATTTCTTCCTATAACTTTCAAGCCATTAAATAAAAAATGTTTAAGTCCAAAGGAGATCTAAATGTGTCTTTAGTATTCCAGTGGTTAGATGCTTCTCTCCAGAGCAACATCACATTGTCACCAACAACCAACTTTTCTGTGTTTTATGTCCATCCGTGACAGCACACTTGCTGTGTTTACTGTATGTACATTCATCCCATAGTCAGTGAGCAAAGAAAATCTTCCTTCATTGTTCTTTGATCTACCACTGCAGTTTCAAGATATTCTAGATTCTTCTGCCATTGAAGATGAAGGGACCAATGCTTTGTGAAAATTATGATGTGGAGATGCCAGCGTTGGACTGGGATGGGCACAATAAGAAGTCTCTTAGCAAATGATGTAGCTTGTTACATTGATGGTGACGAAGGGTGGAATACTACAGCCAGGACTGAACATAACCAGTCAGGTTACTCTGAGAATGGCACACGCGCAACACAGACCAGAAATACTAAGAGGAAGTTAATCGGTGACAAAAGGATGTTGTACAGCATGATTCTGAGTACCTACTTGATGCAGTTGGGAAATTAGTCGGTCGGTATTGAAACATGCAGATAGACACGATCATGTGATCAACCTGTGCAACGCTAAACATTTGGCTTGGGGGTCGGGGGGGGGGGGGGGCGTGGGGGGGTGGGGTGGAGGGGAGGGGTGGTGGGGGGAGGGGTGGGGGGGGTGGGGGGGGGGAACAAGGGGAGGATTGACCGAGGTTTCTGCACCTGACTATTACCCAAGGGCTGTATACAGGAGTCAGGTGAGGATAAGTTTGGCTCAGATGCCCACAGTTGAACAACACAGTGGTGGCACAGTGGTTAGCACTGCTGTCTCACAGTGCCAGGGACCCGGGTTCAATTCCCGGCTTGGGTCGCTGTCTGTGTGGAGTTTGCACATTCTGTCCGTGTCTGCGTGGGTTTCCTCTGGGTGCTCTGGTTTCCTCCCACAATCTGAAAGACGTGCTGGTTAGGTGCATTGGCCACGCTAAGTTCTCCCTCAGTGTACCCGAACAGACATCGAAGTATGGCGACTAGGGGATTTTCACAGTAACTTCATTGCAGTGTTAATGCAAACCTTATTTGTGACTAATAAATAGACTTTAATAAATAAATTCTAACTTTGCCAGAACCTTTAGAATTGAATATTTCACTATTAAAACAAAAAGACCTATTTCTATAAACATTCACTAAGATATATATCAGATTTGTAGAGGGCTGTTGTGAAAAAAAAATGATAAACCATCCAGAAAGGGTTGTTGTAAAATTGAAAAATTAGCTCAGTAGAAGCTGAAAAATAGCAAACTATTAAATCACAAAGAAACCTGCATATGAACATTACTCCCAGTCCGTCAATCTTGCAATGACACTGACTCCTTGTCAAGGTTGGCTATTGAATCTATTGCGTGATGGATGACTGTTTTCTGCCTTTTGAAAGTCATACATAAATATTATTGCAATGATTATGAACCTTCCAAAATGTCCGTGCCAAGACAACATGACCTTTTAGCAATCCTGCACAAATAATGCTTTGTGCCATTCAATATATCGTCCTCAAAATAAACACATTCCATTGTGTTGATTTCATTAACAATCGTACGGTTGGTATATCAGAATGCAGAATCCAAAGAAACAATCGTTTATCTCGGCACAGATATTTCCCCTTGATAGATCAGCGCACAAAGTCATTATCACAGGGGCAAGATCCAATAAGGCTTCTTTGGTCTGTAAACATAAGCAAAGTGGGTCTATTGTAGGAGATCGTGGGGAGGAGACCTGGATGGGTGACCTCCGCATCCTTGGATGGCTAGATTTAGAACATAAGAACTAGGAGCAGGAGTAGGCCATCTGGCCCCTCGACCCTGCTCCATCATTCAATAATTTCCCTCATCATGTAAATGTAACTCATTTGTCCCATTGAGCATGTCCACAATATTTGTAACACTAATGCCGGTTGACATTGCCACCATCTTAATCAGGATTAAATGCCACGTTTGCTCTTTGCTTGGTTCCAATAAGTCAGAGTCACAATCACTTGTAATTATGAGATTGTTCAATATTAAAGATCTGAAATTTAGTAGTATCTCATTTTCAAGATGCATTTTCATGAATCCTTATCTATGAACGGGGTGGATACAGCTGTTTGCATTTCAGCTGTGAGCAAGAAAATTGAGCTGCGATTCCTAACAGAACATGCTGAAATAACTGGAAAGAATATGGCATCAGTGCACTTATTCAGTTCTCAGATGTATCATTTACCAAAATGTTTGCTTCCCTGTTCCTTCAGATGGCATTTCATTTAAATCTGAATGCCTTAACCTAAAGCAGAGTACACTAATTTGGCTTATCTCCTTCTGACAGCAGGGCTAGATGTTTATCAGCTGGATGACGTTTATAACCAGGTTTGCCACCAGTGTCTGGAAACAATCTTCAGGCCAGTCCATGGGGTCGATGCTGCATTGTTACAGGAGAGGCTCCGTGCTGCGAGCTTGCAGCTAGCCTCTTCACCGTTCTTCCTGGTCCACATTAGCGCAGTTAGAAAGGTTAGCATCCATTAATCCCGTGTTATTTATATTCCGCTATTATTCCCGGGAGCAATGCCAAAGGAATATCATGACTTTTCAACCAGTCGTGTTGATACATTTTTTAATCTTCAATTGACCTAGGATATAAGAATTGTGTAATAATAAATGAGAAAGAGATGTGCCTTTACTGAGAGATCATGCACACTAGGAATCACTTTGACACAAGGGTAAACAAAGGCTAATGCTGTTGCTATTTCAGTCTCCCCTCTTGGCTTATTACTTCATTTCTGTTCATTCCAGCCCATGTTTCTTAGTTTATGTCCTGTAAGTTGTCATTTTCTCATAATATTCCAATGAATATTTGATTCCAATTACCCAGCTTTAATTCCAAGCATAAATTATTTTCTGAATTTAGAAATATTATTGAGAAAGGAAATGTGAATAAATGGCAGTCTCGTTTCTGTGGGAAGTATTATTGCAGTTTGTTTATACTTCAGGGCTGCTCCAAGGATTCTTACCACTCCAGAAAAAGGATTAATGGACATTAGTGCAAAGTGCAACAAAAAGCTAATTAAGGCACTGATAATATAATTTTTGATGTGCAGCCTTCTGCAGCTGTCTAGTTAACCCAACTAGAATTTGTACTCCTGGTCAGACCTTCCATTAATGAGCTTAAAGAACAAGAAGCTTTCAAAGGTGTAACAGAAGTCAGTAAGGGAGGTTTGCCACAGGAGTTGTAATGGGCACTGGTGAATATAACTACAGAGGAGAAGAAGGAAGGTAAAATGATTATCAGGAGCGTAGGAGCCATTGTAGCTCCTTGATCCATCACAGACAAAACCCAGGAAACAGTCGTACTAAAATAGTGCTAGTCGTATAGCACTGATGTCCCACAGTGAAGAAGCTCAGACTCCCTGTGGAGGCTGAGGAGTGCCACCTACTCCACAATGACAATCAGCCAGCAGCCATGTGAAGACAATGGTTGTGAAGGTCAACACTATCATCTTTACTCCCTGCAAAGGCAGACCAGTACCCATGGGGGAGCAGCTCTTTAATCAAGGACTTTGTTTACCCTTGAACAATATAGTATTCTGAACAAGTAAAGAGGATGCTCAAAGTGCATATCTCTGTCACGCTGTGTTAACTCAACATTAGATTACAATTATGCAGCTCTTCCTTGAGGCTGTTTCTATGTTCTGTAACTACTGAATAAGTATATTTCTCTAGTGAGAACTTTCATCTCACTGAGGAAACTTCAGGCCAATCAACATCCAACAACTTGCTCTGAAAACTCTGCTCATGTTTTGACAGCTGTGGCAAGTTACATCACAGCAGTCGAGACAACCCGCAACATACTAAAACAACCCGCAACATACTAAAACAACCCGCAACATACTAAAACAACCCGCAACATACTAAAACAATCAACATTTGAAACAAAACCACATTCTTTTAAAAAATGTAAACTGGCCCTCTGTTAATGAATCCTTTCAGAAATATCTTTGCCCAAAATAATCAGCTGTTCCTTGGGCCACACCCTTTCTGTGTATCGGGTTTCACTGAAATCTGTCCGCTAGTGTTCGAGATCTTGATCCCAGATGCTCCGTGTGTGGGATCGCTGGCGTGTTGCAAAATCTAGAGAGAACCAGGAATCACGAATCTTGCCAGCGAGATTGCAATTTCCAATTTTCCCCATCCTCCCGCCAGCACTGTAACCAGTTCACACCATTAATAGGCAGGAACCTGATTTGCATACATTTGAATAAATTTCAATCTAATTATATAGCCCGCTGGCCACATGATGCCCCCCCCCCCAAACTAAGTAGTCATCACCAATGTGACATCACATCAGCGAGGTTTACAACAGGTTTGGCCGGATATAAACCTGTCAACGGAATCCCTCTGGGGGAGCAGGGGCAAGTATAGCCCCTGGGGAAGAGGGACATGTCCAGTCTGTGCCCTGGCATTGCCCCCTGACACTGCCCCCAGCATAGGTTGGCACTGCCAGGTCAGCAGTGTCAACTTGGCCATGCCAGCCTGTGCCACGGGGAAGAGTGAGGGTAGTAAGAAGTCTCACAACACCAGGTTAAAGTCCAACAGGTTTGTTTGTTAGTAAGTACCACAAGCTTTTGGAACACGCTGTTCCTTTGTCAGTTGAATGGAGAGTGGATCAGAACTCTCCATTCACCCGACGAAAGGAACAGCGTGTTCCAAAAGCTTGTGGTACTTACTATCAGATAAACCTGTTGGACTTTAACCTGGTGTTGTGAGGCTTCTTACTGTGTTTATCCCAGTCCAACGCCGGCATCACCACATCATGAAGTGTGAGGGTCCAGTCCAAATAGGAGCCTCATGGTACGGTGGAGGGTGCATTTACATGTGATGAGAGGGGGAGCGTGGTGACTGAGGGGTTGAAATGTTGGCGATGATAGTTGGGAGGGTAGGCAGAGAGAGCCTCAGGTACCTCTGTGTTAGCCGCAGGTGGGGAGAGAGGGGGCTTTAGTTTTACTTCTGATTGGGGAATCCTTTAAGAATAGTGCCCTCAACTCTGTGGAGCCTGTTGCCGTGTCTAAGAGTCCCCACCCCACCAGAGTAATGGAGTAAACCAGCCTCACTTATTTTTTTCTTTAAAGAGGCTTAGAATCTGGAGAGAAAACTGGTCCAAGTGCCTGGGGAGTTACACATCGTTGTTCTGACTTAGTCTGACATCTTGACAAATTGTGGTCAGATCACTCCCATATTGTTTACAAGTGTGCAAACAGACTAACAAAAATGGGTGAAGACGTTACCTCTGCCCACCTTCAACGGATTGCGGGATATAGTTAAAAATAATCGCCTGGTAATGACAAAGCTGCCTAATGTGCATGTTTCTTTATTTGTTTCCCCTACGTATCACAAAACTCTCTGTGCCGGTTGTGAACGACCCCCATTACTAAGTATAAGGAGTTGCATTGTTGAGTGATTATATAGCCAGCTGTGGGGTTGAGAAAAATATAGAAGCCCAGCTATTTTAATCCGTGACTGGTGAAGATGAACGTGCATCAGCACCAAGGCTAATTCATGTTGTAGTAATAATGGGTGCAGTATTTTCAGAAGTAACAACTGTAACATGTTCAGGGTTAAAAGCTATCGCAGAGTTAATACTACATGAGTTTCAAATGGAGAATCTTGCCTAATACAATTTGTGATGTTGTTAAAGAGTATTCCCCAACAATTTGTCTGAGTCTGGCGCACTGGATGTTTGTGACTTCTTGGAATTTCTTTCCAGTGGCTGTCTTTAATCATGCTCTTTAGCAGGCTAAGAGTTGCCTCTTGACGTTTAGACTCCACAGCCTCCCAACAGTAATCACATTCAAAGAGAACAAAGAAAAGTACAGCGCAGGAACAGGCCCTTCGACCCTCCAAGCTCGTGCCGATCATCTTGCCCTAACTAAACTTAAAAAAACCTTCTGCCCTTACTCAGTCCGTATCCCTCTATTTCCTCACTATTCATGTACCCATCCAAATGCCTCTTAAATGTTTAGATAGGGTGGACAGTGATAGCCTTTTTCCTCGGATGGAGAAAGCTAGCACGAGGGGGCGCAGCTTTAAATTAAGGGGTGGTAGTTATAGGATGGATGTCAGGGGTAGGTTCTTTACCCAGAGGGTGGTGAGGGATTGGAATGCCCTGCCTGCTGCAGTTGTAAATGCACCTAGTTTGGGGGCGTTTAAGAGATCCGTGGATAGGTTTATGGCTGGAAAGGGTTTGGTTTAGGTTAGAGGGTCATTGCTTTTTAACTGGTCGGTGCAACATCGTGGGCCGAAGGGCCTGTTCTGCGCTGTAACGTTCTATGTTCTACGTTCTATGTTGCAAATATGCCTGTTTCCATCTGTTTTTGAGAGGCAGTCTGCTGGCCTAGATCCTGCTTTCTCTTCTGAGGTTAAACCACAACTGAAGACGGATTCCAAAAGTTGTACAATTAAAGTAATCCAAACAGCTCAGGTCTGGGTGGTTTTGGGTTGAGCCATTCACCCAACGATGTACGTTCATGTCCCTCATTAAAACCTATGGTACTTGGAACAAGTAACTTGTGGAACTATTAGTACAATGTTGAAGATGAAAAATCCCAGTAGCTCTATCTTTGACCAGAACTGGCTGGTGCAGGCATCTCTCCTACTGGTCCTTTGTGTTGGTTTGGCTGGAACAGTTCATACAAGTCACATTCCAGAAGATTGAAAGTTTCTGTCCATTAGAATGGGTTCAAATCTTCCAGAGCCACCACCCAGTGACCTGCTGTGGCCATTTTATCAGCCCAACAATTGTCCTTTCTTTAAAAATAGGTTAAACAAGAGTAGATGTGGAGCAGATGCTTCTGCTGGTGGGGCATTCGAGGAAGAGAGGTCATTGTCTTAGGATAAGGGGAAGCAAATTTAAATCAAAGTTAAGGAGAAACTACTTCTCCCAAAGGGTTATGAATCTGTGGAATTCGCTACCCCAAAATGCGATGGATGCAGGAACAATGAGTAAATTTAAGGGGGAGTTAGACATTTTAATTGGTAATGGGTTGAACGGTTATGGGGAGCAGGCAGGAAAATGGGGATGAGGAGCATATCAGCCATAATCGAATGGTGGAGCAGACTCGATGGAGTGAATGGCCTAATTTTGCTCCTATACCTTTTGAACTTATGAACGACCTGAAAGGGAAATAATTTTTTTATTTCTTCATGCTTTCTTGGCATGATGCAAGAAACAAAGTATCAGGTTCCTTTCTTTAACCTTTGTGAACCAATTCCAGTTCTCAAGTACACAAATGACATCCCTCTTACAGCTTCTCTGCACCATGTTTTCGAAACAAACAACAATAATTTAGAGCACCAAAGGTGCTCGATAATGAGTGTGATAATTACCGCAATCTTTCTTGACAAGGAGACATGCAATCATTTATATTTGAACAGTTTACTGTAAGCAGTATTAATATTGACTTAAATCACACGCTAAACACAATTATTACTTAGAACGAAGGCACAGCTTTGACATTCTGGAGACCTCAGACTGCTCATGGCTGCCATCATTACGCCATTCACATGAGAAGGTTTTGGGAAAAATTACAAACTGTAAAGACAACTGGTGCTAAAATGTTGGGCAACTGTCTATTCCTTGTCCTATGAAGAGAGTAGAGTGAACAGTGTTAGTCGACAAGCTCACATATTGCTCTGGGTACCATATTGTGCACATGGACATGATTGTTCCTGGAAAGGCAACAAATCTTTGTGCACAAATTAGCGTAACGCACCATGGCTGAAATCTTTCTGACTTTTCCAGCTGATTGGATCCTCTGGTCCTGCTGACTGCGACACCCCCACCCCCGTCACAGGTTCCCCAGCATTGGAGAGCACAAACAACAGGAAAACATCCTGACAGCCGCAGGATTGCCATATTGACAGTGGTGGCACGGTGGCAGAGTGGTTATCACTGCTGCCTCACAGTGCCAGGGACGTAGGTTTGATTCCCGGCTTGAGTCACTGTCTGTGTGGAGTTTGCACGTTCTCCCCATGTCTGCATGGGTTTCCTCCAGATGCTCCGGTTTCCTTCCACAGTCCAAAGACGTGCTGATTAGATATATTGGCCATGCTAAATCCTCCTTCAGTGTATCAAAACGGGTATCGGAGTGTGGTGATTTTCACAGCATTGTGAATGTAAGCCTACTTATGATAAATAAGTAAAAATTTTAAAATCCCGACCGGAATTTTACCGCAGAACAGAATTCTCCGTTGGCCTCAGGCAGGATTCTATGAGCCTGGCCTGAGCGAGGTCATAAAATTCTGCATCCCATTTCTGCTGCCGGGATGGAGGGTGTGGGAGTATAAAATACACCATGGCGGGGTTGGGGGGGTGCGGAGAATCCCACCCTGTGGAATATTAGCCAGCTTCGCAAACGCTTAAAGCAGTTGTGACTTGGTAGCCACTTGCACACTCGTTAAAGCGAGTACATCAAAATTCCTTTTTCTTTTGTTACAACGGACAGATTTATATTTTCAGAGCTCATGTTTTGAAGCCGTGTATTTCTTCAATTTTGTGGCTCAGCTATTAACTATAAAGAGAAGTTAATATTCCTTTTTGTTTAAGAGAAGAAAAATATAAACTAGCATTTCATTTCATATTCATTTCAGTCGAATGGTTTTGAAATATTATTTCATGTGATTAAAGTTGTATTTCAAATGTTGTATTTATATTTTTTTATGAAGCATGATGCTTTACTAAACAATTAGTTATTTTTAAACTGAAAGAAATTCTGATTTATGAACAGACTCCAAGCTGGATGTAATCCATGCTTATAATTACTGGCGGACCCAAGGCCTTCATCCACATCAGCTGTAGTTGGCAGTAACCCGATGTGAGAGTTGTTCTGGTGATAACAATCACCTGTCTGTACAGTGCTGCTAAATTGCCACTTCTTTTGTTTCATCTGCTTTCTACTTTAGAGTTTTTAAAGGACATTTTGCTCATACAATAACTAAGGTGAAAGGGCAAACCCATCTCTGTCGGAGTCTCTTACTCCCTTTCACTCAACAGCAAGATGTAGTAAAAGAAAGCCGCAATACTCACTCACTCACTCATGCACACTCTCATATGCACACACACACTCTCACACTCACACACTCGCACACATTCTCTCTCTCTCACACACACATCCGCACACACTCAAACACACACACTCTCTCACTCACACACGCACACACTCACATACTCATCCACTCACTCACATACACTCACGCATTTACTCACTCTCACTCACACTCATGTATTCACTCACTCACACTCATGTATTCACTCACTCACACACACACTCACATTCACTCACACACACACACACACTCACTCATTCTAACTTTCTCACACTCATTCACTCACTCTCACACATGCACTCGTGCACTCGCTCACTCGCTCGCACTCTTGCATGCACGCACTCACTCACTCTCACACTCATTCACACTCACGCACTCACATTCACCCACGCACTCATTCACTCATGCACTCACACAAACACTCAAAGAACAAAGAAAATTACATTAGAGGAACCAGGCCCTTCAGCCCTCCAAGCCTGCAGCAACCATGCTGACTAAGTGAACTAAAATCCCCTACCCTTCCAGGGACCATATCCCTCTATTCCCATTCTATTCATGTACTCGTCAAGACACCCCTTAGAAATCACTACCGTATCCGCTTCCACTACCTTCCCTGGCAACAAGTTCCAGGCACCCACTACTCTCTGTGTAAAAAATCTCGTACATCTCCTTTAAACCTTGCCCCTCATACCTTAAATCTGTCCCTCCTAGTAATTGACTCTTCCATCTTGGGAAAAAGCTTCTGACGATCCGCTCTGTCCATGTCTCTCATAATCTTGTAGACTTCTGTCAGGTCTCCCCCTCAACCTCCATCGCTCCAGTGAGAACAAACCAAGTTTTTCCAACCTCTCCTCATAGCTAATGCCCTCCATATCAGGCAACATCCTGGTAAATTTTTTCTGTACCCTCTCTAAAGCCTCCACATCCTTCTAGCACTCACGCACTCACTCACTCACATACGTACTCACTCACGCACTCACTCACACAGAATTGAACACTATATTCTAAATGCGGCCTAACTATGATTCTATAAAGCTGCAACATGACTTGCCAATTTTTAAACTCAATGTCCCAGCCAATGAAGGCAAGCATGCCGTATGCCTTCTTGACTACCTTCTCCACCTACATTACCACTTTCAGTGACCTGTGTACCTGTACACCCAGATCCCTTTGCCTATCAATACTCTTAAGGCTTCTGCCATTTACTGTATATTTCCTATCTGTATTAGATCTTCCAAAATGCATTACCTCACATTAAACTCCATCTGCCATCTCTCCGCCCAAATCTCCAACTTATGGGTGGCACTGTAGCACAGTGGTTAGCTCTGCTACTTCACAGCTCCAGGGACCTGGGTTTGATTCCCGGCTTGGGTCACTGTCTGTGTGGAGTTGCACATTCTCCTCGTGTCTGCATGGGTTTCCTCTGGGTGCTCCAGTTTCCTCCCACAGTTCAAATATGTATGGGTTAGGTTGATTGGCCAAGCTAAAATTGCCCCTTAGTATCCTGAGATGCAGAGGTTAGAGAGAATAGTGGGTAAATATGTAGGGATATGGGGGTAGGGTCTGGGTAGGATTGTGGTCGGTGCAGACTCGATGGGCCAAATGGCCTCTTTCTGAACTGGAGGGATTCTGTGGTTCTTGATCTATATGCTGCTGTATCCTCTGACGGACCTCATCGCTATCCGCAAATCCACCAACGTTTGTGTCGTCCGCAAACTTAATAATCAAACCAGTTACATTTTCCTTCAAATCATTTATATATAAATTTATATATATCCCAGCCCTGATCCCTGAGGAACGCCACTTGTCACAGCCCTCCATTCAGAAACGCATCTTTCCACTGCTACCCTCTGTCTTCTCTGTCCGAGCCAGTTTTGTATCCACCTTGCCAGCTCACCTCTGATCCCATGTTCACCTTCTGCACCAGTCTGCCATGACTGACCTTGTCAAAGGCCTTACTGAAGTCCATGTAGACAATATCCACTGCCCTACCCTCATCAATTATCTTTGTCACTTCCTTGAAAAACTTGATCAAGTTCGTGAGACACGACCTTCCCTTCACAAAACCATGTTGCTTCTCACTAATACGTCCACTTATTTTCAAGTGGGAATAAATCCTGTCACAAAGAATCCTCTCCAATAATTTCCCTACCACTGATGTAAGGCTCACTGGCCTGTAATTACCTGGATTATTCTTGCTACCCTTTTTAAACAAAGGAACAACATTGGCTATTCTCCAATCCTCTGGAACCTCCCTGTAGCCAGTGAGGATACAAAGATTTCTCTCAAGGTCCCAGCAATTTCCTCCCTTGCCTCTCTCAGTATTCTGGGGTACATCCCATCAGGCCCTGGGAACTTCTCTATCTTAATGTTTCTCAAGGAGCCCAAAACCACCTCCTTTATGATAAACTCACTCACATTCACTCACGCACTCACTCACACACTCACTCTCTTACTCACACACTCGTACACTCATTCACACTCATGCATTCACTCACATTCATTCACGCTCACTCATTCACTCACTCACACAATCATTCACATTCACGCATTCACTCACACGTACTCACTCACTCACACATACTCTCATACATTCACTTATACATTCACTCACTCACTCACACTCACTTTCACATACTCACTCATGCACTCACGCATGCACTCACTTACTCTCTCACACACACGCATGCACGCACACACACACACACACGCACACACACATACTACTGCTCTCACCCTCACTTATGCATTCACTTACTCACTGAGCCAGGTTGGCTCTGAGGGCTGAAACAGAAGCTTAAGGGAGCAGGCAAACTAGACATGGCAAGAGACAATGTTGGGGAAGGTGCGGAGAGGTAAAAAGTGAGAGGTAAAAGAATACAGAGGAGACAACATCGGTTTGAGAAAGACCATGAGAAAAGAATGAAAAGAGGAATGTAGGCGAGAAGGCGTTGCAGTTGTGATCATGTTACATTCACCTGCACTAAAAGGTGCAGGTTTGATTTGATTTCAGAACAGTAAACATCGATGTTTCCATCCTCATCACCGTGAAGCTAGAGAAGCAAGAGAGGTCAATGTGTGGCTTCAAACCTGCGTTAGTGGCAGCAGGGCAGTGGACGAAACTGCGAGGGGAAAGTGTGAGAGTGTGAATACATTCATAGTGCGGTGTAAAATCAAATCGCAGACAAGATACTTGTTGCTTAATGTTTCTGGTCCAAGGTGATTGCCCTAGGTATGCAGCTAACATCACTGGGATTCAGTACTGTATCTCATTCGTAATATTTGCCCAGTATTGATGGTCCTGACTTCAACCTCAGGAGTCCCAGAGGGCTTGTGAGAATGGTCCAAAGATTGTTGCCGTTAGTCAAAAATTATTGAGCCACTCTGCATTAACCTCAAAGAAAAACTCGTAAAAACACACTTTACAAGTCAGGTAGTGCTGTTGACTACAGAGTCTATCATTACAGTACGGATTTTATTATCTTCGAATAGAAACACCATAAGAATTCTGAGGTTTCATTTTGGAATTGTTGCAGTCAGGGTTGTTTAGTTCCTTCTGGTCTGTGATCAGGATGTAGGTGTTTCCTTATTCTCAGCGTGACTTTTCCTGATTTGAAATCAGTTCCAGCAGCAAACTTTATGAGCGGAAAGCTCCGCCCAGTACATCATCGGCACCCTGCTACCAGCTATCCAGGAGTTTTTTCACAAACACTGTGTGCAGAGATCTCGGTATGTGAAGGTCTGCAGAAAAGGAACTACAAAAGGTCGTGAATGTAGCCCAATCCATTGTGCAAACCAGCCTCCCATCCATTGACTCTGTCTACACTTCCCGCTGCCCCGGCAAAGCAGTCAACATAATTAAGGACCCCACGCACCGCGAACATTCTCTCTTCCATCTTCTTCTGTCAGGGAAAAAGATACCAAAGTCTGAGGTCACATACCGACCAACTCAAGAACAGCTTCTTCCCTGCTGCTGTCAGACTTTTGAATGGACCTACCTTGCATTAGTTGATCTTTCTCAACACCCTAGCTATGACTGTAACACTACATTCTGTACTCTCTTTTCCTTCTCAATGCACTGTACGCTTTGTCTGTGTAGCCCGCAAGAAACAATACTTTTCACTGGATGTTAATACGTGTGACAATGATAAATCAAATCAACTCTTAGCATTACCAGAGATGCCACCCATCCCAGAAAAAAGTCTGACAACACCAGGATTTAAACCTGGTGTTGTCAGACTTTTTACTGTGTTTACCCCAGTCCAACGCCGGCATCTCCACATCATGACCCATCCCAGACACAGACTGTTTGCCGCCTGCAGCCTGGGAGGTGCGATTTGCATTCAAGCCCATATGACCAGGTTCAGAAACAGTTTCTTCCCCAGAGCTGTTACCCAGCTGAACTCCATCCTTTAACATATTCCCAGGAGATGGACATTGTGCAATTTGCATGTTCACGCTTAATGACTATTGCCACTTTTTTTTATAATGACTACTTGCATTTGCTTCTTTTTCTTTGTATCTTGGGAGGCTGCAAGCTCACTTTTCATTGTATTTGTATTTGCATTATACAATAACAATAAAATTGAATTGAATTTTGCAGATTTTTTTTAAATAAGAGGAGGTTATTTATTATCACAAACTTGCCTCAGATGTTTGAATGCAGCATCTCAATCGCTGGTCTCATTCATATCATCACACACACAAAGATTAGATGCAGATGAAGTTAAAACTGTGATGATAAAAATGGAATTTATAACTTTGTTTCTGTTGATGCAGGATTGATAAATTCTGAGTTAAGTTGATACTTCAGTTGGAGTGAAGGTGTTTTAGAAATGAAGGATTCTCCTCAAGCTGCAAAGCCTCTTGTAGATAAATAGCCAGAAGGTTGGTTCTCAGATTGACCTGGGAGCTGGAATCCATGCAGCACTTTGACTGCATGAAATGACTTTCTGCTATTTCCTATTGCTCCTGATGTTTCATCCATGCACGCACACCAACATGCCCACAGGCACACCAACATGTATGCACACCAACACATGCAAGAACACACACCCACATGCGTGCACATACTCCGTGTCTGCATGGGTTTCCTTCAGGTGTTCTGGTTTCCTCCCACAGTCCAAAGATGTGCGGGTTAGGTGGATTGGCCATACTAAATTGCCCCTTAGTGTCAGGGGGACTAGCAGGGTAAATGCATGGGGTTATGGGGATAGAGCCTGGGTTCACTTTTAACAAGCCTAAAAGGTCTTGTACTGTGTCCCCTCTCTCATGTGAACATTTCTGCCAGAACCCTATCCAAAGGGATACCTTACCTTTCCAAAAAGGGGTACTCTGGCTACCTAAACATATCCACCAAGTTAAGACCTCCTCTTGCTGGTTCTAATCTGCACATTCCACTTTCCACACTCCTGTTCTTTCAAAATCCCACTTCAGGGAAGGCAGCCGTTGACTTAACTGGCCAGCTGCCTTTGAGAATTATGCGTATGATATCTCCGGTCTGCCCCCATCTCAACCCTGTAATGATGGGAAATCCTGGACTCAGGGACAGGACATTGACATTTTGGCCATTCTGGGATTTTTGCCAGGAAGGAGAGCCTCTTTCTGGGCTCTTGTGTACACGTGTCAAGTAGATACCTGTCAAATCTGTACCATGCCCCCCGCCCCCTCTCTTGCCTGAACATTTCTGCTCACCGTGGTTAGAATACAACTGCACACTGCATCCAAATCTGCTCTCACCAAAGTTCCACATGGCTTCACCATTCCATCTAAAACTCCAAACGTCTCATTATAAAATCTTTTTTGTACCAATTGCTTTTTTTTATATTGCCTTATCCTCTTGAGATGCTGTTTTGAGTCGAGAAGTTTGGGATTTCTGAATGTTCAAGTTCAAATCAACCAACCTTTTCCCATTCAAGTAAATATTTTTAACTGAAATATTGTCGTTCCCCCACTTACTGACATTGAATTCTATCTTCCACTTTTCTCTCCATACCTTATTAGAATGTTATTTACTGCGTCATCTATTTATAATCTCATCTGCAAATTTGAAAATCATTTCCTGCAGCCCTTTGGGGTGGCACAGTGGTTAGCACTGCTGCCTCATAGCGCCAGGGACCTGGGTTCGATTCCCAGCTTGGGTTACTGCCTGGAGTTTGCACATTCTCCATGTATCTGCGTGGGTTCCCTCCAGGTGCTCCAGTTTCCTCCCACAGTCCAAAGATGTGCAGGTTAGGTGGATTGGCTATGCTAATTTGCCCCTTAGTGTCCAAAGGTTAGTAGGTTTGGTGGATTAGCCATGGTAAATGCACAGAGTTACAGGAATAGAGCAATAGGGTGGGCCTGGGTAAGATGTTCTTTCTGAGACTTGCAGAGCTGATGGGCCAAATGGCCTCCTTCTGCGCTGTAGGGATTCTATATAATTGCATTGGAAGCAGTTCAGAGAAAGTTTACTAGATTAATACCTGGGTTGGGAGTGTTGCCTTAAGTTAAATATGTTGAAGGTTGGACAGGCTAGGCATGTAGCCACTGGAATTTAGAACAGGAGGAGGTGAGATGATTAAAATATAAAGGATCCTAACAGGTCTTGACAGGGTGATTGTGGAGAGATATTTTTTCTTTTGGGAGAAATGAGGGAGTCACTTTTTAAAAGTAAGAGTTGCCTATTTAAGACAGAGATGAGGAGAATTTGTTTCTCTCAGACAGTAGTGAGCCTTTGGAATTCTCTTAGTCAAAAGGCAGTCATGATGTGGAGATGGCGGCATTTGACTGGTGTGAACACAGCAAGAAGTCTCACAACACCAGGTTAAAGTCCAACAGGTTTATTTGGCATCATGAGCTTTTGGAACCCTGCTCCTTCCTCAGGTGCATGAGCCACTCACCTGATGAAGGAGCGGCGCTCCGAAAGCTCGTGATTCCAAATAAACCTGTTGGACTTTAACCTGGTTTTGTGAGACTTCTCACTGTGCTCAAAAGGCAGAGTCTTTGGATATCTTTAGGGCATTCCTGATGAGTGTAGGGGTGAAAGGTTATCAGAGAGTCAGCAGGAATGTGGGGTAGAGATTACAATCAGATCAGCTGTGATCTTACTGAGTGGCAGAGCAGGATCGAGGGGCTGAGTGGCCTACTCCTAGTTTGTATTTATTAATTGAATTTAAATTCCAAAGGGCTGCTGTGAAGGGATTTGAACCATGTCCCCGCGGTGTTTGCCTGGACTACCAATCCAGTGATAGTATGACCACGCTACCATCTCCCCATAAATTTAAACTTATGAATCAGACACAGGATTGCTGCCACTTGAGCCTAAGCTGCCTACAAGTAAATTAGTCTGCTGCTCAAAATCTGTGTCCCGCAGTAATTCATGATATCTTTGTACAAATCTGAAATGTCACTTTCTTCAGATCACTCTGCTACTGTGAAAGTGATCCATTTTCTTGTCTGATTTGGAGCTGTTATATTTCCTGGCTGATTTAGTCTGTTTGGTTCAGTGCTGCAGTATTGAGTTGATGAGTTGGAGCTTGCACACTGTGTAGCCTGAAGCTGGGCAATGTGCAGATACATAGTTTGTTTACTCAGGGTGGAGGTTCCCATGTTTCTTAGGAGTAACAGCACTTCCAAGACTGTTGTTAAATGTTTTAAGACCAGATGCCAAGTTATGGTCCAGTTCTAAACCAGCTCAATTAATTGCAGTACCAGCAACCATATCAGTTGAAACTCAGAGGCCACTTAGGGTTGCTCATCTGAAAGACTCTTCAGTTGAGCCATTTCACATCAGATTCTATATTGTTCCTTCCCCTCATAATGCTGCATTCTCAAGATGCTGGGGAAGCAATGGCCTCGTGGTATTCTCGCTAGACTATTCATCCAGAAACTCAGCTAATGTTCTGGGGATCCGGGTTCGAATCCCGCTGCAGCAGATGGTGGAATTTGAATTCAATAAAAAAAATCTGGAATTAAGAATCTACTGATGACCATGGAACCATTGTTGATTGTTGGAAAAACCCATCTGGTTCACTAATGTCCTTTAGGGAAAGAAATGTACCGCCCTTACCCGGTCTGGCCTACGTGCGACTCCAGAGCCACAGCGATGTGGTTGACTCGTGACTGTCCTCTGCAATGGCTTGGAAAACCATTCGGTTCAAGGACATCTAAGGATGGGCAGTAAATGCTGGTCAGCCAGTGAGGCCCAGGTCCTACGAATGAATAAAAAAAACTTTTCACCGTCACTTCGATCTGATGGCAAAAAGGAAAGCGAGAGATATTCAGAAATTTTTGCAAGTGCGTTGTCATTTATGCTGAAGAAATCCCGTTTGAAAACCTTGAAAAGGAGCCCAGGGCAGTAAATGTTGCTGCTGCTTTCAAATGCAAATGATAATACTTAAGAATTTTATGTTCTAAGGCCAATGTCTGTCTGTATATTTTCAACTGTTTATCTTAAATGGATTAACATCATCACTGGCATTAAGAAACGAGCATTTGTCTACTGAAACAATCATGTTTAGTTTATTGCAATCATAGAATCCCTACAGTGCAGAAGGAGACCATTCAGCCCATCGAGTCTGCACTGACCACAATTCCACCCAGGTGATATTCCCATAACCCCACATCTTTACCTTGCTAATCCCCCTGACACTAGGGTCAATTTAGCATGGCCATTCAACCTAACCTGCACATCTTTTGACTGTGGGAGGAAACCGGAGCACCCGGAGGAAACCCACACAGACACAGGGAGAATGTGCAAACTTCAAACACAGACAGTGACCCGAGGCCAGAATTGAACCCGGGTCCCTGGTGCTGTGTGACAGCAATGCTAACCACTGTGCCACTGTGTTCTACACATAAGTTCATGATGATTAGAAATGTGACCTTGCCATAGTGCATCTCGCTCAGACTTAGAACTCCCACATTTGAACACATAATCTCGGCTGACCTTCAGTGCTGCAATGTCAGATGTGCCACCTTCTGGGTGAGATGCTAAACAGGTCTCAGAAAGCTATTTGAGTGGTTGTAAATGATCACATGTCACTTTTCAAAGGTAGCAGGAATTTCACCTGGTCAACATTCATTCCTCAAGCAACATCACCAAAAGAGATTAATTGGGTATTTATCTCATTGCTGATTGTGAATTATACAGCGTGTAAGCATTGCCTATAAAACAACACTTTGAAAGTATCTAATTGGCAAAGCGCTTGAGGATATTCTGAGGATGTAATAGATTCTATAAAAGTTTAAGTTCTTTCTTTACTTAAATGGTATCCTTTTTTTAACTTAATTACAAAGAAAGCAAGGTAAATTTTCTGTTGTTTGTATTTCTGACCAAGGACTCTGCACACTGGGAGTGCATATTTCGAGCAGAGGATTTATTCCCATTCATTGATTAGCCTAAGTTTCCATCAACTTAAATTAAAAGATGGCAAATAGGGGGAAACTGTGTATTGGCCACAGTCCACTTCACATCCAGTGTTTCATTGTACACCTGGCATGAGGTGCTGCGCATTGGGAGCTCAAAACAGGAAAATATCTCCAGTAACATCTGAGGATGAACCACAGACCAAGTAAGAATCACAGAATCATACAGTGCAGAAGGAAGCCCATCCAAGCCTGCACTGATCACAATCCCACCCAGCCTCCGTCCCCATAACCCCATGCACCTAACCTAGCTGATCCCCCTGACACCAAGGAGCAATTTAGCATGGCCAATTCACCTAACCTAACATCTTTGGACTGTGGGAGGAAACTGGAGCACCCAGAGAAAACCCACACAGACTCAGGGAGAATGAACTCCACACAGACAGTGTCCCAAGTCGGGAATCGAGTCCAGGTCCCTGGCGCTGTGAGGCAGCAGTGCTAACCACTGTGCCACCATGCCACACACAAACAAGTAAGGAACTTAAGAAGATGTTGACTATCCAATAGTAACATCATGGCCTGGACTCTCCCATTTATTACTGTATTAATATGTGCAGAGTCCATGAATCTACATATAAATCATATTTTCTTTCCATTTCTCTAAGTGCCATACCCGAGTGGTGTAGATAACCGTGATTCTCCACATTTTCTGGGCAGAGTAACAATGAATGACTTTGTTGTTGGAGTGAGGCTTGTCTTTAATACTGTCCAGCCTGCAGTAAGTGAATGTCCATGCTGAGTGAGGTGTTGATACGAGGGATGCCAATTCATTCACATCTTAATGTGAACCAAGATCAAGAATTTGACCATGTTTGACTCGAGAAAAGAGAAGCACGAGGTGCTTTCCTGCTGCCTTCCTCGTGTGTCTTTGAAAAGAAGACATCCCTCTTGCCAGAGGATTCTCCACCTGGGTGCCAGCCAGCCGTCGCTGTAGCTTTTCCACCTTCACCAGCATAGAATTCGCCGGCTCCACTACTGGCCACCACTCGTAACCCTGAACATAAATTTCTTCATGAGACAACGTAGTTGCACTGCTGCTTTCAGAAAGCAATTACTCTGCAAAGTAATCACTTCTTTATACTCATAGCAAGTTTGGAGCTGCCATCTTCGCGAGGCTAAGAATTAGTCCAGCATTTCCTGGCAATCAGATTGATGGGCTGTATCTTTCTCACCAAATGTTGCTGTGCAGTTTAAATATTAATGACAATGAGCACCAGTAACTCGGCGAAACTTTGACAGCGCACTCTGGACCAATTTTCTTTTCAAAGAAAGTTAGCAGAAATTGTTCTGTTGCTACGGCCACAGGCAAACAGATCCACTCGCCCACCATCAACCATGATAGCAGATAGCTAAGAGCACGATATACACCAACTTGTTATTGGGTGTTGGACACTGTTCTGTAGGTCTTAAATAAATTATCTATGTGTACTTATTAACTACAAGAACTATGTACGTGATGTGCCACTGTGGCACAGCACGGCACAGTGGTTAGCACTGCTGCCTCACAGCTCCAGAGATCTGGGTTTGATTCTGACCTTGGTGACTGTGTGGAGTTTGCACATTCTCCCCGTGTCTGCATGGGTTTCCTCTGAGTGCCCTGGTTTCCTCCCACTGTCCAAAGAAGTGCAGGTTAGATGGATATTGCCATGCTAATTTGCCCCTTAGTGTCTGAAGATGTTACAGTTAGGGGGTTAGCTGGGTAAATATGCAGGGTAATAGGGATAGGGCAGGGTAAGATGCTCTTTAGAGAGCTGGTACAGACTTGATGGGCTGAATGGCTTCCTCCTGCATTGTTGGGATTCTATGGTTCCATACATGCAGCAAAAGGCTCAAGCTAGGAGCTGTCTCCATGCTTGCTTGTACACATGTCTCTGTCCAACATTAGACTGATCACAAGGTGTGGATCATGTGCTCCCTTAACTCACTGTGTAGGCAGTACTAGTATTCAGTCCCACATTAACCCTATATGTGCCAGATCCTTAACCCACACAACTTATTAGCCCTGACCTGAACAATTCTCCATATTCCTAAACTTGACCTGGCCCTATTCAGACAACAACTATTGAATAGGCCTTTAGTGTAATAGAAACATGGCACTTCATAGGAGCATCGTTAGACAAAATAGCAACACCTTGCCATATAAGGCGATAATCGGATAAATGAGCATAAATCTCTTCCAAGAGACAGATTTTAATGAGCATTTTAAAGTGGAAAGGCATGTGGAGAGGTTTTTCTACCAAGGTAATTTATTTTTTTCCTTTTTACCAATCAAATTATTAATCGAATTGAGTGAAATTTTCTAGACCCCCATTGGCAGTTGTCTAGGAGGCGGGAAGCCTAATGAAATGGCCTGGGAAGTGACCTTGGAATGCCTAATTTCCTCCATTTTGCCAGCAGGTGAAGGCTGGCACTTGACCCACACGCCAGGTGCTCAAATGCCACATAGGTGGCCTCCAGCTTTAATAGGATGGTATCCCCGGGGGACAGCCAATTCATTGACCTGTCATCAGCAGAACGCAGCCCCCCTACCCCTCCCACTTTCAACCCCTGTCACCTTCACAAAATTCTGCCCATTGAGTTACAGCTCCTTTGCACTTGTACAACTTCTTTTGATGCACAGGTGGCTTAGACATAACTCCATTTTAATGTAATGGTGTGTTTTATGGTGTTAACACTGAATGTATTTTTTTTTGCAGGCAACATTAATAAATCTTAATATCTCCAAATATTAATCAAGCCAGTTGAGATGTAGGATTTGTAAACCATTAGAATAACAATGAGTATTACAGTGGGAAATCAATGTTAAATTAGCCAAAGTGACATCTTTATGCTTTAAAACATTATTCATCTGATACCGCGATGCTGCCTCGTACAATGAAAATAACGGATTGCTTGCAAATTGTGCATTCATCTCAAAGCAGTCCTTTAGGTTTTCTTAGCAGAATAAAAAGTGAGACTTTTGTTATCATAAGCAGTTCGAAAATATTCAATGCATCAATTATCCACTGTGCTTGCCATGCCTGAATCTACTGTGGCAAAGAAGAATTATGCATTGACATTAATCATTTTGGAAATTGATAACTCTATTGTAACACCCATTCAACTATATTAATTTTTTTTCCCTCTAGCTTCTTCAAAGCATTGAATACAAGAGCAACAGTGAAGGTAAGAATGATTCTTAATCAAAGAATCAAACCATCTACTTTGTAGAGTTTGTCACATTCAACAAACAAGACACCCTCTTGAGATACTAAGACAAGTTCTGCAGTGATGCTTAAATGTAGGACGCCGATGTATTATTAAGCATGAATTCCTTAACTTGTCGGGGCTTTCCACAAGTGTACACGCTGACTAGACATTACTCAGTTCTTAAAAGAAACAAGAATTTTGCCACTAGATTTCCAAATCTGATTAATCATTTCATTGAAGTAAAAGCGTTATTGTCTATGAAGGCAGATCTGACCACAGTGCGCCTTTCTTTACTGGAGCAGATCACTAGCATCCGACCAGCCCTTAAGGCTTTAAGCGGGCACTTTAAAAGTCTGTTGAAGAATCTTTTGTTAATTATATTGTACAGTATGAAAGCACTCCATAGTTTACAGTGAACTGCCGTTATGTGACGATATGGAATTTACTGCTGGCTGTGGGTTTATTATTAGAAACAATCAATTGTCACAATGCTCTAATCTAATGTCGTACAAACCCACTTGACAGCTGAGTGCAATGCGGGGTCAGCCATCCTGAACCCACTAATGCACCGTAATGAATATACTGAAGTCTGCTTCTGAGGTTGACGGGAGCTGGGACAAAAAAACACCCAAGTTCAACAGTGCCCTTCGCAGTGTTACAGATATCCAGAAGTGACCATTATAATCCCCAGAACATTTTAATTACTTGGTGTTATCACTGCTCCTGGCTTCTTTTATGACCAGCTGCACTGTTCCAGGGCTTCTGCTGTATGTCTTGAAATCACACTGAAAGTAACCTTTTAAACAGAAGGTGGGGGATGGTAGCATAGTGGTAAAGTTACTGAGCTTGGAGGCCCGGACCAAAGCTCCAGAGACACGAGTTCAAATCCTGCCATGGCAGCTGGAGGAATTTAAGTTCATTTGGATAAATGTGGAATAAAATGTTAGTCTCATTAATAATGATCACAAACCTAGCAGATTGCTGTAAAACCCCAGCTGGTTCACGGAAGTCCTTCAGGGGAGGAGGCCTGCTGGTTTGGCCAGCTCCCAGATCCACTGCAATGTGGTTGACTCTTAAACTGCCCTCTGAAATGGCCAAGCGCGCCACTCAGGTGTAGATGGCTCACCACCACCTGCTCAAGGGCCAAGAGTGATGGACAATAAATGTTGGCCTTGCCGGTGACACTCAGATCCCAAAACTAATATGAGAAAGAAATCTAATCCCAACCAACAAAGAGCTTCCTTCCACTGAAATGTAGAAAGTGAGCAGTTCGCTTGAAATCCCTATCTTTTCAATATGAGAGATTTTACAGCAAGAGGATAATACTCAGAGTATTGACAATACAATAGAATACAATATTGTAATGCTGTAAAGTTTATTTATTAGTTTTACATTCAAGTAGGCTTACGTTCACACTGCAATGAAGTTACTGTGAAAATCCCCTAGTTGCCACACTCCAGTGCCTGTTCAGGTACACTGAAGATCAATTTAGCATGGCCAATTCATCTAACCTGCACATCTTTGAACTGTGGGGGAAAACTGGAGCACCCGGAGGAAACCCACGCAGACAAGGGGAGAACATGCAAACTCCATACAGACTGACCCAAGCCAGGAATTGAACCTGGGTCCCTGGCGCTGTGGGACAGCAGTGCTAACCACTGTGCCACCATGCTGCTTATGCTGGGAACATGGTTCAAATCCCATCATGGCAGCGCTTCGGAATTTAAATTCAATTAATAAATACAAACTAGGAGAAGGCCACTCAAGTCCTTGAGCCTGCTCCACCACTCAATAAGATCACAGCTGATCTGATCATAACCTCTACCTCACATCCCTACCGACTCCCCGATAACCTTTCACCACCATACTCATTAGGAATGTCCTAAAAATATCTAAAGACTCTGCTTCCACCACTTTTTGAGCACAGTGAGAAGTCTCACAAAACCAGGTTAAAGTCCAACAGGTTTATTTGGAATCACGAGCTTTCGAAGCGCTGCTCCTTCCTCAGGTGAGTGGCTCACGGCTCACACACCTGATGAACGAACATTGCTCAGAAAGCTGGTGATTACAAATAAACCTGTTGGACTTTAACCTGGTGTTGTGAGACTTCTTACTGTGCCCTCCCCGGTCCAACACCAGCATCTCCACATCATGACTGCCTTTTGACTAAGAGAATTCCAAAGGCTCGCTACTGTCTGAGAGAAACAAATTCTCCTCATCTCTGTCTTAAATAGGCAACTCTTACTTTTAAAAAGTGACTCCCTCATTTCTCCCAAAAGAGAAAATATCTCTCCACAATCACCCTGTCAAGACCTGTTAGGATCCTTTATATTTTAATCATCTCACCTCCTCCTGTTCTAAATTCCAGTGGCTACATGCCTAGCCTGTCCAACCTTCAACATATTTAACTTAAGGCAACACTCCCAACCCAGGTATTAATCTAGTAAACTTTCTCTGAACTGCTTCCAATGCAATTATATAGAATCCCTACAGCGCAGAAGGAGGCCAATTGGCCCATCAGCTCTGCACCAACTCTCAGAAGGAGCATCTTACCCAGGCCCCCAGGCCGCCGCAGCCCACACCCCCCCCTTCCCGTACTGCCCTATTCCTGTAACTCTGTGCATTTGCCATGGCTAATCCACCAAACCTACTAATCTTTGGACACTAAGGAGCAAATTAGCATGGCCAATCCACCTAACCTTCACATCGTTGGACTGAGGGAGGAAACCGGAGCACCTGTAGGAAACCCTTGCAGACATGGGGCGAAGGTGCAGACTCCACGCAGTGACCCAAACCAGGAATCGAACCCGGGTCCCTTGCGCTGTGAAGCAGCAGTGTTAACCGCTGCGCTGCCCACACTGTGCATAATCTTTGGGCTTCCTGCCTTCAATAAGATAATAATACATCGGAAAGGGATGTGAAAAGACTCCACAAATGATTCTAGCACCCTGGGCTTAACATTCTAAAGAATCACATTGTAGAAACTGTTTTAGTTGGAAAATGTATTGCAGGTAGCCATGATCTAAACATTTGGAGATAATGTAGTTAAAAACATGCATTTAACTTTGATTATAAGTCCCACACTACAGAGCGCAGATACTCCTCAAGCCAGACCAGAGATCTGAAGATACATGAACAGAAATCCTGGAAATACTCAGCAAGTGGGGCCGCAGCTTTGGAGAGAGAAATAATTTTCATGTTTCAGATTGATGACCTTTTATCAGAACTGCAGGACGTGAGGAAAGACTGAAGGAGTGAGATTAACTGGATTGCTCTTAGAAAGAGCCTGCATACACTTGATTGGCCAAATGGCCTCCTTCCATGCTGCAATACAACCAAAGAAGAATCATAGAATTCCTACAGTGCAGAAGGAGACCATTCGGCCCATTGAGTCTGCACCAATAACAATCCCACCCAGGCTCTATCCCCATAACCCCACATATTTACCCTTACACTAACCTAACTGTACAACTCTAGACAGTGGGAGGAAACTAGAGCACCCGGAGAAAACCAACTTAGAAATGGGGAGAATGTGCAGACTCCACACAGTCACCCAAGGCTGGAATTGAACCTGGATCCCTTGCACTGTGAGACAGCAGTGCTAACCACTATGCTACCCATAATGTTCTATGATTCTGTAGGCAAGATAAGGTGAAAATGTGAGAGTATTAGACTCCAATGAATACAGAACTGGAAAATCTGAGGGGGTGTAGTGTAAAGTTATTTGGCAGAGCAAAGGTTAATATGGGACTGGCGGACTATACTACCCACAGTATGATGTCAAGAGTAACTTGATTATAGATGGTGGGCAGTGTGAGTGCGGGAAGTCAGCATGACAATAGCACCTGCATCAGGGAGCTACACACCGTATGTTCAACCTCACTATCTTCCAAACCTCTTAGTGAGACACAAAACAACTTTACAAGCAAGGGTTGAAAAATTGATGTAAAATGCTGCCTGGAATGGAACATTTAAGCTTTGAAGAGAGGTTGCCTAATCTTGGGTTGTTTTTGTTGGAGCAGAGAAGACTGAGGGGGAACCTGATCGAGGTGTGCAAGATTATGAGGGATACGGACAGAGTGGACAAAGAGCAGCCATTCCCTTAGTTGAAGGGTCAGTCACAAGGGGACGTAGGTTCAAGGTGAGGGGCAGGAGGTTTAGGGGAGAATGTGAGGAAAAGCTTTTTTACCCAGAGGGTGGTGTTGGTCTGGAATGCACTGCCTGGGAGGGTGGGAGAGGTAGGTTGCCTCACATCCTTTAAAAAGAATCTGGATGAGCACTTGGCACGTCATAATATTCAGGGCACTGGGCCAAGTGCTGGCAGATAAGATTAAGTGGAAGTTTCTAATGTGTCAGTGTGGACTCAGTGGGCCAAAGGGCCTCTTCTGTGCTGTATTATTCGATGAAAATGTGTTTGGAATAAAACATAAAAGCAAGGGTTGAGAAGAAGAGACTTTATAATTACATTTATTATCTGAAAAACTAATTCCAAGCCAATAGACTTTCATGTATTTATCACAATTAATCTTTGTTCTTGAACAACTGATGTTCTGTGTCTCACAGATGTTTATCTGTTACAAACTAAATTCTAATTATTCTGATTTCCTATTAATATGTAATTTTTCATATGACTTTAATGTTATTAATTCATTTATTTATAAACAAAATGACAAAGAGCAATGAATAGGCCCCCATAGCAGGAACAATCCTGATTGGCTCCATGTCTGTCCCTAGAAATGAGCGGGGTCGTTCACATCCCACACTTTGCTGGAATCACATCTTAATGTTCCCCCATTAGCTGTACCAGGCTACACCATTGCTCTTTCCCTTGGCCAACTCGCCCTAACCATGCCCTCCCAATAACTTCTGCTGTGGAGCAAATGAGTGATCTCTGCCATTATTAAGCCAGCGGCACAGTGGTTTGCACCACTGCCTCACAGTGCCAGGGACCCGTGTTCGATTCCAGGCTTGGGACATTGTATGGAGTTCGCACATTCTCCTCATGTCTGTATGTGTTTCCTCCGGGTGCTCCAGTTTCATCCCATATTCCAAAGATGTGGGTGTTACCGTAGAGCCCTACGGTGCAAAAGGAGGCCATTTGGCCCATCGAGTCTGCATCAACCACAATCCCATCCAGACCCTATTCCCATAACCCCATGTATTTACCCTAGCTATAGCCCCTCTGACACTAAGGGGCAATTTAGCATGGCCAATGCATCTAACCTGAACATGTTTGGATTGTGGGAGGAAGCCAAAGAAAACCCATGCAGATACAGGGAGAATGTGCAAACTCCATACAAACAGTGACCCAAGACCAGAATCGAACCCGGGTCCCTGGCACTGTGAGGCAGCAGTGCTAAGCACTGTGCTACTGTGCCACCCAAAGGTTAGGTTGACTGACCATGCTAAATTGCCCCTAAGTGTCAGGGGGACTAGCAGGATAAACATGGGGTTACGGGGATAGGGCCTGGGTGGGATTGTTGCCAGTGTAAGCTTGATGGGCTGAATGGCCTTCTTCTGTACTGTAGAGATTCTGTGGTTCTATGACTACATTCAAACCCATCGCTTCATATCCCAAAGACAAAGGTGAGCCAAATTGAAATACAGTTTTCTCCAATCTCAAGTAACTGGGGAGGAAGCTCAAGATATTAACTGAGCAATAAAATTTACAGGTCATCATACAGCAGCCAACATTCCTATAGCTCCATCCATTCTGCTCCATCCATATTTGATCACTTGTGTCGATGCTCATTACTATAATCATCAACCCTTTACATAATCATATTCACTCAGCTGCTTTTCACAGAAGCCTATTCAATGTACGAGGAAAATAGTCCATATATTCTGGTCTTAATTGTGACTTGCTGCTTGTATCTGGCTCTGAAATCAAAGTTAAGCTGAGCTACTGCTATGCCTTTCATCATGTCAGGCCTGGAAGACAGAATCATAGAAAATAGAAGCAGGAGCAGACCACTCAGCCTTCGAGCCTGCTCTGTCATTTATTTTGAACATGGCTGATCATTGAATTCAATATCCTGACAGAGTATCTGATCCAGGTCCTCTGCCCCACACTATCCCTGCAGCCCCACACATTTATCACGGCCAATTCATCTAACCTACATCTCTTTGGACCGTGGGAGGAAACCGGCACACCCGGAGGAAACCCACGCAGACATGGGGAGAATGTGCAAACTTCACAAGGATAGTCACCCAGACTGGCCGGAATAGATCCCAGGTCCCTGGAGCTGTGAGGCAGTGGTGCTAACTATTGTGCCACTCCCAAATTGTTTACTGTTTGAGAGTGAAAAGGAGATATCTTGCATGGAAACTCTATATTGACATGGGAGAAGCATATTACATGATAGAGAATGGAAGTCCATTAAAAATTCAAGATTCCCAGGAGATTTTCACTTTAGGATTGCTCAATTTACCCATTTATGAAGAAAGAGTGAAGAGAACCAGGTCTGAAAGTGAGTAATGTATCTTTTAAAAATGCATACACCCTTATTGTAAAACAAGAGGTGCAGTCACAGTTGAAGCAACTTGTTTAATAGTGTTATGAATGACACAAACCCCAGAATCCGCTGAATCTTGCACATTAGTCCAAATGCTACAAAGTGAAATCATATTTGATATTCTGCTTTTACTCCCTGGAGCAGTACTGCATTACTCACTTGTTTTTGCTCGCATTGTAATCTACAAAGCAGATTATCTCATCTCTGGTAATTATAGTTGTCACCATCAGTCTTATTAGTCGGGATAACTAGCTGCATCAAGCCAAGCTTGACAAAGCATCTATACTAAAGCCACGCCATGATTCCAGATCGATCATACTGGCTTCATATCGCCCAGTGTAGATTCCTGCATGGTTCAATTCTAGACTTCGCTACATATTTAATTCCTAAAATCAGTTTATTAAATTCAAACACTAATTATTGGCAAAAATACAATTTACACTGAAGGATTTACACCAGTTGATGCCCATTTCACTTAATGCCTATTTATAGGAGCAAATGTGATACTAATTGCTGCCACTTTGACAATGGCAAATTAGCAATTTCTTAGTTGTCCCCAAACATCAGAAACCCACCTATAACAATGTTTTTGGATTTTAACTATGTCTCTGCCACAGGGCTGCACTGACCAATAACTGAGAGACTCCAGTGCTTATCATGCATGCCCATCTAATTTGTGTATTGTTATGTCTTAATAGAGGTTTTCAGAAGGCAAAATTATAGTCCATGGTGCTCACTCTGATTTAGTCTCACTTGGGATTGCAGCTTGGAAGAGCAAGTGTTTTGAGCGCTGATTAATGTTTCTGTTTTGAACCGTCACAGCCAATGTTCCACCTAATTCCTGTTTGCTGTGCATGAGTCGTTTGTTGGACTGTCTGGTCATGTTATGATCGATGCTCAGCTGCACACACACCCACATTGCTTGAGCAAAGTACATTTAAAATTGCTGCATGGGTCAGACGCATATCCATGCAGCTCAGAGGAAACACTGGTTACAACTAGTTAAGACAGTTAAAAGTTTTATTGCAAAGTAGTTTCATTTTAACATAGCCACAACTCCAATTGTGCAAGTCTGGTATTTTATAATACAGAAACACTACAGCGCAGAAGGAGGCTACTTGGCCCATCAAGTCAGCATGGATTCTCCGAAAGAGCATCTTACCCACTCCCACAGCCCCTCTCCCTGCTCCCTATCCTCATGACTCTGCGCATTTACCATGACTAATCCACGTAACATATACACATCTTTGGACACTAAGGGGCAACTTAGCATGGCTGATTCACCTAAACTGCTCATCTTGGGACACTAAAGGACAATTTAACATGACCAATCCATCGAACCTGCACATCTTTTGAGCTGTGGGAGGAAACCAGAGCACCCAGAGGAAACCCACACAGAAAAGGGGAGAACGTGAAAACTCCACACAGATAGTCACTTGAGGCCGGAATTGAACCTGGGCCCCTGGTGCTGTGAGGCTAACCACTGGTCAACATACAGGCAACTTTGATTGATGCACCTTCAATTGCCATTAATAACGAACCGTTCTGGTCAGTTTGCAGAGAGGTATTACATTTGGAGCCATTTGAGTTCTACTTCCTGACTATCCCTAATGGGAACGGATAATTGCCAAGGCAAGATGTTACATTACACAATCAACACTTGGACCATAGAGCTGCACTTAGAGGAAGCAGGTCAGATGAAGGCAGGGCGTTGTAAATCAAGCTGCCAAACATGAGGTTGACAATCAAAATAATAAAATGTTCCAATATTTCTGTAAAATATGCAGTGAGGGTTTCTAATAATTGTACAACTCATAAATTAGGGCACTCAGCTGGAAATTAATTCTGGTGCTAATGTAAGTAATTTTGTATTCCAAGCAAAAAGCTGCTAACAAAATAGTTAAAACAAAACGTATTTTCAGTTGTATGAAGAAAGCCTGATGACATTGTTTTATTTTTATAATGGAAGGTGCACTGTCTCACATGTTGCAATTGGAACATGTGAGACAGCACCCTCCAATTGGAGGGTAGAAATTCCAATCGGAAGCAAATGCTGTCCTGGAACTGGGATCGGGGGATGTGTGTAAAGCCGTCGGGTGGCTCGCAAATCATACACGGCCTAACATCAAGCCGACCCCTGGGATGAACGTGGTGACCTATGAGGCCTGTGTTCTCAGCACCTTGTTGCATGGCTGTGACACACAGGGCAACCTGCAGCAACCAGGAAGCTCGACAACTATCCTGTATCACAGCTCAGTACAGCTCCTGCTCTGATCAAGACTGCAAGAAACTACAAAGGGTCATGGACATAGCCCAGTGCAAGACACAAACCAACCTCCCATCTACTGACTCTGTCTATACTTCCCTCTGGCCCAGGAAAGCAGCCAGCATAATCAAGGACCCCATGCACCCCGGGAGTACTCTCTTCCACCTTCTTCCGTTGGGAAAAAGATGAAAAAGTCTAAGGTCACCATAAGACACAGAAGCAGAATTAGGCCATTCAGCCCATTGAGTCTGCTCCACCAATCAATCATGGCTGATATTTTCCTCATCCCCATTCTCCTGCCTTTTCCCCATAACCCCTGATCCTCTTATTAATCACGTACCAACTGACTCAAGAACAGCTTCTTCCCTGCTGCTGTCAGACTTTTGAATGGACCTATCTAATAATAAGTTGACCTTTTTCTGCACCCTAGTTATGACTGTAACACTATATTCTGCACTCTCTCCTTTCCTTCTCCCCTATATATTCTATGAATGGTATGTTTTGTCTTTGTAGCACACATGAAACAATAATTTTCACTGAGCCAATACATGTGACAATAATGAATCAAATCTTTGCTATTTGTGGCATCTCATGGAAGTCCAAAATCACAAATGCTACAGCCCTCTTAAAGAGAGGTCCACCAATGTCTGTTGGTGGCCATCAAGCAAAGATGTCTTTGCCAGCTTGGGCAAGTTCGCAGGACGGAAGCTGGTCATGAAAGGAGCTGGAATCCGAAGACCAGCAAGGTGCCCAAAGCACCAAGGCTACTTGCAAATGTGACACAAAAGCCCTAAACATCGAGTTTCACACCTGGAAAACATTGGCCATGGTGGAAGAAACTGGCGCCATCACCTGCGGGCTGGGGAGCTACTCCATGATGTTTATTGGCAACAGCAGCTTGGTTACAGCGCCAACACTGAAAGCAGAAACCCACATGATACTCGATTGCCACCTCACTTGTGGCAGAACTTGCCTCTCATGGATTGGATGATTAAACCATTGGCAAAAGTGCCCCATGTGAATCAGTCCTATTCCCAAAGGATTTGATATTCAGCATGTCAATCACCTTGCATAGCTGGAAGGATGTTTACAATGATGACCGTAGAACCTGTTTACTGAGGAAACCCAGAAACTGCCTCCATTACACTCACTTCTCCATTTGAAAGCAGGCTGGGCCAGTTGGTTAACATGTCCACTTTCATATCCATGGGTTACGGGTAGGCTGGATGTGGCATCACATTGAGACACCTCTGCCTCCGCTGCATGGCATCTCTCAACATGTTCTCAGATTCAGGGCAGCACAGTGGTACAATGGTTAGTACGGCTGCCTCCCAGAGCCAAGGACCTGGGATTGATTCCCGGTGTGGGTCACTTTCTGTGCTGAGTCTGTATGTTCTTCCCGTGCCTGTGGGGTTTCCTCCGGGTGCTCCGGTTTCCTCTCACAGTCCAAAAGACATGCTGATCAGGTCCATTTTCCCTCAGTGTATCCAAGTGTGGCGACTAGGGACTTATCACAGTAATTTCATTGCAATCTTAACGTAAGCCTACCTGTGACACTAATAAATAAACTTTAAACTTTAAAATAGATTCATCTGGGCAGCTATGATGGCAGCGAAGGTCTACCCAAAGCTGTCTCGATTTGAGCGAATTCTAAATAGGAGTCCAAGGCCTTCACAGCAGCAGTCTGAGTACACGAGAGGCACTCTGACTAGGCTTAGAAATCTCCGGTGATGTGACACCTCCAAAGCGCTGAGAAGCCTTTCTGCAATACAACAAATGCTTCACTCCTCCAGTCAGACATTAACAAGGTGTTTTGAACAATTGAGTTGAGTAGACAGTCCTGCCAATATAACAATTTTCTTTTATAAACTGCCTGAATGAGATACAAATCCCTTTGTTCTGCAAGACCAGATGGTTCCTGTTTGCTTATACTCAGCACTTAACCCAATGCATCTTCCTCAAACTCACTAAGTTCCCTTGGGCAAATGTATTTGTGCTGATGGTCCCGGTGGGTGGATTGCCTGACGCAGGGTGCTTGTGTTGGTGCTGAATTCTTGGGAATTCCTCTAATTGACTCTAAGGAAACAATAGAGGAAGAAGTGTTGACATGTAAGAGAGCATTTTTTCTGGTTATATCACAGCTGGGTATGGGCTCCTGCTCTGCCCAAGACTCCAAGAAATTACAAAAGGTCCTGAATGTAGCCCAATCCATCACGCAAACCAGCCCCCCATCCATTGACTCTGTCTGCACTTCCCACTGTCTCAGCAAAGCAGCCTGCATAATTAAGGACCCCACGCATTCTCTCTTCCACCTTCTTCCTTCAGGGAAAAATATAAAAAAGCCTGAGGTCACGTACTAACTGATTCAAGAACAGCTTCTTCCCTGCTGCCATCAGACTTTTGAATGGACCTACCTCACATGAAGTTGATCTTTCTCTACACCCTAGCTATGACTGTAACATTCCATTTTGCACTCTCTCTTTCTGCATGAACTGTATGTCTGCATAGTGTGCAAGAAACAATTCTTTTCACTGTATACTAATAGTGTGACAATAATAAACCAAATCAAATCAAATCTTTTGTGGCTTGCTGTTGTGCCCAGGCTTATGGTGGTTTCAGATCAAGTGAGTGAATTAAAGGATGGCACTCACCCTTTCATTTGATTGAGGCTTTTGGCTTTACCTTCATCATCACTGCCCTCTCACTTCATTGGAGACAATGAATTCCCACATGAGAATTGTCACCAGTCTTGCATTGCAAAAGCCTTTTAAATCAGTCTGACAGTGACGGTGATAAATTGAAATTTGAATGAATGTCTGTGACATGTTGCAACTTGAATGAATGCCCTGCTGTTGTATCACCATGCATGTGAAGAATTGTAAAGTTGGTTGAGTGCTTTGTGTAGAGGTGCACCAAGTTGAGACTGCTATGTGACATCCATACCCGTCTCATCTATTTAATACAGTACTGACGGGCAGCCTTTCTTTGTAGCTCTCTGCAGTGCAATCATCTCTTTCCACGTTTGGATCTGCATTCTGAAAAGTCCTTTAGATGGAGAGGTACGGTGGCCCAGTGGTTAACACTGCTGCCTCACAACACCAGGACCTGGGTTCAATTCTGGTCTTGGGTGACTGTGTGGTGTGTGCAAGTTCTCACCATGTCTGCGTGTGTTTCCTCCGAATGCTCCTTTTTCCTCCCACAGCCCAAAGATGTTCAGGTTAGTTGAATTGGCCATGCCAAATTGCCTCTTCGTGTCTAAGGATGTGTAAGTTAAGTGGATTGGCCATGCTAAATTGCCCTTAGTGTCCAAAGATGCCAAAATTTGCTGGGTTACCCTTCTTTGGGCCACTTTACTGTGTTAAAGCCGCAATTCTTTTTTTATTGGCTCACTCATATTCAGTGGAACCCTGATGCATAACCATTGCTCAAGTATATTTGGAGACATTTGTAAACACCATTGCTAGAATTCTCTGGCCATTCACACCCTGCCGCTGCTGCCAGCAAGAATGGAGAATTTGACACTCAACCAAATCTCCATTCACTGCAGCGGGACTGGAGAATCTCAACTACAGACGAAGTCAAAGACTCTGGCCCTTTATATTTTTTAGACTGTTATGCTGGGATTTTCCAGCCCTTCCTTGGCAGGTTCTCCTGATGCAAACACAGTGACCCATTCAAATATCTGTTGGCTTTGTGGAAGACATAAGACCATAAGACATAGCAGAATTAGACCATTTGGCCCATCAAGTCTGCTCCGCCAATCAATCATGGCTGATATTTTTCTCATCCCCATTTTCCTGCTTTTTCCCCATAACCCCTGATCCTCTTATTAATCAAGAACCTATCTATCTCTATCTTAAAGACACTCAATGATTAGGAGATCTCATAAATGCGAAGGGCTGGGACATTCCAGCCAATATTTCTTTTGAGGATCTTGCCTCAAAGAACTCAATATCTCAATAATATGTGCCTGTATGCATGTGCACAAGTGCACATATATGCTTCTTTTTATTAATTCATGGGACATGGGTGTCGCTGGCTGGCCAGCATTTGTTGCCGATCTCTAGTTGCCCTTGAACTGCGTGGCTTGCCAGACTATTTCAGAGGACAGTTGAGAGTCAACCATTTTGCTATGACTCTGGAGTCACATGTAAGGCCAGACTAGGTAAGGACGGAAGATTTCCTTCTGTAAAGGACATTAGTGAAGCAGATGGGTTTTCCTGACAATCGACAATGGTTTCATGGTCATCGGTAGATCCTTAATCCCAGATATTTTTTATTGAATTCAAATTCCACCATCTGCCGTGGTGGGATTCAAACCCTGATCCCCAGAACATTAGTTGAGTTTCTGGATTGATAGTCTAGCAATAATATCACTAAGCTATTGCCTCCTGCATGTGTAGGAGTGCCATTATGATGGATTTGTAGGAAAGAACTGCCCTGTGCAGTATGCTGGGTTGGAATTAAAAGAACCCTCAGCACATCAAGGATGTGGCCAGGGATGTACACCGGCGGTGGATGTGAGTGTTACTCTCCACTTCCATTCATTACTTGCAAAAGAAATCATAGGAATTCCCTCTCTCCCAGTGGCATTCCATTGGTTAGGACAGCAGTGGGTAAGGATCAGGAGTAGAAATGATTGGGAAGAGGAGATTATTGAAAGGAAGAAAATGATAAAATGAAGTGGGATGGGAAGGAAAGTGACAGCATGAATTGGACCTGCACCATCTTAAAATGAAGACAAAATGGAACACTGCCAACAATAGTTAAGGTTGGGGAGAAAGACGCCATCTTGAATTGAAGTTGGTGAGGAAGAAAAATTTTAGCTTCAATGGGCTGGCAGAAGAATCTCCACACAAACTGTTTTTTTGAGCAAATAAACTGCAGTTCTTAACTGCCTGCCAACAACTGGCACCGAGGCTTTGTTCCAGAATCCCACTCCCTGTTGCAAATGGAAATTCCTGGTCTTCTAATGAGCCAGGAATTCTCACCCGCATCAGTAAGTTTGATCTATGGCTTGGCCATCGTAAAATTGCCTCTTAGTGTCCCAAGATGTGTAGGTTAGATAGGTTAGCCAGGGTAAATGTGCAGGGTTATGGGCTTAGGGCGGGAAAGAGGGCCTGGGCAAGATATTCTGTCAGAGAGTCAGTGCAGACTTGATGGGCCAAATGGCCTCCTTCTGCACTGTAGAGGTTCTATGATCCTGGAATGAAACGACCAACCTCAGGCAAGAGCTCCAGTTGGACTGGGATTAGGAGCTGTTATTTATTATTTTCAATAGTACTTTCAATGGTTAACAGAATCTTATGAAATAAAAGGTGTCCAGAGTGCAACTGGATGCAAATGTAATAAAAGTAATTAAACTTTGTATGAAAGGTGTGCTTGGTGAGCCTCGGGGACAGGCAGTATCTGGGGGGGGGAAAAAAGTACACCATGTAAAAAAAAATTGTTCCCTAAACCTAACCCAAAACAGATCATTTATAAGATTAAAACATTGCTGCTAAAATTCACAGCTATGCCACATTATAATGCCATAACTGCAGACAGTCAAAGAATGTTATGTCCAATGTATTTTGGACTCCCATTAAACTCTGGGTAAAACTCCAGCAAGTTAAGTAAGACACACTATCTACACAAACAAACAAATCTAATCATTCATCACTCATGACACTGTTGTCTCCACAGTGCTGGTGCCAGAGCGAGACCGAATTCTGACCCTTTGCACATTAGTCTCTCAAAGTGGCAATGTACCATAAAATTGTGTTACTGCAGGACAGCTTAGAGTTTTAGCTGTACTACCTTTTATTAAAGTCTTAACCCTGACAAATATTTAAATTGCTGGAAACACATTTGGTTTGCACTCCTCAATGATTTGACCAAATGTGAAATGGTGAAAGGTATATATTTTTTATTGCAGGTGCCAAACTTAAACCAACCATTCGTAAAGGGCAGCTTAACGATGCACATTTCTTGCTTAAGTGTATCCTGCATTATTGCACACGGGAACCTATTTCACATTTAGGTCAAAAATAAAGAACTACTGCCTCGCTTTGTGGAGTTTTTTTTTCAACTTCAGTTTAAATATTTACGAAGAGTGAGATTTTAAGAAAGACTTTCAGTCACAGTGTGGCTTTGATTTTAAACAGAGGCCAACTTGTAGGTTAGCACAAAATATAGAGACCCTTCGAAAGGTAACAGATCACTTGTGTATCCATCCTTTCTGTTGAAAAGCCAGGCACCTAAACTGCTGCCAGGATATTTTTAGCACTGGAGAGATTTATTGCTGCAATCAAATTTTTTTTCATGGGATTAAAAAGACAAGAAAGCTTTTGCCTTCATCAGTTTGGAGCAGATGTCGGAGAGAGGTGAAATGGTCACAGTAATGCTTAAATTGCTGGTATACTTGTGAGAGTGCCACATTTTCCAAGGTTTCTGCCACAGATTCAGGAACAAAACTGGAGGAGAGGGTGTGGGCCAAGAGCTACAGGTTCCCTTTGATCAGCTTACCCATCCTTTCCAGTCTGACTCACTTTGTTTCTCACCCTATATTTGCCCAGATTGGTGCTCCCCTCACAGAAACAGGGGATGTGGTGGTGAGCCCCCCACCCCACCGCCCCCCTCCCAAAGACTACGGCCCCCACAGCAACACTGAGGCGCATGCAGCATCCGGGCTTGCCCGTGACCTGCTCCCCTCTCAGTCTCTCTCCGAGCTGTGATAGAGGAGAGCAGCGGACCCAATGGGTGGACGGCAAGGCTTTCTAAACGTCTCGCGTAAGCTGCAAACCCCCAAATAAGAAGCTACCGGTCCTGCGTTTTCACCGAGCAGGGTGGCATCTGCTGGGCTTCTCCCAGTGACAGATGGAGGTTAATGGCCATCTTCTTTAAAGGGCCAATTACACGTGGCTGCCATATTTAAAGGGGCAGTGTGCGTGTGGCTGCCATCTTTAAAGGGGGGAATGAGCAGCAGCATCTTTGCTCAGCAAGACTAGGTCAGGCAGCAGGAAGAAAGGTCGGCATGGTGACACAGTGGTTAGCACTGCTGCCTCACAGCACCAGGGACCCCAGTTCATTTCCAGCCTTGGGTAACTTCTCTGTGTGGACTTTGTACATTCTCCCTGTGTCTGCGTGGGTTTCCTCCGGGTGCTCCGGTTTCATAGAATCATAGAATCCTACAGTGCAGAAAGAGGCCCTTTGGCCCATCAAGTCTGCACCGAACACAATCCCACCCAGCCGTACCTCCATATCCCTTCATATTATACCCACTAATCCCGCTACCCTGGGCATTAAGGGACAATTTCTTAGCGTAGCCAATCAACCTAACCTGAACATCTTTGGACTGTGGGGGAAAACCAGAGTACCCGGAGGAAACCCACACAGACATGAGGAGAATGTGCAAACTCCACACAGACAGTGACCCCAGCCGAGAATCGAACCCAGGACCCTGGAGCTGTGAAGCAGCAATGCTAACCACTGTGCTGGTAGCTGCACTGCAGCTTTCAATTCTCCCTCCCAAACCAGGTTGGGTGGATTGGCCATGGTAAATTGCCCCTTGTGTCCAAAGCTGGGTTGGTTTGGTGGACTAGCCGGATAAATACGCAGGGTGACAGGGAAGGCCTGGATGAGATGCACTTTCAGTGAGTCCGTGTAGAATGGCCCCCTTCTGTACTGTAGGGAATCTGTGAAAGTGCCTTGACCGAATCTTCAGACACCAGACAATTGGAGAGCTTGACTGAAACCTTTATAGGCTCATGAAATAATAGAAGATTTACAAAGTGGATTAAAATAAAGATTTTTGTCTTTATATGGTGTGTTGAATGTTGATCTATAAACTTTAATAACTAGGTACTGAATGCTGTTATGCTGCTTTGTTTTTGTAGGCAGCTGCAGTCAAGTTAATTTTCAGGTAGTAAAATGGGGTCACATTGCAAAATAGTTTGGAAAGCATTGGTCAAGATAAATGCTCACGGCTCAACCCTGCTCGTACTGCAGAGGGAAGGTCTCTGTTGGAACATAAAGCAAAATGAACCCCAAGGGTCTATCTCAACACTTACTATTTTATTCATAGTATTTTACAGTTTGCCAGCATTGTAACAGTTTTTAACGTGCCTGATTGTTTAGTCAAAATAGGATTCATCCCATTGGCACAGTATTTAGCACTACTGTCTCACAGTGCTAGGGATCCAGGTTCGATTCCTGGCTTGGGTCACCATCTATGTGGAGTCTACATGTTCTCCCCATGTACGTGTGGGTTTCCTCCCTACAGTCCAAAGACGTGATGATTAGGTGTGTTGACCATGCTAAATTCTCCCTCCATGTACCCAAACAGACGCCGGGATGTGACAACTAGGGGATTTTCATTGCAGTGTTAATGTAAGCCTGCTTGTGACTAATAAACTTTAAACATTGGTTTGGAACTGCCTACAACCAACTGAGACAAAAATAGGTTAATTGCTTAGACAGAGTGGGGAGGCAGTGTCGTAGCGGTATTGGCGTACTGGACTAGTAATCCAGAGAGCAGGATAATGTTCTGGAGGCCAGAGTTTGAATCCCACCAAGGCAGATGGTGAAATTTGAACTCAATAAAAAGCTGGAATTCAAAGTCTAATGATGACCATGAAACCATTGCCAATTGTTGTAAAAACATTAATGTCTTTTAGGGAAAGAAATCTGCTGTCCTTACCCGGTCTGCCTACATGTGACTCCAGAGCCATGGCAATGTGGTGACTCTTCAACGCCCCCAGGAATGGGCAATAAATCTGGTCCAGCCAGCGATGCTCACATCCTGTGAATGAATAAAAAAAATGTTGTTTAGATTGTAGTGAGACACCAAGTCTATCCTGCTAACAGACAGAAATAATTAATATTGATCTATTGTTAATGGCTTACGTTTGACCATTCTTATAGTCTGTGGCATTTGTAATGATTGCAATTTAAAAAGACATTAATTATGGTCTCTGCATGAACAGAGATTCTCTTAGTCAGGTTGAAATTTCTGCTTTATTGTGTTGGTGTTACCTGAGCCAGGGCAGTACCTACTGTGGAGGAAAAGGACTCGCCCCAGTTGGCAGACTATTCACTTTGTTACAATTTTGAGGTTTCTTGGAGATACCTCCTCAGGTTAAATGATGGGAGAGAGTTTTCTGGACCCACTCCCAGTGTTTGTTTCTCAGGGTGCGCTACTGCCGGTGGCAGGATCTTCTAGTCCTGCTGGGATTTCCCATTGACTCCACCCTCTGCCACCAGGAAACCCTCCATGGGGTGGGGTGCACTGTCAGTGGGACCCGCCAGAGTAAACAGCTGGTAAACTCCGGCTGATGCCAGTTGCTCTTTTCAGTGGAAAACACGCAGTGGAAAAATCTGATCCACAGAAGATGTCCAATTAGTGCCATTCCTGAGTTCATGGTCTCAATTTCACTGACGGTTACCATGATGTCTGACCCCTTCAAGCGGGGGGGGGGGGCGATTTTCTGAAAGGGTCACTTGACCAAGGCTGGCTAATTGGGAACCAAGTCAGGGCTTCACTCCAATTGGCCGGGATTTGCCCCAGCATTTAGATCCAAGAGGCAAAAATGTAAACATCGAATCCGCTTTGCTCTGTTCTTTGTTGGTTAATAACCGTTAATACATTTGGTGATGGGGTAAAAAGCAGCAAGTGTGCTTGCAACATCAGCATAGAACTTGGTCCAGTCAAAGTCAAGTTTGTGGAGTGAAAAAGAGCTCCAAGCATGTCTGTAATTGGAAGAATGGATCCCTGTGGCTCCACTGCTGAGAGCCTAGAGTATATTATCAAAGCCAACAAAATTAAGGTGGAGGGAAAGAGGCAGGCAATATCACTAAGCACGTGTGAGACTCAAACTTATAATTTGATCCATAGTCTTACATTCCTGAATGTGCCTGATGCAAGCTCCTTTACAGTAATCATTCAGATTGTAGAAGGGAACTACCACCCCAATCCTTCTGTGATTTTATGATGATTTGAGTTTAATTCAAAGGGCGGGCATCGCATCATATATATCAAGGCTTAGGAAAATTGTGGAACATTGCGACTTCAGGCCAACATTAAATGAGATGCAGTGGGACCGATCTGTTTGTCGACTAACACAGAGAAAGTTGCTGTCAGAAACGAGCAGAAGTTAAGATTGAGATTGGGTGGCCTAGTGGTTAGCACTGCTGCCTCACAGCACCAGGGACCCAAGTTCAATTCCTGCCTTGGTTAACTGCCAATGTGGATTCTGCATGTTCACCCTGTGTCTTCGTGAGTTTTCTGTAAGTGCTTCAGTTTCCTTCCTGTCCAAAGATATTCAAGTTAGGTAGGCTAGCCATGCTAAATTTCCCATTAGTGTCCAAATATGTGTTGGTTACATGAATTAGCCAAGGTAATTGTGCAGGCTTACACGAATAGAGCGGAATGGGTTGCTCTTTCAAAGAGTCGATGCAGACTTTATAGGTCAAATGGCATCTTTCTGTCTTGTAGGTACTCTGTGGTGTTCTATGATTGAAGGAAGGTGCTGGAAATAGCATTAGTAATGGAGAGCACTGAGGAGGGCTCCCAAGAACTTCTTTGAATTGATTTGATTTATTATTGTCACACGTCTTAACATGAAAAGTATTGTTTCTTGCACTCGAAACAGATGATGTATATCGTTCATAGAGAAGGAAACAAGAGAGTGCAGAATGTAGTGTTACAGTCACAGCTAGGGTGTAGAGAAAGATCACCTTAATGCAAGGTGAGCCCATTCAAAAGTCTGACAGCAGCAGGGGAGAAGCTGTTCTTGAGTCGGTTGGTCCATAACCTCAGACTTTTGTATCTTTTTCCCAATGGAAGAAAATGGAAGAGAGAGTGTCCGGAATGCATGGGGTCCTTAATTATGCTGGCTGCTTTTCCGAGGCAGCGGGAAGTGTCAATGGATGAAAGGCTGGTTTGCGTGATAGATTGGGCTACGTTCATGACTTTTTGTAGTTTCTTGCAGTCTTGGGTAGAGCAGGAGCCCAGACCAAGCTGTGATACAACCAGAAAGAATGCTTTCTATGGGGCATCTGTAAAAGTTGGTGAGAGTCGTAGTTGACATGCCAAATTTCCTTAGTCTTCTGAGAAAGTAGAGGCGTTTGTGGGCTTTCTTACCTATAGTGTAGGCATGGGGGGGACCAGGACAGATTCTTCAGAATTTTAGAACATGCAAAATGACTTGGTCCACCAGTTAAGGCAGGTAATTGCATTGATGCCAGACATTAGTTTAAACCAGGAAACAGATACCGAAGCTGGTAGTTAGGAGATTCAGGAGAAAGTGATAAACTCCCTGGGTTTGTACAGAGTGTTACAAGCGTGGGGGAAATCACTCGCAGAGATATACAGATTCAGAGACGCAGAATCCATTTTATTCTATTTCAGAGACTGAGGTTCCGTGTGCCCGATATGGAATCTATACAGCAAAATCCACTCCATTTATCCTGGGAGCTTATTTTTGAACCTACCCAGTCAAAAAAACCTAACTTTGAGAAATTGTCACATTATAAGGTTCTTAGTGTAAAGACTGAAAGCCAACTCTGGGGAACATTAATCTCCCAGGAACAAAAAGAGTGACAAATATAAAATAGTTCACCTGACGTAAAAGGAAGTCTGTGGTTTCAGCACGGTGGTTAAAGGGAGGTGAAATTTTCGCAATCATAACTTATTGGAAATCCAATCTTTTTTGTTTGGGTATATTGGCAAAGAAATATTTATGACTCTTCAAGTGAAACTTTCTGCAGAATTTAAATGTAAAATCTGCTACAGATATTCTGGAAGAATTTCTTGTACAAGTCCTTTGGAGCAGCAAAGATTTTTTAGTGGGTGTTTTTTTCCACAGCAGATGTATACTAAGTGTACAAAGCAGGTCACCTTAAAAAAAAGCAAATGTACTTTTTTACCCAGAGAAACCCATGGAACCAAAGAATCTCTACAGTGCAGAGTGAGGCCATTCGGCCCATTGGGCCTACACCGGCTCTCTGAAAGATCATCTTACTCAGGCCTACCCCTCCCAAACCTGGTCTGTCCCTGTAGTCCCACCCATTCAGCATGGCCAGTCCACGTAACCTGCACATCCTTAGACACTAAAAGGCAGTCTAGCATGGCCAATCCACTTAACCTGTACACCTTTGAACATGAAGGGACAATTTACCATGCCCAATCCACCTAATCTGCACATCTTTGGACAATAAGGGGCAATTTAGCATGGCCAATCCACCAAACCCACTCATCTTTGAAGTGTGGGAGGAAAGGATATCCTTGAGAAAGGACATACTGGCACAGGACGGAGTGCAGAGGAGATTCACTAGGTTGATTCCGGAGTTGAGAGGGTTGGTTTATGAGGAGAGACTGAGTAGATTGGGGTTATACTGATTGGAATTCAGAAGAATGAGGGGAGATCTTATAGAAACATATAAGATTATGAACAGAATAGATAAGATAGAAGCAGGGAAGTTGTTTCCTCTGGCTGGTGAAACCAGAACTAGGGGGCATTGCCTTAAAATAAGGGGGAGCAAATTTAGGACTGAGTTGAGGAGGAACTTCTTCACTCAAAGGGTTATGAATCTGTGGAATTCCCTGTCCAGGGAGGCAGTTGAGGCTACCTCATTGAATGTTTTTAAAATAAGGATAAATAAATTTTTGAACAGTAAAGGAATTAAGGGTTATGGTGAGCGGGTGGGTAAGTGGAGCTGAGTCCATGAAAAGATCAGCCATGATCTTAGTGAATGGCAGAACAGGCTTGAGGGGCCGAATGGCCTACTCCTGCTCCTAGTTCTTATGTTCTTATACTTTTAAATGGGAGCATCCGATAGAAACCCACGCAGACACTGGGAGAATATGCAAACTCCACACAGTCAGCCACCCAAGGGTGCAATCGAACACGGGTCCCTGGCACTATGAGGCAGCAGTGCTAACCACCATGCCTCCCATTGTATTACTTTACATAGCCATCAATTAAATGATTCATTCCTCCTGTATAATGATAGCTCATGCCATTCATTATTCTAGGTAGCCCCATTATCAGGAACATTTCCTTTTGTGTGTCCTTCTACTTTCTGCCTTTCACACCGTTTGTTAGTGTCATCTCCAGTTCTAGTGTCAAAGAACAGAACAAATGACCTCCTACGGTTGTACAGTTGAGCGCTTGCATGTGTAGAACTAATTTTAGGATACACTTACATATGTTTTTGACCTGGAAGTGCACTTGTGTAAAATCATATTCTTCTATGATTCTGGGGCACAAAAAACAGCAAATCTGTGTCTGTATCTGTGCAAACTGACGCAGGCAAGTGGATGTCTTTAATAGAATTAACATTTGGTATTTGAACATAACTGTTGAAATAACATTTAAAATAACTTTAAAATGTTATGCATCCTAAATCTAGGATACAACTGTATAGGGAATTGGTGGACCACTTCTGGAATATTTTGTGCCGTTTTGGTCTCCATACTGAAGGATGGCTATACTTGCTTTGGAAGTTGCTAGGAGGTTTGCTGGGCTGATTCCTGTGCTGATGGGATTATCTGGAGAAAGACTGAGCAAGTCAGGTCATTTGGAATTTATTTATTATTGTCACGAGTAGCCTTACATTAACACTGCAATGAAGTTACTGTGAAAATCCCCCAGTCACCACACTCCAGCGTATGTTGGGGTCCACTGAGGGAGAATTTAGCACGGCCAATGCACCTAACCAACATGTCTCTCGGACTGTGAGAGGAAACCGGAGCACCCGGAGGAAACACACAGACACGAGTAGAATGCGCAGACTATGCACAGACAGTGACCCAAGCTGGGAATTGAACCCGGGCCCTTGGCGCTATGAGGCAGCAGTGCTAATCACTGTGAGAGGTGACCTTATCAAATCATATGGTGTTCTGAGAGGACTTGACAGTGTGGATGCTGAGAGGTTATTTCCTCTTGCAGGGGAATAGGGGCTCAGTTGCAAAATAAGGGGGTGTCCCATTTAAACAGAGATGGGCGGGAATTCCTTGTCCCGGAGGATTTTTATTCTTTGGAATTCTGTTCCACATGGCGCAATGGAGATTGGGACATGGAATATACTCAAGACTGAATTAGATGGATTTTTGATTGACAAAAGAGTCGAAAGCTATAGGGGACAGACAGAAAAGTGGAGTTTGGGCCACAGTGGAACTTGGCCATGGTTTTTTTTGAATGGCAGAGCAGGCTTGAGAAGCCAAATGACAAGTCCTGCTCCTGATTTTTTATGCTCTTGTGTAAACTAATGCCTGCATTTTCAAAACAGAGCACAGTCCTGCATACACGCAGCCAACAAAATGCTTTGAAATCCATGGCACCTGGGAACAACTTTACATGTTGGAAGAAAACCCGTCCAGGAAAGACCCAGACTGCAGCGCTTTTTAAATGTCATTTTGAGCAAGTCTGAAATCTGTCTGGAGTATTGCAGTAACCAAGTGAAACCTACTGACCACATTACTAACCACATTACTGACCACGTTACTGACCACATTATTGACCACATCACTGACCACATTACTGACCACAATCCTGTCCACAAGGCAAATGCAACATGTTTCAAACGATGAGCTAATTCAAAGTTGTCAAACGTCCATTAACAGAAAGTTTATTTTTAATCCCAGTTTGCTGTCATTGTATCTTACCTTCATGCTGAAACCCTTTCTTTCAAAAGTAGTTTGTCTTTGCGAGATAATCAAACTTATCCTGTATCCAAGTACTTAATATCAAACGGGATTCTTCGGCCCTTCCGACCAACAGGATCTTCTGGTCTCATTGAAAGAGACCCTCTTCCCGTTGAGTTCCCCAGAAGTGGGACAGGTGAGCTACATAAAACACCGTAGGCTTTGGCATGACAGCACAGTGGGTTAGCACTGCTGTCTCACAGTGCCAGGGACCCAGGCTCAATTCCCGGCTTGGGTCACTGTCTGTGTGGAGTTTGCACATTCTCCCCATGCCTGCTTGGGTTTCTTCCAGGTGCTCCCTCCTCCTACAGTCCAAAGGCGTGCGGGTTAAGTTAATTGGCCATGCTAAATTGCCCCTTACTGTCAGGAGGTTTAGTAAGGTAAATAAGTAGGGTGTATGGAGATAGAGCCTGGGTGGGATTGTGGTCAGTGCAGACCCGATGGGCTGAATGGCCTACTCCTGCACTGTAAGGATTCTATAAAGAAATGATATTAAAAATCCCAGATATCATGGTAGTATGATGATTAACACTGTTGCCTACCAGCACCAGGGATCCAGGTTCAATTCCAGCCTTTAGTGACTGTGTGGAGTTTGCACATTCGCTCCACATCTGCATGAGTTTCCTTCGGGTGCTCCGGTTTCCTCCCACAGTCCAAAAATATGCAGATTAGGTAGATTGCCATGCTAAATTGCCCCTTAGTGTCCAAAGGTGTTCAGGGTTAGGTGGATTGGTAAATGCACAGGGTTACAGGGATAGGGTGCGACCTGGGTAAGATGACCTGTCAGAAAGTCAGTGCAGACTCAATAGGCCGAATGGCCTGCTTCTGCACTGTCGGGACTCTATCCTGATGCGGAGATGCTGGCGTTGGACTGGAGTAAACACAGTAAGAAGTCTCACAACACCAGGTTAAAGTCCAACCTGTTTACTTGATAGTAAACCCACAAGCTTTTGGAAATGGTGTTCCTTTGTCTGGTGCATGGAAAGAACTCGATCCTGCCAGCAACAATTTGCAAGGTGCTTCTGCCGCAGGAAAGTGCGTGGGGCAGAGAGGGGAGCTAAAATCCAGCCTATTGTGTTTCAAAATAAGTACATGGAGCATAAAGCAAGTTAGCTGGTACATTTCATAAATTGGCTGACATTCTGTCACTTTTTTTCCGAATGAACATTTACATTTATAAGATGGTAAATTCTAATAACTCATAACCTTTGCTGCAGAAATTTAGCAAACACTCGGGTGGAAACGGCGAGCATTTATTTGATTTGATTGCTATTTCCAGTTATAAGCCCGCATCTCTCCAGCCCTAGAATGGTTGGGAGCTAATATAACGCCCAATGCTAATCTCTTGATTTAAATGGGAAATCACACACACCAGGCTGGTAATGTTATACCTTTCAGCACATGAACTGACTAAGGGCAGCCTTCTTTGTTAAACCCCCAGGGAATACGCACTCAGGTCTTCTTGACCTGAGCACAATCTCCATAGGGATGGAAGCAGAACCAGGCCTCTTAATGCAAAAAACATTGTATGTGTTTCTTTGCTGTGACTGGATTAAAGGTATAAATTTCATACAAAAATACAGAGATTTTGAAAAAACGACTTCACATTTACACAAAAATTTAATACATTTGGTATAAAGGTCATGTATCTCCTTTAACTTCCCATCAAATAGGCAACTGGTAACCATTATCTCTTTCTCCCCTGGGACTTCACTACAAAATGCACTATTCAGTACATGGAGAGGTTACTTTTCTACTGCATTATTCAGCCCTTAGCGTGGATTCCCAGACTAAGAGGAAAAACTAATAGATAACATTTTTATTAACAGCTATGCCTCATTTTAAAGTCAGCTGACTGTGCAATCATTATTCATTTTTTAAAAGGAAGGATCTTCCTGCAAACACAACCACACTTTGTTAGGGACAATAACATCAGAGAGTTTCTTTTTTGGAAAATAATATAAAACCATCAACAATGTAATTGAGAGGTTTATTGGTTTTTGAGTGGCACGGTGACATAGTGGTTAGCACTACTGCCTCACAGCATCAGGGATCTGGGTTTGAGTCCAGCCTTGGGTACAATGTGGAGTTTGCACCTTCTCTCTGTGTCTGCATGTGTTTCCCCGGGTGTTCTCATTTCCTCCCACAGCCCAAAGATGTGCAGATTGGGTGGATTGGTCATGCTCAATTGCCCCTTAGTATCCCAAAATGTGTCGGTTAGAGGGATTAGCCAGCCAAGATGCTCTGTCGGAAAGTCAGGCCAGATTCGATGGGCCAAGTGGCCTCCTTCAACATTGTATAATTCTATGATTCTGGACCTGCATTTTAAAATTTGTTCATATTTAAAAAATGTCCCTTTTTCCACAAAGGATCCTACTTTAGATCATGATTACTTTTATCCATTTTCCTTGGTTTTTTTTCACTTTATTAAATCCTTTTTATTTTTCCCCTCACGTTCCCCCTTCCTGAATTTGTTAATCATCGTCATTCATGTGTTTGTACTTTTCCATTTTCACCTCTTCCAACATCTATTTTTGTTTTTGTTTCTGCTGAAAGGAATACAGTGCAGAAAGACACTCCAAAGATCGTTTATATACAAACCTTTCCAATTAAAGCCTAAGTCATCACAAACACACACATAAGAACAAACCTGAATTTATATAGCATTTTTCACAGGCTTGGGACACCTTGAAGTCCTTCATGGTCAATGATATACTTGCAAATTGCGGTTACTTTTATAACACACAACAGCCAATGCGTACACAGCAAATCCCCACGAGCAGCAAGGGTTTAATGAGAAAATTGTGATGTTGGTTTGCGGGCTAAATATTGGACAGGACTCCAGGGAGAAATCCCTGTTCTTTGAAGAGGTGTGGGATCGCCATGTGTCCCTGGGAGTGCGGCCAGACTTCGATTTAATGTCTTGCCTAAAGATGTCAGGAACTACAGGGCTACAAGGAGATGTAGGCAGAATGGGCAAATGGGCAGATTAGTGGCAGCTGGAATGTAACCCTGAGAAGTGTGAGGAGATACACTTTGAAAGGAGTAACTTGACACGAAACTACTCAATGAATGGCAGGACAAAAGGAAGTTCTGTGGGACAAAGGAGCTTTACTGTCTATGTCCACAGATCTCTGAAGACAGAAGGACATTTTAGTAGGGTGGTGGAAAAGGCATATGGAACAGTTGCTTTTATCAATGCACTGCCTAGGAGAGTGGTAGAAGCAGAGTGCCTCACATCATTTAAAAAGTACCTGGATGAGCACTTGGCACATCATAACATTCAAGGCAAGGGCCCAGGTGCTGGAGGATGGGATTAGATGGGAGTTCAGGTGTTTCTCGGTGCAGATTTGATGGGCTGAAAGGCCTTTAAAGCATTTTGTATGATTCTATGAAATCTAACAATTCCTTAGTTGACACGTCAGCCTAAATAATGTGCTCAAGTCTCTGGAATCGGCTTGCACCAAGAGTCAGGCATTGCTGCAGCTGCAGATGTGAACCCAGAATGGTTTGTTGCCTCCATGGCACTAGGGGCAAGGATGCCAATGTTTGGAGAACCCTGAAGGGGCAGTGTCAACAGCCACTGGACTTGGACCACCTCAGTACCAATGGTAGAGTAGAAAGAGAGGAGTGGTCCTGCAGTCAGAAATTAGGGCATCTAGATAGGAAATTAGCAAGCAGGACCTCAAAAGTAGCAACCTCAGGAGTGCTCCTGGTGAGTATAGAAATGGGAAGATTGGGCAATGAATGCAAGGCTGCACTTAGTCAGAGCCTAGACAGTTTCCTTACGGTGAGATTTGCCAGTGTAGTTGGGGAAGGTTTAAACTAACTTGGCAGGGAATGGGCATCAGGAGATAATAATAGAGGAATACAGTGTACTGGGAAAGATCGATAGCACCAGAGAAGGAAATTGTCAGGCATTAGGTGGATTCAGCATAAAAGAGAGAGCAATAAATTTAATATGAGGGTTTTTGTGTATGTGTGTGGTTGCACAGAGAATGGTACATAAAAATGGGTGAGTGGCAGATGCAGATAGCCATGTGATGTTATGGCAATAAGAGAGATCTGATTCGAAAAAGGGCAGGACTGGATATTAAATATTCCAGGGTATAAGGGGATGATGTTTATGCCTGGGTGCAGAGGTTCCTTATGGGTATGTGACACAATTGGCCACACTTGATTTGTTTTTGGAGGAAATTTGATTTTCCTCCCCATTCCGAACCTCATGCCATTTTTCTCTGGCCTTTCTGTGAGTCAGGAATACCTCATGGGTAGAACACACATGCCCATCCCCACAGAGGTCAGGTTCCCCGTTTTATGAGGGGAGGGGAAAAGGTCAGATTTCCTCCCGCATAACATTTTTCATCAAATAGGTCCTGGGTTTTGGAAGCCATTAGAAGCACACCAGGTTTGAGATCTTGAGGAAAAGTGAAAACCAGCTGAGGATTCTGGAACATTTTGAGTGCTAAGTATAAATTGTTTTCACACCTTTAAATGTCAGTATTAGTTGCTGTGTAGTAACGTAAATGCATCTTTAATTTAATAATTCATCTTAAGGATCTGTCCTTTAAAGGTAAGTTCACCCTTACATTGACCTGCTTTGCATATTTGTTCACATGTATAACTATGCTTTTGCAAAGGCAAAAGTACTTTGGTGCATTGAAAAATGCTACAACATTTCTACTGTTTTAAATGGCTCAGGCTGATTTTTAATACCTGGATTAATGCGTGGAAAAAATTACACTCAAATAAAACTGCACTCAAAAAAACTGCACTTGAAAAATTTTGCACTTAAAAAAAACTAACCATCTGCTCCCTTACATTGATTAGCAGGCACTCAGTTTTGAAGTTGAAATGAACACCTTCCGTTCTATCCTTCCTGGATAGTAGTCTATTGTTTGGTCAGCTGTGACCATTATCAGTGTTTGGCTGTGTTTCAAGTGCGCTTCGAGTGGGTTTTTGCACAGTAGGTGTTTGGTTCATTCAAGAACAAACGACAGATCCAAGAATTTGTAATGACAGATTGCCCCTTTGATGTGGTTTCCAGTTTGTTGATGAAGCTATCGGACTATAAATATTACAAGGAATCTCTCGCGTGGAATTTTCGCAATACGAATGAAATGGAGACTTTGATGACAAGCGATTTATTTTTTTTCCCTAAGGCAGGTCAACTATTTTCCATTAACATTGCGTGACATTGGAGGACAATACAAGCTGATGGGTTCCCCTGTCCCTTCAATGGATGAGTGTTCAGCGAGAGAGAAAAAAATTGTTTATAGTCTAGGATGATGTCATCTCACGTGTGACATTCGGCCAACTCTCAATTTGCATAGCTAATTGTAAATGTTGCATATGAGGTCAGTGTAGGAGCAAGGAATGAAAGCATTGGCTTTGTGCCACGCTCACTTTGTCCTGAAGGCAATTCACTCAGTTTGCCGCAAATGTCAAAGTCACTTGATGACAGAGATTTCTCCATTTGCGTTTGTATTTTTTTTCCTTTTATGTATTGGGATCTAGCTTGCAAGTTCTGAGGCTGGCTTTCAGATTGTCTCGATATCTAAATCTGGGACATCCCTGTGAACACACTGACTGCTGAATGTTTGGGGAGAATTTTCCCCAGTGGGATTTTCCGCTCTCCCTCCCCCTTGAGGTCGATGAATGGTTCGCTGCATTTTCCAGACCCATACCATCCATGATATGGGCGGGGGGGTGGTGGTGGGGTGGGGGGAATAAAATCCAGCCCTGCATGTGCATAAATTGTTGAACGTGGAAGGACAAGTTGGGAGTATGGTTAATACAGCCTATGGCAGCTGAGTTCATCAATCAAAGACATCAATTACAAGAGTGAAGGAGTTATGTTAAACCTGAATAAAACACTGGCCCGACCTCAACTGGAGCATTGCACCCAATTCTAGGCACCACACTTTAGGAAGGATGTGAGGGTGCAGAAAGGATTCATGAGACTAATTCCAAGAGTGAGGAACTTCACTGTGTAGCGAGAAGAAATGGTGGAGAGGAGATTTGATGGACGTATTCAAAATCAGATTTCTGATAGATTAGATGGGGAGAAATTGTTTCCAGTGCTGAGATTGGAGGGCTCAGATCATAGAATCCCTGCAGCACAGAAGGAGGCCATTCGGCCCATCGAACCTGCACCAACAACAATCCGACCAAGCCCTATCCCTGTAACCCCACATATTTGCCACGCCAGTCTCTCTGACACTAAGGGGCAACTTAGCATGGCCAATCCACCTAACCTGCACATCATTAGAGAGTGGGAGAAAACCAAAACACCCGGAGGAAACCCACGCAGACACAGGGAGAACGTGCAGACTCCACACAGACAGCGACTCAAGGCTGGAGTCAAACCTGGGTCCCTGGGGCTGTGAGGCAGTAGTGTTGACCACTGTGCTGTCCATGATTTAAAGACTTTGGCCATTGGCCAAAGAAGCAATGTCAACATGAGGAAAAACATGTTCACGCAGCTAGTTGTTTGGGTGGGGAATGCACTGCCAGAAAGCACGGTGGAGCTGGGAGTGGAATTTTCTGGCCGCACCCGACCAAAGCCGGAAAATCCTGCCCAATGTCAACGGGTTTTTGCACAGTCTGGTCCCCGCTCACTGTGATTCCCTTGGCAGGCGGGATGGGAAGATTCTCCCCAGCTCTAGAATGCGCTGCTGGCGAGCGTGGTGGAGGCTGGGTCAGTTGAGATTTTAAGACGGGAAGGGCTGTAGGGGAAAAACAGGGTAGTGGCACTGGATGAATTGTTCCTTTGCATGCTCAGGACAGGCATGATGGGTCGAATGGCCTCCTTTAGTGCTATCACCATTCTGCAGTTGAATAATCCTAAGGAAGACTGTGCTGCAATTCCACCTGATTGATTTACTATCCTCCCATGAGGGTTTGATAGAATCATGGAATCTTCCAGTGCAGAAGGAGGCCATTGGGCCCATCGAGTCTGCACCGACCACAGGCCCAACCAGACCGTACCCCCATAATCCCACATGTTTGCCCTGCTAACTTCCCTGACACTAAGGGGCAATTTAGCATGGCCAATCCACCTAACTTGCACATGTGAGAGGAAACCAGAGCACCCGGAGGAAACCCATGCAGACATGAGGAGGACGTGCAGCCTGCGCACAATCGGTTATCCAAGCCGGGAATTGAGTGTGGGTCCTTGGCGCTGTGAGGCAGCAGTGCTAACCAGTGTCACTGTGCAGTCCCTTTTGTAAACCGGAGAACCGAGGGATTGAACTTCTGAGCTCTGTCAGCACCGGGAATGGAGGTGAACAAGACTGGCCAATAGACTGACTAGCTTCATGGCCCCGTTTCTGATATTGGCAATCTGGCTGATGTTGAATGCTGGGAAAACTGCCCACCCCACAGAGCAGAGAGGCAGTTCAGCAGATTGAAAAGCTTTGTTGAGCAGGGAATACAGAAGCTGACTGAGATTTTCTTTTCAGCCTCCAGTTTCTCAATGCAATGGGTTGTGTGTGTGTGTGTGTGGGTGTGTGTGTGGGTGTGGGTGTGGATGTGTGTGTGTGTGTGTGGGGGGGGGTGGGGTGGGGGGGGTGCGGGGTAATAGATGAACTGTCTGGAGGATTGCGCTCGGTGACAGGCTTGAGTGTCTGTTCCAGGCAGACCCAAAGATGCTGCCTGCATTGATGGAGATACAGTCCCTTTACACGACCTCCCCTGACCCCACACGGGGTACCGTGTATTTTCAGGTTTTCATTAAAGCTTGTTTCAGGTGGCCCTGAGGGCACCTTCTTGATGAGGCCGCTTGTACTGACGCCAGGTGCTTCTGTGAGGCAGATAGGCCTCCGATGGGGCCTCCTGTTTCAAGGGCCCATTCTCTGCCCCTAACTGGACAGGGATCAAGCCTCCATCCCAATTAAGAAGTCACTCATATGAAAATTTTGATTTTAAATTTTCCACCTGAAAGATTGGGGCTGGACACGGTCCTGATTCTGTGGGGAAATTTCAGCCCCAGAATCCTGATCCTTTGGGTTTCACCGAGTGGCCAAGGAACAAGAATGGCCAACGAAAAAATACATTTTGTCCATTTTTGAATGCGGCACAGTGACACAGTGGTTAACCCTGCTGCCTCACAGCACCAGGCACCCATGTTCAATTCTGGCTTGGGTCACTGTCTGTGTGGAGTCTGCACATTCTCCCCATGTCTGCTTGGGTTTCCTCCCAGTGCTCCAGTTTCCCCCCACAGTCCAAAGACATGCAGATTAGGTGGATTGACCATGCTAAATTGTCCTGGGATGTGTAAATTAGGGGGATTAGCAGGATAAATGGGCAGGTTTGCAGGGATGGAATGGGGTTGGGCCTGGATACAATGCTTTGTAGGAGAATCAATGCAGACTCGATGGTCAAATGGCCTCCTTCAGCACTGCAGCAATACTAAGCTTCTATAAAACTTGTAAAATGCAAAGCAGACACCAGTGATCTGAGTTTCAAAAGAGAAGACCATTTTCCATTTAATTCTGTAGCTTATGATGCCATTAGATATTGAAATTTTTAATAAATAGCAGCAAAAAAAAACATAAGTCATGATGATGTTTCACATCCAATAAGTGTCCTCCTTCCTGACTAATTTTGGACCAGATTGTGGCCATTTTACTTGTCATGGAGCCTGGGTACAACTCTTTGACCTGCAGTCCTCAGCATGGGAGGTTTTCCCTCCTGGGTTTTGAAATCCAGCTTTCTTCCATTTTAAGGACAGATGAATATTTTCCCTGTGTAACAAAACTCTTCAATTTGCCAACCGTAAGCCTCTTTTGCCTCTTTTAAAATGCTTTGTAAAACATACATTTTGACCACGCATTTGGTCATCTGCTCTGTTATTTCCATATGAGAGAACGTTAATACGATATTTCACCCGAAGGCTATTAACATCAAACATGACGGCACGTAGTTAGCACTGCTACCTCACAGCGCCAGGGACCGGGGTTCGATTCTGGCCTTGGATGACTATCTGTGTGGAGTTTGCACATTCTCCCCATGTCTGCATGGGATTCCTCCGGGTGCTCCAGTTTCCTCCCACACTCCAAAGATGTGCAGGTTGCCCACGCTAAATTGTGCATTAGTATCAGGGGGACTAGCAGGATAAATGCGTGAGGTTATGAGGATAGGATCTGGGTGGTATTGTTATCGAAGTAGGCTCGGTGGGCTAAATGGCCTTCTCCTGCACTGTAGGGATTTTATGATTCTATAATCATGCCAATCGGAAAGATCCCAAATTTGGCTGTTGATTTGTGTTGAATTTATTTCCACCCTGGGAACAGTGCATTACAATTGGCCTCTGCTTCTTTGGACTAAGAAAGAGACAAAAAAAAACAAGTGTGGTTCGTTATCCAGTTTGCTGATCCCCATTGGAAAGAGAATGAGTGTAAGAGCGTGTGTATATTTTGGCCAAGGTGCAAAACACCCATCGAGTCCTTCCCCAGCAAAGCATGAATACCAATGCAGGAAAATCGATGCATTTTGTCGGTATGAAATGAGTGCCAGATGGACTGCGACACATTGACTGCGGAATGGACAGTGGAGATTTAAAATGATCAATAAGCATCATTAAGTATCCAAACCCACTGGGCTGAAATTGTTTAATAACATTGTGCAGACGGGGATTAGGAAGGAAGACTTGCTGTCAAACTTGAAAGAAGCTCAAGTTTTTCTTTTGGCATCTATCCTACTCCTGCATTAAGACTATAAGTATCAGCATAGCTTTATTTTCAAAGGTTACCATCCCATCATTAAGCACACAGCACTGCCTTTAGTTTGTCTCTAAATGCCTACGGTAGGGATAGGGCATAACTTGCCATCCTTGCCCTCTTGAGGTGTTGAGCTTGGAATATTTCCTGGTTCCACCTCTCGGGTTTCCTGGATGATGACACTACGCTGAATTTACGACCAGCGGACAAAATTAGTTTTGTTGGGCAGTTTGCGGAAGTCACTTATTCCTTTCCAGGTGATGAAAAGGATTATTAGGTGCCTTTTGCCCATTTGGGATTATAGTCAGAAAGCATCCCTATATTGGTATGATTCTCTCTCAGTACTTTTAATGCTAAATTGTAGAATCCCTACAGTGCAGAAGGAGAAGTGCTCATCAGGACTGCACCGACTCTCTGACCTAGCCCTCTCCCCCACCCTATCCTGTAACCCAATGACTAACCCATCTAACCTACACATCTTTGGACTCCAAGGGGCAATTTAACATGGCCAATCCACCTAACCAGCACATCTTTGGATAAAAGCAAATTACTGCAGACGCTGGAATCTGAAACCAAAAGAGAAAATGCTGGAAAATCTCAGCAGGTCTGGCAGCATCTGTAAGGAGAGAAAAGAGCTGATGTTTCAAGTCCAGATAACCCTTTGTCATTTGGCAAAGGGTTATCTGGACTCGAAACGTCAGCTCTTTTCTCTTCTTACAGATGCTTCCAGGCCTGCTGAGATTTTCCAGCATGCTCTCTTTTGGCTGCACATCTTTGGCCTGCGGGAGGAAAGCGGAGCACCGGAAGGAAAGCCTCGCAGTCATGGGGAGAACATGCAAACTCCACACAGACAATGACCAAGCCAGGAACTGAACCCAGTTCCCTGGAGCTGTGAGGCAGCAGCGCTAACCATTGTGCCGCCCGTGTTGTAATTGTCCTTGTCAGAGTACAGCTGACACACCCGTAAATGTTACAACGTTAAGCAAGGCCGTGTCTACACAAACTACCCAAGAAGGCTTTATTAAATCACCTTCAGATCCTAATTTGTTAATAAATGGAACTGTCAGGAAGGAAGGGAACAGCCCGTTGTCGTTGAAGGTGGATCTGAACATTGCAGTAACTCGGATGACTGAATTGTGTTACATCAGAGGATGCCATTCAAGGCTGGACAGCACTGGAAAACTGAATTCCTAAATGCTCTCACAAATTCAATAATTTACAACAAGCATTTTAATTAATCCAGTTTCATAGGCAGTGATGCCCCCATTAATCAGGAAACAATTCAATCTATCATTATTAATAATCAGGCTGAGCAGACAAATTTTAACGATTAGCATTTAGATAATCTATCAATGTAGTTAATTCAAAAGATCAGTTTGAGAGGTAGTATTGGAAGCATCTTGGAAATATGCATAAAATCATCTGCAACAAATGCCGGAACAGCAGAGTATCATCCTATTGCCTGCCATTATCGAGGGCCGAAGGGCCTGTACTGTGCTGTAATTATGCAAAGTGGGTAGGTCATGTATAGTCATGATGTGGCAATGTCACCGTTGGACTGGGGTAAACACAGTAAGAAGTCTCACAACACCAGGTTAAGTCCAACAGGTTTATTTGGTAGCAAAAGCCACTAGCTTTCGGAGTGATGCTCCTTTGTCAGGTAAGTGGGAGTTCTGTTCACAAACAGGGTATATAAAGACACAAACTCAATTTACAAAATAATGGTTGGAATGCGAGTCTTTACAGGTAATCAAGTCTTAAAGATACAGTGTGAGTGGAGAGAGAGTTAAACACAGGTAAAGAAATGTGTATTTTCTCCAAACAGGACAGTTAGTGAGATTTTGCAAGCTCAGGCAAGTCGTGGGGGTTACAGATAGTGTGACATGAACCCAAGATCCCGGTTGAGACCGTCCTCATGTGTGCGGAACTTGGCTATCAGTTTCTGCTGAGCGACTCTGTGGTGTCGTGTGTCATGAAGGCCGCCTTGGAGAACGCTTACCCGACGATCAGAGACCGAATGCCCATGACTGTTGAAGTGTTCCCCAACAGGAAGAGAATACTCTTGACTGGTGATTGTCCAGCGGTGTTCATTCATCTGTTGTCATAGCATCTGCATTGTCTCCCCAGTGTACCATACTTCAAGACATCCTTTCCTGCAGCATATCAGGTAGACAATGTTGGCTGAGTTGCAAGAGTACGTACCGTGTACCTGGTGGATGGTGTTCTCACGTGAGATGATCTGTGTCAATGATCTGGCACATCTTGCAAAGGTTGCTGTGGCAGGGTTATGTGGTGTTGTGGTCACTGTTCTCCTAAAGGCCGGGTAGTTTGCTGTGGACAATAGTCTGTTTGAGGTTGTGTGGTTGTTTGAAGGCAAGAAGCGGGGGTCTGAGGATAGCCTTAGCAAGATGTTAGTCTTCATCAATGACATGTTGGAGGCTCCGGAGAAAATGTTGTATCTTCTCCGCTCTGGGGAAGTACTGGACGACGAAGGGTACTCTGTCCACCATGTCCCGTGTTTGTCTCCTGAGGAGGTCGGTGCGGGTTTTTGTTGTGGCGTGTTGGAACTGTCGATCGATGGTAGACAGAGGTACGTTATTTTTTCAATGTAAGAAGAACTTGAAGAACCAAAGAGACTTGACTCAACATGAAGTTCACCTGCATCGATATTTAAGGAATCGGGAAACAAGTGGCTATCCAAGGGTGAGCTCTTCCAGATCTTAGTGAAATATTCTATTTGCTCTGATGAGGAAATTCTATGCCCCCCACCCCTGTCTCAAGGAAGAATGTCGCAACTAGAAGAACATCACTATCAGGACAGGGAGGACACTAACAACAAAAAATGAGAAGAAGCAAATATTGCAAAAGAGGCGGACTGTTGAGTGGGCCACGTTTCAAGCTTCCATAGAAAACAGTTTGTAAGGGTAAGTTACCTAATCGTTCTATATCCTCTTCAGAAGAGGAGAGAGGAATAATAGGTCCCATAAATCAAGATTTTGAATTTAGCATAAAGAAGAACAAGGGAGTCATGACTGAACTAACACAAAATAAACGTGCTAAAACAGATGTCCTGACTTTGGCAAACTTGACCATCAAACTGATAAATGAAGGTAATATTGGCCCCAGAGGTGAGCAAATTAATAATATGGTAATTAACGGAAAACTAAAATGTGATGGAGCTAAATATAAACAATTGGCTGAAATTAATCAAGATAACTATTAATAAAAATCCACCTTTTAAAAATACTGAAGGAAGAAAGCGATAGGATAGATAGAAACAGAAGTTTTAAAAAGCCCAGAGTTTATAAAACTGCGAAGCAAGGTCTTCGCCAGATAACTAATGTACATACCAAGTCAGGGATCGGTCCTTTGAATATGTTAGAATTAGAAAACAATTTTGTGCTACAATTATCCAACAACAATAATAAAGCCGTAACTTAAATTGAGCCGTAAATGGAAACTTTTATTTATTAGTTTCACACATAGGCATACATTAACACTACAATGAAGTTACCGTGAAAATCCCCTAGTCGCCACATGCAGCTAACCAGCACATCTTTCGGACTGTGGGGGAAAACCTGAACACCCACAGGAAACACACGCAGACATGAGGAGGACGTGCAGACTCCGCACAGACAGTGACTCGAGCCAGGAATCAAACCCAGTCCCTGGCGCTGTGAGTCTGCAGCGCTAACCGCTGTGCCACCCAGGGAGGTGACCTAGAAACTAAGCTTCAGCTCTGGATCATTAATTTAATGTTAAGTTGTCTCAAACCTTAACAGCGTTTTGATATTTTAAAACCTTATTTTATTCCTTGATTTTATTATCAATTAGCACTTGTGGAACTATCCCTGAACACATTGATTGCTCTTGATAGCACGATTAAAAAGGACGCCAAGAAAATCCTTCATCTTCCTAAGGATATTGCTGATAGAATTTTACACTCCGAGGCAAGAATTGGTGGACTTGGATTGACCAAACTAGATTTACAAATCCCCATAGCCATTCTTAAAAGGATTGAAACCTTCAAACGAAGTTCTGATCAGATTAGCAAGGCTTCCTTTTTTTATACTACTGGGAAGATTTGGATCAAAAGAGGAGTTAAGTTTAGAAGCTCAACGGGTGGGATGTTTCCAAACCTTCTTACTGGTGGATATTCAATTAAGTCAAAGATGACATCCCCTGGCAGGTTCCACAGTAAGGCGGGCAAGCCATACAACAACCAGAAGATCCCACCAGCATGGTGAACCATCTGAACTGTGTTGGTGAGGGGTGGTTGATTTAAGGGCTAAATGACAATACCTCTGGGTGGATTTGTAGGTATGCCACCTACCCTCCCCCCTTAACAACTAGCAACCAAAAAACATCATTTTTTAAAAAACTTAGGGTGATTATGAATTGGAAGAATGGACTGCATGAATTATCAGGGCATTGATACATTGTACCTTCAAAACGAGTTTGTTCCAAACCACTAGCTACATTTTAATTGTTTTAAGCAGTCTGTTTTTGTTCCTGCTCTTTTACTCAGGCTTAACATCTACGCCACCAGATACTTTCTATCCTTCAGAAGACCTGCGATTGTCACTAAAGGCAAACATTGTAATATTGTCAACGAGACCATTTCTCATATTTCAGATAGCTGCCCCATGTTAAAAATGTTCGGATTGTCAGGCACAACGAGGTTCTCCATCTTCTTAAGGGCAACATAGATGGTTTCATCAAACTGTACATCAGAACTGATAATGGATTACTTTTCAAACCATTTGTAAATGTGACAATGTATCATCAGAGTTGAAGATGATGCCAACTCTTTACAGAGGGCCTGAGATGAAAAGGCGCAGAAGTATCAAAACTTGACAGTCAAAATTAAAATCCTAACAGGTGGCCGAAACGTAAAATATTTTGTTGTCTGCTCACAAAGAAAGTGATATCAATTTTAAAAATTCATTTGTGAAGCTTTTAAAAATTGCTTGGTTTAAAATTTTTGCCCAACAAACAGGGGGTGGCACAGTGGTTAGCATAGGACCCGGGTTCGATTCCGGCCTCAGGTGACTGTATGGAGTTTGCATGTTGTCCCCATATCTGCATGGGTTTCCACCGGGTGATCCGGTTTCCTCCCAAACTCCAAAGATGTGCAGGTTAGGTTGATTGTCCATGTTAAATAGACCCTAGTGTTAGGGGGATTAGCAGGGTAAATATGAGGGGTTACAGGAATATGACCTGGATGGGATTGTGGTTGGTGTGGACTTGATGGGCCAAATGGCCTCCTTCTGCATTGTAGGGAATCTATGATTCTAAACATCCAGAATTGACATAGTTTAAATGGTATAACTTTTACACATTTCTGTGGATGATTGGTTTTGGCTATTATATTCTTTGTATTTTCTTTTTATTTTACTGCCCTAGTTTTGTAGCAGCTTTATCCTGTTTTTAGATTAATTTGTTCTTTTCCTGATTTCCTAGTTTTAGTAATAAAGTTTTGCATTATTTTATCTCCACTTGTTGGATACAACACATTTCTAATGATGGAGAACTATCCATCTGCCTGTTCGAATGGAATTCTGCCTAGTTCACAGACCCATCCGAAGCCCGCTTGTCCCTGTTGCTATGATACCTTCTATTTAGTTTTATCTTATTGACTCTCTTACAGTCACTTAAAAAAAGCTGTACCACTCGCGTGGGCCCTCACTCAGAAATGGCACACATCAGGATTATGGGCGCAAGTTCCCTTTTTCCATCCATTGTGGAATAGTGTGAGAAGCAGCCACCTTGCTTTCCCTTCACACATAGAATCATAGAATCCCTACAATGCAGCAGGAGGCCATTTGGCCCATCAGGCTACACTGACCACAATCCCACCCAGGCACTATTCCCGTAACCCCTCATATTTACCCTGCTAATCACCCGTCACACTAGGGTCAATTTAGCATGGCCAATCAACCAAACCCGCACATCTTTAAACTGTGGGAGGAAATCGGAGCACCTGGAGAAAGCCCACATAGACATGGGGAGAAGGTACAAACTCCACAGAGACAGTGACCCAAGGCTGGAATTGAACCCAGGTCACTGGCACTGTGAGGCAGCAGTGCTAACCACTGCCAGCATAGTGCTACCATCAGTATAATTGTTTTACACTTACAAGCATCAAAACTGTTAAGCAGTAATAGACCTTTCCATATGAAAAATAAAGGCTAAGAAAGCTTGACCTATTATAACACTCCATTAACAGCAGTAAATGGAAATTGCATAAAAACCACCTAATAAGCTAATCTCAGCTCCTATAAATGGCATGAGTAAAGATTAGCCAACTTTGAAAACCTCACTAACATCATGGAGCACTGTGTGCAGTGTTGGTCTTAACACAGTAGGAAAGACATTGAGACAGTAGTGAATGTTTCCTCGGAAGGAACTCTTGAAATGCAGACAATAAAAATACAACAAAACTTATTCCAATGTATAAACCAAAGAAAGGGTTTAATAAAAAAACTTCATTACTCCAAAATTGGGGCCACGCCCTGGGCCAATCCAAGTTCCCTGACAATTTTCCCCACAAATTCCAACAGGTTCTCATTTATAGTGATCAGCTGACCATCATATCATTCTGTAATTGGTTCCATGGTTTGCTGACAATTTGTTTCCATTGGTCACATTACATCCAATACAATGTTGGCACTGGTTACACTCTAACAATGAGGATACTGCATGTATTCATTAGATTGCTACTGCACAGATACAAAGTGATATTTGAAAAATTGAGCCAGATTTCATTAAAAGAACAAATCACAGATTATTTGATAGAGGCGCTTAGAATGATAAAGGCTGGAACACATTGCTTAGATTGTTTGCAGTAGATGATGGGACCTGGAATGATAGAATCATAGAATCCTTACAGTGCAGAAGGAAGCCATTTGGCTCATCAAGTCTGCACCAACTCTCCAAAGGAACATCTTATCCAGGCCGACCTTTCCACCCTATCCTTATATCCCCACGCATTTACCATAGCTAACCCTAACCTACATACCTTTGGACTCTAAGGGCAATTTAGCATGGCCAATCCACCTAGCCCGCACATCTTTGGAATGTGGGAGGAAACCGTAGCACCCGGAAGAAACCCACGCAGATACAGGAAGAATATGCAAACTCCACCCAGACACCCAAGGCTGGAATTGAACCCGGGTTTCTGGCGCTGTGAGAGATTTGGTCATGATGTGGAGATGCCGGCATTGGTCTGGGGTAAACACAGTAAGAAATCTCACAACACCAGGTTAAAGTCCAACAGGTTTATTTAGTAGCAGATGCCACTTGCTTTCAAAGCGCTGCTTCTTCATCAGGTGAGTGGGATTTCAGTTCACAAGCAGGGTATATAAAGACACAAACTCAATTTACAAAATAATGGTCAGAAGGCGAGTCTTTACCGGTAATCAAGTCTTAAAGGTACAGACAGCGTGAATGGAGAGAGGGTTAAACACAGGTTAAAGAGATGTGTATTGCCTCCAGACAGAACAATTAGTGAGATTTTGCAAGCCCAGGCAAGTTGTGAGGGTTACAGATAGTGTGACATGAACCCAAGACCCCAGTTGAGGCTGTCCTCATGTGTGCGGAACTTGGCTATCAGTCTCCGCTCAGCGACTCTGCATTGTCATGTGTTGTGAAGACTGCCTTGGAGAAGAGATTTAGCAAAGAGGCAGGGGAAACTTTTTTACACAGAAGGTGTTGACCACTGGAGCTAGTGATTGAAGCTGATACCATGCTAGCATCTTAAAAATTAACTTGGGATTGGGTTGAAGGAAAGAGATATGGGAACAGGCCACTCGATGTGAATAGTAAAACCAATCAATGTGGACTGGTTCCATTTTGTTATCGTTCTGAGTATGTTTTTAAAAGTCCGTGTTTCTGATGGGTCTATGAGTTAGTGATGGCAGACGTGACCTTTGACTTCACAAACAGTAATGGTGTTGAGAAAAAGTCAACAATGACCAAGAGCTGTAGCTGCTGGTTCCTCTTTGCCTTTTCTGACTATTAGAACAGCTATCATATCTCCTTAATGCAGGAGAACTGATGGGATTTGTAACAGTCTAGTAGGAGACTAAAATATTTGACTTAAACTGCTGTTATTGTGCTGTTGTTGATAAAGCTGCTCCACACTACACTTGAAAATAGAGATTCATTTTCAAAAGTGTTTTTTGCAGTAAATCAGACACTAAACATTAAATCTCAAAGGGCTTTAATACTGATATTAAGGTGCTGGAAGGATATCATTCAAACAAAAACACACAAGGTTACAGCATTGTTCTCTCAATATTGCTTGACCAATGTGGACCTCTAGCTCACTTCAGTCCCATTGGAAGAGAACCGTAAGGAACGATAATTTTCCATGCTTCCGATCTCTAGTCTAATGATTCCTGAAATGTCGACTCCTGGACACTTGTTGGTTATTGAATTTTCTTCCGTGATGTCTGTCACGTGTCAGTATATAACTGGCATTGTTCAATTCAAGTTGGGAATGAGAGAGCCTTGTCCAATTTGCACGCGTGATTCTCTCATTAGGTATCAAGCCATAACTTTAGCTTCAGTTAAAATGTATTAAGCTCTGATGTGCAGATAACATCTCGGGGGGTGAGGAGGGGGGGGCGGTGTCGGGGGTTGGAATTAATGGGAATTTTGGTTAGATTTTTAGAAATATTTTGAAGTTACACACACAACTTTGAAAAAGGGCATCAATTTTCTGGTAACTAGACTCCAAATAAAATTTAATTGGGATTCAGACAAAATGAGTTCCTCGACCATCAACCTGGCAAATACAGCCGTGGGAATACATGGTGCTATGACAATCCCGATAGCATCGCCACTCATTACCGGAGCTCTTCTACTCTGCTCATTTCCACAATGTCTGCTGTTCCTTAAGGCATGAGAAGTGCAGTACCCTTCCCACCCTTAAAGCTATTCCAGAATGAGGATGCTAATCTATGCATATAAAATACCCCTGAGATTATAGATGATAGTGGTATCTATCATATTATGGAGCTAATAATACTCATGGTTATTGTTGGCTGTGGAAACTACCCAGTTTTTATTGCTTAAAACAAGCTGTGCATGTGCAGTTGTTTAAAATTCATGACCACCAATAGTAATTTCTAACCACTGGGCTTTGCTGCTGACATGAAAAAGTTCCTTACAGACCCACAAGAGGTAAACTTGTTTACAGGGGTGGCACGGTGGCACAGTGGTTATCACTGCTGCTCCACAGTGCCAGGGACCCGGGTTTAATTTTGGCACTGAGTGACTGTCAATTTGGACTTTGCACATTCTCCCCGTATCTGCATGGGTTCCCCCCGGATGCTCCAGTTTCCCCTCTCAGTCCAAAGATGTGCAGAGTTAGGTGGATTAGCCATACTAAGTTGCCCCTTAGTGTTCTATAATGTTAAGGTGAGATGGATTAGCCATGGGAAATGTGGTGGGTTCTAGGGATAGGGCTTATGTAAGATATTTTGTCTGGGAGATAGTGCAGCTTTGATGGGCAAAATGGCCTCTTCTGCGCTGTAGGGATTCTATGATTCTATGAAACTGCATTCCTGACTGATCAGGATAGATTGTGTGTTCAGTCTGACAGAGGAGGGGAGGCAGTGTCATATTGGTGTTGTCACTGGACTAGAGATCCAGAGCAATACACTGGGGACCCAGGGTTCAAAACCCACTGTGGCAGATTGTGAAATTTGAATCCAACAAAAAATTCCTGGAATTAAGAATCTACTGATGACCATGAAACCATTGCCAATTGTCAGGAAAAAACATCTGGTTCATTAATGTCCTTTAGGGAAGGAAGTATGTCATCCTCACCCGGTCTGGCCTACATGTGACTCCAGAGCCACAGCAATGTGTTGACTCTTAAATGTCCTCTGGGATGGACAATAAATGCTGGTCCAGCCAGTGACGCCCACATCCCATGAATGAGTATAAAAAAAATCATTCTAGACCCTTCCAGAGACACCAGTGGAGCCTCATTCAGCTTTTAGTCATGTGACTGGTGGCAGGGCTGCAAGGTAAATGTAGATTGCAATAATCAATTATAATCAGAATAGGTTTATGTAAGGCACAGCGCATCGTTAATACAACCTGAGGCAGACAGAAATGTCATGATGACTACCTCTGGTCTGTATTCATGGGTCCATTTATAAACAAACTTATAAGCAATAGAGAATTTGTTAAGGATATGTTTTCTACATGAAAACTCTTGACTTGACAAGTTAATAGATTTTCACTGTTTGTATCTTTTAAAGTTATGGACACGCGTAAACGAACATAAAGGGACCATTTTGCTGAAAACCCTGATTTTGAGAGTGTTACACACATTTCATTCTGAGATTTGACAATACATTTACAAGTCTCAGCCTCAGTCTCAGCAAGCTGAGGAGGACAATGCAATCGGGAGAGGAAAGATAAATGAGACAGTGGACATTTAATGCTTTCAGTGAATCTGTACCCATTGCAAACACCAGCAATTTACTCGACACAATGAAAAGGCACATTCCAGTATTTTAATGCACTTTTGCAGCTTACATTTCTTGGTGCTGTTTAGCCTATATAACTTAAATTGCCTATCCACTTAAGTCAAATCTAATCTTTTCATTATTTTAAAGACCTCAGTTAGATCTTGATGAAGTCCACACTTTCCCACACTACAAAGAACCTGATTCTCTCTGTCACTCACGTCAACTGAGGTCTCCAAGCTGGAGAGAAAATTAAAATCGCCTAGGTTACATACTTGAGAGAAAGCAACAAGAAAATCGCAGTGCTGAATTTTAACCAGCTCCCTTGAGCATCTGGCATCAAGAATCTTGCAGAAACATTCAGATCTTCCCGTGTGTTTACACGTTGGGGGTTTTCCCTGCTGGCCTGTTGGAAGCTGCAATAGGTTTCTCACCAGGTGAAGTCTACACCGAGGGGAACCATGACCATTACAAACCCCCAACAGTTCAACTTTCCTGGGTGGGGCTCTGAGGAAGAATGTTCTTTCTGAGCCCCCCATAAGGACACATTGGCTGGAATTTTACTGGCCCGCCCTCCTCAATTCCAGTGGGGGGAGGGGGAGGGGGAGGTGCGGGGGTCGAGGCTCGGAGAACAGCATTCTCCATCAGCTTCAGGCGGGATCGTGCAAACCTCGGGTGGACAAGCCAGTAAAATTCTGTCCCTTATCTCTGCCAATTCTCCCCAAGTGTGATTCCCCTAGTAACGCATCCTTCGAAATTAACCCCACCACTTGCCTGGCTGCTCTGGGCATGCTATTTTACCCTATGTCATAGAATCCTGACACTGGCCATTCAGCCCAACTCTCAGCACCAACTCTCTAACAGAGTATCTTACCCAGACCCTACCCCCCGCCCTACACCCATAACTTTTACACATTTCCCATGGCTAATCCATTTAATCTGCATATCGTGGGACACTAAGGGGCAATTTAGTATGGCCAACCCACATAATCTGCACATCTTTGGACTGTGGGAGGAAACCGTAGCACCTGGAGAAAACCCACTCAGGCACGGGGAGAATGTGCAAACTCCACACAGACAGTGTCCCTGGCATTGCGAGGCAGCAGCGCTACCCACTGTGCCATCAAGGCACAGCACTTCTGTAGCAGTGAGTGACTTTCCTAATGATGTACCTCCCTTAGATGAAAATTGTGACCTGACTTTGTGTAAAGATATGATACTTATCTTATATTCACTTATCCTGCTAATATGTTTGAACACTTTGTTTTTATGGTAACCTTATGCTAATAGCCAGAGACTGTCAATGACTCACATACCTTATACTGTAGATCTGTCTTAGTCACTTCCATATCCAGCTCTGCACTAGTGTATTACCATATATTTGGACATATCAAAGGATACAAGCCAGATTTTGGCCCATTCTCTCAAAGCCACTAACCTGAAATCTGTTATTTCATCAAAGATCCTCAAGCTGCGCTAACATGTTGCCTTGCCAACTTGCTGATAAATTCTTTTGGCGTCTCCATTCAAATTGTTGAGAAAGGTGGTGGAGTGGCAACAATCCCAACACTGATCCTTGTCATCACAGGCCTGCAGGGAGAGAATTGCAATGTGCATAAGGCCATGCCCTTGGAGCTAAGTGGATATGGGGGAAGGCAGGGTGAGAGCATTGAATTTGATGATCAGCCATGATCTGAATGAATGGCAGAGCAAGCTGGAGGGACCGAATGGCCTATTCCTGCTTCGAGTTTCTGAGGATGTTTATGATGACTAATGGTTTCTGGTATCAATGGTGCAGCTCAGAGGAAATGCAAAAGTGGGGTAGGGCAGTACCAGAAAATTGGGGACTGCAGAGTAAAGGGGAGGTCACTGATATAGAGAGAGGCACCGACAAAAAGAGCATTTTCAGCGACTCTACGAGTGTTGCTTTGAAACCCTTCCAATACGTTCCTTTATTCATAATTTGCAGCAGTCGCTCCATCCTCACAAGTGAAATGAAATGATATCCCCATAGAGGAGCCGCTTTCTCCCCCTGCCCCACACCCCCTCACCCCTCGTCCTCCTCCTCCTCCCCCACCCCCCCACCCCCCACCCCATTCAGAGCTGAATGATCTTGCAGTACTGTTTGTCAAGTTTTGTGTGACACAAGCCTATCTGTCTGACTGTCAGGATTGAAAAATGTTTGATTAAAATAAGATTAAATAACTCAAATGAGAGAGTCGAGTGACAATGATGGACTGCTGGGGCTCAGTGTGGAATTGAGATTAAGGATAGTGAGCTTATGAAATTTATTTACTTCAGATCAATAGGACACTGTTGTAAGATAGTGATTCTGTACATCCTTCTCATCTTTTTGCCCAATATATGAAAAAGGAATCAGATAACTGAGACTTCATACTGTCTTGTTTTTCTCTTCCTTTCAGCCTCATCAGTCTGAAAGAAGCTTTGCTGAACAAGTCATTGTGAGAGAGTGCGGTGTAATCTATTTACTTAGAATGCATGCTTTGCTGCTTTTTAGCATAAACCATTCCAAATTATCAGTCATCCTAAGAGATGGATGTTCTGAAAATATAATATACATACACTCCTGACAGCGCAGAATTAACGATATATGTGTACATCAAGTCTTGTCACTGCTCGGTTTCAGGTTTGGGCACTCAGTTTAACCTTACCATCTGAATAACAATTTGAAGTCCATATCTGACTGTGTGTATCGACACAGCCCATTCTCTTTTCCATAACATTTTGGTTTACAGATCAAGGGCTCCTCGAGGTGTTCTGTGTTTTTTCTTTATTTGTTTGTGGGACATGGGCGTCGCTGGCCAGCCAGCATTTATTGTCCATCCCCAGAAACCTGAGGGCAGTTGAGAGTCAACCACATTGCTGTGGGTCTGGAGTCACATGTAGGCCAGACCAGATAAGGGCGGCAGATTTCCTTCCCTAAAGGACATCAGTGAAACAGATGGGGTTTGATTACAATCGACAATGGTTCCATGGTCATCAGTAAAGTTTTAAGTTTATTTATTAGGGTCACATAGTAGGCTTGCATTAACACTGCAGTTAATGAAGTTATTGTGAAAATCCCCTAGTTGCTACGCTCCAGCGCCTGTTTGGATACACTGAGGGAAAATCTAATAACTAACCAGCCCATCTTTTAGACTGTGGGTGGAAACTGGAGCACCTGGAGGAAACCCATGCTGACACGAGGAGAACATGCAGACTCCACACAGATAGTGACACAAGCTGGGAATCCGACCCTGATCCCTGGTGCTGTGAGGCAGCAGTGCAAACCACTGTGTCACCATGCTGCCCAATAAATTCTTAATTCCAGATATTATTTTTTATTGAATTCAAATTCCACCATCTGCCTGGCAGGATTCAAACCAAAGTCCCCAGAACATTTGCTGAGTTTCTGGGTTAATAATTTAGTGATAATAAGAACATAAGAAATAGGAGCAGGAGTAGGCCATCTAGCCCTTCGAGCCTGTCCCGCCATTCAATAAGATCATGGCTGATCTGTCGTGGCTCAGTTCCACTTTCCCGCCCTCTCCCCATAACCCTTAATCCCCTCTCTTATCAAAAACCCATCAACCTGCGTCTTAAAAATATTTAGCGAGGCAGCCTCCACCACTTCAACGGGCAGAGAATTCCAGAGATTCACCACCCTTTGAGTGAAGAAGTTCCTCCTCAACTCTGTTCTAAACTGCCCCCCCTTTATCTTGAGGCTGTGCCCCCTAGTCCTACTGTCTTTTTTGAGCGGGAAGAGTCTCTCCACCTCTATCCTATCCATCCCATTCATCATCTTATACATCTCAATGAGATCTCCCCTCATTCTTCTAAACTCTAACGAGTACAAGCCTAGTTTATTCAGCCTCTCCTCATAGCTCAACCCCCTCAACTCCGGTATCAGCCTAGTAAACCTCCTCTGCACTCCCTCCAAGGCCAAAATATCTTTGCGCAGGTGCGGCGCCCAAAACTGCACACAGTCCTCCAGCTGTGGCCTCACCAATGCCCTATACAGCTGCAGCAAGACCTCCCTACTTCTATATTCAATGCCCCTCGCTATGAAGGCCAGCATCCCATTCGCCTTCCTGACCACCTGCTGCACCTGCAAGCTGGGTTTTTGCGACTCATGCACAAGGACCCCGAGGTCCCTCTGCACCGTCGCCTGCTGCAGTTTTTCGCCACGTAAGTAATAATCCTTCCTACCATTCTTCCTACCAAAGTGGACCACCTCACACTTGCCAACATTAAATTCCATTTGCCATTTCCTGGCCCATTTGCCCAGCCTATCTAGATCCTTCTGCAGACTCTCCACACCCTCCGCACAATTTGCCGTTCCCCCAATCTTGGTGTCATCAGCAAATTTCGACACCCTACACTCGGTTCCCTCTTCCAGATCATCTATATAAATGGTAAAAAGCTGAGGCCCCAGCACCGACCCCTGGGGCACTCCACTAGTCACCATCCGCCAATCCGAATAGCACCCGTTGACCCCCACTCTCTGCCTCCTATTTGACAACCAATCCTCTATCCACGCTAACACCCTACCCCCAACTCCATGTCCCTTGACCTTCTGCAATAACCTCTTGTGAGGTACTTTGTCAAACGCCTTCTGAAAATCTAGAAAGACCACATCCACCGGCTCTCCTCTATCCACTGCCCTAGACACATCCTCATAGAACTCCAGTAAATTTGTCAGACACGACTTCCCTTTAATGAAACCGTGCTGCGTCTGCTCTATCAAGCAATTCCCTTCAAGATGCCTCGCAATTTCCTCCTTAATGACAGATTCTAACATTTTACCTACCACAGACGTTAAACTAACCGGCCTATAATTCCCCGCCTTTTGCCTGGCACCCTTCTTAAACAACGGCGTAACATTAGCCGTTTTCCAATCATCCGGCACTTCCCCGGAATCCAGCGACGTCTGGAAAATAACCACCAAGGCATCCACTATCACCTCTGCCATTTCTTTCAGAACCCTCGGATGCATTCCATCCGGTCCTGGGGACTTGTCCACAATCAGCCCCTCCAGTCTGTCGAGCACCGCCTCTCTAGTAACAGTAATGTCATTAAGACCCTCCAGTCCTACCACCTTTCCATCGCTAACACCCGGCAAATTATTCACGTCCTCCTCCGTGAAGACAGAAACAAAAAAGTTATTCAATACCTTAGCCATATCCCCATCCCCTACCACTAGGTCCCCTTTCTCATCCTCTAAATAATACCACTGGGCCATTGCTTCCCCCATCTCAATGGCCCAATGGGTAAATATACTCTGTGACAGGATAGGAGTAATAATGAAAGAGCCATCATTTTCAGCCAGGGTCCACACTGGGTTAGTTGATCTCAAGCAGCATTGCCATGGGAGGAACTGCAACCGGGATCCTATCCCAGCTTTCTGTAAAAGAGAAAGAGGAATGGCCAAGAACTCCCCTTCTGATTTCTCCATCCAACAGCTAGTGCGGAATGATGAATCCACTTGGAAACTGGGTGATGGCAAGATCAGGCATCACAGATACCACACCCAGCAGGCTCAAGAATGACAAAAGTAAAAGATAACCCCCCAACCCCCCTCACCACAACAGTATAACTCTCATCCTATTTCCAATTGTCTTCAGCTCTGTCATCCAGACTTGAAACTTTGTTCTCTCTCTGCAGATGCTGTCAGACCTGCTGAGGTTTTCCAGCAATTTTCTGTTTCATAAAATCCTACAGTGCAGAATGAGGCCATTCGTCCCATCGAGTCTGCACCAACCATAATCCCACCCTGGCCCTACTCCCACAACCCCATGCATTTACCCCAGTTAGTCCCCCTGACACTAAGGGGCAATTTAGCACGGCCAATCAATCTCACCAGAACATATTTGGACTGTGGGAGGAAACCGGAGCACCCGGAGGAAACCCACGCAGACACGGGGAGAATGTGCAGATTCCACACAGACAGTGACCCAAGCCGGGAATCAAAGCCGGATCCCTGGCACTGTGAGGGAGCAGTGCTAACCCACTGTGCCAACGTGCTGCCCTAAAGGACATTAGTGAACTGGATAGTTTTTTTGCTCAAAAATAACTAGTTAGACTACCTGAGACCCAGCCTTGGAGTACAGTGGAGAGGCCTTGCCACCCTCAGGAGAGAATTGAACCAAATAACAATGTTTAAGTTACTTGTAACAGTGAAAAGTAACTTTATTTCCTTTGGTATTCTATTATTTTGTAGTATTCCAATTTTTATCTTTGGGAAGTTGGGGTATGCGGCAGAAGGCCTTTTTTAATAAGTAGGAACATTTTAAAATGTCATCTACCAAATCGTAAATTACCTGGCTGTGATCAAAATTTGTGAAAGGCTAGATTTAATCAAGCATAATACAAACGTTCTAGGCTTTATATTTCCAATCTAAAATGAAGAGGTTTTTAATATCTATATTAAATAATCACAAAAGGTCATGTCGGTGCAACTGAGGGAAAATATGGAGCAGAGCTTATGAAATGCATTAGTTGTGATCTATGTCTATAATGTTAGTAAAGTAAAATTAGATTACACTAATGTCTGCATTTTGGAAGACATTTAAGCCACAGTGGATTATTGCAGTAGCTTTGTAAAGGTTATGTTAGGGACTTTGTAAAGATTTTAACTTCAAATAACTGCAGATGCTTGTTCATCATTAACTAGCAGAAGCTTATCTTATATAAATAGACCCAGCTGTGGTTTTGTACTGAGCATTTTGCCATGATTTAGAGGACTCTCGCTCAGTGAAAACAGGATTAAACGTCCTGAAAACGGTCGGGGCAAATTAATGCGCTGTGCCCATTGATGGAACAGACATACCTTCCTTCCCCAGGGCTCAACCACTGGATACCGCGCAGTCCACCCAACCCTCCACCCTCTGCTCAAGTCTCAGCCCACTCAATGGAACAGGTTGCCTGTTGAAACTATTGGGCAGGCAACTAACATTGTCAAACCTCCAGAATTGCAATTAAAGCCCAGGGAAGTGTGTAAGAAAATTCCTTAAAATATTATACCTTTCTTCCCTTTTTTTTGAACACTGTTGTTTATTAGTTATTAACCAATTGAGACGGTAGTTTGGCCAGGTAAGCTGATTGAAGGTGGGGGGGTCATGAGGTAACCTCCAGTAATGGTCTCCAACCAGAGTTGGTGAGCTTCAACTACCAGCCACCCAAACATCATACCCAAGAATCCTGTAGGCTTGGGGCATACTACCTCCACTAGCAAATTGCAATTCTGTGTGGGTGGCACAGTGGTTAGCACTGCTGCCTCACAGCGCCAGGGGTCCGGGTTCAGCTCTGACCTTGGGTCACTGCCTTTGTGCGTTTAATCCAAGTGCTCCAGTCTTCTCTCACAGTCCAAAGATGTGCAGGTTAGGTTGATTGGCCATGCTAAATTGACCCTAGTGTCAGGGGATTAGCAGGGTAAATGTGTGGGATTGCAGAATAGGGCCTGGGTGGGATTGTGACTGGTGTAGACTCGATGGGCCAATGGCCTCCTTCTGCACTGTAGTGATTCTATGACTGTCTGTGTGGAGTTTGCACATTGTCCCCATGTCTGCATGGGTTTCCTCCAGGTATTCCAGTTTCCTTCCACAGTTCAAAGACATGTGGATTGGATGGATTGATTGGCCATGCCAGAATTGCCCCTTAATGTCAGGGGGATTAGCAGGGTCAAAACTTCAGATTATGGGGATAGGACCTGGGTGGAATTGTGGTCGGTACAGACTCGATAGGTCAAATGGCCTCTTTCTGCACCAAAAGGATTCTATGACTGTCTGTGTGGAGTTTGCACATTCTCCCCATGTCTGTGTGGGTTTGCTCCAGATGCTCCGGTTTCCTCCCACAGTCCAAACATGTGCAGGTTAGATTGATTGGCCATGCTAAAATTGCCCCATAGTGTCAGGGGAATTAGCAGGGTAAATACTTCAGGTTATGGGGTTAGGATCTGGGTAGGATTGTTATTAGTGCAGGCTTGATGGGTCAAATGGCCTCCCTCTGCATTGCTGAGATAGTATTCTGTTCTATTCTATTCTAATTCAGTTCCTCAGGAGAGAGGAACAGTTATCAGTTCATTTTTTAGTTGCACATTCACAATAAAGCAGGTGACTGATATTGTCCTATTGGATAAAGAGCCTGAGTGCATGCTACACGCAATCTGATTCCCAGACACCAATAGCGAAGAAGATCTAAAATGGCATTTTTTTTGTGCGCTGTAAATTGCTTTCTGCCAGAATTCTGGAAGTCCTTGTATCCAAACAGCTATTGCACAGAAGGGAACAAGATAGTAAGTTGAAGTTTAAGATCAGTGGCTAACAATTTCATGCCAGAATGAGAATAGTAATCGCATCTTGCACAGTGCAGGCACTTTAGAAATGATGGATTCCACATTCATACCAGCATGAAAAATCATTGTGTCTTTTCCAAACATCGTTAAAGTCTGTAGCCAACTCAAGCTTAGTAATCAAATTGCTTTGCATGCAAATTCAAGGCAGCAGAACGCAGTATTGTAATAATGATTATACAACTGGTGTGGAAAGATAGTCAGGGAGATAAGTTGACATTATCACATTCCAAGATGATCCACCATTTCTCAAATAAGGCGATAACATCACACACAGAGTTATCTTCAGACAAGAAAAATGGCAACGGTGTGAAAATGTTAGACAGCTCATATACTCTTCCGCCTCAGTACAACCTTCAGTCATTCCCACAATAAAAATATCATTTTGTCCCTCCACAGACAAGTACAGAGAAATAAATTACATGGTGCTCAGATGATAGGCTTCAATAGTTCCCTACTTTTGTGAACCTACATTCAAATCTTGCCAGCACAAACACTAACACACCTTCAGGCTCTCAGCATCACATCATCCATCTGTGGTGCACATGTCACAGGTTTTCTCGGAAGGTTGTAGCTCAGGCTTCAGTGCAGGAATCTGAAGCATGTAAATCAGGGCAGCTTGGAGGAAATGTTGCAATGTCAGAGGTGTCATCTTTTTTTGGATGATCTTCTGGTCCCACCGCTGTCAATGGGATTTCTCATTTAAAGCACCTCAAGTTGCCGGGAAGCAAGAGTGCGCTAACCAGAAAATCCCACTGGCCTGAACGAGCGGAGCATTCTGGCCAAGGTCTCTTCTCTGTTCGGATAGCCATGGTGCTATTCGAAGAGGAGCTGGTAAATTCTCACCTTTTCCCTCCTAATTTTAATTCCTTAAGCACATTCACCAAAACAGACCAACTGTCCATTTGCTATCTAAATACATACCTGTTAATGGAAGCCTTTGTAATTGTTTCATCAAATCATTGAACCCCTACAGTGCAGAAGGAGGACATTCATACAGTGCACACGTTAGCTGCCGTTTGCCCAGACAGCAATGTCTGGGCAAACGGCCCAGTTTTGCACTGCAGTGCATAAGTAGATATTGGGGCAGGTGACCAATAGTTTGGTTGAAGGTGTAGGTTTTAAGGAGCATCTTTAAAAAAATGGCAGAGTTGGAGAGGCGGAGAAAATTAGAGAGGGAATTTCAGAGATTGGGATCTTAAGGCGTGACCACCAACAGCAGAGCAGTGAAAATTGGATATGTGCAACAGAAGCCAGCCCTGGAGGAACACACAGAAGCCAATAGTCGATAACAAAATATGTAAGTGAGCATACTGGAAGTGAAATTCTGAGAATGTGTACTTTATCTGTCTTATGTATTATGGCATCATATACAAAATATTTGGGGAACATAATCAGGATAAATACATGGAGTTACGGGGAAAGGACCTGAGTGGGATTGTTATGGGTGCAGGTTCGATGGACTGAATGTCCTCCTGTCTGTATTGTATTGATCCTATGATTCTATAAAACAATTACAAAGGCTTCCAGTAACAGTTGTGTATTTAGAAGTTTAAATAATATGCTATTCTTGAGGATGATAGGGGAAAGAAATCTGTATGTAGCAAGAAATCCAAATACACAGCACTGAAATTGATGTCTTTTTCTCTACATATAAAATGTCTTCAGCTGTGGAAATGCAGCAGAGATATGAGTTCAGGCAAGTAAATGGATCACTCAAACTGTGAAATACCCTCCGTGTTGTAAATGATATGGTTCATATAATCATTCAGAGTCAATAAGCAATCTGCTACATGCATTCTTTTTATGATTACTGTCCAATTCGAACCACCCAACAGTGGCTAAAAGTGGAACGGTGAAGAAAAAGTCAGCATTATCAATTAATAGAACATTAAACCATCATTAGTAAAACTGTATTCACTTTATAGCCTAATGACTTGAAAGGATATTTCGTGTGTTTTGTGATTTATAGCTGTCGTGTGTGTAAAATCAAAGTCTGATGCATGTGCCGGCAGGCTTGCAGGCGGTATTCTGGTTCCATATATTAACAGCTGAAACCGCAATTCAACAAAACTGTTAAATTCCAGTTTCCAAACTATAATGTCCTTCAAAAGTGGATTGATGTCCGAGATAAAGAACGACCTGTCAGTGCAGTTTCAAAATTGGAAAGTGTGCTCACTCCGAGATGCCAGAAGCAACCACAACACCAATTTCTCACGACATATTTTAATATGCAAATACAGAGAATCACCTCAAGAGCTGATGCAACAACTCTGCCGAAGGGCAAGAAAGCTGTGGCTTGATTTGCGAAATAGATTCATGTTTTAAATACCAGACAAGGACATCTCCATTTGCAATCCTTCTCACCCTTGAAACAACAATTGTTTACTACATAAATTCAACCGTATGGAATCAGAGACTCTCTATTGTGCAGAAGAAGGCCAGTCAGCCCATTGCATTTGCACCGACTCTCTGACAGACTGTCTTACCCAGGCCACCCACCTGCCCTATCGCAGTAATCCCACATATTTACCCGGCTAATTCCCCCTAATCTAGATACTTTGGGACACTAATGGGCAATTTAGCATGGCCAATTCATCTATCCTGCACATCTTTGGACTATGGGAGGAAACTGGAGCACTCAGAAGAAACAGATACGTGTTGACACAGGGAGAACATGCAGACTCCATACAGACAGGGCTGAAGTCTTACGTGGGTCCCTGGTGCTGTGAGGCAGCAGTGCTAACCGCTGTGCCACCTGTAGTCACTGTCAGAACTTATGTTTGAACTTAAAAACTGCCAATTGTACTGACAGCTGCAGCCTGCTAGGTATTTGACCAGCGTGTTCTATAGTGCAACTAGTTATATGCATCATTCCCCAGTAACAATCATCATGCAATTCTAAGTTTGATAAAACCGGCAGCATGAAATGCAATTACCGCAATGAATTATGATGTGGAGTGTTGGATTGATGTGGACAAGTTGAGAGGTTACACGACACCAAGTCATACAGGAACAAGTTTATTTGAAATCACAAGCTTCAGAGCACTGCTCCTTAACCTGGCAAAGGGGCAGCACTCCAAAGCTTGTGACTTCAAGTAAAACTGTTGGACTATAATCTGGTGTCGTGTGACTTCTCACCTTGCAATCAATTAGACAAAAGTCAGATTAGTGCCTTTGTGGTGTTTTAACAAAGCACGGGGTAAAATGTTCACTGTTACATACACATTAGGGGAACTTATTTCTTTCCCCTTCAAGATCTATGTTTTGAACGATGTGACCACACTGTATTACAGGAAATTATAGCAAACTCTGCTGCATTGTTATCAGTGTAGCTCAAGGTTAAAGAACTACGGCTAAACATTCTCCCTGACTCCAGTGTAGCTGCAGCTTGGCAGCTGACACAACACACTTTGCCTTGGCTGCTGAGCCAAGTTTCCCCAGTGAAATCAATGGGAAACAGAGCTCCCTGCCATTTTGTTTTTTGTGCATGTGCCATATCAGTAACTTGAGAAAGATTTACTAGACTTGCATTCTATTGAATATGGAGTTAACGCATGATTAATCACAGTCTGGAATCATTAGAAGGTAACCACGTTAGTTATTAATGAACTCACAATAATTTAAAATCTTGAAGCATTTGGTTTTGGACCTGGTATAAACATCACTTGAGCACTAAATTTTTGAACCTGGAAATTACTTCTTACACAAATGAAGTTGTATATATACTTAATGCCTGCATACAATTTTAAATAATGCATTACATATCCATTAGGTGCGGCACAGTGGCACAGTGGTTAGCACTGCTGTCGCACAGCGCCGTGAACCCAGATTCAGTTCCGACCTCAGGTAATTTTCTGTGCGGAGTCTGCACGTTCTCCCTGTGTCTATGAAGGTCTCCTCCGCGTGTTCCTGTTTCCTCCCACAGTCCAAAGGTCTGTAGGTTAGCATGATTGGCCATGCTAAATTGTCCCTCAGTGTGAGGGGGATTAGAAGGGTAAATACGTGGGGTTATGGGGATCGGGTCTGGCTGGGGTTAACATAAGAACATAAGAAATAGGAGCAGGAGTAGGCCATCTGGCCCTTCGAGCCTGCCCCGCCATTCAATTGTTGTTGGTGCAGGCAAGATGGGCTCAGTGACCTCCCGTAGGGATTCAATACTTGATGATTCTATACCATTGTACAAAAACAGCAAAACCTTCAGGTCCATCCAGGTTGCTGTCCATCCTATTGTGGTAGAGATGAAATAAAATGTGATTGTTTGAGGAAAAGCATTGGGCTGAATTTTACGAGCCAGGATCTCTATCAACAAACCCCCTTTCCCTCTCCCACCCACCCCATGAGGTATCCCATGGGTTCTTTAATTTGTCCGAAATTTTCTCAAATTGACATAAATATATGACAAGGTGCTCTAAACACATCGAAGAGCATCTGATCCAAAGGAACAGCTTCTGGTGCCTATTCTTGTGTCGTCTTGTTAATAAAGTGATGAACGGCAATGATCCCACGGAGCTTTCTAGAACTCCACTTGGTGGATGTTCCCCAGCCCCAGCAATTGCAATCATTTGCCCATGACAGTTCAGCCAATCTAGCATAATTACTGCTTTATAATCCCATAAATTCTAAAAGCTTCCAATAGCAACAAGATTAGACTCTATTCCTATTTTGTTAGATGATGAATTACACCTCAATTCTGTTTAGTCTTCTGTGCAACATTATTTGCAGGGTTTATTCGGAATTCAATGTGTAGCATGTAAACAGGATGGTCATTATCTCCTAACCTGGTCCCTTCCTCAGGTTGAAGAAAGATTTAAGTAAATCCTATAAAATTCTGAGGGGTAGATGGAAAGGAAAGCCCAACTTTTTTTTAAGTTTATTTATTAGTGTCACAAGCTTACATTAACACTGCAATGAAGTTACTGTGAAAATCCCCCAGTCTCCACACTCCGGCGCCTGTTCGGGTACACTGAAGGAGAATTTAGCAAGGCCAATGCACATAACCAGCGCATCTTTCATAATGTGGGAGGAAACTGAAACCCACGCAGACATGGGGAGAACATGCAGACTCCACACAGACAGTGCCCAACCCGGGAATTGAACCCGGGTCCCTGGCACTGTGGGGCAGCAGTGCTAACCACTGTGCCACCAATTTCCTTTAGCAGAGCGGTTAATAACCTGGGAGAATACATTTAAATTAGTTGATAGAAAGGATTAGAGGGAACTTGTGAATTATTTTCACCCACAAGTGGAGTGGGTCTGGAAGGTGTTGTCTGAAAGTGAGGTTGAGGCCGGAACCCTTATTGTGAGATTCACGCAGAACAGCCAAAGTTAAAAGTGGATGAGCACAGTGGCTTCTTTTATTAATGATGTGGAGATGTCTGCGTTGGACTAGGATGGGCATAGTAAGAAGTCGCACAACACCAGGTTAAAGTCCAACAGGTTTATTTGGAATCACAAGATTTTGGAGGATTACTCCTTCATCACAAACACGGCAAATGTAGAAAAAGATACAATTGCAAGATAATGGTTGGAATGCAAGTGCTTTTAGATAATCAAGTCTTTACAGGTACCGACAGTATGAGAGATAATCACACCTTAAATTATCTCAAGCCAGGACAGTTAGTAGGATTTTGCAAGCTCAGGCCAAATGGTGCAGGTTACATGCAGTGTGACATGAACCCAAGATCCCAGTTGAGGCCGTCCTCACGCATAAGGAACTTGGTTATCAGTTTCTGCTCCATGATTCTACGTTGTCATGTGTCTTGAAGGCTGCCTTGGAGAACACTTACCTAAAAAACGGCTTCCTCTGACTCTCTGGGTGGAATCTTCCATTCTTGGTAGTTGTCTTGCCTGGAAAAGCAGCAAGATGTGCACATCAACCTGGGGTCGAGGAAGACCAGCCCTATCGTCCGTCTATCAGGAAGTTAAATCAACAGCAACAGCCCTTCATCTCGACTGAGGAACATGGAAGATGATGTACCACCGGTCATGAGCTGTTGGCTAATCAGGGGCTGGAGGTTTTTGCACTCACTGCCACAGAGGAGGCCATGATTGCTGTCATAACAACACCCCAGAATCCCAAGGTCACAGATCAACTACGTGTTGTTATTAGAGGAGTTTCTAGAATCATAGAATCCCTACAGTGCAGAAGGAGGCCAATTGGCCCATCAATCCTGCACCAACAACCATCCCATCCAGGCCCTATCCTCATAACCTTATGTATTTACCCTGCTAGTCCCCCTGACACTAAGGGGCAATTTGGCATGACCAATCAACCTAACCCACACATGGATGAGGATTTAGGAGGCATGGTTAGTAGGTTTGCAGATGACACCAAGATTGGTGGCATAGTGGATAGTGAAGAAGCTAAACTGGGATTGCAATGGGATCTAGTTCAACTGAGCCAGTGGGCTGATGAATGGCAGATGGAGTTTAATTCAGATAAATGCGAGGTGATGCATTTTGGTAGATAGAACCAGTGCAGGACTTACTCAGTTAATGGTAGGGCACTGGGGAGAGTTACAGAATGAAGAGATCGAGGGGTACATATTCATAACTCCTTGAAAGTAGTGTCACAGATGGACAGAGTGATGGAGAAGGCATTCGACATACTTGGTTTCATTGGCCAGAACATCGAACACAGGAGTTGGGACGTCTTGTTGAAGTTGTACAAAACATTGGTAAGGCCACACTTGGAATACTGTGTACAGTTCTGGTCACCCTATAATAGAAAAGATATTATTAAACTAGAACAAGTGCAGTAATGATTTACTTGGATACTACCAGGATTTGATAGTTTGAATTATAAGGAAAGGCAGTATAAACTGGAACTTTTTTCACCGGAGTGTAGGAGGTTTAGGGGTGATCTTATAGAGATCTGTAAAATAATGAGGAGCATAGATCAGCTACCGAGTCAATATCTTTTCCCAAGAATAGGGGAGTCTAAAACTAGAGGGTTTAAGGTGAGAGAGGAGAGATACAAAAGAGTCCAGAGGGGATTTTTTTTTGGTGAGTATTTGGAACACGCTGCCAGAGGTAGCAGTAGAGGCAGGTACAGTTTTTGTCTTTTAAAAAGCGTTTAGACAGTTACATGGGTAAGATGGGATACAGGGATATGGGCCAAATGCGGGCAACTGGGACCAGCTTAGTGGTTTAAAAAGAGGTGGCATGGACAGGTTGGGCCGAAGGGCCTGTTTCCAGGCTGTAAACCTCTTTTTTTGGACTGTGGGAGGAAACCGGAGCACCTGGAGGAAATCCACGCAAACACAGGGAGAACGTAAAATCTCCACACAGACAGTCACCCAAGCATGGAATCGAACCCTGGTCCCTGGCGCTATGAGGCAGCAATCCTAACCTCTCTGCCACCATTCTGCAGAGTCTTGCAGGATGTGGATTATGGAGTGGGGGTGGGTATCAGTCCGAATGCCAAAATACCAACTCTTCAGGCACGCACAGATCCTTCATCCTATCTTAAGGTCCAGAGGATTCTGGCCTCTGCTTCTACTTGCAGACTCTCTCTGCTGGTATAATTTGGTATGGGTAACATCAAGTGAATAAAATTGCACTTTTCAAAACATTAATAGACTTAGAATCATAGAATTCCTACAGTGCAGAAGGAGGCCATTCGGTCCATCGAGTCTGCACTAATTCTATGACAGAACATCTTACCCAGGCTCCATTCCCATAACCCCCATCCTGTTAATCCTCTAACCTCCATATACTGGAACAGTAAGGGGCAATTTAGCATGGCCAATCCACCTAACTCTCATATCTTTGGAGTGTGGGAGAAAACCGGAGGAAACCCACACAGACACAGGCAGAACATGCAAACTCCACACAAACAATGACCTGAGGCTGGAATCAAACCCAGGTCCCTGGTGCTGTGAGGCAGCAATGCTAACAACTGGCCCGCTGTGCTTCCCATCTTATTCATCTTATTTAAAGAATGTATTTGGATGTGCACTTGGAAGATCCACAATCTACAAAGTTACAGACCTAGAGATGGAAAGTGGGTTCAGGCTTTTCTTGACTGGGGCAGACACAATGAGGCTACTGGCTCCCTTTAGTGTCAAATGTATCTATAATTTAAACTTAATGAGGAACTCAACCTCTATAAAATAGCAAAGAGGGGAATTTGATGCAAGTTGTGCCAACGCCACCCAAAGTAATTTCAGGGCTAAGATGCCAGGATCTCTCATGACTTAGTAAATGCCCTAGCCAGCACGTAACTGGGTTCAGTGCACTAGCATTAAGGAAGTGAGAATTAATCAGGATTCCCATTCCAAATGATTATTCAATAACTCAAACTGAGAAATACCTATATATGGATATCAGTTGTAGGCAGTGTTAAGCTTAACTGATGCTCAGTATATGAAACATGTGAATTAGATACAGAAGTAGACCATTCAGTCCCTCAAGCCTGTTCTGTCATTCAGTAAGATCACGGCTGATCAGACTGTGGACTCAACTCCATATCCCGCCTATCCTCGATAACCTTTGACTCCTTTTTTAGTCAAGAATCTTTCTACCTCTGCCTTAAAAATATTCAATAACCCTGCCTCCATTGCTCTCTGGGGAAGAGAGTGTCATGACCCTCTGAGAGAAAAAAACCTCCTAATCCCCATCTTAAAAGGGAGGCCCTTTATTTTTAAACAGTATCCCCTCGTTCTAATCTCTCCCACGAGAGAAACATCCTTTCAGCACCCACCCTGTCAAGTAACCCTCAGGATGGTAAATGTTTCAACAAGATCACCTCTTATTCTTCTAAATTCCAGTGGATACAGGACCAACCTTTCTTCAGAAAATAACCCTCCCAGCCCCCATCCCAGGTATCAGTCAAAAACCCTGTAAATGCTCAGTGTTTTAGCCGAGACATAAACAAAGACAACTTAATGAGTGAGGCCTCGGATTCAGCCGGTGTTCATGGAATTGTATATCCCAGCTTTCAGAAGAGGGGTTAAAAAGGTCAGAGAGAGCAAAGAGTTTTTTTAAAAATTCCTTTTGTCTAAACTGAGGCAAAAAAAACTATCAAAATATAAAATCTCCTTTCGTATTATATAAATATTATAGTATTAAGTTGCTTCTGATGTTAAGATCAATTTCTTTCTTTCCCTCCCTCTTCTTCCCTCTCCCTTACTCTCAAGGAATAAGCAGAATCCTTCACCTTGTAGCACAGTGTTCAATGGGGTGGAACAATTCCTGCTGACATGGCTAGTATTCTGTTAAACCTCTCTTAATGTTCCAACATTGGTAATAAGGACCATCTGTTCAACATTTTGACGTGCTCACTTCCACTGTAGAAGCAGAGGGGACGGACTTGGAAAGGAAAACAGCACTCTGCACCCCCTGCATCTGCTTTTTTGGTGCTGTTTTGGCAAAGAGTTCTTTTGCATTTGCAGTTCTGATGTTGCAACTAAGTCCTGGTTGCACGATAATACAGTCTTATTGTGAACAATAAGCCCCACCGTACATATGGAAATGTATTCTCCATTAGTAAAATCCTTTGTTCATAACAGATAGCAAGAATTTAATGTCCACATTTTGTATGGATGCACTGATTATTGGCAGAAACTGCCATCCATCCATATTCAATAAAGTGAAAATCAATAGCATCTTGGTCAGAATCCTTTTTAATATGAAAGTACTGTAGCAAAACAGAACAACTACACTGATATTGGATTGGTGTAGAGTCAAAAAGTGTTTTTCAGTAGAAGAAGTGTTAATATTCTCACTCACAGATCTTTGGCATTTACTGTTGTGTTCAAAATCGTGAGGGATCTGTTCCCGTTAGTGGAAGGGTTGCGAACTGGAGCACACCATTTTAAGGCAAAAGAAGCAACAGTGACACAAGGGCAAACTTTTTTTTAATGCAGCGCAATGTGAGGACCCAGAATGCATAACCTGAGAATGTCTTAGAGGCAATTTAGGCCTTCAGGAGGGAATGAAATAAAATTAAGTAAAGTTTATTTATTAGTGTCACAACTCAGCTTACATTCACACTGTAATGAAGTTACTGTGAAAATCCCCTAGTCGCCACACTCCGGTGTCTGGGTACACTGAGAGTCAATTTAGCATGGCCAATTCACCTAACCTGCACACCATTTGACTGCGGGAGGAAACCCATGCAAACACAGGAAGAAGGTGTAAATTCCACACTGACAGTGACTCAAGCTGGGAATCGAACCACGGGTCCCTGGCACTGTGAGGCAGCAGTGCTAACCACTGAGCCACCGTGCACTGTGCCACCACGCACAGTTATCTGAAGGGGAAAATCGCAGGGCTTCAGGGGATGAAAAAGGCAGGAAAGTGGAACCAGGCGAATTGCTTTTGCTGAGAGCCAGCACGAACATGATGGGCCAAATGAGCACCTTCTGTGCTGCAACCATTTTACAATCAAAGGGAAAATTCAAGAAAGCGTTGTTTTCAATGGAAATTTCCAGCAATGTACGGCACTTGAAAGGTTAATTAAAATCTTCATTAAATGCAGGTGAGACAAAACTAAGAATGGGAATTTAAAATGCAATTTAAAAAGGGGGCAGCAAAGAGAAAAGCTTTCTTTTAGATTGTAAACAAAGAACAAATTGGTGTTGGCTATCTGAATGTCAAAGGCATACTCTGCAAGTTTAAATTTAACCCTGTGTCAGCATAAATATTATTATTGCTTATTTTTGAGTTGAAGTGTTGGATCCTTTTGTTATTTTGCAACAAAAAAGAAAAACAAGGGTTGCTGCTTTGAATAAAGTGGTATTCACACAGGGTTTTAAAAAAGAAATGGCTTTGGGACAATGCATAGTTATCACAAAGCACTATGATAGAGTTTCATTTCTTTTAAAACAAAGAGAAAACACTATTCTATTTGAAAATAATTGCCAATTTCTCTTGTTCATCACCAACAATGGTATTTATACAATACTGTCAACATAGTTACGTCTCAAGACACCTCCCAGAGGAGGGTACGTGCATTGGATGGTGATAGAACAACTGGGAAATGTGATGAATGATTTGGAGTTTGATGTCTACTTTTGAGTTCAGCAGCATCAATCGGTTCTAAAAAGGGTTTGAGCAGTTTCATTTAAATATTGACTCAATTTGTTTTACTCTTATCCTGGGATGTGGGCACCGATGGCAAGGATGGCATTGATTGCCCATTCCCAATTGCCCTTGAACTGAGTAGGTTGCTATTTCAAGGGGAGTTAAGAGTTAACCACGTTGGCATGGGCCTGGTGTCCCACTTGTCCCAGACTGGGTGAGGCTGGAAGATTTTGTTCCCTAAACCATATATGTTTTTGCGACAATAGGCCAGGTCATTGGGTGTCTTTAAGACAGAGATAGATAGGTTCTTGATTAATAAGGGGGTCGGGATTATGGGGAAAAGGCAGGAGAATGGGGATGAGAGAAAAATCAGCCATGATTGAATGGCAGAGCAGGCTCGATGGGCCGAGTGGCCTAATTCTGCTCCTATGTCTTATGGTCTTATAGTAACTTCCTGGTCACCATGACTGAGAACAGCTTTCAATTCCAGATTTTTTAATTGAATTTATTGGCTGCCATTGGTGGGATTCAAAGCTGTGTTCTCCAAATATTAGCCTGGGCCTCTGGATTACTAGTCCTGTGACGTTACCAGTGTGTCACCGACTTGCCCTATTGCTACTGGTACAAAGGTGCAACAGCACGTAGTTCCTCCTCCCTCCTTGAAATCCGAACAGGATATTGGTCAACTGTTTCAAAGGGAGACTGAGGAAAGACCGGGTGGGATCAAGTTGATGGGAAAACAAGGAACTGTGTTATTTTGCAGAATATACATAACTGAACAAAAATAGTAATTCCAGATTTTTCAAAACGTTTGCAGAATACTTCCCATAACAAAAAAATCCGCAGTGATACCCCCAGTGGGAAAAGGAGGATTTACTTTAGCATATTATTTTCTTTCAAGTCAGCTATGGACTGAAAAATAAAATGACCCACTAAGTCATAATTTACATCGTTTTTTAGTCCAGGCTAACTTGAAGCTCGCTGTTAAGAAAAAAACCTTTTTCTGTCTCAGTTTTAACAACCAGTGAGAGAATCAAAGGTTTTTCAACACAGAAGGGCGATGTTTAATGGAGGCGACAGGGGTTTTGCCTCCTGGCTGGAGAGCTGGCAAGGATCCCGTGTCGCCTCTTTTAGAGCATTCACACCACATTATGTCCAAACACTGAACAGGGCAACAGCAGGCCTTCCCCAGGAGGGTTACCAGCCAATTAGAAACCTCAGCTCTTCATTGCTCAGCAGCGCCAGGGAGGTCTGGTAGCTGTGGTAATGCACCCATCTGAGGCCCTGTATTGCCCGGGGGGACACAGACAGCAGGCGAGGCAGGATCAGACTCTTTAGTGGGAACTCCCTCCCTAACAGCACCGTGAGCGTACACACAAACCTGCGAACAAGGAGCAGGAATCGTCCACTCAGCCCCTGGAGCCTGCTCGACCGTTTAATAAGATCATGACTGATGTGATAGTAACCTCAAATCTTCATCCTGCTCACTCCCCATGATCCCCTATTATCCCCTTGTTACCCAGAATTTACTCATCTCAGCCTTAAAAGTATTCAAAGACTCTGCTTTTCAGGAAGACAGTTCCAAAGACTCATGAGTGAAAGATTTTTGCCTCGTCTTCATTTTAATAGGCCACCCCTACTTTTGAACAGTGAACCCCCCCTCAATCCTCAATTCTTCCACGAGGAAACATCCTCACCTACACCACAGGGACTGCAACGACTCAAGAAGGCATCTCGCCATCACCTTCTCAAGGGCAATTAGTGATGGACAATAAATGCAGGCCTAGCCAGCAATGCCCATATCTCATGAATGAATGAGGTTGCCTTTTTAAGGGCCTCCATTAGTGGCAGGTTAGAACGGCTATTCACAAACCTTCCCACTGTGGGGTTTATCAGGTCAGAAACTGAAAAACAATTAGTCCCTCTTAATTAGATATCCCTGCCACTAAACTCACCAGTATGAAGACATTAAATTCTGCCCAATGTTTCTCAGTTGCTAAGGCAATGAAAATTTATTATTTCTAGTCAATGGGAAAATTAATCTGAGTATTTAATTAGGTAAAGGTAAAGTCATCATCGTCCCAGATGACCATAGATTGCTCTCCCCTTGATGGCGGGAGCAGGGGGGGGGGGGGGGGTGAAGAGAGGTGATTGGTGGTCATTTACCCTGAGGATCATCACACACCTCAGGCAAGGGGCAAGATTGAGAAGGCGAGGCCTTCACGAATAACCTCAGCCAGTACGGGAACTGAACCCATGCTGTTGGCATCGCTCTGCATCACTAACCAGCCGTCCGGCCAAACCAACCTGAGCTAAACTGACCCCATTTAACTGGCTATTGTCTGAAAGCATTACCTTAACTCGTGAAAATATATTTTGTTTTCAGAAGGAATGTTTTTCCTAATTTCTTACAGCAGAAAATGATCAAAATATCTCAGAAATGTAAAAGAGGCAGGTGGATTCAGGTAAACTTGCAGAGTTTAAGACTCTGGTTTACTTTTTAATCTATCAACGCCTTCATAATATTTATAGACATTGCTGCTGGCTATTGGAAAAGCCAAATTAAATGGATAGAATTAATGACAGAACATAGTTCTCTTCCTATTGAACAAATACTCTTACAGCACAGTACCTTTGAACTGTCCATGAATTAAGTTATTCTTGATGGAGGTTTCAGACTGATTTACATTGATTTTCTCCTTCCAGTGTACATTATTATTAACACATCGAACATTTAGAAATGGAAATGGCATGAAATTGATTACTTTAAGCGTTACCTCGAAATGATGGATTTTTTGCACATGAATGATTTTCTTTTCCCTCTCTGTGGGAGAATGGGGATTCTGACGATACATATTCATTTTAAATATTGATAATATTGCATGATTACAATGTTAGAGTTCTAAATAATTCTTTGTATTATTGATAACATGTTTTCTGCTCATGCTGGTTGCTTTAGGCCATCTACACAAACAGCTGAATGCATTGACAAGTACGATTTATTTTAATCAGAACACGGCCATTAGCTGCAAATCTTCCTGACGTTAAATGAACACCAGACATCCAGATTTTTATGTTCAAATTACTTTTTATTGGCAAAAAAGATGCACTTGTCTTTACCATATTCCGACAGGAATTTGAATGTCTGTGTGTGCAGGGTGCAAAGTTCAGCTGAACAGAAAGAAAACAATCTTTGGCCTTAACACAGTAGGATACCAGTGTTATTGTGTTTGTCTGAAATGCCTACCTTGGTTATGTTAGCAGTGGCACCCATCTATTTAAAATAAATAGTTTAACCTCACCACTGACAAGGTGAAAAGACGAATTTGAGACCAACTTGTATCCCACTTGTGTGATAGTTTGGAACATTATTCCACTATTGTCTGAATTGGATATCGGTGCAGGTTCTGATCTTTGTCTAGTGTTGATCTCCTTTGTGTTTTTAAAATTAATCTTCTTTGTAATATACCACAGGAGGATAAGAATGGTTCTTTTCATCATTTAAAGATAGTGTATTCTTGCCATTTAACTTTCATTGTAGTATCATAGTGGTGTCCCTACAACTGCAGAAGGAGGCCATTCAGCCCATTGAGACTGCACTGAAAACAATCCCAACCATAACCCACATATTTACCCTGTTGATCCCCCCAGCATTAAAAAGCAATTTAGCATGGCCAATCAACCTAGCCCGCACGTCTTTGGAGTGTGGGAGGAAACCGGAGCACCCGGAGGAAACCCACGCAAACATGGGGTGAATGTGCAGACTTCATAGAGAGTCACCCAAGGCTGGAATTGAAACTGTGAGACCCACAGCCCATCACTGCTACCATCTAAAAGGACAAGGGCAGCAGATTCATGGGAATGGAAGTTCCCCTCCAAGTCCCTCACCACCTGCCACAGACCCAGTCGAGCAGCCACATCCTTTAGGACTTAACTGGCTTGGTCTTTAGTGGTGCTACTGAGCCGTGCTTTATGATGAACATTGAAGGCTCCCTCTCAGATTACATTCTGTGCGTCTTGTCACCCTCCTCTCTGTGTTGTTCAGTATAAATGAGTACTGAACCATCTGCTGAGGGAGGTGTTACATGGTAATAAGGAGGCAGTTTCCTTGCTCACATTTGATCTGATGCCACAAGACTTCATGGTATCCAGTGTCAGTGTTGAGAACACCAAGAGAAACTGCCTCCCAACTGCTCACTGCTTCTGCTGTGTCACTCCTGCCAGTGGGACAGGACATACCAAGGAATGGTGATGGTGGTATCTGCGACAGTATCTGTAAGGTATGATTCCATGAGAATGACTATTTCAGGCTGTTGCTTGACTGCTCTGTGAGACAGCTCTCCAACTTTGAAGATATTAGTGAGGAGGACTCTGCAGATTTGACAGGTGATGTTGGCTACTGTCATTTCCAGTACCTAGGTTGATGCCAGGTTATCTGTCTGGTTGTTTTCCTTTTTGTATGCTTCATAGCAGTTGGATACAACTGAGAGGTTTGCTGGGCCATTTCTGAGGGCATTTAAGAGAGTAACACATTAATATGTGTCTGGATTCACAGGTAGCTAGGCCAGGTAAGGATGGCAGCTCTCCTTCCCTAAAGGACGTTAGTGAACCAGATGGTTTTTTTTGACAATCAACCAGATTTTCATTGCATTGAAATTTCACCATCTGCCATGGTGGGATTCGAACCCAGGTCCCCAGAGCCTTGCCCTAGGTCTCTGGATTACAAATCCAATGATACGCGGGTTGATGGGTTTTTGATAAGCGAGGGGATTAAGGGTTATGGGGAGAGGGCGGGAATGTGGAACTGAGCCATGACAGATCAGCCGTGATCTTATTGAATGGCGGGGCAGGCTCGAAGGGCTAGTTGGCCTACTCCTGCTCCTATTTCTTATATTCTTATGAACCTATTGATCACTAAAGCAGGGACCTGTATTTCTGGCTGTTGACTGAATCTTGGCTCATTTATACCATGGTGTTAAGAAAGCCAGTTTCTGTAAAATGATCTTAGATGAACCAGTTCCTGTGTTTGTCTTCGGGGCTTTTAGGTGATACAGCAGACTTTCATAGCACTGCAGAGGGCAGTTCTTGTCTCTTTGTTTATAAGTGCGAGGGAAGTGCTTCCCTCTGGTAAAGACCTGGTAAAGCAGCTTAAGCCACAGCACCAAACAAAGCAGAGAGACCCTATCCCTCTTGAACTTATGCCTGTAAATGTGTGTCTTGTGATGTCAGACATCTGTCTCATTAACTTCAATGTAATTTGGATTCAAAGGAAGGTCTGCACCTGGTATGGCAACAGCAATGAGGCACTTTTCCTCACAGCCGCCAGGTTCAATTCCTGCCTTGGGTGACTGACTGTCTGTGTCGAGTTTGCACATTCTCCCTGTGTCTGCGTGGGTTTCCTTCGGGTGCTGCGGTTGTCTCCCACACTCAAAACCTGTGGGTGAGGTTGATTGGCTGTGCGCAATTGACCCTTAGTGTCAGAGGGATTAGCAGGGTTGTCAGAGGGTAAATAAATGGGGTTACGGGGATAGGGCCTGGGTGGGATTGTTGTCATTGTAGGCTCAATGGGCTGAATAGCCTCCTGTAGGGATTTTAAGATTCTTGACACTTTTTGCAATGCTGCTGTAGACATGTGCTTCCCAGTTTATTGCCATCTCCTCATTTTAAAGCAGTTGTAGGGTAGTCTGTGTGATGCAGAGTGAGCACAGAGCTTGGAACATCCTGACCAAGAACAACAGTGTGCTGGCCAGCTTCTCAAAGAGGTGCCTGTACGTTCTCATGACGCCTGAGCTGGCCATTGACATATTCCGAGATGTGGAAATCAGGGGAGGTGGGACAGAGACAACTGATGTCCAAGAGATGAGTAGGACAACCTGGGCTAGGCAACGGCCTTGAGATGATGGAGGCCCAACAATAAAGCTTGGATAGTTTTTACACTCCTCTTCAAGGCATCTACTGAACTCTCCTTGAACTTTGAAAGGGATGAGTCTGGCAGCAAGTGACTCATTGGAATTCCTGTTTGGATATCATGGTGAATTAACAACCCAAATTAACGATATGAGACCTGCATCATGGGTCAGTGCTGGCACCTGAGGTCAACCTCACTTCCTGAACTAATCATAAATTAGGCACCAATTTTTCCATCGTTTGTACCTGGTATATGTCTGTGCGTTGCTGGAATTTCATCCCTAGCTTTAATGTTGCTTTTAAGTGTACTCTTCCTAAGTTTCTTCTTATCCGTATGAATTTGTTAAACAGCCTCCCAGAAGGGAAGTTGTAACATTTGCTTAAGTGCCGTCTGTAATTATACTTGTTTTCAGATTTTCCTAGCTTCATCTTAACTGTGGAAATCCACTTCCTCCCAGAAACACAAGTTAAACTGATTACATTTCGAACAACAAAATCCATTTGGGACAGAAAGAGCAGGACTTATTTATATGTTTTTTTTTTAAATGAGCAGCCATCCATGAATTAGGAAAAAAATATCATGTGAAGATTAAAACTTGGCTAAACACTTTTGTAAAGGATGAATCACATGATGTTCCAACACAGAAATAGGCCATTCAGCTTGTCAAATCTGTCTCTCCACACAAGCCGCTAAAGTATAACAAACCGTCCTGTACTTGCCTAACTTAACCCTTTTCAAAGTGCAAGTTATCATCATTGAATAGAATATCATAGAAACCCTACAATACAGAAAGAGGCCATTCGGCCCATTGAGTCTGCACCGACCACAATCCCACCCAGGCCCTACCCCGATATCCCTACATATTTACCCACTAATCTCTCTAACCTACACATCTCAGGGCTCTAATGGGCAATTTTTAGCATGGCCAATCAACCTGACCCGCACATCTTTGGACTGTGGGAGGAAACTGGAGCACCCGGAGGAAACCCACCCAGACACAGGGAGAATGTGCAAACTCCACACAGATAGAGACCCAAGCCAGGAATCGAACCTAGGTCCCTGGAGCTGTGAAGCAGCAGTGCTAACCACTGTGATACTGTGCTGTCCAGTAGCAGTTAGATCAGCCACCTTCCTGTTCCATTCCTCCTTCCTACCACCCAGGACAACATGTTGGAAAATTGTGGTCAGAACATGTGATATTTCTTGAGGTTCCCTCAAGATACTAGGATGCAACATCGGCCTGAATTTTCAGAATGGCGGGTACTCTCCAAAGATGCCCTGCCAACGCCGGCAGCCCCCATGCCACCTTACGCCCTAATGAGTGTTGATTGGCAGAAGGTGAGACCTCTGCCCCTCAGTCGGGCAGGAGTCGGAGCGCTATTCCTTCGTCACCACTCACCTGATAAAGGAGCAGCACTTTGAAAGCTCGTGATTCTAAATAATCCTGTTGGATTTTAAGCTGGTGTTGTGAGACTTCTTACTAGAATTAAATATAATCGTGAGGGAAAGGCAGGTGCGCCTGCATCGGAATCTCCCTTTGGACTGGCGCTGCCTTAAGACCCGGTGACCTCCCTCTCGATGGTAGTCATGATGGAGATGCTGGCATTGGACTGGAGTAAACACAGTAAGAATTCTCACAACACCAGGTTAAAGTCCAACAGGTTTATTTGGTAATAAACACCTCTAGCTTTCAGTCAATCAGCTCTGCGGTCTCTCCGGGCATAGTGCTCCAGTGGCCAGAAGAGGCACTGCAGGAAGCTGCCTGGCACTAATTTCCAGGAGGGAACTGGAGGACAAAGTAAGCGGCAGGAGTCCCTGGGTGAGGAGGAAAAGGCTGTAGGGCGGAGATGTGGGGGATAAACAGGGGGCTAACGGGGTCTTGGAGAATAGGCTGGGTAGAGAGGGAGGCACAGTAAGAAGACTCACAACACCAGGTTAAAGTCTAACAGGTTTATTTGGTAGTAAACACCACTAGCTTTCGGAGCACTGCTCCTTCATCAGGTGAGTGGGGAGTTCTGATCACAAACATGACATGTAAAGGCACAGAACTCCCCACTCACCTGACGAAGGAACAACACTCTGAAAGCTAGTGATGTTTACTACCAAATAAATCTGTTGGGCTTTAACCTGGAGTTGTGAGAATTCTTACAGTGCCCACACCAGTCCAACACTGGCATCCCCACATTATACTTAATTATATGTGTGTTTCCCCTACCCCTGTGTTCTATCGCCTGCCCACTGGCCTAAAATTGAGGTTTGATGGGACACGGCCTTTAAGTTGTCATTAAATGGCTACACAAGTGCTTTAGTTGGGGTGAGAACAAGCTTCCTGTCCAAGGTTCTGCTCGCATCAGCTTAAAAATGTTACCTGGCTGGGGCGGGCAGGAACCCAGAGGGATAATCTCATCCATGCAATTTTATATCCACTCCCCGCATGTCCAACACACCTCCTTCCCCCCGCCCCGTGCTCCTCAGAACCTATGGTGGGGGTGGGGGGAGCACGTAAAACTATGGTCCTTCTGTTTGAGTAATTTGTTCTGTATCTTCTCTGAGTGATAAACAGTTAGTAACTGTTCCATAACCAATCTCAGTTGTTCCATTTCGAAACCACCATCTCTGCAGAAATAAAGGCAAAGCATTGACTCGGTATTTCTCCCACTTTCTCAATCTCCACCAAAAGCATTATTGCCATATCCCTATGTTAACCATCCACTTATCCCAAAGGTGCCTGTAGAAAACCATTTTCACTTTTTTTTTCCCATTCCAGTTTAGTCTTTTCCAAAGATGTGCGGGTTACGTTAATTGGCCAGGCTAAATTGCCACTTAGTGTCGGGGGATGAGTAGGATAAATATGTGGGGTTACGGGGAATAGGGGCTGGGAGGGATTGTGGTCGGTGCAGACTCGATGGGCCGATTGCCCTCTTTCTGCGCTGTAGGGATTCTATTCTATGAAATTGCCAGCTTTATAGTTTTCCTGCATTACTCCTTCATTTTTTTTTTGAAAGATCAGTTATTCAGCAATAAATGTTATGTTTACTATTTACTATGTAGCTCACACATCTGAGAATATTCGCTCCATATGATTCAAAGTCATCAGTGAGGAAGCACCCCCCCCACACTGCTCTCTCCCAGCTTAACTGTCTTTTTTCTGTCTGCCTTTGTCTCCTCGGTTCATTTGCAACCTGTTTTATGGCCTAACATTTCCAATTAAATCCTGCCTCGCCTTTGCTTGATCTCACTATGCGGGTCACCCGCCTCTGGTGTCTCGCTGCATCTCCCCTTCACTTGTTGTACGCATGCCAGAACAAAAGAGTTCCCCCCCACCACCTCCCCCCCCCCACACACACACACACACACACACACATGCACACACCACCCCCACCCCCACCCCCTGCCCTCCGCTGCTGAAACAAAGAAGGAGACATAGTGAACATGGAACAAACTTTTTTTTCAAATGGTAACCGGAAACTAACCAGGAATAGATACTGAAGTTGATGAACTGTGTAGGTAAATCAACCTGAAGAATGGGTGGAGAAGCAAAAGGAAATCCAGTGTAATGAAAATGAGAACAGAAAAGAGTGAGTCAACATGTGGGAAGCCAAGAAAAAAGTCCAAGTGGAGAGAATAAAGACCAAATGAATGGAGAAAGAGATAACACAAATTTTGTATTCAAAGTAAATCTAAAAATCAGAGGAAGCAACTGCACAGATTAAACACAAAGGGTTTTTCCATGAATAAGAATGAGCTGGGATTTTGGTGGGCAGAGGGAGTCTTGCAGACCAGAATGTGAACCATTGGCAAATCCCCCCAGTTGCGTGAGGGAGGGAGGCCTATCAGAATCAGGCATCTCGGTGGCCAATACGAGGTGGCCTATGAAACACCCACCCACCGAGAGCTGCCTGCCAATCACGGACCAGCGGCTCCTCATGCCAGCTGTGGGAGCGATGGCTGCCAGTAATAAATGACAGCCAAGTTCCGCATACATGAGGACGGCCTCAACTGGGATTTTGGGTTCATATCACACTATCTGTAACCCCCATGACTTGCCTGGGTTTGCAAAATCTCACTGACTGTCCTGGCTGGAGACAATTCACATCTCTTCAACCTTTGCTTAACCCTCTCTCCAATCACATTGTCTGCATCTGTAAAGACTTGGTTACCTGTTATGACTCACATTCCAACCACTATCTTGTAATTGAGTTTGTGTCCATATATGCCTTGTTTGTGAACTGAACTCTTCACTCACCTAATGAAGGGGCAGTGCTCCGAAAGTTTGTGCTACCAAATAAACCTGTTGGACTTTAACTTGGTGTTGTGAGACTACTTACTGTGCCTACCCCAGTCCAACACTGGCAATGCCACATGCTAATTTATCTGCCAGAGGCCCAGATGATGGTGGGACCCGCAGACCAAAGGTGCGTGATGGCAGGATGGGGATTGAAAGGTGGAGATTGTGGGTGAGGTGGAGCACTGGAGTTAAGTGCACAGGGGTGGCTTTCAGTAGCCCTCCCCCGATACTGAGTCTGCTGATTTGGCACAGTCCCTAGCTACTAACCAGGTTTGCTCAGAGCTCTCTTCAGGGGACGACTCATGCGGCTTCCATTTTAATCCCTAAAACAGCACTAAGTTGTGTTAGGCTCAGGGATAATGGATGGTATTTGTTTCATTAATGAGTCTAATTGACATCCCTCCATTAGTAGCTGGGAATTCAGTGTCAGCCCCTTCCGCTCTCTGACTTAAAGTGGGCAAGGTTTTGCCACAATCTCATGGGAAATTGATGTGGGGCCTCTTCCATGATCAGTGGGTCAGGCCACCATTGTTCCTGCATATATTAAATCCAACCCATGGTCACCAAAGAACAGAAGATTACCTGCTAGGAGCTGGATGGAGCAATGTGAGTGGATATCGAGGGATATTGGCAATTGGCACTAGTTTAGTGGTTAAAAAGAGGGGAGTATGGACAAGTTTGACCAAAGGGCCTATTTTCATGCCGTAAACCTCTATGACTCTGAGTGGTATTGAGCTGGAGTAGCAAATGCCACACATTTATCTAAGTGACCATTCTTCCAGATCACAATAATAATTTGTTGCCACTCACTAAACTATCAGTCATCATTTTAAGAAATTCCTTTTATTTTTCTGCAATCCCCTTTGAGCCTAAAAACCACGCTCTCAGAGGGCCGGGGTGTGTCTCTGTTTTCTTAGGTGTTGTGAGCAAGTAGAAGATTTTGTCCTTTGTTCATTCATCTAACAAGACCTTTGCCAGAACATCGAATTCCAGCAATATTAACCCTACAACACTATTATAAACAAGAACAGCTTCTTCCCTGCTGCCATCAGACTTTTGAATGGACCTACCTTTTATTAAGTTGATCTTTCTCTACACCCTAGCTAAGACTGTAACACTACATTCTGCACCCTCTCCTTTCCTTCTCTATGTATGGTATGCTTTGTCTGCATACTGCGCAAGGAACAATACTTTTCACTGTAACAATAATAAATCAAATCTAAAACCAAAATTTCTTCCCCCATTTTCTCTTGACTTCTCAAGTACATAACCCCAACAATTGTACATCTGTGAAGTGCAACATGAGCACACAGCAATCTTAAGCAGATGTGAATTCTTGATGATATCTGTAGAAGGGAAAAATTGATGATCAGAAATGTCATTCAGAAAATGTGTTGTATGTCATCATGTAACTCAGTGCCCATAGTTACTTGCAACTTAAATTCAATAAAAAAAATCTGGAATTGAGAATCTACTGATGACCATGAAGCCATTGTCCATTGTCGGTTTTTCCGACAATGGACAATGGCTTCATGGTCATCAGTAGATTTACCAATGTCCTTTAGGGAAGGAAATCACCTGCCCTTATCTGCCTCCAGAGCCACAGCAATGTGGCTGACTCTCAACTGCCCTTCAAGAGTGACTACAGATGGGTAATAAATGTTGTCCAGCCAGTGACACCCATGTCCCACAAATGAGTAAAAAAAACTTCAAATCTATTAAGGTTGCTCTCTGTGATACACCAGCTAATTTGATGGGCTTAACGTGTTATTGATTCTAGAATCATTTAAGAAAGTGGAATAGCCCCGGTCCTAGCTAACTGCTGCCTTTGTCCAATATAAGACTTAATCCTGAAAATCTGATGATCTTGGAAGGCACTACGGATCCAGGCCGACATTTTCTTTGAGGTCGGTGTTTATCTTGCAATTTTCACATAACTGCTAGGCGACTTGTACTACTAGATAGGACTCTGTGCAGCACTTATTGAACATATTGCTGTTAAATAATTAACAAAGGAAATTATGTCAGCTGACTTCCATAATAAAAACGTACTTAAAATTATAGTCATTATGCATAGTGTGCAAGAGCAGAAAGCTGATCCAGAATTCTCCTTGCATGCAAACTATGGTGGCTGTTGAAATATGTGAAAACATTAGAAATCCATTTGGAAAAAAATGATTTTGAAACCATCCATGGCTTGTGAACTGATTAAGACAGAGAGTGCTGCCAACTCGGGAAGGTTACTGCCAACTTTAATGGCTTTGAGCCTGTGTGTGTGTGTGTGTGTGTGTGTGAAACAAATGGGATGTAGGAAACTAAAAACCTTAGCAATGTAGTGGGCTGTCTCAAGCTGTGACATTTGCACCAAACCTCATTCCTCACCCTGCTTCTGATACAATTTTTTTCTCTGTTAAAACCAAACAGCTAGTCATATCTAGTTAATATTCAGAAAAACTCATTATGGGGGATTTTAATTTTCATTTTTACAAAAAAAAATTGCCTGTAGCTGAGCACTAAGTAATGCTCGGTCGCTCAGAAGAAACGTTTATTACTTAAAGCTCAGTTGGAAAAGGGGTTAATGCTTCAGTTAGAAGGAAACCTTATGACTGGTGCATTAGCCTCTCAGAAGTAGCCAGTGTTTCAGTCGCTGCGCTTCTTGGCAATGGTGAACTCATCCAAGGATGGAAGAGGAGAGGGGAGAGAGAGGGGGGGGGATAGAAACAGGGTTGTTATTCATTTAGATAAACATTACACTGAGCAGTGCAGGGGGGAGTAGCTGAGATTCAATTAGGGCCAGCGCCAGTTTGCACTCTTTGGGGCAGTATATACCCCACCCCCCTCTCCTCTCCTCCCTTCCTATAAGGGGTTGCTCCTTTTACATTGTCCCTCCAGCTTATTTGACTTGCCAAAAAAATTGACAGCAATTTCTAAATTAGCATATGGTTAAAAAAGGAAAAAATCCACATTTTTAATGTGGTGACTTTAAGCTCCCCCCTTTCTCCAGCCTTACCCAAAAAACACACACAAACTCTGTTGAGGGTTTTACAGCTATAGCTTATTGGGGGGAAGGGGAGGGGGTGGCCGGGGGGCCACTAAGGGGTCACAGAGAGTTGGAGGCCCCACTGTCGGCAGACACAGGGAAAAGGAACGCCTCACATCTTGAGCTTTAGATGCTGAGGGGGTGGGACAGGCCTTGGCTGATGCAGGCTTATTGGTAGGCAGCTCGCTGCTGCTGCCTTGATGGATTGACTTCAGATGGATCGAGTTACACCATTTGCCATGCATTAGTTTGTTTTTCTCCTGGCGTGTCTCTGACTTGGAGGAGTTGAGAGAGAGAGAGAGTTTGGGAGCTTTTTGCCGTCCGGATAGTTTACCCGTGGAGAAGGGAGTTGAGAAGACAACTTTTTTGGGGGGGATATTTGACTGACACATGAGGTAAGGTGTTAAAGCTTTTTGTTCCCCCCCCCCCCCGTTCGTGCACGGAGTTAAAGCGAGAAAAAAAATGAATGCTGTTGTATCCAGAACACTGTCAGCCGGGCTCCAGTCAGTGGAGATGGGGGTTTAAAGTGTCTGCAGAAAAGGCTGTCAGTAAAGCTGCAGAAATAGCGCCTGGAAAAGGCTATTTTTACCCGGGTGTCTTCACCCAGAATGGCTTGTCCTTGGGAGTTTCTGGAAGGAGTAACGAGTAAATCAATCTCTGCTGCAATCAGACCCTTTTTTGTTGTTAAAGATACTAAATTTTGCACTGAATGTTGAACCTGGATTGTTTTCAAAGGTTTTTTTTTCCAGGGGGTGGTGGGGGGGGGATGGTGAGATACTTGGAGAGAGAGAGGTTTCTTTTTGCTGGCTGACATTTGATCACTTTTTGTGAAGATCAGAAAGGGGGCCTCAGGTCTTCCAAGTAGGCATTTTTGGGACAGTGGGCACTGGGGGCTCCCAGGTTTTTTTTGACAGCGCACAGTGCATGGTTTTACAAACTTGGAGCTGGATCAAAACAGTGCTGACCTGCCCTCCAGACTTGTGGAGGAGGAGGGGACTGAAGAACTGATGAAAAGCACTTGTGAAAGCAAACAATGGATTCTGTGAAGCTCTGCTTGGAAAGGTCCCGGTACAGCGAAAGAACCTGGCGAGCATCTGTACAGATGGCAAAAACAATGAGGTGTGCACAGTGGCGAAATATGGTACAACTTCCACAGGAATTGGCTATATTGGTAGAAATACTCTTAAAACACTACGAGCTAACAGAATTTTAGACACTACCCTTCAATAACCAGTTGAGGAGCTACAAAAATGTTTGAAACATTTTTCTTGCTGGTTTTCTCTTGGAAGGTTGTGATCTGTGGAAGTCTCTTCCCCAGGAGAGGCAGGATCACTGAATATTTTTATATTCAGTGACCCTGTGATTCAGTGATGTATTTTTACACCTGATGAAGGAACGGTGTTCCAGAAACTCATGATTCCAAATAAACCTTTAATCTGGTGTTGTGAGACTTCGTACTGTGCCCACCTCAGTCCAACGCCGGCATCTCCACATCAATATTTTTAAGGCACAGTTAGCTAGATTCTTGACTAACAAGGGAGTCGGATATTATTGGTGGGTAGGCAGGAAAGTGGCACCAAGGCCACAGTTGGATCAACCTTGATCTTATTGAATGGGAGAACAGGCTTGAAGGGGCTGAATGGCCTACTCTTTCTCATTCAGATATTTGTGAAAGTGCTTGCCTTTTCAAAAAAGGGAGGGGGGTGTTTACACTTTACCCACTATTTCTGTTTGGGATGAGCATTCCTCAGTTGGAAATAATCTGCGCCCTTCCAGTTCTGTTCCTTGATCATTCCTGAGTTTAATGGCCCCACCATCGATGGCCATATCTTCAGCTGAAATTCCCTCCGTAAATCTTTCCAGCACCTCCCTACCTTAACTTTCCTCTGCTCCTTTGTTATGAGGCGTTTTGCATTGGCCCTAATTATTGGCTCAGTGTCAGATTTTGTTTGCTAGCAGTCCTGTGAGAAGTGCCTTAGGATATTTAGCATGGTGAAGGTGCTATGCAAACACTTTGAGTACTCTGCTCCTTCTTTAACCTTTCTAATCGGAATATCACTCCACACTGGCCTACATTATGAAGTACAGGGAGCCCACGGTATATAAACTCAGAAGGCCAGGAACTGATTCTGAAGCCAACTTAACCCATTGGCACACTGATAGAAACGCATTTCCACATCACGTATCAGCTGGTTAGTGCCACAATTAACAGTGGATTTGCATATACTTCAGTACTTAACGTAAGATGCTTTACTGCTGGTACATTTGTTTTGAGTTAAGTGCTTGTTACGTGCCTTTATTAGCAATAATAACTGATGACTCAACATTTGTCACTGCAATATGATTACAGTGATCAAAGTGGGTAAAAAGTGAAGTTTTGTGAAGCTTTCAAAACTAATCTGTATAAGTTTGTACTTTTAGTCAGCGCTAACAGTTCAGCAAGCGTTCTGAAATGTTTATTGTCTTTCACGTTGGGGATGTAATATGTTAATTTGTGCTTCCTAGTGTGCAGGATTCTTTGGGGAAAAGAAAAGTTCAGGACTTTTTTGTAATCCTGTTTTCCAGCACTGTAGAAAATGTGTCGTCAAGGTCCTAGTGCCCGCTGGTGTACCTTTTCCAGAGTGGTATTTCAAGTGAACTTTGGTTCACCCTCTGTGTTTAAATAGTTGAACTGGTTGAAGGGCAGGATGAGAAAATGCATCTATTCATCCAGCTAGCATTACCTTGAATAGTTGCACGCCGTGTAACATTATGAGCCTTCTATTATTCACAACTGGCAATATCCTTAGATATAAGGAAAACTATATTTGATACCAACATGAATTATGTAGGAGAAAATATACCCATTTACAAAAAGATAATTGGCAGAGTTAGAGCCTTTATTGAACTTGCAGACATGATCTAGCAACTAATTTAGTGGAAATTATAACTTTTCCTTCTAATGAGATACATCTCAATAAAAGCGGCAAAGTACAGCATCCTACTGCAGTTAGAGGAAAATTTAAAGTTCTTACACAATTTTTAAGCAATGAACAAAGACAGAATAGTCGAAACAAAACAGACAGCAACTGGCCCAAGTGATGATCTTTGCAGCACTTAAAGGAACAATTTTTTAAAAATTAAAATGTACCCATTCTAATTCAGTTAATAAGAATGGTGCAATACACCATTCTGCCATTGTGGGCGTATATAATTTGATCAGATATTTAGTGGAGAAAAAATATAGGTAAGATACACAGCAATTTTTTTATTATTCTATGTTATTGAACATTGTTGCATCAAACAACGACATGCATTGGGAGTACATCCAAGTGTAGTGTGTCAAAATTTGCAGATGACACTACTTTGAGTGGCAGAGCAAACTGTGCAGAAGACACTGAAAGTCTGCAAAGAATGTAGATAGTTTAAGTGAATGGACAAGGATCTGGCAGATGGAGTACAATGTTGGTAAGTGTAAGGTCATCCATTTTGGTAGGAATAACAGCAAAATGGACTATTACTTAAATGGTTAAAAATGCAGCGTGCTGCTGTGCAGAGGAACCTGGGTGTCCTTGTGCATGAATCACAACGTTGGTTTGCAGGTGCAGCAGGTAATTAAGAAAGCAAATGGAATTTTGTCCTTCATTGCTAGAGGGATGGAGTTTAAGAACAGTGATGTTATGTTGCAGCTGTATAAGGTGCTGGTGAGGCCACACACATTACTCCAGATGCAGTTCAGGCCCCCTTACTTGACATAGAATATACTGGCACTGGAGGGAGTGCAGAGGAGATTCACTAGGTTGATTCTGGAGTTGAGAGGGTTGGCTTATGAGGAGAGACTGAGTAGACTTGGGCTATACTATTGGAATTCAGAAGAATGAGAGGAGATCTTATAGAAACATGTAAGATTATGAAGGGAATAGATAAGATAGAAGCAGGGAAGTTGTTTCCACTGGCGGGTGAAACTAGAACTGGGGGTCATGGCCTCAAAATAAGGGGGAGCAGATTTAGGACTGAGTTGAGGAGGAACTTCTTCACCAAAAGGATTGTGAGTCTGTGGAATTCCCTGTCCGTTGAAGCAGTTGAGGCTCCCTCATTGAATGTTTTTAAAGCAAGGATAAATACGTTTTTGAACAGTAAAGAAATTAAGAGTTATGGTGAGTGGGTGGGTAAGTGGAGCTGAGTCCACGAAAAGATCAGCCATGATCTTATTGAATGGCGGAACAGGCTCAAGAGGTCAGATGGCCTATTTCTGCTTTAGGGTACAGTTAGGATATAGGTAGTAAAATTTCAAATGAGTTGAGATTTATGGAGATCAGCTTGGAGAGCACTGGAATCGTTATCCAGAAGTAACATATACATGGACAAGACTTACAGCAGAAAATGCATGAACTTCAGCGTGGTGAAGCGTTGGTTAGCACTGCTGCCTCACAGCGCCAGGGACTCGGGTTCAATTCCCAGCTTGGATCACTGTCTGTGTGAAGTTTGCACACGGTGCTCTGGTTTCCTCCCACAGTCCAAAAGATGTGCTGGTTAGGTGGATTGGCCTTGCTAAATTGCCCCTTAATGTCAGGGGGACTAGTTCGGTTAAATGCATGGGGTTATGAGTATAGGGCCTGGGTTGTCAGTGCAGACCCAATGGGCTGAATGGCCTCCTTCGGCACTGTAGGATTCTATGATTCTAAAGAGCAAGGACCTGGAAGGGCAGATCAACTACAAAATGGACCAATTCTCCATCAAAATAGAAGTCATTAGTTCAATGTTTGTAAGAGTATAAACTTTGTGTTTCAATGCTAATATTCCCTATTTTCTCCTCTTCTTCCTTTTATCTATCTTGTCAGGTTCTAGAATGAGCCAGTCAGATGTTAACTTTTGCTTTCTGTATATTGTTATTTCTGAAGAGGGAGTTGTGCCTTGGTGATGATTGTCACTGGTGTAGTAATATAGACATCCAGGGTTACACTCAGGTTTGAATCCACCCTGGCAAAACCATTAAAACCTGGAATTAAAATTCCAATGAAGTCAATAGTCATAAAAATCCTTTAGGGAAGGAAATCCGTTGTCCTTACTTGGTCATGCCTATGCGTGACTTCTGACTCACAGTAATGCAAGTGACTCCTAAATGACATACAAAATATTCTACCTACAAAATTACCTACGAAATATCCCAATTAAGGATGGGCAATAAATGCTGGACCAGCCAGTGACACCCACATCCAGTGAATAAAAAAAAGAAATAAGTTGTTCAAAAGCATCCAAAAGGATGTTTGTTTAGTTGCTTCAATTACTCCATACCCGTATAGATCTTTATGGAGATCTATATCTATGCATCCATAGTTTACGAATGCATCCATGCATTAGTCATATCCTGCACAGATCAAGGCTTGCATAAGTGAGCTACTTTATCTTGTGTAGATATTTGGGTATTTTTCATTGAGAAAGTGTACGTATTAAATTCTCTTTCACGTTGAAACAGATCTAGGGTCAAAATTTGTCAGTAGGCATCTAAAAGTAAATGTGTTCAAGACTGGGTTTCTGCTCCTCTTCAGGTCACACCAGGATTTGATTTATTTGTTGTCACATGTATTAACATACAGTGAAAGTATTGTTTTGTGCGCGCTATACAGACAAAACATACCGTTCATAGAGAAGGAAATGAGAGAGTGCAGAGCGTGGTGTTACAGTCACAGCTAGGGTGTTAGAATGAAGTTTTAAAAGCATAGAACGGGAGTAAAATATAGAATTAGAAGGTATGCTGGGCACAGCTTGCGAGAAGTCGCCTCGCTCCGTCGCCATCTTGAAAATATTCTAGAATCCCTAAAGTACAGAAGGAGGCCATTTGCCCCATCATGTCTGCACCGACTACAATGACCCCCAGGCCCCATCCCCATAACTCTACTTTCTTTTACCCTACTAAGCCCCTGACACTAATGGGCAACTCACTGTGGCCAATCAACCTAACCCGCACATCTTTGCAGTGTGAGAAGAAACCAGAGCAACCGGAGGAAACCCACGCAGACACGGGGAGAATATGCAAACTCCACTCAGACAGTGACCCAAGCTGGGAATTGAACCCAGGACCGTGGCACTGTGACGCAGCAGTGCTAACCACTGTGCCACCATGCCACCCTATATACATTGGCAAACTCTCGCTGCAGTGTGGTTCTCCTTTGTCACTGAGCAGTGAAAAAGGCAAAAGTTGCTGATTTGGATAGTGTATCAATATTGAGCACAATGATATTGATGCTAATTAGGACTGTAAACCATTAACATAGAACACTACAGCACAAACAGGCCCTTCGGCCCACGAGTTGCACCTATCACATCAACACCTACCAATCTATAGACCTATCTATAACCCCCAATCCCATAAAACCCCATATACTCATCCAGAAGTCTTTTAAAAGACCCCAGCGAGTTCGCCTCCACCACCACTGACGGCAGCCAATTCCATTCACTCACCACCCTCTAAGTGCAAAACTTACCCCTAACATCACTTCTGTACTTTCCTCCCCGCACCTTAAATCTGTGTCCTCTCATAGCGACAATTTCAACCCGGGGAAATAGCCTCTGAGAATCCACCCTATCTATTCCTCTCAACATTTTGTAAACCTCTATCAGGTCGCCTCTCAACCTTCGTCTTTCCAGGGAAAAGAGACCCAGCTCCCTCAACCTAACTTCATAAGGCATGCCTCCCAGTCCAGGCAACATCCAGGTTAAAATCCAACTCCTACCTGAAACTTAGACTTGAGGGTTTTTACAGGAGGCAGATCTCAAAAATATTTGTCAAACAATCGAGAGAAGTGGAATCTGAATTGAGAGGAAGGGGACAGAGAGACTTTCCTCACTTTATTATTTTGAAAAGTCCAGTTCGGAACAATATCAGCCATACCTGTGAAAGGTATCTGCTCATCCAATTGTAGGTGGTTAATCTTTAATGAAAAATTAAGTTTCAATTGCCGTTCTTGTCTGTCCTGATGAGTGCGTGATGAAAAGCTTGAACAATATGTCTCTTTTATCAAACCCACTTTCGATTCCTGGCTTGGGTCACTGTCTGTACGGAGTCTGCATATTCTCCTTGTGTCTCCATGGGTTTCCTCTGGGTGCTCAGGTTTCCTCCAACAGTCCAGGAGACGTGCTGGTTAGGTGCATTGGCGAAGCTAAATTCTGCCTGTGTACCGGAAAGCGCCCGAGTGTGGTGACTAGGAGATTTTCACAGCAATTTCATTGCAGCGTTAATGTAATTCTACATGTGACACAAATAAATAAACATTAAAAAGTTTTCCGCAATACTGGAGTTCTGGCTACATATATTCATACACAGCCTGCAAAAGACTATGAAAAGGGGAATTTGTTATAAATCTTGAAGGAAACATATCCTTATTGAATCTTGGAAAATAATTTCTGCGATTAAACCTTTTAATTTGTTCCTCATTCATGGTACAATTAACACCATGAGTGACTGCAATTTTGAAGCAACATCCTACTCTGGAAAATGGTGTTCGTACCAGGTAACTGCCGGGAAGAAGGAACTATTAAACTAAACTTCATAAATTCAAGTACGGAAAATTTTTCTTTCTTCACAGTCAATAAACATACAATTTAAAATTAGCTGCCGTAATTTCCTTTTGATAAAACCACATTTGTATACAGACTTGGGAAGGCACGGTTTTCCCAGAAATCGACAAAGGGCGGGAAAACCAGCATTGGATTTCTTCGCCATATGGTCCATCAAGTAGAACAAAAAATCAACTCAGTGTGGGGGGGGGGCGTTCCCACAAAGTATTGTTGGTGGCACGGCCTCAGATCCGCCCATCCCACCAGCAATATCGCAACTCGAGGATTGGGGCACCATTTTTAAATACCATCCCAGGCCAAAGGAGTTCAGCCTGGAACCTCCCACTGACATTACCCCCTAGCACTACCCAGCCAATATAAGGGGCAGTGCCTGGGCATGACCTTCTCCCAACTGACCGATGCACCTTCCTGAGCCAGATGCACACCTTGGGAGACCAGTCTGAGATTCATGCAATTTTACCGCCATGCTGATGTGTATGAATTTTCTGATTTTGGGGGGTGGGGAGGGGATGTCTAAGGAGTTATCTGATTATGACGTGTTAACAAATGTGAATCATGTTCCCGACTTGAATGTCAGAAAAACATTACTCCATTACTGATGCGAGGGGAGACAATCATGTTTACATCAACATAAAATACGATTTGTCTGTTCTTGCTATATTTTCTGCTCACTCTGCTAAACCCAGCCAAAATCTTGAACAAAAATGAAAAAATCTATTTGCAGGTTGAGTCATTTTGATATATCCCATTAATGTTACAAAGGTGACCTACCACGCTAAAAATAAATCTAAAATTCTCTCTAAATTTCATTAGTTATTTATCTTCTTGCTTGTTTTGCTTAGCCCTTTGCTTAGGTGGCAGAGTGGTTCAGCACTGCTGCCTCACAGCACCAGGGACCCGGGTTCGATTTTTGGCTTGGGCCACTATATGTGTGAGTCTGCATGTTCTTCCGGTGTCTGCGTGGGTTTTCTCCGGGTGCTCCAGTTTCCTTCCACAGTCCAAAGATTTGTTGGTTGGTGCATTGACCATGCTAAATTCTCTTCAGTGTACCTGAAGAGGTACCAGAATTTGGCAACAAGGAGATTTTCACAGTAATTTCACTGCAGTGTAAATGTAAGCCTACTTGTGACAATAATAAAATATGACAAATAAACTGTCTCGTGCATTATCTCCTCAATTGGGAGAGGAACCAGGAAGATAATGGGGTTCCCCGCGTGTCCTGTAACTGCTAGTTTGAAATCAACTGCTAACATGTGCTATGTGGCTAATCTTAAAATTCATCTCTTTCAATCCTATTACAAGATGGAATGAAAATATTTGAAGTCACACTAATTTGCACCTATACCAAACTTTCTGGAACAGGAAATCTCTTTAAATTGGTGTCGGTAATTCTTTCATCCTTGAGGAAGGTCTCAGAATAATTTCACTGGTGTGTAACACTACATTCTGTGGTGAAAATATATGGAATAATTTTACGAGTGCAGGCGTTAAAATTAGTGAAAAAGCAAATTCAAGGCAGGTCACATTACAAATTTCTGTAACACTCAATAAACACTGGGAACAATCTACCTGAATGAAAGATTAGAGATTGGTTCAAACTGCAAATGGATGTTGGCAGTACCAGAAAGGCAAGCCTGATAGGGCAATTGTCCATTACTAATCCTTGACCAGTGTTCCTCATGTCTTTAGTTGTGAGTTGAGTTCACTTCTCCTTTCTTATCAAATAATACTAAATGCGAATCATGCCAGTAAGATTTCCAAGTTTGTTATTTAAATCACTTGGGATTGCATTTTTCAATGACTCTCATGTTTTAACACATTTGCCTCGTTCCTCCAAATGCCTATAAGACTCATTTTCTCTATGGCATTTGTTAATTGTCACTAATGCAAGCTCCATAGTCCAACAGGCTTGACATACCTTGAGTAATAGATTGGCCTCACCTGATCATCAGTACATATTCATGCCTCATTTAGCTTGTTCAAGTTACTGATTACCTTTCTTTGCTCTGACTACAGAACTTAAGTTTCTCTGATCTTTCCTCATTGTTCCCTCCTTTTACAATGATAGACAGAGCAAATAATTCTGCCTGTTTTGGGTTTACACAGAATGGCCTGGTTCTGTGCCATTCATTCAGCCCAATGAGTCCATGCAAGCATTTATGTTCCATTCGAGCTTCAGTCCATCTTTTCTCATCAAAATCTACCATCATATTTCCCTTCTCTCTCATGTGCTTGTCTAGCTTCCGCTTAAATGCATCTGTAACATTTGTTTCAACCACACTCAGTTCCACCTTGTCACCACTCTTTGGAGAAGGAGTTTTTTCTGAATTCCCTGTTGCATTCGTGATGATATGTTGAAGTCTCTGCTTATGTTGTTTCCTACAAGAGGAAATATTCTCTGCATCCACTCTTATCAAAACCTTTCATAACTTTAAAACCAATTAGATCACGCCTGAGTCTTTTTATGAGAGAAAAGAGACCCAGACTGGCAATTCTTTCCAGATGTGAATAATTTGATTTATTATTGTCAAATGTATTGGTATACAGTGAAAAGTATTGTTTCTTGCACGCTATAGAGCAAAGCATACCACATAGAAGGAAAGGAGAGGGTGCAGAATGTATATGTTACAGTCATAGCTAGGGTGTAGAGAAAGATCAACTTAATGCGAGGTAGATCTTTTCAAAGGTCTGACAGCAGCAAGGAAGAAGCTGTTCTTAAGTTAGTTGGTACGTGTCTTCAGACTTCTGTATCTTTTTCCCGACAGAAGAAGGTGGAAGAGAGAACGTCTTGGGTGTGTGGGACCCTTAACTATGCTGGCTGCTTGTGTCAGTGGGTGGGAGGCTGGTTTGGGTAACTATAACCAAACATTTCCGGTATCATCGTTATGAATCCTCCCTACACTCTCCAGTAACCCTCTATCCTTTTAAAGGGTGGCCAGAACTGCATGCACGAATCAGTGTGTTGTACTGGAGTCTTGCATCTTGTTTTTATCTTGGGAAAGCTGAAGTTAAGTCCTAGCTGTCCTCTGTTATGACTTGGCTCCAGTCTTGTGCTGAAGTAAGATTTGGTGAAGAGAAGAGGAATAGTTGGTGGTTGAGGAGAAACAGAATAAAAGCAAATTACTGCATATGCTGGAAAAGCTCAGCAGGTCTGGCAGCATCTGTAAGGAGAGAAAAGAGCTGATGTTTTGAGTCCAGTGACACTTGGTCAAAGCTTTGTGGCAAGCATCCGTTAATGTCACCAGTAAGCTTTCACCATTGCTCAATGGAAAATCTAGCCAGTGGTGTATACTTTCCTTTGTTAGCTCTCAATTCTATTTCAGGCAAAAGACATTAAAACTTAGATAAGCTGTAAAGTATATTAGGATAAGTGCACTTGTTTTTTTTTGCTTATTTTATTAATACGATAATTGAATTCTGGCAGTAATATGACACTCCTTAGGAAGGACAGTGAAACTCATGTTTGTTCCAATTGATGGTCGTTTCATCGTATACCAACAGTTGCTGACCTTTATTATTGGACATTGTTTGGCTTTTTGGCCAGGGCAAGGGATGTAGAGATAAATTACTTCTACAAGGAGTCATTTTTTATATCTTAGAAGTCAAGCAAGGTCTAAAGTGTCTTAAACCCAGAGTAAAGTAACTGGTCAGGTTGGCAAATAAAAAAACACAATGACATTGAATTGTAGACGGATGCAGCACAGGAGTCCGTTTGGTCCATCATGCCTGGCTTTTTGGTACAGCCTTCCAGTAAAGCCCAACATGCTGCAATTTCATTTTCCCTTCATGTATTCATCCAGCACTTTATTGAATGTAACTGAATTAGTTTCCACCACTCTTTCAGACGGCGCCTCCCAGATCACAAAAAGCAACGTGTGTTTGAAAAGAAGTCTCCTAATTGTCTGTGACCTGTAAAGTTAAATAATTTTTGCTGCATCTTCAATGTTTAAATAAATTAGTACAAAAAAGTGCATATGTAGAAGATCAATGTGAAGTTCACTCCCACGCTGCATTAATTTGGTGGTTTCCAAATTCTGTCTCTCAAAATAATGGAGATTAAATGAGATTTAAGCCTCGTTCTCAATTTTCTTTGACAGTTTTCAGTTATGAAGCAACAATAAACTGGATTGCTTTTCCAAGTGCAGAGATAATTTAATAGTATTTTCGATTAGTTTTGATGTTAGGCTGTGCTCCCCGACCCAGAGCAAACCTGTATTGAAAATCAACACCCTACAATATGGATGTTTTGGTTCAAGTTGCCCATTTTCTGCGTTACTGACCTGTGAACGCTCCTGTCTCCGATAGTATACACTACCTTCAATTGCCAGTTGTCCAGGATGAATGGACTAGAAAGTTGTTAATGCAAAAAAAGCTGCCTGGGTCTTAAATGTGTCAAACATCTTCACTGAAATGATTCAAGGCAAACAGCCATGTTTCCGCACAAATTCAATATTTGCAGGACCAGAATCAGATTGGAATGGCCCACTGCATTTCCTGTGTTTATTTTTTTTTCAACTGGATTTCTTCACTTTTTTTGTGTTAATTAACAAAGATTAGCATTTTAATAGACATAAAGTGAACTTCTACCATTCTGTGCAGTCCGACACTCTGTGTAGATCATCCATCATCCTGTCCATGGCCACAACAGGCTACTGGCTCCGGAATCATTTCGAACCACACAAAGATCGTCTGACTGTGAACAGCACAGCTGGCTACAGCTATTTGTTCCTTCCAGACCACTGGCTGCATTGTCCGGCTATAGTAACCAAAGTTAACATCCAGAACATGAAGTGTCTTTTGTCCATCAGGCCTCGCCTTGCAGTGATCCAGTTTAATGGTCGCACCTGCAGGCTGGTTTTGTCAGTATATACAATCAATGGCTAATCCTGGCATCTTCCAATTGTAGATTGTCAATACCTGGGGAACACTCGGAGGTGGTTAAGGGTGATTGCTGTCGAACCTTTTTGTTTTCAGTTCAAGACTAGGAGCTATTGATGCTGCAAACGTCCACAAATTTTATTTTTGGCTAAATGTGTGACCATGTTTTAAAACCCTTTTGAGCCTAGTTGATAAACTAGTCAAAAGCTGTACAAAAGAATTGCAAACAAATGTAGAATTATGCCCAGTTTTCCTCTGTATTGCTCATGAGACAGTCACAGGATAAGAGTGTGTTTTGCTTTCAGTCTGCGTGGGGTGAATGGAGCAAAGTGGAGGGGAGCCAGGCAGTGAAATACAGCAGCAGGAGGTTGTTAAGGAATCTCACACATTCGGAAAGGCAGTGTCAGGAAGCACAGCACGTTTGGGGTGGCAGAGAGGGGGTAGAAGGAGGGGAGTGGGAGGGGAGGGGTGGGATGGGGTGGGGTTGGGGGAGAGGCAGGAGGGAAAACAGAACAGAGCCCGGGAACAGTTCCCAATTTCACCATTAATGCCACCAAAACTTACAGAGAAGCACAGGCTTGCTTCTTTTATCAGATTGAGGACACCACAATCTGGACCACACTTTTTGACTTGAAGTTGATTTGTTCCCGTCAGCTGAGAAAAGGTTTGTCCGTGTTGTAAATTGCCGTGCTTTTTCAAAGCAGCGCGTTTCTTTTGTTGAGATTTAGCAGCAAGAGGGACCATTTCATTATGTCATGTTTACCCGTGGACCCTATCATCGAGTGGTGTTGAATCATTCTAATTAGCAAACCAGAGATACATAGAGCAGACTGGCAGGACTCAAGTCCTGGGTTAGCTGTGACGAGGGGGGGAATCCATTGACTCTGTCTACGCTTCCCACTGCCTCAGAAAAACAGCCAG